>NC_044560.1:85710169-86915794 GCF_007565055.1 Rhinopithecus roxellana | reverse complement strand
AATTTACACTTATACACATATCCTTCACTACCCTGGACTGAGTTCTTCAAAGGCAGGGACTGTATCTGCCTTGGTCACTGCTTAATCTCCAGTGTCTGGCAAACACACAGGAAGTATTCAACATACTGATATGAAATGAATGAACAAACATATCCATAGACACACCACAAAAACACACAAGCACACACAGCACACAAACACACAAACACACAAACACCTGTAATTGCCCAGAAACAATTATAAACACTACACAAGACAAACATGCACAGTTGTGGGTGCAGCCAGTAAGAGACATCCTTTCCCTCCCCAAGTTCTTATATTGCATTCACCTTCTTCCTCTCCCAGACTGAATAATCATTTGGGGCCTTGGGAGAAAAATAACCCCTAGAGCTGGGGGGCTAGTTAGAAATGATGGGGGATGGGACAGACACTCTAGCCTCAAAGCCTTCTCTTCCCCAGAAACCCGACTACATACCAGACATAGCCTTAGAGCACCATCCTCTCCAAAGAGGCTTTGGGAAAACAGGGGAGCACGCACCCCCACTTCATCTTCAAACTAGGAAAGACAGCAGCAAGCAGGAACCTCTCTCCCATTCCATCCCCCTGAAAGCCTAACAACAGCACAGTCTTCTCCCCGCCCCCCTTACCCCAGCTTTTAGTCTGAGAAAGGGAGACACTTCCCTACAGACCCAGACAGGGACAGACGGCCACTTTGTGATGCAGATGAGGGCCCCAGCACCGAGGACAAAGCTTGGGCCTAGGGGGAAAGGGGCGGGGCCCTTCTCTTCAGACAAAAGCAAGGAGGGAGGGGCCCTGAAAAGGACACTCCCCCTCCCCCATCCCCAAGGAGCCCAGAGAAGGAAAAGTAACAGAGCTGAAAGCCCCGGCTCAGGATTCCTTTCCTGCAGTTCTGAGGCCCACACACCTCCCAAGGAGCCAGACTGCCTATTCAAAAGACACGAATTCAAGGTTAGGTTAGGTTAGGTTAGGTTAGGTTAGCTGGTGGGCAAGCAAAGACTAACAGGCCAATCTCTCCAAAAAGGATCTGTTCCATGTGAATATACACTTTATTAAATATCCATATACATGTTTAACCATTTATGTTCACATTTGAATGTGATTTAATTAATAAACATGTATTCTGTGCCAGGGCCTATACACTAGGCACTTGCTAGTTCTACAAATAAACCAGACACTGCTTCTACCTTCAGGGAGCACCTAGTCTAGTGTATGTACTTGGAACACACCTGAGCACAGAAGGCAGACCTGGGCATAAGCCCAGTGAGGCTAGCAACAATGCTTTAGTTTTTTGGGCTTTTTGTTTGTTTGTTTGTTCGTTTTTTACACAACACTTCAGTTTCATGTATTATGTCCTCAGGCCACCTTGGGACACCACTCTAACTTCCTACAAGACAACAGTCCGGGCCTAGGAAGGAGGCAGTTATGGGGTCCCTCAATCTGCAGCTTCCAGACTGAATCTCAATTATACCCTTTTCTGAGGCAAAGCCTGTCCCACTAGGCTTTTCATAAGGCTATGGCTGACTTCAAACAGCAGGTTCTAGCTCCTTTCCTAGAAGCTTATTTTTTTGTAACAAATTTTTAAAAAGTCAATTTTTCATCACTCCAGAGCCTATTAGGAATTCATCAGGATAAAAATCGTTAGTCTAGAATGGGTACCAGCAACCAGCAATCCATGTGGACCTCAATGACCTACCCCACTACTCTAGTTCATGGGTTGTTGGAAATAGTCCCCAGCCTTGAAAAACAGGAGTGCCTGGGATGGAGAGAGGGGCCTGACAGAGAGGAAGTACAAAAGTCAGCTGCTCCCTGCGCTTATCCTTAGGACTACACAACCTATACAAGGTTGGTTATTAGGGGGAAATCAGTCACTAAGTACTTACAGATCACTAAATGGATAACTTGAGTAAGGTGGTAGGAGCTACTTCCTTGAGAGAGTGGGAGGGAGTTAGGTCTGCTACAAAAAAAACCAAAATAATTTCCATTAGGAAAGTAATAAAGTTCATGTCCCAAATGGAAATTTGATTCCCATTCCCAAGCCAAATGTAAGGAAGTGGTGAGAGATGACCTGAAGCATTCCCATCACAGGGTAAGACACTTAAGACACAAGAAGTATCACCACCCCACAGTCCATCCTGAGGACTCCAGTTTTCTTGAGGCAATCCTGCCTCAGTTTATCCTCTGTTCCTATGTCTTTTTCTCCTCATTACCTGCAAATAAGAAGTTAAGGCTATCACCTGCGCCTCACCAGGGTGAAGGCTATAAACTCCCCCATCCTCCAACTTGTTTGTAGGGTTTAGATCTTGGCTCTAAAGACAGCCCTGACAGTTTCTGGGAAGTAGGGAGAGGAAAATGGAAAGATATCCAGTGGAAGATAGGAGCCATGAAAATATTAAGAAATATTAGAATAAATGTTATAACTGTAGCGTGTAACCTTAACAGACAATTCAATGGAAAAGGTCATTATCTTTGGATTAAAAGCCCCCATCTCTACTCAGTATTGGAGCAGAAACTTGCAAACCAAGCAGACAACTCCTTCCAGGTAGCCCCTGCCTGCCCTGTCCTTGATTCCTCCGTAACCAATACCTTTCCTAAGGCCTATCTTTAGGAGGACCCACCCCTAGAACCCATTGCTTCGGTCCCAGTCTTTCCTGTGGCAGAAAAATGCACTTTGGCAGCTTCCCTCAACCCATTCTTGGCAAACTGTGACTGAGGGCCAAGTGTAAGAGCCCCTAAAATGGGGGAGGGGACCATAACCATTTGCACTCTGCCAGCATAACCTAAGAGAGAATGCACCCCATCAGCACGCTCCTTTTTCCAAGCCAAAACGGGGGGGGGGGGACGAAGAGAGGTGGGGGTATTTGGACGGCCACGCCCCCACCACGTCGGGCAGCCCCTGCCAGCTGCCACCTCCGCGCATGCTCCGGAGCCTCCACTCCGACTCCCCAGACCCACGGAGGGGGAATCCCGGGACTGGGTCCCCACCCACCGCCCCCTGACCCTCGCCCTCGCGTCAGGCCCGGTGGGGCGGAGCTCACAGTCCAGTTCTGGCGCCTTCTCCCAAGAGACATTAGCCTATTCCAGCCCAGCGGAGCCCCCGCCCCCGGCATGCGGTAGCTCCAGGCCCATCTGTGTCGCCCCCTCCTCTCCTGGACACCTGGAGCCCGTCCCCTGCCACCTGCCGGGCCTCTCCGTAGGCCTCCACGGATGTCTGGGAGTCGTTCCGTGCGTGCAGGCCCTTCTCCCAGATTACTTCCAACCCGCAGGACTGCATACAGCCTCCTTGGACAAACAGCCCCCATCTCAGGGCTCTCTTCACATGGTTCTCCCCCGGAACTGCACACAGCCTCCTTCAAACTGGGCCCCCATCGTGGGAGAGCCCTTCTCCTCACTCAGGAGCGCTTCCCTCACTTGGAAACCACGCTTTTCATGCGGGAGTCCCCAGTCCTTGGAGCATGCACCGTTCCCCCTCCCGGGGGCCCTTACCTGCTCCCGAGGGTCCCGCTTCCATCCCATATACCCGTGCGGAGGTCAGGCGGCCCGGAGACTGTGAAGTCCAGCGTGAGGGGCCTAAGTACCCCGCACTCTCGCTGCTCGGATTCCCGGGCCGGGCTCGGCTCCCCTACCAAGCCCGGCCGCTCGCGCCGCCGCCCCCGCAGCCTCCGTTGCCGCCGCCGCCGCCGCCGCGGAGCCTGCAGCAGCTCCCCCTGCGAGCGCCCGGCCAGCTGCCAGTGCGCAGGCGCGACCGCCAGGCCCAGGGGGCGGACCGGAACGAGTCAAGCCGGGCGCTCAGACGGCAACAAAGGCCAATGGAGAGGGGCGGGGGCACTGGGGACCCGAGGCAGCGGCCCCTGGCGGTCACCCGTTGCCATGCAGCCCAGCGGGAGGGCTCCAGTAGAGGTGCCTTGGAACCGCGCAGTGGCATAAGTGGGGCAGGGCGAAGGGACACCCCGCCACAGCTGCCTTCCGCCCTGTCTTTTCCCCAAATAGGTCCCTCCAAACCTACACACAGCCCCCGCCTGTCGCACCGAGCCGCGCGCACATTATGGGAACCCCACCTCATTCCCAGACCCCCTGGCACTCCAGCGCCCAGAGGCCCTGCCTCCCACCTCTCCTCCCAATCACCCTCATCCTTCAAGCCTTGGCTGCAAAGCGACTGCCTCCGCGAAGTCCTTCTTCGTCCCTAGTCACTGAACTCACTGACGCCACCCCCTCTTCCAGGCCGTGGGCTGGACGCTGAGACCACAGATAAGTAGAGACCCTGCCTACCCTGGAAGATGTCACAGTTTGAACTTAAGTACAGCTACAGAGCTCTGTCCACCGGACCTGGGAAGCACCTGCCTCCACTTTCTCATCTACTGCTCATGCCTGAACTCTGTCAATCTGCTTCTGCCCTCACCAGGTCACTTAAATGACTTTCGGGGTTGAAATCCAAACGATACTTTTCAATTATTTCTCTGCAGCATCTGTCACTGTGCCTCTACTTCCCTTCTGAGCCTTCCACTTGGCTGCGGCATCTTCTGCAGTCTCCTTTTGCCTAAGTCCTTTTCAGTCTTTTAAAGGGCCCCTTTTGTTTTTGCCTCGTTAACTGTTCACTGTGGTTCCAAACCCAGCTCTCTTCTCATTCCACTCTCCCCTTGAAGGTCTCATCCACTCTTAGGGCCCAACTATCCCTCCAAATCTCTATTTCCAACCATGTCTCTGACTCACATTTCCACGTGTCTGCTGGACAGCTCCACCTGGATATCCTACCAGAACTTCAAGTCCAAACCAAATACTTTATCTTTTACTCACAAACATACTTGCCCTGTGCTTCCTATCTCAACGAATAGCACCTTCATGTCAGAAATGACAGTTCCTCTATCCCTTGTTCTTTCCCTCTATTCAGCTGTTCACCACGTCTGGACATGTTTACCTTCTGAACTGCTCTCACATGATTCGATGCCATTCTGATGGTTTCTTATGCTGGTGCAGACCCTTATCATATCTTGCCAGAAGTATCACAACCACTTCCTTGCTAGTATCAAAGTTTCTGGGAACTCCCATTTTCCCTCCTATTCAGTCTGGTGCAGTGATAGGTGGGGTAAGAGACCCAGCTCAAACACCACTTTCCCATAAACTCACACAAATTTTTGATGCCTGCTTTATACTAGATGCCATGCAGAGGCTGGGAACTTAAGGGGCGGACCATAACCAGTCCTTATTCATGAGGAGATTAATTTCTGACACTTATACCATGCCTTGCTTCTAGAGGTTCTCAAACAGTAACCACGAGAATCACCTGGAAAGCTTGTTAAAACTTGGATTGGTGGCTGGGTGCAGTGGCTCACGCCTGTAACCCCAGCACTTTGGCAGACTGAGGCGGGTGGATCACCTGTGGTCAGAAGTTCAAGACCAGCCTGGCCAACATGGTGAAATCTCGTCTCTACTAAAAATAAAAAAAATTAGCCGGGTGTTGTGGCAGACACCTGTAATCCCAGCTACTCCAGAGGCTAAGGCAGGAGAATTGCTTGAACCACGGAGGGGGAGGTTGCAGTGAGCTGAGATCATGCCATTGTACTCCAGCCCGGGCAACAAGAGTTAAACTCTGTCTCAAAAAAAAAAAAAAAAAAAAAAACTTGGATTGGTAAGCCCTGCCTCCAGAGTTTTCCATTCAGTAGGTGTTAGGTGGGACCCAAAAATGTGCATTTCTAACAAGTTTCCAGATAAGGCTGATGATGCTGACAAATTACTCCCCTACATACAAAGTAGAGGTGAAGAACAAAGACTCTGGAGCCAGACTGTCTTGTTTTCAATACTGTCCCTGCATTTACTAGACATGTAACATTAGGCCCATTATTTAACTTCTCCGTGTCTCAATTTCCTCCTCTGTAAAATGACAGTGGTAATAGTACCTACCTCATTCAGCTGTTGTGAAGATGAAATGAGTTAATACATAAAACCACTTTAGTGGCTGGGCGCAGTGGTTCACGCCTGTAATCTCAGCACTTTGGGAGACTGAGGTGGGCAGATCACCTGAGGTCAGGAGTTCAAGACCAGCCTGCCCAACATAGTGAAAACTCATCTCTCCTAAAAATACAAAAATTAGCTGAGCGTAATGGCACATGCCTGTAGTCCCAGCTCCTCAGGACGCTAAGGCACAAGAATCGCTTGAACCCGGGAGGCAGAGGTTGTAGTGAGCTGAGATCATGCCACTGCACTCCAGCCTAGGTGACAAAGCAAGACTCCATCTCCAAAAACAAAACAAAAACACTTTAGAACACTGCCTAAAAAGAATGCAAGGAAGGTATCAGCTGCTATCATAATCATTGCTTGCCTCTCACACTATATTCTTTTTTTGGGACAGGGTCTTACTCTGTTGCCCAGGCTGTAGTGCAGTTGCACAATCTGGACTCTGCAGTCTCCACCTCTCAGGCACAAGTAATTCTCCCACCTCAGTCTCCTGAGTTGCTGAGACTACAGGCGCATGCCAACACGCTTGACTTTTTATTTATTTATTTACTTACTTATTGTAGAGATGAGGGTCTCGCTATATTGCCCAGGCTGGTGTTGAACTCCTGGGCTCAGGCAATCCCCCTGCCTCAACTTCCCAAAGACTTTTCTTATGGAATGCTGAGGTCCCAGCTCAGTTACACTAGGGCAAAGGTCCCAGCTCAGTTACACCAGGGCAAAGGTGAGCTACCACACCTGGCTCCACACTATAATCTATGTTCCTTAAAAACAGGGACAATATCAGATGCATTGCTGTCCTCCTTTAGTGCCTGGCACAAGCTGTGCCTAGAGTGATCAGTAAATTTGGGTTTACCTGAATCAACAAGATAGCATCAAAAAGCACTCAGAAAAACTCTCTCAAAAAACTCTCAAAGGTCTCAGAAAGACCTCTGCCCTGATGTAACTGAGCTGAAACCTCAGAATTCCATAAGAAGAGTCTGACTCCCCTATTCTAAATACTCAACCTCATACTTAACTTTGTGCAAAGGCAGTAGTCACTATTCTGACCCATCTCCAAAGTGGCTAGTGAAGTCAAGTCTGGCCCCAGCCTCTCAAAGTCTTTCTGCAGAGTGTACCTGTAATCAGGGACTTCACTCTCAGCTAGGCAAAATGGCAGAGTAAAATGGAAATCCAGATAGTATTTTGCTTTTTTGTTGTTGTTGTTTTTTTTTTTTGAGACAGAGTCACTCTGTCGCCCAAGCTGGAGTGCAATGGTGCAGTCTTGGGTCACTGAAGCCTCTGCCTCCCAGGTTCAAGCAATTCTCATGCCTCTGCCTCCCAAGTGGCTGGGATGATAGGCACATGCCACCACACCCAGCTAATGTTTGCGCCATGTTGGCCAGACTGGTCTCAAACTCCTGACCTCAGGTGATCCACCCACCTCGGCCTCCCAAAATGTTGGGATTACAGGCATGAACCACTGCCCCCGCTGTATTTTACTTTTTTTTTTTTTTTTTTTTTGAGACGGAGTTTTGCTCTCGTTACCCAGGCTGGAGTGCAATGGCACGATCTTGGCTCATCGTAACTTCAAGCGACTCTCCTGCCTCCCGGGTTCAAGCGACTCTCCTGCCTCAGCCTCCCAAGTAGCTGGAATTACAGGCATGCATCACCACACTCGGCTAATTTTGTATTTTTAGTAGAGATGGGGTTTCTCCATGTTGGTCAGGCTGGTCTCGAACTCCCGACCTTAGGTGATCCACCCGCCTCGGCCTTCCAAAGCTGGGATTACAGGCATAAGCCACCGTGCCCAGCCCCTGCATTTTACTTTTTAAGCTGATAAATTTATTTCAGTAATCCCTGATATATGTTTCCCCAAACCTATTGGCTCCTTCTGTTTCCATTTCATCCTTGCATCTCAGTCCATAGCTAACTCACACCTAAGGGCGTCTGCTGTGTGGGCCCAAGTCTTCTATCTAGATATCTTCTCTATATGAAGAATTTCCTAGTGCCAATATAATAAGAATGGCCTGAGAAAACTTTGCATCCCCATCTACATTTTCCTCTTTTTAATATTAAAAAAAAAAACCTGAGGAAAAAGAGAAATCAATGTAGTATAATTAACAGATTAAATAAGTAAAAGGATAAAAAAAAAAAGCAAAAATCTGTAGCATTCACTGCTGGTCCAGCAATAACTAATTAGAAACTATATGATAAAATATCCAATTCAAAATTCTTGGAAATAAACTTCCTGAGATGTTTGTGATTTGTATGAGAAAATCTATAAGAACCAATAAGAAGACATACAAATTAACCTGAGTTAAGAAGAGAGAGAGGCCAAGTTCCTGGATGGAAAATAATGTAATAATGTCTATTGGACATTTGCTACTCCAGCCTCCAAGTTCTGAGGATGAGCATCAGGTATCCCTACCCATCCCCATGTAGTGTGCCCTAGAAATTCAAAGATACAAGGATATAATTAAGACAGTCCGTACCCCTAAGAAGAAACAATTACATATATCAGTGCTGACCAACAGGAGTATCATACGAGCTAAATATGTAATTTTAGAATTTCTTTTAGCTATGTTATAAAAATTAAAAAGGAATTGGGCGTGGTGGCTCATACCTGTAATCCCAGCACTTTGAAAGGCCAAGCCAGGAGGATCACGAGGGGAGATGGAGACCATCCTGGCTAACAAGGTGAAACACCTTCTCTATTAAAAATACAAAAAAAAAATTAGCTGGGCATGGTGGCAGGCGCCTCTAGTCCCAGCTGCTCGGGAGGCTGAGGCAGGAGAATGGCATGAACCCAGGAGGCAGAGATTGCAGTGAGCCGAGACCGCGCCACTGCACTCCAGCCTGGGCGACAGAGCAAGACTCCGTCTCAAAAATAAATAAATAAAAATAAAAAGGAAACAGGTAAAATTAATTTTAGTAACATATTTAACCCCCAAAATCAACATATCAATATAAAAATTACTGATATTGGGCCAGGTGCAGTGGCTCATCCCTGTAATCCCAGCACTTTGGGAAGCCGAGGTGGGGGGATCACAAGGTCAGGAGTTCAGGACCAGCCTGGCCAATATGGTCAAACTCCATCTCTACTAAAAATACAAAAATTAGCTGGGCATGGCGGCGCTCGTCTGTAGTCCCAGCTACTCAGGAGGCTGAGGCAGAAGAATTGCTTGAACTCAGAAGGCGGAGGTTGCGGTGAGCCAAGATCATGCCACCGCACTCCAGCCTGGGCGACAGAGCGAGACTCTGTCTCAAAAAAAAAAAAAATTACTAGTATTTTATATTTTTATGTAAATCTGAAATTCAGTGTGTATTATACACAAAACACATTTCAATTCAGACTAGCCACATTTCAAATGCTTAATACATGTGGTTAGTGGCTACTGTACTAGACAGTATGGATGATAATTTCAATGAAACTTTAAGTGTAATGACAGAGGCACATGGATGACATGGGAACTAAGAGGAGGTATGTCTAATCTAGTCTGGGATAATCAGGGTAGGTTACATAGAAGAGATATCTACTTAAACAGGCCTGTGAGGATGAGCAGGAATTAGCCAGGCAAAGTAAAGATGGGAGAAATGTGTACTAAGCAGCACTAACAGAAAGTATAAGGTGAGAAATAGCACATTACACCAGGAACTATCAGTAGTAATATTCTTGCATAAAAATGGAAGCAAGAAGCAGTGAGAAAAGAAGCTAGAGAAGTATACCATCATGAAATATGCCCATTCTCTCCCTAGCCCAAGCCAGGGGAAAGGCAGCAAAGGTGACAGGAGGAGCTGTCCCTGGTTCTGACACTCTATGCAGATTCACAGTTCCAGTTCCACTCAGCCTGCAACCGAACTGAACCAGATCAAGCCTATTTTCCTGCATGTTCTCTAGCATACATGAAGGCCCCAAAACCCTAAGCTTGGCCTGGCAGAACAGGAGAGCTAGCAGCTTTGGACAGGCTACCCTGGATGAGCACAGGCAACAGAGTGAGATTTCCTTGCTACAAAAAATACAAAAATTAGCCAGGTGTGGAGGAGCATGCCTGCAGTCCCAGCTACTCAGGAGGCTGAGGCAGGAGGATCATTTGAGCCCAGCCCAAGTGGGTCGAGGCTGCAGTGAGCCATGACCGCACCACTGCATTCCAGCCTGGGGGACACAGCAAAAGCCTGTCTCCTAAAAAACAAAATTCTCTATAGCATGCAATACTGTTTGATAGCATTTTACCCACAGTAGAACTTCCCTCAAAATTGGAGTCAATCCTCTCAAACACTGTCACTGCCATATCAACTAGGTTTACACAATATTCTAAATATTTTGTTGACATTTCAACAATGTTCACAGCACTTTCACCAGAGTCGATTTCACTTCAAGAAATCACTTTCTGGCCGGGCGCCGTGGCTCAAGCCTGTAATCCCAGCACTTTGGGAGGCCGAGACGGGCGGATCACGAGGTCAGGAGATCGAGACCATCCTGGCTAACACGGCGAAACCCCGTCTCTACTAAAAAATACAAAAAACTACCTGGGCGAGGTGACGGGCGCCTGTAGTCCCAGCTACTCGGGAGGCTGAGGCAGGAGAATGGCGTAAACCTGGGAGGCGGAGCTTGCAGTGATGCACTCCAGTCTGGGCGACAGAGCGAGACTCAGTCTCAAAAAAAAAAAAAAAAAAAATTAATTTCCTTCCTTTGTTCATGCATAAGAAGCATTTCCGGCCAGGCACAGTGGCTCACGCCTGTAATCTCAACACTTTGGGAGGCCGAGACGGGCGGATCACGAGGTCAGGAGATCAAGACTATCCTGGCTAATACAGTGAAACCCCATCTCTACTAAAAATACAGAAAATTAGCCCGGTGTGGTGGCAGGCACCGGTGGTCCCAGCTATTCGAGAGAGGCAGGAGAATGCGTGAACCCAGGAGGTGGAGCTTGCAGTAAGCTGAGATCGCACCACTGTACTCCAGCCTGGGCAACAGAATGAGACTCCATCTGAAAAAAAAAAAAAAAAAAAACAAAAAAAACAGGCCGGGCGCAGTGGCTCACGCCTGTAATCCCAGCACTTTGGGAGGCCGAGACGGGCAGATCATGAGGTCAGGAGATCGAGACCATCCTGGCTAACACGGTGAAACCCCATCTCTACTAAAAAATACAAAAAACTAGCCGGGCGCGGTGGCGGGCGCCTGTAGTTCCAGCTACTCGGGAGGCTGAGGCAGGAGAATGGCGGGAACCCGGGAGGCAGAGCTTGCAGTGAGCTGAGATCCAGCCACTGCACTCTAGCCCGGGCGACAGAGCAAGACTCCGTCTAAAAAACAACAACAACAACAACAACAACAACAACAAAAAGAAGGATTTCCTCATCTGTTCAAGTTTTATGAGATTTGAGCAATTCAGTCACATATTCAGGCTCCACTTCTGATTCTAGTTCTCTTGCTGTTTCCACCACATCTGCAATTACCTCCTCCACTGATGTCTTGAACCCCTCAAAGTCATCCATGACAGTTGGAATCAATGTCTTCCAAACTCTGATTTTTGTTGATATTTGGACCTCCTCCCATGAATTATGAACGTTCTTAATGGCATCTAAAATGGTGAATCCTTTCCAGAAGGTTTTCAATTTACTTTGCCCAGATCCATTATGGGAATCATTGTATATGGAATGTATTTCTAAAATAATGACTTGAAAGTTGAAATTACTCCGTGATCCATAGGCTACAGAATGCATGTTGTGTAAGTAGGTATGAAAGCAACATTATTCTCCTCGTACAACTCCATCAGAGCTCTTGGGTGACCAGGTGCACTGTCAAGGAGCAGTAATATTTTGAAAGAACTCTTTTTTTCTGAGCAGTAGATCTAAACACTTAGAGCAGTAGATCTAAGTGGACTTAAAATATTTAGTAAACCAGCTGGGCATGGTGGCTCATGCCTGTAATCCCAGCACTTTGGGAGGCCGAGGCAGGCGGATCACCAGATCAGGAGTTCAAGACCAGCCTGACCAACATAGTGAAACTCCATCTCTACTAAAAATACACAAACTAGCTGTGCATGGTGGTGTGCATCACTTGTAATCCCAGCTACTCAGGAGGCTAAGGCAGGAAAATCACTTGACCCCGGGAGGTGTAGGTTGCAGTGAGCCAAGATTGCACCACTGCACTCCAGCCTGGGAGACAGAGCAAGACTCTTGTCTCAAAAAATAAATAAATAAATAAATAAATAAATAAATAAATAAATAAATAAAATAAATCAGTAAACCATGCTGTGAAAAAAAATGTGCTGTCATCCAGGCTTTGTTGTTCCATTTATAGAGCACAGGCAGAGTAGACACAGCATAATTCTTTTTCTTTTTCTTTTTTTGAGACAAATCTCGCTCTGTCGCCCAGGCTGGAGTGCAGCAGCCAGATCTCAGCTCACTGCAAGCTCCGCCTCCCGGGTTTACGCCATTCTCCTGCCTCAGCCTCCCGAGTAGCTGGGACTACAGGCGCCCACCACCTCGCCCGGCTAGTTTTTTTGTATTTTTTAGTAGAGACGGGGTTTCGCCGTGTTAGCCAGGATGGTCTCGATCTCCTGACCTCGTGATCCGCCTGTCTCGGCCTCCCAAAGTGCTGGGATCACAGGCTTGAGCCACCGCGCCCGGCCCACAGTATAATTCTTAAAGGTTCTAGGCTTTTCATAATGGTAACAGCGCACTGGCTTTAATTTAAAGTCACCAGCTACATTAGACCCTAATAGGAGAGTTAGCCTGTGCTTTGAAGCCAGGCATTGATTTCTCTCTAGCTATGAAAGTTCTAGATGGCATCTTCTTCCAACAGAAGGTTGTTTCATCTACACTGAAAATCTGTTGTTCAGTGTAGCTGCTCTCATCAATTATTTTAGTTAGATCTTCTGGCTAATTTGCTGCAGCTTCTACATAAGCACCTTCTACTTTATGTGATGGAGATGGCTTCTTTCCTTAAACCTCATGAACCAATCTCTGCTAGCTTCAAACTTTTCTTCTGTAGCTACCTTACCTCTGTTGGCATTCACAGAATTGAAGAGAGTTAGGGCCTTGCTCTGGATTAGGTTTTGGCTTAAGGGAATGTTATGGCTGGTTTGATCTTCTTTCCAGATCACTAAAACTTTCTCCATATCAGATAAGGTTATTTTGCTTCTTACTATTCATGTGTTCACCGGATTAGCATTCTTAATTTCCTTAAGAACTTTTCCTTTGCATTGACAATTTGGTTAGTTGCGTGGTGCAACAGGTCTAGCTTTTGGCCTGTATCAGCTTTCTATATCTCTTCCTCACTAAACTTAATCATCTCTAGCTTTTGACTTAAAGCAAGAAATGTGCAACTCCTCCTTTCACTTGAACACTTACAGGTCACTGTAGGGTTATTAATTGGCCTACTTTTCAGGAATAGGTCTCAAGGAATAGGGAGACCCAAGGAGAGGGACAGAGATCGGGGAATGGCCTGTCACTGAGCAGTTAGAATACACATAAGGTTGGGCACAGTGGCTCATGCCTATAATCCCAGCACTTTGGAAGGCCAAGGCAGGAAGATCACTTGAGTCCAGGAGTTTGAGACCAGCCTGGGCACTATAGTGAGACTCCATCTCTACAACAACAACAAAAAAGACTTTTTTTTTTTTTTTTGAGACGGAGTCTTGCTCTGCCACCCAGGCTGGAGTGCAGTGGCCGGATCTCAGCTCACTGCAAGCTCCGCCTCCCGGGTTCACGCCATTCTCCTGTCTCAGCCTCCCGAGTAGCTGGGACTACAGGCGTCCGCCTCGTCGCCCGGCTAGTTTTTTGTATTTTTTAGTAGAGATGGGGTTTCACCGTATTAGCCAGGATGGTCTCGATCTCCTGACCTCGTGATCCGCCCGTCTCGGCCTCCCAAAGTGCTGGGATTACAGGCTTGAGCCACCGCAGCCCGGCCCAAAAAAGACTTTTAAATGAGCCAGGCATGGTGGTGCATGCCTGTAGTCCCAGCTACTCAGGAAGCTGAGGTGGGAGGATCGATTGAGCCCAGGAGGTCAAGGCTGCAGTGAGCCATGATCATGCCACTACACTTCAGCAGCCCCGGTAACAGAATGAGACCCTGTCTCTAAAACAACAACAAAACCCATGACATTGATAGATTAAATTTCCCATCTTATTTGGCCATGGTTCACGGTGCCCCAAAACAATTGCAATAGTAACATCACAAGTCACTGCTTACAGATTGCCATACAGATACAGTAATAATGAAAACATTTGATATATCATGAGATTTACAAAAATGTGAGAAAAAGACACAATTTGAGCACATGCTGTTGGAAAATTGGCACCAAGAGACTTGCTTGATGTACAGTTGGTTAAAAACCTTCAACTTGTAAAAACAAAACAAAAAACACAGTATCTGCAAAGTGCAGTAAAGCAAAGCATGATAAAACAAGGTATGCCTGTATTTGATATAAGTGGTCAAGAAGTATGGAGGAATATTTGGAGAGCATTGAAGAAGCTGACAAGACTAGATTTGAAGCTTTCCTGCAATTAGATAAAAAAAGGATTACAAAAACATCACTTTGATCTACGAAAAGTACTCTTTCACAAGAGAAGAGGTGAAACTGATCGGGAAAACAGAGGCTTTTGAAAGAACTGTCAAGACAGACTGAAAAATCAGGAAGATTGGTCATACCCCTAAGTTATATCACAGTGCTCTCAACAGACCAGAAGGGGCAACAAGGAACTGAAAGAGGAAATTTGCCTTTATTGAAAAAAGCTTATAGCTATGAAATCAAGAGTTGGTATGAAGCAAAACAACTGAGGGACTATCACCATGATACAGGTTATCTCAACTCATCACCATCGTCGAGATGAGTGAGATATACTCTTGACCAATACAGCCCACTAAGAAGAGCTTCCAGGACATCCAGTGCCACCAGTGGTCTGAGGTGTTACAGTAAGCAATCAGTTTTGACATATCCAGTGGCCTGCTGCTAAGACCTAAGCCTCCTAATGTCCATACAGCTTGGTTATAAAACTTTTTCATGCCAAAAAAAAAAAAAAAAAAAAAAAGAGAGAGAGAGATTCTTTTTTTAATGGGACAGAACTAAAATACTGGTCAACAGCATGTAAGTTGGGAGATGGGGTGATCAGAGCTAAAGTGTTCTAACGGTACTTGTACTGTTTAGAACAAGGATAAAGGTATTGATTAACTTTAGACTTTGGTAAGCATAGACAGTAACACTTCAATAAAAAAAAAAAACAAGTAGCCAGGGATGGTGGCACAGTCTTGTAATCTTAGCTACTTGGAAGCTGAGGTGGGAGGATCACCAGAGCCCCGAGTTCAAGACGAGCCTGGGCAAAATAGCAAGGCCCCAATCACAAAAAAAGAAAAAAAAAAACAAAAAACTGAAAAGAACAGAAATAGACCAAGCATGGTGGCTCACACCTATAATCCTAGTGCTTTGGTGCTTTGGGAGACTGCGGTGGGAGGATTGCTTGAGACCCGGAGTTCAAGACTAGCCTGGGCAACATACCAAGACTCTGTTTCTACAAAAAAATTTAAAAATTAGCTGGGTACAGTGGCATATCAGTGTAGTCCTAGCTTCTCGGGTGACTGAGGAAGGAGGATAACTTCAGCTCAGGAGTTTGAGGTTACAGTGAGCTATGACCACGTTACTGTCCTCCAGCCTGGGCAACAGAGCCATACCCTGTCTCTAAAAAAAAAAAAAAAAAAAAAAAAAGAATAGAAATAAAACTTTCAAACCATTAGCTAAAATGGTTTAGCTAAAATGATTAAAGAAATTGAGTCGGTCCAGGCGCAGTGGCTCACATCTGTAATCCCAGCACTCTGGGAGGCTGAGATGGGCAGATCACCTGAGGTCAGTTTGACACCAGCATGGCCAACGTGATAAAACCTCATCTCTACTAAAAATACAAAAATTAGCTGGGTGTGATGGCGCATGCCTGTAATCCCAGCTACTCAGGAGGCTGAGGCATGAGAATCGCTGGAACTCGGGAGGCAGAGGTTGCAGTGAGCCGAGATCGTGCCACTGCACTCTAGCCTGGGTGACAGAGCGAGACTCCGTCTCAAAAAAAAAAAAGAAAGAAAGAAAGAAATTGAGTCAGTAAAAATCTTCCCACATAAAATAAAATTCAAATGGTACAGGTGAGTTCTGCCAAATGTTCAAGGAATGACAAAACACTTCAGTCTTTCTTTTCTTTTTTTTTTTTTTATTTTTTTTTTGAGATGGAGTCTTGCTCTGTCACCCAGGCTGGAGTGCAGTGGTGCAATCTCGGCTCACTGCAAGCTCCACCTCCAGGGTTCACGCCATTCTCCTACCTCAGCCTCCCAAGTAGCTGGGACTACCAGCGCCTGCCACCATGCCCGGCTAATTTTTTTGTATTTTTAGTAGAGACAGGGTTTCACTGTGATAGCCAGGATACTCTCGATCTCCTGACCTCATGATCCGCCCGCCTCGGCCTCCCAAAGTGCTGGGTTTACAGGCGTGAGCCATCGTGCCCTCCCAGAACACTTCAGTCTTATACAAACTTTTCCAGCGAACAGAAGATGGAACACTCCCCACCTCAGTATAATCTTGATATCAAAACCAACAAGAACTGTACAAGAAAGTAATATGACAGGCCAGTCTCACCATGTGAAAATCCTAAATAGCAGGAAACCAATTCTAGTGATTTATTAAAAATAAATCTAGGCCAGGTGTGATGGCTTGCACTTATAACCCCCATACTTTGGGAGGCTGAGGTGAAAGGACTGTTTGAGACCAGGAGTACAAAACCAGCCAGGGCAACATGGTGAGACCTTATCTCTAAAAAAATAAATAAAATAGCCGGTGTAGGAAATTTTTTTCCTACAAAAAAAAATAAAATAGGCGGTGGTACACGCCTGTACTCCCAGCTACTCAGGAGGCTGAGGCCAGAGGATGGCTTCAGCCTGGGAGGCAGAGGTTGCAGTGAGCCAAGATCATAAGATCATGACCCACTGCATTCCTGCAGGGATGACACAGCCGGACCCTGTCTCAAACAAACAAACAAACAAACAAAAACTTAAATTCAGCCAGGTGTGGTGGCTCATGCCTGTAATCCCAACATTTTGGAAGGCCGAGGCGAGAGGGTTGCTTCAGTCCAGGAGTTCAAGACCAGCCTGGGCAACATAGTGAGGCCTTGTCGCTACAAAAAAAATGTTTAAAATTAGCCAGGTGTGGTGGCTCATGCCTATAGTCTCAGCTACTCAGGAGGCTGAGGTGGGAGGATCACTTGAGCCTGGGAGGTGGAAGCTGCAGTGAGCCATGATCACACCACTACACTCCAGCCTGAGTGACAGAATGAGACCCTGTCTCCAAAAGAAAGAAAAAAAAAAGGTCATCAAAAGAGGTTATAAATAAAGCAAAGACAAGGAAAAAAGTAGGAACAAGTATTTGCAATACATATAACCATCAAATGTTATATATAAAAACTACAAATCTTGGCCGGGCGCGGTGGCTCAAGCCTGTAATCCCAGCACTTTGGGAGGCTGAGACGGGTGGATCACGAGGTCAGGAGATCGAGACCATCCTGGCTAACACGGTGAAACCCCGTCTCTACTAAAAAATACAAAAAACTAGCCGGGCGAGGTGGTGGGCGCCTGTAGTCCCAGCTACTCGGGAGGCTGAGGCAGGAGAATGGCGTAAACCCGGGAGGCGGAGCTTGCAGTGAGCTGAGATCTGGCCACTGCACTCCAGCCTGGGCGGCAGAGTGAGACTCTGTCTCAAAAAACAAAACAAAACAAAACAAAACAAAACAAAAACTACAAATCAAAAGAAAAACAATCATATTGCTAAGATGTGCTTAAGAAAAAGAAAAAGAAAAACAATTTTTTTTTTGAGACGGAGTCTCGTTCTGTCACCCAGGCTGGAGTACAGTGGCATGATCTCAGCTCACTGCAACCTCCGCCTCCCAGGGTTCAAGCCATTCTCCTGCCTCAGCCTCCCGAGTAGCTGGGACTACAGGCACTTGCCAACATGCCCAGCTAATTTTTTTGTATTTTTAATAGAGGCGGGGTTTCACCATGCTGGCCAGGCTCATCTCCAACTCCTGACCTTGTGATCTACACACCTTGGCCTCCCGAAGTACTGGGATTACAGGCATGAGCCACCGCACCCAGCCAACAATTATTTTGTTTAAGGCAAAAGTCATTCATTTACAGCTACTTCAAAGAAGAGGAAAAGGGCAAAAATCATTTATTTATTTATTTAGATGGAGTCTTACTATGTTGCCCAGGCTGGTCTTGAACTCCTGGACTCAAGCAATCCTCCCACCTTGGCCTCCCAAAGTGCTGGGATTGCAAGCATGGGCCACCATGCCCAGACTGAAAATCGCATTTTTAAAGTTTATTTATTTATTTATTTATTTATTTATTTATTTTGAGATGGAGTCTTGCTCTGTCACCCAGGCTGGAGTGCATGGCACAATCTCAGCTCACTGCAACTTCCACCTCCCAGGTTCAAGCGATTCTCTTGCCTCAGCCTCCCAAGTAGCTGGGACTACAGGTGTGCACCACCATACCCAGCTAATTTTTACATTTTTAGTAGAGATGGGGTTTCATGTTGACCAAATTGGTCTTGAACGCCTGATCTCAGGTGACCCACCCACCATGGGCTCCCAAAGTGCTGGGATTACAGGCATGAGCCACCTCGCCCAGCCTAATCTCATTATTTATAAGGAAAATACAAAGACCACAATGAGACATCAATTTCACCGACTAAATAGGGCAAAAGCTAAGGAGGTAGAATAATGAGAACTATTAGATACTGTTGGTGAGAATGTAAACTGGTACAACCAACACACTCTTTTGTAAAGTTGAAGATGTGCACACCCTATAAACAGCAATTCCACTACAGAAAAACTTCTGCATTGCCAAGAGGAGATATGCACAAGAATGTTCTTAGTAGCACTGTTTGTACTAGTAAAATATTGAAAACTACACTAAATCCATCCATAATAGAACAGATAAATGAATTGTGATATACATAAATCTCACAAACTTGATACTGAGTGACAAAAAAACAAGCTGCAGAAGAATGCTTATGGTATGACTCTAATTTGTAAAATTCAAAAATATGCAAAAATAAACTATGTAGTTTAAGGATACAAATATACATATTAAACAATACAGAAAAAGCAAGGGTAAACTCAAATGTCAAGATGGTAGTTACATCCAAGAGGGGAAAGAATGGGAATGGATTATGAAGTAGCACACAGAATATCTCAAAAGATAAAGGTAAAAAACAAAAACAAGGGTAAAAATAATATTCATATTCTCTCTCAGTAGGGAGGAGATAAAATGAATGGCGGATAATAGGTGTCTGTTCAAACATTTTTCTTTATAACATACATATGGCCAGGTGCGGTGGCTCAGCCTGTAATCCCAGCACTTTGCGGGGCCGAGGCGGGCGGATCATGAGGTCAACAGATCCAGACCATCCTGGCTAACACGGTGAAAGCCAGACTCCGTCTCAAAAAAAAACCACACACACACACACACGTTATATTCTTTTTCTTAATTTTTTTTTTCTTTTTTTTTAGAGTATCACTCGTGCGCCCAGGCTGGAGTGCAGTGGCACGATCTCGGCTCACTGCAACCTCCGCCTCCCGGGTTCAAGAGATTGTCCTGCCTCAGCCTCCCAAGTGGCCGGGATTACAAGGGGCCCGTCACCACGCCTAGCTAATATTTGTATTTTTAGTAGAGACAGGGTTTCACCATGTTGGCCAGGCTGGTCTCGAACTGCTGACCTCAAGTGATCTGCCTGCCTCGGCCTCCCAAAGTGCTGGGATTACAGGCGAGAGCCACTGCGCCGGGCCTATCTTCTGTAATTTCTGAAAACACACAAATCCCTATATACCCCTCACAAGTCTCGCATTTCTTTTTTTTTTTTTTTTTCTTTTGAGACGGAGTCTTGCTGTGTCGCCCAGGCTGGAGTGCAGTGGCCGGATCTCAGCTCACTGCAAGCTCCGCCTCCCGGGTTCACGCCATTCTCCCGCCTCAGCCTCCGAGTAGCTGGGACTACAGGCGCCTGCCACCACGCCCGGCTAATTTTTCGTATTTTTAGTAGAGACGGGGTTTCACCGTGTTAGCCAGGATGGTCTCGATCCTGACCTCGTGATCCGCCCGCCTCGGCATCCCAAAGTGCTGGGATTACAGGTTTGAGCCACCGCGCCCGGCCATGTCTCACATTTCTTAAGGTGGGCATTTTAGGGTTGGCAATGCCATTGAAGGGATTCGACTGATGAATCCTACAACGAATACCAAATATTTTTAGATTTTCATTGTGCTTTAAAGGAAAGACCTCAAGGTTTGACAACAAAAAGACCTAGATTTGAATCCAGGTTCTAACAAGCGGTGTGACCTGCGGTTAGTTAACCCCTTCAACAAAAACATATGGACCCCCAGCCATAGGCGGAGGGGTACACGTAGGGCAAGAACACTTGGGTGATAAATATGAGGTCCTTTCCCTCTAGAGACCATGGTTTAAGAGAAGGCTGACAGGAAAAAAAATTAAATAAATACAAATTAAAAATTAAAGAAAAAAATATAGATCTCTCCACTGCCTGCCAACAACAGGTCGTTCCCCATCCTCTTGAGCCCATTTTCCACACAGTTACAAACTGCTGCTTTAAAATGCACACCAGATTAAATTACCTGCCTGAATATAGTCCTCCAATTGTTCCGCCACGTCTTCAGGATAAAAGGCTCCCCGAGTTCTGCGTGGGCCTCTCGCACTCTTGAGGCGCTTGCCTCACGGGCTTTCCTCTCACGTGGCTTCCTCACAAGTCCACATTTGGCTCCACCCACTTCGAGTCACGCAACGGGCATCTGATTGGTGAGCGTGGAGGAAGGACTGAGCATGCGTGACCTAGCTCCTCCCTCCGTCCCTATATTTAGATCCCTGAGTCTGCAGAAAGCTTGAGTTCTTCCCCTTCCCAATCCCGAAACGTCTATTAAGGTATAATTGACATTTGATAAACTGCACATGGCCGGGCGCAGGGACTCACGCCTGTAATCCGAACACTTTGGGAGGCGGAGGCGGGTGGACCACCTGAGGTCAGGAGTTCGAGACCAGCCTGACCAACATGGCGAAACCCTGTCTCTAGTAAAAATACAAAATTAGCCGGGCATGGAGGCGCGCGCCTGTAATCCCAGCTACTCAGGAGGCTGAGGCAGGAGAATTGCTTGAACTCGGGAGGCGGAAGTTGCAGTGAGCCAAGATCGCGCCACTGCACTCCAGCCTGAGCAACGAGTGAAACTAAGCAAACAAACAAAAAACACACTTTTAAAGTGTGCGGTCTGATGAGTTTTGACACAAATGAAACCTTCACAACAATCAATATAACGACCCTATTCATTCCCCGCCAGACTTTAATCCTGCCTCTTTGTTTCCTGCCTCTCCTCCCTCTCTGCCCTTCCCTCTGCAACGGCTAATCTCTTTTCTGTCGCCATAGATAAGTTTTCGTTTTATAGTATTTTATGTAACTGGAATAATTTGGGGGAGAGGGGCTCTGGCTTGTTCCACTCACTACAAGTATTTTGAGATTCACCCATATTTTTGTGTAAATCAGTAGTTCGTTTCCCTGGACCTGACCATCACTTTTCACAACAAAAGTTGTGAAAATTTTTTGTTCTATTTTATTGTTGAGTGTGCTCCATTGTATGGATATATGACAATTTGTGTATTCATTCACGTGTGGATGGACATTTGGGTTGTCTTCAGTTTGGTACCATTACAAATGAAATTACTATGACCATTTGTCTATAAGTCTTTTAAACATTTCCTTTTTTTTTTTTTTTTTTTCTGAGAAGTGGTCTCACTCTGTCACCCAGGCTAGAGTGGAGTGCAGTGGTACCATCATAGCTCACTACAGCTTGCAGCCTCGACCTTCCAGTCTCAAGCCATCCTCCCACCTCAGCCTCCGGAGTAGCTGGGACCACACCACCACTCCTGGCTAATTTTTTTTTTTTTTTTTGGTACAGATGGAGTCTTGCTATGTTACCCAGGCTGGTCTTGAACCCCTGGCCTCAAGCATTGGCCTCCCAAAGCACTGGGATTACACATGTGAGCCACCATGCCCAGCAAGTCCCTAATCCATTTCCAGCTAATTTTTGTGTATAGTGAAAGGTAAAGATCAATGTTCATTTTTTTGCTCATGGCTGTCCAATTGTTCCAGCATCATTTGTGGAAAGCATTGCCTCCGTTAAATTTCCTTAGCACTTGTGTTGAAAATCAACTGGTTATGTATGTCTGGGCCTATTTCTGGACTCTCTATTCTGTTCCACATATCTCTTTATGCCAAATACCATACTGTCTTGATTACTGTGGCTATATAATAAATCTTGAGATCAGATAGTGTAATTAGTTATCTATTGATACATAACAAATTACTACAAATTTAGAGGCTTGGCCGGGCACGGTCGCTCACACCTGTAATCCCAGCACTTTGGGAGGCTGAGGCAAGTGGATCGCTTAAGGTGAGGAGTTCGAGACCAGCCTGGCCAACATGGAGAAACCCCGTTGCTACTAAAAATACAAAACTTAGCCAGGCATGGTGGCTCACGCCTGTAATCCCCGCACTTTGGGAGGTGGAGGCGGGCGGATCATGAGGTCAGGAGTTCGAGACCAGCCTTGCCAATATGGTGAAATGCTGTCTCTACTAAAAAAAAAAAAAAAAAAATTAGCCGGGCATGGTGGCACACGCCTGTAGTCCCAGCTACTTGGGAGGCTGAGGCAGAAGAATTGCTTGAACCTGGGAGGCGGAGCTTGCAATGAGCCAACATCACGCCACTGCACTCCAGCCTAGGCGACAGAGTGAGATTCTGTCTCAAAAATAAATAAATAAATAAATAAATAAAATTAGCCAGGCATGGTGTCGCAAGCCTGTAATCCCAGCTACTCTGGAGGCTGAGGCAGGAGAATCACTTGAACCCGGAAGGTGGAGGTTGCAGTGAGCCAAGATCGTGCCACTGCACTTCAGCCTGGGTGACAGAGTGAGACTTCGTGTCAAAAAAAAAAAAAAAATTAGAGGCTTAACACACACATATTTATTATGTGGGTCAAGAGTCCAGGCATGGTTTAGTTAAATCCACTGTGAAGCATCTCACCGAGACTGCAATCAAGGTGTATATAAGCCAGGGCTGGATTCTTATCTGGAGACTGGGCTGAAAAATAATTCACTTTCCAACTCACATGGTAGTTAGCAAACTGAAACTGAGAGCTTCGGTTTTTTGTTGTTTGGCTGTTGGTGGGCACCCTTAGCTTCAAGGGGCCTCCCCAATTCCTTGCTACATGAGCTTCCTCAACATGGCCAGAAAGGAGAAAAGGAAGAGACCCTAGAGTGGATCTGCTAGCAAGAGAGTCTTTTATAACTTAGTGCAATCACAAATGGCATCCCATCACCTTCACCGTATTCTATTGGTTAGAAGCAATAGGTGGTCATGGGGCCATCTTAGAATCTGCCCTCCACAGGTAGTATAAGTTAACCAACTATGTTTTTATGTTTTTCTTTCTAAAGTATGTGTGTGTGTGTGTGTGTGTGTCTATTCTGGGTCCTTTCATTCCCATATAAATTTTAGAATCAACCATAGATTTCTATAAAAAAAAAAAAAAGCCAGCTGACTTTTGATTACGATTGTGTTAGATCTACAAATCAATTTGGGGACAAATAACACCTTAACAATATTGAGTCTTTTCATCCATGGACATAGTGTATTTTTCCATTTGGGTAGGTTGTCTTTCAGTTCTCTCAGTAATATTTTCTGGTTTTCAATGTATAGATCTTGTATTTTTTTTTTTTTCAAACTTATCCCTAAGTATTTTACATTTTTGGTGCGATTTTCTTTCTTCTCTTTTTTTTTTTTTTTTTGAGACAATCTCTCTCTGTTGCCCAGGCTCAAGTGCAGTGGCACAATTGTGGCTTCAGCCTCCACCTCGCGGGCTCAGGTGATCCTTCCACCTCAGCCTCCTGAGTAGCTGGGGCTACAGGAGCATGCCATGTGCCTATTTTTTTTTCTTTTTCTTTTTCTTTTTTTTTTTTTTGTAGAGATGGTGTTTCATCATGTTGCTCAGGCTGGTCTTAAACTCCTGAGCTCAAGTGATCCAACTACCTTGGCCTCTCAAAGTACCAAGATTACAAGCGTGAGCCACCACAGCTGGCTGGTGCTGTTTTCAATGTTTGTTTTTTGTTTTGTTTTGTTTTGTTTTGTTTTCAATTTTATCCTACTGTGCTTAGTCAGTAGGCTTAGAGAAGCAGGCACCTTCACTGTGTGGAAAGCCAAGGTTGTCCTGCACTTACTGTGACTAGGTAGGTGCAAAGCACGCAAAATAAAGAAGAATACTAGCATTACCATTTGCCTTCACTTTTTTTTTTTTCCAGGATGGAGTCGTGCTTTGTCACTCAGGCTGGAGTGCAGTAGTGCAATCTTAGCTCTCTGCAAACTCTGCCTCCCGGGTTCAAGCAATTCTCCTGCCTCAGCCTCCCGAGTAGCTGGGATTACAGGCACCCGCCACCACACCCAGCTAATTTTTGTAGTTTTAGTACAGATGGGGTTTCACTGTGTTGGCCAGGCTGGTCTCGAACTCCTGACCTCGTGATCCGTCCGCCTCGGCCTCTCAAAGTGTTGGGCTTACAGGCATGAGCCACCACACCTGGCCTATCCTCGCTTCTAACCATGCCCTCTTAGCTAAGTCTTATTAGCAAGTAAGCTAACACCTTGCTCTTCAGCCAACAATTTTTTTTTTTTTTTTTTTTGAGACAAAGTTTCACTCTTGTCACCCAGGCTGGAGTGCAGTGGCACAATCTCAACTCACTGCAACCTCCAACTCCCAGGTTCAAGAGGTTCTCCTGCCTCAGCCTCCCAAGTAGCTGGGACTACAGGTGTACACTGTGCACCACTACACCCGGCTTTTTTGTACTTTTAGTAGAGACAGAGTTTCACCGTGTCGGCCAGGCTAGTCTCAAACTCCTGACCTCAGGTGTTCCGCCCACCTCGGCCTCCCAAAGTGCCGGAATTACAAGTTGAGCCACCGCTCTCAGGTTTTCTTTTTTCTTTTTTTTTTTTTTCTGAAGTGGAGTCTCTTGTTGCCCAGGCTGGAGTGCAGTGACATGATCTCAGCTCACTACAACCTCTGCCTCCCAGGTTCAAGTGATTCTCTTTCCTCATTCTCCTGAGTAGCTGGGGCTATAGGTGTGCACCACCACACCCGGCTAATTTTTGCATTTTTAGTAGAGATGGAGTTTCACCATATTGGCCAGGCTGGTCTTGAACTCCTGACCTCAAATGATCCTCCCGCCTCGGCCTCCCAGAGTGCTGGGATTACAGGTGTGAGCCACCATGCCTGGCCCTTCCTCCAAAAAGTCCTACCAAAAACTTTTTGGTATTTACTTTTCAATTTGTTCTGAACTGGAACAGATAAGAGGATATGATTTATTAATGCCCTATAACGTCAACATCTCCATCTGACTAGTGAAATCCACTTGTATTTCAAAATTCAGGTCATGTCTTCCTGCCTTCATGACAACTTCCTGACATTCCCTCCCATGTGTCCCTTCCTGCACTTCCTGTGGTGCAATATAAAACACTTTGCTGGTGTCCTTTGTTGACATAGCCTTCCTCTTCCTCATCCTCTTTCTCCCACTAAACATGTAAGTCTCAAAAGCATGAAGAAAACCATATATTATTTATCTTTGTAGCCCCAGTGCCTACCACAGGGTCAGGCAGGACATAGATGTTCAGTAAATGCTTGCCAAATAAATTATGACCACATGATTTCAGTCTTGAAAAACAATGACTGCTCATTATGTGGCAGTTAATGCAAATATCAGAATATAAAATCCTAAATATATTAACATTACAACTATATAAAATGTTATGTGTTGAAAGGTAATATGTAAAATAAATTGTCATTGCGTTTGGGATCTTTTTTAACAAGAATTTTAAAACTCTTCATTACTCTTAATGTATGAATTCTCTCCCCCACACCCTGACACACACTTGGGGTTGGAGGGTTAATATCATATGGGACACTGAGACTCTGAAGGCAGTTGGAGGAAGAAAACTAACCACAAGACAAACCAAGCCCAAACAAATGCCAATGCAGGGACCCGGAGGCAGGGCAAGGAAAGAGATCACAAGGCCTGGAGCTCGGGGATAAATGAGACAGTATTACCAGGACAGCAAGGTTTAGGGCAGAGAGAAGTTTGAGCATTGCTTCTTTAAGTATCTGTGGGAGCCTCTGGATTTCATTTGTTTACCATACATTAACGAGCACCTACTGTATGCCAGACACTGTGTGTTGGTTTCACAAAGGAGAATGAGACAAAGTCCTCAGAAGGATAATATAAAAATCCTCAGGCCTATTATAGTAAAAGTATTGCAAATCAAAGACAAAAAGAAGATACTAAAAATTACCATAGGAAAAAGGGAAAGGACCTTCCAAGGAGCTGAGAGTTCAATTTCCAATAGGACAATAGAAGTGGAAAGACAACAGAGTAACATCTTCAAAGTGCTGAAAGAAAAAGTCATCAAACAATATTACTTATCAAAATTGTCCTTCAGAGATTAAGGAACTGGAGCCGGGCATGGTGGCTCATGCCTGTAATCCTGACACTTTAGGAGACCTCGGCCTGACACTTTAGGAGACCTAGGTGAGACAATCACTTGAGCCCAGGAGTTCGAGACAAGCTTGGGCAACATAGTGAGACCCCCATCTGTACAAAAAATTTTTTTTAAATTATGAGCTGGGTGTGGTGACGTGCACCTGTAGTCCCAAATACTTGGGATTCTACCTGCTGTGGCAGGAGAATCTCTTGAGCTCAAGAGGTTGAGGCTCCAGTGAGCTATGATCATAGCATCACACTCCAATCTGGGAGACAGAGAGAGATCCCATCTCAAAAACAAAAAACAAAACAAAACAAAAAGCAAACAAAAACAGGCAAAAGACTTGAATAGACATTTCTCCAAAGAAAACACACAAATGGCCAGTAATCACACTGAATTATGCTCAATATCACTAACAATTAGAAAAATGAGAGTCAAAACCACAATGAGATACCATTTCACATTCATTAGGATGGTTATTATTGAAAAATAAAAACAACAGAAAATAACAAGCACTGGTGAGAATGTGGAGAAATTGGAACCCCAGCTACCCTACATGCTGGTAAGAATGTAAACTGGTGTAGCTGCTATAGAGAACAGTATGGCAGTTCCTCAAAAATTAAACCTAGAATTACCATATGAGCAGCAATTTTGAGTATATGCCTTAAAGAAATTGAAAAGTGGCTTTGAAGAAATATTTGTACACCCATGTTCATAGGAGCGTTATTCACAATAGCCAAAACATGGAAACAACCACAGTGCCAAAGCCTGGATAATGGATTGTGGTCTATTCATATAATGGAATACCATATAGCAACAAAAAGGAATACATCTCTGTTATATACAACATGGTTGAATCTCATAAACATAAAATTGAGCAAAAGAAGCCAGAAACAAGATTCTATTTATATAAATTCAAAACAAGCAAAACTACTTGTGGTGTGACAAATCAAGATAGCGTTTTATGGTTTTTGTTCTTGTTTATTTGATGCACAGCCTTGACCTCCCAGCTCAACTGATCCTTCCACCTCAGCCTCCAGAGTAGCTGGGACTACAGGTATGCACCACCATACTTGGCTAATTTTTAAATTTTTCTGTGGAAACGGGGTCTTGCCACATTCCCCTTGCTGGTCTTGAGTTCCTGAGCTCAAGGAATCCACCCACCTAGGCTTTCCAAAGTGCTGGAATTATAGGCGTGAGCCACTGCATCCGGCCTTTTTTGTTTGTTTGCTGTTGTTGTTGTTGTTGTTTTTTAATAGACAAGGTCTCATTCTGTTGCCCAGGTTGGAGTGCAGTGGCTGTTCACAGGTGTCATCACAGTTCACTGCAGCGTTGACCTTCTGACCTCAAGAGATCCTCCTACTTCAGCCTCCCAAGTAGCTGGGACTACAGATTTGTGCCATCACACCCAGGTCAAGACAGTGGATAGGTTTGATTACGGTGATGCATATGCTCAAACCCATTAAATTGTAACATTAGATATGTGTAGCTTTTCTATATCAATGACACCTCAAAAAACTGTTTTAAAAAAAGATAGTGGTTATCTTTGACCAGAATAGGTTCAGGTAGTGACTCAGAAGGGGTCCTGGAGGGCTTCTGTTTTTAAATCTGGGTGGAAGTTACATGGATGTCTCTGCTTTGCAAAAAGTTGGGCTCCACACTTAAGATCTAAATATTTTACTATACACATACGTCAAAAAAGTTAGAAAAGGCAATACAGTAGAGTCTTCTCGCACTCTTTCCTCTTCTAGTTTTTTTCTACTTGTACATCAGATCTCATTCCCTCCAACTTCCTTCAAGTTTGCCCTCTATTGTGCGTCTTTTCTCTTTCCAGTATTTCCAGTTTGTCCCTCTTTACTGACTCCTTCCCTAGTGCGTAAATGTGCTCAATCTCTCCCATTCTGAAAAACGAATCATTTCCTACCCCAGCTAATATCAGAATTCATTATTTCCCTTTATATCCAACCTACCAACTATAGTACTACAGGTTCTTCAGATCTCTGTAGTCAAGCTTCTGCCTTCTCCAGCCACAGATATTGCTTTCACCAGGGTCACCTATAACTTCCTTGCTGCAAATTCCAATGGAAACTTTTCAGATTTTGTCTTTTTAGATCACTATTGGATAGTTAGCTACTTCCTTCTTCTTTGTAGCTTATGTATATGTGTTTTCAAGCCTTTATGTATATGATTGCATTTAATCTTTCCAACCCTGGGATGTAAGTACTAGTACTATCTCCATTTTATGAATAAGAAAACTTGAGTCTAAGAGGTTAACTTGCCCAGTGTCACACAGCTAACTCCTACATAGTCCATCCTGTACATACTTGATGAAATGCTCTTTTCCCTTGATTTCTAAGACAACTTGTTCTCTTGTATCCATTTGTCCATGGGTTTTGTTTCTTTGTTTTGTGAGACAGAGTCTCCCTCTGTTGCCCAGGCTGGAGTGCAGTGGCACAATCTCGGCTCACTGCAACCTCCACCTCCCGGGTTCAGGTGATTCTCCCGCCTCAGCCTCCTGAGTAGCTGGGATTATAGGCGCCTGCCACCACGCCCAGCTGATTTTTGTATTTTTAGTAGAGATGGGTTCTCACCGTGCTGGTCAGGTTGGTCTTGAACTCCTGACCTCGTGATCCGCCTACCTCGGCCTCCCAAAGTGCTGGGATTACAGGCGTGAGCCACTGTGCAGGGCCATTCATGTTTTACTTCCTTTGGACATCTCTCTTCCTCTGGTCTACCCTTTAAATATTTGTGTTCACTAGGACTCTAAGTTTTTCATCTCTTCTTGGCCTGCGTGATCTTTCTGGGCACATATTTGAGTGGTTTTAATTACCACCTATGTATTTACGGCTTCCGATCTCTTTCCCCAGTCCAAAGGCACCAGCTCTCATCTCCAGCTTGTACAAAACTGAACTTACCACCTTCCTCCTTCCTAAAAATCTTCTTCTCTCTGTTCATTCTCTCAGTGGCACTGTTTTTTACCCAGCTGCCCAAGCCAGAAAACTGAGAGCCCTTCTAATGAGTCTGCCTCCTTCCCTCACTCTCTGTATCCATTTTGTCGCCAAGTTCTGCGTTTTCTATTTTCTGACTACCTCATGTGTTCATTCCTTCTTTCAACGGCAGTATCACTGCTCAGATTCAAGCCTTATCATCTTTTGCTTGGCTATTGCAATAAAAATCGAACTTCTATTTAGCAGAACTTCAGCTTCAACCTAGTCACAATACTGCTGGCAAAATTAACAGATTAGAGTCTGTTATTCCCCTGTACCTATGTGATAAACTCTAAACTCCGTGAAATGCCATTTAACTTCTGTCCTGTCCTGTCAGGACCTGGTGCCTGCCTTGTGTCCCATTCCTCCCTCATCCCTTATAATCAAAAATTACTAAGATTACTTGTAATTCAAACATATCATGATCTTTTTTTTAACTTCTGTCTTTCATATTTGTATTTCCTAGCACATCATAGAAACTCCAGAAATGTTTATTAAACTAAATTTATTTTCTTTCTTCTTCAATTTGTAATATAGTTGCTAGTTTTCTTCCAACCCATCTACCCCTGATTTTGTCCCTCTTCTCTTTAAAGACTTGCCACTGGCTGGGAGTGGTGGCTCGTACCTATAATCCCAGCTACTTAGAAGGCTGAGGATGGCGGATCATTTGAGGCCAGGAGTTTGAGGCCAACCTGGACAACATAGCATGATCTCATCTCTTAAAAAAAAGTCAGCCTGAGCAACAAAGTAAGACTATATCTCTACAAATTATTATTTTTTAAACTAGCTGGGGATGGTGACACGCTCCTGTAGTCCCTGCTACTCAGGAGACTGAAGCATGAGGATCGCTTGAGCCCAGGAGTTTGAGGTTCAGTGAGCTATGATATAATACCACTGCACTTCAGCCTGGACAACAGAGCAAGACCCGGTCAAAGAAAAAAAAAAGACTTGCCACTAGCTTCTGGAGAATAGTCAACACAGAAGAAATCAGAGGCAAGAGACAGAGAAAAAGAAACGGAGAACCGAAAGGGACACATGCCTTGTGATGGCGCTGATCAGTCTGTCATTCCCCTACCTACTGGCCACCGTCCCCCTAACAGGAGCGGGCCCACAAGCCATTCCTGACTGATGTAACACATCCCCCAGAAATTCAGGGATGGACATGAGCATGACACAAGTGGTGGGGGGTGAGGTGGGAATAAGGCCATTTGGACATACCTGAATCATACAAAATAATGAGGTTTCTGACCGGGTGCGGTGGCTCATGTCTGTAATCCCAGCACATGGGGAGGCTGAGGTGGGCGGATCACCTGAGGTCAGGAGTTTGAGACCAACCTGGCCAACATGGTGAAAGCCCGTCTCTACTAAAAATACAAAAATTAGCTGGGCGTGGTGGCGCACACCTGTACTCCCAGCTACTTGGGAGGCTGAGACAGGAGGATCGCTTGAACACCAGGAGGCAGAGGTTGCAGTGAGCCAAGATTTCGTCATTGCACTCCAGCCTGGGTGACACAGTGAGATTCCATCTCAATAATAGTAATAATAATAACAACAACAAATTTTCTATAAAAAAAGAGGGATCCTATCTCCCAAAGAAGGAGTAAGGGAAAACATTTGACCCGGCCTCTATTAGTCACTTTTTATGGATATCTTTATCCCGGCAACACTGTTTTTTCTATTTTCTGACTACCCCATGGTTTCTGACTACAAAATGATTAATCGATAACAAGATCTTTCCTTTAATTTTACAAGGAAAAATTCTTGAAGCAGTATTGATACAGTGCCCACCAACGCTCTGTTGCTGGGAGGAAGATAGCAATATAAAGTGACTGACAGATCCGGTGCGGTGGCTCACACCTGTAATCCCAGCATTTTGAGAGGCCAAGGTGGGAGGATGGCTTGAGCCCAGGAGTTTGAGACCAGCCTGGGCAACATGGCAAAACACCATCTCTACAAAAATACAAAAATTAGCAGGGCATGGTGATGCGCACTTCCTGTAGTTCCTGCTATTCAGCAGGCTGAGGTGGCAGGATTGCTTGAGGCTGCAGGGAGCTATGATCGTGCTACTGCACTCCAGCCTGGGTGACAGAGTGAGACCCTGTCTTAAAAAACTAAATAAAAAATAATTAAAAAAATAAGCCGGGCATGGTGGCTCACGCCTATAATTCCAGCACTTTGGGAGGCCGAGGCGGGCGGATCACGCGGTCAGGAGATTTGAGACCATCCTGGCTCACATGGTGAAACCCCGTCTCTACCAAAAATACAAAAAATTAGCCGGGCGAGGTGGCGGGCGCCTGTAGTCTCAGCTACTCGGGAGGCTGAGGCAGGAGAATGGTGTGAACCCGGGAAGCGGAGCTTGCAGTGAGCCGAGATCGCACCACTGCGCTCCAGCCTGGGCGGCAGAGCGAGACTCTATGCTCAATAAATAAATAAATAAATAAATAAAGTGACTGACAGATAGTACGCACCCAGTGTTAATCTCGCTGCCTCTTCCTCCATCTCATGCCAAATTAGAATGAATTCTTTGAATAATTAAGTTTTTACTCTTCTGTGTTCCCAGCACCTAGGCAGAGCATGGCATGTACCCAGTTCATGATAAATGTTTGATAACTGATAAATATGGAGGAGATAGTACACAGATGGAAAACGCAACTGCCTTCTAGTAGAGTTATATGCAGAACTTTCTCCTCTGGCAAACTATAAATTCCCTAAGGAATTGTCCCTGCCATGACTTAGCAAAAGGGCTTTGCTGGTGAGAATTGTTCTAAAGATGAGACTGGATAGCCCCAGGTTGGATGAATTGGAGCAGCTTCTGCTCTGGAGAAGTTAAGTCTTATAAAGTGTGTGGCCACACTGCCCTCTGGAGACTGCAGATTCTTCTCAAGCATTGCTTAAATAGATCTTCCCATTAAGAGCCATATCCAGAACTCCGATCAATCTTGTAAAAGTTTTCATATGTGAAGTGTTGCTGAAAAGCTCTTCTAAAATTCTCAAATAGCAATTTCTTTTTTAAAAGTTTTATTTTAGTTTTAATTGACACATAATACTTGTATACCAAATAGCAATTTTTAAAAATAGGGAGTCCCAAGAGTTAAAAACACAAAGTTTTTTCACTGTTCTTTGTAAAATTTCTCATACAGAGGAAATCGTTTTTAAAAAGCAACCATGTATGTTGCCATTACAGTGTACTGTATACTTATTAGACAATTGACAGGAAAAACAACTTTTGGCACAAGAATGCCAATTTATTCCTTTTTTGGACACATAAACACGAAATATCCCTGCAGGCCAAAAAAAAAATTGCAAAATTTAAACGACCATCATCTTATCTCAACATGAGGATACAACCCCTCCCTTAATAGTTTAGAAAGTACCTCGTATTGCTAGAGACATACATCCAGTCCAAATTTAATAAAATACATTTTAAAACATTACAGGTCTAATAATATAGAAACAAAAATCACACCATTAGTCAAATGAACAAATGCAAACATTTTCAGCCACTAGACATAGAAAGAGCATGAATATGTCAATAGCAAGGCATAAGGAAATGGTTAATCAATAACAAGATCTTTCCTTTAATTTTACAAGGAAAACTTCTTGGAGTTGAAACAGTATTGATACAATGCCCTCAGCCTCCACTTTCTTAAAATGAAAGCAGAGCTACCACCTTGCTATTGAGCAAGAAAATATTACAGCACATTCACAAAAGGTCGTTAGGACAGGGTGGAGAGGGTGAGCCTTATTAAACAGTGGATTATATTTTCCCACTCTAAGGGTAGGCAGCTTTGCCAGGTAGGTAAGCTCTGATAGAGGCTGGGCACCAGATCCTAAAACACAGACCATATAGAACATGTCTGCTTGAAAATCATCACCTTTGGAAGCAGCAAATAGAATTTACAGTAAGAATGAATATGTTCTGCTGCCCAGAACGCTGGCTGCATTAAGCCAGCTAATTCACTTTATAAGCCATTCAGGATTCAACAGCTAACACCACCACCACCAAAACATAATCGGTTCAACATTTGGGTCATCACCACTCTCTTAATGTCCCCATTTTTTTTTTTTTTTTTTTTTGAGACGGAGTTTCGCTCTTGCTGCCCAGGCTGGAGTAATAGCTCACTGCACTGTCTACCTCCTGGGTTCAAGCGATTCTCCTGCCTCAGCCTCCCAAGTAGCTGGGATTACAGGCATCCACCACCAGGCCCGGCTAATTTTTTGTATTTTTAGTAGAGATGGGGTTTCACCATGTTGGTCAGGCTGGTCTTGAACTCCCGAACTCAGGTGATCCACCCACCTCGGCCTCCCAAAGTGCTGGAATTATAGGCGTGAGCCACCGCGCCCGGCCAATGTCCCCACTTCTTATCCCCAAATTATTATTCTTTAGCATTGCTACATTTAAATCTTTCACACCACAAGACAGTGCCTAAACAGGCTGCATTTAAAAAACAAAAACCAAACCAAACAGCCTAAAACTACTTCTAGAGAATGCACACCTCCCATTGATTGACACATGCGTAACGACTCAGTCAGTCCCGAGGGGGTTACCTATTGAAATTGTCAAGCCGAGTTAAAGTAAAACCATGCATTCAGACTTGCTCGCAATCATATTGCTGCAACTCTGGTTCTGCAGTGATTAGCTCATCAAGATTCACCCCTCAGCAAGTTTTTGCCAATAATCCCAGTTCTTCCAAATTTCTTTCCTTTTGTCCAAAATGACAGCATTGCACCTTTAGTGGTACTATTTTCTATAAAAATAGGCCTCCCGGCTTTTCTTCCACCACCACACTGATATACCCCAGCGTGCCAGGACTGACTGAGGTCTTACAAGCTGTATTGTTCGAGGTCGAGCGTAGAGCAAGACAAGCTCATCAGGGATTTTGGAACATGGCCTTGCTCCCTGCTCCATACATGCCAGGAGATGGTGAGAAGTGATGCTTCTTCTGTGCATTATTAATAAGCAAGCCCGAGGCACTCAAGTGCAGGTGTGGTGCCCGCTGGCCAGCCAGCCAGCCACCAAGAGTTCTTCACATCTTGGATTCCTGCGAGTCCTCCTTCTCCTAAAAAAGCTTCCGTTTTTTCCTCCTCTTGGGTCCAGAGTGGCCATGCTGAAGGGTATTCTCTGTGCTCTCCCTGAACAAGTGTGAATAAAAGCAGCAGCCAGCCCCTCACCAACATGTCCTGATTTGTATTATCCAAGTGAGGTATTTGCAAAAAAAAAAAAAAAAAAAAAAGGAAAATTTTAAGAAATTAACATCTGCCATCTCTTCACTCCTGGCTACGTTGTGCTTCAGTTACAGAACTTGCTTTTCATCCCACTATCTGCAGGGATTAAGGACGTCTGCACTTATCTTAATGAGCAACAGGCCTCATCGACATTATAAAACTCTCTCTCAGAGACCAGGCTCATCAGCAAACACAGGTGGCGCCATTGATCAACAGCACATGGAAATGTAAACTTCAATGTATTTACAAGTTTATTTAAATGACTGAAGAAAAACAGTGCTTTATATTGCTGGGATTTTGAGAAGGCTAGTTAATGAGATTTGAAACGTCTCATGAGTTCTAGCAAACACCCTTCACCATCATTTCCCCACCAGCAGTTTCCAGGCAGGGGAGGCAAAATTGTTTTTACCCCATTGTGTCTATCTCTTTCCCTAGTGCCTTCCTCAGCCATATGGAGTGTGGCTCCAGGCCTTTTATCCCCTTTTCCATCCCTCACTCCTGATGTCCCGGATAGAGAATTACAAGTCAGTAAACTCTGGGCTGGGAAACACTGGCTGGAGCTACCAAGACACTATGTAACTGTTGTCCATTCACAAAGTATTATCTACACTACATACAGAATACATTTTCCCCTACATTTTAACTGATGCTCGCTTTAGAGCAACTCCCTTTGTTGGGATGAGAAAGGAATCCCATCTCCCTGTGAGTGGAATTCAGAATCTATTAAGAAAAATCAACCTTTTCCACACAGTTTTAGTCTAATAAAAGGAAGGAAAACCCACCAAGTACATTTCAGGTCGAAAGAGAAGCAAAAAATTTATACTGCAAGTAGTTGTGTGAGTTACCTTGATTCCCAGGAAAAGAAATTTTAAATGCTGGTACATGTTTGCAAGTTGCAGCATCACTCAATGTACCTTAAGGACTGGCAAAGCCTTTCCAATAAGGAAGCATCCTGGTTCTAGCTTATTTTAAAACAAAGTGACAGGTCACCAACTGTGAATATAAAACAGGTAAAAATAATTCTTCAAAAAGGCATGGAAATATATGTCTTTTCTGATTGGTTTCAGAAATTGCCAGATTATGATATATAAGAAATAGCTGATAAAATCATACCGACGTCTCATCTAGAAAACTACATTGTTGGGGAAGGAAGAGGAGAGACCTTAAAAAATGTTTATTGCCAAAGTTAAGTTTCTATGAGAAAAGTTGAAAAATCATTTAGATCTAACAAACCACACAGCAGCATAAAATGGGCACTTTTGAAAACTTGGAAAAATACTAAAAGCAATTTTTTTTTCAAATGGGGGAAACATGAGTACTTTTATCATGGCAGTGTTATCTCTGTCACCGTGACATGCATTACATCTGTTTATGTCACACATTCACAAAAGTCGACCAAATAAGAGAACTGCCTGTTTGAATCTGCAGCCAAATATAGTGCAAATTGCCTGGCAGCGTGTACTTGCACCAGCACAAGTCTGCAGAGATCAATAAGATAAAGTAATAAACCTAATAAAACTCTGTAACAAACTTTCAAAAATTAATGCTCATTAAAGGCATTTACAGTGGCAAAGTCAGAAATCTTCATTAAAAAGTCTATGGACCCACACAATTAAATAGTTACACTGAACTGAAGTAGATTGTTTGGTTTTTCTCTCCCACTTATGCATACACCCCACTCAATGACTACAGAAAAAAGGAATAATCTTCTTTTCTAAGACTAGAGGGATGCGGTGAACACCACAGCTAGCAAAATATTCCATAGAAACCCTTCTTGTAAAGTCCTTTAGAAAGTTCAGGCTGATCAGCCTTTGCACATTGAGGTAAAAATTCAGTCCAGTGCATCAGAAAAGATAATCTATGAGTATCTATTACTTTAAAAAAATGGCTCAATTTTGTTGACGCATCAGACAGTGCTGCGAAGTATAGATTCAGTGCAACTATTCCAAGCTGCTGGTAGAAGACCACCTGAAGTCAACTTGGCTCGATCTAGAGGCGGTAGGCATTTGAAACATTTTGAGGCTGCATGGGGTGCCAAATTGGTTGAGTTCTTTTTCTGAGACTCTCAGGCAAAATACATCGTGTGCTGGGTATCATGGTGGATTTGCACAGCCTTAGCCAAGGCCTGAGGATCCCGGCCGTTGCTCTGTCCTGACACATGACTGCCTTCCGCACTGTAAAGAGAATAAAACAAAACAAAACAAAGCAAAACAAACAAAGAAACAAACAAAAAACCAACAACAACAACAAAAACAAAAAACAGGTATAACAGAAGACCACTTCAAACTTCACACATTTCAAATAGCACAAACCGTACTAGATTCTAGAATATCTTAGGCTTAAGCTTTAGCTTCTTGAATAATCTGTTATGGTCCTCTAAACATCAGTTGGCTCAACTGAACTTCTTTAATGGGCTGCTGCAAGAATTAAATAATATAATGTCTGCAAAGACACAATCCTTAACAGTATCCATATAAAGATTTCCACTGCCCATTATGTCTGGCTAATTTCTTTAGGCTTCAGTCAAATGTCATTTTTCCCCATAGAAATCTTCTTTGACTTTAAGGTCCAGGTCAGAGCCACCTGGAACATGCTTTCACAGAATCCTATATTTTTCTTTCATGGTACAATTGAAATTAAATTATTACTTGGGTAATTATTTATTTTCCCACTGGGATATAAACTCCAAGAAAGCAGCAACTTTGTCCACCTTGCTCACCACTGTATCCTTGGTGTCTAGCACATAATACCACAAAGTCTCAATAAACCTTAGTTGAAGGAGATTCCCAGCAAATGCTATTTTGCCACCAGTCTCTTCTTTTCTTCCCCTCACTAACTGTATAACCTTGGAAACATAATAACTCCTCTGAACTTTAGTCTTTTGGAGTAACAACAACAACTTCTAAACATACTACTTAAGGATACCATGTGATATAAAGGGCTTGACAAGCTGTAAATCCCCATTCCTCTTCTGACTTTCTCTTTAAGTGATTATTATCCTTATCATCTAGGCTCAAAATCTTAGCCATCTTTTACTTCACCCTTTCCTCTGACACGCATATCCAATTAACTGTTAAGTCCTGTCTATTCTATCCTAGGAAGAGCATTTTACATTTAACAAACAGTCTTGTTCTAACATACTTTTGCAGCCTCATACCTGCTTGTTCCCCTTTACTATCCTCCAGCCAAAGAAAATTTGCTACTGTACAAACATGTCACTTGCTTTCTCTCCTTGTGTCCATTGTTCCCTCTGCCCTGAAAATTCTTTTCTCTTTTTTGTAGAGCCAAATTCTACCCATCCAGCTATGAAATCTTCTCTAAAAGCCTCTCCTCTGGTGTCCCACTGCACTTTTATCTGTACTGACTTGGGCTACTTGTCAGTTGTATATTTGCTATATTGTCTCCCGTACTGAAACATAAAATCCCTGTGGACAAGAAATACGTCTTACTCATCTTAGTATTTCTAGCACCTAGTACAGTACTGGGCACGCAGTCTATACCTAATAAATATGCTGAATAAATGAAAGCACATTACAGAATGGAAGGTACAAAGCCACAGCTGGACGTGTTCCATAATAGTGTATTTTCAACCCTTACAGAAATAGACTTGCAGTGGAATGTCTACTATTTAGCAGCTGAATTCAGACTTGGGGAAGAGCCCAGAAACTGCTACACTTCACAGATGGTCATTCGGAAAAGAAAATTAATGCAGAGAGCTTGTTTAACTATTTAATAGAAGCTCAGGAATAGGTCAAAATATCAGATTCTCTTATTCTCCGAAGATGCCTACTTGAGAGTGAGAATGGTCTGTGCCCCCACTCTCACATACATATCCAGGTTCACTCTGGGGTATTTTTCCAGAATGTACCAAAAGCAAAGGGAACTGGTCAGGCCTCCTCACTTGCATGAAGTGGAATTCACAGCCCTGTGACTGCTTTGACCGGAGCCAGGGTACTGTGTTGACCACTTTTTGAGGCTACTTAGGACCTGAGCAGAACTGAAATGCATTTGGCTCCATGGGAGAACCACAAGCAGCTCCAGATTAAACTCCTTTAGAGATACAATGCAAGTATAAACAAGCCTAAGCACTTCTTGGACCAAAAGTCACATTACAAGCTCTCAGAGGCACATGCAACTTTATATGGTCCTTACAATTTAAACCCTGAGAGAAAGTTTAAATCTTTAAAAGAGTTTTCTATCGTAGCTCATTTTTTTAACATGCTACTAAAATATAAAGAGACTTTATTGTGCCTAAGAAACTTGCCTGTCATGATCTTTATCCACCAGATGATACCTTGCCCTAAATGCTACAAGCCGGGCATAATATGCAGGGGCTGGAATAGAGACTGAGCGAGTGCACCTCACATAGGTGTGACACAGCTGGTAAGTCAGGAGCTGGAGTTCATCTGCAGTGAAGCAGTTGTCATCCCACAAGACCTGGTAATGTGAGGGACGGCTAGTTCCCTGGGGAGAGAGTTTTATGATTAATTTGTTGTTGTTGTTGTTGTTTGAGATGGAGTCTCACTGTCACCTAGGCTGGAGTGCAGTGGCACGATCTTGGTTCACTGAAACCTCCACCTCTGGAGTTCAAGCGATTCTCCTGCCTCAGCCTCCCAAGTAGCTGGGACTATAGGGGCACGCCACCATGCCCAGCTAATTTTTGTATTTTTTAGTAGAGACAGGGTTTTGCCACATTGGTCAGGCTGGTCTCAAACTCCTGACCTCAGGTGATCTGCCCATTTTGGCCACCCAAAGTGCTTGGATTACAAGCGTGAGCCACCGTGCCTGGCCTGATTAATGTGTTTCTGACATGACACGAGAGGAGAAAATAATTGAAACCTACTCCTTAAACTCAGAAATACTTCTGCCTAGCACACCTACAAGCAGATACCTAGACCAAAAGATGACAATTCTAGGATACAAGCATTAACAAAGTTAGGTGTTAAATAACAAGTCCACTCAAGCTAGTTGCTGAATTTGCAAACATCTCCCTATCAAGTCAAAGATCTGAAGCAGCTTCCAAATTACCTGAATTCCTGCATGACTACAGAGGTAAAAGTCAAACTCAGATGGATGTGTGATGGTACTATCCACTGTAGTGCCTGCTGGTACATTGCCACTTTTCCCTACCTACAAAAAACAAAAAAAAGTAATTAGTCATCAAAGTGCCAAACTGGGCTCAGATCATTTTTTTCTTTTGTGTGTTAACTGGGAGCAAGCTGGTAAATGTCTCTTAAATTAAGTCTTGAAAATCACTTTCATTCAAGATATTGGATCCTCTGTAACTTTCCCTTAGCCCAACCATTTTAACCTATAGTATTTTCACAAACAAATATGTTCCAGGATCTCTTTAGGAGGATACAGACAAAAAATATTTTATCTGTGGCTTTGGGCTACAACATTATTATATATTTACAGATAACACAGTGGTATGTTCATAGAGGGGAAAAAACATTTAACATTTAAGACAGATAAACTTCCTGAGAAAAAAACAGTTTTATTCCTTTCTTGGAGTAAAAAAATATTCATAATTTTCAGTAAAAGTAAGATTAAGGAATCTTTAAATTGGTTTACCAGGTTCAACATAACTAATACTTTTTTTTTTTTTTTTGAGACAGGGTCTCACTCTGTCACCCAGGCTGGAGTGCACTGGCAGGATCATAGCTCACTGCAGCCTTGGATTCCTGGACTCAAGGAATCCTTTCACCTCAACCTCCTGAGTAGCTGGGGCTATAGGCACACATGCCATCATGTCTGGCTAATTTTGTTTTTTTTTTTTGAGAGATGGCGTCTAATTTTGTTGCCCAGGCTGGACTCAAACTCCTGGGCTCAAGCAATTCTCCCACCTTGGCCTCCCAAAGTGCTAGGACTATAGGTGTGAGCTACCACACCTGGCAACAGCAAATACTTTAATAATAATAATAATAATAATAATAATAATAATAATAAGTCGCTGGCAAATGGTTATCAGGAAGAAAGCACTGAAATGGGAACTAAAAAACCAGTTTCAGATCTGGGCCTAGCCTTGCAACTATATACCTTGAACAAAGCTTATTATCTTTACACTTCAATCTAATCATCTGTAAAATTAGGTGATGTTCTCTTACCCTTTTAAAATTCCAAGCAAAAACCCTACAGACAAGATTTGAAAATCAAATTTCTAGGAAGGCAAGAGGGGAACTTCAGAAATGGATTACAAGGGAAGGAATTAAATCTTGCTGTTTGGTCACTCTCTTCTGCTGTACAGCAGGCTCAGTATGAACACGTTTATTTAGCATACAGACACAAATGTGATGGGAGTTTATTTGGCTCCATTTTAACTATTGTTACCTTCAGCTGAAGATCGTACACCTATGCATATGTAACTCTATGAGTATAGAAAAATCTCCTTCCATCAAATGTATATGTGATCTTGGGTTCCTAGCTGGATCAGAAGAAATCTAATTGAGTTATATAGGTTCTAGCATTTTTTTCCCCCAAGTGTGTTCTTTAGGAATATTAGTTTTGCAGGATGTGTTTAGGTAGTTTATGGTGGAACAAACCTCAGAAATATAGGGTCAAATTAAAGTTAAAAATATTTTTCTACTGTATGACTTCTCAAAACCTTTATTTAGTCATGTATAATCTTTAAGAGGGATATAGAGTATATAGCATTTTCTAAATTTATTTTACCATTAAAAGAAATAAAAAAACTCTCTGGTTCTACACATGACAGCCTGAAGAGGTGATGCCTTGGAGAAAAGAGAATCCAGGCCTTTTCAATTCACCAGTTATTGCTTGAGCACCCATGTGACTGCTAGGCTCTGCAGCAGATGTTGGGGATGACAGCCAGGGGCATCAAGAGAACTAATCAACTTGCCTTCCTGACTTCATGAAAAGTGTATACAATAAACTGTAACACAATGTGATATGGGCATACGCGAGCCATTGGGAAAAGGTGATGAGGAGGAAATAGGTGAGGCATGCCTTATAAGATAAGTAGGAGCTGAAAAGGGAAGTTGGGTAAAAAACAGGAAACACTCCAAATACCCCTGAACTCAAAAATGGATAAGCAAACTGTGGCTCATCCATATTATGAAATACTACTCAACAATAAAAAGCGGCAAATTACTGATATATACACAACTTGGATGAATCTCAAATGCCAGACTCAAAGGCTGTGATTCTATTTATATGATGTGCTGGAAAAAGCAAAACTGTAGGAATAGAATACGTATCAGTGGTTGCCAGGGGCTGGAAGTGAAGGAGAAAGGTTAACTACAAAAGGACACATGAGAATTTTTTGGTATGACAGAATGATTATACAGTCAGCCCTTGGTATCCACAGTTCCGCATTCAGGAATTCAACCAACTGTGGATATTCTTTAAAAAGGTTTGGACAGGCTGGGTGCGGTGGCTCACGCCTGTAATCCCAGCACTTTGGGAGGCCGAGGCGGGCGGATCATGAGGTCAGGAGATCGAGACCATCTTGGCTAACACAGTGAAACCCCGTCTCTACTAAAAAAAATACAAAAAAAACTAGCCGGGCGAGGTGGCAGGCGCCTGGAGTCCCAGCTACTCGGGAGGCTGAGGCAGAGAATGGCGTGAGCCCGGGAGGCGGAGGTTGCAGTGAGCCGAGATCGCGCCACTGCACTCCAGCCTGGGCGACACAGCGAGACTCTGTCTCAAAAAAAAAAAAAAAAGGTTTGTTTATGCTAATTATACCCTGATTTGATCACTATACATTATTTGTATAAAAACTCACTATGTACCCCATAAATGTGTACAATTATGTCAATTAAAAAATAAATAAAAATATAAATTTTAAAGACCTGACACAAATACAGAAAATTGTTAACATGTTTAAACATTTAATTTTAATGTGAAAAAAATTAAAAACAATAAAACATAGCATTTACACTGTATTCAGTACTAAAGAAACCTAGAAAAATATTTTAAATAATTCAACAGTAAAGACTTATACACATTTTAAAATATAGTATAACAACTATTTAAGCCTTTACATTGTATTAGGTATTATAAGTAATCTAGAGATCTTTTAAAGCAAGCTTGTCCAACCCACAGCCCATGGGCTGCATGCAACCCAGGACGGCTTTGAATATGGCCCAATCCAAATTCGTAAACTTGGGCCAGGAGCAGTGGCTTTCATTCCTGTAATCCCAGCACTTTGGGAGGCCAAGGAGGGCGGATTACTTGAGGTCAGGAGTCCAAGATCAGCCTGGCCAACATGGAGAAACTATCTCTACTAAAAATCCCAAAAGTAGCTGGGCATGGTGGCGTGTGCCTGCAATCGCAGTTACTCGGGAGGCTGAGGCAGGAGAATCATTTGAACCTGGGAGGCAGAGGTTGCAGTGAGGCAAGATGGAGCCATTGCACTCCAGCCTAGGCAACAGAGCAAGACTCAGTCTCAAAAAAAAAAAACAAAAAAAAAATTTGTAAACTTTCTTAAAATATTATGAGATTTGTTTGTGATTTTTTTTTTTTTTTTTTTTTTTTTTTTTGCCCATCAGGTATGATTAGTGTATTTTATGTGTGGCCCAAGACAATTCTTCTTCCAGTGTGGTCCAAGGAAGCCAAAAGATGGGACACCTCTGTTTTAAAATACATGGGAGGATGTGCATAGGTTATATATAATTACTATACCATTCTTGTTTTTTGAGATGGAGTCTTGCTATGTTGCCGAGACTTTTCTCAAACTCCTGGGCTCAAGTGATCCTATTGTCTCAGCTTCCTAAGTAGCTGGGACTACAGGTATGCACCACTACACCAAGCTAACTGTACCATTTTATATCAGGGACTTGAGCATATGTGGATTTTGGTATCTGTAGGAGGTCCGGGAACCAATTCCCCATGGATTCTGAGGGATGACTGTATATTTTTATTGTGGTGATGGCTACAGAACTGTATGCATTTGTCAAAACTAGGGTCAGGCATGGTGGCTTATGCCTGTAATGCCAACACTTTGGGAGGCTGAGGCAGGAGGATCACTTGAGTCCAGGAGCTCAACACCAAACTGGCGAACAAAGTTAGACCCTGTCCCTTAATATATATATATATATATAATTATTATTATTTTTTTTAATTAGCCAAGTGTGGTGGCACTGGCCTGTAGTCACAGCTACTCAGGAGACTGAGATGGGAGGATCGCCTGAGCCTAGGAGGCCGAGGCTGCAATGAGCCATGATTATATACATCATTGCACTCCAGCCTAGGTGACAGGGCAAGACCATCTCAAAAAAATGAAAAACAACGACAAAAAGCTTACGTATGCACTCAACTAAAACTAGACACTAAAAAATTAGGGTGTATTTTACTGTATCTATATTATACCTTAATAAAAATAATGAAGACAGTGGATGGAATGGATGCACTCGCTCCAGGGATAACTATGTACAGTGGATATGGGAAATGGAAGATGTATAAGGTTATGGTGAAAGACAAAATGAAAATGTTGTTTTGGCCATCTTGGGAAAACACTAAACACCACAGGAAAGCATTTGGTAAGCAATGGGGAATACCTGAAGATTTCTGAGCAGTGGCATGGCACAATAAGATCTATGTTTTCACAGCAGGGTAGAGGATGCATTTGTGAAGAAAGAATGGAGACAGGGAGACTGCTAGGAGTCTCCTGCAATAAAACAGTTCTGCCGAGAGCGGCGGGAACATACAGGAGGAAGAACTGAGACAAGAGAGATTTCAGGGCAGAACACAGGGGACTATTTTCTTTTTCTTTCTTTTCTTTTCTTTTTTTTTTTTTTTTTTTTTTTTTTGAGACGGAGTCTCGCTCTGTCGCCCGGACTGGAGTGCAGTGGCCAGATCTCAGCTCACTGCAAGCTCCGCCTCCCGGGTTTACGCCATTCTCCTGCCTCAGCCTCCCGAGTAGCTGGGACTACAGGCGCCCGCCACCTCGCCCAGCTAGTTTTTGTATTTTTAGTAGAGACGGGGTTTCACCGTGTTAGCCAGGATGGTCTCGATCTCCTGACCTCGTGATTCGCCCGTCTCGGCCTCCCAAAGTGCTGGGATTACAGGCTTGAGCCACCGCGCCCGGCCTTCTTTTCTTTTCTTTTTTTTGAGACAGAGTCTTGCTCTGTCACCCAGGCTGGAGTGCAATGGTACAATCTCGGCTCACTGCAACCTCCACCTCCCAGGTTCAACCGATTCTCCTGCCTCATCCTCCTGAGTAGCTGGGATTACAGGTGCGTGCTACCACGCTCGGCTAATTTTTGTATTTTTAGTAGAGGCGGGGTTTTACCATGTTGGCCAGGTGGTCTCGAACTCCTGACCTCAGGTGATCCACCCACCTTGGCCTCCCAAAGTGCTGGGATCACAGACGTGCACCACCGTGCCTGGCCTTTTAAATTTTTTTTTCTTTTTTTGAGAAAGAGTTTCACTCTTGTTGCCCAAGCTGGAGTGCAGTTGCACAAACTCCTGACCTCAGGTGATTCACCCGTCTTGGCCTCCCAAAGTGCTGGGATTACAGGCGTGAGCCACCACGCCTGGCCCACAGAGGACTATTTTCTTTTCTTTTTCTTTTTTTTTTTTTTTTGAGACGGAGTCTCGCTCTGTCGCCCAGGCTGGAGTGCAGTGGCCGGATCTCAGCTCACTGCAAGCTCCGCCCCCGGGGTTTACGCCATTCTCCTGCCTCAGCCTCCCAAGTAGCTGGGACTACAGGCGCCCGCCACCTCGCCCGACTAGTTTGTATTTTTTTTAGTAGAGACAGGGTTTCACCGTGTTAGCCAGGATGGTCTCGATCTCCTTACCTCGTGATCCGCCCGTCTCGGCCTCCCAAAGTGCTGGGATTATAGGCTTAAGCCACCGCGCCCGGCCTAGAGGACTATTTTCTAAATGCGTATGAAGGGACTGGAAATGGGGAAAAGAGTTTAGAGACAACTCTGAAGTTTCTAGCTTGGCTGACTTAATATACAGTGATGCCAAGTAATACAATAAAAGGAAATTTGGGGAGGAATAGGTTTTGGATGGGGATAAAACAATAAATAGAAGGTTTAGACATGTTTTGCTTGAAATGTCTGTGGTAGATTGTATTATTGGTGCCAAATATTCCCATGCCCCTGCCTGGGGCAGGATTATACATCCACACCCAATTATCTTAGGAGTGACTTTCTTTGGCTGATAAAATGTGGCCTGAGGCCGGGCGCGGTGGCTCAAGCCTGTAATCCCAGCACTTTGGGAGGCCGAGACGGGCGGATCACGAGGTCAGGAGATCGAGACCATCCTGGCTAACATGGTGAAACCCCGTCTCTACTAAAAATACAAAAAACTAGCCGGGCGACCTGGCGGGCGCCTGTAGTCCCAGCTACTCGGGAGGCTGAGGCAGGAGAATGGCGGGAACCCGGGAGGCGGAGCTTGCAGTGAGCTGAGATCCGGCCACTGCACTCCAGCCTGGGCGGCAGAGCGAGACTCCGTCTCAAAAAAAAAAAAAAAAAAAAATGTGGCCTGAAATGTGTTACTTCTGGGCCAGCACGTGGCTTGTCATGTATCTCTTTCCTCTCTGCCAGGATGACTGGCAATGTTCCAGATAGATGCTTCTTTGTCAGCCTAGGTTCCAAAGGGAGGACAGCAGGGTCACAGCTGCAGCAGAGCCACAATTAAGGTGTAATGTGACCATGAAACAAGTCTTTGTAAGCCCCTAAGATTTGGGTTTTTGTTGTTGGCCTACCTTGACTGATGCAGTGCCCATAGAGAATCTAAGCAAATATGTCTGGTCGATAACGGAGTACAGACCAAGAGCTGAATAGAGTAGATTGGGGCTGGAAATACAGATTTAGGAATCTATAAGCAAGGGAATTAGCCCAGAAAAGTGGATGACACTATAGAGAGGGCTGAAATTGAGAAGAGAGAGGAGTATGAAATGCCGGGAAATATCAGTGTTTAATGGACAGAAGGAGAAAGAGGAATCAAAAAAGTCTGATTACAGGCCGGGTGCAGTGGCTTACATCTGTAATCCCAGCACTTTGGGAGGCCGAGGTGGGTGAATTACCTGAGGTCACGGGTTCAAGACCAGTCTGGCCAACATAGTGAAATCCCATCTCTACAACAAATACAAAAATTAGCTGGGCATGGTGGTGCGTGCCTGTAATCCCAACTACTCGGTAGGCTGAGGCAGGAGAATCATTTGAACCCGGGAGGCAGAGGTTGCAGTGAGCCGAGATTGTGACAGAGTGAAACTCCATCTCAAAAAAAAAAAAAGTCTGATTACAGAGGTGGGTAGTAAGGCTGGAAAGTCATTTTGCTAAGGCCAAATAAGGCAATCATTGTCTTAAGTGCTACAAAGAAGTCAGTGTGGGAATCTGACAAAATATCTCTAGATTTGAAATGAGCAAGTCATTGAGACAACAACTTCAATGGCATCACTGAAATTGAAGTCAGGCTACAGAAAATTAAAGTATGATGTACATATAGAAAGTACAGATAGAAAGTCAAGTGATTGTTTTTCTCAAAGTTTAGTCATGAAAGGAAGAAAAAATAAGGTAGCAGTGAGACTGAGGGAGAAGCAGGGTGAGGTGAACTCAGGAGGATTTAAGCCACCTTTAGAGGGCGAGAAGGAGGCAACAGAACACGAAAGAGTGAAGTTTTGAAAAATAATGTGTAATTAACCAAGTAAGGCTCTAGAGAAGTCAGGAGGGATTAGGACTGAAAGCATAGGATGGGTGAAAGAAAGCATCGGTGGAGAGATACGAGGAAGGAGATAAGAAAATACAAGATGTAACTGAGTTTGAAAGTAGAGGAAAGGCAGCTGAGAAAATTCTTGCCTTTTAGATCTTGTTTTTGGAGGGAAATAGACAATAGGACTTTGTTGGCAATAGAGTCATTATGAATGGGGTAGGGGACTTGAGAAGAGTATAAAGGTGTGGAACAGATGCTATGGGGAATAGGGTAAATGAAAAAACGGCAGCATCTAAGGACTGGCTGAGATTTGCTCTCATTAATTTGTAATATGGTTCTTTATTAAACAGATACTTTTGGCCAGGTGTGGTGGCTCACGCCTGTAATCCTAGCACTTTTGAGAGGCTGAGGTGAGCTGATCACTTGAGCCCAAGAGTTCAAGATCAGCCTGGACAATGTGGCGAAACCCCATCTCTACAAAAACTACAAAAAAAATTAGCCGAGAATGATGGTGAGTGCCTGTTAGTCCCAGCTACTTGGGAGGCTGAGGTAGGAGGATCACCTGAGCCTGGGGGTGTCTAGGCTGCCATGAGCCATAATCATGCCACTGCACTCCACTCTGGGTGACAGAGTGAGACCCTGTCTCAAAAATATAAAATAAAATAAAAATCACCACTTCTCCCCGAGCAATTTCTATCAGCCTAAGGGTAGAGGCAAAATAAATGGGCAAGTGGATTGGCAAGAGGTATACTTAGAGAATTGAAGATATTAGTAAATGTCAGGGTGCAAAGTAGACCAAGAAATGGGATTGTCAATTTTGAAAGGTTTATTTATTTATTTATTTATTTATTTATTTATTTATTTATTTGAGACGGAGTCTCGCTCTGTCGCCCGGACTGGAGTGCAGTGGCGCGATCTCAGCTCACTGCAAGCTCCGCCTCCCAGGTTCCCGCCATTCTCCTGCCTCAGCCTCCCGAGTAGCTGGGACTACAGGCGCCCACCACCTCGCCCGGCTAGTTTTTCATATTTTTAGTAGAGACGGGGTTTCACCGTGTTAGCCAGGATGGTCTCGATCTCCTGACCTCGTGATCCACCCGTCTCGGCCTCCGAAAGTGCTGGGATTACAGGCTTGAGCCACTGCGCCCGGCCAATTTTGAAAGGTTTAAAGAACAAAATTATGAGATAGCTTAATAATAGCTTAATAGATAGTTTAGGAAGACAAGCCTAAAGAAGATCTTAAATCTACATGAATAACAAATTGACAGACAGGTGGAGAGATGACAACAGTTAAGGAGAAGGTGGCAGGAGGTTTTATGCCCAAAGGTTAGGCAGGAGTTCAAAGAATTTGTATTAGCAAAATCTAAGAAGTACTATTTTTTTTTTTTTTTACACAGCATATCTTTTATTTATTTATTTTATTTGACATGTGCTGGTCTACTTTTTATTTAAATTTGTATATATTTTGGGGGTACAGGTACAGATTTCTTAAATGTGTATGTTACAGAGAGGTAAAGTCTGGTAAGAAGTAATATTAACTCATGGTTTCAGCAATTTAAAGACAGTCCTTTTAATTTAAGACAGTCCTTTTAATCTAAGCTGGCTGGATCTGGGGCCCAATGAGAAAACCACCTTGATTCAGAAAACAAAAAGAAACAGGTCAGGCCAGGCATGGTGGCTCACACCTGTAATCCCAGCACTTTGGGAGGCCGAAACAGATGGATCACCTGAGGTCAGAAGTTCAAGACTGAGGCCGGGCGCGGTGGCTCAAGCCTGTAATCCCAGCACTTTGGGAGGCCGAGACGGGCGGATCACGAGGTCAGGAGATCGAGACCATCCTGGCTAACACGTTGAAACCCCATCTCTACTAAAAATACAAAAAATTAGCCGGGCGAGGCGGCGGGCGCCTGTGGTCCCAGCTACTCTGGAGGCTGAGGCAGGAGAATGGCGTGAACCTGGGAGGCGGAGCTTGCAGTGAGCTGAGATCCGGCCACTGCACTCTAGCCCAGGCGACAAAGCAAGACTCCGTCTCAAAAAAAAAAAAAAAAAGAAGTTCAAGACTGGATTGGCCAACATGGTGAAACCCCATCTCTACTAAATGTACAAAAATTAGCTGGGCATGGTGGTGGGCGCCTGTAATCCCAGCTACTCAGGAGACTGAGGCAGGAGAATCACTTGAAACCCGGAGAGAGAGGTTGCAGTGAGCCAAGATTGTGCTAATTGCAACCTGAGTGACAAGAGCAAAACTCTGTCTCAAAAAAAAAAAGAAAAAAAAAAAAGTAAAGGAAAGAGGCTGGACACGGTGGCTCAAGCCTGTAATCCCAGCGCTTTGGGAGGCCGAGACAGGCAGATCATGAGGTCAGGAGATCGAGACCATCCTGGCTAACACAGTGAAACCCCGTCTCTACTAAAAAAATACAAAAAAACTAGCCGGGTGAGGTGGCGGGCGCCTGTAGTCCCAACTACTCAGGAGGCTGAGGCAGGAGAATGGCGCAAACTCAGGAGGCGGAACTTGCAGTGAGCCGAGATCCGGCCACTGCACCCCCGCCTGGGCGACAGAGTGAGACTCCGTCTCAAAAAAAAAAAAAGAAAAGAAAAAAGAAACAGTTCATCCTAGGATTAGAGACAAAAAAACTAGAGGGTACTAGAAAATAATGGGAGTGGCAAATAAGATTACATGATTAGGCAACAGAAAGACCTGGTCTTCCTAGGGGTGGATGAGAGAAGGCCTAGACAAGATGAAGCAAAGTCATTAAAAAATATCAAAGAAGCAAAATTAATACTCTATTAATAATATAGGTTGGGCATTCTCTATCTGAAATGTCTGGGGATTAGAGGCATTTTGGATTTTATTTATTTATTTTTTTCTTTTAGGCAGAGTCCTGCTCTGTCATCAGGCTGGAGTACAGTGGTACAATCTCGGCTCACTGCAACCTCTGCCTCCTGGGTTCTAGTGATTCTCCTGCCTCAACCTCCCGAGTACCTGGGACTACAGGCATGCACCATTATGCCCAACTAATTTTTGTATTTTTAGTAGAGATGGAGTTTTGCCATGTTGGCCAGGCTGGCCTCGAACTCCTGACCTCAAGTGATCACCCACCTCAGTCTCCCAAAGTGCTGGGCTTACCACTGTGAGCCACAGCACCTGGCCAGATACTGTTCTTTTTTTTTTTTTTTGGAGACGGAGTCTCGCTCTGTCGCCCAGGCTGGAGTGCAGTGGCTGGATCTCAGCTCACTGCAAGCCCCGCCTCCCGGGTTCACGCCATTCTCCCGCCTCAGCCTCCTGAGTAGCTGGGACTACAGCCGCCCGCCACCTCGCCCGGCTAGTTTTTTGTATTTTTTAGTAGAGACGGGGTTTCACCGTGTTAGCCAGCATGGTCTCAATCTCCTGACCTCGTGATCCGCCCGTCTCAGCCTCCCAAAGTGCTGGGATTACAGGTTTGAGCCACCGCGCCCGGCCTTTTCTTTTTTTTTTGAGAGGGAGTCTCTCTGTGTCTCCCAGACTGGAGTGCAGGGGTGCGAAGATCTCCGCTCACTGCAAGCTCCGCCTCCCGGGTTCACGCCATTCTCCTGCCTCAGCCTCCTGAGTAGCTGGGACTACAGGCGCCTGCCACCACGCCTGGCTAATTTTTTGTATTTTTAGTAGAGACACAGTTTCACCGTGTTAGCCAGGATGGTCTCGATCTCCTGACCTCGTGATCCACCTGCCTCGGCCTCCCAAAGTGCTGGGATTACAGGCGTGAGCCACCACACCTGGCCTGGATATTGTTCTTAACCACATTTGACAGATGAGAATATTATGGCTTAGAGAAGTTGAGTAATTTGACTGCAGTTTAAGTGTGACACTATAAATATTCAAAGTTTGTGCCCTAACAATCTCGTATGCCAGCAGTCCTCAAGCTTTTTGGCAGCAGGGACAGGTTGCATGGAAGACAATTTTTACATAGATGGGGTGGGGGAGTGGGGGGAAATGGTTTGGGATGAAACTGTTCCATCACTGCTGATCTGACAGGAGGCAGAGCTCAGGTGGTAATGCTCATTCACCCACTGCTTACCTTCTGCTGTGCAGCCTGGTTCCTAATAGGCCACAGACTGTTACCAGTCCACAGTCTGGGGGTTGTCCTATGCTGATATAAAATTATTTGGAAGATAAATTCTTCTTTATACCCTAGAACTGTGCAGCAAAAAGTAACAATAAAACCACCCCTTAGAAGGTTGCCTATATCATCACAATGTACCTGGCATGTTTCTGACCTACTGCTCCCCACACAAAAACAACTCGATAAATCAGCATTTCTGTTATACAAGAGAAATAAAATATTCAGTCTCAAAACTCGTATCATTCAGAATTGGTCATCTAAACCCAACTGCAGTGATTGTATTTATTAAATTATTATCAGGCATTTCTGCTTTTAAGAAAAAAATTGTATTAAAATGGCATATATAAGTATATATATAATCACTTGCCAGAGCTCAGATAACAAAGCTTATACTATATCTTCTTACCCTTTCTGTTTTATCTGCACAGAAAAGTCGTGTGTGATGTCTTTTTTGTACCACAATATATGTTATTCCTGGCCGGTAATCTTCTTCCAAGCTAATACACGCCTTTCGAATTGCTATTAGTTCTGGCCAAGCTACCTAGAAGACAGAAATGGAATTATGTTTAATTGAGAATTTGCCTAGTATTTCTCAGATCTACCCAGAATGGCAGATGAGAGGAATCTCCCTCAGACTTCTAGGGGTCCCGAAGGGCAACAGGGATAATGAGAGTACCTGCTTCATTTGTCCCTCAGATACCCCTCCACGGTAATAGATGATCCGAGTAGGGTTTGAAGCGTGTGGATTTGTAGAACTGAATCAGCAGCTCTCGAACCATGTTAGTCAGGTCCTGGATGACCTCTTGACTGTAGAGGAGCTCTTGGGAGATCTCCTGCCGGGAAGTCTGCACCCGAACGGTGGCACAATACCGGCTGGGGTGGCCATCCATACTGCCAACCACAGCAGCAATGGAAGGCTTCTTCCCATCCCCTGCTGGGGGGTGTGTGACATCCGCTCCCAGGAAGATGACAGGCTGCTGGAACACCGAGGGCCTGCTCAGATTTAAGGAGATGTTGCCACTCAGACATGTAAGTGAAAATGTTTGAGTTTAGCAAGATTATATCACCAGATATCAGATATAACCTTATAAGAGAGAACAAAGACTCAAGCCCATTGGGAAAGAACATTACGGACCACTGAATATTGATGTCACCCAGTACAGTGACTCTGGACTGACTGAAGAAGTGAGCATGGCTCTTCTATAAGAGTAGGAAGAGAAGACTGAAAAAACAGGACCTAGGCTGGGCACCGTGGGCTCATACTTATAATCTCAGCACTTTGGAAGGCCAAGGAGGAAGGACCGCTTAACCCCAGAAGTTCAAGGCCAGCCTGGGCAACATATCAAGACCCAGATCTCTATAAAAATAAGAAAGCCCAGCGTGGCAATACCTGCCTGTAGTCCCAGTTACTTGGGAGGCTGAGGCAGAAAAATCATTTAAGCCCAGGAGTTTGAGGCTGCAGTAAGTTATGTACTATATACTCCACTGTACGGTGTCACATCACTGTACTACAGCCTGGGTGACAGACCAAGACCTTGTCTTTAAAAAAAGAAAAGAGGCCGGGCGCGGTGGCTCACACCTGTAATCCCAGCACTTTGGGAGGCTGAGGCGGGAGGATCACCTGAGGTCAGGAGTTGGAAACCAGCCTGGCCAACATGGCAAAACCCCGTCTCTACTAAAAAATACAAAAATTAGTCAGGTGTGGTGGTGTGTGCCTGTAATCCCAGCTACTCAGAAGGTGGAGGCAGGAGAATCACTCGAACCGGGAAGGTGGAGGTTGCAGTGAGCTGAGATCGCACCACTGCACACCAGCCTGGGTGACAGAGTAACACTCTGTCTCAAAAAAAAAAAAAAAAAAAAAAAATTAGCCAGGCATGGTGGCGCTCACCTGTAATCCCAGCTACTTGGAAGGCTGAGGCAGGAAAATCACTTGAACCCAGGAGGTGGAGGTTGCAGTGAACCAGGATCACGCCACTACACTCAGCCTGGGTGACAAAGTAAGACTCCACCTCAAAACAAAACAAAACAATATTCTTTTTTTTTTTTTTTTGAGACAGGGTCTCACTCTGTTGCCCAGGCTGGAGTGCAGTGGCATGATCTCAGCTCACTGCAGCCTCAACCTCCCGGACTCAGGTGATTCTCCCACTTCAGCCTCCCAGGTAACTGGGATAAATTCTTAAAGGTAGGATTTGGGACTGTGAGTGTTAATTCTTCAAGTGTAATTAAAGAGGCATCCCATACTTGACAATCTCATATAACAGGTACTAAAGGTGAGGTCCCATGGGAGAAGAGGCTGTGTCCCATTTACCTCTCTGTATTATCACAGAACATAAGCCTGGCACAGAGAAGTTAATAACAGTGGACATATATAGGCAACATACATATACATAACAGCTTACATATACAATGTATCAGCCACTATGCTAAGCACTTCACATGTATTAACTCATTTAGTCCTTACAATTTTATGAGGGTGGTACAATTATTATCTCAATTTTTCCAGATAAAAAATAAGACATAAGAGGATAAAGAATGTTCCCAAGATCACACAGCTAAGAGTGGAAAAGCTAGAATCCCAACCCAAGAAGTCTAACGCCAAAGTATGCACTCTAAGCCACTACACTATATTGTCTCAAATGTTTGGGGTAAAATTAAATGATGACAGACTTTAGGTCAACTTCCCCTATGTCCCATATATCTCATCACTAATGTTTAAGGAGGGATTTATTTACCTAGACGTTTCATTCAAGGACAAAAATGAAAACTGTGTTGGGAAGCTGAGCGGGTGGATTGTGTGAGCTCAGGAGTTTGAGACCAACGTGGGGAACATGGAGAAACCTCGTCTGTACCAAAAATACAAAAAATAAGCCAGGCATGGTGGTGCACGCCTGTGGTCCCAGCTAGCTGGGAGGCTGAGGTGGAAAGATTGCTTGAGCCCAGGAGGCGGAGTTTGCAGTGAGCCAAGATTGTGCCACTGCACTCCAGCCTTGGTGACAAGGTGAGACCCTGTCTCAAAAATAAATAAATAAATAAATAAGAAATAAGAGATCAATTAATCAAGTTGACAAAATATGATAAGATTAAATTTTTAAAAAAGAAAGAATTGTGATATGATTGTATAAGAGCAAGGCACTCAATTTCATCTTCAAGTATGGCAACGACTAACACCACAGCCCCATTTTTAACTCTTCAAATCACTTTCACACATAGGATTTCACAGAAAAACAACACTTTCGAGTTAACAAGGCAGATATTATTATCTTGATAGATAAGGAACTGAGGCTCAGAGATATTAGAAATTCACATGAGTAACAATGCTCAAATCTCCCAATTTCCAGCCAGCATATCCCTGTCCTACCTTGGTGTTTGTTTACTCTAGAGTCAATCTGACAAACTCAAATTTAAACAAACAAAAAAAACCTATGAAGGGAGGGGCAGACAGGGTTTCTTAAAAGGACATAAAAAGATTGATTCAACTCAGTCCTATTAACATTTTCTGTTCATCAAAAGCCACTGTTGACCAAGCATGGTGGCTCACGCCTATAAATCCAACACTTTGAGAGGCCGAGGTGGAAGGATTGCTTAAGCCTAGGAGTTCAAGACCAGCCTGGACAACATAGCAAGACCTCATCTCTAAAAAAAATTTAAGGCCAGGCATAGTGGCTCATGCCTATAATCCCAGCACTTTGGGAGGCCAAGGTGGGCCGATCGCTTGAGGTCAGGAGTTCAAGACCACCAGCCTGGCCAACAAGGTAAAGCCCTGTCTCTACTAAAAATACAAAAATTAGCCAGGTATGGTGACGTGCGCCTGTAATTCCAGCTACTTGGGAGGCTGAGGCAGGAGAATTGCTTGAACCCAGGAGGTGGAGGTTGCAGTGAGCCGAGATTGCATCACTGTACTCCAGCCTGGGTGACAGAGCGAGACTCTGTCTCAATAAATAAATAAATAAATAAATAGGCAGGCATGGTGGCACATTCCTGTAGTCCCAGCTACTCAGGAGACTAAAGTGGGAGAATCACTTGAGCTGGGGAGATGGAGGCTGCAGTGAGTCATGATTGCCTCACTGTGCTCCAGCCTGGGTGACAGAGTGAGATCTTGTCTTAAAAAGAAAAAACAGAAAACTCACAATGTATGAGAGTGAAAAGGCAAAGCACAGACTAGGACAAGATAATCTGCCTATCCTGTTTGCCTATAGGATATCTATATCTTGTGAAGGACCAGAAACCACAAAGAACTACTACAAATTAATAAAAAAGGCTCAAAATCCAATATAAAAAAATGAGAAAAGGACTGAACAGGTCCATTATAAAAGAAGATGTTCAGGCTAGGTATAGTGGCTCATGCCTGTAATGCCAGCACTTTGGGAGGCTGAGGCAGGAGGATTGTTTGAGCTCAAGAGTTCTAGACCAGCCTGGGCAACAGGACAAAACCCTGTCTCTACAAAAAATAAAAACATTAGCTGAGCATGGTGCTATGAGCCTGTAGTCCTAGTCCCAGCTACTTGGGAGGCTGGGGTGGGAGGATCAGTTGAAGGCCAGGAGTTTGAGTCTTCAGTGAGCCATGATCACATCACTGCACTCCAGCCTGGAAGACAGAGACCTTGTCCCAGAAAACAAAACAGGCCAGGTGCGGTGGCTTATGCCTGTAATCTCGGCACTTTGGGAGGCTGAGGCAGGCGGATCACTTGAGGTCAGGAGTTCAAGTCCAGTCTGGCCAACATGGTGAAACCCTGTCTCTACTAAAAATACAAAAAAAGTAGTGGGGCATGGTAGTGTGCACCTGTAATCCTAGCTACTCAAGAAGCTGAGGTGGGAGCATTGGTTGAACCTGGGAGGTGGAGGCTGCAGTGAGCCAAGATCGTGCCATTGCACTCCAGCCTGAGTGACAGAGTGAGACTCCATCTCAAAACAAAACGAAACAAAAAAAAAACAAATGAAGATGTCCAAATGGCTAATGAGCACATGGAAATGTGCTTAACATCATTACTCATCAAGGGAATGCAAATTAAAACTATAATGAGATACTATTATCCCCAATCAAAATGGCTAAAATTAAAAGGACTGATACTACCAAGTGTTGGTAAGAATATAGAGCAACTAGAACTCTCAGTGTAAGTGTAAATTGGTACAACCACTTTGGAAAACTATTTGACTATATCTATTAATAGTAAATATATGTATTCTTTGTAACTCTATTTTCTGTAACTCAGTAATTACACTCCTGGAATTCCACACAAAAGAAAGAGTGTTTCAGTTCACCAAAAATGTAGAATTGTATAATGAATGTATGAAAATATCCATCAATGGTAGAATAAATTAAAATTGTGTGGTTTATTCATGTAATGAAATCATACACAACAATGAAAAAGAATAAACTACTCCTAAGTGCAACAACACAAATGAATCTCACAGACATAATGTTGAGCAAAAGAAGACTGACACAAAACAGTACATACTGTATGATTCCATTTATATGAAGCTCAAAAATGGGCAAAAGTAATCTAGATAACTGATAGACATCAGAATGGTGGTCACCTGTGGGGGTTATCTATTTGGAGGGGCCATAAGGAAGTCTGATGGGGTGCTGGAAATGTTCTGTATCTTTATTTGGGTGTTGGGTATATGGGTACATATATATACAAGAGAAAAGGTAATCTAGATGCATATATAATATTTGTGTGTTTTCCCATAAATTATGTAAGTTAGATCTTAAACAAAAGTGGGGAAAGCATTCAGAATCTTACCTTTGATGAGGCACAAGCACATTGTTAATTCCTCCAAGTTTTGCATTTATCTTCAGGCAAAGATTGGAAAGGGTTTGAGGTGAGGTCTTCACTACATTTTTTACTTGGACACATTGTGTGGCCATACCTAGAAGGGTATCTCCAACACGTTTCACCTCCGCTACAAGAATAATTTATTAATTTTAACATGTTTAAATGGTCTCCTAATTACTAAAAGCAAAAGGAAAAAAACCCCACACATTAACTTTATAACCTACTATATACTGTACACTGTGCTAGATGCTTCTCATGTATCTTCCTTTTATCTGCTAAACCCCCAGGGCAATTTTTCCCTGTGTTTGGATACGCCCTCCCTTCTCTCCTTTTTTCCCTCCTGCAGGCCCTGCAGCCAGTCTGCTTCCTTTATTCTCTGTACTGCCTGCCACGACTTGCTCAGCTCCTTGATGCTCCTCTTCCCACATGACTGATTTAGCAAAATAATCAATCTTCCCAGCTCCTCCCTCTCAGTACACACACCGGCCCTTTGAATTTTATTTTATTGTGTTGTTTTGCTTTTTTTTTTTCTTTCTCTAAGTACTAGAGATAACTGTAGAGAGAAGGTTAAAGACATTTTATAAAGTTTAAAACTGGGGCCAGGCACAGTGGTTCACACCTGTAATCCCAGCACTTTGGGAGGCGAAGGCGGGTGAATCACTTGAGATCAGGAGTTCAAGACCAGCCTGGCCAACATGGTGAAACCCCATCTCTACTAAAAATACAAAAATTAGCTGGGTGTGGTGGCATGCGCCTGTAGTCCCAGCTACTTGGGGGGCTGAGGCAGGAGAATCACTTGAACCCAAGAGGCAGAGGCTGCAGTTAGTCAAGATCGTGCAACTGCAATATAGCCTGGATGACAGAGCAGGACACTGCCTCAAAAAAAAAAAAAAAAAGTTTAAAACTGGCTGGGCGTGCTGGCCCATGCCTGTAATCCCAACGCTTTGGGAAGCCAAGGCAGGTGGATGGCTTGAGCCCAGGAGTTCAAGACCACCCTGGGCAACATGATAAAACCCTGTCTCTACAAAAAATACAAAAATTAGCTAGGCGTGGTGGTGGGCACCTGTACTCCCAGCTACTTGGGAGCCTGAGATGGGAGAATCACTTGAGCCCAGGATTTTGAGGCTGAGATAAGCGGTGATCATGACACCACACTCCAGCCTGGGTGACAGAGCTGAGATCTTGTCTCAACAACAATAATAGTTCCTACATCCCTTACTTAAATGATAGCCAAAATAACTTTGTATCATTCTTCTTATAATAGATACAAACTAAGCAAATCCTTTTCTGGAAGTGGCACTCTTCCTCACTCTCATATTCCTAAGTGCTTTTCACCAAATATTTCCAGTTCTCTCAGCTTCCAGGACTATGGTAGTATCACACTACATTCTCAACCCCCATCCCCACTGCTCCCACGCAAGTTGGGTAAGGCCATATGGCTGGTTGTGGCCAAGGAGTTGCAGAGAGAAAAAAGAATGTGTGGCCAGCAACACTCCAATTAGCAGCTGCTCTGCCAAGCTGGGTCCCCAAGTGGAGATGACATGATGACACAGAGCAGAGGCGGCAGTCTACCTTCAGTGGACACATAACAGGAGCAAGAAACAAATCTTTGTTGTTGTGAACCAGAGAGTTTGAGGTTTGTGACTGCAGCATAACCTAGTTTATCCTAACTGTTGTATCTACTGCTTGAAATCATCCCTCATTCAGCATTAAAAGGGTCCATACCATATACTGGTGTCTTTCCAGGTAGGATAACTACTATTAGCTGTAGGCCCACATAAGTCATTTTCAGATGTTTAAACATAGGCTCCACACTGTCTGCACCTTGTGCATACTTGCAGAAACATGGCTGACCCTGGATGGGCATTCCTGCATCCTTAGAGATTTTACGCAGTTGGTCAGTGAAACTCCTGTTAAAATAGAACCAGTAGCACAGTTTTTTCGTTTCAGAGAACATTTCTAGCATTCATTTTCCTCTGAAATACTTCCTTCAGTTTTGTAAATTCTTAGCCAAATTTAGAAATGAACAAATAAATAAAAATCTTTAACTAGTTGCCAAAAATGGACTGGCAATTGCAATTAAACTTGTGATTTAACTTGCAATTAAACAGAAAAGAATCTGTATTACTAAGCTATCAGATTATCAATTGAAATTTTTAAATAATTATGCCCAGCTGAACTAGAATAGCACTGCTGTTCAAATATCTTTTAAACATTCAAATCAATAATTGTGGAGTGAAGAAAAGCAGGGTCAGAATTTCAGGTAACATGCATTTTGGTAAGCCTGGTACAGAAATAGCTGGGTAAGCCTGTGCTCAACTGAGAACACAGAAACATGCTGTTACAAAATCAGTGTATTTAGGACTACATTCAAACTTGGAACAGATTTGGTTCAATAAAAATGTCAAAAGAAATTATCACTTAAAAAAAGCGAAAATCACTTTGAAGTTTTAAATTTTAGATTTAAGAAGTTACTTCAATCTATGTATAAAGCTTTCAGAATATTCCTTTGGTGCATTTGCCAATATTTTGTAGAATTCCTTTCTTTCACTCTAGTTCCCTTTTCTTAAATTTTTTTCACTCTTCTTTTTTTTTTTGAGATGGAGTCTTGCTCTGTCTCCAGGCTGGAGTGCAGTGGCGAGATCTCCAACCTCTGCCTCCTGGATTCAAGCGATTCCCCTGCCTCAGCCTCCCCAGTAGCTGGGACTACAGGCACACACCACCATGCCTGGCTAATTTTTTGTATTTTAGTAGAGACGGGGTTTCACCACGTTGGCCAGGATGGTCTTGATCTCCTGACCTCATGATCTGCCCACCTCGGCCTCCCAAAGTGCTGGGATCACAGGTGTGAGCCACTGCGCCTGGCCACTAACTACTACTTTTATATAGATAGCTGCATCTGTAAGATGTGAACCTACTCTTACCTAGAGACCTTGTGATAAAACAAGCTCATTAGTAAATTTTAATGATTAAAACTAAGGTAGTTTTTAATTTTAGCTGAAAATATACAATTGATACCAAAGGAAGCTTCAATAAGAACTCAAGAATTTGCCAACCAACATTGCCTCCGCCTTGTTACTCACAAATTTTTGCTCTACATGTAAGGAAGCTGAGTCAGATTCTTAATGTAATTCCCAAGTTTGCAAATTACTATAATACAAGGTCTTTTTCGTACAGCCAGATGGTGTCACTATGGGAGTCAGGGATTTAGTGCCAGTGTACACAGCACATTCACATAAAGACAGTATTTTCATATCTGGAAGGGATATTACTAAGCTGAAAATATGAAGATACTCACTTTAGTAAATCTTCCCTACATTGTTTCTGAGGTGCAAAACAAGCAACTGCCCAAACTTTAATTTCAATGCCAGCATAAAACTGCTTTCCTCGCATGTCCCAGACACCCTGGTTGGGTGTGGCTACTGTTTTATTCTTTGAAAAAAAAAAAAAAGAAGAAGAAGAAGAAGAAGAAGAAACAAAAGAAAAGAGAAAAGACATTACAATCTAAGGCCATTTTACTGTTGATGAGTGAATAAACAAAATTCTATTAGGTATGAGCCAGAATACAAAAGGCAATAATGAATAAAACTATGGGTAAATTTAGTAGTGGCAGAGTAGAAAAACCTTGGATGATTCTCTTTTTGACTGGTTGTGGAAGAAGCTTGCTGAATAAAATAAAAAGCTTACCCGGCCTCCGTATTGCAGCATTGGTGCTGGAAGTACCCTGCCTGTGAGCTCTGTCATTTCATTGTGGACAACAATACCAAATTCTTTAAGGTATGGATCAGGTCCACCCACCATACTGTTGCTCTTCACCTAAAGAACAGGAAAGCCTGCATATATAAAAACCAGAGAGTAACTGTGTCCCAGGAGGAGTTTTCTATTCTTTTGTTTCTTGTTATCTCAAAGCTAGCTCATCTTGAAGACCATGCCTTACTGACCAGTCTACTGATCTCTTCCTGTCTGTCAGGAGCAGATCTTGCTGTAGCTTTGATCATTGTGGAAGTCTGATTGTCTGTGAGCTTCTTGATACATCGCTGTCCTGCCACTATATTACAGACCTGCCAAGAGACAGAGATTGGTTTGTGTAAAGGGTTCTACATCTTAAACCTTTGCCAAACCGTATCTTACGTCCTCCATTTCCAAAAAAATTAAAATTTGGTTATATAGTGAAATCATTTGCCAAAAATATTTTAGAAATTAACACTAAATTTCACCACTAGTTTAGAACTCTACTTAAAAATATATACTCATTCAAGAGATCAGCAAATTGGCAAAAGAAAATTTAACTTACCTCAAGTGGCAGGTATGTATGTTTTTGTTCTTGTCCCACTTGGAGACAGGGAAGATGAGGGTATTTCAGCTGCAGACTATACTTTTGCTTAAAATATTGAGCTACTGTACATTCCATAGCTTGACCGTTTTCTAGCTGCAAAGGAAAACTATAGGAGAGAATGTCTTTTTTAGAATATTTCTTTCAGTTCTTTCTTTTCTTCTATTTTCTTTTTCTTTCTCTATTTTTGTTTGTTTGTTTGTTTGTTTGTTTTTTGAGTTTTTTTTTTTTTTTGAGACAGAGTCTTACTCTGTCGCCCAGGCTGGAGTGCATGGCATGATCTCAGCTTACTGCAACCTCCACCTCCCGGGTTCAATGGATTCTCACGCCTCATCTTCCCAAGCAGCTGGGATTACAGGCGTGTGCCACCATGCCCAGCTAATTTTTGTATTTTTAGTAGAGATGGGGTTTCACCACATTGTCCAGGCTGGTCTCGAACTCCTGACCTCAAGTGGTCCACCCACCTCGGCCTCCCAAAGTGCTGGGATTACAGGCGTGAGCCACTGTGCCCAGCCAAATTCTTTCTTTTCTAAACAATAAACAAACAAAGCCCACTAATAATTCCTACCTTCATCAGTCACTTAAAAAACAAAGGTCAATCTTTTTTTTATTTTGAGACAGAGACTCCCTCTGTTGTCCAGGCTGGAGTGCAGTGGCACCATCTTGGTTCATTGGAATCTCCGCCTCCCAGGTTCAAGCGGTTCTCCTGCCTCAGCCTCCCGAGTAGCTGGGATTACAGGCGTCTGCCACCGCGCCTGCCACCATGCTCAGCTAATTTCTGTATTTTTAGTAGAGACAGGGTTTCACCATGTTGGCCAGGCTGGTTTTGAACTCCTGACCTCTAGTGATCTGCCTGCCTTGGCCTCCCAGAATGCTGGGATTTAGCGGCATGAGTCACCATGCCCAGCCCGTTAATCTTGCTTTCTTAACTGCCACAGCCTTACAAAGTAATGGTGCAGTAAGGGTCATCTATGTGATATTTAAATATATGAGTTATAATCTTTCAGCAAAGATTACATACGTCTATAGGTCTAATTATTCTGACAGGGTTATGTGAAATAATTAAATAATGAAAAGAACAAAATGCTACAATTCTCAACAGTGACTTCATAAGGTTTTGGCAACTTCTTTTTTCTGAGAAAGAAGTCAATGGTATAATATAAATAACACATGAAATGCCACTTTACTACTCTTAAGAAATTCATGTAGTGTGTACATGAGGTCATACTGAAGAATTTATTCAAATCAGACTGAAATAATATACTTTATTTATCCAGAAGCCACCTGAAAATTTCAACTATCTAGACAAAGCTCTCTGGGTGATTTTGATATGCACTAAAGTTTGAAAATTAAGAATCATGAATCTAAAACAAAGTCAGACTAGAATATAAGCAAAAAAAAGTGTGTGGGGGGGGCTCTGAGTAACCAAAATAATGTAAATGTAGTAAAGTGTATACTGTATATTTAACTCTTTATTTAGAAGAGCCAATATTTATGTTTATGTCAGACATGATCCTGATTACAAGAATAAGATACAGATATAATTTTTAAAGCACTTTCACATATAGGGTCTCACAGGCACAGTTTTCAGTAGATTAGAAGTGTTGGGTGATGGGCCGGGCACAGTGGCTCATACCTCTAATCCCGGCACTTTGGGAGGCCAAGGCGGGTGGATTGCCTGAGGTCAGGAGTTCAAGACCAGCCTGGCCAACATAGAGAAACCCCGTCTCTACCAAAAATACAAAAAATTAGCTGGGCTGGTGGCAGGTGCCTGTAATCCCAGCTACTCGGGAGGCTGAGGCAGGAGAATCACTTGAATCCAGGAGGCAGAGGTTGCAGAGAGCAGAGATTGCGACACTGCACTCCAACCTGGGCAACAAGAGCAAAACTCCATCTCAAAAAAAAAAAAAAAAAAAGCCAAAAAAAACCAAGAAGTGTTGGGTGATTAGGAAAATGAGATTGGGGAAATGGGCCGGGCGCGGTGGCTCAAGCCTGTAATCCCAGCACTTTGGGAGGCCGAGATGGGCGGATCACGAGGTCAGGAGATCAAGACCATCCTGGCTAACACGGTGAAACCCCGTCTCTACTAAAAAATACAAAAAACTAGCCGGGCGAGGTGGCGGGCGCTTGTAGTCCTAGCTACTTGGGAGGCTGAGGCAGGAGAATGGCGTAAACCCGGGAGGCGGAGCTTGCAGTGAGCCAGGATCGGGCCACTGCACTCCAGCCTGGGTGACAGAGCGAGACTCCGTCTCAAAAAAAAAAAAAAAAAAAGAGATTGGGGAAATGGAAAGGAGTATGCTGCTGCAAGATGCCATAGACACCAACAGCTATAAGAAGTGACAGCTACCTACAAAGGGAGGGAGAGAAATCCACACAAAACACAAAGCAATAGATGTCTTCTCCCAGTCTGGCAACAAAGCGGGACCCCATTCCTATTAAAAATACAAAAATTAACCAGGTGTGGTGGCACGTGCCTGTAGTCCCAGATACTCAGGAGGCTGAGGTAGGAGGATTGTTTGAGCCCAGGAAGTTGTGGCTGCAGTGGGCCATGATGGTGCCAAGCACTATATATATACGTGTGTGTGTATTTTTTTTAGAAGATACTTACATATATATAAAATGTCTTCTCATATATTTTATTTATATATATATATGTCTTCTCCTGACCGCCTTATATGATATCTAGGCCTTAATAGATCTTTTGGGCCATGTATTAAGAATTACAACAGTAGGCTGGGTATGCTGGTTCACACCTGTAGTACCAGCACTTTGGGAGGCCAAGACAGGCAAACCATTTGAGCCCAGGAATTCAAGACCAGACTGGGCAACATAGCGAAACCCCACCTCTACAAAAAAAATTAGGTGAGTGTGGTGGTGCACGCCTGTAATCCCACTACTTGGAAGTCTGAGGTGGGAGGTTCACTTGAGCCTAGGAGGCGACAGAGTGAGATCCTGTCTTCAAAAGAAAAAAAAAAAAAAAAAAAAAAAAGCATGACAATAATATAATAAAAAAAGCTTATAATGACTCTGCATCATTAAATAAAAACATAGGTTAAATAAATGTTAATCTATGTTTAACATATTCTACTTAAGAGGTAAACTGAATTAAAGGCAAGGAATGTGTTTTATAAATATCTCTACCAAAAATATTCAGAAAATGTTTTAAAACTTGCGTGTTAAAAGCAAAGATTCTGGTGATCTTGAAAATTTCAGTATGAGAGAACCAATTTCTTTCTTTTTTTCTTTTGAGATGGAGTTTCACTCTGTCACCCAGGCTGGAGTGCAATGGTGTAATCTCGGCTCACTGCAAACTCCACCTCCCAGGTTCAAGCAATTCTCCTGCCCCAGCTTCCCAAGTAGCTGGGATTACAGGCACCTGCCACCAAGCCTGGCTAATTTTGTAGTTTTTAGCAGAGACGGGGTTTCACCATGTTGGCCAGGCTGGTCTTGAACTCCTGACCTCAGGTGATCTGCCTGGCTTGGCCTCCCAAAGTGCTGGGATAACAGGTGTGAGCCACCGCGCCCGGCCAAGATAACCAATTTCTTTTTTTTTTTTTCTGAGACACAGTCTCGCTCTGTTGCCCAGGCTGGAGTGCAGTGACATGACCTCGGCTCACTGTAACCTCTGCCTCCTCTCAGGTTCAAACAATTCTCTGCCTCAGCTTCCCGAGTATCTGGGATTACAGGTGCCTGCCACCACACCCGGCCAATTTTTTTTGTATTTTTAGTAGAGACGAGGGTTCACCATCTTGGCCAGGCTGGTCTTGAACTCCTGACCTTGTGATCCACCCACCTCAGCCTCTCAAAGTGCTGGGATTACAGGTGTGAGCCACTGCGCCCAGCCAATAAGCAATTTCTTAAACGATTACAGTAGCTCCGTTACTAAAAATGTAATTGTATTATTTTAGATATGGTTAACGTACGTTTGATGACTGGCTGGCCGTCTAGTCACATTACAAACTCGGTATTTTCGTTTCATCTGTCCACAGTGGGTCACCTCAACTTTGAGACCTGAAATTTTTTTTAAAAGGCAAAATAGTTAATTAAAATCATAGTGACAAAAACAGATTCAAATGTTGTCTTCAAAATGTCATGACATTGTACAGGATAAAAATTCCAAGAATATGGGGACAATTTCATCATTACAGGCAAAAAACCTGAGCTAAGCAGAATAAATTAGAACTCAGATGACCTAAGATGCTCAATCTACTTTAGTTTATTATTTCATCCAATAAATATTTATTAAGCATCAACTATGTTCTGACACTTACTTTCAGGTCTGGAAACAGCTTCGTGAAGTTTATGTTCTAGTGAGGGAAGCTAACTAATAACAAGTAAAGAAGAAAAGAAATTCCAGAAGGGTAATAAATGAATTTATGTTATTTTATTAAAATGGAAGTTTTTAAGTGGGTAAGGGTAGCATTTACTGAGTGCCTGATATGTGACAGGTACTATGCTAGAAAGCTTTATAAACCTAATTGCATTTAATTCTCACAACAACTCTACAAGGTATATATTATTATCTTTTTTTTTTTTTTTTTTTTTTTTTGAGACGGAGTCTCGCTTTGTCGCCCGGGCTGGAGTGTAGTGGCCGGATCTCAGCTCACTGCAAGCTCCGCCTCCCGGGCTTACGCCATTCTCCTGCCTCAGCCTCCCAAGTAGCTGGGACTACAGGTGCCCGCCATCTCGCCCGGCTAGTTTTTTGTATTTTTTAGTAGAGACAGGGTTTCACCGTGTTAGCCAGGATGGTCTCGATCTCCTGACCTCGTGATCCGCCCGTCTCAGCCTCCCAAAGTGCTGGGATTACAGGCTTGAGCCACCGCGCCCGGCTATTATCTTTACCTTAGAGATGAATACACTAAGGTTCACAGTGGTTAAGGAACTTGACCAAGGTCCCACTGATAGAACTGATTGGCCTGAGACCGAAGCCTAGGTCTGTGTGACTGCAGAGCACAGGCTCCTTGCAGCATGCTGAGCTGCTTCTCCAAGACTACATTAATGCAAACACTTACCTCTGATTTCTTTGGTAAACTTGACTCGCTGGGAGTCTGTTAGAGGTTTGGTCTGTTCATTGATGTTCTGAATGTCTAAAACCTCACACATGAACTCAATGATAGGCTGAGCCCGGTAGAAAGCAGTTGCAGATACTAACAAACAGAGAAGGATGCTTAACTTCAGGTAAAAAGGAAGGGCCAAAACAAACAAAAACCAGCCCAAAGAGTTACTGGATAAAGAGAGTTCCATCCTACCATCAATGTTGAGCATCATATTCCACATGGCAGGTCTCACAGACTGATGAAAACCAAACCAGACCTCCCTTCCCCCTCCCAGAGGGTGGTAGTAACCTTCAGGGGGTGAGAAAAAGGAACGGCCCACTGGGGTGTACCTGAAGAAACAAGAGTTTGCATGTGTCATATTAAACATGTGGAAGTTTCTTCATTTCACTCTCAACTCTGGGAGCTGAAATCAAATTTGAACTATGACTTATGCAGACATTTTTCAATGGCTCCAGTGCAACCTACCAAAAAAGTTTGACATTTGTAGGAAAATAATCCAAACCAAAGTACTAACCTCATGGAGGGAAGGTGTCTTGTGATAACATCAAGTGCTTGTACTGAGTCATCTGGGACTTCATTCAAGTGCCCAGCCAAAGCTTCTAAAAGCAACTGAAGGCTCACAACTGACACCCACTGAACAGACACTTTAAAGGTTTGGTCTTTACCCTCGCCTGGAAGAGTCACCTCCATATCAACCTAAGGAAAAAATACATGAATACAAACATAAATGTTTACAATGGCTGTGGGAAAGATCCCAAGAATAAGCAGTATGATATATGCATAAGGATATTTCTTTTAACATTTTTTATAATTGCATAACATTGGAAACAACTTAAGTGTCGATGAGAAGGGGAATAATTTATTTATCTATTTATTTTTTATTTATTTATTTTTTTTGAGACGGAGTCTCGCTCCGTCACCCAGGCTGGAGTGCAGTGGCCAGATCTCGCTCACTGCAAGCTCCGCCTCCTGGGTTTACGCCATTCTCCTGCCTCAGCCTCCTGAGTAGCTGGGACTACAGGCGCCCACCACCTCGCCAGGCTAGTTTTTTGTATTTTTTAGTAGAGACGGGGTTTCACCGTGTTAGCCAGGATGGTCTCGATCTCCTGACCTCGTGATCCGCCCGTCTCGGCCTCCCAAAGTGCTGGGATTACAGGCTTGAGCCACCGCACCCGGCCGGGAATAATTTAATATGTAACATTATACATTAGTGAAAAAACAAGGTAGATGTTACAACATGGATGAACCTTGAAAACATTATGCTAAATAAAACAAGCCAGGTACAAAAAGGCAAATATTTCATGATTCTATTTCTATGAAGTACATTGAATAGTCAAATTTAAAGAGACAGAAAGTAGAACAGTGGTTATCAGGGACCAGAGACAGTAGTGTATGGGGAATTATTATTTAATAGGTACAGAGTTTTTGTTTGGAATGATGAAAAAGTTCTGAAAATGGATAGTGATGATGGATGCACAACAATGTGAATGTACATAATGCAATTAAACTGTAACAAAATCGTAATTTTTTTTTGAGACAGGGTCTTGCTCTGTCATCCAAGCTGGAGTGTAGTGGTGCAATAATAACTAATTCTAGCCTCAAAGTCCTGGGCTCAAGGGATCCTCCCACATTAGCCTCCCTAGTAGCTGGAACTACAGGTGCACACCACCAGGCCTGGCTAACTAAAACAATTTTTTTTTTTTGTAGAGATGGGTCTCCCTGTGTTGCTCAGGCTGGTCTCAAACTACTGGCCTCAAGCAATCCTCCCACCTTGATCTCCCACAGCACTGGGATTTTTGGCTGGGTGAAGCACTACACCCAGCCAAAAATAGTAAATTTTATATTATATATTATTTTACAACAATAAAAAACTTAAATTTGAAAAATAAGGTAGATATAAATGTATAGAAATGGAAAGATCTTTCAGACATATTATTAAATGAAAAGCAAATCACAGAATGACATGCAAAACAGTAATAATACACATCAACATATGTATAAATAGCTAATATGCATAATATATCTGAAAAGATACATACCAAACTACTATAGTAGTTTCCTTTGAAAAGGAAAATGGAAGTGAGGGTGCAGCTAAGTCGGGGAGGCAGTAAATCACAGTATTTCTAGATTGTCTGGATAAGTTTATTATGAGCATATGTTCACACAGTACTTTTCTAATTTAAAAAAATAAACATTTAAAAAAGTATTGTGGCGGCCAGGCGCGGTGGCTCAAGCCTGTAATCCCAGCACTTTGGGAGGCCGAGACGGGCGGATCACGAGGTCATGAGATTGAGACCATCCTGGCTAACATGATGAAACCCCATCTCTACTAAAAAAAATACAAAAAACTAGCCGGATGTGGTGGCGGGCACCTGTAGTCCCAGCTACTCGGGAGGCTGAGGCAGGAGAATGGTGTGAACCTGGGAGGCGGAGCTTGCAGTGAGCTGAGATCTGGCCACTGCACTCCAGCCTGGGCGACAGAGTGAGACTCCATCTCAAAAAATAAATAAATAAATAAAAAAGTATTGTGCTATTATAATCTATTTTCATAAGTGAGTATTATATAGTTTTCTATAATTTACAAAACCCTGTTGTTCAGATTCAGGTAGTACTTTGTTAAAGCACATGGTTAATGTTAGAAATTATGTAAAGATGACACAATCCACCTAAATCCTAACGCTCATCTCATTTTCAATTATCAGTTAACTGAGACAAGAGAATATGGACAGAATAACCAATCTATCATCACTATAAAAAACAACTCTGGTCGGGTGCGGTGGCTCATGACTGTAATCCCAGCACTTTGGGAGGCTGAGACAGTGGATCACCTGGGGTCAGGAGTTCGAGACCAGCCTGGCCAACATATAGTGAAACCCCCATCTCTACTAATAAAGTACAAAAATGAGCTGGGCGTGCTGGCACACGCCTATAGTCCTAGCTACTTGGGAAGCTGAGGCAGGAGAATCACTTGAACCCAGGAGGTGGAAGTTGCAATGAGCCGAGATCGCGCCACTGCACTCCAGCCTGGGTGATAGAGCAAGGCTCCATCTCTCAAGGAAAAAAATAAAAGAAACATGAGCCAGGCATGGTGGCAAATGCCTGTAATCCCAGCTACTCAGAAGGCTGGGGCAGGAGAATCACACCTGGGAGGCAGAGGTTTCAGTGAGCAGAGACCAAACCACTGCACTCTAGCCTAGGCAACAGAGCGAGATCCCATCTCAAAAAAAAAAAAAAAATTCTAAGAATTGATGTGTTATTAGAGAAACTTTTCTTTCTGCTCACATACAGATTTTTTAAAATTGATAAATGACAGTTGTACATACTTTTGGGGTACATGTGGTATTTTGATATCTGTATGCAATGTGTAATAATGAAATCAGGGTAATTATGGTATCATCACCTCAAACATTCATCTTTTTTGTGGGTGTTGGGAAGAAAAGGAAACATTTTTGTCATGTATAATTACTACTAAATGAATTAAGTATTTCTTGCTTTTAACACTTACCCTATCCCGTCCGATTGGTAGTGGATGTGCTGTGTACATGTTTCTTTTGCCATCATACCCAGGCTGCCGATCACCAAATATTTGCATCTTGAAGTGCCGCACCATTGTATCTACTACCTCCCTTCACAGTAATGGAGATAATGGCAATTAGCTTTCAGAAATGGTGCACAGTAAGAAAAGCATCATCATACCTTAATCATTTAAATTTGGTTCAGTATTACTTGGAAAAAGTAAGAGTGAAGGTTACAATTGATTCGAGTACTTTAAAAAACAGTTAACTAAAGAAAGGTAGCAACAAGTGAAGAAAAAGGCCGGGCACGGTGGCTCAAGCCTGTAATCCCAGCACTTTGGGAGGCCGAGACGGGCGGATCACGAGGTCAGGAGATCGAGACCATCCTGGCTAACACGGTGAAACCCCGTCTCTACTAAAAAATACAAAAAACTAGCCGGGCGACGAGGCGGGCGCCTGTAGTCCCAGCTACTCGGGAGGCTGAGACAGGAGAATGGCGTGAACCCGGGAGGCGGAGCTTGCAGTGAGCTGAGATCCAGCCACTGCACTCCAGCCTGGGCGACAGAGCGAGACTCCGTCTCAAAAAAAAAAAAAAAAAACAAGTGAAGAAAAACAACTATAAGATGATATCAGAAGTGGGGAATAAAAGGAAAGCGAGAATAACATTTATAGTATCCTCTCAACCTCCTCTTTCCAAAATCCTCTCCTATGATAAACACAGCCTTATAAGAATAACCTGGCTGGGGCCGGGCGCGGTGGCTCATGCCTGTAATCCCAGCAGTTTGGGAGGCCGAGGCGGGTGGATCACGAGGTCAGGAGATCGAGAGCAGCCTGGCTAACACGGTGAAACCCTGTCTCTACTAAAAATACAAAAAATTAGCCGGGCGTGGTGGCAGGTGCCTGTAGTCCTAGCTACTCAGGAGGCTGAGGCAGGAGAATGGTGTGAACCCAGGAGGCGGAGCTTGCAGTGAGCTGAGATTGCACCACTGCACTCCAGCCTGGGTGACAGAGCAAGACTCCATCTCAAAGAAAAAAAAAAAGGTGTAATCCCAGCACTTTGGGAGGCTGAGGTGGATGGATCATTTGAGGTCAGGAGTTTGAGACCAGCCTGACCAACACGGTGAAATCCTGTCTCCACCAAAAATACAAAAATCAGCTGGGCATGGTGGGTGCCTATAATCCCAGCTACTCAGGAGGCTGAGGTAGGAGAATCGCTTGAACCTGGAAGGCGGAGGTTGTGGTAAACCAAGATCGCGCCATTGCACTCCAGCCTGGTCAACAAGAGCGAAACTCCATCTCAAAAAAAAAAGAATAACCTATCTTACATATCTAAGTTTGACACAGAGGTACATCACTGAATGATGATGTTTGTCATCAAATCAATATCCTGGCTGGGTGCGGTGGCTCACACCTGCAATTCCAGCACTTTGGGAGGCTGAGGCAGGTGGATCACTTGAGGTCAGGAGTTTGAGACTTGCCTGGCCAACATGGTGAAATCCAGTCTCAACTAAAAAAACTACAAAACTTAGCCAGGCATGGTGTAATCCCAGGTACTTGGGAGGCTGAGGCACGACAATCGCTTGAATCCAGGAGGTTGCAGTGAGCCGAGATTGCACCACTGTACTCCAGCCTGGGCAACAGAGTAAAACTCTGTCAAAAAAAAAAAAAAAAAAAAAAAAAAATCCTTATTCAAGTATATTCGTTTTGAGAAAGGGAATCAGCAGGAATTCAAAAATCTGAGGATCAGTAAATCTAAGATCCATGATACACAAACAAATAAGTCAACCCCTTTGCCTCATGCTAGTGATTTATTGTCTTACTCCAAAGTGCTTGTCTTATTCCAAAGTGCTTATTCCAAGCAATGTAGACAAGGGAATGTTGTAAAATACTATCTTTTCAAAAAGATTAATATAGCTTCTTTGTTTTTAGAATGAAAGTATTTTTCTCAATCAAGCATCCAGAGCTTTACTTAAGTGTTCTTGCATATATGCCAGATCACACCGTACACAGGCCGTGGAATAAATGCAGTGGCAAAAAAAATGGTGTATAGAGTTTAAGATATGGACAGACCTGGGTTTGTGAGATTTTTGAATGCTAGAGTCAATGAAAAGTTAGCTGCTTTGACTTAGCAACGTTAGTGAGTTTCATATGTGGGAACAGTATCTTAAAAGCCAAAATACATCACAACTAGCTAACACATTTATATTACCACAAACAAAATCTCTGGGAAAGTCATGTTTACGAACCAAATCATGCGACTGAAAAAAACTGATGGAGAGATGTGGTATCGTACAATCTCCATTTTAAAGAGCTAACTTAAGAGCTATACATTTTCACACTAGAAAAGAGTAATTTCTCATCTTACATTCTTAAATTACGATCAAAAAGTTTTACAGTAAAGAGCTACTTTCCCCTCTATCCTTAATTAATCTTCACAGCAACCTTGTAAAACAAATAAGAAAATGATTACGGTCCTCATATTAAAGAAAAGAAAAAAGAAAATTCAGAATGGGCAAGTGACCTGTCCCTGGTCACACAATGGTTAAGTGGCAGAACAGCATGACCTTGGACAAGTCACTTGATCTTTCACATGTCCATTTCTTCATATGTAAAGTTATGATGACAATAATAATATTACTTCCCTTAAAAAGTGGTTGTCTTAATTGAGCAAATACACAGAGTACTTATTTATTTATACAGTGTTAGGTATAACACATAGAGTATTTAGAATGGTGCTTGTCCCACAATAAGCCTATTTACTCTGATCTGCTCATGGGTATCATTCCAAAAATTGTCTTCTCTCCTAAATCATCAAATTTTTCCTCTTTACTGGATTACTCCCTTCAGCATACAAACATGCTCTAATTTCTCTCATCTTAAAAAAAAAAATCAGGCCGGGCGCGGTGGCTCAAGCCTGTAATCCCAGCACTTTTGGGAGGCCGAGACGGGCGGATCACGAGGTCAGGAGATCGAGACCATCCTGGCTAACCCGGTGAAACTCCGTCTCTACTAAAAAATACAAAAAAAATAGCCGGGCGAGGTGGCGGGCGCCTGTAGTCCCAGCTACTCGGGAGGCTGAGGCAGGAGAATGGCATAAACCTGGGAGGCGGAGCTTGCAGTGAGCTGAGATCCGGCCACTGCACTCCAACCTGGGCGGCAGAGCAAGACTCCGTCTCAAAAAAAAAAAAAATCAAACTTTCTTGGGCCCGGTGTGGTGGCTCACACCTGTAATCCAAGCACTTTGGGAGGCCAAGGCAGACAGATCACTTGAGGTCAGGAGTTTGAGACAAGCCTGACGAACGTGGTGAAACCCCGTCTCTACTAAAAATACAAAAATTAGCCAGGTATGGGGGTGCATGCCTGTAATCCCAGCTACTTGGGCGGCTGAGAGAAGGGAATCAGTTGAACCCCAGAGGTGGAGGTATCAGTGAGTCAAGATCATGCCACTGCCTTCCACCTGGGTGACAGAGTGAGACTCCATCTCAAAAAAAAAAAAAAAAGGCCGGGCGCGGTGGCTCAAGCCTGTAATCCCAGCACTTTGGGAGGCCGAGATGTGCGGATCACGAGGTCAGGAGATCGAGACCATCCTGGCTAACACCGTGAAACCCCATCTCTACTAAAAAATACAAAAAAAAAAAAAACGAGCCGGGCGATTTGGTGGGCGCCTGTAGTACCAGCTACTCGGGAGGCTGAGGCAGGAGAATGGCCTAAACCCAGGAGGCAGAGCTTGCAATGAGCTGAGATCCGGCCACTGCACTCCAGCCTGGGTGTGAGACTCCGTCTCAAAAAAAAAAAAAAAAAAAAAATTAAACTTTCTTAACCTCAGTTTCTCCTCATGTGAACATTCTATTTCTGTGCTCCCTTTTGTATCAAAATCCCTTGAAGGAGTTGTCTGTAATTCCTCTTCCCCTTTCTCCCTTGAACTTTCTCAAGGAGGGCTTTTTCTCTACCAAACTACTCTTATCAATGTCCTCCAGTGGGCTCCATATAGCTAAATTCAATGCTCTTTGAACATTAGAAAATCCATCCTTCCAACTTAAAACGTCTTCTTCCTTTGCCTCCAGAGCACCACTCCCCTGGTTTTCTCCTATTCCAGTGGTCTCTCCATGCCAATCTTCCTGATACTTCCTCATCGCCTTTAATCTTTAAGTTAAATCTTTAAATATTGGAGTGCCTCAAGACCCAGCGTAGGAGTCTTATTTTCTCCACCCACATTCACTTTCAACATAATCTCATCAAGTCTCATGGCTTTATCACCAATAAGCTCATGATTCTCAAATGTTTGTCTCCAGCCTGGATCTGTCCCCTGAATCCAATCTTAATACTGTATTCAACCTCCTCTTTTTTTTTTTTTTAGACTCAGTCTCATTCTGTCATCTGGGCTGGAGTGTAGTGGTGCAACATGGCACACTGCAACCTCGACCCCTGGGATCAAGTGATCCACCTGCCTCAGCCTCCTGAGTAGGTGGGACTACAGGCATGTGCCACTGTACCCAGCTAATTTTTTTTTTTTTTTTTGAGACAGTCTCACTTTGTCATCCAGGTTGATGTGCAGTGGCACAATCTCAGCTCACTGCAACCTCCACCTCCCAGGTTCAAGTGATTCTTCTGCCTCAGCCTCCTGAGTAGCTGGGACTACAGGCACGCACCACCACGCCCAGCTAATTTTTGTATCATTAGTAGGGATGGGGTTTCACCATATTGACCAGGCTGGTCTCGATCTCCTGACCTCATGATCCACCCACCTCGGCCTCCCAAAGTGCTGGGATTACAGGTGTGAGCCACCGCACCCAGCTTTTTTTTTTTTTTTTTAATATAGACAGAGTCTGGCCATGTTGCCTAAGCTTGTTGCAAACTCCTGGCTTCAAGCAATCCTCCCACCTCAACCTCCTAAAGTGCTGGGATTACAGGAACGAGCTACCACGCCCGACCTCCACTAGCATGTCTAATAGTCATCTCAACTCTAATGTCCAAAACTCACAGGTCGCCTGATCTGCTACTCCCTGCTTCTGCTTCTCTTGCAGTTTTCACCATCTAATAAATGACAACTCCTTTTTTTCCACTAGCTCAGGACAAAAACCCTGGAATTAATCATGACTCATTTCTTTCTTTCACACCACATGTTCAATCCATCAGTAAATCTTATTGACACGACTGTGAAAATATTTGCAGAATCTGACCACTTCTCATCGCTATCAATTATACTACTCAAGTCTAAACCACCATTACTTTTCACCTGAATCATTCCAGGTGCCTCCTAATTAATTTCCATGCTTTTCACCCTTACCTGCTAGGGTGCAATTTCAGCACAGCATCCAGGGCAATCCACTAAAAATATAAGCTAGTCATGTCTTAGATTTGTCTAGTCATGTGTGGGTTTAGTATTTAAAACTCACCTAACCAGAGTAAATGACAAAGTGTTATGAATGCTTACAAGCTCTGCATGATAGAGGCCTTCTGAAATTTCTCCAAACTCATCTCCTATCACTCTCCCCCACTCACTTGCTCCAGCAATCCAGAATTATCTGCTGTTTCTTTCTTTCTTTTTTTTTTTTTTCTTTTTGAGACAGAGTCTCCCTCTGTTGCCCAGGCTGGAATGCAGTGGCATGATCTCCGCTCACTGCAACCTCCATCTCCCAGATTCAAGTGATTCTCTTGCCTCAGCCTCCCAAGTAGTTGGGATTACAGGCACATGCCACTATGCCCGGCTAATTTTTGTATTTTTAGTAGAAACAGGGTTTCATCATGTTGGCCAGGCTGGTCTCAACCTCCTGACCTCAAGTGATCTGCCCGCCTTAGCCTCCCAAAGTGCTGGGATTACAGGCATGAGCCACCACGCCCGGCCCACTGTTTCTTGAATTCACCAAGCTTCAGACTTTGCCTGGGACACTCTTCATGCAGATATCCCTCACCTCCTCTAGGTCGAATGTCACTTTTCAGTGAGACTTTCCCTAGCTATTTGCATACATATATACATATACATATGTGTGTGTATATCTACATATGCATTTATGTGTGTGTGTGTATATATATACACAAACATATATATTCATTCATATATAAATCTCAGTGGCCCATCCTATCCTCATTTCCTATCTTCCATCTCTACTTTCTTTTTCTTTATTGCATTTATTACCAACTAACAAAGTATATGTTTTGTTTGCTTCTTCATTTATTTTTGGTCTTCCCCATTAGAATATAAGCTCCTCAAAGGTAGAAAGTTTTGCCTGTTTTGTTCATGGTGAATTCCCAGAGCATAGGACAATATCTGGCACAAAATAAACACTCAATAAAATATCTGTTGAACGGATCAATGTTATCCATTACCACCACTTCTACTACTATTGATCTCAGTTACACAATAGCCAATAATGGGTTTACATGAGAATGAACTATACCAGAAAGCCAAATTTTGATCCATATGAGAAAAATATCAAGTGGTGCAAAATATTTAACTTGGCAGAAAAGACCAATCTTAAAAAAGCAAGAATCTTAATATCAAACATTGCCTGAATGTCACTGCATAGAAACAGAGAAAAGGAAAGTGGATGTATATTCAGCACACTGTAAGAATATTTGCTACAGGGCTGTCTTCACACCAGGTAAATTCCTGCTATACAGACCACAATACTTACATCATCTCATCAGGACCACTCTTAGATAATGCTAGAAATAACCAGAGCTTCTCTCTGTGCTTAGTTTTCTCAATACTCCAAGATGACTTTTCTGTCTTTCTTTTCCCCCAAGAAAACATCTGCAAGTAATCTTCTGTATTGATATATATCTTTCTCATGTCCAAAACCAACGTATAACAATAAAAATTTGAATTTCCAGATAGTTCTATTTCCCATAGACACTAATGTCTTCACCTATTTCAGCACATTTTTGCTACCCTTGGTCAATGAAAGAGTGACCTTTCTCTTTCATAATTAAATAAGTGTTTACTGATTGACTAATAATATATATCCAGCACTTTGCTAGAGCCTACAGAGGATAACCAAGTATGGGACAGTAAACCTGCTATTAAGAAACCTATCATCTTAGAGAATAACAAAGCCTACATGTTGGATGAATTTAGAGAACAGTATGATACATAAATAAATTATCTGCACTTAAAACATACAGAAATCCACTCACTCTTTCTAATCCTTACCTGTTGACTCTACGAGGCCGTTTTTCAGGCTTAATATCCACATCATAGTGATACACATCTATTTTAGGAATCTGAACCTGAAAATGATTGGCTAACAGTCGAATTGGTTTTCCAACAGTTCCAAGGCCAGGACGACGAGGTGGCTGAAATAGGCTAGCCGGAGGTCCTAAAGAGATTGAAAGACATTTGCTGTACTATTTTTTTTTTTTTTTTTTTTGGAGACAGAGTTTTGCTCTTTCACCCAGGGTGGAGTGCAGTGGCTTGATCCTGGCTCACTGCAACCTCTGCCTTCCAGTTGCAAGTGATTCTCCTGCCTCAGCCTCTCGAGTAGCTGGGATTACAGGCGCCCGCCATCAAGCCTAGCTAATTTTTGTATTTTTAGTAGAGACGAGGTTTCACCACATTGGCCAGGCTGGTCTCGAACTCCTGACCTCGTGATCCACCCACCTCGGCCTCCCAAAGTGCTGGGCTTACAGGCGTGAGCCACTGTGCTCGGCCTATTGTGCTATTTATTCTTCCTGTTGATGATGATGATGATGGCTGCAATTATTGAGATCTTATTATTCACTGTATGCACTCTAAAGAATTTGGGGTGTCTTTTGACCTAAGGTTCTCTAGATTTCTAAATATTTTGCCATGTTGCTATTATTTTTAATATAATGACATCAAAATTAGAATGATGAATTCCTCTCAAGCATAGGCTACAGTATAAAATCTTGCATGAGCATTAGTAGCTCTATAGCTACACTTACAAAATTATATGCATTTTAAAAATCATCTCTAAACTCTGGAGCCACCATCCCCAGAGTTGGAAATGATCTATTAATCTCTCACAAATTAGCCTGCATCACTATAAATTGTACATATAGGAGAAGATTAAACTGCAGCTCTATTTATCAACTTATTTGCTAATTTCAATAGTGAAACAATACCAATAAAGCTAGACCTTCTCGTTTATAACTCGATCTTTTTAGAACCTGGACAATTTGAGATTTCTTGTTCATAAGATCTAGTTTATTCCACAGACATTTATTCAGTTATTCAGTTATAACATACCTAACCTGTACTATGGATTCAGAAAGAAGACAGAGCTCCTTCTTTCAAAGAATGTACAGTCTAGACCAGTGGTTCTCAACCTGGGGTAATTTTGTTCCCCAGGAAACATTTGGCAAATATCTGGACATATTTTTGGTTGTCACAACCTGAGGAGTGCTGCTGGCGTCTAGTGGAAAGGACCCAGGATACAGCTATGCATTCTACAATGCATAACACAGCCCCCCACAATAAAGAATTACCCAGTCCAAAATATCAATAGTGCTGAGAAAGAAGTTGAGAAACCCTGGTGTAGACAGAGTAATCTTTCCAAACTATTTTTAAAAAGAAAAGATTCCATAAGTTAAAAAAAACCTTCCATACTCTCTCATGCAAGAGAGAGTTAATATAACATTTCAATGTATATTATCATATCAAATTCTCGAGAAAGTCATGTAATAAATAAACCTGGTTAACTTTACCTCATCATTTAGCTAACTTTTTTTCCTCCCACAGAACTCTCTCTCTCTCTCTCTCTCTCTCTCTCTCTCTCTCTCTCTCTCTAAGATTTGAACATCTATTAATACTCAGCAGAAAAGGATCTTGTGGAGCACAGTCTGGGAGACACTTGTTTAGAAAAAATCTGACTCCTTTTTGATGACAGTATCAAGTGGACACTGGCCTAAAAAATGAACATCTTTTCTGCTATGAATAGGCATTGAGCAAAGTGGGCTGTGGTTACAATGGAAAGTTACAACAGGTTCTGTTACTGCAATGGCATTTCACTGAGAACAAAGACTTCACTAAGGAGAGAAAACTTTGAAGCAAGAAGTTGTTCTGGACCCCGCATGGTGGCTCACACCTGTAATCCCAGCACTTTGGGAGGCCAAGGCAGGCAGATCACCTGAGGTCAGCAGTTTGAGACAAGCCTGGCCAGCATAGTAAAACCCCGTCTCTACTAAAAATACAAAAATTAGCTGGGCACAGTGGTGGGCGCCTGTAATCCCAGCTACTCGGGAGGCTGAGGCAGGAGAATCGCTTCAACCTGGAAGGCGGAAGTTGTGGTGAACCAAGATCGCGCCATTGCACTCCAGCCTGGTCAGCGAAACTCCATCTCAAAAAAAAAAAAAAAAAAAAAAAAAAAAGAATAACCTATCTTACATATCTAAGTTTGACACAGAGGTACATCACTGAATGATGATAAGTTTGTCATCAAATCAATATCCTGGAGGCAGAGGTTGTAGTGAGCTGAGATCGCGCCACTGCACTCCAGCCTGGGCAACAGAGGGAGACTCAGTCTAAAACAACAACAACAAAAAGATGTTGTTCTGGTCCAACATCACTTAGGAAAATTAGAGCAAATACTTTATGATATTTATGGTGACAGATTACCATATTCTAACACTTAAAGTATTAAAAATCATTTTACATATTAATTATTCATTTTCCCACGATATTCTACTTATCCTTTAGAATTTGGTTTAGATGTAACCTCCTTGGAAAGCCTTTCCTGATTCTCCCAGACTAGAGGATCCTTCCTCTGTGTTCAAAAGACTGTCTCTATAGGGGAACCCATAGAGCAAGTATAAGAAACCACTTGTTGGCCGGGCGTGGTGGCTCAAGCCTGTAATCCCAGCACTTTGGGAGGCCGAGACGGGCGGATCACGAGGTCAGGAGTTCGAGACTATCCTGGCTAACACGGTGAAACCCCGTCTCTACTAAAAAATACAAAAAGCTAGCCGGGCGAGGTGGCTGGGCGCCTGTAGTCCCAGCTACTCGAGAGGCTGAGGCAGGAGAATGGCGTGAACCCAGGAGGCGGAGCTTGCAGTGAGCTGAGATCCGGCCACTGCAGTCCAGCCGGGCGACAGAGCGAGACTCCGTCTCAAAAAAAAAAAAAAAAAAAAAGAAACCACTTGTTAAGTTACTCTGTCTACTTCACTAGATTACAAACGTTTTTTGAGACGGAGTCTCGCTCTGTCGCCCGGGCTGGAGTGCAGTGGCCGGATCTCCGCTCACTGCAAACTCCGCCTCCCGGGTTCACGCCATTCTCCTGCCTCAGCCTCTCGAGTAGCTGGGACTACAGGCGCCCGCCACCTCGCCCGGCTAGCTTTTTGTATTTTTTAGTAGAGACGGGGTTTCACCGTGTTAGCCAGGATGGTCTCGATCTCCTGACCTCGTGATCCGCCCGTCTCGGCCTCCCAAAGTGCTGGGATTACAGGCTTGAGCCACCGCGCCCGGCCACAAACTCTTATAATAAATGAACCTCCTGTTAATCTTCTCAATATCTAATGCAGCAGCCATCATGTTGTAAGAATTCAACAAATGTTGAACTGAACGGTGTCAATAATCCCAGGTAGAATCTAAAGACAAAAATGATAATTATTTTTCTTTCTTTCTCTCCCTCCCTCCCTTCCATCCTTCCTTCTGTTCTCTCTCTCTCTTCTTTCTTTCTTTCTCTTTTTTTTTTTTTTTTTTTTTGAGACAGAGTCTCGCACTGTCGTCCAGGCTGCAGTGCAGTAGTGCGACCTCGGCTCACTGCAACTCCCGCCTCCCAGGTTTAAGAGATTCTCCTGCCTTAGCCTCCCAAGTGGTTGGGATTACAGACGCCAGCCACCATGCCAAGCTAATTTTTTGTATTTTTAGTAGAGACGGGGTTTCACCATCTTGGCCAGGCTGGTCTCAAACTCCTGACCTCGTGATGTGCCCACCTCGCCCTCCTAAAGTGTCTCTCTCTCTCTCTCTTTCGTCTTTTCTTCTTTTTCTTATTTTGAGCCAGGGTCTTGCTCTGTTGCCCAGGCTGGAGTGCACTGATTCAATCATGGCTCACTGCAGCCTCGACCTCCTGGACTTAACTGATCCTCCTATCTGAGCCTCCAGAGTAACTGGGATACCACGCCCAACTAATTTTTGCTTTTTTTTTTTTTGAGATGGAGTCTCACTCTGTCACCCAGGCTAAAGTGCAGTGGCTCAATCTCAGTCACTGCAAGCTCCGCCTCCTGGGTTCACGCCATTCTCCTGCCTCAGCCTCCTGAGTAGCTGGGACTACAGGCGCCCGCCACCATGCCCGGCTAATTTTGGTATTTTTAGTAGAGACGGGGTTTCACCGTGTTAGCCAGGCTGCTCTCAATCTCCTGACCTCATGATCTGCCCGCCTCGGCCTCCCAAAGTGCTGGGATGACAGGTGTGAGCCACGCGCCCGGCCTAATTTTTGTATTTTTGGTAGAGATGAGGTTTTGAGTTTTGCCATGTTGCCTAGGCTGGTCTTGAACTCCTGGGCTCAAGCAATCTGCCCACCTAGGCCTCCCAAAGTGCTGGGATTACAGTCATGAGCCACTATGCCCAGCTGACAATTATTTTTCAATGAAGCAAAAGCACATAATTTATGCAAAAAGTATTCTTTTTGTTTTTGTTTTTTTTTTTTTTGAGATGGAGTCTCACTCTGTCGCTCAGTCTGGAGTGCAGTGGCGCAAGCTCTACCTCCCAGGTTCACACCATTCTCCTGCCTCACGCTCCCCAGCAGCTGGGACTACAGGTGCACGCCACCATGCCCGGCTAATTGTATTTTTAGTAGAGACGGGGTTTCACCGTGTTAGCCAGGATGGTCTCGATCTCCTGACCTTGCGATCCACCTGCTTCGGCCTCCCAAAGTGCTGGGATTACAGACATGAACCACCGTGCCCGGCCCACTAAAAGTATTCTTATTGCCTGGAGTTAAGTTCTACTTCTAGTGTATAGGAGGATCTATCAGTACAATTGATAAGACAGTTACAAACAAGGTAACAAGGCAAGAAGTAAATAGTAAATAATGTGAGAGGTGATTAACATACTGAATTAACTCAATTAAATCATATAAATAACTCAACTCTGCATATTTCAAGATACACTTAAGCAATCACTGTATCATTCATAAAGTTGTAAGAGGCCAGGCACAGTGGCTCATGCCTGTAATCCCAGCACTTTGGAAGGCTGAAGCGGATGGATCACCTGAGGTCAGGAGTTTGAGACCAGCCTGGCAAACATGGCGAAACCCCGTCTCTACTAAAAATAGAAAAATTAGCCAGGTGTGGTAGTGGGCACCTCTAATCCCAGCTACTCGGGAGACTGAGGCAAGGGAATAGCTTGAACCTGGGAGGTGGAGGTTGCAGTGAGCCGAGATCACACCACTGCAATCCAGCAAGGGTGACAAAATGAGACTCGTCTTAAAAAAAAAGAAAAAAAAGTTGTAAGAAATACAGCTTTATAATAGAAATTTGGAAACAGAAACTTGGACCAAATGACTTGCTTAAGGACATAATAAGACTTTGAGTTTAAATGCTAACTAGAATCCAAATCTCCTAACTCCTAGCCTAGCACTTTTTTTTCCCCATTATACTTCATAATCTTGTGGTATGTATTCTTACCTGAAATACTTGATATCAAAGAGGCAGAGGCAGAAGAATTGAAAGAAAATGATTAAGAAGTGGCAAAAAGTAAATACTATTTGTATCTCCTTTCCTTGGCAAAGAGAAAAGTTAGAAGCTGAGTGATAATTTCTTTTAATAAGCTTAGAAGATTTAGTTTGAAAATTATATATTTTTTTCATTCTAGAAGCTAATTTATTTTTTCTTTTCTTTCTTTCTTTTTTTTTTTTTTTATAATTTGGCCTAAACAACAGAGATTTATTTCTACAGCTCTGAAGGCTAGGAAAAATCTGGTTTCTTTGAATTTAGCCAGCTATCTATGTAAGGAAGCAATAAAGCACAGTGGCTAAAGCTCTGGAACCAAATTACCTAGGTTTCAATCCTGGTCTCACCACTCCCTAACTGCATGATGTTGGGCCAGTTTCTTGGCCTCTCTGCATCTCAGTTTCCTCATTTATAAAATGGGCACGTGTGTAATAATAATGGCATCTATCCCATGAGATGATGTGTATTCAAGGTTTAACATAAAGGCTGGGCACAGTGGCTCATGCCTGTAATTCCAGCACTTTGGGAGGCCGAGGCGGGTGGATCACAAGGTCAGGAGTTTAAGACCAGCCTGGCCAAGATGGTGAAACCCTGTCTCTACTAAAAATGCAAAAATTAGCCGGGCGTGGTGGGCACCTGTAACCCAGCTACTCGGGAGCCTGAGGCAGAGAACTGCTTGAACTCAGGAGGTGGAGGCTGCAGCGAGCCGAGATCGCGCCATTGCCCTCCAGCCTGGGTGATAGAGCGAGACTCTGTCTCCAAAAAAAAAAAAAAAAAAAAGGTTTAACATAGTGCCTTGCAATAGTAAATGATCAGGAAATGTTAGCTATTATAATTGCATTTGTAAATATTATAGTCATAGTTAGTGCTCAAAGGTCCCTGAGGTGACTTTTTTTTTTTTTTTTAAGATGGAGTCTTGCTTTGTTGCCCAGGCTGGAGTGCAGTGGCGCAATCTCGGCTCACTGCAACTTCCGCTTCCCGTGTTCAAGTGATTCTCCTGCTGCAGCCTCAGACTACAGGTGCGCACCACCACGCCCAGTTAATTTTTATATTTTTAGTAGAGACGGGTTTCACTATGTTGGCCAGGATGGTCTTGAACTCCCAACCTCAGGTGATCTGCCCACCTTGGCCTCCCAGAGTGCTGGAATTTCAGGCGTGAGCCACTGTGCCCAGCCCCGGGGTGTTTTTTTGTTGTTTGGTTGGTTTTCTGTCGTTTTGTTTTGAGGCAGAGTTTCTTTTTGAGGTGTGATCTCAGCTCACTGCAGCCTCTGCCTCCCAGGCTCAAGCCATCCTCCCACTTCAGCCACCCCAGAGTAGCTAGGGCTACAGGTATGCCACCACACCCAGCTAATTTTTGTATTTTTAGTAGAGATGGGGTTTCACCATGTTGGCCAGGTTGGTCTCGAACTCCTGGCCTCAAGTGATCCACCCACCTCAGCCTCCCAAAGTGCTGGGATTACAGGCATGAGCCACCACACCCAGCCCGGTCCCTGAGTTTTATTTTCAGGGTATCCCCAAAACGTGGTGACAAGTCAGATAACAGGATTCTCTGAAAGGGCAACTGATATGACTTAACATAGAACAGATGAAGTCAGCCTTAATGAAGAGGAGACGATTAGATTAGAAGTCAAATGACTCAAACTCTGGTCTTTATTCCATCATTTGGCCTTTTGAAACCCTAATGAAGTCACTTCATCCTCTCTGAACCTCACTTTTCTCATCTGTAAAATGCGATAGCTACCTGCCTTGCCTACCTCCCAGAGGATTAAATGACCTAATAGTTATAAAAGCACTTTACAAACTATAAAGTACTGCAAACAACATATTGCCAAAATAAGTGGTAATCTAATTAATTATATTTCTGAGTATTGGCAGAAACTGAAACAGGTTGCGGGGAGGCGGTGGGCGGGGACGGACAGAATAAGACTAGACTAAGGTTTCAGGGACTGTTCAAGTGAGGAGGGCACAAAGCACTAGATCCAGGTGTGCTCTGCCAGAGAAGCAGGGATGATTCTCCAGGTTCTAAAACAGCCTGGATGAATCATCCCACAGGACGATCAACTCCCTTTGCTCTGATTCTATGCTTAGCAGGCAGCTACTTATTAGTTGGGTTTCCAAGGTACTGCAACACCAAAAAAGGAGTTTGCTAGAGAGCAGACAGGAAAATATTCCACTCAACAGAAAAGATCTATGTGACATTCTGGCTTATTCATTAGTGTCTTATAAATATGGTTAGTGAGAATTAATTTTCCACAATCTGAACAATCCTGAGTGAACCACTAAATCCTCAAACCTGCAAAAGCTAAAATCAAACAAACAAAAAAGAGTCCCTGGGCAGTGCCTGACATCACCAGGTTGATCCTTTCCATGAAATTCAGTTTATGCCCACAGTTACACAGTTTCTTTTGATATCAGCTCATAAATGCAACAGTTGTTTCAATTATGAATTACTAGGGGGAGGGAAGAAACATTTGTTGAGGCAGTAGTCTCTATAGTAAGACTTCTCATATGCTCTCATTTCATTCTCTCAACAATCTTACAGAACATAATATTACCCTCAGTTTATAGATAAGAAAATGAAAGTTCAAAGGAATTAAGTAATTTGCCCAGGGTCATACAACTATTACACTACTACATTGAATTTGAACGGAAGTCTGTTACATTCCTAAAGACCTGATCATGTCTTTAGCCAGGGGACATATCTTAAGTTAACCTGGCATAATACACCGAAGTTTATCAAATAATATTAATGCGGCAAGCCAAATTATTTTTAAAAGGCATATGAAATCTGATTATGAGGGCCTTTAAACAATACTTGAAGAAGCAAATTAGGGTGGAGTTTAATCACTCAGCTATGCAAACAAGTGCTAAGTAAACAAACCTGCCAAGTTTCCAAACTCAAATGGCAACTCAAATTGTCTACGCATTAAAAAGACGAAACACTCTACGACTAAGTTCATTATGTAGGTAAGATTTGAATATTAAAGTTAATTCCACCACAGCCCCTAAACCCTGCGCTACTTAGCCAAGGCATTAGAAACCTGTTGGGCTTTGAGGTGGAAGCACCAGGCCTGGAATGGTTCCTCTGGTTTGGATAGAGAGAAATAACCAGAGGCCATCCATATCCACAACAAATTACAGTTTCCAAAGCACTTTCTCCTTCATTTGATCCTCACAACCACTCATAACCCAATTAGAAGAGAACTCAGGGCACTGAAGCCTGTGCTGGAGCAGACTGGCTGGCAACTCCTGTGTCACTCAAAGGCTGGCCCGGACCACTCTGTGACTAACACACAGACTGAGTAACAGATAGAGGCACAGAACCATGTTCTTCGGGACATCAGGGCCTTTCAGAAAGGATGGGCATTTTGTCCCTTGACCTTCAGAGATCATGAGAGGTGTTTGGATGAAGTTCTTCTTCCTCATCTGAAGGCTCTGGACCGTCTGCCAATGCAAAGAAAAACAGGGGCGCGGCCCCAAACCAGGACTACCGGCTGCTAGCAGGCGGCGGGGCCCTTTTCCCGGTCTGGGCCAGGCCTCCGCGCGCACTGGGTAGCGGATCGCCCCTTCTGAGGCCCAAAACTACCCTCACCGCGATCCCGGGCACAAATCATCTCCCCGACGTGAGGCCAAGAGTGGCCTTCGCCCGGCGGAGCGGGTCACCTTCCCGAACCTCCCCCACGGACCTCAGGATCCACCCAACGGCCGGCTGGAGCGCGGTCACCGCCCCCCAGGCCCGGGTCAGCTCCCTCGGCTTCGTGCTGCGGGGCTCGGGTCCCCTTCCCCGAGGCCTGGCGGCCCAAACCCGGCGGGTCGACGGGGCAGCGAAAGTCCCGGCCGCCCGCCCCGGGCCCCGGGTCCCCGGTCCCGCCCCGACCCGAGCTCGCTCCTCACCGGGTCCCAGCGCCTCCATGGCGGCGGCGGGGGCCGCCTCGCCCCGGTCCCCGGCGCCTCCCGCTCCGGGCCCCGCCGCCGCCGCCGCCGCCGCCGCGTAACGCTTGATCTCCGGAATATTGGCGCTGGGGTGGCGCCGCGGAGACGCGGGCGCTGGGTAGGGGGCGGCGGCGGCGCCCGGCCCGGGAACAGGTACCCGGCTCCGGCTCTTCCGGCCTCAACGACAACAAAAACAATCCCCGCCGCCGCCGCCGCCGCCAACGGGAGAAGAAGCGGGAGCCAGCGCGCGCGCCCGCCGGGAGGGGAGGGGGCGCGGGGTGCGCGGGCCCGGGGTCCCGGCGGGCGGAGGGGGCGTGCGCGGGCCCGGGTGCGGGGTCCACCGAGCCCGGCGAGGGGCGAGGCGGGTCGGCGGGACGGGCGCGCGCCCGGAGGGGGCAGTGCCCGGTGGACGTGTCGGGCACGCGCCCGCTGGCCCGCTCTGCCCCGTCCGCCCGAGGAGGCCGTCCCGTGGCCAACGGCTCTGGGGGGCTACATGCCATCCCCCCAGGGCGTCCTGCAAAAGATCTGGTTTCCAGTTCCGCCGACCCACAGATTCAGTTTTCCACTTCTGTGAGTGGAAAGTGTGCTGAGATTCACAGAAGCCACCTCGCCTCCCTCTTCCCTCCTCCCACCCCAGATCGCTTCTGTCATCCTGTCTTTTAGGGTCACCTTAGAGGCAGCAGTCCTCCTTCATCCCTTCATCCAGCACCACACACCCAACTGCGCGTCCCTCTCCGTATAGCCGGAAGGCACCACGGGAATGGACTCTGATGAATGATGCATTCCCTCCCGGGTCCCATGACAAGCGCCTCTGGTCAGCAAATCACCAGTCACTTTAGAAGAGAAAGGTCTTGGCCGGGCGCGGTAGCTCACGCCTGTAATCCCAGCACTTTGGGAGGCCAAGGCGGGTGGATCACCTGAAGTCATGAGTTTGAGACCAGCCTGGCCAACATGGCGGAACCCGGTCTCTACTAAAAACACAAAAAATTAGCCGGGCGTGGTGGCGGGCGCCTATAATCCCAGCTACTTGGGAGGCTGAGGCAGGAGAATCGCTTAAACCTGGGAGGCGGAGGTTCCAGTGAGCCGAGATGGGACCATTGCACTCCAGTCTGGGCGACAGAGCGAGACTCCGTCTCAAAAAAAAAAAAAAAAGAAAGAAAGAAAGAGAAAGGTCTTGCTTTCTTGGATGCTTTCCCCTTAGCAGACAAGAGCCAAGGGAGCAGCACCACCTCCAAGGCAGCATGGTCAGCCCAGCAGGCCCAGCATCTTTAGGGCTTTCAGTAAGGACTTTGAGTGGGACAACATTGGGCAACAGGCCAAGAAGCAGTTTGTAGTCAGCAGAGTGAAGGAGCCCCTTGTCCACCAGTTGAAAAGCTACGATGAGTGTGTGTGTGTTGTATTCTTTGCTGGGGCATAACATAACAAAGTACCAGGCCGGGCGCGGTGGCTCAAGCCTGTAATCCCAGCACTTTGGGAGGCCGAGACGGGCGGATCACTGGGTCAGGAGATCCAGACCATCCTGGCTAACACGGTGAAACCCCGTCTCTACTAAAAAATACAAAAAGCTAGCCAGGCGAAGTGGTGGGTGCCTGTAGTCCTGAGGCAGGAGAACGGCGTAAACCCGGGAGGCGGAGCTTGCAGTGAGCTGAGATCCGGCCATTGTACTCCAGCCTGGGCTACAGAGCCAGACTCCCTCTCAAAACAAACAAACAAACAAACAAACAAAAAAACAAAGTACCACAGACAGGGTGGCTTAAACAACAGAAATTTATTTTCTCACAATTCTGGAGGTTGGGAATCTGAGATACGGTATAGGCAGGGTTGGTTCCTTCTGAGGCCTATCTCCTTCACTTGGTAGATTGTGGCCTTCTCCCAGTGACTGCACATGGACTTCCCTCTGTGCGTGTCTGTGTCCAAATTTCCTCTTCTTTTTTTTTTTTTTTTTTGGCCCTCTTTTTTTTTTTTTTTTTTTTTTTTAACATTTATTTATTTATTTTTTGAGACAGAGTCTCACTCTGTCGCCCAGGCTGGAGTGCAGTGGCCGGATCTCAGCTTACTGCAAGCTCCGACTCCCGGGTTTACACCATTCTCCTGCCTCAGCCTCCCGAGTAGCTGGGACTACAAGTGCCTGCCACCTCGCCCAGCTAGTTTTTTATATTTTTTTAGTAGAGACGGGGTTTCACCGTGTTAGCCAGGATGGTCTCGATCTCCTGACCTCATGATCTGCCCGTCTTGGCCTCCCAAAGTGCTGGGATCACAGGCTTGAGCCACCGTGCCCGGCCAAATTTCCTCTTCTTATAAGGACAGCAGTCATATTAGAGTAGGACTTACTCTAATGACCTCATTTTAACTCAGTTACCTCTTCAGAGACCCTGTTTCCAAATACAGTCACATCCTGCGGTGCTAGAGTTAGGACTTCAATATACAAATTATTGGGGCGGGGGAAAATTTAGGCCCCTAGCATGTGTGGTAGGATATTCATTTGAGCACCTACCATGTGCAGTCACAGAGCCAGGTAGTTTTTTTAATGTAATGATAAAAAAATGTAATCATCACACCCTGGTCATGCACTCTGCTATGGGCTTCTCATGTCACTCAATCTTTACAACCACCAGTAAGGTAGATATTGTTAAGAAAGGTATTTGTACAGATGATGACACCAAAGCTCAGGGAAGTTAAGTAAGTCGGGCTTTGCATTATATGATGTTGCAGTGAAGCATGGGAAAATTGGAGTTCTAAATCTTGCATTTAAGTCCTGGCTAATTCTCTCCCTGATTGGCTATGGAACTGGGACTTTTAATCTAGTGCCTACATTCTTGTCTACTGTTACCTATACTCTATATTCTTTTTTTCTTTTTTTTTGAGACAGAGTCTCACCTTGTCACTCAGGCTGGAGTGCAGTGGCATGATCTCGGCTCACTGCAAGCTCCGCCTCCTGGGTTCGCGCCATTCTCCTATCTCAGCCTCCCGAGTAGCTGGGACTATTCTTTTCACAGCATCATGCTACCTCTCTGTTAAACCAGATAGGAACCGGAAATAGTAATAGGGGACAGAAAGTTCAAAGGGGAGAAAGTATTTACTAAATGGTCAGACTGCTGTACAGCTAAGAAGAAAAGAAAAACCAACCAGAATTCAAGTTTTTCACTACATGCTAAGTTCCTCCTACAGTTTAAACAATGCAGGTGTCTCAGCCTGGTTTGTGGCTGACTTTCCCAACCCCACTTCCTAACATAATTTCTCCATATTCTATTTGCTACCCTGAGCAGAGACCATAGCTTGTTCCCTGGACTGAAAATAGTTTTACCACTAGCTTCAGAAACCGAAGTATGAAATTTGTTCACCCCATAGTTCCAATTGGGACCGAAATGTCTCACTCAACAGAGTGATTCTTGATTACTCTGATCATCTACCTTCTCATTTCAAAACTCACTGTCACTCAGACACCCACTGTTCCTTTTCCAAAAACTATTCCTACAGAGCCCTCCCAAACCAAATTTCTTTTCCTTTTTCTTTTTTTTTTTTTTTTGAGACGGAGTCTTGCTCTGCCGCCCAGGCTGGAGTGCAGTGGCCAGATCTCAGCTCACTGCAAGCTCCGCCTCCCGGGTTTACGCCATTCTCCTGCCTCAGCCTCTCGAGTAGCTGGGACTACAGGCGCCCGCCTCGTCGCCCGGCTAGTTTTTTTTGTATTTTTTAGTAGAGACGGGGTTTCACCGTATTAGCCAGGATGGTCTCAATCTCCTGACCTCGTGATCCGCCCGTCTCGGCCTCCCAAAGTGCTGGGATTACAGGCTTGAGCCACCGCGCCCGGCCTTTCAAACCAAATTTCTGTAGCCAATAAACTCCTCTAAACCTCGGCTTGCTCAGCAAGTCCTCCCTCCACTTCCTGCTGTGGCTGAGAAGAAGCCATGACCCCGAAAGCCACTTCCCCTGCAGCTCTCTCTGATGGTGGTTGCTCATTCTTCCACATCCCACATGCCTCCAGGACAGGGTAGGGCATGAGTGAAGAATTGACAATGTATTTGCCCCCATCATACGAAACTTTTTGAATCCTTATGTTCATATTAAAACCATTTGCCGGCTGGGCACGGTGGCTCACACCTGTAATCCCAGCACTTTGGGAGGCTGAGGCAGGCAGATCACAAGGTCAGGAGATTAAGACCATCCTGGCTAACACGGTGAAACCCCGTCTCCACTAAAAATACAAAAAAATAGCCAAGCGTGGTGACACGCACTTGTAGTCCCAGCTACTTGGGAGGCTGAAGCAGGATAATCGCTTGAATCCCAGAGGCGGAGATTGCGAAGTATGAGCGAAGATCATGCCACTGCACTCCAGCCTGGATGACAGAGTGAGAGTCTGTCTCAAATAAAGAAGTAAATAAGTAAATAAATAAATACCGGCCGGGCGTGGTGGCTCACGCCTGTAATCCCAGCACTCTGGGAGGCCGAGACGGGCGGATCACGAGGTCATGAGATCGAGACCATCCTGGCTAACACGGTGAAACCCCGTCCCTATTAAAAAATACAAAAAGCTAGCCAGGCGAGGTGGCAGGCACCTGTAGCCCCAGCTGCTCGGGAGGCTGAGGCAGGAGAATGGTGTAAACCCGGGAGGCGGAGATTGCAGTGAGCTGAGATCTGGCCACTGCACTCCAGCCTGGGCGACAGAGCGAGACTCCATCTCAAAAAATAAAAATAAATAAATAAATAAATGAAAATACTGTTGGCCAACTGGCCACACCATCACAGAGCCTCCTTTGGGGATGTAATTAACTTAACTTTTGGTGTTATGTTTCATTCCAGGCCTGGCTCCCATGATAGTGAAAATCCTTGAGGGCAGGGCTCATTCAAGTATTCAGGTTTGTTCTCTGTTGTCTACCAACCTACCAGGCACCAAATGACTATTTGTGGACATTTATGGAGTGAATGAATGAATAAGTGAATGTGTAAATTGTGGAAGCTAAAAATGGTCCAGTAGAGGGGCCAAGGTGAAAAACTCTGGGTGAGGTGCCAGCTTCTCCAGAGCACAGATTTTCAAATCACATGGTCCTGGGTGTAAATCCCAGTTCCTCAATGCGCAAGCTCTGAGTGTCTCAGGTATGTCTCATCATCTACTGCTTAAGGATGTCTTGAAGAGGAAGTTAAATTACATATGTGCCTGCTCCTGTGTGTCTGGCACAGAGATAGTCACTAGTTCTCCTTCCTTTGTACTGTTCCCCCTACAAAAAGTCACAATGTGATGTCTCTCTTCTCCCACACTGCTGTGATGCTGTCCTTTGAAAGATACTGAGCTCAAGATCTCAGCTGAGTCAAGAGAGGAAAGCAGCCTGTAATCCCAGCACTTTGGGACGCCAAGGTGGGCGGATCGCCTGAGGTCAGGAATTTAAGACCTGCCTGGCCAACATGACGAAACCTTGTCTCTACTAAAAATACAAAAATTAGCTGGGCGGGCCAGGCGCGGTAGCTCACGCCTGTAATCCCAGCATTTTGGGAGGCCGAGGTGGGTGGATCACGAGGTCAGGAGATCGAGACCATCCTGGCTAACACAGTGAAACCCCGTCTCTACTAAAAATACAAAAAATTAGCCGGGCGTGGTGGTGGGCGCCTGTAGTCCCAGCTAGTCAGGAGGCTGAGGCAGAAGAATGGCATGAACCTGGGAGGCGGAGCTTGCAGTGAGCCGAGATCGCACCACTGCACTCCAGCCTGGGCAACAGAGTGAGACTCTATCTCAAAAAAATAAATAAAATAAAAATTAGCTGGGCGTGGTGGTGGGTGCCTGTAATCCCAGCTACTCAGGAGGCTGAGGCAGGAGGATCACTTGAACCCAGTAGGTGGAGGTTGCAGTTAGCTGAGATCATGCCACTGCACTCCAGCCTAGGTGACAGAGTGAGACTCCATCTCAAAAAAAAAAAAAAAAAAGGGAGAGCAGAGCCCTCAAGAACTGAGTATGTTTACATGTCTTGTGCCTGAGCCACCTAAAGACAGGGCCTTGGCTCACCCCTCTGGGAGAGCCAGGCACAAAGAACATCCTTGATCAAGGTATATAAGTGGAACTGAACTTCTTGAATATATCAATGCTCCCCTGAAGCTAGGCTGTGCCAGAGGGAGCCTTACTAGTGGATGCTGTGCTAGAAATCAGGGCTCCAGCCACCAGTGCTGCATGGGGCACTCTGGGCCACTGGTCTCTGTCAGTGCTTTGACTCCCCAGCCTTTCCTGACACCAGCTTTCCTCAAAGTCTGGAGCTTAGGAGTTGAGGAGGAGCTTCTTTGGTTTATCAATTGGGCCAGGGGCTTTAATTCTTCTTTAGCAGGGGAACCCCTTATTCAAATAAAAGCCTTCAATATAAATTGAAGTGGAGCCACTCTGTTAGAGATGGGCAGAGACTTGCATTGAACACTACTGAACTACACCAGCTCGCCACGAGCCACCACCTGGCATCTGAAGAGAATTTCAGCCCACCTGCTCCTACTCAATTGGCAGCTTTGCTCTTTTGCATCTTTCTTTTAAGAGACGGGGTCTCATCATGTTGCCCAGGCTGGTCTCAGACTCCTGGGCTCAAGTGATCCTCCTGCCTTGGCCTCCCGAAGTGCTGGGATTACAGGCATAAGCCACCTTGCCTGGCCTTCATTGCTTTTTGTGGCTGAATAATATTTCACTGTATGGATATGCCACATTTTATTTATCCATTCATCAGTTGGTTGACATTTGGGTTGTTTCACTCTTTCACTATAATAATACTGCTATGAACATTCATATACAAGTTTTTGTGTGGACATATATTTTCAGTTCTTTTGGATATAATCCTAGAGGTAAAATTCCTGGGTCATATGGTAACTCTATGTTTAACTTTTGACAAACTGCCAAACTGTTTTTCCTCAGTAGCTGTATCATTTTACATTTCTACCAGCAATGTATAAGGGTTCTAATTTTCCCATATTCTTGCCAACACTTAATTTTATTTATTTATTTACTTTGAGACAGGGTCACCCTCTGTTTCCCAGGCTGGAGTGCAGTGACGCAATCATGGCTTACTGTAGCCTCAACCTCCCCGGCTCAAGCAATCCTCCCACCTCATCCTCCCAAGTAGCTGGGACTACAGGCATGCACCACTACACTCAGCTAATTTTTGTATTTTTTGTAGAGTAGAGACAGAATCTCACTCTGTTGCCCAGGTTGGTCTTGAACTCCTGGGCTCAACTGATCCTCCTGCCTTGGCCTCCCAAAGTGCTGGGATTATGGGTGTGAACCACTGCACCTTGCCTACACTTATTTTTAGATAAAAAAAATTATAGCCATTTTTCTGAGTGTGAGGTGGTATCGCCTTGTGGTTTGCATTTTCCTAAGAACTAATGATGTTGAACACCATGTACTTACTGGCCATTTGTATGCCTTCTTTGGAGAAATGTCTATTCAAATCTTCTGTCTTTTTAAAAATTGGATAATTTATCTCTTTTGTTATTGAGCTGCAGGAGTCCTTTATACATCCTCGATACCAGTCCTTTATCAGGTGATTTGCAAAATTTTCCAACATTCTGCTGGATATTTCACTTTCCTTTTTTTTTTTTTGAGACGGAGTCTCGCTCTGTCACCCAGGCTGGAGTGCAGTGGCGCGATCTCGCCTCACTGCAAGCTCCGCCTCCCAGGTTCAAGCCATTCTCCTGCCTCAGCCTCCCGATTAGCTGGGACTACAGGCGTCTGCCACCATGCCTGGCTAACTTTTTGTATTTTTTTTTTAGTAGAGACGGGGTTTCACTGTGTCAGCTAGGATGGTCTCGATCTCCTGATCTCATGATCCGCCCACCTCGGCCTCCCAGAGTGCTGGGATTACAGGCATGAGCCACCGTGCCCGGCCCCTCTTTTTGTTTTTAATGTTCCTTCCTGCACACTGAACTATTTCACTTTTTAAACGGTGTTCTTCAAAGTACAAAAGTGTCTAATTTAGATGAAGTCTAGTGTATTTTTTTCTTTGGTTTCTTGTGCTTTTTTGTTATTATCTAAGAAACCTCATGATCATGAAGATAATTATTCCTATGTTGCCTTCTCAGTTTTAGTTTTAGCTCTTACATTTGAGTCTTTGGCCCATTTTGAGTTAAGTTTAGTAAATAGTATGATGTAGGGGTTCAAAATCATTCTTTTGTATATGAATATTGAGTTGTCCAAGCACCATTTGTTGAAAAGACTATTCTTTCCCAAGTAGCTGGGATTACAGGTGCCCACCACCACGCCCAGCTAATTTTGTATTTTTAGTAGAGACAAGGTTTCACCATGTTGGCCAGGCTGGTGTCGAGCTCCCAACCTCAGGTGATGCACCTGCCTCGGCCTCCCAAAGTCCTGGGATTACAGGCGTGAGCCACCACGCCCAGGGTGTGGCACCCTTGTTGAAAATTAGTTGACTGCTGGGCGTGGTGGCTCACGCCTGTAATCCCAGGACTTTGGGAGGCCGAGGCAGGTGCATCACCTGAGGTTGGGAACTCGACACCAGCCTGGCCAACATAGTGAAACCTTGTCTCTACTAAAAATACAAAATTAGCTGGGCGTGGTGGCGGGCACCTGTAATCCCAGCTACTTGGGAGGCTGAGGCAGGAGAATTGCTTGAACCTGGCAGGCGGAGCTTGCAGTGAGCCAGGATTGCGCCACTGCACTCCAGCCTGGGTGACAGAGTGAGAGTCTGTCTCAAAAAAATAAATAAATAAAAAAGAAAGTCAGTTGACTATACATGTAAGGGTTTATTTCTAGACTGTTAATTCTATCCCATCAATCTTATGTCTATCCTTATGCCAGTATCACATTGCCTTAATTACTGTAACTTTGTAGTAAATTTTGAAATCAGGAAGTGCAAGTCATCCAACTTTGTTCTTCTTTTTCAAGATTGTTTTGGCTATTCTGGGTCCCTTGCATTTCCATATGAATTTCAGGATATGGTTGTCCATTTCTACAAGAAAGGCAGTTGGAACTTGTGTGTGTGTGTGGTTTTCTTTTCTTTTCTTTTTTGCGACAGTCTCACTCTCTGGTTCAGCCTGGAGTGCAGTGGCGCCATCTCACGATCTCAGCTCACTGCAACCTCCATCTGCCGGGTTTAAGTGATTCTCATGCTTCAGCCTTCCAAGTAGCTGGGATTACAGGCACGTGCCACCATGCCTAGCTAATTTTTTGTATTTTTAGTAGAGATGGTGTTTTGCCATGTTGGCCAGGCTGGTCTTGAACTCCTGACCTCAGGTGATCCACCTGCCTCAACCTCCCAAACTGCTAGGATTACAGGGGTGAGCCACTGCGCCCAGCCTTTTTGTTGGAATTTTGATACGAATTACATTGAATCTGTAAATCAATTTGGAGAGTATTGCCATCTTGACAATATTAAGTATTGGAATTCATGAACACAGGATATCTTTCCATTTATTTATGCATTCTTTAACTTCTTTCAACAATGTTTTATAATTTTCAGTGTTAAAAAAGAAAACCTGCCGGGCGCAGTGGCTCACGCCTGTAATCCCAGCACATTGGGAGGCAGAGATTGGTGGATCACGAGGTCAGGAAATCAAGACCATCCTGGCAAACACGGTGAAACCCCGTCTCTACTAAAAAATACAAAAAACTAGCTGGGTGAGATGGCGGGCGCCTGTAGTCCCAGCTACTCAGGAGGCTGAGGCAGGAGAATGGCGTAAACCCGGGAGGCAGAGCTTGCAGTGAGCTGAGATCCGGCCACTGCACTCCAGCCTGGGCGACAGAACGAGACTCCGTCTCAAAAAAAAAAAAAAAAACATTGTTTGGTTAAATTTATTCCTAAGTATTTTCTTCTTTTTGATGCTATTGTAAATGGAATTCTTTTCTTAATTTCATTTTAGGATTATCCATTGCTAGTGTTTAGAAATATTATGCAACTGATTTTTTTATATTAAACTTGCATCTGCAATCTTATTGAACTCATTTATTACACCTAACATGACGCTCCCTGGTAGTCTACTAGTTAGGATTCGGTGCACTCACTGATTACCTCTAATAGGTTTTTTGTGTGGATTTACTTTTGGGGAAAGGAGTAGGTGGGGATGAAGTCTAGCTATGTTGCCCAGGTTGGAGTGCAGTAGTGCGATCTTGGCTCACTGCAACCTCCGCCTCTCAGGTTCAAGCGATTCTCCTGCCTCAGCCTCCCAAGAAGTAGCTGGGATTACGTGCACCCGCCACCATGCCCAGCTAATTTTTGTATTTTTAGTAGAGATGGGTTTCACTGTGTTGGCCAGGCTGGTCTAGAACTCCTGCACTTTGGGAGGCCGAGGCGAGTGGATTGCTTGAGCCCAGGAGCTCAAGACCAGCCTAGGCAACATGGTGAAACCCTATATCTCCTAAAAACACAAAAAATTAGCCAGGTATGGGGGCGCATGCCTGTAGTCCCAGCTACTTGGGAGGCTGAGGCAGGAGAATCACTTGAGCTTAGGAAGTTGAGGCTTCAGTGAGCCAAGATGGCGCCACTGCACTCCAGCCTAGGCAACAGGAGTAAAACTCTGTCTTTAAACAAAAAAAAAATCACAATAGCAAAGGCTTGGAACCAACCCACATGCCCATCAATGATAGACTGGATAAAGAAAATGTGGCACATATACACCATGGAATACTATTCAGCCACAAAAAATAATCAGTTCATGTCCTTCGCAGGGATATGGATGAAGCTAGTAACCATCATTCTCAGCAAACTGACAGGTTGATGGCGGGTTGACGGGTGCAGCAAACCACCATAGCACATGCATACCTATATAACAAACCTGCACATTCTGCACATGTATCCCAGAACTTAAAGTATATATATTTAAAAATCATGTCAACTGCAAATAGAGATAGAGATAGTTTCACTTCTTCCTTTTCAAAATGGATACTTCAAAAAAAATTTTCTTGCTTAATTACCCTCCAGTACAAGGTTGAATACAAATGTTTCTTTTGTATTTCATAGGCAGCTTTCTGCATATTCATAGTCTAAACACCAGGAATAAAGACTGTATTTGATTTTACCATCTTTGTCAATGAGATGGCATAGCTAGCAAGGAGAGCAATGCCTCAGGCATTGACAAACAATCAATGAATATGTTTGCTTTTACTTTCAGCCTTTATTTCTACTACACTTTTTAACTACACCAATTGATTTTTCTTTCTCTTCCTTAAGATGAAGTAAAGGGAATGAATTATGAAATGAGATAAGCCTGCATTCAAATTCCGATTTATATTCTAATTCTCCAATTTCCATTTTATAGGCCATGTTACTTTAAGTTGTGTCCCCACCTGTCTGAACCTCAACTTCCTCAACTGTAAAATGGAGATGACACTAGTCATTTCATAGGGTTATTGAAAGGATTAAAGGAGATAATGAATGGAAAGCATCTAACAGAGTGTCTGGGACTTTGAAAGGGCTCAGAAAGTGCCCAATCCCTTTCACTTCCTCCGTAGTGCTGAACAAACCTCTTTTATCTGTAGGTTGGGAAAAATGACTAATTTTTATTTATTTTTTATTTTTATTTTTTGAGACAGGATCTCACTCTGTCACCGAGGCTAAAGTGCAGTGGCGTGATCACAGCTCGTGTAACCTTGACACCCTGACTCAGGTCATCCTCCTACCTCAGCCTCCCAAGTAGCTGGGACTATAGGCTGCACCACCACGCCCAGCTATTTTTGTTTGGGCACAAATGATCCTCCTGCCTAGGTCTCCCAAAGTGCTGGGATTACAGGTGTGAGCCACTGCACCCAGCTATAATTTTAAAAAGACCTTTCTAATACCCAGAGTGATTCAAAGAAGGAAGGGGTCTTGGGAAGTAGTGGGCTCCAAGTTTAGGGGGTGTTCAAGCATGATGTTTGAGGGGTTTGAGATTATGTTTGGAGTGTTTGAGATGATGAAAAGGTAAAGTCAGATGACGTTTGTGGTCCCATAGAATCTATTAAGTTGTGTGAAGATATTTATTGATTAATGTGTTATTCTGTTTTTTCAGCAACTATTTATTATCTACCATGTGCCAGACCCCGTGCTAAGTAATGGGAATCCAAGGGTGAGCAAGAGAAGCAGGGTTCCTGTCCTCCGGGAGTTCACAATCTTGAATGAGACTAACAATAAAAGGCAAACAAACCAAAACAAAGGAATAAGATCACTACAAAGTGTGATGAGCATTGTAGCAGAAATAAACTAAATGAGAGAGTTTACCCAGGGGAGGCAATTTTAGAAAAAGTAGAAAGGGATTGCCTCTCTGATATAGGCAGGCTGTATCACTGATTTGAACTGAGCACTTCTGGTGTTTATAAAACAGGGCCACAAATTATTTGACATTTCACCCATCAGGAGGTAGGGTCTATGTCCTCCTTTTATATGGATGGTCTTATGACCACTTTGACCAATGGAGAATGGCAGAATTGATGCTATGTGATGTCCAAGGCTAGGTGATAAAAGGCCATCTAGTGCTTTACCTTGCTCATTAGAGCACTCTCAGGGAACCATGAGCTGTCATGTAAGAAGTCTGACTGCTGGGCACAGTGGCTCATGCCTGTAATCCCAGCATTCTGGGAGGTCGAGGTGGGTGGATCACCTGAGGTCAGGAATTCAAGACCAGCCTGACCAACATGGAGAAACCCCGTCTCTACTAAAAATACGAAATTAGCCAGGTGTGGTGCCGCATGCCTATAATCCCAGCTACTCGGGAGGCTGACTACCCTGAGGCCACCATGTTGGACAGGCCATGTGTAGGTGATCCAGTTGACTGTCCCAGCTGAGCCCTGCTTTCTAGCTCTCCCTGATTAAGGAGCCAGACATGTGAATGAAAAAGCCTCCAGATGATTCCAGCCACCACCCAGTTGAGTTACCCTCATCTACGTGAGTCTTGCTAGCTGAAGCCCCAAATGTTTCAGAGCAGAGACAAACCATATCAACTCCTCTTCTTCTTCTTCTTCTTCTTCTTCTTCTTCTTCTTCTTCTTCTTCTTCTTCTTCTTCTTCTTCTTCTTCTTCTTCTTCTTCTTCCTCTTCCTCTTCCTCTTCCTCTTCCTCTTCTTCCTCTTTTTCAGACAGTCTTGCCCTGTTGCTCAGGCTAGAGTACAATGGCACAATCTTGACTCACTGCAACCTCCACCTCCTGGGTTCAAATAATTCTCCTGCGTCAGCCTCCCGAGTAGCTGGGATTACAAGGGTGCACCACCACTCCCAGATAATTTTTTTTGTCTTTTTAGTAAAGATGGAGTTTCACCATGTTGGCCAGGCTGGTCTCAAACTTCTGACCTCGTGATCTATCTGCCTTGGCCTCCCAAAGTGATGGGATTACGGCCATGAGCCACTGCACCTGGCCTCAACTGTTCTTTTTCTGAATTTCTGACTCCCAGAATCCATGAGCAAAATAAAATGGTCGTTCCTTTGTGCCACTAAGCTTTGGGAGTAATTTGATACCCAGCAATAGATAACTATAACAGCAAACAAAACACTTTATTTTTCTTTCCTTTCCCAGTCCTGCATCACCCTCCTGCAAGTATAAATGAGTGAAAACATGACTTAAAGATGTAAAGAGGAGGAGGCGAAGGAAGGCAATGAGAAAGCAGAGCAGGAGGAGATGGAAAGGGTAACAAAAAAGGTTGATGAGGAGGGTGAGGAAGAAGAGGAGGTGAAGGAATAGGAGTCCCCATGATACCAAAGCAGTGAGACAGGATTCGGGGTAAAACCAGACAATATGGATCTTGAGGCAGATCAGAAATGTTGTTAGAGGTGGAGGAAGATGAGGTAAAGACTGGGCATGGTGGCTCACGCCTGTAATCCCAGCACTTTGGGAGGCTGAGGTGGGTGAATCACTTGAGGTCAGGAGTTTGAGACCAACCTGGCCAACATGGTGAAACCCCATCTCTACTAAAATTACAAAAATTAGCCCGGCATCATGGCATGTGCCTGTAGTCCCAGCTACTTGGAAGACTGAGCAGGAAGAATCACATAAGCCCAGGAGTCAGAAGTTGCAGTAAGTCATGATCATACCACTGCACTCTGGCCTGGGCAACAGAGTGAAACCTTATCTTAAAAAAAAAAGAGAGGTGGGGAGGGGCGGGGGCGGGCACCGTGGCTCACACCTATAATCCCAGCACTTTGGGAGGCCAAGGCAAGTGGATCACTTGGGGTCAGGAGTTTGAGACCAGCCTGGCCAACATGGTGAAACCCCATCTCTACTAAAAATACAAAAATTAGCCAGGCATGGTGGCAGGTGCCTGTACTCCCAGCTACTCAGGAGGCTGACACACGAGAATCGTTTGAACCCAGGAGACAGAGGTTACAGTGAGCCGAGATCATGCCACTGCACTCCAGCCTGGGCGACAGAGCAAAACTCAGTCTTAGAAAAAAAAAAAAAAAAAAAATGGCCGGGCGCGGTGGCTAATGCCTGTAATGTCAACACTTTGGGAGGCCAAGGCGGGAAGGTCACCTGAGGTCAGGAGTTCGAAACCAGCCTGGCCAACATAGTGAAACCCTGTCTGTACTAAAGATACAAAAATTAGCTGGGTGTGGTGGCACGTGCCAGTAGTCCCAGCTACCGGGGAGACTGAGGCAGAAGAATCGCTTCAACCCAGGAGGTGGAGGTTGCAGTGAGCTGAGTTCATGCCACTGCACTTCAGCCTGGGCAACAAAGTGAGACTCTGTCTCAATTTAAAAAAAAAAGTAAATAAAAAAATAAGTACATAAACAAAACAAAATAAAAAGTATCAGCCTGGGCAACAAAGTGAGACTCTGTCTCAATTAAAAAAAAAAAGTAAATAAAAAAATACATAAACAAAAAAAATAAAAAGTATCTACCAGAAACCAAAAGCAAACATGTTTGTAGTGGAGGTCTCCCATAAGGGAATGCCCACACTGTGAATACCACAAAGGCAATAATTCAGGGTTAAATAAGTATCTAAATGTTAAATACAGATGTATTCTATTAAATTAAATATTTTACATTAAATACAGATGCATCCTGCTAAGTTGCACATGTTACTGTAATATGCACAAGCTGTCCTACCCATGCAAGGACAAGGTATAAGGGGTAACTGAGAAAGTATTTGGGCAGCCCCTTAGTCTCCATGAAACTCACCTCATATAAACTGTTAACATCTTGGTCACCTGACCAGGACATTTGTATGGGACCAAGAATAACTCTTCCATGATGTCTTGCCATCTGCTGAATGAGGCATCTCTAAGTAAACAGCTTGGTTAGATAAGACACGCATGCTTCTCATGAATGAGGGTCAATCCTCCAAATTGTTATAATAAAAATGGCAAACCACAAACGTCACTAAAATAAAGAACGAGAAACGCATGCCAATTTTTCATCTCTGCTAGTCAATATTATATTGAATAAGGACAAGAAAAAGAAGAGGTATAAATACTTTTGAAAAGAGATAATACAAGTCCCCAGTAGCTGTACTTGAAGATTAAAGATGTTACCTAGAAAATCTAAGCAAATCTGAGCAACACAGCAAGACTCTGTCTCTATAAAAATTTTTTTAAAAAGCCCAGGCACAGTGGCTCATGCCTGTAATCCCAGCACTTTGGGAGGCCGAGGCGGGAGGATCACCTGAGGTCAGGAGTTCGAGACCAGCCTGACAAACATGGAGAAACCCCATTTCTACTAAAAATACAAAAAAAAAAAAAAAAAAAAAAAAGCCGGGCGTGGTGGCACATGCCTGTAATCCCAGCTACTAGGGAGGCTTAGGCAGGAGAATTGCTTGAACCTGGGAGGTGGAGGTTGCAGTGAGCCGAGATCACACCATTGCACTCCAGCCTGGGCAACAAGAGCGAAACTCTGTCTCAAAAAAAAAAAAAAAAAAAAAAAAAAATTTTTTTTAAATTTAGCCAGCCTTAGTGGTGCACTCCTGTAGTCCAAGCTACTCAGAAGGCTAAAGCTAGAGGATCACTTGAGCCCAAGAGTTCAAGGCTGCAGTGAGCTATGATCATGCTGCTGCACTCCAGCCTGGGTGACTGAGTAAGAAGACCCTGTCTCAAAAAAAAAAAGAAAAGAAAAGAAAAAGAGGCCAGGTACAGTTTCTCATCTCATGCCTGTAATCCCAGCACTTTGGGGGGCCAAGATGGGAGGATCACTTGAGCCCAGGAGTTTGATATCAGGCTGGGCAACAGTGAGACACCCATCTCTACAAAAATCAGTTGGGCATGCTGGCACACACCTATAGTCCCAGCTGCTCAGGAGGCTGAGGCAGGAGGATTGCTTGAGCTTGGAAGGTAGAAGCTGCAGTGACCCTGTCTCAAAAAAACAAAAAAAAGAAAAAAAAAGAAAAGAAAAAATCAAGCAAACCAACTGAAAATTACTAGAATGAATGAGAATTAATACAATGATTATGTATAAAATTACCATATAAAAATAAATAGCGTGGCCGGGCATGGTGGCTCATGCTTATAATCTCAGCACTTTGAGAGATCGAGGTGGTTGGATCACCTGAGGTCAGGAGTTCGAGACCAGCCTGGCCAACATGGTGAAACACTTGTCTCTACTGAAAATACAAAAATTAGTTGGGCATGGTGGTGGGCACCTGTAATCCCAGATACTCAGGAGGCTGAGGCAGGAGAATTGTTTGACCCTGGGAGGCGGAGGTTGCAGTGAGCTGAGATTGCACCACTGCACTCCAGCCTGGGTGACAGAGCGAGACTCGGTCTCAAAAAAAAACAGTAAAATCTCCAAATCCAGATTATCTATCTGGCCATCTATCTAGCTACCTACCTACGTACCTTCCTGGTGAACTTTAGTACATGATAAACATGGCATTTCACATTAGAAAGAAAAAGAATGACTATAGCAAATATTGTTGGGACAACTGGTTATCTGTTTGGAAAAAATGATATGTTACAATCATTCTTTATATCATACACAAAATAAATTCCAGTCTGATTAAACAAAAACAAAATAATAAAATAATAATAAAATAACAAAATAAGAATAGTAGAAAATACAGAATATTTTCAAGTTGGGGGTAGGGAAAGGAGAGGCATTTTTGAACAAGACCTAAAATTCAGAAACCATAAAAAAACTGATATTTTAGTTACATGAAAAATTAAAACTTCTCACAAAAACCATCATAAAATTAACTATAAAGAGTTACTACAAGTTCCATAGTAAGAGATTAACAATCCAATAGAAAAAATGGGAATTCATATAAGAAGACATGAAAAGGTGTGCAATCAGCAATCGAAACTACAAAGAACAAAAATGACACTTTAAAAAAGTCTGTAGTCCAATCTCGGCTCATTGCAACCTCCGCCTCCCAGGTTCAAGCTATTCTTGCGCCTGAGCTGGGATTACAGGTGCCCACCACCAGGCCTGTATAATTTTTGTATTTTTAGTAGAGATAGGGTTTCACCATGTTGGCCAGGCTGGTCTCAAACTCCTGACCTCAAGTGATCCACCTGCCTTGGCTTCCCAAAGTGCTGGGATTATAGGCATGACCCACCACATCCAGCCTACTTTTTTATTTTTTAAGACAGGGTCTCACTCTGTCGCCTAGACTGGAGTGCAATAGCATGGTAACGGCTCACTGCAGCCTCTATCTCCCTGCTCAAATGATCCTCTCACCTCAGCCTCCCAAGTAGCTGGGACCACAAGCATGTACCACCATGCCTGGCTAATTTTTTGTATTTTTGTAGAGATGAGGTTTCACCACATTGCCCAGGCTGGTCTTGAACTCCTAGGCTCAATCCATTGGCCCAACTTGGCTTCCCAAAGTGCTGGGATTTCAGGCGTGAGCCACTGCACCTGGCCTAAAAATATTTTTACAACTGATTATATCTAGATTTATTTGGTATGTGTGGAGGTGTTATTACCAGACTGCATAATATAGATTAAAGGCAGTAAGTACAAATTTGTGCAATAGAAATGAAAGTAAAGCTAAAGTCCATTGGTACAAATACTTAGGTTATTATCTGAAACATTCATATTTTCTTTTTTCTTTTTTTTTTTTTTTTTTTTGAGACGGAGTCTTGCTCTGTCGCCCGGGCTGGAGTGCAGTGGCCGGATCTCGGCTCACTGCAAGCTCCGCCTCCCGGGTTTACGCCATTCTCCTGCCTCAGCCTCCAGAGTAGCTGGGACTACAGGCGCCCGCCACCTCGCCCGGCTAGTTTTTTTGTATTTTTAGTAGAGACGGGGTTTCACCGTGTTAGCCAGGATGGTCTCGATCTCCTGACCTCGTGATCCGCCCGTCTCGGCCTCCCAAAGTGCTGGGATTACAGGCTTGAGCCACCGCGCCCGGCCCATATTTTCTTATTAAGATAATCAGACTGGGCCGGGCGCGGTGGCTTACACCTGTAATCCCAGCACTTTGGGAGGCCAAGGCGAGCAGATCATGAGGTCAGGAGATCGAGACCATCCTGGCTAACACGGTGAAACCCCGTCTCTACTAAAAATACAAAAAAAATTAGCCAGGCATGGTGGCAGGCGCCTGTAGTCCCAGCTACTCTGGAGGCTGAGGCAGGAGAATGGCATGAACTCGGGAGACGGAGCTTGCAGTGAACCCAGATCATGCCATTGCGCTCCAGCCTGGGTGACAGAGGGAGACTCTGTCTCAAAAAAAAAAAAAAAGATAATTAGGCTGAGTGTTCACACCTGTAATCCCAACATTTTGGGAGGCTGAGGTGGGTGGATCACTTGAGCTGACAAGTCTGAGACCAGCATGGGCAACATGGCAAAACCCTGTCTTTACAAAAAATACAAAGATTAGCTGGGCATGGTGACATGTTCCTGCAGTCCCAGTTACTCAGGAGGCTGAGGTGGGAGGATAGCTTGAGCCCAGGAGGCAGAGGTTGCAGTGAGCCGAGATCACACCACTGCACTCCAACCTAGGAGACAGAGCCACACCTTGACTCAAAAAATAAGTAAATAAAATAAATACATTGTGAATTAACTGGTTTTGGTGGCACATGCCTGTAGTCTCAACTACTCAGGAGGATGAGGTGGGAGGATCACTTAAGTCAGGGAGGTAGAGGCTGCAGTGAGGCATCCGGCCTGGGCGACAGAGTGAGACCCTGTCAGGAGTTCAAGACCAGCCTGGGCAACATGATGAAACCCCGTCTACTAAAAACACAAAATTAGCCAGGCATGGTGGCACATGCCTATAATCCCAGCTACTTGGGAGGGTGAGGCAGGAAAATCACTTGAACCCGGGAGGCAGAGTTTTCAGTGAGCCGAGATAGTGCCATTGCACTCCAGCCTAGGCAACAAGAGTGAAACTCCATCTCAACAAAAAAAAAAAAAAAAAGAAAAACAACAACAACAACTAGCTGGGCATGGTGGTGCATCTCTAGTCCCAGCTACATGGGAGACTGTGTGTGGGGGTTCAAGGATCACTTGAACCCAGGAGGTCGAGGTTGTAGTGAGCTGTGATCATACCACTGGACTCCAGCCTAACCCTGTTTCAAAAAAAAAAAAAAAAAAAGTTGACTGGAGAATGGCTTATTTTCTGGTGGGCTTCATTCATAAGATTATCTGTTTGGATACTATCATTGGAGGACTCTCAGCTATCTGAGTTTGTACACATTTCTCTTGGCCTAGTAAGTTTCCGTAGGTAAAGATCCTCCAATCTCTACATTGAAGACACAAACTTGGCTGGTAGCATTGTCAGAACTAAGTGAGGGAAGAAGGCTGAGGGTATCATCACTCAATATATAGACTTTCACTTAACTCTCTGTTTGATGGTGGTTCACTATGGGATTAACAGGAACAGTAAGGACAGTGGACTGAAACTGAACAAGGAGAATGTTAAGAGAGGAAGTCAGAGAGAAGATGATGGTTATGCTGACAATTAGGGCCTTGTAGACCATTTTAGGAATTAGGAATTCTTCTCTGAGTTAGGAAACCACTAGAGGGTTTTGAGCTGGGGTAACATAACCTTACTTGAGCTTTAAAAGGACCACAATAGATTATGGGGGGTAGGAGTGTCATGGGTTAAATTGTGTACCTAAACAAAGATAGGCTGAAGTCCTAGCCTCCTGTACTTCAGAATGTGATTTTATTTGGAAATAGGGTCTTTGCAGATGTAGTCAAGATGAGGTCATTAGAATAAGCCTTAATCCAGTAGGACTGATGTCCTTATAAAAATGGGAAATATGGACACAAACATAGGCATGCATGGAGGGAAGACTTATGTAAGGACACAGAAGGAAATCACCATATAAAGACAGATGATTGAAATAACATCTATCCACCAAGGAGCACCAAAGATTGCCGGCAAACCACCAGAAGCTAGGAAGAGGCAAGGATTTCTCTAGAGGTTTCAGAGGGAGTATGGCTTTGCCAACGCCTTCATTTCAGACTTCTAGCCTCCAGAACCGTGAGATAAAACATTTTTTTTTTTTGAGATGGAGTCTCCCTCTGTGGCCCAGGCCAAAGGGCAGTGACGCAATCTCGGTTCACTGCAATCTCTGCCTCCCCAGTTCAAGTGATTCTCTTGCTTCAGCTTGCCCAGTCGCTGGGACTACAGGTACACGCCACCCTGATTGGCTAATTTTTTTTTTTTTTTTTTGAGATGGAGTCTGTTGTCAGGCTGGAGTGCAGTGGCGCAATCTCTGCTCACTGCAACCTCCGCCTCTGGGGTTCAAGCAATTCTCCTGACTCAGCCTCCTAAGTAGTTGGGACTACAGGTGTGCACCACTGTGCCTAATTAATTTTTTGTATTTTTAGTAGAGACGGGGTTTCACCATGTTTGCCAGGATGGTTCCGATCTCCTCACCTCATGATCCACCCGCCTCGGCCTTCCAAAGTGCTGGGATTACAGGCATGGGCCACTGTGCCCTGCCTAATTTTGTATTTTTAGGGTTTCTAAAACAGGGTTTCTCTATGTTGCTCAGGCTAGTCTCGAGCTGCCGACCTCAGGTGATCCTCCCGCCTCGGCCTCCCAAAGTGCTGGAATTACAGGTGTGAGCCACAGCACCCGGCCTGACAATATATTTCTGTTGTTTTAAGCCACCCAGTTTTTGGTACTTTGTTATACAGTCCCAGGAAACTATCCAGAGAGTGAGAGTGAGAGCAGGGAGACACACGAGGCAGACTAGTGCTTGGCTTCAGGTCAGCATTGCTGGTGGCCGAGTGAAGGTCATCGCTATGGATCTGACTACCTTTTGAAGGTAGAATTTGACAACAGACCAAATACGGGGTGTGAGAAAAGGAGAGGAATTAAAAATAATTCAGGGCCGGGCGCGGTGGCTCAAGCTTGCAATCCCAGCACTTTGGGAGGCTGAGACGGGCAGATCACGAGGTCAGGAGATCGAGACCATCCTGGCTAACACAGTGAAACCCCGCCTCTACTAAAAAATACAAAAAACTAGCCAGGCAGGTGGCAGGCACCTGTAGTCCTAGCTACTCGGGAGGCTGAGGCAGGAGAATGGCGTAAACCCGGGAGGCGGGGCTTGCAGTGAGCTGAGATCCGGCCACTGCACTCCAGCCTGGGCGACAGAGCGAGACTCTGTCTCAAAAAAAATAATAATAATAATAATAATAATTCAAAAATTTCAGTGCTATCAGTGCCCCAGATATCTGCATTTCTGAGCCTGAGGCCTTTCCCAGAAGTACAAAAGGAATGCCACTCTAACAGTTCCTACCTTAGACTGAAAGTGCTGAGAAATTATCCTGCCTGGGGGAAGCCCTCAACCAGTGATTCTCAGGAGCTGGGGTATAAATACTCCTGGCTCTCTTCTCCCTCAGGTGGGATAATTCTGAGCCACATTTTCTACACTATTTCCTAGAGTTTCCCTGAAGGATTGAGATCCAGTCAATCAGTGATAGCTGGCTTAATAACATACCCTTTATTGGCTGCGGTCCCTTCCACATGTCATTTCCCACTCTCCTACTTCTAAAATAAATTGCTTGTACTTGAACACTTTTGGGGGAACAAACTAATACATAACATTTTTCACTTGAGCGACTGGAAAGATATTTATTAATATTTATTTATTGGTCAGGTGCAGTGGCTCACGCCTGTAATCCCAGCACTTTGGGAGGCCGAGGTGGACAGATCACAAGGTCAGGAGTTCGAGACCAGCCTGGCCAACATGGTGAAACCCCATCTCTACTAAAAATACAAAAAAATTAGCCAGGCGTGGTGCTGTGTGCCTGTAAATCCCAGCTTCTCAGGGGGCTGAGGCAGGAGAATTGCTTGAACCTGGGAGGCAGAAGTTGCAGTGAGCCGAGATTGTGCCACTGCACTCTAGCCTAGGGGACAGAGAGAGACTCTGTCTCAAAAAAAAAAAAAAAAAAATTAATAAGTTGACATTTATTAAGATGAGGGAGACTTTAGTAGACACAGATTCTTGAGGAGAAGATCGGTAATATACTTTGGGTTTTGTTTTGAGACGGAGTATTACTTTGGCGCCCAGGCTGGAGTGTAGTGGCATGAACTCAGCTCACTGCAACTTCTGCCTCCCAAGTTCAAGTGATTCTCCTGCCTCAGCCCCCCAAGTATCTGGGAATACAGGTATGCACCACCACACCGGGCTAATTTCTATATTTTTAGTAGAGATGGGGTTTCACCATGTTGGCCAGGCGGGTGTCAAACTCTTGACCTCAGGTGATCTGCCCACGTTGGCCTCCCAAAGTGCTGGGATTGATTACAGACATGAACCACCACTCCCAGCCGGTAATATATTTTGAACACATTAGTTTTGAGGTGCCTGTAAGGTCACCAAGTGGAGAGGCTGAGTAGGCATAGAGATACACAGTCTGGAGTCAGAGGATAAATTGGTCTAAAAATATACATTTGAGAGTCAACGGCATATAAAGAATATTTAGAGCCATGAGGCTGATGAGCTCACTAAAAGACTGAGTGTAGATGGAGAAAAGAAGAGGTCCTTGTGTCCTAGGCATTGCAACATGTAAAGATCAAGGAGGTGAGGAAGATCCAGCAAAGGAGATTGGAGAGCATCTGTCAGGGAGGTAGAAGGAAGAGAAAAGTGTGTGAAACCCCAGAAACAAAGAGAGTTACATGTTCTAATAGTATATTTTTCTTTTTGTTTGTTTTCATCTCCCTCATTTATTTTCAGGCTTTCCTTCAATGTCCTTTTTGTCCATTCGCATCAAAGAGTCAGGTATTAAAAGACTGATTTGAATTATGTATCTATGTATGAGGTTTGTCCGTTGGTAGCTTTTCATAATGGAAGCCCCAACTTTAGGTCATTTCTCTGGGGCTGTTAGTTTCTCCAGAGAATTCTCCATGTGCATGCCTAGGGAGGGAGCAGCCTAGCCACCAGGATAAGGAGACTGTGGGGGCTGGGGTAGGAATGGGCAGAGAAGGGTGTGTCTCATGGTTCAGTATGTAGACTTCCTGTGACTCACTCCTTCTTTCTCCTAAGGCTCCCCTTTGGTTCAGTTGCTCCACAGACTAAACCTCTAGACCTGCCAGACTCCTGATAGGTGCTAGGTCATAGAGGGCTGTAGAGGCTAAGTAATCCTTATAGAGACTTTCAACCAATCCTCTTGTCTTCCACCCATTCTTCTTCCTGGGTTCCTGGATCGCCTAGTATTTGAGCCTTGCCGGAGTTCTGTGGCAGGAAATGGCTAGCTTCTCATGAGCACCACCTCTGCAGACGCTTGGTATATAGCTTTCTTGCCACAGCTAATTTTTCCACTTAGCTTTCTATCTTCTCATCCTCTGATGTTTTTCTCCCACTCTCTTTATTCTCGTGGGTTTATTCTGGTTTTATTCATTTGCTCTCATTTTTTCTGGGGCTCCAGGAAAAAGAGGAGATAAACATATGTGTTCAAACCACCATTGTTCCTCTTTAACAGGGGTATTTTGAGATGATCAAATGTCCAGCAATTTTTAAAGTTCTGGGATCACAATTTCAGGAAAGATATAAGTTCTTCCCTGTAAAACCCACATTCCTTGGAGTTCTTGGTACCTCTGGAGTTCCAGAGTATTCCTTGCTTTTTTTTTTTCCCAGAGGCTAGAAATGGTCCAGAAGCATTTATGCCTAGTCCATCCATCTGTTTTCCAGCTATCTGACTGTGGAGGCATGTCCTACTTCCCAAGGAGCCAGCTGAGGTTGTCTCCTCCCTGTTGCCAAGCCTTAGGTGTCTGAGATCCATATAGCAGAAATATATGTACAATTGTATAAAGTCCTTAAAGTGAGGGTAGTTAGGAAAAGACATCTTTAAGTTATATGGATAAAATATTTGGAAACTTTGGGCTGAGAACATGTGTATAGAGTGGGTGAAGGCAATTTGGGCCACGGAGGTTTTTTTTTTTTTTTGAGACAAGGTCCCTCTCTGTCACCCACACTGGAGTGCAGTGTCGCGATCTCAGCTCCCTGCAACCTCCGCCCCCCAGGGTCAAGTGATCTTCCACCTCAGCCTCCCAGGTAGCTGGGACTAGAGGCGTGCACTACAACACCTAGCTAATTTTTGTAATTTTGTAGAGATGGGGTTTTGCCACATTGCCCAGGCTGGTCATGAACTCCTGACTTCAAGTGATCTGCCCACCTCGGCCTCCCAAAGTGCTGGGATTGCAGGCATGAGCCACTGTGCCCGGCGCTGGGCCCCAAATCTTAACTTACATTATTATATACACATCCTGGTGTTTCTAAATCTGCCAAAGTTAGTGCTGATAATAATTTAAAACATTTTCATAATGCTTGTTATAAGCCAGTAATATTCTACATGCTTGTCTATTAATTCATAAAATAAATAATCATATATTAACTATATAATTTTCAATAACCTTATGAAGGAGGTATTGCCATTATCTTCAATTTATGGCTAAAGAAACCAAAGCACAAAGGAGTTAAATATAAGCCTAGGGTAAGGGGCTGTCACTCCAGAGTCCATGTGTGTAACCCCTAATCTATGCTGCCTCTCTTCTTAGGTTGCATTTTGTTTTGTCTAATTCATAAGATGAAAATTTTAGGATACCAAGTCTCAGAAACCAACCAAAGGCTTTTATATACTTTTTATTTTCTATATATTTAACACCTAAACCATATCTTGATAGTACCCTCACTGATTTTAGCCCTCTGTTTAAAAATGAGATTCTTCCACCATCTGAATAGTTCTGAATCCCAGAAGTCGTATTGCTTCTCTGTAGTTGGGGTTAGTGATAGAGATGCCTGCACCCTTGCAGCAGAGTCTCTGAGTACTTGAGCGCTTGGTCTGAGTTGTGGTACCAACTAGAAGGGTCATTCTCATGATTTTCCCAGTGGACAAAGTCTGTGGGTCCACAGTGAATTCTATTACAATTTCCTTTTTTTCTTATTGGGGATATGAAGGAAAAAGTCTTAATCTACTTATGTATGCATCTGTTAAAAAATAAAAGGTGGCCAGGCACAGCGGCTTATGCCTGTAATCCCAGCACTTTCGGAGGCTGAGGTGGGTGGATCACCTGAGGTCAGGAGTTTGAGACCAGCCTGACCAACATGGTGAAACCCTGTCTCTACTAAAAATACAAAAATGAGCCAGCCGTGGTGGCAGGCGCCTGTAATCCCAGCTACTCAGGAGGCTAAGGCAGGAGAATTGCTTGAACCTGGGAGGTGGAGGTTTTAGTGAGCCGAGATCGTGCCACTGCACTCCAGCCTTGGCGACAGAGCAAGACTCTGTCCTAAATAAAATAAAATAAAATGTGAGGGTGGGCGCGGTGGCTCATGCCTGCAAATCTAGCACTTTGGGAGGCCAAGGTAGGCGGATCACTTGAGGTCAGAAGTTCGAGACCAGCTTGGCCAACATGGTGAAACCCTGTTTCTACTAAAAATACAAAAACTGGCCTGGCATGGTGGTGTGCGCCTCTAGTTCCAGCTACTCGGGAGGCTGAGGCAGGAGAATCACTTGAATCTGGAAAGTGGAAGCTACAGTGAGCAGAGATTGTGCCACTGCACTCTAATTTGGGCAACAGAGCAAGACTGTGTCTCAAAAAATCAAAATAAAATAAAATATAAAATAAAACAAAACAGTAGGGACACTGCAGGCATTAGCCAGGGGTACAGAAGCCGCCTTGCAAAAGCTAGACACAGGGCAGCAAGGTGGAGAGAGATGTCCTGAGGCATAGAAAATCAGGGGTGAGAATAAATCTCAGATGATCCCCAAATTTAGCAGCTGAGCTGTAAAACAGAAAAAGACCTGCAGTTCAGAAACTTGGCGGCCTGTTGTTGTTTTTGTTTGTTTGGTTCGTTTTTTATTGTTGCTGTTTTGTTTTGAAATAGTCTCACTCTGTCACTCTGTCACCCAGGCTGGAGTGCAGTGTCGCAACCTTGGCTCACTGCAACCTCTGCCTCCCAGGTTCAAGTGATTCTCATGCCTCAGCCTCCTGAGTAGCTGGAATTACAGGTGCATGCCACGACACCTGGATAATTTTTGTATTTTTAGTAGAGACAGGGTTTTTCCATGTTGGCCAGGCTGGTCTCAAACTCCTAACCTTGGGTGATCTACCCGCCTCGTCCTTCCAAGGTGCTGGGATTACACGTATGAGCTAACTGCGTCCGGCCCTATTTTTTTTTTTTTTTTTTTTTTTTAGGCACAGGATCTCCTCTGTCACCCAGGCTGGAATGCAGTGGTGTGATTATACCTCACTGTAACTTCAAACGCCTGGGCTCCAGAGATCCTCCTGCCTCAGCCTCCCAACAAGCTAAGACTACAGGCTCGTGCCACCACACCTGGCTAATTTTATAAAAATTTTTTTGTAGAGATGGGGTCTCACTATGTTGCCCAGCTGGTCTTAAACTCCTGGTCTCAAGCCATCCTCCCACACCGTCAACCCACTTTAAAGCATAAAGAGTTTACTAGAATATTGCTGGTGCTCAGAGTCTAAGCTGTGCTGAAAGGAGTCCTGATATACCCTCAAAACATGTGAAGCCAATGGTGAACTGAATCTAACTAAAGCTACAACAAAGCTCAGATCCAGCTCTACTACAGATCGCATTGACTAATTTCCCCCACAATAGTGATCTGACAAAAAGGGGCTTCTCCTTTTTTAAAATTTTTGTTAGTTTCTACAGTTCTTTTACATAAAATATCCCAGCATATAATAAAAAACACAAAGAACACACAAAGACGCACAAAGGACAAAAAAAGTATGGCCATGTCAAGAGAGAAAGCAGTACTAGAAGCAGATGAAGTGATAGCTGAGATTTTCAATTATCAGACAAGGACTTTGAAATAGCTCTGATAAATATGTAGAGGTTCTAGTGGAAAAGGTGGATAAAATGCATGAACAGATGGGGGAATTTCAGCAAATAGGTAGAAACTATAAAAAAGAACCAAATGGAAGAGCTAGAAATGAAAAATAAGAAATGAAATGTTTTTCAATGGGCTTACCAGACTGAACACAGCAGAGGGAAGAATCAATATGCTTGAAGACAGGTCAGTATAAATTATCCAAACTAAGGTACAAAGAGAAAAAAAAAAGAGAGTGAAAATATGGAACAGAGTGTCGAAGAATGGAGACAATATTAAGCATTCTAACATATGTGTAATTGGAGTCCCAGATGGAGAGAGAAAAAATCAGCAAAAGAAGTATTTAAAGAGATAATGGCTGAGATTTTTCTAAAATAGATGAAAGACAGAATGCACAGATCTAAGAAGCTTAGCAAATCCTAAGCAGGATAACTACATATAAAACCACACCTAGACATATAGTCAAACTACTGAAACCAAAGATTAAAAATAACATTTTTAAAGTAGCCAGTGAAAATGGACATAGTGCCTATAGGAAAATGACGATACAAAGAATGAATGACACAAGAAATGGAGACCAGAAAACTGGGGTCTGGGAGGAAGGGAGGCAGAGGAAAAAACAAGGGAGACCAGAGGACAATGGATGACACTTTTATTTATTTTTTTTATTTTATTTGAGACAGAGTCTCACTCTGTCACTCAGGCTGGAGTGCAGTGGTGCGATCTCGGCTCACTGCAACCTCCACCTCCCGGGTTCAAGTGATTCTTCCACCTCGGCCTCCTAAGTAGCTGGCATTACAGGTGCCTGCCACCACACCTGGCTAATTTTTTGTATTTTTAGTAGACATGGGGTTTTGCCATGTTGGGCAGGCTGGTCTGGAACTCCTGGCCTCAGGTGGTCTGCCCGCCTTGGCTTCCCAAAGTGCTGGGATTATAGGTGTGAGCCACCGCACCCAGCCTGGATGACACCTTTAAAGTGCTAGAAGAAAAAAAAAAAACATATATCCTTCAAAAATAAAATAAAAATATTTGCAGGAAGACAAAAGCTAAGAGAATTTGTTCCAGGCAGACTGTATTATAAGAAATGCTAAAGTAAGTTCTAGAAACTGATAGGAAATGATACCAGATGAAAGTCCAGATTTGCAGGAAGAAATGAAAACTTGAAATGGTGAATATCTGAATAAATATAAAAGACCTTTTCAAAAATGATCTTTAATAAAGTATACCTTATATATTTATATATGTATATAATATATTGTGAGATTTACAGAATAAATATATGACAAGGATTCAAAGGACAGGAGGTAGGTAAATAAAATACCACTGTAAGGTTTCTTATATTATTCATAAAGGAGCACAGTATTATTTGAAAGTAGACTGTGGCAAATTTTTTTTTTCATAGAGACAGGGTCTAGCTATGTTGCTCAGGCTGGTCTCAAACTCCTGGGCTCAAGTGATCCTCCCGCCTCAGCCTCCCAAAGTTCTGGGATTACAGGTGTGAGCCACTGTGTCCAGCCGACTATGATAAATTAAAATGGCTATTATAAGAAGTGTAAGGCCAGATGTGGTGGTTCACACCTGTAATCTCAGCACTTTGGGAGGCTAAACCAAGATGATTACTTCAGCCCAGAAAGTTGAAGTGAGCCATGATTATGCTCAGCCTGGGCAAGAGTGTGAGACTCTGTTTCAAACAAAACAAAACAAAGTGTAGCTAAGAATCAATAGAGAAAATATGTGGAATATTAAGTTCACCCAAAAAAGGCAGGAAAGGAGAAACAGATGAAACAAAGAGAAGACAAATACCAAGAAGATAGACTTAATTATCCTGATTTGATTATTACGCATTGTAGTCTTGTCTCAAAATATCACATGTACTCCATAAATATGTACAACTATTATGTACTTATAAAAATCAAAAAGAAAAAGTCTGGGCGCAGTGGCTCATGCCTGTAATCCCAGTACTTTGGGAGGCCAAGGTGGGCAGACCACCTGAGTTCTGGAGTTCAAGACCAGCCTGACCAACATGGAGAAACCCCGTGTCTACTAAAAATACAAAATTAGCTGGGTGTGGTGCCACATGCCTGTAATCCCAAAACTTTAGGAGGCCGAGGCAGGCGGATTACCCAAGGTTGGGAGTTCAAGACCAGCCTGACCAACATGGAGAAACCTCGTCTCTACTAAAAGTACAAAATTAGCTGGGCATGGTGGTGCATGCCTGTAATCCCAGCTACTCGGGAGGCTGAAGCAGGAGAATCGCTTGAACCTGGGAGGCAGAGTTTGCGGTGAGCTGAGATCCCGCCATTGCACTCCAGCCTGGAAAAGAAGAGCGAAACTCTGTCTCAAAAAAAAAAAAACAAAAAAAACAAAAAGAAAAGGATTTTTAAAAGATTATGATAGACAAACCCAAGCACATTAATAATTGTATTAAATGTAATGGACCAAGCACCCCAATTAAACAAGATTTTCATATTGGGGAAAAAAACAAACAACAACAAAACAAAATAAACCAGAAGGATTTCCAAATAAAGAAACTTTAAGGAGGGCATTTGCGGCCAATTGCAGTGGCTCATGCCTATAATCCCAGCATTTTGGGAGGCCGAGGGAGGAGGATCCCTTGAGCTTCGGAGTTTGAGACTAGTCTGGGCAACATGGTAAGCACCCGTCTCTACAAAAAACACAAAAATTAGTCAGATGTAGTGGTGCATGCCTGTTGTCCCAGCTACTTGGGAGGCTGAGGCGGGAGGCAGGCTTGAGCCCAGGAGGCGGAGGTTGTAGTGAGCCGACATCGTGCCACTGCACTATAGCCTGGGCAACCCTGTCTCATAAAGAGAAAAATGAAAAAAAGGACATTTGCATTTGTTTATCCGTCTCTCTCAATACAGACATGTAGATATAAGAAATGGCAGAGGGGTTGTGATAACCATACCGTATTTAATGGTCACAATATGTAAGTCTCATTTGGGTACATTAGAAGGAAAAATTATAGCATCATTGTGTCAGGCATTACATTTGGTGATTTTCTGAGTATTACTAGTAGCATCTGGGCTTATTGATCAGATACATATTCTTATATTGGGAACTCTTATATCTAACACCCTTCTAAAACCTGGCATTCCTAACAAGAGTTGATATCTATCTTTTAAGAAGATAATAGGGTCATGCATCTGTAATTACAGCAAAGAAGCATCCTGGAGCAGTGAAAAGAGCATTGGACTTGGAGTTAGAGAGATGAGATTCAAATTCCAGCTAAGCTATTAATTAGCTCTGTGATCCTGAATAATAAACCCTCTCTCCTACTCTGGGCCTCAGTTTCCATTTATAAAAATGAGGATAATAAAAGTTACCCACTCTATAGGTTTCTTGTGTCAGCTAAATAATACCTATGGAAGGTTTCATTCAAACAATGTCTAACCCATGATAGGAGCTTCTTTTAATTATGCATTACTGCATAACAAACCATACTAAACAACAAACAACAATCATTTATTTGCCCATAATTCTGTAATTTTTTTTTTTTGAGATGGAGTCTTGCTGTGTTGCCCAGGCTGGAGTGCAGTGGCGCTGTCTTGGTTCACCGCAACCTCCACCTCCCAGGTTCAAGCAATTTTCCTGCCTCAGCTTCCCAAGTAGCCAGGACTACAGGCATGCGCCACCACGCCCAGCTCATTTTTGTATTTTTAGTAGAGACAGGGTTTCACCATGTTGGCCAGGCTGGTCTCGAACTCCTGACCTCAAGTGTTCCACCTGTCTCGGCCTCCCAAGTGCTGGGATTACAGGTGTGAGCCACAGAACCCGGCCCATAATTCTGTAATTTGGCTGGGCTTAGCTGGTTGATTATTCTCCTGGTCTCATGTTTGGTCACTCACATGGTTGTATTCATCTGGTGGCTAAATGGGGCTGGGTCATCCAGGATGGTCATGTCTGGCAATTAGCTGTTGGCTGAGGTGGCCCATTCAATGGGATAACTTGGTTTCTTAAATAGTGGCCACAGGCCAGGCATGGTGGCTCAATCCTGTAATCCCATCACTTTGGGAGGCTGAGGCGGGCAGATCGCCTGAGGTTGGCAGTTCGAGACCAGCCTGACCAACATGGAGAAACCCCATCTCTACTGAAAATACAAAATTGGCCAGACGTGGTGGCGCATGCCTGTAATCCCAGCTATCTGGGAGGCTGAAGCAGGAGAATCGCTTGGACTCAGGAGGCAGAGGTTGTGGTGAGCCGAGATCGTGCCATTGCACTCCAGCCTGGGCAACAAGAGCAAAACTCCATCTCAAAAAAAAAAAAAAAAAAAAATTAATGGCCGCAGTGCTCTGAGATAATGAAACTGAAAGCTGCAAAATCCCTTAAGGTTTAGCCTCAGAAACTATACAATGCTACCTTCTTTTTGTTGTTGTTGTTGTTGTTGAGAATCTCACTCTGTAGCCCAGGCTGGAGTACAGTGGTGTGATCACAGCTCACTGCTCCTTGACCTCCTGGGCTCAAGTGATCCTCCCATCTCAGCCTCCTGAGTAGCTGGGATTACAGGCATGAGCTGCTGTGCCCAGTACAAAGCTACTTGCAATACATTCTGTTGATTTTGGGGGGTCAGGGAGTGGGAGAGGGTGTCTTGCTATGTTGCCCAGGCTGGAGTGTGGTGGTACAATCATGGCTCACTGTAGCTGGACCTCACCGGGCTCAGGTGATCCTCCTACCTCACCCTTCTGAGTAGCTGGGGCCACAGGCATGCACCACCAGCCCCAGCTAAATTTTGTATTTTTTGTAGAGATAGGGTTTTGCCACATTGCCCAGACTGGTTTTGAACTCCTGGGCTCAAGCTGTCCACCTACCTCAGCCTCCTAAAGTATTGGATTTACAGGCATGAGCAACCGTACTCAGCCTATTCTGTTGATTAATGCAAGTAACTAGGACAGCCCAGATTTAAGACATACTGAATTAGATGGGAGGTACAGCAAAATCACATTGAAAAAGGGAAAGGACACAGCCATGATTATTCTCTCAGTCTACCACAATGTTCAATAAAAGTTTGTGTGGTGCATGAATGACTGTATGTCTTATAGTTCTGTTCTTCATATTCAAGGTCTGCTATGATCCTGCTTCCGGAGCAAGGACCTCATATCTTTTCTATAACACTCATCACAATCTACTCCACAATTTATTTATTTGTAATGATATTTTATCCTCAGAGAAAGGTAACTTGTCTTGTTTTCTCTGATATCTCATGAGTCTAGCAGATATTCAGGCTCCAAATAGACACTCTGTAGATGCTTATTGAGTTGGATTTAAACAATCTTTAGATCTTATTCCCTACTTTCCTTACCATCATCACCTACTAGTCCCCACTAAAGTCATTAGTTGGACATCTCCCTTAGTATCTTACTATCATTCCTGTCTCCATGCTTTTACACATTCTATTTTCTCTGCCTAAAATACTTCTCCTTTTCCTCTTTGCCTATTGTAATGTTTCTCACTGACATTTAGCAACCTTGGTCTTACACAAAAATGCCAATAGAGTCTGGGCCATTCTGACAATCATGATAAATCCCCTGGTTGAATACCACTGGTAGGCCGGGCGCGGTGGCTCAAGCCTGTAATCCCAGCACTTTGGGAGGCCGAGACGGGTGGATCATGAGGTCAGGAGATCGAGACCATCCTGGCAAACACGGTGAAACCCCGACTCTACTAAAAAATACAAAAAAACTAGCCGGGCGAGGTGGTGGGCGCCTGTAGTCCCAGCTACCTGGGAGGCTGAGGCAGGAGAATGGCGTGAACCTGGGAGGCGGAGCTTGCAGTGAGCTGAGATCCGGCCACTGCACTCCAGCCTGGGCGACAGAGTGAGACTCCATCTCAAAAAAAAAAAAAAAAAAAAAAAGAATACCACTGGTAAAACCATCCTTTGGGCCTATAGTAAGCACAAAATTATATTGTCTGTCCAATAACACCTCCTGTCTTAGAAGTTCCTAAGTGTTCCTCTATCCCAACTATATTGTGTTTGAAGGAGTTACTGTATTCTCATAAGGCTCTACCTTTCTAGGTATAGTTGAATTACCTGGCATTCCTGAAGGGGGTCAAATATTAGCCAATCTATAAGTGGGAGCTGAAATGTAATAGCAGTAGGAATGGGCCGGGCGTGGTAGCTCACATCTGTAATCCCAGCACTTTGGGAGGCTGAGGTGGGCAGGTCACCTGAGGTCCGGAGTTCAAGACCAGCCTGGCCAATATGGCAAAACCCCCTCTCTACTAAAAATACAAAAATTAGCCGGGTGTGGTGGCAGGGCCTGTAGTCCCAGCTACTCGGGAGGCAGAGGCGGGAGAATCCGGCAGGCGAAGGTTGCAGTGAGCCGAGATTGCGCCACTGCACTCCAGCCTGGGCGACAGCACGAAACTCTGTCTCGGAAAAAAAAAAAAAAAAAAAAAAAAAAGAGGAATGGACCAGACTCTGTTTGTCCTTATGTGGTAGAATTCTTTTTCCCCAAGCATACATAAATGAATAGTCTCTTAAGACTGGTTGAGGCATATGTAATTGAAGTATAATTGACAAGTGCTAGGGATGCTAATGTCTAAATAAACACTACTGTCACCACCAAGCCATTAACTTTCTTTAATGGAGGTGGGAGTCGTGAAAACACTTGGGTTTTTATAAAAACTGAAGTAAAAAGCTTGAGAAAAAAAATCGAACACAGCAGGGTAGAAGAATTTCTCGTATTCACTTTTCCTGGGTAGGTAGCGAAAAGGGGAATTGAAGAGAAAATATGTGAATGGAGGCCGGGCGCCGTGGCTCACGCCTGTAATTCCAGCACTTTGGGAGGCCAAGGCGGGCAGATCACAAGGTCAGGAGATCGAGATCATCCTAGCTAACATGGTGAAACCCTGTCTCTATAAAAATACAAAAAAATGAGCTGGGCATGGTGGCGGGCACCTGTAGTCCCAGCTATTCAGGATGCTGAGGCAGGAGAATCGCTTGAACCCAGGAGCCAGAAGTTGCAGTGAGCCGAAATCGCGCCACTGCACTCCAGCCTGGGCAACAGAGCGAGACTCTGTCTCAACAACAAAAAAAAAGAAACAAAAGAAAATATGTGAATGGAATACAAAAGAGTTCGGGTTTGGGGTGCTGTAGGGATAGCAGTTTGGAAATAGAATGGAGAGAAAGGCTGAGCCTGGGGACCCCCTCTTTAGTCACCAGAAGTAACTCCAATTTGGACAATGAGTAGACAGGGGAAAGCGAGGAAGGATAAATCTTTCATTCTACACATTAATTTGCACCAAGTTAAAGTGAGTCTGTATTTGGAATTAGTTACCTGCATTCTTAATTTTGGTGAATGGCATCACAATCCATCACTCACCAGTCCAGAAATGTGGGTGTCACTGGAGTCACATTGGCTCCACTGTTCCTTGCCCCTCAAGGTTAATCATCCATCAAGCTCTGTCAACTTTGCCTCTTTTTCCAATCCATCCTCTCCTCTCCATTGTTACTACCATTGACCTAGTTCAGGTTTCCATAATCTCCCACTTAGACAACTGGTCTTCCTGCCTCCAGTCTAATACCCTTCCAATCCATGCTTCATATGCTGCTAGAATAATCTTTCTCAAGCATATATCTGGTCATATCGCTCTCCTTAACAAAACCCCTCCCCACACCCCATCTGCTCCATTCATACTGTCTAAAAGCTAAAATTTTAGGCATACCATTCCAGACCTTTTGTTCCTGGTTTAACCTTCATTACCTAACCTCTTCATAACATGTTTAGCCTTTATTCTGGCCACACCTCCACACCATGCTTTAGTCACACTGACCTACTTTTAGTTCCTCAAACACAACATGTTTTTTCAAGCCCCTTCACATACCTGGAATGCCTTCTCCTCCCTGTACCGCCTGGAGAACTTCAATTCATCTTAGAAACTCAGTTCAGGAGTCATCTCCCCACTGACTTACCCCAGGCATTGTCAGTTGTCCCTTCCTCAAGGACAAGTAGCTCCCTCCCACAGCTACTTCCATGTCACACGTGCTTGTTTGCGTGCCTGTCTCTGACTGCAGTGGGAAGCTCTCTGAGAACAAGATTGTATTTTATTTGTCTTTATATTCTTTGTATCTAGTACAGGCTTAAAATAGGTGCTCAAGTGGATCAATATTTTATAGATACGTTAGATTTGCCTAGTGTCGTGGTAAGGGAGCTTCTGCACACAGACTAGCTGATGGTGTGTGCATGTACTGTTATACCTTGGGAAAAGGTCTTAACATTTTTTTTGTTTTTTAGTCCCCAGTATTTTAACCACTTATTCAACAATTATTTATTATTTAATTATTCCTTTTTTTTTTTTTTTTTGAGATGGAGTCTCGCTCTGTCACCCAGGCTAGAGTGCAGTGGTGCGATCTCGGCTCACTGCAGCCTCTGCCTCCCGGGTTCAAGGGATTCTCCTGCCTCAGCCTCCCGAGTAGCTGGGACTACAGGCGCGTGCCACCACACCCGGCTAATTTTTTAGTTTTAGTAGAGACGGGGTTTCACCATCTTGGCCAGGCTGGTCTGGAACTCCTGACCTTGTGATCCACCCGCTTTGGCCTCCCAAAGTGCTGGGATTACAGGCATAAGCCACCGCACCCAGCCTAATTATTCCTTTTTTAAGATGGAGTCTCGCTTTATTGCCCAGGCTGGAGTGCTGTGGTGTGATCTTGGCAACCTCTGCCTCCCGGGTTCAAGCAATTCTCTGCCTCAGCCTCCCAAGTAGCTGGGATTACAGGTGCCCACCACCATGCCTGGCTAATTTTTTGTATTTTTAGTACAGACAGGGTTTCACCACCTTGGCCAGGTTGGTCTTGAACTCCTGACCTTGGGATCCACCTGCCTTGGCCTCCCAAAGTGCTGGGGATTACAGGCGTGAGCCACTGCACCGGGCCTCAACAATTATTTATTAAGCACCCACTATATTTCAGGCCGTATACCTTTAAAAAAAAAATTGAGTCAGGGTCTCGCTCTGCTGTTGCCCAGATTGGACTGCAGTGGTGCGATCATGGCTCACTATAGCCTCAGGCTCAAGCGATCTTCCCACTTCAGCCTCCTGAGTGGCTGGGACCACAGGCGCTCATCACCACTCTCAGGTAATTTTTTTTTTTTGAGCCAGAGTCTCACTCTGTTGCCCAGGCTGGAGTGCAGTGGCGTGATCTTGGCTCACTGCAACCTCCACCTCTGGGGTTCAAGCGATTCTCCTGCCTCAGCCTCCTGAGTAGCTGGGATTACAGGCGTGTGCCATCACGCCCAGCTAATTTTTTGTATTTTCAGTAGAGATGGGGTTTCACGGTGTTGGCCAGGACAGTCTGGATTTCCTGACCTCGTGATCCGCCCACCTCGGCCTTAAGCTAATTTTTAAAAAAATTTTTTAGTAACGATGAGGTCTCACTATGTTGCTCAGGCTGGTTTTGAACTTCTGAGATCAAGTCATCCTCCTGTCTCAGCCTCCCAAAATGCTGGAATTATAGGCATGAGTCATTGTGCCCAGCCTTGTGCCATTTTACTTTATTCTATTATTATATTTCTTTTCTTTTTTTTTTTTTGAGACCAAGTCTCACTCTGCTACCCAGGCTGGAGTGCAGTGGCAATATCTCAGCTTACTGCAGCCTCTGCCTCCCAGGTTCAAGCGATTCTCCTGCCTCAGACTCCCCAAGTAACTGGGATTACAGGTGCCTGCTACCACATCCGGCTAATTTTTGTATTTTTAGCAGAGACAGGGTTTCACCATGTTGGCCAGGCTGGTTTCAAACTCCTGGCCTCAAGTGATCCACCTGCTCGGCCTCCCAAAGTTCTGGGATAACAGGCATGAACCACCGTGCCCAGTGTATTTTTATTTTTTAAGACAGAGTTTCACTCTGATGCCCAGGCTGGAGTGCAGTGGTGCAATCTTGGCTCACTGCAACCTCTGACTCCTGGGTTCAAGTGATTCTTGCCTGTCAGCCTCCAGAGTAGCTGGGATTACAGGCGTGTGCCGCCACACTGGGCTAATGTTCGCTTTTTTTTTTTTTTTTTTTTTTTTGAGACGGAGTCTCGCTCTGTCGCCCGGGCCGCCGGATCTCAGCTCACTGCAAGCTCCGCCTTCCGGGTTTACGCCATTCTCCTGCCTCAGCCTCCGCAGTAGCTGGGACTACAGGCGCCCGCAACCTCGCCGGGCTAGATTTTTGTATTTTTTTAGTAGAGACGGGGTTTCACCGTGTTAGCCAGGATGGTCTCGATCTCCTGACCTCGTGATCCGCCCGTCTCAGCCTCCCAAAGTGCTAGGATTACAGGCTTGAGCCACCGCGCCCGGCTCGCATTTTTGGTAGAGACAGAGTTTCACCATCCTCTTCTCTCCATTGTTATTACCATTGATCTAGTTCAGGTTCCCATAATCTCCCACTTGAACAAGTGGTCTAACTCCTCTTATTCTGGCTGAACTCCTGGCCTCAAGTGATCCACCTGCCTCAGCCTCCCCAAAGTGCTGGGATTACAGGCTGAGCCACTGCACCGAGGCCCTGTACCATTTTAAAAGTCAGAGGCTACTATGATAAAGAAAAACAGCTCTGGCCTTCAAGCAGGGTACTCTCTAACAGAAGCTTCATAACTGTATGGAATGACTTTTTTTTTTTTTTTTTTTGAGACAGAGTCTCACTCTGTCGCCCAGGCTGGAGTGCAGTGGCGCGATTTCAGCTCACTGCAACCTCTGCCTCACGGGGTCAAGCGATTTTCCTGCCTCAGCCGCCATGCCCGGCTAATTTTCTTTTTGTATTTTTAGTAGAGACGGGGTTTCACCGTGTTGCCCAGGCTGTTCGCGAACTCCTGACCACAGGCAATCTACCAGCCTCGGCCTCCCAAAATGCTGGGATTACAGGCATGAGCCACCGCACCTGGCCGAAATTATTTTTAAAATAAGATATTGGGAGATGCGGCTATTTTACCCTACCATAGGAACATTTAAATAACTTGAATAAATCTTAAAATGACTCCCACGTCTCAAATGGTTTTAGGATAGAGCGGCATAACCAAGATCTGCCACACAGTGGCAGTATTTCTCCAGGGACAAAGGTAATTTGGAGGCCCAGGACTTTGGAAAAGCAGGTAGTTCTCACACTTTACTCCAGAGGAATAGCAGTACTAAAAATGTAACATAATATCCTTCCTCAATTTGCAGAAAAAGAAATAAAAGACATAATTCAGTCAATTATCTTCCTTGAAACTTTCTTAAGCCTTTGGTTTCTGCTTTTGTCTGCCAAGGAACACGTATAAATAGAGCACTTTCAGAACTGGCTGAGCATGTTAAGTTCCATGGCTGATTTTTCCCCAGACTTGTAATGTGAGAATTGCTTTTTAACTTTTTTTTGTGATATAATAATATATCCTACTAGTAAAAATGTTTCCTCATTCAAATGACCAGATTAACAGCATCAGTATTGCAAAATGCTTCCTATGAAGTGCTATACTTCCTGGTGCCCTGCCCATTAAACCTACTTGAGAATCATGATCTCATCCAGTGTTTTCTAGTTACAAAAAAGAAGAACAAGTTTCTTTTCTTTTCTTTCTTTTTTTTTTTTTTTTGAGACAGAGTCTCGCTCTGTCACCCAGGCTGGAGTGCAGTGGCCGGATCTCAGCTCACTGCAAGCTCCGCCTCCCGGGTTTACGCCATTCTCCTGCCTCAGCCTCCCGAGTAGCTGGGACTACAGGCGCCCGCCACCACGCCCGGCTAGTTTTTTGTCTTTTTTAGTAGAGACGGGGTTTCACCAGGTTAGCCAGGATGGTCTCGATCTCCTGACCTCGTGATCCGCCCATCTCGGCCTCCCAAAGTGCTGGGATTACAGGCTTGAGCCACTGCGCCCGGCTCTTTTCTTTTTTTTGAAATAGAGTCTCACTCTCTCACCCAGACTGGAGTGCAGTGGCATGATCTGAGCTCGCTGCAACCTCCACCTCCTAAGTCCAACCAATTCTCCTGCCTCAGCCTCCCGAGTAGCTGGGATGATAGGTGCCTGCCACCACGCCCAGCTAATTTTTGTATTTTTAGTAGAGTCAGGGTTTCACCACATTGGCCAGGCTGGTCTCGAATTCCTGGCCTCAACTGATCTGACTGCCTCAGTCTCCCTAAATGCTGGGATTACAGGCATGAGCCACTGTGCCCAACCTCCAATAAAGAACACATTTCTGAGAAACTAAATTACTTACTTAAGTTCATGAAGCCCTCTATGGGACAGGTTCAGACTAATCCCCGTAAAGCGAGCACTCCAGATGTTTCCTTGGTTGCCACTTATCAACTTGATAAACAAGGATTGTTGGATGACTACAATAATGAAGGGACAGAGAGGTCAAGGTGATTCACAGGTTTCTGAACTGGTGAGTGGATTATGGTTCCATTCACCAAAATTGAGAATACAGGTTGCTAATTCTAAATACCAACTCACTTTATCTTGGCACAAGTTAATGTGTAAAATGTGTAAAATAAAAGGTTTCCTGGGGATGGGAGGAATGAGAAATTGTTGTTTAATGGGCATAGAGTTTCAGTTTTGCAAGATGAAAAGAATTCCAGGCCAGGCACGTTGGGTCACAGCTGTAATCCCAGCACTTTGGGAGGCCGAGGTGGGTGGATCACTTGAGGTAGGAGTGCGAGACCAGCCTGGCCAACATGGTGAAACCCCATCTCTCCTAAAAATACAAAAAAGTAGCCGAGCATGGTGGTGGGAGCCTGTAATCCCAGCTACTTGGGAGGCTGAGGCAGGATAATTGCTTGAACCCAGAAGGCAGAGGTTGCCGTGAGCCAAGATAGCACCACTGCACTCCAGCCTAGGCAATAAGAGCAAAACTCCATTTCAAAAAAAAAAAAGAAAAGAAAAAAAGAAAAGAAAAAGAAAGAAAAAAAGAAAAGAATTCTGAAGAACGGTTACATAACAATTTGAATGTACTTCTGAACTGCATACTTTAAAATGATTAAGGTGGTAAATTTTCTGTTATATATGTTTTACCACAATAAAAAATGAATAAAAGGTTTTCCTTTCCTAGCTTACCCCTGTCCACCCATTGTTCAAATTGGAGCTTTCTCTCTTCGCTTCTGTGATGAGTGAAGAGGTGCTCCCCAAAGATATTTTAAAATACTAATATAAGGAATGTTATTTCATTTATTCACTTTCAGAGGGAGCTCAAGTTGTCAAATTGTTGGCTGGGAGTGGTGGCTCACGCCTGTAATCCCAGCACTTTGGGAGGCCGTAGCGGGCGGATCATGAGGTCAGGAGATCGAGACCATCCTGGCGAACACGGTGAAACCCCATCTCTACTAAAAACACAAAAAATTAGCCGGGTGTGGTGGTGGGCGCTTGTGGTCCCAGCTACTAGGGAGGCTGAGGCAGAAGAATGGCGTGAACCTGGGAGGCGAAGCTTGCAGTGAGCTGAGATTGTGCCACTGCCCTCCAGCCGGGGCGACAGGGTGAGACTCTGTCTCAAAAAAAAAGGTTGTCAAGTTGTCAAGTGAATGAATTAATTAGTTCAACAAATATTCATCAGTTTTCCTACCTTGAACCTGGGATGTTCTAAGCCCTTTGTTCTCAAAGTGTGGTCTCCAGATCAGCGACACCAGCATCACCAGGGAATTTGTTAAGAAATATACATTCCTGTGGGACATGGTGGTTCATGCCCATAATCCCAGCACTTTGCGAGGCTGAGACGTGCAGATTGCTTGAGTCCAAGAGTCTGAGAACAGCTTGGGCAACATGGTAACAACCCTTCTCTACAAAATAAAAAATTAGCTGGGCATGGTGGTGCACACCTATAGTCCCAGCCACTTGGGAGGCTGAGGTGGAAGCGCTGCTTGAGCCTGGGAGGTTGAGGCTGCAATGAGCTGTGATCATTCCACTGCACTCAGGGAGGAAAAAAGGAAAGAAAGAAGTATACATTCCTGGACCCCACTTCAGATATACTGAATCAGAAACTTTGGCACTAGGACCCAACAATCGCTGTTTTTACCAGCCTTTCAGATTATTCTGATGCATGCTCAAGTTTAAGAAAGATAATTCTAGGTTGCAATGATACAGAGGCAAAGAAAACAAAGTGCCTGTCCTCTTGGAATAATAACAAAGAGATATAAATAAAATTTCAGGCAAAGGGAAGTGTTATCAGGGAAAGCAGCACAGGAGAAGGAGGGAGAACACAGAGGATGCTCAGGCAGGGTCTCTCTGAGGGGTATGAGCTCTGAAGTCACCTCGAGTCTGAAAATTGGCTCCACCAGTTTCTAGCCTTTTCAAAGTTTGGTTTTCTCATCTTCTAAGAAAGAGATAATGATATTACCTACAAGTTTACTCTGAAGATTAAATAAGATAACATTTATAAAATCCTTGCAACTGTTTCTGTCACTGAGTAAGGCTTCAACGAACGTTAGCCCTCCACATATGATGGGGAGTGCCACAGATGTATATTTGGGAGTCATTGATTTAGAAATTAATAGCAAAGTGGATGAAAAGGTGGATAAACCAAGACACAAAAAGAGAAGAGGATGGATGATGGGCTGTTTTTGGTGGCAGGGGCAGAAGTGGGTTGAGAGATGGTGGGGAGGTAAAGAAATGAAGATGTGGAAAGGAAGCTTTTTTCTGAACCCAGCCAAAGCTGGAAACTTGGAAGAGGAGGCCAGTGGATTGGGTGACGAACCAACCATTTGGTATGCCTGTGACTGAGGAGGTTCTCAGGATGCAGGACTTTCAGTGCTAAAACTAGGAAAGTCCTGGGCAAGCTGGGCTGGCAGTGGATATGACCATGGAGGGTGAAGTGAGCAATAAATATTCTGACCTTTCTTTCCTGGTGGTCTCTCATCTCCTTACAGTCACTTTATAAAGTGCCTTTACAGGGGCCTGACCCAACCAGAAGCCAGAGGGCAAGGGAGCTGGGATAATACAGTCTAGAGAGGTCAGCCTTGCCTTGACACAAAACAGGGTAAAGGAAGGACAGAGAATTGACATGGAGGGGCAAAATATAATGGCCAGCACAGTGGCAAAAGTGGGATTAGAATTGTTTGGGATAGGCCAGGTGCGGTGGCTCACGCCTGTAATCCTAGTACTTTGGGAGGCTGAGACGGGCGAATCACGAGGTCTGGAGTTCGAGATCAGCCTGGCCAACACGGTGAAACCTCATCTCTACCAAAGATACAAAATAGCTGGGTATGGTGGCACACGCCTGTAATTCCAGCTACTCAGGAGGCTGAGGCAGGAGAATCGCTTGAACCCAGGAGGTGGAGGTTGCAGTGAGCCAATATCAGGTCATTGCACTTTAGTTTTTAAAGACTAAAGGTCTTTAAAAAATAAAAGTGGGCCAGGCGCGGTGACTCACGCCTGTAATCCCAGCACTTTGGGAGGCCGAGGCGGGCGGATCATTTGAGGTCAGGAGTTCGAAACCAGCCTGGCCAACATGGTGAAACCCTGTCTCTACTAAAAATACAAAAATTAGTCAGGCATTGGTGGTGGGTGCCTGTAATCCTAGCTACTTGGGAGGCTGAGGCACGAGAATCGCTTGAACCCGGGAGGGGGAGGTTGCAGTGAGCTGAGATCGCGCCATTGCATTCCATCCTGGCTAACAGAGGGAGGCTCCGTCTCAAAAAAAAAAAAAGTGTGTGTGTATACATATATATGTGTGTGTGTGTGTATATATGTGTGTGCATATGTATGTGTGTACATATATGTGTGTGTATATGTGTGAGCGTGTATATATATGTGTGTGTGTGTGTGTGTGTATATATATATATATTCAGTGGTAAGTGTCGTGTACAAAAGGCAGACAGGATCTAGCTGCTCCAGAAATGAAGTCAGTGGAGAAAATCCCCACGGGGACCTTGGAATCCCTTTAAAAAGGTTCAGGTACAGGACACTCCCAGGTGCCCAGGAACCGTTTCCCAGCTCACTTCCCCCAGAGGACTCACCCCTCCGATCGCACTTCCTGCTTTGGCAAGTGTCAATGGTCAAACACCACTGCTCGCCTGGTACCTACTGCTCGCCCCAGTGTACTTCCAGCTCCCGGAGGCTCCGCTTCCAGCAGCTGCGACCCAGCCCGGGTTATATGAGGTTGGGCGGCCGGAGGCGCTGCGTGATTGGTGGGTCGGAACGGGGCGGGGACTCGCTGGAAAGTCCCCTCTGGATTGGTGCAAACCATCGGGGTGGGACCTCTACTCTGGCTGGGCGGGAAAGCTCGAACTGCGCTGCCGGGCTGGAGACGGCGGGAGCCGCTGCTCTCCGGCTGAGGGAACCAGAGACAGCTCGGTCCCTAACGGAGCGCCGGGGAGGCAGGCGTCATGACGGGCGAGGTGGGTTCTGAGGTGAGTTTATGCACACGCCCCCCACCGGGGCTGCGAAGGCCCGGCACCGAGGGGTTAGGTGGGGCCGGGGTAGACCCCGCTGACCCGGGGAGCCCGGGCGGGAGGACTGCGGCTCCCGGCGTTCACCGCGTCGGCTCCCGCAGCCTCGAGACTCGGTCGGGATGGGTTCCGACCGGGCGTCCCGTCCCGCCGCCGGGCTTCCCGCGCTTCGGGCTCCGTGGCCGGGGAGCTCCAGGTCTCTGCGGCGCGCGCTGCCGGCAGCCCAGCCCCTCCTCAGCCGGTTCCTGCCGCCAGCCCTCCCCTTTGGCGCGTTTCCTGTCGCGGAAGCTCCTCCCCTCAGGGTGCCCTGAAAGCCAGGAGGCTCTGGCCGAACCGGGCCGCAGGGGTGCGGGGCGGGATTCTCCGCAAATAGAGGACGAGGGTATTAGGGAGTTCCACGTTGGGCCTGGGAGGGGCCCTGGAGGTCATCGCGCGGAGGCCCTTTGCGTTTTCCTACGGGGCCCCGAGTGGGACGTCACCGTTGGGGCGCCTGGCTGGTGGCTCGCAGCTCCCTGGCGAAATTGGGCATAGAAAACAGATGTTTCCAGACCTGTGTCCTTTCTGGGGCCGGATTCGGGCAAGGCACTCTCGCCTTAGGAGCAAAATTTAAAGGGGCGCCAAAACACTCATTAATCAAACTCATATTTTAATGCAATTTTTTTTAAACCGAAATTAATGCAAAAAATTTTTATGATTTGATATTGAACAAAATATCAGACGTTTAAACAGAGACAAGATCTGACCAGTCATTTGCACGACCTTGCCTCACTCACCTCACCCTAATCCCGTCCCTGGTTCCAATAAACTTTATTTACAAAAGCGGGTGTATTATTTACCTCATGAGCCATAGATTATTGATTTAATTTTTTAAAAAATATTGCATTAATATGTTATTTATTTTGATTACTGAATTTTTTGAGACCTCACCCCACCCTGTTCCTGGCCCTGCACTTTTTTTTTTTTTTTTTTTTTTTTTTTTTTTTTTTTTTTTTTTTTTTTTTTTTTTGAGGCGGAGTCTCGCTCTGTCGCCCGGACTGGAGTGCAGTGGCCAGATCTCAGCTCACTGCAAGCTCCGCCTCCCGGGTTTCCGCCATTCTCCTGCCTCAGCCTCCCGAGTAGCTGGGACTACAGGCGCCCGCCACCTCGCCCGGCTAGTTTTTGTATTTTTAGTAGAGACGGGGTTTCACCGTGTTAGCCAGGATGGTCTCGATCTCCTGACCTCGTAATCCGCCCGTCTCGGCCTCCCAAAGTGCTGGGATTACAGGCTTGAGCCACCGCGCCCGGCCTGGCCCTGCACTTTGACGTTGCTGCAAATTGCCTAGAAGAGAATCATCATTCAAAACAGCCCTATTCCTTGAGCTGTCTGGTTACCTAAATTCGATTTCCGCATTCACAAACAGAAGTAATAATTTCACTGCTTTGGATTGTTGAGAGGATCGTCAGTGCATACATATTAATTCTCAGCAATCCCAGCACTTTGGGAGGCCAAGGCCAGCAGATTGCTTGAGCTCAAGATTTTGAAACCAGCCAGCCTGTTTTCTAACATGGCAAAACCCCGCCTCTACAAAAAAAAATACAAAAATTAGCCGGGCGTCGCCCGTAGTCCCAGCCGCTCAGTAGGCTGAGGTGAGAGGATCCTTTGGGCCTGGAGGTCAAGCCTGCAGTGAGCCATGATCCTGCCACTGCACTCTAGCCTGGGTGACAGAGTGAGATGCTGTATCAAAAAAAAAAAAATTGTGCCAAGCATCCAAATCAATTTTATATATATATATATATTTTTTTTTTTTTTTTTCCGAGATGGAGTCTCGCTCTGTTGCCCAGGCTGGAGTGCGGGGCGCAATCTCGGCTCACTGCAACCTCTGTCTCCCGGGTTCAAGTGATTCTCCTGCCTCGGCCTCCTGAGCAGCCGGGACTACAGGCACACACCACCATGCCCAGCTAATTTTTGTATTTTTAGTAGAGACGGGGTTTCACCATATTGGCCAGGCTGGTCTCAAACTCCTGACCTCGTGATCCACCTGCCTCGGCCTCCCAAAGTGCTGGGATTACAGGCATGAGCCACCATGCCTGGCCAATTTAATGATTTTTTGAGAAACCACTCGGGTGAGACCTTGCATCCTGTTACATTACTGATGTTCATATTTCTCCCTTTATTAATAAGTGTATTCAGAGCCCTGAGAACTCCAAGGAGGTAGACTTGGCATCTAGGATTAGCTTGGTCACTAACTGATCAAGTCACCTAACACACCCCTCCTCCTTAGGTTTTTATTTGCGACTTTTTAAACTGTCTTATTTAGAAATTTTCAAACCTATACAACCGTAGAAAGGATGGTATAATGAACCCATCACCTTACTTCAACTACAGTTTGAATATGTCTCGTCTGAAATGCTTGGGACGAGAAGGGTTTTGAATTTCAGATTCATTTTGGGTTTTGGAATATTTGCATACACTTAATGAGATGTCTTGGGGGAGGGACCCAAGTCTAAACATGAAATTCAGTTATATTTCATATATACCTTACACACATAGTCTGAAGGTAATTTTATACAGCATTTTAAAATAATTCCGTGCATGAAGCAAAGGTTTTATTGCAGCTCATCATATGAGGTCAGGTGTGGAATTTTCATCTAGTGAAATTTCAATTAGCATCATGTCAGTGCTAAAATATTTTGGATTTGGGAGCATTTCAGGTTCACATTAAAGATGTTCAACCTGTATTATCAAATCATGATCAATCTTGTTTCATTTATACCGCTACCCATTTTTCCTCTCACAGGATTATTTGGAGGAAAATCCCAGATATCATATTATTTGAACCACAAATATTTTAGTGTGCCTATCTAACAGACAAGGGCTTTCCAAAAAAAGATAACTACAATATTATTACCACACCTAAGAAGGATCTAGTCAGTGTTCAGATTTCTTTGACTCATAGATATTTCATTTATTTTTATATGTCACTTTAGCATAATTATTTACATTTTTTTGAATCATCAGAAGTTGGCATATTGCAATTGTTTATATTATATATGTGTATATATACATATATGTATGTATTTTAAGATATACATACATATATAAAACATACTTATATGTGTGTGTATACACATATATATGTATTTTAAGATATACATACATATATAAAGCATACATTTATGTATATAGAAATATACAGGGCCAGGTGTGGTGGCTTACGCCTGTAATTCCAGCATTTTGGGAGGCTGAGGCAGGCGGATCACCTGAGGTCAGGAGTTCGAGACCAGCCTGGCTAACATGGTGAAACCCCGTTTCTACTAAAAATACAAAAAATTAGCCGGGCATGGTGGCATGCACCTGTAATCCCAGCTACTCGGGAGGCTGAGGCAGGAGAATCGCTTGAACCCAGGAGGCGGAGGTTGTAGGGAGCCAAGATCATGCCATTGCACTCCAGCTTGGACAACAAGAGCAAAACTCCGTCTCAAAAAAAAAAAAAAGACAAAGAAATATAGCATATAGAAATATACATACATGTATAAATATATGGAAATATACATACATACACACATATATTCATTCACTTACGTATTAACTAACTTTATAGGTTTCTCTCCCTCTGTTTTTTTTTTTCTTTGCAATATATTGCAAAGGCCAGGCGCAGTCACTCATACCTGTAATCCCAGCACTTTGAGAGGCCAAGGTGGGTGGATCACCTGAGGTCAGGAATTTGCAACCAGCCTGGCCAGCATGGAGAAAACTTGTCTCTATTAAAATACAAAAAATTAGCTGGGCTTGGTGGTGTGCGCCTGTAATCCCAGCTACTTAGGAGGAGAATCGCTTGAACCCAGGAGGCAGAGGTTGCAGTGAGCAGAGATTGCGCCGCTGCACTCCAGCCTGGGTGACAGAGCAAGATCCTATCTCAAAAAAAGAAAGAAAGAAAGAAACCACCCAGTTTGACTTGTGGAGTTTCCCACATCTAGGTTGCATCTCTGTGGTATTATTCAACATGTTTCCCTATTCACTCTATTTCCTGTAACTTGGTAGTTAGATCTAGAGACTTGATAGGATTCAAATTTGATTGTTCTGTCAGGAATACTTTATAGCTAGTATTGAGTACTTCTATTAGGCAGCACATAATGTCTGGTGTTTCTCTTTTGGTGATGTTAGCAGCCATTAATGATAATTGCCGAGGTCTTATTTAATTGAGGGTTGATAAAATTGTGATAATCTAATTCTATCATTTGTTAATTCATTAGGATATTTCTCTAAATAGAAACTTCCCCTCATCAATCATGGGATATATGGGGAACAGTTCACACAGAAAAGGCATAATAAATGCTTGATTCTTTTCATTTTTTAACCATTACTAAAGGAGTTGGTTCTGTTAGCATCCTTCAAAGGTGAAAAACAAACTTTTGTTTGTTTGTTGTCCAGTAATTCTAAATGTCATCCCTTCAAGGAACCATTGTATTTGGTTCTTTCCTTAGTTCAGGTTGATGATCCCATGATGATTTCTGTGTCATTATGTACTTGGAGCTTTTGGTCACTTGCTGGTTAATACAAAGTATATTGTCATTTTCTAGGTTCACCTGGAAATCAATGATCCAAAAGTCATTTCACAAGAGGAAGCAGATAGTCCTTCAGATAGTGGACAGGGCAGCTGTGAAACAATTGGACCCTTGAGTGAAGGAGGTTTGTAATAGTAATTTTATTTTTAGGAATAGTATGCAGGAGCCTCAGTTGTAAGTAGATTGGATTAATTTCATTATTCTCTTGATTTATTCCATTAATGCCCCATCCTTATTGTTTGTTTTACTATAAAAGCAAAATAACAGTGCTTGTACCTTTTTGAAACGATGTTATATTGTTGAATGTCTAATAGCTACCACATTGCCTGGTTAATTGCATCCATCCTATAATAAAAGGAATTTTAACACCTGCCAGTGGATTAGAACAACTTCACACATTGTAAATATACATAAAATTACATTTCCCAGTAAGAGACATTTTTCCCAGGGAAAATGTTTTTCAAAATGTATTTTTAGATTTGCTTTGCTACAATCAGTTCTTAATAGTAGTCACATAATTTCACAATGTAATATATCACGTGTATAACTGAATATATTTTTGAGGAGTAGTGGGACTAGGAGGAAGATCAAATGATGGTATAATTAAAAGAAAATTGTTTCTTCCAGATTCAGATGAAGAGATATTTGTAAGTAAGAAGTTGAAAAACAGGAAGGTTCTACAAGACAGTGATTCCGAAACAGAGGACACAAATGCCTCTCCAGAGAAAACTACCTATGACAGTGCCGAGGAGGAAAATAAAGAGAATTTTTATGCTGGGAAAAATACAAAAATCAAAAGGATTTACAAAACTCTGGCAGACAGTGATGAAAGTTACATGGAGAAGTCTTTGTATCAGGAAAATCTCGAAGCGCAAGTGAAACCTTGCTTAGAGCCGAGTCTTCAGTCTGGAAACTCTACAGACTTTACCACTGACAGAAAGAGTTCCAAAAAGCACACAAATGATAAAGAAGGAACTTCAGGAAAAGCAAAAGTAAAATCGAAAAGAAGACTTGAGAAAGAGGAGAGAAAAATGGAAAAAATTAGACAGCTGAAAAAGAAGGAAACAAAAAACCAGGTACATTTTAAAGAATAATTTGCTATTGCTTGGGTAGGTTAACATTTTAGAAAAGGTTGCTGTTAGTACTTGAGGTTGTCTCTGCTCTCCAAATATTGCTTTGAATTGACTATTTTGTGTTAAGAATAATAGGGTATGTTATTTAAAACTAACGGGTCTTGGCCAGGTGCAGTGGTGCATATCTCTAATCCCAGCACTTTGGGAGGCTGAGGCCAGAGGGTCACTTAAGCCCAGGAGTTCAAGACCAGCCTAGGCAACAGAGTGAGATCCCGTCTCTACAAAAAAGTTAAAAATTAGTTGGGTGTGGTGGCCGTAGTCCCAGCTGTAGTCCCAGCTACTTGGGAGGGTGAGGTGGGAGAATCACTTGAGCCCAGGAGGTCGAGGTTGCAATAAGCTGTAATTGTACCACTGCATTCCAGCGTGGATGACAGAGTGAGACCCTGTCTCAAAAAACAAAACAAAACAAAACAAAAAAATAAAACTTATTGGTCTTATTCTATTTTGGGTATGCAGAGGACATTTCCAAATAAATGGGTTTCTTATTTTCTTTATGAGCACATGGAGTAATCCTTTGCTGTCTCTGAGCTGATGAAAATTAATGGAAAGAAGGCTTTTTAATGCATCTGTCAGTCAGAAGTCTTGTTTGCTAACTAGAAAAACTATCCTCAAATTTATAAACTAGCTGCTTAACAAGTATTTGACTTTTCAAAAAAAATTTACTGTTTATTAAGTTAGTTTTAGACAGTTGCATAAAATCACAACTTGGACTTCAAAGGATAAGTGTGAGTTAGGAACCAGTGAGAATGTTGTAGATTTTATATGCTTGTCTGTTGATGAAACATGGGCTTTTTCTGGCCTGATCCAAATTATTATATGATGTTGTGAAATACTGGATTTTTAAATGATTGGATTATGCTTTTTGTTTATGTATTATCTAGGAAGATGATGTAGAACAGCCATTTAATGACAGTGGCTGTCTTATTATGGATAAAGACCTTTTTGAAACTGGGTTGGAGGATGAAAATAACTCTCCATTGGAAGATGAAGAGTCAATAGAATCAATAAGAGCAGCTGTAAAAAACAAAGTAAAAAAGCACAAGGCAAGTAAAACATGATTGCAATAAGAGTTAACCAACCGCCTCTGACCTTTGCTATATTTTTAATTTACTGTTGGAACCTTAATTTTTTCTTTTTTTAACTGAAGAAAAACGTGTCAATTGACTTAAGTTTTCAGCTGTTAATTTTGGAGACTTGCAGTACAAGTGATAGACGTGCTAACTTATTTGGAAACTAGTTCTTTGTTATTACCCTTTTAGGAATGCTGAAAAAAAAGACTTAAGATACTTGGCGGTGTAGTAAGATGCAGGTAAATAATAGGGAAGAGATGTAAATTTTGCAATCCTATAGCCTTTGAGAAATGAACCCTATAGGGTTTCAGGAAGGGTATCAAAGAGAGGCATCAGTCAAAACATTGTTGTCCCGAGTATTTGGAAGCATAATTTTTCTTCCTAAGATTTTTTTTAGCTTCCTGCGAGTTATTATCCCTCTTTAGGGAAAGATGTAAGCAGAGGTAAAAGAAATAAGGGTCCAAACTCCATTTGAGGTATCTAATTTGTTTTCTAAGCATAATAGGATGCTGTGTGTTTAATAATTTCTATTCGATGATTATTGATTTATTAATGTAGCATGATGTGGTGTTGGATGACAAAAGTAGACTTCAACTAAATCATCCTCTTATTTGAATTTTGTTTTTGTCCTAATAATCAACATGCCATTTCTTTTAGAAAAAAGAACCATCTTTGGAGAGTGGGGTCTATTCATTTGAGGAAGAAAGTGAGTTATCAAAAGGAACCACGAGGAAGGTGAGGTAGAGCCCTGTATATTAGTCACATTGATCTCTTTACACAGGAGTTTATGGATTGCTTAGGGATAAATATTTTATTTTGTCTATCATATTTTTCTGTTACCCATCATATTGCTTTGTACATAGTAGGAACAAAATATGGATTGGATTGAACGAATTCTCTGAGACTTGAATGAATTCTCTAAGACTTTAAATGAATTCCTTGAGTTTATACTGCATTTGGCTTACTATTTCCTTTCCTCTTTTCTTGGAGAGAGCAAACTCTTGAGGGATGAATATCTATCTTTCTGGATATTCATATAATTAATGTAGTCTCACTTTTTGTTTTCTTTAAGGAAAGAAAGGCAGCCAAATTAAGTAAAGAAGCATTAAAACAACTGCATAGTGAGACTCAGCGCCTTATTCGAGGTAATGCAACCCAGTAAACTTTGAGGCAAAATCACAATATTTCTTGGTAAGCTCAACTTGGATGTTGAGGACTTTTATTTTTTTAACACTTCTAATGTGAACTCAGGTTATAATATCAAGTTTAGAATTGATCTTGGTGAAAGGCCATTGTTCTAAAGCCCTTGGAACATTTGTATAAACTGAAGAAATTTTCAGAACTGTAATGCAAGTAGGGAGGAAATTTAATGGTTGTCTGTGGACCGATTGTGTTAGGATTCTTTGGAGAGGTAGTAGTCCCTCCTATTTGCAGTTTTGGTTACCCGTGGTCAGCCATGGTCCATGGAATTAAAAAAAAAATCCCTTTGTCCAGTGTATCACACTGTATATGTTACCTGCCTGTTAGTCAGTTAGTAGCCCTCTCAGTTATCAGATGAAAAAAACACTGCATGGTTTAGTACTATCTGCAGTTTCAGGCATCCACTGCAGGTCTTGGAATGTATCCCTGTGGATAAGCAGGGACTACTGTATATAAATTTTTAGGCCCTACAGAGATTCTGATTCAGTAGGTTTGAAATGGGATCCAAGAATCTGTATTTCTAAAAAACTTCCTGGATCATTTTGATTTCACATCTAGGTTTAAAAGCCACTGGTCTTCAGGAAACTCTTCTGTACTTAGCTCCTCTGCCTTTGTTAAAGGGGAGTTTTCTATTTCTAGTGATGGCGTAGGTTATTATGTTTGGTTAACTGAACATGAAGCGACATTTCAGAATATACAGTATATATATTTGCTTGTTTTATTCTGTTTTATAGAGTCTGCACTTAACCTTCCATATCATATGCCTGAGAATAAAACCATTCACGATTTCTTCAAACGTAAACCCCGGCCCACTTGCCAGGGAAATGCCATGGCACTATTGAAGTAAGAACACTCTTATTATTATATTAAATTATTATTATTATTTTCATGAACATTTAGTTTTGTAGCAAACACCTGGCATAAAAAGTTCAGATTTCTCACTCCCCTAAAACTGATTTAACTGATATATACTAAGGGATGAGAATGTTTCACATTTAGGATAATTTTCAACTCCAGCTCATTTTCTCTTCTCTAGGTCATCTAAATATCAGTCAAGCCATCACAAAGAAATCACAGACACTGCAAACACTACTGAAATGAACAGTTATCACCATAGTAAAGGTTCTGGGCAGACAACGGGTGCAGAAAATGAAGTGGAAATTAATGCACTCCCTGTGGTTTCAAAGGAAACCCAGATCATTACTGGATTAGATGAGTCTTCCAGGAAGGATTTGGTAAAAAATGAAGAGCTAGAAATTCAGGGGAAACAGAAGCAGAGTGACATTAGACCTTCACCTGGGGACAGCTCGGTGGTGCAACAGGAATCCAACTTCCTTGGGAATAATCACAGTGAGGAATGTCATGTTGGAGGGCTTGTAGCATTTGAACCTCATGCCCTGGAGGGTGAAGACCCCCAAAATGCAGAAGAAACAGATGAGAAAGTGGAAGAGCCTGGGCAGCAAAATAAATCATCAGCAGTTGTGCCACCTGAAAGAGTGAGAAGGTTTACTCTGGATAGACTTAAGCAACTGGGAGTAGATGTTTCCATTAAACCACGGCTAGGTGCTGATGAAGATTCCTTTGTGATACTTGATGAACCTGAAACCAACAGAGGTAATCCTTTAAATTGTGGGAGTCTCCTTGGAGTGATTATCCTGGTAGCTTTTGATTATTGACCACTGTCGAGGACAGAGAACATAGGAGAAACCAATAACCACATGTGATCTTATCCTGCAGTTGTTCCAGATATGGGCAGAGTCCCTTTTAGAGAAATTTGGCAGGGTATCAGAGTGATCTAAGCCATGTTTACAATGGAAGTCTGTTGGCCAGGTGTAGTGGCTAATGCCTGTAATCCCAGTACTTTGGGAGGCCGAGGCGGGCAGATCACGAGGTCAGGAGTTTGAGACCAGCCTGGCCAAAATAGTGAAACCTGTCTGTACTAAAAATACAAAAATTAGCCCGGCATGGTGGCATGCATCTGTAGTCCTAGCTACTTGGGAGGCTGGGGCAGGAGAATTACTTGAACCCGGGAGACAGAGGTTGCAGTGAGCCGAGACTGCACCACTGCACTCCAACCTGGGTGACAGAGCGAGACTCTGTCTCAAAAAAAAAAAAAAGCTTGTTGATAGTTAATATAAAAAAGAGGTACATTGCTATTGTGTTATGGTATTTAGGAATTTATTATTTCTGCCTTTCCAATCTGAAATTAAGTTTTTTCTATAATCCTGAGTCAAATCTTAAGACATTGATGAAAACATCGTTTAGTTTTTTACTGCTAAAGAGAAACATTTTGGTTCACTTAAATTATCTGTGAAACTGAATTTCTTTTGTTTTCACTCATTCAACAAATATTAAAGTATCTACTATGAGTAAGTTGCTATGGGGCATACCAAGATAAATCTGATATTTAAGGTATACTTAAGATGCTTTTACTCTATTGGGGGAGATAAGAAGTATGCAAATAACAAGTACAAAGGAGAAAATGGTAAATGATGTCTTTGATAATGAATATGTCATTGATAATTGGAAAATAAATAACATGAAAAAGGAAAAGTATTATTTTCTTTTTTTTTTTTTTTTTTTTTTTTGAGACGGAGTCTCACTCTGTCACCAGGGCTGGAGTGCAGTGGCCAGATCTCAGCTCACTGCAAGCTCCGCCTCCCGGATTTACGCCATTCTCCTGCCTCAGCCTCCCGAGTAGCTGGGACTACAGGCGCCCGCCACCTCGCCCGGCTAGTTTTTTGTATTTTTTAGTAGAGACGGGGTTTCACCATGTTAGCCAGGATGGTCTCGATCTCCTGACCTCGTGATCCGCCCGTCTCGGCCTCCCAAAGTGCTGGGATTACAGGCTTGAGCCACCGCGCCCGGCCAGGAAAAGTATTATTTTCTTAAAGAACATTTAGAATAAAATACTGTAGGAATTCAGAGAGGGATAAATTTCTTCCAATGAATGGTTAGAGGACAGCTTGAAGAATAGGTGGATATAATTACTTGTTCACTGCCTTCCCTTTATACTGTGAGTTGGGATCTACTGCCTTGTTCCCTACTGTATCTCTAGTGCTTCCTCAGTGGATGACACATTGTAGGCACTTGTATTTATCAAATGAATGAATGATCTCTCAACACTGAACTCAAGTATTACCACGTTGAATAAATTTCCTGACTCTTAGATAGAGTTGGATGCTCCCCACTCTGCCTTGAGGCAGTATGGCATGGTGGTTAAGAGCTTAGACTTTGTGGCTGGACGCGGTGGCTCACGCCTGTAATCCCAGCACTTTGGGAGGCCGAGGCGGGTGGATTGTGAGGTCGGGAGATCAAGACCATCCTGGCTAACACGGTGAAACCCCATCTCTACTAAAAATACAAAAAATTAGCCGGGCGTGGTGGTGGGCGCCTGTAGTCCCAGCTACTCAGGAGGCTGAGGCAGGAGAATGGCGTGAACCCCGGAGGCCGAGTTTGCAGTGAGCCAAGATCACACCACTGCACTCCAGCCTGGGCAACAGAGCGAGACTCCGTCTCAAAAAAAAAAAAAAAGAGCTTAGACTTTGTAGGAAGACCAGGATTTGAATCTGGACTATCATAGTAATTATTTAACATTGTATATGCCATTTGACCTCTTCAAGCATCTTTTTTTAAAAAAAGAGAAGAAAGCCAGGCAGAGTGGTACACACCTGTAGTTCCAGCTACTGGGAAGGCTGAGACACAAGAGGGTCACTTGAGCCCAGGAGTTTAGGGCCATGCTGGGCAGCATATGAAATCCAGTCTCAAAAAAAGAAAAAAGAAAGAAAGAAAAAAGCATTATATGGCTTGTGGGCTATGGTGAAGATGTGTTGAAATAATGCATGCAAATGGATAGTATAAAGAAGCACTCAAAAAGTTGTTGCTGCTTCTACTATTATTAGTGAAATGGTTCACATCAAGACTTTTTGTTTTTGAGACGGACTTTCACTTGCTCTTGTCACCCAGACTGGAGTGCAATGCTGTGATCCCACCTCACTGCAACCTCCGCCTCCTGGGTTCAAGCAATTCTCCTGCCTCATCCTCTCAAGTAGCTGGGATTACAGATGCCCGCCACCACACCCAGCTAATTTTTGTATTTTTAGCAGAGACGGGGTTTCACCATGTTGGCCAGGTGAGTCTTGAACTCCTGACCTTAGCTGATCTGCCTGCCTTGACCTCCCAAAGTGCTGGAATTACAGGTGTGAGGCACTACACTCGACCAAGACTCTTTCATTAAACCGAGCACAGTCAGTGGCTTATGCCTGTAATTCTAGCACTTGAGGAGGTGGAGGTGGGAGGATTGCGTGAGCCCGGGGGGTCAAAGCTACAGTGAGTTGTGAGCTAAAATTGCACTACTGCACTCTAGTCTGGGAGACAGAACGAGACCCTGTCTCATAAAACACACACACACACACACACACAAAATTATGTTTCATTAAACAGCTTATTGTCGGCAGGTGCTATGTCAGCCACTATATCTGGTGTGTAAAATATGCTCAGTAAGTCTGTTAATTGAATGAGTTGACTTTGGAGATGGAGAGGATAGAAAGAGCACCTTGTCTCATTAAAAACACACACACACACACACACAAATAGATTCTCTTTCATTAAACAGCTTATTGTTGGTAGGTGCTATGTCAGCCACTGTATCTGGTGTGTAAAATATGCTCAGTGAGTCTGATAACTGAATAGGTTGACTTTGGAGATGAGGAGAAGGATAGAAAGAGCTCTGCATGGTGTTGCGTATTGGGAAGATGTGAAAGTCAGTTTGACCAGGGCTGGAGGTTGAGGTGGCAGAGTTGTGTAACAGAACTAGCATAGCTCCATTAGCAAAGAAGCATGAGAATAAGCTGTTGTCCGGAACACTGAGGGAAAGTTTCTGTTCTGTGGGACTAAAAGTTACCTAACAGTCCTAGACTGATAGGAAAGGGAGAAACGTTTTTTGAGTACCAACTATATTAGACACTGGTACATTCTTTGTTAGTTGTCTTTCTTAATTTTCATAGCACCAGGTATTATTTTGCAAAATGAAGAGACTGAGGCTCAGAGAGGTTAGGTTATTTTTCCAGCATTATACTTGGCTTATAAAGAGACCTACATAGTGGCTGGCATATGGTGAGCACTTACTTTTTAACTTGGAACATGTTTTCCTTTAGAAATAATTGACATGAAATTTGGGTTTCCAGACCAGCCATAATATACGTGAAGTTAGAATCAACATTCATTCATTCATGCAATAAATTGTATTTAGCACTGTGTTTGCTGCTGTGTATACATGTAAAACACTCCCCGCTCTCAAAGAAATTAAAGTATAATAGGAGTGATAGGCAGGCAAACAGACCATTACAATAGTGGATGGTAAGTGCTTACGATCAAGGTATGTAATTGAGGGTGCATTGGGAACCTAGAGGAAGGGATACCTTACTTGGAGCCTAGAAGTCAAGGAAGTTTCTGAAAGGAGCTCAGTAGAGATACCAAGGCAGGCAGGTGAGGGAGGACTTTTTGGTGGAGGGGTTGGACCTGCAGATGTCAGAGACAATAGAAAGCACAGGGTGTTCTACCTGGCTGAAGTGAAGATAGCAAGGACATTGGTGATCATTGCCCAGATCGTTCAGGGTTTTTATGCCATGCTAGGAGCTTGGACTTTAGCTCTTTGTAAGTAGAGGACCATTGAAACGTTTTCAGCAAAGGAAATGTTCAATCAGATACTCATTTTAGGAAGTTAAATCTGGTACCTGGTGTGGTGGATGCATTGGAAGAGGTTAAGAGTAAAAATAGTGGGAACAGCTCAGTTTCCTTACCTCATATAGGATAAGATTTCCATGAAAAAATGCATGTAAATTTAAATTTTGTGATGTTGCTTGCAATAGCATATGGAATAATCCCTGCCTCTAATTCTGCTTTCTGGACAAGAGTAATGTGAATGAGAACAGTTCTTATGCTGACTGCTGTTTTAAGTCCCAGGTAATCTTCCCACCCAACCATTTCTTTTACTCTAGTGGCATCCGTAATAACCTGCCTATTTCTGTTCCCTTTTCTCTGCCACTACCTGTTGCTTTCAGCTTTACTGAACCACTGCAAAATAGGAGGCAGACTTATAGCTGGTCTCTCTACTCTTTTGTTTGCAATGTAAACATAGCATCCTTTAGAGTTGGGTTTTTGCTGCTAATAATGTTGGGGGCTCAGAATAAAAAGATTTCCTTCATTTTTCTCTTTTTCTAGTAAGACCATCTAGAGGAAAAAGAATATATATCTAGATGCTAGTCACAAAAATACTGAAGTATGATTTGAGTGCAGTTTAGAAAATTAACCAAAGTTTCATGCCTATAGTTCCAGCACTTTGGGAGACTAAGGTGGGAAGATCGCTTTGAGGCCAGGTGTTTGAGACCAGCTTGGGCAACATAGCGAGTTCCTGTCTTTACAAGCTAGGACTCCCAAGTAGTCCTAGCTACTTGGGAGGGTGAGGTAGAAGGAATGCTTAAACCCAGGAGGTCAAGGTTGCAGTGAGCTGTGATCGCACACCCCTGCACTCCAGCCTGAGCAACAGAGCAAGACCCTGTCTCTAAAAAGAAAAATGAAAAGTGGCCGGGCACAGTGGCTCACACCTGTAACCCTAGCACTTTGGGAGGCTGAGGAGGGTGGATCACTTCAGTCCAGGAGTTCAAGACCAGCCTGGACAACATGGCAAAACCCGTCTCTACAAAAAATACAAAAATTGGCCAGGTGCAGTGGCTCACTCCTATAATCCCAGCACTTTGGGAGGCTGAGGTGGGCGGATCATCTGAGGTCAGGAGTTCAAGACCAGCCTGGCCAACATGGTGAAACCCCATCTGTACTAAAAGTAAAAATAAAAAATTAGGCCAGGCGCGGTGGCTCAAGCCTGTAATCCCAGCACTTTGGGAGGCCGAGACGGGCGGATCACGAGGTCAGGAGATCGAGACCATCCTGGCTAACACGGTGAAACCCCGTCTCTACTAAAAACTACAAAAAAACTAGACGGGCAAGGTGGCGGCGCCTGTAGTCCCAGCTACCTGGGAGGCTGAGGCAGGAGAATGGCGGGAACCCGGGAGGCGGAGCTTGCAGTGAGCTGAGATCCGGCCACAGCACTCCAGCCTGGGTGACAGAGCGAGACTCCGTCTCAAAAAAAAAAAAAAGCAAAAAAACTAGATGGGCGAGGTGGCAGGCGCCTGTAGTCCCAGCTACTCGGGAGGCTGAGGCAGGAGAATGGCGTGAACCCAGGGAGGCGGAGCTTGCAGTGAGCCGAGATCCAGCCACTGCACTCCAGCCTGGGCGACAGAGCGAGACTCCGTCTCAAAAATAATAATAAATAAATAAATAAATAAATAAATAAATAAAATAGCTGGGTGTTGTGGTGCACGCCTGTAATCCCAGCTTCTAGGGAGGCTGAGGCAGGAGAATTAGTTGAACCCAGGAGATGGAGGTTACAGTGAGCTGAGATCATGCCACTGCACTTTGGCCTGGGCAACAGAGTGAGACTCCATCTCAAAAAAAAAAAAAAATAAAAGTTAGCTGGGGTTGGTGGTACATGCCTATAGTCCTGGCTACTCTCAGGAGGTTGAGGTGAGAGGATCACCTCTAAGCTTGGAGAGATTGAGGCTACAGTGAGAGCCAAGGTTGCAACACTGCACTCCAGCCTGGGCCACAGAACAAGACTCCATTTAAAAATAAACCATTTTATCATGGACGAGAAGGCCACCTGAAAATATCCAGTGTGCATCAACTCCAAAGGAACTTTCTCCTTATAACTGCCAGCTATCACCACAGATTCCATTATGATATGAAGTGTTAAGCAGAGTTAACAGCTGGCTGAGGGAGAAAGGAGAAGGAAATTCTAAGATATTGCAGTGGTGAAGAGGGGTAAATTTATATCACTATTGGATTGCTGAACTTACTGTTCCCAGTATATATATATGCCCCTTTGTATACAAGTTGAGCATGTGATACTGGGGCTACAATATTTCCTTTCTCATTGTACCAACTGTACTAGTGTAACAGTTTTCACCAAAAAACTTATTACTGTCGTGCTGCTTAATTGTATCACTGACTGGATTGTCATTTTATTTTCCCTTCTTTAAAAAAATTGACCTTGCCTATATTTAGTAAGATTGCCAATAATGAAACGTTCAAAATAGGGAATTTGATCCCAGCACTTTGGGAGGCCAAGGTGGGCTGATCATTTGAGGTCAGGAGTTTGAGACCAGCCTGGCTAACACAGTGAAACCCTGTCTCTACTAAAAATACAAAAAATTAGCCGGGCGTGGTGGCAGGCGCCTGTAGTCCCAGCTACTTGGGAGGTTGAGGCAGGAGAATGATGTGAGCCCGGGAGGTGGAGCTTGCAGTGAGCTGAGATTGCACCACTGCACTCCAGCCTAGGCAACAGAGCTAGACTCCATCTCAAAAAAAAAAAAAAAAAAAGTCAAATTAGCCAGTCTGCTGGCACAGGCCTGTAGTCACAGCTTCTCCAGAGGCTGAGGCAGGAGGATCTGTTGAGCCCAGGGGTCAAGGCTGCAGTGAGCTGTGATGGTGCCACTGCACCCCGGCTTGAGTAACATAGCAAGGCCCTGTCTCAAAAAAATTAAAAAGAGGCCGGGCGCGGTGGCTCAAGCCTGTAATCCCAGCACTTTGGGAGGCCGAGACGGGCGGATCACGACGGTCAGGAGATTGAGACCATCCTGGCTAACACGGTGAAACCCCGTCTCTACTAAAAAAAAATACAAAAAACTAGCCGGGCGAAGTGGTGGGCGCCTGTAGTCCCAGCTACTCGGGAGGCTGAGGCAGGAGAATGGCGTAAACCCGGGAGGCGGAGCTTGCAGTGAACTGAGATCCGGCCACTGCACTCCAGCCTGGGCGACAGAGCCAGACTCTGTCTCAAAAAAAAAAAAAAAAAAATTAAAAAGAATAAAAAAGCAAGAGCCATTTTTAGCTTGTGGATAATACAAAAATAGGCTACCAACTAGAATTTGGCCTGTGAGCTACAGCTTGCTGACCCTTGTTATAGAGGCTGAGCTCAGACAACAAAAACGAAACTTTTCGGCTATTATGAAGTAACAGAGACTGGATTTACCTTCCTCCTTAAACAACTAAAAGGTCAGACAAAATATATGAAGTAAGTTTTTCAGGCATTTAACAGGCAGAATAGAACAGTAAGCTCTGAGAGAAGAGAAACAAATGAGGTGAGTCCTATCATTGCCCCAGCTTACCATCTGGAGAGTTTCCAGGCCACAACGCATACAGAGTGAACCTAAGTGGAGCCTGGCAATCTCCTAAAGTTGAGATCACACCACTGCACCCCAGCCTGGGAGACAGTGAGACTCCATCTCCAAAAAAAAAAAAAAAAAAAAATTAGCTGGGCATAGTGGTGCTCACCTGTAATCTCAGCTACTCAAGAGACTGAAGTAGGAGAATCACTTGAACTCAGGAGATGGAGGTTGCAGTGAGCTGAGATCGCATCATTGCACTCCAGCCTGGGCAACAGAGTGAGACTCCGTCTCAAAACAGAAACAAAAAACAGCAATAACAGATAGGGAATTTTAAACAGACTGGAAACCCATGAAAAATTTAGCCCTTGAATAGATGAGATTATAATCTTTTTTCCTACCAGTTTAATACTTTTAGAGAATTTTTAAAGAATGTTCAAAAGAATTGCACATATTTAGAAATTTCAGGTATACATTTCTGTCTGATTTTTTAAAGTCTGATTTTTGAAACGTTGAGGAAGAATAGTTGTGGCAGTCCATTAGTTTGGGTTAAGTTGTGTGAATTTGACTCAGGAGTTAATAGCAAGGGGTTTTTGGTTTCTCTGTGTGTGGTTTTCCTCATCATTGTTGAGCTAAAAAAACTTAGCTTGTAAGTCTTAAAGGAAGGAGTTTTGAACATGGCAAACTGACACACTGGTTGGCGTTTGGGTTTAGAACTGGAAGCCTTGAAGCAGCGTTTCTGGAAGCATGCTAATCCAGCAGCCAAACCCAGGGCTGGTCACACAGTGAACGTGAACGTCATAGTGAAAGACGTGGGCACTGATGGAAAGGAAGAGCTAAAAGCAGATGTGGTACCTGTGACTTTAACACCTAAGAAGTTGGATGGAGCAAGCCACACAAAACCAGGTATTGGAGCCCACAGGTTTTGTTTTTTGCTTTTTACTTTGTATTCTAACAGATCTTCAAGGCTGTTGAAAACCTTATAATGAAAAGTTATAGAATCTTTTTCTTTGGAGACTTTGGACAGCAGTATCTCTGGCATGATTCATGTGTAGCACACCTAGAGGTGTGGGGTGGACAAGCTGGCTTTATTTTTTAAAAATTATCATTTGTCTTATAAAAAACAAATACCCATTATAGAAAAATATATAGAATAAATGAAAAATGTAATCTTCTGAGACAGGTTCTATAACCAAATTGTGTATCCTTTTAAACTCTCTTCTTTGCACATATGTATATGTATTTAAACAAAAACAGGGCCAGGTGCAGTGGCACAGGCCTGTAATCCTAGCACTTTGGAAGGCCAAGGCAGGAGGATCTCTTGAACTCAGGAGTTGGAGACCAGCCTGGGCAACATAGTGAGCCCTAATCGCTACTAAAAAAAAAAATTATCCAGGCATGGTGGCATGCACCGTGGCCCCAGATACTTGGGAGGCTGAGACAGGAGGATCATTTGAGCCAGGAGGTTGAGGTTGCAATGAGTCATGACTGTGGCACTGTACTCCAGCCTAGGCAAGAGGGTGAGACCCTGTCTCAAAACAAAACAACCCACCTAATAATGTGATCATAACATGCATTCTGCTTTGTGTTTTAGAAATGTATTAAGGACAGCTCTCACCGCCCCCGCCCCCTTGAAATCACAAGTAATATATCACTTGGAAAACAGTTTTAAATACTGAAAAAAGGTATCAAATGAAAAATTAGTCTTCCCAAAGATAACTATTAACAATTTCTTCTATGTCCTTATAGGAGTATTTTTATCGATATACCATTTTTTGTGAATGTGTGTGACATTGAACATTTACTCCCTGTCAGGCATTGCTCTAGATTCTTTATATGTTTTATCTCATTTAATCCTTACAACCCTATGAGGTAAATAACATTAGTATCCTTATTTTGTATATGAAGAAACTGATATGCAGAGCACTTAAGCTACTTGCTCAAGTTCACACAGCTAATAATAATAATAAACGGTAAGACCAGTGGTCTAATCCAGACCACCTAACTCCAGAGCTCAGGATCTACTTTATATTGCTTTTGAGGCTTTTTTTTTTTTTAAATAAAGAGTCTTGCACTGTTGCCCTGGCTGGAGTGCAGTGGCACAATCTTAGCTCACTGCAACCTCCACATCCTGGGTTCAAGCAATTCTCCTGCCTCAGCCTCCCAAATAGCTGGGATTACAGGTGCCCACCACCACGGCTAGCTAATTTTTGTATTGTTAGTAGAGATGGGATTTCACTATGTTGGCCAGGCTGGTCTCGAACTTCTGACCTTGTGATCCACCCGCCTTGGCCCCTCAAAGTGCTGGGATTACAGGCATGAGCCACTGCGCCCAGCCTTGAGGTTTTTTTTTTTAAATGACTGCATAATATTCCATTGAATGAATACAACATGACTCATTAAACCATACTCTTATTGACAGATGTCTTGTTTGTTCCAGTTGTTGCTATTGCATACAGTGTTATATTATATTATAGTGCCAGATATATGGTGGTATATTAGATGCAAAATTCCTTGTAGTGGAATTGTCATGATATATATCACATTTTGATATATATCACCCAGTTGTCTTTCAGAATGGTTGTACCACTCTGAATCACAGTGTATGAGTTCCTTTTTCCTCTCAGTAATAGGTATTATCAAACTTCCTAATTTTTGCCAAACTAACATGTTGAAAATGTATCTCGCGGGGCGCGGTGGCTCAAGCCTGTAATCCCAGCACTTTGGGAGGCCGAGACGGGCGGATCACGAGGTCAGGAGATCGAGACCATCCTGGCTAACACGGTGAAACCCCGTCTCTACTAAAAATACAAAAAACTAGCCGGGCGAGGTGGCGGGCGCCTGTAGTCCCAGCTACTCGGGAGGCTGAGGCAGGAGAATGGCGTGAACCCGGGAGGCGGAGCTGGCAGTGAGCTGAGATCCGGCCACCGCACTCCAGCCTGGGCGACAGAGCAAGACTCCGTCTCAAAGAAAAAAAAAAAAGAAAATGTATCTCATTATTTTGATTTATAACTCTTTAATTAGAAGTGAGGTTAAGCGTTACTTTTAATTTGTTTATTAACAATATATGTTTATTTTTCTGTGAACTGGCAGTTCATATCGTTAGCTCATTTTACTTTTGAGTTGTTTCTCTTCTTTTTTTTTTTTTTTCTTTTTGAGATGGAGTCTCGCTCTGTCGCCCAGCCTGGAGTGCAGTGGTGTGATCTCGGCTCACTGCAAGCTCCACCTCCCAGGTTCACTCCATTCTCCTGCCTCAGCCTCCCGAGTAGCTGGGACTACAGGTGCCCACCACCACGCATGGCTAATTTTTTGTATTTTTAGTGGAGACGGGGTTTCACTGTGTTAGCCAGAATGGTCTCGATCTCCTGACCTTGTGATCCGCCCGCCTCAGCTTCCCAAAGTGCTGGGATTACAGGAGTGAGCCACCACGCCCGGCCTCTTTTTCTTTAATATAGGTAAATTTATCAATGTTTTTCTTCATGGCTTTTGAGCCACAGACTTTTGAAGCTCTACTCCCTACCCCCCGTTCTCTCTTTTGAACAATTATTTTATAATCCCTGAGGAGTATACTATCCAGGGTGCAGAAATTCTCTTTGATACTTCAATTAATAATAATACTCTTGTGTTCAAATAACAAAAAAGCCCAGAAATACTAGAGTCTCAGATTTTCCTTTTGGGATGTGACTAGAATACTTCTGGAGTTACCTAAAATGCATACCTAATTATTGTATTATGTCTAAAGCATTTCTACATATTTCTGTTCAGGTGAAAAGCTTCAGGTGCTAAAAGCTAAACTGCAAGAGGCAATGAAACTCCGAAGGTTTGAGGAGCGCCAGAAGCGCCAAGCACTGTTTAAATTAGATAATGAAGATGGATTTGAGGAAGAGGAGGAGGAAGAGGAAGAAATGACAGATGAGTCTGAGGAAGATGGAGAAGAGGAGGTAGAGAAAGAAGAGGAAGAAGAGGAAGAACTGGAGGAAGAGGAGGAGAAAGAAGAGGAAGAAGAAGGAAATCAGGAGGTTTCTGGCAATTATGTTGTTTTGTTACCTTGTCATGGTGAATATGAGAGAAAAAGTCAGACTTGATTAAGAGTATAATAAGCATGTTCAATTGTATAAGAGGTTTTAAGGGCATGGTAAGGGTAACTACCCCACATATCTCTAAATCTTAGTATCTTCAGTTCTGTCAGTACCATTGAATATCTGTAGATCATCATTATGTATCTGAATACAGATATTCAGTGGTACTGACAGAATACCATTGCCTGGGCTTCCACCTGTTTGTTTATATATTTTAATATAATAATGCTAATATTAAAAATGGCTTTGTATTTGTAGGAAATTTTATGTTTGTTGTTTATTTAGGTTTCTCTATCAGATTAAAAAGCAGTCCTAACCTTGGCTAGATCGAGGTCTGGAGTAAATTCTCAGGGAGTCAGAGGCCTTTCTGAGTTATTTTCGTTCTTTGTTGAAGAAGGCATTTGTAGAGGGGCCTCTTGCCCTTGTTCCATAGTATTGTTTTCTGCCTAGGGAAAACAGGTGATGATATGATTGTTAAGTATTAAAAAGCTTTCCTTTTTGGGCTGGGCAGGGTGGCTCATTCCTGTAATCCTAGCACTTTGGGAGGCTGAGGTGGGCGGATCACCTGAGGTCAAGAGTTTGAGAACAGCCTAGCCAACATCGTAAAAATCCATCTCTACTAAAAATACAAAGATTAGCTGTGTGTGGTGGCACACCTGTAATCCCAGCTACTCAGGCAGGAGAATTGCTTGAACTCGGGCAGTGGAGGTTGCAAGGAGCCAAGATTGCGCCACTATACTCTAGCCTGAGTGACAGAGTGATACTCCATCTCAAAAAAAGAAAAGAAAAAAGCTTTCCTTTTTGTATGCTGGGATCACTTATTTTAATTTATTTTAATTTATTTTAATTTATTTATTTATTTAAGGTTTTTTGAGATGAGGGTCTCACTATGTTGACCAGACTGGTCTCGAACTCCTGGCTTCAAGTGATCCTCCCATCATTGTGGCCTCCCAAGGTGCTGGGATTACAGGCATGAGCCACCACGCCCAGAAACTTGAGTTAATAATTAGTTTTGGGTAAAGGAGAAAGAAAACAATGGCTGAGCTATACAGCCTGTCTCAGTCTGTGCTTGGTTTGAGATCAGTAGTCAGCCTGCAATCTTAGACTGATTAATTAACCTCTTATTGCCTCAGTAAAATGATAATCCAGTCGTCCTTTATAATCTTAGCAATTTTGGGAGGGTAAAGGGTAAAAAAAAATACAAAAAAGTTCTAGAAGTGTCAGGGAAAATTATGTTGATAATGGTCATATGGAATGTCCTTCAAGTTTGCCTTTTTTAATTTAAGATGTTATCAGTAACCAATCAGCCGTATTTCAAGCTAACATTGTATTTGCTTTTAAAGTTTTTGACTTGTATTATTTTGTTTTGTGGTGGCATGATTTTTGGTAAAGACTGCAGAATTCCTTCTTAGTAGTGAAGAAATAGAAACCAAAGATGAAAAAGAAATGGATAAAGAAAATAATGATGGCAGTAGTGAAATTGGCAAGGCAGTTGGCTTCCTCTCTGTTCCCAAGTCTCTCTCATCAGATTCTACTTTACTTCTATTTAAGGACAGCTCTTCCAAGATGGGGTAAGTGATTCTCTCTAAGAAAATTTAAAATTGCCTTGGATTTGCCCCTCCTGTAAAAACTAGGAACAGATACTGAACCAATTTACTTTCTTATTTTACAGTTACTTTCCTATTGAAGAAAAATCAGAAACAGATGAAAACTCAGGCAAACAGCCTAGCAAACTGGGTAAGTAGTGATTCTTGTGTAGAACTTGACATTTCTTTTGTCCCTCAGCTTTGATATTTAAGGACTGCAGTACTGTAAGTTTCCATTTTTTAAAATCTGGTCACTTCCCAGTTTCATATGTGGCAATGAAAGGGGTTTATGAATTAGAATATTTTTCTTGGTCTATTTTTTGAAAACTTACTTGCAGTTTATTTATAGTAGACTGTGGCACATAATGGCCTTAGTGAATGTGTGTTGATTGAGTGAGCAATGAAATATTTCTTTCCTTTTTTTTTTTTTTTTTTTGAGACGGAGTCTGGCTCTGTTGCCCAGGCTAGAGTGCAGTGGCTGGATCTCAGCTCACTGCAAGCTCCGCCTCCCGGGTTTACGCCATTCTCCTGCCTCAGCCTTCCGGGTAGCTGGGACTACAGGCGCCCGCCACCTCGCCCGGCTAGTTTTTTGTATTTTTTAGTAGAGACGGGGTTTCACCGTGTTAGCCAGGATGGTCTCGATCTCCTGACCTCGTGATCCGCCCGTCTCGGCCTCCCAAAGTGCTGGGATTACAGGCTTGAGCCAGCAATGAAATATTTCTATATGTAGATCAAAGGAAGATGTATAATTGATTGGATAGGCTGGGCGTGGTGGCTCATGCCTATAATCTCAGCACTTTGGGAGGCCGAGGTGGGCGGATCACAAGGTCAGGAGATTGAGACCTTCCTGGCTAACACGGTGAAACCCCATCTCTACTAAAAATACAAAAAATTAGCCGGGCATGGTGGTGGGCGCCTGTAGTCCCAGCTACTTGGGAGACTGAGGCAGGAGAATGGCAGTGAACCCAGGAGGCGGAGCTTGCAGTGATACGAGATTGCGCCACTGCACTCCAGCCTGGACAACAGCGAGACTCCGTCTCAAAAAATAAAAAAATAAAAATAAAAATAAAATAATTATTTGGATAATGAAGAGTGTGATCATAGGCATTAGGAAGGATAAGAGAAAGAAGAGAACTTTCTGCTGGGCGCAGTGGCTCACGCCTGTAATCCCAGCACTTTGGGAGGCCGAGGCAGGCGGATCATGAGGTCAGGAGATCGAGACCAGCCTGGCTAACGTGGTGAAACCCTGTCTCTACTAAAAATACAAAAAATTAGCTGGGTGTGGTGGCATGCACCTGTAGTCCTAGCTACTTGGGAGGCTGAGGCAGGAGAATCACTTGAACCCAGGAGGCAGAGGTTGCAGTGAGCCGAATTCGCGCCACTGCACTCCAGCTGGGGCGACAGAGCGAGACTCCATCTCAGAAAAAAAAAAAACTTTCAAGTGTCACTTAGCTCAGAGTAATAAGCCCTGATTATATAATGCTATCTTAGTACTGTAATTTACCTTTAACTTAATGTTTTGGAACTTATAACTTGAGGGGTTTGCCTATGAATTTTATCTGACAGTTTCATCCTCAACTCTTTTTCCTAAACAAATCCACCTTATTTCTGTAATCATGAACTTAAAAGGTGTTTCTCTTTCTTTAGATGAGGATGATTCATGTTCATTGCTAACGAAGGAGAGCAGCCACAATAGCAGCTTTGAGCTGATTGGCTCCACGATTCCATCCTATCAGCCTTGCAACAGACAAACAGGCCGTGGGACCAGTTTTTTCCCTACAGCAGGAGGATTCAGATCTCCTTCCCCTGGGCTATTTCGAGCCAGTTTGGTCAGCTCAGCTTCTAAGGTAAGATGGTAATGGTTTTTCTAATCTCCTCCTCTCTTTGCTTCCCACATTGCTAAATAAAGTTTGTCCCAGCCAACCAACTCCCACCACTTTGGTACCGAGCTTATGTGTGTTCAGTTTAAAAAATCCACCCCCTTTGTGTATTAAAAACAAGCTTCATCCAGTATTCTTACTTTCTTGGAGGTATTTTTCTTTATGCTTCTCATGGCTGTGTATTGTCCTCCTCAATTGCAATTTCCTGAGAGTAGCTTAAATATTGCAAATAGCAACTTCTGTTGTTGTCATGAAAATGAATGACACTTGTAAAATGTTTTGTTATTGTTTGTTTTTGTTTGCGTGCCAGAGTTCAGGGAAACTGTCTGAGCCTTCACTTCCCATAGAGGATTCCCAGGATCTGTATAACGCCTCCCCAGAGCCTAAGACACTTTTCCTAGGAGCAGGAGACTTCCAGTTCTGTTTAGAAGATGACACTCAGAGCCAACTGTTGGATGCAGATGGGTAGGTAGTTTTGTGTTTCTGTGGGCGGGAATGGTTCTGGGTACTGCTTAATTTTGTTTAAAAATAAGTAAGCTTCTGTCACTCCATCTGTGCTTTCTCTTCTGAGAAAGAGAAGGTGTACAGACCATTAGTATTACATTCTATAAGTTTGAACAAAGTCTGTCCAGAAAATAAACATAAATAGCTCTTGCTAACATTCTGGTCCTTCAATTTCTGTCTTACTTGAAATGCATAGATCTTGTATTGTAAGGTCATCAAATTTCCCTGTATCCATCCTGCTATGTTATTATTGTTGGGTAAGGCTGAGAATTCACAGACTGGTGGCACATTACAGGACATAATGCCAAGCCCTGCTCTAACATCATCTGAAGCTAAAAGTTATCCTTTACACTTTACCTTCTGAGTAACATTTTATTCTTTCACAAAACTTTTCCCTCCCTCTTTAGATTAACACAAGCCTAAAGTTTGAATCTTTTGCTTTCTAGTTTGAGATTCAGCTTTTAACTGGTGTTGGAAATTAATTCAGAGGTTTTTCACCCCCTACTTTGCCATTTCTCTGAGGAATTTTTTACACTATTCGTTGTGCTTATTGGCTCTTAGGTTCTTAAATGTTAGAAACCACAGGGATCAGTACCAAGCTTTGAAACCTCGATTGCCATTGGCCAGTATGGATGAGAATGCCATGGATGCCAACATGGATGAGCTGTTGGATTTGTGTACTGGAAAGTTTACATCTCAGACTGAAAAACATCTACCCAGAAAGAGTGACAAGAAAGAGAACATGGAGGAACTTCTGAACCTTTGTTCAGGAAAATTCACTTCTCAGGGTAAATATCCAACAGAGAGCATCAGGCTTACCACACCCAAGTCTCAGTGTCCTTGAAAAGAATTCCCTGGGCGGGTGGGGTGGCTCACGCCTGTAATCCTAGAACTTTGGGAGGCTGAGTTGGATGGATCGCTTGAGCTCAGAAGTTTGAGACCAGCCTGGGCAACATGGCAAATCCCCATCTCTACGGAAAAAAAAATTAGCTACACATGGTGGCACGTGCCTGTGGTCCTAGCTACTTAGGAGGATATGTTGAGCCTGGGAGGTAAAGGTTGCAGTGAGCCGAGATCACACCACTGCACTCCAGCCTGGGTGGCAGAGACCCTGCCTAAAAATAGAAAAAAAGAAAGAAAGATAAGAAGCCCCTTAACCTCAGGTGAAAAGTTCACAGAAAACAGGACTGTGATGGAATCTATATAAATTGAATTCACTGCTTAGTGCCCTGACATTTAGAAATTTTACTTTCTTAGAGTGGTAAAGTATCAACTTAAGACTACTTTAGGCCACACACGGTGGCTCATGCCTGTAATCCCAGCACTTTGGGAGGCCAAGGCGGGTGGATTGCCTGAACTCAGGAGTTTGCGACCAGCCTGGGTAGCAAGGTGAAACCCTGTCTCTACTAAAATACAAAAAATTATCTGGGCGCGGTAGCCCGTGCCTGTAATCCCAGCTACTTGGGAGGCTGAAACAGAAGAATTGCTTGAACCCCAGAGGCGAAGGTTGCAGTGAGCTGAGATCGTGCCACTGCACTCCAGCCTGGGCAACAGAGAGAGACTCTGTCTCAAAAAAAAAGACTGCTTTAGCTTTGCCCATATGAGATATCATTTATGATTAATGTATGTACAAAGTTTAGAACAATGTCGGATGTATAATAAATTTCACATAAATGTTAACTTACTTCCTGTCCCCTGCCCCCAACGCACACAACTGTTAGACTGAACATAAGCTCTATGAGATCTGGGATAGTGGTTTGTTCATTACTGTATCCCTGGTGGCCTGGCACATATGGCACATAGTAAGCACTAAATAAGGATTTGTTAAATGAATAGATGGTAGGTTCTTCTTGGCAAGCTTACCTTAGAACTGTATCGAGCTGGCATGACTTTAGATGGCTGGGAAAAGAGTATAAAGCTATCATTCCTTGGCGACACATTTTTTCCTTGTTGTGATGTAGATGCCTCCACTCCGGCCTCATCAGAGTTAAGTAAGCAGGAGAAGGAGAGCAGCATGGGTGATCCAATGGAAGAAGCACTTGCTCTTTGCTCAGGCTCTTTTCCAACAGACAAGTAAGTCTCAGATTGCTGGGAACTTGGGAAGGCCTGGCCTTTTGATAAAATCAAAATAACTGATCATCTTAAGGGCTTTGCACCTTTTCTGAGAATCTTGCAGTGGATTTGAGTCTCATATATGCCTAGTAAGCAAATTATAATGCTTTGGTGGAGAACAGGGTAAAAAAGGCAAGAATATGAAAGATATTTAATATCATTAATAGGGAAATGCCAATTAAAACCACAGTGAGACACCCATTAAGATGACTTTTATCAAAAAACTCAAAGAGTGTTAGTGAGAATGTGGAGAAACTGGAAACCTTGTGTACTATTGGTGAGAATGTAAAATAGTGCAGCTGCTAGGGAAAGTATGATGGCTTCTCAAAAATTAAAAATAGAGGCCAGGTGCGGTGGATCACCTGAGGTCAGGAGTTTGAGACCAGCCTGACCAATGTGGTAAAACTCTGTCTCTACTAAATACAAAAAATTAGCTAGGCATGGTGGCACATGCCTGTAATCCCAGCTACTTGGGAGGCTGAAGCAAGAGCATTGCTTGAACCCGGGAGGCAGGGGTTTTAGTGAGCCAAGGTCATGCCATTGCACTCCAACCTGGATAATAAGAGCAAAACTCAGTCTCAAAATAGATAAATAAATAAATAAAATAAAAATAGTATGATCATATGATCCAGCAATTTCACTTCTTCATCTGTACCCCAAAAAAGTGAAAGCAGGACTTGAACAGATATTTGCACCCCCATGTTCAAAGCAGCATTATTCATAGTAAGTAGTCAAAACATGAAAGCAACCTATGTTTATTGGCAGATGAATGGGTAAACAAAATGTATATATATATGCAATGGAATATTCAACCTTAAAATGGAAATTCTGGCTGGGCATGGTGGCTCACACCTGTAATCCCAACACTTTGGGAGGCTGAGGTGGGTGTATCACTTGAGCTTAGGAGTTTGAGACCAGCCTGGATAATATGGCAAAACCCCATCCCTATAACATGATTGTGCCACTGCACTCTGGGCATCAGAGCAAGACCCTGTCTCAAAAAAAGAGGAAGTTCTGACACTTGCTACAACATGGATGAACCTTAGGATGTTATGCTAAAAGAAATAAGCCAGTCACCAAAAGACAAATACTGTATGAGTCCACTTACATGAGGTACTTAGAGTAGTCAAATGCATAGAGACAGAAGGTAGAATGGTGGTTGCCAGAGACTGAGGTTATGGGGAAACGGAGAGTTTAATGGGTATACAGTTTTGGTTTTGCAAGCCGAAAAGAGTTCTGGAGATTGCTCAACAATACGAATGTACTTAATACTACTGAACTATAGAAAGATTATTAAAAAGGCAAATTTTATATTATGTGTATTTTACCACAATTGAAAATTTAAAAAATTTTCTTCCTGTTTCTTGAAGAGATTTTTGGTGATAATAGAAGTTTTAAATTTGGCCAGGTGAGGTGTCTCATACCTATAATCCCAGTACTTTGGGAGCCCAAGGCGAGCAGATTGCTTGAGCCCAGAATTCAAGACGAACCTGAGCAACATGGTGAAATCTGTCTCTACAAAAAATACAAAAATTAGCTGACCATGGTGGCTTTGTACCTCTAGTCCCAGCTACTCAGGAGGCTGATGTGGGAGGATCACTTGAGCCCTGGAGGTGGAGGTTACAGTGAGCTGAGATGGTGCCACTGTACTCCAGGTGGTATAAGAGACCAAGACTGTCTCAGAGAAAAAAAAAAAAAAAATTACACAAAATTTTTTTTAATTCCTAACTTGGCTGACTACTTGTAGTTTGCTTTCAACAACTTATTTATTGATTCATTGATTTACATTTCAGGGAAGAGGAAGACGAGGAGGAGGAATTTGGAGACTTCCAGCTTGTCTCAAATGATAATGAGTTTGATACTGATGAGGTGAGTATGAAGGGAACAAAGTAATCATAACTGAACTCCATGTATTGCTGCCCTCAAGTGTTTTTTTCCCCTCAATTCTTGAGAATTCTAAGTTTGGCATCTTATCAGAAACAATTTCCTAGAATGAGGTGTTTGGGCAGATGTTTATAAATCCTTTTTTTGTGGAGGACACATTTTATTCTGCTTAATTTGGATATGATGCTGATTTTGTAGGATGAACACAGTGACTCTGGTAATGAAGACCTGGCACTGGAAGACCACGAAGATGATGATGAAGAAGAACTCCTGAATCGATCTGAGAAGTTGAAAAGGCAAATGTAGGTGTTATTAATATGTCCATTCCTTCAGGTGTATTTAAAAGTTGGTCACTAGGCCAGGCATGGTGGCTTGTGCCTGTAATCCCAGCACTTTGGGAGGCTGAGGCAGGCGGATCACCTGAGGTCAGGAGTTCAAGACCAGCCTGGCCAACATGGTGAAACCCTGTCTCTACTAAAAAATATAAAAATTAGCAAGATGTGATGGCAGGTGCCTGTAGTCCGAGCTACTTGGGAAGCTGAGGCAGAGAGAATTGCTTGAACCCAGGAGGTGGATTTGCAGTGAGCCGAGATCACACCACTGCATTTCAGCCTGGGTGACAGAGCAAGACTCTGTCTCAAAAAAAATATATATATATATTTGATCATTTAATATGTCCTGTGTGCTAATAACTGTGCTTTACAGGCATTAACATATTATCTTATGCTGCGTGCAGTGGCTCAGGCCTGTAATCCCAGCACTTTGGGAGGCCAAGGCAGGCATATCACTTGAGGTCAGGAGTTTGAGACCAGAGTGACCAACATGGTGAAACCCTCTCTACTAAAAATACAAAATACAAAATAAAATACAAAAATTAGCCAGGCATGGTTCCAGGCGCCTGTAGTGCCAGCTACTTGGGAGGCTGAGGCAGGAGAATGGCTTGAATCCGGGAGGTGGAGGTTACAGTGAGCTAAGATTACCCCATTGCACTCCAGCCTGGGTAATAGAGCAAGACTCCATCTCAAAAAAAAAAAAATTATGAGTGAGTACTATTCTCCTCATTTTACAGTTGAAGGAACTGAGCCTCAGAAAGATTAAATTTACCCAAGATCACATAGCTAGAAGGTAGCAGAGCCTGGATTCAACTTAGATTAGGTAAAATCTCCCCTAACAGTCAAGTTAATAGTTTGCCACTTTTTTTTTTTTGAGACGGAGTCTCGTTCTGTTGCCCAGGCTGGAGTGCAGTGGTGCGATCTCCACTCACTGCAAGCTTCACCTCCCAGGTTCACACGATTCTCCTGCCTCAGCCTCCCTTGTAGTTGGGACTATAGGTGCCCACCACCGCGCCCGGCTAATTTTTGTATTTTTAGTAGAGACGGGGTTTCACCGTGTTAGCCAGGATGGTCTCGATCTCCTGACCTCGTGATCCGCCCGTCTTCAGCCTCCCAAAGTGCTGGGATTACAGGCATGAGCCACCGCGCCCAGCCAGTTTGCCACTTTTTAACTTAAATCCTCCTGACTCAGCTTCCCAAGTAGCTGGGACTACAGGCATGTGCCACCACACCTGGCTAATTCTTTTTACTTTTTGTAGAGATGGGGCCTTGCTTTGTTCCCAGGCTGGTCTTAAACTCCTGGCCTCAAGTGATCCTCCTGCCTCAGCTTCCCAAAGTCTGGGATTACAGGCATGAGCCACCAGGCCCAGCCTTTTCTTTTTGAGATGGAGTCTTGCTCTCCAGGCTGGAGAGCAGTGGCATGATCTTGGCTCACTGCAACCTCCGCTTCCTGGGTTCAAGCGATTCTCCTGCCTCAGCCTCCCGAGTAGCTGAGCCTATAGGTACGTGCCATCACACCCAGCTAATTTTTGTATATTTAGTAGAGACGGGGTTCACTATGTTGGTCAGGATAGTCTCGATCTCTTGACCTCATAATCTGCCCGCCTTGGCCTCCCAAAGTGCTGGGATTACAGGCGTGAGCCACCCCACCCAGCCGGCCCAGCTTATTTTTTTGATATGTTGTTCTGGTCATGAAAGTAAAATATTTATTTTAGGATATTTAAAAGAATACAAACCAGGTGCAGTAGCCTATGCCTTTAATCTCAGCACTTTGGGAAGCTGAGGCGGGTGGATCACCTGAGGTCAAGAGTTTGAGACCAGCCTGGCCAACATGGCAAGAACCCATCTCTACTAAAAATACAAAATTAGGCCGGGCGCGGTGGCTCAAGCCTGTAATCCCAGCACTTTGGGAGGCCGAGACGGGTGGATCACGAGGTCAGGAGATCGAGACCATCCTGGCTAACACTGTGAAACCCCATCTCTACTAAAAAAAAAATACAAAAAACTAGCCGGGCGAGGTGGCAGGTGCCTGTAGTCCCAGCTACTCGGGAGGCTGAGACAGGAGAATGGCGTAAACCCGGGAGGCGGAGCTTGCAGTGAGCTGAGATCCGGCCACTGCACTCCAGCCTGGGCGATAGAGCGAGACTCCATCTCAAAAAAAAAAAAAAAAAAAAAAAAAATACAAAATTAGCCAAGCGTGTGGCCAGTGCCTGTAATCCCAGGAGGCAAGGCTGGAGAATCACTTGAACTGGGAGGTGGAGGGTGCAGTGAACTGATATTGTGCCATTGCATTCCAGCCTGGGTGACGAGAGAAACTCCATTCCTCCCACCCCCCCAAAAAAAAGAATACAGAAAGATATAAATAAAAAGTTATCCATGTCCACCATCCAGGATGTAAATGAAAGTTAGTTAGTTCCTCTTAATCTTTTTTATGCGTATATTTTTATATAGTTGAGATTTGTACAATCTTTTTATATGTATACTTTTGAATTTTTTCTCTAATTAGCATATCCAGAAACATTTTCCTATGATGTTAAAAAGTTTTATAAAGACAATTCTTATAGGTATTTAATATTATATTGTATGTGAATGATTTGGAATTCACATATAGGATATCATATTGATCCCTATTAGATTTATATGGTTGCTTTTATCCCATAATTTCATTCTGTTAAGATTCACTTTGGGTTCTAATTTGTCACCTGTCAAATGAACTCTCATAAAGCTTTAGGTCATCCATAGATTTTTCTAAGGTAGTGGTTCTTATCTGCAGAGCTCTTTGTTTAAATAAAATCTTTTAAAGAATAACAGATAAAAGTTGAACTGTTTAAAGACAGTAAGTGGGAAGTTTGGGAAACTTAGTGACTAGTGGCCCCTGAAGGAATTTTCCAGGAACCCTAGGATTTAGAACAACTTAGCTTTAAGAAAATACAGTGTAGGCTGGGCGTGGTGGCTCACGCCTGTAATCCCAGTACTTTGGAAGGGTGAGGCAGACAGATCACCTGAGGTCAGGAGTTCAAGACCACCCTGGCCGACATGGTGAAACCCTATCTCTACTAAAAAAACAAAAATTAGCCAGGCATGGTGGCACGCACCTGTAATCCCAGCTACTTGGGAGGTTGAGGCATGAGAATCACTTGAACCCAGGAGGTGGAGGTTGCAGTGAGCCGAGATGGCGTCTCTGCAGTCCAGCCTGGGCGACAGAGCAAGACTTCATCTCAAAAAAAATAATAATAATACAGTATAGGTCTTTGATAAAAATCAGTTTTTAGAAAGCCACCAAAATTCTGCCATTTTGGACCACATGGGACCAAGATGACTTTGAATCCAGGGTGACAAGAGATTTGTTCTCAAGGGGAGCTGAAGTCAAAAGAAGTAACTAGTAGTCATTTTACCAGGAGCTCTGAGCCTCAGTCTTCCTTCTGATGTGGGGGTCAAGATTTGTTAGGCTGTAAGAAGGTCCCAGTTTATTACCTTTCTACACCACACCATCTCTAGTTTGTCTCGTAAAGCTGGTGTGCTCAAATGCAAAACAAAATAGTTGAACTTCCAGCAGGTATTCTAATACATGTAGAAGAGATTAAGAGTTTTCTGGCTTTCAAATCACCCAATCTAAGTTGAATCCAGGCTCTGCTACCTTCTAGCTATGTGACCTTGGGTAAATTTAATCTTTCCAAGGCTCAATTCCCTCAACTGTAAAATGAAGAGAATAATAGTATCCATTCCTAAGATAATATGTTAATGCCTGTAAAGCACAGTTATTAGCACACAAGACATATTAAGTGATCAACTTTTAAATATAGATGCTCCACATCTTACAATGGGGCTATATCCTGATCAATCCATCCTAAGTTGAAAATGCACTTTCAGCTTATCTAGCTCTAACTCCATCGTAAATTGAGAAGCATACTAAGTGCGTATCACATTCATGTCATCGTAAAGTTGAAAAATCATTAAGTCAAACCATCATAAGTAGGACACTATTACCAAAAAAATTTAAATATTATCAAATGTATTATGTTTATTATTATTAGAAGTGGCTCTGTGTTCTGCTTTTCTCTGCTTCCATATTCTGTGAGTATATTCATTGTTGCATTTTCTAATCCTCAAAATTGCTTTCTAGGAGATTGAGGAAATACCTGGAGGATGAGGCAGAGGTGTCAGGAAGTGATGTGGGAAGTGAAGATGAGTATGATGGGGAAGAAATTGATGAATATGAAGAGGACGTAATTGATGAAGTACTTCCTTCTGATGAGGAACTACAGAGTCAAATCAAGAAAATACACATGTCAGTATCCCAACAAGCCCTTCTGAGTAATAGGGTACATCTTAAGACAAGCCCTATAACCAGCCAGAATGGTCCTTGTTTTGAGCACCCTATTTCTTCTGTTGCAGGAAAACTATGTTGGATGATGATAAGCGACAGCTACGTTTATACCAAGAGAGGTACCTTGCTGATGGGGATCTGCACAGCGATGGTCCTGGGCGAATGAGGAAGTTTCGATGGAAAAACATAGGTATCCTGGTTGTTGTCTTTAAAAGCAATCACTAACGGGCCGGGTGTGGTGGCTCATGCCTGTAATCCCAACACTTTGGGAGGCAGAGGTGGGCAGATCACAAGGTCAGGAGTTCAAGACCAGCCTGAAAAACATGGTGAAACCCCATCTCTACTAAAAGTAACAAAAATTAGCCGGACGTGATGGCATGCACCTGTAATCCCAGCTATTCAGGAGGCTGAGGCAGGAGAATTGTGTGAACCCGGGAGACAGAGGTTGCAGTGAGTGGAGATCACACCATTGCACTCCAGGCTGGGCGACAGAGTGAGACTCCATCTCAAAAAAAAAAAAAAAGCAAACAGTTATAATTCACATTTGTCCAGTTGCAGATGGCAAATGGCAAGCAAAACCATAACAGGCTATGTGAAGACCTAGTTGTAACTGTTGTTTTCTGTTAGAGGATGGGAAAAGTTTACATCATTATATAGTAAATGATAAGGATTTATTTTTTGTCTGTCCAAGCACCCTCTCCTATGAGGACTGCCGAATGCTGATTACCTTCACTCTTTGTTTAGATGATGCTTCCCAGATGGACTTGTTCCACAGAGACTCTGATGATGATCAGACTGAAGAACAGCTTGATGAGTCAGAAGCCAGGTGGAGGAAGGAGCGAATTGAACGAGAACAGTGGCTTCGGGACATGGTAGGAGTTCATCTACTCTGACCCTAGTTTATGAGACTGTCACTTAGCTTGTCATGATAGTTTCAAAATCTTAGGCAGCATATTGCTATCTTTTTTAATCCTCGAGCTATCTTTTGTGTTTTGAGAAGGCTATACCATGGACAGTTCTCTTCGTGTTTGTCTAAGATTAATTTTTTTTGTCTAAAACAGCAAAGGCTGCAAAAAGGAAAACAAATATCCCAGGAACTCTAGATTCACAATCCAGGCCATACTATTTAGGAAGGCTATAAACTTTTTTTAATGCTGTATAATTTTTTTTTTCAGGCACAGCAGGGGAAAATTACAACTGAAGAAGAAGAAGAAATTGGGGAGGACAGTCAGTTTATGATACTGGCCAAGAAAGTTACAGCCAAAGCACTGCAGAAGAATGGTGAGCTCTTGTTTCTCCTTAAGGTCTAGCCCCTTGGATTGTTAGTGGTAGAGCTTTGGAGGTGACTCTAACCTTCAGGAGCTATTGCAGCTTAATCATAAGCTTGTGTCTAATACTGTCTTAAAGAGGTTTCTCAGAGGTGGTGGGAGACCGTGTACTTAGACTTTAGACTATTGGGCAGTAGAGACTGTATTTGTGAGTATATGTGGCTGGTTTTACTTTATGTTCTAAGGCTCAGAGTAGTTAATTCTGGCTTTCTCTATTTAGTTGCCCAGGATTGTATGTATACCTAAGTGTTAGAGGTGGGATTTGAATCCAGGAATATTTAACTCCAGAAAGCTCTTCTCTATTCCATACACTTACCACTTCTGTTTTTCTTAAATGATTACTGTTCAACTTAGTTGTGTCTCTTCTTGGAGCCAATTATTATAGTTTCAAAGTTACCATTATATAGAACAGAGTTCCCATGGCTTTAGCATATTGATTTAGTTACAAGATTTCTTAACTTGTTTAGAGTTAAAAGTAATTCTAATCAGCTTTTCCCAGAATAGGCCTCTCTGTCTTTTCTTTCCAGCCAGTCGCCCTATGGTTATTCAGGAATCAAAGTCTTTGCTCAGAAATCCTTTTGAAGCCATCAGACCGGGAAGTGCTCAACAGGTTGGTTGGGAACCTTGTTAATCTGACATCATGGTCTACAGGTTATAAACGCCCAGGTCCAGCTTAGGGAATAGCCTCTGTCATTAGAGGAAGGAGGTGGCTGCAGGGAAAGAGTTAATGTCAAAGAGTCTGCTATTTCTTTTCTATTTGAATAGGGTAGGAATATGTACCCTCAATATCTAGGGGGAAGCAGGGTGGGAAGGACTTTTCATTCTTTAGTTGGCACTTGGGATTTGATACCAGATGACCCTTTTTTCCTCAGGTGAAGACAGGCTCACTGCTAAACCAGCCCAAAGCTGTGCTTCAGAAACTGGCTGCTCTCTCTGACCGTAACCCCAGTGCTCCTCGAAATTCAAGAAACTTTGTCTTTCATACACTTTCTCCTGTCAAGGCTGAGGCGGCAAAGGAATCGTCTAAGTCTCAGGTATGGAATTTGAGAACTAATATGGTGGCTTCCCAAACCAGAATTTATTTATTTATTTATATTTAAAAACAAAAATTCTGGCTTAACCCCTTTATGCTGCAATGTTGAAATTTTGCACTACCCGATAAGGTACAAGAGAATTGCTACCCCTAGTAGGTAATCAACTTTTAAACTTGCCTAGAAAGTTTATCTTTCTTTTTTTCTGTTGTTAATCATCCACAATTTATGAGTTGCTTGAGAGCTAATTAAAGGTAAGTACTTGTATGAAGGTCTTAAGCTGGCTCTGACTCCCCCTGCTCTCTAGGTAAAGAGAAGGGGTCCATCTTTCATGACTTCTCCTTCACCTAAGCGCCTCAAAACAGAAGATAGCACTTCAGGATTGAAGCGAAGCATCTTCAAATACTTGGAGAGCTAACACCATCAAAGTTGCCAAAATCTACATTGAGACTGCTTTGAGAAGTTCCTAGCACTGAAAATTGGAATTGACACTCAAGCCAACGATCCTTCCTTCCTTCATAATCAATGCAATAAGATTGCAGACAGAAATTCCTGTTCTTTCTACTGCACAGCTCTGGACTTCTCTTTTCCTAGTATTATTCCCTGGATTGGCCACTGATCTCAATTCTGCAGTATTTACAACATCAACAACTAATAGAATACTTGGGTGAGGTTTGTTTTTTTTTTTTTTAAGATGGAGTCTCAGTCTGTTGCCCAGGCTGGAGTGCAGTGACATGATCTCGGCTCACCGCAACCTCCATCTCCCAGGTTCAAGCAATTCTCCTGCCTCAGTCTCCCAAGTAGCTGGCATTACAGGCGTGTGCCGATATGCCCAGCTAGTTTTTGTATTTTTAGTAGAGACAAGGTTTCACTATGTTGGCCAGGCTGGTCTTGAACTCCTGACCTCAAATGATCCACCCGCTTCGGCCCCGCGAAATGCTGGGATTACAGGCATGAGTCACCGCACCTGGCCTTGGGTTAGGTTTCACTTCTTCCATTAAACGTTTGACATTTTATCCTAGCAGCTTTCTGGGTTAATATCTCTTTGTGATAGAAGTGGTTGGAAGAGGAAGAGTAGGGAAAAGTGTGACATTACAGATTAAACAGTGAAAATCAGTACCACAATGACTCCTTTACACCCATGATATATGTACCATGATGACCAGGGTTCAGTGAAAGAAAGATTTCTTTTCTTTTTTTTTTTTTTTTGAGACAGTCTCACTTTGTTGCCTAGTCTGGAATGCAGTGGCGCATCTTGGCTCATGGCAGCCTCTGCCTCCCGGGTTCAAGTGATTCTCCTGTCTCAGCCTCCCAAGTAGCTGAGACTATAGGCGCATGCCACCACACCTGGCTATTTTTTGTATTTTTAGTGGAGACAGTGTTTCACCATGTTGGCCAGGCTGGTCTCGAACTCCTGACCTCAAGTGATCCAGCTGCCTCAGCCTCCCAAAGTGCTGAGATTACAGGCATGAACCACACTGTGCCCGGCCAAAAGAAAGATTTATTAGACAGAGGACCTAGTAACCAATAGATGGGCTGCTGTATTACTCTTACCCCTTTCATTTTCCTGTATGCTTCTTCCCAAGCCAGCATCAAATTTTGAATTAATTTTTGCTGCTTAATAAGGACTTAAACTGGTACCCAAGTCAGAAAGACTGGCTCTAATTTTCTGGAGCTTGGGGATGAAGATAAAGCGTTATATCCACTGTTTGTCCACCACAGTCTATGAGGCAGAGAGACCTTCCCTGGGACTGAAGCACTGTTCTCAATTTGAAGCACTGTTGTTCAAAGACCTCCCTTCTGGGTCTGACAAGAAGAAACATAACCATTATTTATTGCATTCTCCTGGCTTACATACATTGCCCTCACTAGTCAATCGACATTTCAGTATTTCATTACTAATTTTGAGAGAAGACCACCATGGAATTTAAAAAAATATTATTGAAGAGAATTGCCATCATTCTCCATTTGCCCTGAACTACCACAAGCTTCTTAGAATTTTAGATAAATGTTTTTCCCCTCAGAACTGAGCATCAATGCTGCTTTCGAAAAACATTCCATGTGAATACTGTGGTTTCAGTGTCAGGACCTGGCCTTGGGAAGGTGGAAGAGAGTGTTCCAGTTTTTTACTGGGAGATGGGAACACCAATTTAATTGATGCAATTAGGTTGTAGGTTTTCTACAGTTTTTCTTTTCTTTCCTCTTTCCTCTTTTCTTCTTTTTCTTTTTCTTTCTTTTTTCTTTTTTTTTTTTTGAGACGGAGTCTCGCTCTGTCCCCCAGGCTGGAGTGCAGTGGCTGGATCTCAGCTCACTGCAAGCTCCGCCTCCCGGGTTCACGCCATTCTCCTGCCTCAGCCTCCCGAGTAGCTGGGACTATAGGCGCCCGCCACCTCGCCCGGCTAGTTTTTTGTATTTTTTTAGTAGAGACGGGGTTTCACCGTGTTAGCCAGGATGGTCTCGATCTCCTGACCTCGTGATCCGCCCGTCTCGGCCTCCCAAAGTGCTGGGATTACAGGCTTGAGCCACCGCGCCCCGGCCTCTTTTTTCTTTTCAACATAGGCTGGCTCTGTCTCCTAGGCTCCCCAGGTTCCAGCAATTCTCCTGCCTTGGCCTCCTGAGTAGCTGGGATTACAGGTGTCCACCACCACACCCAGCTAATTTTGTGTATTTTCAGTAGAGATGGGGTTTCGCCATGTTGGCCAGGCTGGTCTTGAGCTCCTGACCTGAGGTGATCCACCCGTCTCAGCCTTTCAAAGTGCTGGGATTACAGGTGTGAGCCACCGCACCCAGCCAGTTTTCTAATACTCAAGATGTTGACTTTGACAATACTTATGTTTGTATATTTGTAATCTTATAATGGGGGAAATGTGTATAAAGATGTTTTAATATGTATGTAGTTTTTCAATAAATCTTAATGCCTTGAAGATTTGCTGTCCAGCTTCAATGTTCATTCTTAGGTCAGTGCCTGTCTAACCTTGAGGAGCATTTCATTTTCAGGTTATCTTCATCCCAGGGAAACCCTCTGGGTCTAAAGTGAGAGGCTGCTGCAATTGTACCCTCACTGGCTTCTCAGTCCTAGTGAATTGATCAAGTTAACTTACCAAGTGGTTTGGGTTCAGCTCAGGTGAAGAGGATAACTGAGTTTACATAAATGGTACCTTCTATTACAGCTCTTTTTTTAAAAAAAAAATTATTTTTAGAGACAGTCTCATTCTGTTGCCCAGGTTAGAGTGCAATGGCACAATCATAGTTCACTGTACCCTTGATCTCCTGGGCTTCAGCATCCTCCTTCCTCAACCTTTGGAAGAGCTGGGCCACATTACAGGTACATGCCACCATGCCCAGTTAATTATTTTATTTTAGTAGAGACAGGGTCTTGCTGTGTTGCCCCAGCTGATCTTGAGCTCCTGGCCTCAAGTAATCCTCCCACCTTGGCCTCCCAAAATGCTGGGGTCACAGGCTCAGCCACCATGCCAGCCTGGTACAGCTTTGATTGGCCTTTCTCTTTAACTGAGTTTGTATGTACTTCATTTTATCCATGGGTTCAAGATAAGTGTTTTTGCCTCTTTCTTTGAACTCTCTCAACAGTACCCAAGGCAAGGTGGCCTTTGCTGGGCCAAAGAGAACTGAGCAGGAAGGCTAGATATTTCTCCCCTCTTGTTTCCCTACATGTGTTTTAGGGAGAGATGGAAAAGACAATTGGAATTGACAACTGAGGATAAGAAAATTCAGCCAGGTGGCGATGGCTCACGCCAGTAATCCCAGCACTTTAGGATACTGAGGTGGGTGCATTGCTTAAACTCAGGAGTTCGAGACCAGCCTGGGCAACATGGTGAAACCCTGACTCTATTAAAAAAAAAAAGGAAAGGAAGGAAGGGAGGGAGGGAGGGAGGGACGGAGGGAAGGAAAGAAAGAAAGAAAGGAAAGAAAGGGAAGAAAGAAAATTTGTGCCTGAGAAATCCAGGGAGAAAATGGTTTCTGGGCCCGGCGTGGTGGCTCACATCTGTAATCCCAGCACTTTAGGAGGCCGAGGTGGCTGGATCACCTGAGGTCAGGAGTTGGAGACCAGACTGACCAACAAGGTGAAACCCCGTCTCTACTAAAAATATAAAAATTAGCCAGGCGTGGTGGTGGCAGGCGCCTTTAGTCCCAGCTACTTGGGAGGCTGAGACAGGAGAATTGCTTGAACCTGTGAGGTGGAGGTTGCAGTGAGCTGAGATCGCACCACTCTACTCCAGCATGAGCAACAGAGTGAGACTCCCTCTCAAAAAAAGAAAGAAAGAAAGAAAGAAAGAAAATGGTTTCTGATTGAGGCTCCTGGGAGAAAGCCCTCTTTGGAGAAAGAAAACTTGAGTCTTAAACTCTGGGTTACTTTTTCTTATGCCAGGATAGCTGCTATAAAGTAAGCTAAGCCTTGATCTTGGTAACAGCATTGAAATGGACAGTTTTGATCTGACCCTTATGCCCTTTGCCCAAAGCACTGAGCCAGCAGTATCAGCTATGTTTTAATGAAATTGAAGCCCCAGGACCTGACACTATGGCTCGCAGGAGGACTCAGCTCCACTAGCTTGGAAATTACATATTTGGAGGGATCAGAGCCCAGGAGCGTGGGAGATAGGGTATGCTCAGTGTCAGTCAATCTTTTTGTTTCTTCCTTGTTCCATACGCTTGAGTAGGGATACATGGTATTAACCTCTTTAAACAGGTCTCTAATTTCATCTCATTAATTCACAGTTGCACAGCCATACTAGGGTCTCTTCCATAAACCGTAAGAGTTTATTCACCAAAGCTCTAGAGACAAGGTGCTCAGATCTCTGGCATCCCTCATTTTCTCAACTGCTTCTCTACAAACTTCTGCTCACTTTGAGAGTTTCTAATGCTCAGGCTGGAAGACTTTTTAGGGGGTGTTTTTGGTTTTTATCTCCTAGGGTTATGTCTAATCACTCTTGGGGCATCCTGTCCTGAGATTTGTGCACCTAAGGATAGAGGAGAGTATTTCTGGGAGGAGTGTTCGTTCCCATGATACTATTTGATTATGTCATCCTTGAGATGGTATTGTATCTTCTACCCTTATATCCTACTCATGGCCTGGCACACAGTTTGGAATGTAGTGGTGCCTACCACAGTTTGAATAAATAACACTACACCTTTCACAGCCTCTGTTTATAAAATGAGGATAGTAAGTCATGGCTGTCTCAGAGTTGCTGGGGGGCTTCAGTTGGAAAATGTATGTCAGTGCATTATGTCAAGCGCCACTCTGTAAGCATAAGAAATTGCCAGTAGCTCCCAGAAAAAAAGAAATTCACCTCCTTTGAGAATGAAAGAAAGAAATTACCAGTATCACAATTATATCATATTTTGTAGGCCACTTCTTAAAGGCCCATTGTTTCTCAAATATCTCAAACTTGGCCGGGCATGGTGGCTCACACCTGTCATCCCAGCACTTTGGGAGGCGGAGGCAGGTGAATCATTTGAGGTTGGGAGTTTGAGACCAGCCTGACCAACATGGAGAAACCCCGTCTCTACTAAAAATACAAAATAAGCCGGGCATGCCTGTAATTCCAGCTGCTTGGGAGGCTGAGGCAGGAGAATTGCTTGAACCTGGGAGGTGGAGGTTGCAGTGAGCTGAGATTGCACCATTGCACTCCAGCCTGGGCAACAAGAGTGAAACTCCATCTCAAAAAAAAAAAAATCTCAAACTTAACATGAAAATGTGATTTTCTCTAAAAACCTGCTCTTCCTCCTGTATTTGCCATTTCAGTAAAAGGTACCTCCATATATCCAGTCATTCAGACTGGAAACCTGAAGAGCATTCTCGACCCCTTCCTTAATCCTGTAATCAGTCTCCAAGTTCTATTATTTCTACTTCCAAACTGCATCTTGAATCAGTTCATTTCTTCCAGCTCTATGGCCAGCACCCTGGTCCAATATTCCATCATTTCTTTCCAGGGTCCTACTATAGCCTCCTGACCTCCCCACTTCTGTTTTTGCTTCCCTTCCATCCAATCTGCACAGCAGCCAGAGGTGACCTTTATATAAATGTAATTTGGAAGATGATACTTCCCTACTTAAAATCTTTTAATGTCTTCCACTGCACTCAAAGTTCAAACTCCTCTTGGCCGATACATGATATAGCTCTGCCTCCCAACCTCCTGTCTACTCTTCTTTCTCATGACGTGCAGCCTCAGGAGCATCTAAAGTGTCCTCTTTTCCTGGAATGCCCTCCTCTACATCCTCCCTCTTTGTCTGACTGATGCATAATTTTCAGGGTGTTAACTTAAGCCTAATTTCCTCAGAGACGCCTTCTCTGACCATTAACATCCCTTTCTTAATTAGGTTACCTTTGTATAAGTTTCCTTTTCTTTTCTTTCTTTTCTTTTCTTTCTTTTTTTTTTTTTTTTTTGAGACGAATTCTTGCTCTGTTGCCCAGGCTGGAGTGCAGTGGCACGATCTCGGCTCACTGCAACCTCTGTCTCCCCGGTTCAAGCAATTCTGCCTCAGCCTCCCAAGTAGCTATGGTTACAGGCATGTACCACCATGCCTGGCTAATTTTTGTATTTTTGATAGAGACGGGGAAGGTGTTAGCTTAAGTCTAACTTCTTCAGAGAAGCCTTCTCTGACCATTACAACCCCTTTCTCTAATTAGGCTACCTCTGTTTAAGTTTCCTTTTTTTTTTTTTTTTAATACGGATTCTCACTCTGTTACCCAGGCTGGAGTGCAGTGATGTGATCTTGGCTCGCTGCAACCTCAGCCTCCCGGGCAATCAATTATCCTGCCTCAGCCTCCCAAGTAGCTGAGGTTACAGGTGTGTGCCACCACACCTGGCTAATTTTTGTATTTTTAGTAGATACGGGGTTTTGCCACGTTGACCAGGCTGATCTCGAACTCCTGACCTCAAGTGATCCACCTACCTCGGGCTCCCAAAGTGCTGGGATTACAGGTGTGAGCCACCTCACACAGCCTTAAGTTTCCTTTTGGGTCTATCATCATGATGTGTTACCTTAATGTTTGTCGAGGCTTGCTTTCCCTGCTAGACTGTAAGCACTGTGAAAACAGACCATATCTGTTTAGTTGAAAAATGTATGCTTTGGGTAGCACCATGCCTGGCACATAAAATAATCCAATGAATTTTCTGAGCAGTGAGTCATGGGAGACCTGGAAGAGCTAATGGTGAAACGCATGGAGTTGAATTATATACAGAGGAGCTTTCTAGTGTAGGACAGAATAGAGGTGGAGAGCTTTAGTCCTTGCTCTTTCTGCAGCTTGTAAGCATCACGACTTTGGGTAAGTCATTCTCAACTTTTTTCCTCAGCTGGAAAATGGAGCTCATGTGAAATGACTTGGTTTAGCTCACAGGGTATGGTTAGGATCAAACGTAAAAATTAATGTGAAGTGAATGTGCATATTTCAGAGGCTGCACTAATGCAGGCTAACCCACTGCTGAGGAATGGGTAGAGCTGAGTGGGAAGGAGAAGCCAAGCCCCAACAAAGCTCCATAGTCCACCACTGGTGGCTAGCCATGTGCTGAGACTTGTTATAGCAGTAGAAATGGAGGCCTGTGTGTATGCTTGGACTCTCCAGTGAACTGGGAAGATAGACATGGCTTGTGTATGGCTAGTGTCACCTCAGATTTTACCTTTTGAGACCAAGGTGCCTGGTTTCTGTCCCTAGTAGTTGTATCGTCTTGGTCTGTATCATCCACATCCTTCCCATCCCCTCTTTTTGTCCTCTCTCCTCTCACCTTAAAGGTTTTTCATTTTCAGTTTATTGATTTAGTTCTTCCCTGTGGTGGGATTCATAATGGGAAAAGGGAGTTTGAAGTAGCTACAGCCTAAGGGTGATTGGAAGGAGTTATGGGGCTGGACACCTGAGTTCCTTCCCTTCATTTTAGAGAGAACCATAGTCCATGGTATTCTTGATGGCTGGTGGGCTAGAGGTAGGGCTGAAGAGGCAGCTCCCAGCTCCAGGCTGGAGAATTATTGCCTAGTCCAAGGGGTAGAAAGTGCTGGGGCAGGATTGGGAGTGAGCCATGGTTTGGGTTTTTCAGCCCTCATCTCTTTCTCAGAGGCTGAGGGAAGGGAAAAGGCTGACTGCCTACCCTTCTGTTTGTTTGTCTTGTCTAATTTAACTTACGTTATTTATCAAAAAGACAGGTTATTTGGAAAACCAGATGGACCTAGGCAAAAATCATCTGGGTTTTCCAAATGTGAAAAATTAGGTTCTGGGGGCCCAGGAGGGAAGGCGTGTGTGTGTGTGTGTGTGTGTGTGTGTGTGTGTGTGTGTGTGTGTGTGGTGTATGTATGGTTGAGGGGAGGGTGAGATTGAGTGAATGTCTCTGTAGTTAGACCCAGAAATTGTTCCATGACTTCCAAGCATACTCCCTCTTTCATTTTCCTTCAGGTTATTTATGATTAGAATCTAAATGAGAAAATTAAGATCTTAAGGTTGCTGGATGTCTTAATTGACCAAAGATGAGAACCCATCAGGGCTATAGAAGAACAGCAGCTGACAGTTTTCTCTATCTTTCCAGCCCTCAGCCCCTTACACAGGGTGGGCAGGTTAGTGAGAGGTACAGGGTACTGACAGTTTTCTGAAGCAGAAACCTGTGCCTCTTGTCCCTTCAGCATTATTGTCCCAAAACAGTTGCAGCAAATATGGAGGTTAGACATTAGGAAATAACTTACAATCTCAACTTTCTGATGATCAGACGGCTAAAAGAACACTGAGGATCCAGGGCTATCTCTCCATTGACTTTCCAGGGAAGGAGCTAGCCCAGCTTCCTTTTGGGCAATGGTGGCTTGCTCTGTAGCTACAACCAGGAATTTGTAAAGCTTGTGGTTTTGGGCCCAACATGGTGGCACATGCCTGTAATCCCAGCACTTTGGGAGATTGAGGCAGGGGAGATTACTTGAACTCAGGGGTTTGAGACCAGCCTGGGCAAAATGGTGAAACCCCATCTCTACAAAAAATACAAAAATTAACTGTGCACGGTGGCGTGCGCCTGTAGTCCCAACTACTTGGTAGGCTAAGGTAGGAAGATCACTTGAGCCTGAGGGTTGTGGCTGCAGTGAGCCAAAATTGCAGCATTGCACTCTAGCCTGGGTGACATAGTGAGACTCTGTCTCAAAAGAAAAAAAAAAGAAAAAAGCTTGTGGTTTTGTTACCTTGGGCAGCAACATTTTTAGGAAGGAATTAAAGCAGGAGGCTATTGAGGCACAGCTCTTGGCTGCCAGAGAGGAAATGTTCTGGCTGAAAGCAGAAGGCAAGCCATCCCGTTCATACACATATGCAACATATGCACACACACAGAAGACAGCCAAGACCCTTTCTGACCTAAGAAATCTTTGGTGGCAGCAATAGCACTTGTCCCATTGTGAGTGGCATTTTTTCAGTGTCATTGGACTGTGAAAGCTACTTAATAACTTGATCTCATCTGAATAATCTGAGTTAATACTAGCTTCACAGTTGTGAGGATTAAATTAAAAAAATTTGTAAAGTGTCTGCCTCAAGGCCTGGCACACAGTAAATCTCAACAAATGCTCGTTGAATGAATGAATCCATGAATCTGAGCATTAAGCCCCCCCTCACCGTTTCCAAGGATCAGTGCATAACAGCCCCGGTAACTGAGACTTGTAGACTGTCCCAACTGGGCCTGCAGCCTGAGGCATGATCTAAACCTGCTGTTTCTTTGACAAATATTTGATGACTTATGGTATGGAGGGTGGACCCTTCCATGAAGGCCTTGTTGGCCCAGCTGTTGGAAGCACTATGCAGACAGCCTTTCAGGGTGGGAATTGCCTCAGAAAGCACCTTGTCCAAGGTCAAGGATAGCCCACATCCAATGGCAACAGGTGTATAAAGCCCTGGCCTTCTTAGCTCATTTTGAGTCAACTCTCAAGGGCCATTCTAGCTTCAGAGCTCCCTGTGGGGTTGGCTAAGGCTGTCACAGCCTTGTCCTGTAGATCAGCTTCTTCCTCTGCCCACTCCTGCTCATTCTCATTCTTCCACAGCTGTTGATCCCAAAGGAGGTTCTTAATAAACATCCAGCGCATTAAACATTCTCAGAGTTGGCTTCCTGGGAAATCCAAGCTGTGAATGCAATAGTCCTGGTGGCCAAGCCTTTAGAACAACAAAGAACGGACTCCTTTGCAATGGATTTCCAGCGTTGGAGGTGTGGATACTGTCTCTTTATGCCCACCAGAGGGCAGCAGCATCCTAGCCACCTGCCCTCCTGAGGCTCCAGGAGTAGGCTTGAAGACTTTTCCCAGGCTACTTCACGCCCCACACCAGTATTGGGCAGGATCACTTAAGGTGTCCACCCTCCCGACTAAAACAACAAACTTTCTTAAACTGTCCAGGCCTTAGTTTGTTAGTCTCAAGCTCCTGCACCACCAGCACTGAAGGCCAATCCGTCTTCCCACTGCACCCTTTCCCTTGCTCCCGGGCCGGCAAGCTCCGTGCCTGGGATCTCCCACCCCTTACACTTACCACCCCCTACAATAGATTTGTTTTCTGTGTGACAAGGTAATTATGAGCTTGGGGCCAGTAGGCCCAGGGGCCAGTCTGAGGATGGTTGCTTCATTCTGGCTCTGCCTGTTCTGCTAACAGTATTGATTTTCAGTTTTATTTATTATGATGATGTGTGTGTGTGTGATCTGGCCCTGGTGACATGACATATGGAGGCAAGAGGGTGAGAACAAATTTCCTCTTGTCACAATTTGACTTCTTGAAACCGCCCCCCGCCCCCCCCCGCCCACTCCGGCCCAGCATTGTTTATCTACAGGTTTTAGCATCTTTGCTTACCTGTCTTCATTCTGTCCCCTCATCCCCAAAGATTTCCAAGAGATTCTTCTGGGAATTGGAGCCAGATGGATGTGGCTACAGGAAGGAGGAAAGGGTCTGGGAAGAGGAGTGAGAGCAGCAAGCGCACTACCTTTTGTTAGCAGCCACTAACTCATCCAGCAAACATTTACTACATTCCCATCACCTGTCACTTACTCCTGGGCTAAGCTCTCCAGCTCCCTGCTGGAGGCCATCCTGAGATAGGCTTTGCTATGCGCCTTTTTTTTTTTTCTGTCTGCATCTGTTTCTGTGGCTGTGAAATGGGTGTGAGGAAAACCTGGCCAGGAAGCTTTCAGAGAGAGTGAGGTTGAGTTTGCGTGCAACCAACTCAAAGAATGATGCTTGCTTGAACTTAAGGCTACTTAAGGCCTCCCGTAATGTAGTCTACTTCCTTACAAGGAAGAGGAAGGGTAAGCTTGAGGCAAAACATTACAAGTGGGAGGGGGCACTCTGAACTGCAGTGATTGCCGTGGGAATCAGCTGAGGCTGAGGGCGATTTGTGGGGCCATGTTTCCCCAGCCTGTCTTCTCTGTGCGTGCCAGGAGAATGAATAAATCATTGTTCATGGGCGGGATGCAGCTGCCGAGCTCCTCCCCTCGGCACATGCCCCGACTCCAGCTCCTCCATTGAGGGCTGCTGGAGCAGAGCGGTTTATACACCCAGCTCCCCAAATCCTATTGAGGCCTCCCCCTCTGCACGAGCCACCGGCTCCAAGCCCATTCAGCCTGGGCCTTTGTGCTGGGGGTTAAGTGGTTACATGTGGGGGGCACCCAGAAAGGAACTGTCAGGCCTTGAAAGGCTGTGCTGATACAGTGGCCTCCTACTGATGAATGGGGTGGGTGGAGGAGAGGTGGGCGGCCGGAGGGTGGGGTGGGGGAGAGGGCATGGGGATTACGGAGCCCACAGAGGCAGCTGCTAGGAAGGGGGTGGAACAGGCACCCCCTTCTCTCATTCCTCCTTCACTTCAGCTTCTCCGTCTAGCTTACTCCCTCTGTTGTGGGCCCTGGATGATCAAGAGCCTTGGGACCCTGGATTTGGCTTTTCTGGTCTCCTGGTGATCGCTTGAGTGCACTGGAGAGAAAGAGTTTATATGACCTTTCATTCTTCCAGCAGCTCCAAAAAGACCTGTTTCTCCCTTTTGCCTTGGAAGGGGTGGGTGAGAAGGGGAACAGGGTCGGGGACAGGGGGAGGATTTATTTCCTGGGTTCATCTGGTGCAGTGGATTTGCAGCTGTGCCCTGCCGAACTTTAAAAGCTTCCCTGAAGTTCCCTCAGAGCCCTTAGGTGGAGGGTTTAGGGGAAGAGAGATCTCAAACTGGATATATTGCAAAGATTTTGTTGAGGAAAAAGAAATGACTTCAAGGCTCTAGAAATGCTTTAAAACTTCTAATTGTCAGTTTACAGCTGGGAAAACAGCCAAGATGGAAGATAGGGGAATGGGCATATTTTACCTAAGGTAAACACATAGTAATTTCTTGATAGACTAAAGAGGTGCTTTACCTTTAAGACGCAGTAGAGAAATGGATGAACAAAACAACTAGGCCACCAGCTTCCTAGGCCTTCCTTTCCCAAGATGAACCAATTCTGGGGAATAATTCTCGTTCTAATCTGCCCTAAAGGCTCTTTGGCATGTCAAAGGTCCTCTGGGGTTGTGCCTGGTCTTGGGAGCCCAAGTAACAACGTTCATCGCTATGGTATTGAACAATTTTTAAGGCATATTATTTTATTTAGCCCAAAAAGCTTAAAATGATTTGATTTGCCTAAGTTCCCAAAGCCACGTGGGGAAGTTGACAGATGATGTGACCTCAGGAAGAGAGAAGAAAGCAAGTTAACAACGTAGTTTGTCATCCAGGATTTTGCTTTGTTCTGATATGGAAACTCTGAGGGCTTCCTCAGTTATTTCCCTGCTGCCCCCAGGATAGAGCCCAAGCTCCCTGGATGGTGGTCAAGAACTTTCACAACTGGGCCAACTTTATCTTCTAGCCTTACCTTACCTCCATTTCCCACCGAGCTCCAGCCACACTGGCCTATGGGGTGTTTCCTGAACTCACTCTGAAAATGCAGTCTCCTATGCCTTCTCTTGCTTTCTCTTAGTGAGCTCTTATTCATCCCTCAAGGCCTGGCTCAAATATCACCTCTGTGCTAGCTGGGTGTAGTGGCTCATGCCTGTAATCCCAGAATGTTGGGAGGATAAGGTGGGAGGATCACTTAAGGTCAGGAGTTCGAGATCAGCCTGGGTAACCTAGCAAGACTCCCATCTCTTTAAAAAAAAAAAAAAAAAAAATCACCTCTGTGAAGCCTTTCCTTACCCTTTTTTGGGCTTACTACTTTTGCCTCCTGGCTCTGTTGCCGGGCCCATTACATTGTTATAGCCCATTCTTCTGTCTATTCCTTTTTTCTTTCTTTTTTTTTTTTTTTTTTTGAGACAGGGTCTGGCTCTGTCTCCCAGGCTGGAGTAGTGCAGTGGTGTAATCTTGGCTCCTGCAACCTCTGCCTCCCAGGTTCAAGCAATTCTTGTGCCCCAGCCTTCCAAGTGCCTGGGATTACAGGCATGTGCCACCATGCCTGGCTAATTTTTGTATTTTTAGTAGAGATGTGGTTTAACCATGTTGATCAGGCTGGTCTCAAACTCCTAGCCTCAAGTGATCTGTCCGCTTCGGCCTCCCAAAGTGCTGGAATTACAGGCGTGAGCCACCACACCAGGCCTTCTGTTTCCCTTTCTAAACAAGGAGCTCCCCAAGACCACAACCAGTTCTGATTCTGCTCTGAATTCCCAACACAGTACCTGGCACAAAATAAGCACTCTGTAACTATGATACGTGTAAATGAATGGGTGGGAAGGGACAAGGTCTTTGAAGCTGAAACACCTTGATCCTACCCACCCCTTTCTTCCTGAGAATACTGACATTGAGAAATTATCCACCTATGAATAACCCTTATGCCTGTCCTATTTCCTGGATGAGAAATTCCTCTCATCTTCTCTGGTCTCCTTGCCTGACACCTCAGGCCCTGGGACCTGGATCTGGCTACTCACTGCTAGCCTCTCTTGGCTCTGACATCTGTCTGTTTGCCAAGAGGCTTACCCACTGTCCATCATTGGGTCTTGATGGCATGGCCTTTTGCAAAACCCTGTTCAGGCTGATACTGGCCATCTCTGGAGATTTCTGTGTCCCTGCCACTTAAGTCCCTGGCATATATGTGGGTAGGTGAACACAGCCACAGATACCCTTTCACTTGGGGGTGAATAATTCTCTGGTGTCCTCACTGGAAAAGCCTCTGGTGAATGAATAACAGGCATCTCTACAGCTGCTTTTTTGTCTTCCTGTGGACATGGACATCCCTGCCTTCCTGGAGCTTTTTATTCTTCAGGCTTTGAGCTCTGAAAATTATGGAGTGGCCAGGATTGCTGTGTGAGCACTGGCCGTATTAATTATACAGTGCTAGAGTATTCCTTACAACACTGCCCTTGATTAACAAAACAGGATACAGGCTGGGTGCGGTGGCTCACGCCTGTAATCCCAACGCTTTGGGAGGCCGAGGTGAGCAGATCACTTGAGGCCAGGAATTTGAGACCAGCCTGGGCAACATAGTGAAACCCCGTCTCTATTAAAAATACAAAAATTAGCCTGGTGCAGTGGCACATGCCTGTAATCTCAGCTACTCAGGAGGCTGAAGCATGAGAATCCTTTGATCCTGGGAGGCGGACACTGCAGTGAATGAAGATTGCACCACTGTACTCCAGCCTGGGCAACAGAGTAAGACTCCGTCTCAGAAAAAAAAAAAGAAAGAAAGAGAGAAAGAGAGATGGAAAGAGAGAAAGAAAGGGAAGGAAGGAAGGAAGGAAGGAAGGAAGGAAGGAAGGAAGGAAGGAAGGAAGGAAGGAAGGAAGGAAGGAAGGAAAAGAGGCTATAATCTGATTCCCTTCAAATGAATTCATTTGACTTAGCAGGTATATTATTTAGGAATAACTAGCTTTAGGCCAGGTGTGGTGGCTCAACGCCTGTAATCCCAGCCCTTTGGGAGGCTAAGGCGGGCAGATCACCTGATGTCAGGAGTTTGAGACCAGCCTGGCCAACATGGTGAAACCCTGTCTCTACTAAAAATACAAACATTCACCAGGTGGCGGGCACCTGTAATCCCAGCTACTCAGGAGGCTGAGGCAGGAGAATTGCTTGAACCCAGGAGGCAGAGGTTGCAGTGAGCCGAGACTATGCCACTGCACTCCAGCCTGGGTGACAGAGAGAGACTCCATCTCAAAAAAACGAGGAATAACTAGCTTTTTAGAACAATGGAATTGATGACTCAGCTGTTCCAGGCTGGGGTGCTGCCCTGCAGAGCACAATATAGGCTTTATTTATTTTATTTTTAGTTTTAGTTTTTTGAGACAGGGTCTCACTCTATCACCCAGGCTAGAGTGCAGTGGCACGATCTTGGCTCACTGTAACCTCCGCCTCTTGGATTCAAGCAATTCTCCTGCTTCAGCCTCCTGAATAGCTGGGATTGCAGATGCACACCACCATGCCTGGCTAATTTTTGTATTTTTCGTAGAAATGGGGTTTCATCATGTTGGCCAGGCTGGTCTCGAATTCCCAGCCTCAAGTGATCCGCCCACCTCAGCCTCCCAAAGTGCTGGGATTACAGGTGTGAGCCACCACACCAGGCCCAATATAGGCTTTAAATCAATATATATAATGTTTTGTCCTTTGTAGCCAGGATGCATAGGAAGAAGAAGTAGAAGTGGTTGTGGCACCTTATATGATTGTACCAAAGGACTAAGAGTTTTCTTCCTGTCTCTGAGATTCTGGGTATTGCAGGTCAGAAGGTGATAGCATCAGCCAGGCATGGTGGCTCACGCCTGTAATCCCAGCACTTTGGGAGGGTGAGGCGGGCGGATCATTTGAGGTCAGGAGTTCGAGATCAGCCTGACCAACATGGGGAAATCCTGTCTGTGCTAAAAATACAAAAATTAGTTGGGTGTGATGGCACGCGCCTGTAATCCCAGCTACTCAGGAGGCTGAGGCAGGAGAATGGCTTGAACCTGGGAGGCAGAAGTTGCAGTGAGCTGAGATTGCGCCACTGCACTCCACCCTGGGTGACAGAGTGAAACTGTCTTGGAAAAAAAAAAAAAGATGGTGATAGCATCGTGGGAGGAATGTTTCTAACCAAGAAACACAAAGATGATTCTCTTGGATTTCAGGCTCCTGGTAGTACTAGAGGAATAGAAAGGGGTGGTCACAGTGTAGACTGGACTGATAATGGCTCTCAAGGAGAAAGGGAGTTACTGCTACCTAATAAGGGTTGAGAGGTGGGTGAGTGGAACCAGAGACCCTGGAGTCACTACCTTGTGCTATTGTATTAATCAGCATTCTTTTGATTGTTGGTGAAAGAATTCCACTCAAGTTAGGCTTGGCAAAATAAGGCACACAAAACTATAAATTTAGATTCAGGAAACAGAGTCTGCAACATTATCAGAAGTTCTGTCTCTCATCTCTGTTTCTTCCCTGCCTCATCTTCCTTTAATTTCGTTTCAGAAGATCCCAGAGAAGGACTCCGACTGGCTCACCTGGAGTGGAGTTCCTATCCCTTGATTCTTCAGGCTTTCATTTGACCCATATGGTTAAGCTGGGAGAGACAGAGTCCAGACAGAGGCAGAGAAAGGCTATTCTGGGCAGAACAAACAATTGATGACTTTATGGCTCTGTGGTCTGGGGAGAACTGCGTAACCCTAGATCACCAAAGCTGAGAGCCTGTAAGAGTGAGGATTTGGGCCGGGCATAGTGGCTCACGCCTGTAATCCCAGCACTTTGGGAGGCTGAGGTGGGTGGATCACCAGGTCAGGAGATCAAGACCAACCTGACCAACATGGTGAAACCCCGACTCTACTAAAAATACAAAAATTAGCTGACATGATGCATACACTTGTAATCCCAGCCACTCGGGAGGCTGAGGCAAGAGAATCGCTTGAACCCGAGAGGCAGAGGTTGCGGTGAGCCGAGATTGCACCACTGCACTCCAGCCTAGGCGACAGAGTGAGACTACATCTCAAAAAAAAAAAAAAAAAAGAAACAGTGAGGATTTGGATTTGGGTCACCCTAGGCTGAAGGCCAGGGGAACCTGAAGTGGATAAGGGAAGGGAGAGAACTTAGGCTACAGGATCTGATGTTTTGTAGAAATGAGGCTGACATCTCCACCTGTATTTTCTTAGCTGGAGGGGTGTGCAAAGTTTGAATTACTTCTGCCTTCTTCTTATTTCCTTTTCCCTCTTAAAATAGTCATCATAATCATAAAAATTTCTTTTCCATCTTCCCTGTTTTTGCATATAGGATTTCTTGGTGTGATTCAATTTGCCAGTTAGTCTCTAGGTTGCAGAATGGTGACTTGGAATCAAGTTGAAACTGGAAGAGGGTAACTCATATATTAGGGTCAGCAATTACTGAACTCTGTTCTCTTATTCCAAACAGGGTCCCCAACTTCACATTTCCCCAGGGTGCAAAAGAGGGGGATCAAGCTTCAGTAGAGTGGAGCTCTGAGAAGAATTCACTGGAGTTTGGAAGCCAGGACCCTTTTTTATAACCTTGTTCCTCCTCACCTGGGCAAAAGCACTGGTGCCTACTGCACAGGCGTCATGGATGGGCTCTGTGTCCTGTGGAGAGCCCCCATTCCAGGTACAGGACATCAGCCCTGTGCCCTGTCCCAGGCGGGATCTCCTTCTTTCTCTCTCTCTTTTTTTTTTTTTTTTTTGAGACAGAGTCCCACTCTGTTGCCCAGGCTGGAGTGCAGTGGTACAGTCTTGGCTCACTGCAACCTCCACCTCCGGGGTTCAAGCGATTCTCCTGCCTCAGCCTCCCGAGTACCTGGGATTACAGGCGCCCGCCACCACGCCCAGCTAATTTTTGTATTTTTAGTAGAGACGGTGTTTCACCATGTTGGCCAGCCAGGCTGGTCTCGAACTCCTGACCTCAGGTGATCCGCCGGCCTCGGCCTTCCAAAGTGCTGGGATTACAGGCGTGAGCCACCGCGCCCGGTCTCAGTGACTTTAGTCAAGTAAGCACAAAAAGGAATATATAATTCCAAATTGTGATAAATGCTGTGAAGAAAAGGAACGTGCCCTGACATACAAGGGGGAACGATTGAGATCTAGGGAGTCAGAGATTTCTCCGAGAAGAGAGCTGAAATAGGATTAATCGAGAGGGGGAAGAGAATGCTAGACCGAGGGAACCGTGCGTGCCAAAGCCCCGTGGCGGAAAGGGGCGTGCGGGAGGGTAGCTGCGGAGAGAGAGGGTAGAGGAAAAAGCCGGAGAGGCAGACGCAGGGCAGGACGAGCAGAGCCCCGCGGCTGCTGCCTTAGGGGTTGTCCCGGCTGTGGGGAAGCCATAGAGGAGTTTAAAGCCGGAAGGTGGTGACTAATCAGATTTCACTTGAAAATGGCCCGGTGTCTGCAGTGAGGTGAACTGATGGGAAGGGCCCAGGAGTGAACGCCAATAGGAGAGAGCACCGGACCTGAAAGGCCTGGGTCAACGCGGCCCCGCGCGGGGGCGAGGCGGTTCCGGCGCAGAACCTGGCGCGCGGCTCCGCGGAAAACCGAACCGGCCCACGTGGGCTCGGCCGCTACGCCCCGCCCCGCCGCGCAGACGCCGCCTGACTCCGCAGTCCGGGCCTGGGGCTGGGCGCGCTGCCCGGGAACCCCGCACCCACGCTTGGACCGCGGAGACGCCCAGGCCGAGGAACCCCCAGCCCAGGGACTAGACACCACCAGGGCCGGGCGGAGCCAGAGCCAGACGCGCCGGAGCGGGCGCCTCTAGGCCGTGAGTCTGAGGCGGGGGGCTTGGGGCCCAGCCGCGGGAAGCGGGGAGTCACAGCGGCCTCCTTCGAGGAGACTAGGGAAGGATGGTCTGTGCCTCCTGGGGTGGTCTTCCACTCCCCTCCTATTTGGGCGGAGACCTAGTCCTGGGGTGTCGGGGTTCCTGTTTTACTATATCTGAGAACCCTGTGATCCCTAGCGCCCCCCCCACCCCATCCCAGCTTCCTTCATGGCCCCATCCAAGTATAGGAAAAATTAAAAATTGGTGCGAGGGGACATGTGTAGGCACCTTCCCACAAGGCTTGCTTAGAGGGTGATTACAAAGGAACTGTTCCTACACCCTTCTCCCCAGGACTTCTGCCTATTGCTAGGGGTGGGGAGAGTCCATGCCACCTATGGAGCGCCTCCCAGTGCTGGCTCCACTTACAATATCCTTCCTCTTTATGCTCTTAAATTGTTCTAATCCCAGTGCTGTTTGGTCAGTAGAATCCCTTTGTCAATTCAACCCCTAATTTTGGTTAGAAGCAGGTTATGGAGGAGAGAAGAGTGATGTGGTATGCCCGCCCTCCAGGGCCTCAGGATGGAGCAAGCTAGGGACAGGGACACAAGATAGTGGCCGTGTTCCAGAGGCATTGGGAGGGAAGGGGGCAGGCTCAGAAGAAAAGCTTCTCACAGGGGAAGGCTGGGCTCCCTGGCTGGGGTAGGAGAGGGAACCGAACCCAGCTCTTCCAGCCCTGGGGAGTCGGGAGTAGCTTCCTGAGCATGGAAGTTCACTGCAGTCTCTTCTCCCATTCACTCGCTTAGCAAGTACCTGTATGCACAGAGAGCCTGGTTCCGGGCTCTAATGCTGGCTGACTCTGGCGAATATGATGGAGGATATATAGGGGAGGTCCAAGCTAGATTACAAACTGCTATTACAAGATCATTGCCACAAACCAAAAATGCCAGTTAAATAGACATTCACTGATCGTCGACCATGTATGCCAGGGACAGACACAAAGTTGGATATGACAGTGTGTACCCAGGGCAGTGGGGACCCAGAGGAAGGCATAACTAACTGTGCTTGTTTATGTAATACTGATTGGGGCAGTATGAAGACAGCTTCAGAGACATAGGTACATGGAGACATGAGGATATTACAGCTGATTTTGAAGTACAAAAAGGAATTTGCTGGGTGGAGAAGGGAGGAGCTTTGAGGGGAGGGGAGAGGAAGGATATTGTAGGCCAAAGGAATCCTGTAAGAAGAACAATGGTGTGTTTTGAGATCTCTGGGCAGTTTGCTATGATGGGAGGGGCAGCGTGGCAAAAGGCAGGTATGGAAGGGTGAGCAGAGGCCAGATCAAACAGGGCCTTGTAGGCCACATAGAGGTTTAGCAGGAGTTCAGGGAGGGCATTCTGAGTGGTGACAAGTGAAATTTACATTTTTAACTGGAGGCAGAGAGATCAGTGAAAAGGCCGAGGCGATAATCCAGGTCAGAAATGGCCTGGAAGAGGAAGAATGGTCAGAATGTGGTTATCAATGAGATGGGAGAAGGAAGGAGAGTGAGGAGCCCAGGATGCTCCTAGCCTTCTGGATGGAGGGCGGAGCCATCTTGCTGAGGATACTGAAGGAGACCTTGTTTGGTTATGTAGAATTTTGGTTGTGGGGGGCGAGGGGTGTAGGGGGATGAAGTCTCACTCTGTCACCCAGGCTGGAGTGCAGTGGCACAATCTCAGTTCGCTACAACCTCTGCCTCCTGGGTTCAAGCACTTGCCATGCCTCAGCCTCCCAAATAGCTGGGATTACAGGTGCCTGTCACTATGCCTGGCTAATTTTTGTATTTTTAGTAGAGATGGGGTTTCACCATGTTGGCCAGTCTAGTCTCAAACTTCTGACCTCAGGTGATCTGCCTGCCTCGGCCTCCCAAAGTGCTGTGATTACAGGCATGAGCCACTGCACCCAGACTGGTTATGTAGAATTTGAGGAGCCTATGATTGGTTGCAGGGTTGGATAGCAGTTAGATCTGGGCTGAAGACAGATCTGAGAGTCATCAGCATATGATGGTCCTTGAAGCTACAGCAGAGAATGAGGTCCTCTGGAGAGAAATGTGGAAAATCAGAAAACAGCCTGGCTCTGAGAACTGAGGAAAAACCCTCTGCAGGAGACTAAGAATGAACAGGTAGACAGGGAGGATGAAAACCGTGAAGGGAAGTGTCACCAGAGTCGAGAAAGGGCTTGACAGGGAGTGGTCGGGCTCTTGCTTTCAGCCTTGTCCCTGCAGCTAAGTTGCCCTGACTTCAGGCACCTCACCCTGTCCTACTGTGACTCAGTCTCCTGCTTTCCCTTTACAGACCAGATGTTTGCCATCCAGCCAGGGCTAGCTGAGGGGGGCCAATTCCTGGGGGACCCACCTCCTGGAGTATGTCAGCCTGAGCTCCAACCAGACAACAACTCCAACTTCATGGCAAGTGCCAAGGATGCTAATGAGAATTGGCATGGGATGCCAGGCAGAGTGGAACCTATCCTGAGGAGGAGCTCCTCTGAGTCGCCCTCTGACAACCAGGCCTTCCAGGCCCCTGGATCCCCTGAGGAAGGGGTGCGCAGCCCCCCAGAGGGGGCAGAGATTCCCGGGGCTGAGCCTGAGAAGATGGGCGGTGCTGGCACAGTCTGCTCCCCTCTGGAGGACAACGGCTATGCCAGCAGTTCCCTGAGTATCGACAGCCCTAGCAGCAGTCCTGAGCCTGCCTGTGGGACCCTGCGAGGCCTTGGCCCTCCCGATCCCCTTCTGCCCTCAGTGGCCCAGGCTGTGCAGCACTTACAAGCCCAGGAGCGCTACAAAGAGCAGGAGAAAGAAAAGCACCACGTGCACTTGGTGATGTACCGTCGCCTGGCACTGCTCCAGTGGATCCGGGGCCTGCAGCATCAGTTGATTGACCAGCAGTCCCGACTACAGGAGAGCTTCGACACCATCCTAGACAACCGGAAAGAGCTTATTCGCTGTCTCCAGCAGAGGGCAGCACCATCCAGGCCCCAGGACCAGGGCTAAGGGTGTGCCTCCACAAGTGTGCAAGGGTATATGTGTATATTTGCAGGCATGTGTGAGGTTGTGCACTAGTAAGTACATAATTATTTGCTGGCATGATTGCAGGTAGGCATGAGTGTGTATGTGCTAACACGTAGGCTGGTGTGTATAGGAATGTGTGAATAAACATGTATAAATGAGCTTAAGTGTGCTGTGTGCACATGTGCACACACAAGCTAATTTATCTGCAGACCTATATGTGAGCATGTAAGAGTGAACGTGTGTGTGTAGTATGTAAGAAGAATGAGGAAATCTGTATGTGCGTGTGTAGACAGGTACCCAGCAGTGTGTGTATATGCTCATGAGTGAGGATGTATTTGCAAAAGATGTGTGTGTCTATGAGTGAGTTTGAGTGTGCAGGCTTGTGTTGGGTGTATGTGAGGGAGCCCTTGTGTGTGCAGGGGTGCACGTGTGTGGCTGCAGGCATGGGAGGTGTATGTTAGCATGTGTGTTTGCAGGCAGACTCATGAGCAGGTACGTGCAAATACATATCCAGCTGCACTGTGGGGTATCCACCCACACCTTGTGTTCCTCATGGCCTACCGCAGCCCTTCTTCTCCACTGGGTCCCACTGTTCCCTGGAGACAGAGAGCTAGCATGCTGTCATTTATCTGAGGGTTGTGGCTGACCCATTCTCCTGGGATTTCCCAGGCCACCTCTCCTTTCCCTCACTTAACCCACACTTGCTCAGCTGAGGCTATTGTCCCTGATGTTGGCTTTGCTTGTAGGAGGTTTAGTGGCTGCTCTGGCCTGCCATGGCATTTTGGCTGCAATTTTGTCTGGCAGTGGGTGGAGAACTGATATCAGGAAGGGGAACTGGGAGTAGTGATGGAGATGATGGTGGGGGTGGGGACAGAGAAGGACATAGGGGACTGTCCCTCTTGAACTCTGCCTTTGGGCACATGGGAGATGAGGACAGGGGAGATGGTAATAGTGGAACCCTGTGAAGAATAGGAGAACGGGAATTCTAAAATACCAGTTCCCAAACAAACCACCTCTCCACTGGGAAAGGAGCTGTTGCAAACCCTGTTGATTTAAGCTTCTGATGAAAAGCAATGTATGTTAATAAGCCTGCAAGGAACAGACAAGATGTTCCAAAGCTGATGAGGAAAATATCGCTTCCCTGTCTCTGCCTCTACCTTGCTGTGCCTCTCTGGCTTTAGAAGCATTGGATGTTGAATTGGTTTGGTTCATTTCTCTGAAGTCGGACTGTCAGGAGGAGCCAGAGGTTGGCTTTCTGGGATGGGAAGGGGACAGTGTCAGCCTAAGCCTCTGGAAATGCTTAGGATGCTGAATTTTAACCCCTTCTTTCACTGCATGGCCCTTCAAACAGGGATTGGCAGGCTCCGTGAGTTACAGAGTGGGTGAGTCTTGGAAAGAACCAATGACTAAGGTAGCTGAGCTCTCTGTTTTGTTCCTGGGAGCCAAGAGAGTGCAAGATCCTGGTGGGTGAGCAGTGGTATGAAGAGGGGACACTGGTGGGTGAACAGTGGCATGGAAGTCACTGATGCAGCCTCTGGCCCTCAGTCTCCCTATCAGCAAAGTGGGGGGCTCTTCCTGTCTATCTCTAAAGAGTTTCATCCCTGACAGGTGGATGAGTGAAAGATCCAGGGAGTGGGGGTGAGGGGTGGGCCCTGAAGACTTTTTGTCTGTAGCGCTTGCATATTGAGTGTGTAAACCCCGCCTTTGGACCAACGCAAGATGAATAAACTGGGGCAGAGAATTAAATTTCTTGAGTATGTGTTTTTCTTCTACCTGTTGTTTGGTGGCCTCTTTTCCATACCATCTGAGCTCCTCTTTTGAGTAGGGTCCTGGACTAGGAGCTAGGGAGGTGATTTTGGGGAAAGACACTGAAGAATTTAGACTGCTGTGCCTGGCGACCCGATGGGTGGAGAAGTCTCTCAGGGGCCTCCCAGTGTGACAGGGGAGACTTGACTTCTACCCTGAGAACCCCATATGGGATTGTCCTTGTCCTGTGTCACCTTTGGGCCTAAATGAATTGTGAGGGACACATACCATACACACTTGCACATACTCAACTGTACCCTGGGCAGGGCACGGTGGCTTACACCTGAAATCGCAGCACTTTGGGAGGCTGAGACGGGTGGATCACCTGAGGTCAGGAGTTCAAGACCAGCCTGGCCAACATGGTGAAACCCCGTCTCTACTAGAAATACAAAAATTAGCCAGGTGTGGGGGCGGGTGCCTATAATCCCAGCTACTCAGTAGACTGAGGCAGGAGAGTCGCTTGAACCCGGGAGGCGGAGGTTGCAGTGGGCAGAGATCATGCCACTGCATTCCAGCTTGGCGACAAGAGGGGAAACTCCATCTCAAAAAAACAAAAAACTGTACCCTGGTGTCACCACTTCTCTGAAGGGCACTCTATGACTATGAGTTCAGGTCCTTAGATGCTTTTGACACACACGTAGTACAGTCATCCTTTGTTATCTGAGGGGATTGGTTCCAGCATCCCCAGGGATACCAAAATTCACAAATCTGAAATACTGTATTTTATTTTTATTTGAATTTATTTATTTATGTATTTTTTTGAGACTCAGTCTCGCTCTGTCGCCCAGGCTGCAGGGCAGTGGTACTATCTCGGCTCACTGCAAGCTCTGCCTCCCGGGTTCACGCCATTCTCCTGCCTCAGCCTCCCGAGTAGCTGGGACTACAGGCGCCCGCCACCACGCCTGGCTAATTTTTTGTATTTTTAGTAGAGACGGGGTTTCACCATGTTAGCCAGGATGGTCTCGATCTCCTGACCTCGTGATCCGCCCGCCTCGGCCTTTCAAAGTGTTGGGATTACAGGCGTGAGCCACCGGGCCCGTCCGATTCTTTATTTTTGGAGACAGCGTCTCGCTCTGTCACCCAAGCTAGAGCATAGTGTGCAATCATAGCTTACTGTACCCTTGAACTTCTGGGCTCAAGTGATCCTCCCACCTTAGCCTCTGAGTAGCTGGGACTACAGGCATGTGCCACCACACTCAGCTAATTTTTAAGTTTTTTTGTAGTGATGGCTTCTTGCTATATTGCCTAGGCTGGTCTCAAACTCTTGGCTTCAAACTATCCTCCCACCTGAGCCTCCCAAAGTGCTGGGATTACAGGCATGAGCCACTGTGCCTGGCCAACATATTTATTTTAAACCTCACAAAGTATACTTCTCACTGAAACAGTTAATAATTCTTGTCATCTCCACACTTGACACTTAAACAGAAATAGTATTGAACCAATTTTAGCAAATTCCACTTACTAAGAGATGTTTTGGCAAAGGGCTAAGGCTAAATTTGAATGGAGATTTCTGACAATGAGACTTCTGTCAAACCTTTAGCGCATAAGAGAGTGAATTTTTATAAGGAGCCTTTTTTTTTTGGAAAGAGTCTCACTCTGTCGCCCAGGCAGGACTGCAGTGGTGTGATCTTGGCTCACTGCAACCTCCACCTCCTGGGTTCAAGTGATTTTCCTGCCTCAGCCTCCCAAGCAGCTGGGACTACAGGCACATGCCACCACGGTTGGCTAATTTTTTGTATTTTTAGTAGAGACGGGTTTTTGCCATGTTACCCAGGCTGGTCTCAAACTCCTGAGCTCAGGCAATCGGCCAACCTCAGCCTCCCAAAGTGTTGGGATTACAGACATGAGCCACCGTGCCTGGCCAGGAGCCGCTTTTCTAAATGTGTGAGGGCTCTTTTGAGCACAGCCCCTGGTGAAGAGCAGAGACCCTAAAACCAGACACCCTGGATTTGAACCTTGTCCCCATTATTTTATGTTTCCTTGACCTTGGGCAAGTCAATTTTTCTGTGCTTTTGTTTCCTCATCTTAAAATGGGGACAATAGGCCGGGCGCAGTGGCTCACTCCTGTAATCCCAGCACTTCGGGAGGCCAAGGTGGGCGAATCACAAGGTCAGGAGTTTGAGACTAGCCTAACCAACATGATGAAACCCCGTCTCTATTAAAAAAATACAAAAATTAGCCGGGCGTAGTGGTGCGCACCTGTAACCCCAGCTACTCAGGAGACTGAGGCAGGAGAATCACTTGAACTCGGGAGGTGGAGGTTGCAGTGAGCCAAGATTGCGCCACTGCACTCCAGCCTGGTGACAGAGCAAAACTCCGTCTCACAAAAGAAAAAAAAAATGGGGACAATAGTAATAACTACTTTGCAGGGTTGCTGCAAGGCTTAAATAAATATCTAACATATAGAAGACTTAGAACTATACCTGTCACATAGTAAATTACATTAAAGTTATGATTATTATAAATCGTACTTTTATAGTACATATAACTTTTTCATAGAAAAACTTTTTTTCTTATGAAATTTGAATCTAAAAATTTTTTTCTTTTTTTGAGACAGGGTCTGGCTCTTCCACCCAGGCTGGAGTGCAGTGGTGTGATCTTGGCTCACTGCAACCCCCGCCTCCTGGGTTTGAGCAATTCTCGTGCCTCAACCTCCCGAGTAGCTGGGATTACAGGTATGCACCACCATGCCTGGCTAATTTTTTTATATTTTTAGTAAAGACGGGATTTCACCATGTTGGCCAGGCTGGTCTCTTAACTCCTGGCCTCAAGTGATCCACCTCAGCCTCCCAACCTGCTGGGATTACAGGCGTGAGCCGCCACGCCTGGCTGAATCTAAAATTTGAATGTCATCTTTAGAGGGAAAGGGGACTTTTAAAAAATAAAGCTGCCTAATATTCCTTTCCAGAAAAGAGCTCTCTGAGCTCAGAAAAAGATTAAGGTGAGACCAAGGGAATATGTGGTGAATTGTATGTTTACAGGACCCCTGCCAGTCACTGAAGGTCAGGGATGCCCTGGGGAGTGATGGGTTTGGGAAGGAGATAGGCAAGAATAGAGCCACATGGTCAGGCGCGGTGGCTCACGCCTGTAATCCCAGCACTTTGGGAGGCCGAGGCAGGCAGATCACTAGGTCAGGAGATGGAGACCATCCTGGCTAACATGGTGAAACTCCGTCTCTACTAAAAAATACAAAAAAAAAATTAGCTGGGCATGGTGGCGGGCGCCTGTAGTCCCAGCTACTTGGGAGGCTAAGACAGGAGAATGGCGTGAACCCAGGAGGCGGAGCTTGCAGTGAACTGAGATAGCGCCACCGCACTCCAGCCGGGGCAACAGGGCAAGACTCAGTCTTAAAAAAAAAAAAAAAAAAAAAAAAGGATAGAGCCACAGCCAGGATGGCAGAGTTTGGGGCAGGAAAACAGAAGCAGGACTCCAGTGGCTGAACCAACTCAGCCAAGAATTGTGGTTCTCCATCAGATCCACTGGCCACAAGGCCTGATCATGGGAAGTGCTGAGGCGACTGCAGTACCTCCTATGGGCAGACCTGAGCTAGACTCTCTAGACTCAGTTTCCTCCCCTGTGGCAACTATAAGGGCTGAATGAGGAAATGGATGTGAAGATGCTCTGTATGCATTAAGAAGATTGTGTGCCTTCCCTGCATGAGGCCCTGAGGAGCCTGCTCTTGTCTTTGAGCAGCTGTGGTGTGCACAGGTAGATGAGACTTGCATCCAAAAGCCTAATGCAGGCTGGGCACAGTGGCTCGTGCTTGTAATCTCAGCACTTTGGGAGGCTGAGGCAGCAGGATGGCTTGAGCCAAGAATTTGAGACTCCATCCCTACAAAAAGGGGAAAAAAATTAGTAGTCATGGTGGTACATGCCTATAGTCCTAGCCACTGAGGAGCCTGAGGCTAGAGGATTACTTCAGCCCAGGAATTTGAAGCTGCAGCGAGCTATGATCCTACCACTGCCCTGAAGCCTGGGTGAGAGAGCAAGACCCTGCCTCAACCCCCTCCCCCACAAAAAGACCCCAAAAGCCTAATGTACAAGCCACTCGTAACCTAGGAGAGGGGAAATGCAGGACTGGCTTTCTGTCTAGTTTTCAGTCAGGGACTTCTATACGTGGATGTTGTCTTAAAGTCATTGGGCCAGGCATGGTGGCTCATGCCTATAATCCCAGCACTTTGGGAGGCCGTGGCCGGTGGATCATTTGAGGTCAGGAGTTTGAGACCAGCTTGGCCAACATGGTGAGACCCTGTCTCTATGAAAAATACAAAAATTAGCTAGGCATGGTGGTACGTGCCTGTAATCCCAGCTACTTGGGAGGCTGAGGCAGGAGAATTGCTTGAACCCGGGAGGCGAAGCTTGCAGTGAGCCGAGATCGTGCCACTACACTGCAGCCTGAGTGACAGAGTGAGACTGTCTCCAAAAAAAAAAAAAGTTATTGGAGTGGGGATTCCTTAGTCTCTGGGACAGTGAGGAGAATAGGAAAGGTTCATGCACTTAGTAGGAGTTTGGCTAATCAGCTACCTCCACCCCTTGACCTTTCTCACCAGAATAAAATCCCATGACCCGGAGCAAGGAAGTCTAACCCAGGTTTTGGGTGTGACATGAGTTGTCTTGCTTAGTAGGAGACATAGGGATGAGATTCGAGCAGAGACCTAGAGACCAACACAGGGCACACAGCAGAGGTCTGAGTAGGCTGCAGGTACAGGACCAAAAGCATGGAAGGGATTAGCAGAGAGGCCTTGTGAGGCTGGGTCCACTGAGAACTTGCTTGTTCTCCAGGGACACCAACTAGGTCAGCCCTATCAAGTATGGTCAGAGTAGATGGGGTTAAAGCCTGAGTGCAGGGAAGCAGGAAATGAACTGGGAACTGAGTAAGAGGGTAAAGCATTAGAGGACTGCAGAAGAAGGCTTCAGAATATCATAGGTGGGCTCTGGATTGTTAGGGCTCTGTATAATGGCTATCTCTAAGGAGACTGAATGCCCCCTAGTGGCAGCCTGTGACCTGTCTTCCTGCCTCTTAGGGCTTCAAGCCTCACCGGAAACCCTGTAGGTTTGCTCTTACTCACAGCATTAACAGGTGACAGGAACAGGAGAGAGGTGAGATCTGTAAGGCCCTGGTCAAGGAAGGCTTCCTGGAGGAAGAGGAGTCTGGAGACCCAGTAGAAGTGGAGGCAAAAGAGGATAGTGATTTCTAGTGCAGAGTGGACCCAGGTGTCTTGAATCCTCCATTTATTAGTTGTGCCTCACTTTTCTCAACTGTAGAATAGGAACAATGGGAGTACTTATCTTACAGGTTACCTGAGAGTTAAATAAGTTAACAGATGTTAAGGGATTAGACCTGAGCCTGCCTGGCTCACAGGAAGTAGTCCACAAATGTTCATTGTTTTTATCTGACTAGGAGAGGACACGAAGGCTCTCAGAGGTAGGAGATACGTGGAGCAGTTGTTCTTTATATTAAAAAGCATTGCTAAAGGGCCTAGAATCCCAGACCCAGGAGTTTAAAGGATGCAGGTGGTGAGAAGAGGAGCCTGAGATGGGGATGTTCTGGGATCTGAGCCAGATCTCAAATCCACACTGGTATACGTGCCCACGCCCACCAGGCACCTGCAGACGCTCAGGCACCAGCCCCCACACCCGTTCACACACATACACATGCACCATGGTTCGTTCACACTCACATGCACACTCGGGGACACAGACCCACGTACATACTCCCTCCTCCCCCCGACCCCTGGCAGAAATGACTGGACCTAGACTGGGGAGGTTTCCGCACCCCAGCCCTGGCACCAGACTGCCAGAAATGCGGCTGCATTTCCAGTCCAACCCTGTAAGCTTCTCCGGCCGAACCTTATCCTTGCCCAGATCCCCCCTCCTCCCAGCCCTACTCTTGCCCCCAACCCGTAGGCTCTGAACCAGTCGATTCCCTAATCGCTCCATTCTCATTTATCACTCATAGATTTGAGAAGAGATTCGTTGGGTGGAGACCGGCGGAAGGGGGAGAGGGTGGCGTTGGAGAAAGGGGGGTGCATCCTACTAAGGTCTTAGATGTCGCAGCCGGGGGAGGGCTGGGTCCCCCGAGGGCCTCCTCACCGTGAATGAAAGGGGGCTTAGGCTGTGGGATGGGAGCTGTTCGAGGGGCTAGGGCGTGGCGGGGAGCTGTGACCTCACACCAGGAGGGGGCTCCAGGCCTCCGCGCCGGGGAAAAGGTAGCTGGCGGGGGGCACGGCGCTCAGCTGGTGCTCGGCGCTCCCCGGGCGGGGCTTGTCCCCGAAAGGCGCAGACAAAGGGGCTGCCTCCTCGGAGCCCCTCGGCGCCTAGAGTGGCGCGGGCCGGGGTCTGCGCACAAAGCAGGGGCGGGCGGGGCCGAGCCCGCCCCACGCGCCGCCCCGCACCGACTGTTGATCCGCACAGTCCCGAGCGCCCTTTACTGCCCCTAATCCCAACAAGCATGAAAACGGCTGGGGCCGGCCCGCCAGCAGGCCCTTTGTCCTCGCGGGTCCGGGGCAGCTGCAGCCCGGACCCCTCCCCCTTTTATGTCTCCTTCCCCGCGGCCCCCGCCCCCACCCACCTCAGCTGCCGGGAGCGCTCACGCAGCCCAGGGCTTTGGCCTCCGGCGCGAGGGCGGACAAAGCGAGGAGGGGAGGATTAACCCGGGTCTGCAGGGCGGGGTGGGGCCACGGAGGAGATGGCTGTAGGGGGTAGGGGGTAGGGGGTCGGGGTGGGAACCTGGTGATGGGACTGGGTTTGTGGGTGTGTTATTGAGTGGTGCGAGTTAGCACCGGCCCCCAACATTCAGTGACAGCTCTCAGGGCGAGGACCGCTCCCTAGACCTTGATGTCTCCCTGAGCTGACGTGGGACCGCTTCCCTTCACACTTCTGGGATCTCCTCCACCCGAGGCCTCAGTTCTCACCCACTCTCGGGGCTCCCAAACCTCCGTCTCCAGCAGGGGCCTTGCCGTCAGCCCCACCTGCAGCACATCCTCCCGCCCACCGGCCAGCTCCACCCACGTCACCCACAAGCACCTCAGGCTTCCCATGTTGGAAGCCGAGCTCATCTCCCCAGCCACAACCTACTCAGTCTACTCATCACCTGGAGTGGGGGGAGCCTCAGGCCCTCCCACCTCACTCCGTGCCAGTCAGGTGCTAAAGCCCTGTCCCATCTGCCTCAGCCCCTCTCCTGTTCATGCCCTCTTGGCTCAGGCCACCGCCAAATCTCATCTGGACACCTGGAACGGTTCCTGTCTGACCCGCTCCCATCCACGGGACACAGTACTCTAGAGTGGGCTTCTGAAAGGCAAATATGGCTCCATCCCTCCTCAATTTAAGATCTTTCCAAGGCTCTCTAGGGGCTTAAATTGCTCAGCTTGGCTTGCAAGGGCTTTGCTGACTGCTTCCTGCATTGCCGCTGGCCCAGTCTTCCCCAGGATCTGGTGTTTCACAAATCCACAAAGACCTTCCTTAAGAGCCTTTGTGGCGTGGCGCGGTGGTCTACGCCTGTAATCCCACCACCTCGAGAGGCTGGTGCAGGCGGATCACTTGAGCTCAGGAGTTCGGGACCAGTCTGGCCAACATGGCGAAACCCCGCGTCTACTAAAAGTACAAAAATTAGCCGGGCGTGGTAGCGCAGGCCTGTAATCTCAGCTACTTGGGAGGCTGAGGCAGGAGAATCGCTTGAACTTGGGAGACGGTTGTTACAGAGAGCCAGGATTGCACCACTGCACTCCTGCTTGGGCCACAGAGCGAGACTCTGGGACACACACGCACACACACGGAAGAAGTGGGTAATGAAAGCAAGTATCTACTTTACAGAAGCAATGTGAGTATTAAATAAATAATGCTCTTGAAATTGCTTTGTAAATTGCAAAATATTTTACTACCTAATGTGTTGGTTTTTTTTATTTTTCTCTTGATTTTTTTCACTCTAGGAGCAAATATTTTTATTTCAATAATTGACCATTTGTTTTCTAAACAGTGAATCAAACCTTTCTGCTCTTTTGGATTTTGTTCGTCTGTTTTAAGACAGGGTCTCAGGCCGGACGTGATGGCTCACACCTGTAATCCTAGCAGTTTGGGAGGCCGAGGTGGGCAGATCACCTGAGGTCAGGAGTTCGAGACCAGCCTGGCCAACATGGTGAAACCCCATCCGTACTAAAAATGCAAAAATTGCCAGGCGTGGTGGCGCATGCCTGTAATCCCAGCTACTCAGGAGACTGAGGCAGGAGAATCGCTTGAACCTGGGAGACGGAGGTTGCAGTGAGCTGAGATTGCGCCATTGCACTCCAGCCTGGGTGACAGAGTAAGACTCCTTCTCAAAAAAAAAAGGTCTCATTCTGTTGCCCAGGCTGGAGTGCAGTGGTGCAGTCATGGCTCACTGCAACCTTGAACTCCTGGACTCAGGTGATCCTCCTGCCTCAGCCTCCTGGGTCCTGGGTAGATGGGACTATAGGCAGGTGCCACACACCCAGCTAATTTTTTTTTTTTTTTTTTGTAGAGATGAGAGTCTCGCTTTTTTGCCTAGGCTGGTCTTGAACTCCTGGCCTCAAGGGGTCCTACTACCTTGGCCTCCCAAAGTGCTGGGATTATAGGTGTGAGCCAATGCACCTGGCCCTTTTGTGCTCTTTTGAAACTAATTTTGATGGAGCCCACTGAAATGGTAATCTTTATTATTTGTGATTATTAATAATTTAAAAGAAAGTAAAAGTTGCTTATGTTAACAAAATTGACAGTATTTTCCACAGGAAGTCCTGCCTCTAGATTCCCTCTTTTATTTCCCAAAAGCCATTGTGAGCATTCCTAAAATGCTCTAGGACAGGATGGTAGGAAGATGTGATGGGAATGGGAACTGAGAATGGAGAAGCGGATGGGAATGAGATGGAGACAGAGGCAGCTAAGGGATACAGGGTAAGACAAAAATTGACAACATGTGTCAGAGCCTTCCGGTTTCACCCTAGCAACCATCCCATGAGGCGGTTTCTCCATTGTCCTATTTTACAGGTGAGTAAACTGAAGTTGCTTTAGGTGAGTTCCATTTCTGGGAAGACAAACACACTACTCTGTGTTTCCACATCCCCCCAGAATAGCCAGAAGCAGCAGCTCCTACCTATTTTGCTTCTTGTGCCTGGAGTGTGTGAAATCCTCATACAGCTTTCCAGGACTCACAAACCACCCTAGCCTGAATTTATTCCTACTCCCATACTCATCCAGATAGAAGCAGATCCTTCTGAATTGACTTCCTTGATGCTCCCACTCCCTGCATGCCTTAGGTACAATCACTGTGTTGATCTCCATATTTATTTATTTATTTATTTATTTTTATTATTATTATTATTTTTGAGGCAGAGTCTCACTCCGTCACCCAGGCTGGTATGCAGTGGCGTAATCTCTGCTCACTGCAACCTCCGCCTCCCCAGTTCAAGTGATTCTTGTGCCTCAGCCTCTCGAGTAGTTGGGATTACAGGCTCATGCCACCACGCCCAGCTAATTTTTGGCTACTTTTTGTATTTTTAGTAGAAACGGGGTTTTGCCATGTTGTTCAGGCTGGTCTCAAACTCCTGGCCTCAAGTGATTTGCCTGCCTCAGCCTCCCAAAATGCTGAGATTACAGGTGTGAGCCACCGCGGCTGCTGTAAAACTTCTTTCACGTGAGACACTAAGATACTCCCCTAATTCCTAATGAGACTTTCTAGCTTGTGTGTCTGTGTGTGGGCTCATGCACATAGCATTTTGAGATGCAGAAGTTAAGAGTGAATATGTAACCATCTAACAGGCAGAAGACTAAGGCAGCGGGAGGAGAATGGGAGACTCTTCAGGTTCATCTGGAAATGACAAATTACATTATGGAGCTTTCTAGTACCTTGCCTCTTCATCATATTTAACATTTTCCAAGTTAATTTCACTTCCGTTTTTTGGTATAAAGTAGGTGCAACCCCGTTTTTCAGTGGAGAAGGTGTAGCCACGGTCAAACAGCATTAACTGTGGAAGCTGACCTTGTGAATATGAGCCCCTCACCCAGTGAGGCAGGAATGGTTAGGATCACCATGGCCTTATAAACCTCTCACAGAGGACAGCTACCTTCAGGAGCCCCTCACTAAACCAGCAGCCTAAGGCTCTGCTCCCCATTCTAATGATATCCCCTATGTGTGCACTAGTTTTTTTTTTTTTTTTTTTTTTTTTTGAGACGGAGCCTCGCTCTGTTGCCCAGGCTAGAGTGCAACCTCCACCTCCCGGGTTCAAGCGATTCTCCTGCCTCGGCCTGCTCAGTAGCTGGGATTATAGGCACGTACCGCCACACCCGGCTAATTTTTGTAATTTTTAAGTACAGATGGGATTTCGCCATGTTGGCCTGGCTGGTCTCAAACTTCTGACCTCAAGTCATATGCCCACCTCAGCTTCCAAAATACTGGGATTAGAGGCGTGAGCCACTGTGCCCAGAGTTTTACGCTTTATAAACCCCTTTCCCTCTAATATCCCATTGTTTTCTAGCGGCTATCCTGAGACGTAGGCATTGACGTGTCTATTTTATTTCATTTTATTTTTATTTATTTATTTTTTGAGACAGGGTCTCGCTCTGTCACCTAGGCTGGAGTGCAGTGGCACCATCACAGCTCACTGCAGATTCAACCTCCTGGGCTCAAGCCATCCTCCCACCTCAGCCTGGGACCAATCTCTTGGACTCAAGTGATCCTCCCACCTCAGCCCCCCCGGGTAGCTGGGACCACAGGAGTGCCCCACCATGCCCAGCTGATTTCTGTATTTTTTTGTAGAGACGAGGTTTCGTCATGTTGCCCAGGCTGGTTTTGAACTCCTGGGTTCAAGCAATCCTCCTGCCTGGGCCTCCCAAAGTGCTGGGAGCCACATACCACCACACTCAGCCGATGTGTCTATTTTATAAATTGGGAAATAGAGACTCAGAGAGGATAAATGAATTGCACAAACTCAACAGCTTGTGATGAAGCAGGGAGCTGTTTATTAAACTATTTGACCATCCAGGACTCTGTTAAGACCATGGTAACACAGAATGGCAGGGCTTAAAGGAAAGGTCTGATTTGTGCATATGTGTGTGTGCGTGCGCGCGTTTGTGTGTGTGTGTGTGTGTGTGCACTCCTGCACTTGTACAGGAAGGGCTGGCCCGATGGGAGTGCCTTTGGCATTTGGATAATTCTTTGAGTGAGCCTGTCCTGGGCAACGGAAGGTCCCAATTGGCATCCCTGTCACCTAGACAGGAAATACTAATAATAGCACCGCCTACCCAATTATTGAGACCACCAAAACATCTCTTTCCCATGTTTAAAATCCCCCTATAGGGGTAGCATCTCCCCACACTTCCCCACATGGCCACCCCCACCACTTAGAAGCACAGGGCTGGAGTCTCAGCTTTGGACACTGGTCCTTGTTCTACTGTCCCAACCCCTTCTGTCCTTCTTCCTGCCCAGGGCAGTTCCTCCTCTCTCTCCGGCTCTCTTAGCAAGAAAGAGTGGAATTACTGAGGCTAGAGTCTCAACCTGCCTCTGAGGCCAAAGGGCTGTTCCTTTAGGGAGGCTGGTTCCCAGGATTGAGGGGAGTTTCCAGGGTGGGTTAGTAGAAGGAAGGGAGAGAAAGAACCCCACCCCCACCCCCTGCAGGCCTCACCTAATCGCCACACTCTGCATTATTACCCGCCTAACGCAGCGTGCTTTTAAATAAAATATGCAAAGATTTTCCTCTCAAATGATCTCCCCAGGCAAGCTAGCTCAACTCCAGCTTGTTAATGGGAAAAATGCAAATAGGGCCTTCCACCATTCTCCCCCAGCCCCGAGGCTCTGGACAGCTAATGCGCTTTGCTTTCCTTCTTTCTGGGAATTTCTGTTTCCATTGAAACCGTTACTTCGGGGGGAAGTCGGGAGAGGAGGTGGTGGCGAGGAGGTTTTTCCCAGGTGCCATCCAAAGGGGGAGTCTTAGAAGGGAGGAAACAGCCCAGGCAGGAAAAGTTTGGGAAAACAGCGCTGTTATGGAGCCTGCCCCTTTCTGAGCCTCCTTTTCCCCAGCTGAGATCTCAATTAGTCCTTCCTGGGGCTGCTGTGAGGCTGAATAAAGGGAGAGGCATTAACTGGCGCATGCATTTGCAGGTTCGATTTTCCAGTTTAAACTTGCTATGCTTGAGGAATACAAAGATGGAGATAACAGACATGACTTCTGCCCTCATCGAGCTCACAGTCTAGCAGAAAAAAAGCCCTAGATCATTTGAAATTTAAAAAGCAATTATAGGACACCTTAAGCAATCAGCTTCATCATGATGAAGCAATGGACATCTGCCTCCTGATGCAGCCTTGAGGACTCCCCTAGGTACCACTCCTACCCACGATGCAGAACCTGAGGAATGCAGAACCAGGAGGAAACCATCAGGCAAGCCAAAATTCAGGGTCGGTCTACAAAATAGCTGGCAGGTGCTCTTCAGAAATATCAGTGCCATGAAAGAGGAATGAACTGTTCCAGATTAAAGGACACTAAAGAGACAGGAGGCTGGGCGTGGTAGCTCACGCCCGTAATCCCAGCACTTCGAGAGGTTGAGGCAGGAGGATCACTTGAAGCCGGGGGTTCGAAACCAGCCTGGGCAACATGGCGAGACCTTGTCTCTACAAAAATAAAAATAATTATCCAGGTCTGGTGCCCGCGCCTGTAGTCCCAGCTACTTGGGAGGCTTAGGTGGAGGATCACTTAAGCCTAGCACTTTAGTCCAGGTGACAGAGTGACATCCTGTCTCAAAAAAAAAAAAAAAAGAGAGAGAGAGAGAGAGACAGGACAACTAAATGCAATGCATGATTCTGGGTTGGATACTGGAGAATTGGAAAAAAATTTCTGTGAAGCGCTGGGCACGGTGGCTCACACCTGTAATCCCAGCACTTTGGGAGACCAAGGCAGTAGGACTGTTTGAGCCCAGGAGTTTGAGACCAGCCCTGGCAACATAGCAAGACTCTTATCTCTACAAAAAAAAAAAAAAAAAAAAAAATTTTTTTTAATTAGCTGGATGTGGTAGCATGTGCCTATAGTCCCAGCTACTCAGAAGGCTGAGCTGGGAGGATCACTTGAGCCTGGGAGGTAGAGGCTTCAGTGAGCTATGATCACACCATGGCACTCCAGCCTGGGTGACAGAGAGAGACCCTGTCTCAAAAAAAAGAAAAAAAATTCTGCGAAACTGTGGTTCCCAACCTTTTTGGTACCAGGGACTGTATTTGTAGAAGACAATTTTTCAGTGGACTGGGGGAGGGATTTTTGGTTTTGGAAGGCACTGTTCTACCTCAAGATCAAGGCATTACTTTCTCATAAGGAGCACACAACCTAGATCCATCACATGTGCAGTTCATAGTAGGACTTGCGGCTCTACGATAATCTAATGCTGTGGCTGATCTAACAGGAGGCGGAGCTCAGGCTGTAATACTTGCTCTCCGCCACTCACCTCCTGCTGTGCGGCCTGGTTCCTAACAGGTCACTGACCTATACAGTCTGTGGCCCAGGTGCTGGTGACTCCTGTTGTAAAGGACATCATTGGGACATATGGCAAAATTTGAATATGGATTGTATTGTAGATATTTTATTGTATCGACCTTAAATTTCCTGAATGTGTTCACTATATTTTGGTTATATCAAAGAACTTCCTTGTTTTGGGGAAATACATGTGGAAATGTTTAAGGATAAAAGATCATAACATTTGCGACTTAGTCTCAGAGAATAAATGTGGCAAAATGTTAACAATAAGTGAATTAGGTGAGAGGTTTAGGGCTGTTTGTTGAATTATTCTTGCAACTTTTCCGTAAGTTTGAAAATTTTCAAAATAAAAAGTTGAAAAAGAAAAAACAAGTATAATTGGCCTTTTAAAAGTGTGATAATGGGCCGGGCGCGGTGGCTCAAGCCTGTAATCCCAGCACTTTGGGAGGCCGAGGCGGGTGGATCACGAGGTCAGGAGATCGAGACCATCCTGGCTAACACGGTGAAACCCCGTCTCTACTAAAAATACAAAAACTAGCCGGGCGAGGTGGCGGGCGCCTGTAGTCCGAGCTACTCGGGAGGCTGAGGCAGGAGTAATGGCGTAAACCCGGGAGGCAGAGCTTGCAGTGAGCTGAGATCCAGCCACTGCACTCCAGTCCGGTCGACAGAGCGAGACTCCGCCTCAAAAAAAAAAAAAAGTGTGATAATGATATTGTAACTATGATTTTGAAAGTCCTTATCTTTTAGAGAAACTTGCTAAATAAAACATTTACAGATTAAATAAAACGATCTGTTTGTTTAAAAATAAGACAGGAGGAGGGAAATAGATGGGGGGTTAGGTGAAACCAGATTGGCTGTGGGTTGATAACTGTTGAAGTCGGGTGATTAGAATACTCTTCTTTTTTTTCTTATGTTTGCATTTTTCCATAATAAAAAAAATTTATTTTTGAATAAAAGCAATTACAAAATGTAATTAATGTCAAGAGAAAGGTATATGTTTAACCAGGGAACACAATTCAATCAAGGGCTTTGAATAAGGCTTTCTAGATAGAAGACAGGAATGTTTAAACAGAGACTTAGAGTGAGCAGGGCCAAAGGACAGTGAGCAGGGGCGAGGTAGGGAAAAGCTCTCCAGGCCAAGATACAACAGGTAGAGGGATGAAACAGAGCGGGGGGTTTGCAGGACCTGAAAGAACTGAGGCAGAGAGAAGTCAGGCTAAAAGTAGAGAGAGATGGGGCGAGAGACGACCTTGCATGCCAGTTATGGGTTTGGGGATTTTATCCTGAGTATGACAGAGAGCCTCAAGCAGGAAAGTGACAGGACCAGATTTGCATTTGAGAAAGAACTCTCTGGTGCTGTGTGGGAAAAGAGGACTGTGCAAGGCTGGGGACAGTTGGAAGCTCCAATCCTGTGGGTTGGAGCTGAATCACTTTCCCTGTACTCCCCAGCTTTTCTGACCTTATCATTTCCTGTATTAGTTTGTTTTCACCCTGCTGATAAAGACATACCCCAGACTGGGTAATTTACAAAAGAAAGAGGTTTAATGGACTCACAGTTCCACGTGGTTGGAGATGCCCCACTGTTGGGGGGGCAGGGGTCCTTGCTCCCAGAGCTCCCAAGATGGTGGCGGGCCACTTCCAAGGTGGTGGCAAGGCTCGTGTTCTCTGACCTGGGGTTCTTGGCCTCACGGATTCCAACGAATGGAATCTTGGGCCATGCAGTGAGTGTTATAGCTCTATTAGAAGCCATGGGTCACGGAAGAGAACCGTGGAACCTAGTGACTAGTGTTCAGCTCGATTAGGACAAACCCAGGCACTTAGCCATGCAGGAACAATGGCAAGCCTTTAGCCCGATAGGGAACTGCAATGGGCAACTCGCTGTATCAGAAGCACAGTGGACACCCTGCCGGATCCAGAGGGATGGAAGTCAGTGGCGGGTCTGCGATGGCGGCAAACAGCAGTGGTGGACGATGAGTGAAAACTCAGCTCGAGCCATAACAAAACACCGACCAGAAGAGTGCAGTTGCAAGATTTAATAGAGTGAAACAGAGTGGAAACAGAGCTCCCATACAAAGGGAGGAGGACCCAAAGAGGGTAGCCGTTGCTGGCTCCAATGCCTGGGTTTATATCCCGATCATTGTCCCTTCTGCTGTGCTCTCAGGCAACAGATGATTGGCTATTTCTTTACTTCCTGTTTTTGCCTAATTAGCATTTTAGTGAGCTCTCTTTACTATCTGATTGTTCGGGTGTGGGTTAAGGTGCAAGCCCCGTGTTTAAAGGTGGAAGTGGTCACTTTCCTAGCTAGGCTTAGGGATTCTTAGTCGGCCTAGGAAATCCAGCTAGTCCTGTCTCTCATCACAATCATGGCAGAAGGCAAGGAGGAGCAAGTCACGTCTTACACGGATGGCAGCAGGCAAAGAGAGAGCTTGTGCAGGGAGACTCCCCCTTATAAAACCATCAGATCTTGTGAGACTTAGTCACTATCATGAGAACAGCAGGGGAAAGACCTGCCCCCATGATTCAATTACCTCCCACCAGGTCCCTCTCACAACACATGGGAATTCAAGATGAGATTTGGGTGGGGACACAGCCAAACCAAATCACTTCCCTTATCCATTTTCAAATGAAGGATGAGGCTTAGGTGACAGGTTTTGAATATGGGACCAATCCACCCACAGAGCTGGTATGACTGGCTGTCTCATTTTTAATTCCCTCCACCACTATCATGACAGGAAAGCAAGATGACTGATGGTTCAGTGTTCAGACTCTGGATCCAGGCTACCTGGAATCAAGTTCTGCCTCTGCATCATTACTAGCCAATGACCTTGGACAAAAGGGATGGTAATAATATTACCTACCTCACAGGGAAGTTGTGAGGATTAAATGCTTTGCTATGTGTCAAGTGCTCATAACAGGGCCATAATAAGGACTTAAATGAGTCAACTCTGGACTGAGCACTGTCCTGGAAGGATGTAGGTGAATGCAAAGGGAAGAAAAGACAGATTCTTCAAAGATCTGATCCTTATTGGACAAATGGAACACAGACATTAAAGAACAATATCAAAACACCATGTTACTGCATTATTCACAATATTAAATACAGCTGGACATAACCAAGCATCCATTCATAAGGGAATGGTTAAGGAAATTGTTAAATCCAGTAATGTTCAGGAAAAGGTTGGAAAATTCCTATTTTATTACATGAAGTGAAAAAGCCAGAAGCAAAATTGCAAATGTCACATGACCTCAACCATATCCTAGAAAGGATAGAAAAAAAAAATTAGAAGGAAATACACTGAAATATTTACAGTAGTTAGCTCTAGATGGTGCTATTTGGGTGTGGCTTAAACTTTTTTTTAAGTCTTTCGGGTTTCCCCCCCCCCAAATACAGAATAATATGCAAGAATTACTTTTATAATGGGAACATTTCAACCTTATTTTGTTAAAAAAAATCAAATAAACTGGTTTGGGTTAAAAATGAATAACAGTGGTGCAGTAGCTCATGCCTGTAATCCCAGCTTTGGGAGGCCGAGGTGAGAGGATTGCTCGAGCTCAGGAGTTTGAGGCTGCAGTGAGCTGACTGTGCCACTGCACTCCAGCCTGGGTGATAGAGTGAGACTCTGTCTCAAAAAAAAAAAAAAAAAAAAGAACAATGGTGAACATCATTAGCCATCAGGAAAATGCAAATCAAACCACAATGAAATACTCCTTAACACCACAAGGATGTTAATAATCAAAAGAACAGATAATAAGAAGTATTGGTGAGGATGTGGAGAAATTGGAGCCCTCATAACTGGCCGGTGGGAATGTAAAATGGTGCAGCTGCTTTGGAAAATAATCTGGCAATTCCTCAAGCGTTTAAACATAGAGTTACCATACAACCCAGCATTTCCATTCCTAAGTACATATATACCCCAAAGAATCAAAAACATATACAGTATTCACACAAAAATTTGTGCATGATGTCATAGCAGAATTATTTATAATAGCCTAAATGGAAATGACCCAAATGTCCATCAAATGATGAATGGATTTAAAAATGTGGTAAGTCGTACAATAGGATATTATTTAACAACAAAAAGAAGTGAAATACTAAGGGATGTTATTTATTTTATATCATAATTATATTATATTATGTATTATATGTTATGTTGTATTATAAGGCCACCACTTACAAGTTTGAGAAGTAGGGTAATGGAATTACTCTGATCATAAGAGGGGCTTGGGATAGCAACCTGATCGAAAAGACTGAATCTTGAAGCTGCACTTTCACAGTGCTTTACGTACTAAGAAGACATTGTTGTCAATATCAGAGAAAGACCAATGATAAAAATTACCTTGTGGGGAGCGGGACTGAAGATACCAGGGATGACTTTTCTTTTTTTCTAACACAACTCTTAGCATGCTGGTGCATTTTCTTTCAGACTGTTTTCCCTAATAATACTTTTTACGTAGTTGCAATTATAGTGGATAAGCGTGATTAATCCAAATTTTTTGACTTAACATTGCAATAATTTTCCATGCTGTTACATAGCGTGGAAATAATTATTTCTGATAGTTTTATAATGTTCCATTGAACAACCCATTCTTAAATATCTAACTAATTCCCTATTATTAGATATTTAAGCTGCTTATAATGAATAATGTTAGAATGAACATCTTTGTTCATATTTTTTCTCATATTTCAAACTATTTGTTTGGGGTAGGTTCTCAGAATTCCTGGATCAAACTATCTTTATGGCTTTTGAGAAATACTGTGAAATCATTTTCCCAAAGACATCCTTGCAAATGCAATAAATATAAAATTAATAGTTATTAGACATGATTATATAAATATAACAATTAACAAAACATACTATGTAGTGTTATACATATTATAACTAATAATATTTATTATTATTATTATTATTATTATTTTGAGACGGAGTCTTGCTCTGTCGCCCGGGCTGGAGTGCAGTGGCCGGATCTCAGCTCACTGCAAGCTCCGCCTCCCGGGTTTACACCATTCTCCTGCCTCAGCCTCCAGAGTAGCTGGGACTACAGGCGCCCGCCACCTCACCCAGCTAGTTTTTTGTATTTTTAGTAGAGACGGGGTTTCACCGTGTTAGCCAGGATGGTCTTGATCTCCTGACCTCGTGATCCGCCCGTCTCGGCCTCCCAAAGTACTGGGATTACAGGCTTGAGCCACCGCGCCCGGCTAATAATATTTATTATTAAAATCATTATTCTTCCTTCCTAATTCCTAGGAGATTATCACACGCTTTCTTTTTTTTTTTTTTTTTTTTTACAGTATCCCAACAGACTTTTCATGTAGCACCTGCTCCGCATGTGCCGTGCTAAGAGGCTCTTTCCACTGAACCTGTCAGATGGTCATTGAAGTACGATGCCATAACAAGGTGGTGAGGGCTGAGCCAGGTCAGTGGTGAGGAAAGAGGAGATGGGGATGATGAACTCAAGGGAGTTTAGACAAAGCCTAATACCCTCTATGGGATGAAGTCTTGGTTGGATATAGGGTAAAGGAGAAGGAGTTGTTGAGGATAATTGACTCAGCTGCCAAGGCTAGGAGATTGGTCCTACCATCAAATAACACAGAAAAGGAACAGATTCAGCTCAGTCTCAGACATGCTGAGTTCGAGATGCCCAAGGGCTTCCAAGTGGAGATGCTCAGCAGGAGGCTGGTAGGAGATGATGTGACACTTCACCCACATCCCGCTTTCAGAGACAAGGCACTCATTGCCTGTTTCTAGGAGTGTTGGTAGCTGAGGGTTCTCAGCTGAGTACCCCTCTGCTTTTGCCCTCAGCAGAGGAGAGCCACCTGGCCCAAGGTCACACTGCCTTCCCAGGCAATCAACATCCAATGACTGACCAAAGTAGGGGAATAAAGGCTGGGTCCCCTTGCTTAAGGAGAAGTATGTCTGAAGGCCACTCAGTTTCCAGAGCTCATTTCGCATTGCTTGGGGGGCTTTTGTTCTGACCATTCAGTTACTTCGTCTGCACAATCCTCCTTTCCTCCCTCCCCACAGTGTCCATTCCAAGAGCATTCCTCAAAAAAATTCCTGCCTGCAGGTCTCCACCTAAGAGTGTTTTCAGAAAACCAACTTTAGACAGTTGGGAAATACATGCCTAGGCTAGGGAGGAAAGTCTTTTTGGAAGATAGAAATGTGGAGATTATTTGTCCTAGCAAGGTTGGTGGACATGGGGCTGTGGGCAAGATAATGGGAGATGAAGAGCCAGAGAGTGGAGGCTGCATCTTAGGAAAGGAAGGCTTTAATTTAGGGGGTGGGAAAATGAAGAACAGGCAGAGGAGGGAGCAGAAGCATGACAATTACAGTGAAGCACTGAGGCCGGTGTTTTCAGGAGGGGCAGCTAGTCAGTGCCTCTTGTAGGCTGTCAGAGCCCAGGCTACCTTTGTTTATTTGAAGGTCCAGGGCACATTTAAAAGGTGTTGCTGGGGCTGGATGTGGTGGTTTATGCCTATAATCCCAGCCCTTTGGGAGGCCGAGGTGAGCGGATTGCTTGAGGTCAGAAGTTCAAGACCAGCCTGGCCAATATGGTGAAACTCCATTTCTACTAAAAATGAGCTGGGCGTGGTGGCCCATGCTTGTAATCCCAGCTACTCAGGAGGCTAAGGCAGGAGAATCACTTGAGCCCAGGAGGTGGAGGTTGCAGTGAGCTGAGACTGGGCCGCTGCACTCCAGCCTGGGCAACAGAGCTAGACTCCATCTCAAAAAAAAAAAAAAGTGTTGCCAGGCCCAGTACACTTGCCTATAGTGCCAGCTACTTGAGAGGCTGAGGTGTGAGGATCGCTTGAGCCTGGGAGGTCTAGGCTGCAATGAACCAAGATCGTGCTACTGCACACCAGCCTTGGTGACAGAGTCTCAAAAAAAAAAAAAAAAAAGTGTCTAACGCCAAAACAATGTTTTTTTTGTTTTTGTTTTTTTGTCATCCAGGCTGGAGCGCAGTGGTATGATCTTGGCTCACTGCAACCTCCACCTCCCAGGTTCAAGCAATTCTCCTGGCTCAGCCTCCCGAGTAGTTAGGATGACAGGTGTGCACCACCATGCCTAGCTAATTTTTGTATTTTTGGTAGAGACAGGGTTTCACCATGTTGACCAGGCTGGTCTCGAACTCCTGACCTCAGGTGATCCACCCACCTCCACCTCCCAAAGTGCTGGGATTACAGGAGTGAGGCATCACGCCTAGCCAACAACGTGTTTTAAATATGGTATAATTTAAATGCTTACTTTGTGTCTTAGTCAGTTTGGGCTGCTGTAACAAATTACCATAGACGGGGTGGCTTAAACCACATTTATTTCTCACAATTCTGGAGGCAGGGAAGTCCAAGATCAAGGAATTAGCAGATTCAATGTCTGGAAAGAAACTACTTCCTGGTTGGTATATGGCTGCCTTCTTGCTGTGTTCTCATGTGGTAGAGAACAGAGACAGATCATCTCTCATCTCTCTCATGTCTCTTTTTATAAGGGCACTAATCCCATTTGTGAGGGTCTATCCTTATGAACCTATTGCCCCCCAAAGTCCTCCCCTCCAAATACCATCACATTGGGGATTTAGACTTCAACATATGAATTTTGCAGGGACACAAATATTTAGTTCATAGCACCTTCATACATTAGTCCTTTTAACAATTTTTTAAAAGACGAATTGGCCGGGTGTGGTGGCTCACACCTGTAATCCCAGCACTTTGGGAGGCTCAGGTGGGTAGATCACCTGAGGTCAGGAGTTCAAGACCAACCTGGCCAACATGGTGAAACCCCCACCTCTACTAAAAATAAAAAACTTAGCCAGGCGTGGTGGCGGGTGCCTATAATCTCAGCTACTCAGGAGGCTGAGGCAGGAGTATCGCTTGAACCCGGGAGGTAGAGGTTTCAGTGAGCCGAGATTGTGCTACTGCACTCCAGCCTGGGCAACAAGAGCGAAACTCCATCTCAAAAAAAAAAAAAAAAAAAATTCAGATGAATCTATGTATAATTTAATTGGAAATAAAAGTATAAAATGAAGGCTCTTCATGAATATAATGCCTGTGCCAAAAGTCTCTGCTAGCCACTGATTGTCCCACCTTTCCCTGCACTAGGCCCTGCAGTTAGCAGAGTGTGACTTAGTCAGAATTTGGGAAATGCCTTTAGGCAATGAGGAGGTGACCTTGATTTCAGTCATGTCCAAGGGGGCCTATGTTAGAGTCATACTGTTGAAGATAAGAATGTCGGCTGTAATCACAGCGTCATTCAGCTTAAACCTCTCTCTCTTTTTTCAAAGACAGGTTGCCTGGGCTGGAGTGCAGTGGCATGATCACAGCTCACTGCAACCTTGATCTTCTGAGCTCAAGTGATCCTCCCACTTCAGCCTCCCAAGTACTTGGGACCACAGGCATGTGCCATCATGCCTGGTTAATTTTTTATTTTTATTTTTTTGAGACGGAGTCTTGCTCTGTCACCCAGGCTGGAGTGCTGTGGCATGATCTTGGCTCACTGCAACCTCTGCCTCCTGGGTTCAAGCAATTCTCCTGGCCTCAGCCTCCCAAGTAGCTGGGATTACAGGCGCCCACAGCCACGCCCGGCTAATTTTTTTTTTTTTTCTTTTGAGACGGAGTCTCGCTCCGTCACCCAGGCTGGAGTGCAGTGGCATGATCTCAGCTCACTGCAAGCTCCGCCTCCCGGGTTCATGCCATTCTCCTGCCTCAGCCTCCCGAGTAGCTGGGACTACAGGCGCCCACCACCGTGCCCAGCTAATTTTTTGTATTTTTAGTAGAGACGGGGTTTCACCGTGGTCTTGATCTCCTGACCTCGTGATCCACCCGCCTCGGCCTCCCAAAGTGCTGAGATTACAGGCGTGAGCCACCACGACTGGCCTAATTTTTGTATTTTTTTTTTTTTTTTTTTTTTTTAGCAGAGACAGTGTTTCACCATGTTGGCCAGGCTGGTCTTGAACTCCTGACCTCAGGAGATCTGCCTGCCTCGGCCTCCCAAAGTGCTGGGATTACAGGCGTGAACTGCTGCGCCCAGTTGGCTAATTTTTTCATTTTTATTTTTAGATATGAGGTCTTGCCATGTTGCCAAGGCTGGTCTCAAACCCCTGGGCTCAAGAGATCCTCCCATCTTGGGCTCCCAAAATGCTGGGATTATAGGCATGAGCCATCATGCCTGGCCTTAACCTCTCTTAAGCTGGCTTTAGGCTCCCAGAGCAGGCAGAGGCTGATGGCAACCATCTGTGGGCTGAGAAGAGAAGCCCATAAAGGAAAGATGGAATATGTTGGACAGAGATGGCCCACTGCTGCCATCAAGATGACTCAGGTCAAGCAGTGAGGCAGGAAAAAAAGCAACAAATTCCTCCTTCCTCTGCCTTTTGTTTTATTCAGGCTCTCAAGTGAGTGGACGATGACCAATCACACTGGGGAGGGCAATCTACTTTAGGGAATCCACTGATTCAAATGCTAATCTCATCTGGAAACACTCTTACAGCTACATCCAGAAAACAATGTTTAATCTGAGCAACCACATGGTCCACTCAAGTTAACACATTATCCATCACAGCAAGGCAAGGCTCAGTAGACTGATGGAGATGGGAACCCGATTAGAGAGGCGGATGGAGTGAGCAGAACTTAAGGAAATGAAGACTGTGAATGTTGACCACATTCAGAAGTGACTGCCCTACTTTACTAGGGCAATCTAGGATGGCTATTGTCAAAAACAAATAAACAAAAATCCAGAAAATAGCAAGTGTTGACAAGAATGTGGAGCATTGAAACCCCTGTGCATTGCTGGTGGGAATATAAATAGTGCAGCAACTGCGGAAAATGACATGGCAATTCCTTAAAAAATTAAACATGGAATTACCATATGATCCAACAATTTCACCTCTGGGTTGGGATTGGGATTATTGTTATTTGATTGTAGTTACATTAGGGAGCCTCCAGTTTTTGTGTGGGCAGGTGTGTATTTACTGGATACCAATGCTAGTTCCAACTCAAGCAGAGGAGTGGAGGAAGCGGCTTTCTCCCTAGTGCCAGGAGTTGGCCGTATGCCCCTGGTTCTTAGAACAGTGTTGAGACAACTCTGATTAGATGTAGCCACTCTTCTGGAACAGATGTGAGTTTTGTTGGGGCTGTGAGGGCTGGAATTGCATCCTAAGATGCTGATCTCAGAGGCTGCTCAGCCTCTCCCTGGCCCAGAGGTTCAGCTGAGCACTCCCCAAGCAATGCGAAGAGGAGTAGCAGACGAAGTAACTGAGTGGTCAGAACAAAAGCCCCCCAAGCAATGCGAAGAGGAGTAGCAGTAGAAGAAGGAGAACCCGGTGTAGCAGTATTTATTTATTTATTTATGTATGTATTTATTCATTTATTTATTTATTTAAAAGATGGAGTCTCCCTATGTTGCTTAGGTGGGTCTTGAACTCCTGGGCTCAAGCAATCCTCCCGCCTCAGCCTCCAAAGTTGCAGGGATTACAGGCACAAGCTCCAGCGCAGGAGTTAACAGCTCTGGGCTTTGTGAGTGTCTGTGGGTGGGGAGGGTTCTTGAGAAGTCTTCTGGGCTGCAGCTAGGCCTCCTCTGAGGAGCCAACCTGGGGCTCCAGAGGCTTAGGGCTCCAGCCGAGTACCTGCTCAAGTGTGGGGCACCCTGCAGCCTCCCAGTCTTGTTCTTGCTTCTCCGACCCTCCCCCGCCCCCACCCTAGCTGACCCAAGCCCACAGGGCTGGATGGGTGTCTCCCAGGCAACTGCGTTGACAGCTACAAGTCCCAGTGGAGAAGGCAATCCCATGCCTTCCCCTCTTTACCGTCTTTACAACCTCTCTCCAGGGATCCTTTGTGGAAATGGAGTGAGAGGCAGAACAGAGGCAGCCTCCAGCTCTTTATTGAGAGAAAGAGAGAGAGAGAGTACGTAAGGAGAGAGAACTCTGCTGAAAAATGAACGTGTCCCTTTTCCAATTTCCCTCCCAGCCCTGCTCATCTGTGCAGGTGGACCCAGGGCTTGTCATTAAGTCTCTACCTCTGACACCTCTGCAGCTTTCATGCCCAGGGCACCCTGCCTCTGTCTCCCCGTACCCCCTCAGCATCAGCTGCATACAGGGCCCCAGCACCCTTGAAGCTGCCCGTCCCACCCCAGCACCAGCCCTCAGAACTAGCCCTTCACAAAATAACCCCCAAGCTGCACTTCAGTCTTGGCACTGAGCTCCTTGATAACAGAGGGAAGAGAGAGGAGAAATGCAGAGAACAGAACTGAGTGTAGGCCGGGCACAGTAGTTCATGCCTGAAATCCCAACACTTTGGGAGGCCAAGACAGGCAGATTACTTGGGCTCAGGAGTTTGAGACCAGCCTGGGCAACATGGCCAAACTCCAACTCTACCAAAAATACAAAAAATTAGCCGGGTGTGGTGGTGCGTGCCTGTAGCCTGAGCTACTTAGGAGGCTGAGGTGGGAGGATCACTTGAGCTTCGAAGGTGGAGGTTGCAGTGAGCCAAGGTCGAGCCACTGCAGCTCCAGCCTGGATGACAGAGCAAGACCCCATCTCAAAGAAAAAAAAAGAAAGAAAAGAAAAGAAAAAGAAAGAACGAACGAACTGGGTCTAGGCCAGGAGCAGTGGCTCCTGCCTATAATCTCAGCACTTTGGGAGGCCAAGACAGGAGGATCACTTGAGCTCAGGAGTTCAAGACCAGCCTGGGCAACATAGTGATAACCTGTCTCTACAAAAAATACAAAAATTAGCTAGGTGTGGCAGCACATGCCTGTAGTCCCAGCTACGTGGTAGACTGAGGTGGGAGGATTGCTTGAGCCTGGGAGGTCGAGGCTGTAGTGTGCTGTGTTCATGCCACAGCACTCAGCCTGGGTGACAGAGTCAGACCCTGTCTCAAAAAGAAAAAGAAAAAGAAAAGAAAGGCCAGGTGCAGTGACTCATGCCTATAATCCCAGCGCCTTGGAAGCCTGAGGCAGATCACTTGAGACCAGGAGTTCGAGACCAGCCTGGCCAACATGGTGAAACCCTGTCTACAAAAAATACCCAGGCGTGGTGGTGCACACCTATAATCCCAGCTACTTGGGAGACTGAGGCACAAGAATTGCTCCAACCCAGGAGGCGAAGGTTGCAAGGTTTCAGTGAGCCGAGATCAAGCCCCACTGTACTCCAGCCTGGGCGACAGAGTGAGAACATGTCTCAAAAAAAAAAAAAAAAAAAAAAAAAAATCGAGTTTAGAGGGACCAAGTTTAGGGGGTAAGAAGTCAGTCTGTTTGTCCAGCTGTTCTTTTTTTTTTTTTTTTTCAGAAATGGGGTCTCACTACATTGGCCAGGTTGATCCCAAACTCTTGACCTCAAGCAATCCTCCCACCTCGGCCTCCCAAAATGCTAGGATTATAGGCATGAGCCACGAAGACCAGCTAGTCCAGTTGTTCTTATGTTCATCTATTCACCTAGCCACTGCCCACTTGCCTGTCTCTCTGCCCCACTTCTCTCGCTTTCATTTTTTCTTACTATTTTTTTTTTTTTTTTGAGTTGGAGTTTTGCTCTGTCCCCCAGGCTGGGGTACAATGGTGCAATCTCAGCTCACTGCAACCTCTGCCTCCTGGGTTCAAGTGATTCTCCTGTCTCAGTCTCCCGAGTAGCTGGGATTACAGGCTCCCACCACCACACCCGGCTAATTTTTGTATTTTTAATAGAGATGAGGTTTCACCACGTTGGCCGGCTGGTGTCAAACTCCTGAGCCCAAGTGATCTGCCCGCCTCGGCCTCCCAAAGTGCTGGGATTACAGGCGTGAGTCACCGCGCTGGTCCTCTCACTGTCTTTCTTTTTATTTGATCTATTGTATCTAGCATTCATTCGTTTGTGCTTCATTTACAGATCAAGTCCCAGTCAAATAGACCTGCAAAACAATTTACGTATAAGCAAAATTTCCTAAGCTCCACTTTTGGAAACTTTTACTTTTCGCACCATCTTCACACTCCTACTTCCGTTCTCTCTCGGGGGGGTTTGCCCCATTCCTCTTCTCTTTCTCTTTCTTTCTCTCTCTCTCAACATTTACTCCATCCAGCCTCACCTGGGCCACTGTGCCTTCTCACCCTTAGCCCAGATTTCCTCATCCTTGGCCCTCTGCCACCTGACTTGTACCCGCTCCAGGCTGGCCCAGGGTCGTGGGAGGGATTCCCACGGCCTTTCTGCCTTCAAAGGGAGACTCTCACCTCTTTTCCACCTCAGCTGCTAAAGACCTTCCCCGCTCTCCCTCCTCAAGCCTTTACCTATTCTGCTCCTCCTCATCCCTTCAACCAGGGCTACTCCGTGGCTCTACCGACTCCACAGGGCCAGGAATGTGAACTCCCTCATTTGCACCCCCTGCTCTAACTCAAATGACCTCCGTGCTGTTCTCATCCTTCTTCTTTCCGCCTGGATTCTGATTTCTCCTTCTGGGAAAAACCAGTAACTCCTTTGTGGCTAACCCTTGCCATCTCTAGCTTTTGCGGGACATCTCTTCCTTTCTGCATCTTCTGACTCTTCCTGCATCTTCCCTGCCCTCAGCCCACAGACACCTCCCCCACCCCTGTCCTACTGCCACCATCCCAGCGTCCTCTCTACACAGCCACTTGTCAGAAGGAGGATCTCCCACCTCTCTATCTCCATCATCTCTTTTCCACTCTTCAGTTAGGCTTCTGTCTCCCACTACTCCACAAAACAGCTCTCACCAGAGTAATCGATGCCCTCCACATCTTCAAATTTAATGATGTCTATTCAGTTGTTTTTTGTTTGTTTTTGAGATGGAGTCTCAGTCTTTCCTCCAGGCTGGAGTGCAGTGGCATGATCTTGGCTCACTGCAACCCCTGGCTCCCAGGTTCAAGCGATTCTCATGCCTCAGCCTCCTGAGTAGCTGGGACTACAGGTGCCTGCCACCACACCCGGCTAATTTTTTTTTTTTGAGATGGAGTCTCACTCTGTTGTCCAGGCTGGAGTGCAGTGGCACAATCTCCGCTCACTGCAAGCTCTGCTGCCTCCCGGGTTTACGCCATTCTCCTGCCTCAGCCTCCGGAGTAGCTGGGACTATAGGTGCCCGCCACCACACCCGGCTAATTTTTTTGTATTTTTAGTAGAGACAGGGTTTCACTGTATTAGCTAGGATGGTCTCGATCTCCTGAACTTGTGATCCGCCTGCCTCAGCCTCCCAAAGTGCTGGGATTACAGGAGTGAGCCACCGCACCCGGCCCAGTGTTTTGTATTCTCAATAGAGACAGAGTTTTATCATGTTGGTCAGGCTGGTATCGAATTCCTGACCTCAAGTGATCCGCCCACCTCTTGGCCTTCCAAAGTGCTGGGATTATAGGCATGAGCCACTGTGCCTGGCCCACAATGCAATTTTTTATATAATTCAGTAGATTCCTTTTCTTTTTTTTTTTTAATTTATTTTTAGAGACAGCATGTCTGTATTGCCCAGGCTGAGTGCAGTGGCACCATAATAGCTCACTGCAGCCTCAACTCTTGGACACACACAATCCTCCCACCTCAGGCTCCTGAGTAGCTGGGACTACAGGTGTGTGTCACCATGCCTGGCTAATTTTTTATATTTTTTGTAGAGACGGAGTCTCACTATGTTGCCCAGGCTGCTAACAAACTTCTGGCTTCAACCAATCCTTCCACCTTGGCCTCTCAAAGTGCTGGGATTACAAGCATGAGCCACTGTGCCCCATCCTGATTCCTTTGCTTGAAACTTTTTTCTTGCTTGTCTTCTGAGACATCTTTGTCTCCATGTTCTTATCATATCTTTATTTATTTTTAATTTTTTTACCTTTTTTATTTTGAGACAGTGTCTCACTTCTTTTACCCAGGCTGGAGTGCAGTGGCATAAGCAGCCTCGACTTCCCAGGCTCAGCTTCTCGAGTAGCTAGGGCTACAGATGCACACCACCACGTCCAGCTAATTTTTCTTATATCTTTGTAATAATTTCTTCCTTGTACTTCTGCTCAAGATGGCAGACTGAGCTGGCATTTTGCTCCAAACACACAGAAATGCAGGATAGAAGGTTTTGGGGGGTTTTTTGTTCAATTTTTAAAAATGTACAGCTGAACTAAAAGCAACAATGGTAAAATTTCAGATTTTCAGATGCCAAAGCAACATTGTGGATTCCTTCAGTAATAAGTGGGAACTGAAGCCATGGAGCCCATAAAGATGTTGAGATCTAAGCCAAGGAGCTGGGCTTTTTATGTTTTTATTTTTTTTTTAATTTTTTATTTTAGAGACAGATCTTGCTCTGTCACCCAGGCTAAAGTGCGGTGGCATGATTGTAGTTCACTGCAGCCTCGAACTCCTGGGCACAAGTGATCCTCCACTCAGCCTCCCAAGTTGCTAGGATTACAGCCATGGCTGGGGCTGAGCTTTTAATACTACATGCCAGGGCAGCAGTCAAGACTACAGGCTAGAACCGGGCTCCTTGCAAAAAAACTAGGAGGTAGGAAAAGGGCTGTCCTGTCTGTTAAGGTAGGCTTACAAAACTTTACCTACTCATTGCCTGGGAAATATGGACAGAAGTGAAAATGGGACACTCAGCCCAGTCCATGAGAAGTATTCTTGTCAGTCCTGAGATGTCATAACCTCTGTCTTGGGCAATGTGTGACTGGACAGCTACTATTCTGCACTATCTTCTTGATACAGAAACCCCAATATCAAAATAACCCCAGCCCAAGATAAAAATTGATCCAAAGCCAATGAATCACATTGGTCAAAGCAATTCACAGTTAATTCAAAACCTAAGGAATTAATAGAATCCTGTAGAGGAAAAGTTCCCAGAAGATATGTTCACAAATAAAAATTACAAAACAAGTGGCCGGGCACAGTGGCTCACGCCTGTAATCCCAGCACTTTGGGAGGCTGAGGTGGGCGGATCACCTGAGGTCAGGAGTTCAAGATCAGCCTAGACAACACAGTGAAACCCCATTTCTACTAAAAATACAAAATTAGCTGGGCGTCGTGGCACATGCCTATAATCACAGCTACTCGGGAGGCTGAGGCAGGAGAATCGCTTGAACCCGGGAGGTGGAGGATGCCGTGAGCCAAGGTCGTGCCACTGCACTCCAACCTGGGTGAAAAGAGTAAATCTCTGTCTCACCAAAAAAAAAAAAAAAAATTACGAAACAAGTGAGGAAATCTAATACTATAAGAGACAGTCGGCTGGGCACGGTGGCTCACGCCTGTAGTCTCAGCACTTTGGGAGGCCAAGGCGGGCAGATCACGAGGTCAGGAGATCGAGACCATCCTGGCTAACATGGTGAAACCCCATCTCTACTAAAAATACAAAAAATTAGCTGGGCGCAGTGGCAGGCACCTGTAGTCCCAGCTGCTCCAGAGGCTGAGGCAGTAGAATGGCGTGAACCCGGGAGGTGGAGCTTGCAGTGAGCTGAAATCCGGCCACTGTACTCCAGCTGGGCGACAGAGTGAGACTCCATCTCAAAAAAAAAAAAAAAAAAAGAGACAGTTTGCAAATCATAGAGAATAGTATACTCTAATAGGTTAAAATTTTTAAAAATTTTATTGTGGTTTATTGTGCTAAGAACACAACATGATTTCCCCTGTTAACAAATTTTTTTGTTTGTTTTTTTTTGGGATTTTTTTTGAGACAGAATCTTGTACTGTCACCCAGGCTGGAGTGCAGTAGCACGATCTCGGCTCACCACAAACTCCACCTCCCAGGTTCAAGTGATTCTCCTGCCTCAGCCTCCTCAGTAGCAGGGATTACAGGCATGGGACACCACACCAGGCTAATTTTGTATTTTTAGTAGAGATGGGGTTTCTCCATGTCGGTCAGGCTGGTCTCAAACTCCTGACCTCAGGTGATCCGCCCGCCTCGGCCTCCCAAAGTGCTGGGATTACAGGCATGAGCCACCGCGCCTGGCAACACATTTTTAGGTATACAATATTCTTGTTGACTATATGTACAATGTTGTATAGCAGATCTCTAGACCTTATTATTCATCTTGCTTAACTAAAAAGCTATGCTCATTGATTAATAATTCCCCACTTCCCCTTTCCTCCAGCCCCTGACAATCACCATTACACTCTTTGATCCTATGAATTTAACTATTTTACATACATCATGTAAATAGAATCATGCAGTATTTGTCATTCTGTGACCAGTTAATTTCACTTAGCATAATGTCCTCAAGGTTCAGCCACGTTGTCACACAGAATTTCCTCCTCTTTGTACTTTGTTTGTTTGTTTGTTTTCAGAGATTGGGTCTTGCTCTGTTGCCTAGGATGGAGTACAGTGGCACAGTCATAGCTCACTGCAGCCTTGAACTCCTGGGCTCAGGTGATCCCTCTGGCCTCAGCCTCTTGAGTAGCTGGGACTACAAGCCTGGGCCCCTTCACCTAGGTCCATAAATTTCCTTCTTTTTAAAGGCTGAATAGTATTCCATTGTATGTGTGTACCATATTTTCTTTATTTACTCATCTGTTGATGAACATTTAGGTTGTTTCCACATCTGGGCTATTATGAATAGTGCTGCAATGAACATAGAAGTATTAATATCTCTTTGAGATCCTGATTTCAATTCATTTTTTCTTTTTCTTTTTTTTTTTTTTTGCTCTTGTAGCCCAGGCTGGAGTGCAATGGTGTGATCTTAGCTCACTACAACCTTCGCCTCCTGGGTTCAAGCAATTCTCCTGCCTCAGCCTCCCAAGTAGCTGGGATTACAGGTTGTGCCACCACAGCTGACTAACTGTATTTTTAGTAGAGATGGTGTTTCACCATGTTGGTCAAGTTGGTCTCGAACTCCTGACCTCAAGTGATCCGCCCGCCTGGGTCTCCCAAAGTGCTAGGATTACAGGTGTGAGCCATTGCACCCGGCCTGATTTCAGTTCTTTTGGATAAATATCCAGAAGTGGGATTGCTGGATCATATGGTAGTTCTACTTCAGTTTTCTGAGGAACCTCCATGCTGTTTTCCATAATCACTGCAGCATATTACATTCCCACCAACAGCATGCAAGGGTTCTAATTTTTGCAGATCTTTACCAACATGTATCTTTTGTTTTTTGTTTTTTTATAATAGCCATCCTGATAGGTATGAAGTGATACCTTGTTGTGGTTTTGATTTGCATTTCCCTAATGAAAAGTGACCCTGAGCATTTCTTCATATACCTATTTGCCACTTGTATGTCTTCTTTGGAGAAATGTTCATTCAAATCTTTTTTGAATGTGTTATGTGGTGTGTTTTTACTACTTTTTTTTTTAGGAGTTCCTTATATATTTTAGAGATTAATTCCTTATCAAATACGTGGTTTGCAAGTATTTTCTCCCATTCTGTAGGTTGCTTTTTTATTCTGGTGATTGTATCCTTTGCTGTGCAAAAGCTTTTTAGCTTGATGTAATCATAATTGTTCATTTTTGGAGTTTTTGCCTGTGCATCATCAATTGTGAAATAATTGCAACAATCAATGTCGTGAAGCTTTTCCTGTATGTTTTCTTCTAGGATTTTTATAGTTTCAGGTTTTATGTTGAAGTCTTTAATATGTTTTGATTTTATTTTAGTGTATAGTATAAGATAAGGATGCAGTTTCATTCTTTTACAGGGGATATCCAGTTTTCCTGGCACCATTTGTTGAAGAGACTGTCTTTCACCTTTGTGTATTCTTGGCACTGTTGTTGAATATCAGTGGACTGTATATGTATGGATTTATCTCAGGGATCTCTATTCTGTTCTATTGGTTTATATGTCTGTCTTTATGCCAGCACTATACTGTTTTAATTAGTATAGCTTTGTAACATAGTTTGAAATCAGAGAGTGTGATGCCTCTAGCTTTGTTCTTCTCAAGACTGATTTGGCTATTTGTGGTCTTTTGTGGTTCCATATAAGTTTAGAATTGTTTTTTCTGTTTCTGTAAAACAAATGTCCTTGGGATTTTGAGAGAAATTGCATTGGCTTTGGGTAGTATGGACATTTTAACTATATTAAGTGTTCCAATGTATAAACATGGTATGTCTTTCCCCTTTTTTGGTGTCTTGTTTAATTTCTTTCATCAATATTTTGTTGTTTTCAGTGTACAAGTCTTTCACCTCCTTAGTTAAGTTTATTCCTAAGTATTTTATTCTTTTTTTGTGCAATTGTAAATGGGATTGTTTTTCTAATTTCCTTTTCAGATAGTTTATTGTTAGTGTATAGAAATGTAACTGATTTTTATATGTTGATCTTATATCCTGGAACTTTACTAAATTTATTTATTAGTTCTAACATTTTTTAAATGGAATCTTTAGGGTTTTCTATATATAAGATCATTTGGGCCAGGTACAGTGGCTCATACCTGTAATCCCAATACTTTGGGAGGCTGAGGTGGATGGATCACTTGAGCACAGAAGTTTGAGACCAGCCTGAGCAACATGGCAAAACCACATCTCTACCAAAAATACAAAAATTAGCCTGGCGTGGCGGCACACTTGTGGTCCTAGTTATTCGGGAGGCTGAGGTGGCAGAGCAAGACCTGGTCTCAAAAATAAATAAATAAGATAATGTTATCTGCAAACAAAGATAGTTTTACTTCTTCCCCCCTCCACCTCCCAATTTGGATGCCCTTTCTTTCTTTCTTTCTTTCTTTCTTTCTTTCTTTCTTTCTTTCTTTCTTTCTTTCTTTCTTTCTCTCTCTCTCTCTCTCTTTTCCTTCTTTCTTTCTTTCTTTCTTTCTTTCTTTCTTTCTTTCTTTCTTTCTTTCTTTCTTTCTTTCTTTCTTTCTTTCTTTCTTTTCTTTTCTTTTCTTTTCTTTTCTTTTCTTTTCTTTCTTTCTTTTTTTGACGGAGTTGCCCAGGCTGGACTGCAGTGGCCGGATCCCAACTCACTGCAAGCTCCGCCCCCCAGGTTTCATTCTCCTGCCTCAGCCTCCTGAGTTGCTGGGACCACAGGCGCCCACCACCTCGCGCGGCTAGTTTTTTGTATTTTTTTTTTTTTTTTTAGTAGAGACGGGGTTTCACTGTGTTAGCCAGGATGGTCTCGATTTCCTGACCTCGTGATCCGCCCGTCTCGGCCTCCCAAAGTGCTGGGATTACAGGCTTGAGCCACCGCGCCCGGCCCTTCTTTCTTTCCTTCTTTCTTTCTTGTAAGGAAGGAAGGAAGGAAGGAATGAAGGGAAACAAGGGAATTCCCTTCCTCCTTCCTTCCTTCTTTCCTTCCTTCCTTCCTTCCTTCCTTCCTTTCTTTTTCTTTCTTTTTCTTTCTCTCTCTTTCTCTTTCTCTCTTTCCTTCCTCCGTTTGTCCCTCCCCTCCCCTCCCCTCCCCTCTCCTTTCCTCTCCTTTCCTTCCCCTCTCTCTCTCTCTTTCTTTCCTAATTGTTCTTGTTAGTACTTTTTTTTTTTTTTGAGACTGAGTCTCGCGCTGTTGCCCAGGCTGGAGTGCAGTGGCACCATCTCGGCTCACTGCAAGCTCCGCCTCCCGGGTTCACGCCATTCTCCTGCCTCAGCCTCCTGAGCAGCTGGGACTACAGGCGCCCGCCACCATCACGCCTGGCTGATTTTCTGTGTTTTTAGTAGAGACGGGGTTTCACCGTGTTAGCCAGGATGGTCTGTATCTCCTGACCTCGTGATCCGCCCGCCTCGGCCTCCCAAAGTGCTAGGATTACAGGCATGAGCCCCCGCACCCAGCGAGTGTTTTCAATACTATGTTGACTAAAAGTGCCATTAGTGGACAACTTTGCCTTTTTTCTGATCTTACATGAAAAGATTTTGGTTTTTCACCATTGAATATGGTGTTAGCTGTGGGCTTTCTATATATTGCCTTTATTATGCCTCTATTCCTACTTTGTTCAGATATTTTATCATGAAAAGGTGTTAAATTTTGTCAAGTGCTTCTTCTTTTTCCTTCCTTTCCTTCCTTCCTTCCTTCCTTCCTCCCTCCCTCCCTCCCTCCCTCCCTTCCTTCCTTCTTTCCTTTCCTTTCCTTTCCTTTCCTTTCCTTTACTTTTTCCTTTCCTTTCCTTTTCCTTTTCCTTTTCTGCCTTTCCTTTCCTTTCCTTTCCTTTCCTTTCCTTTTCTTTTCATTTCTTTTCTTTTCTTTTTTCTTTCCTTTTTTTGACAGGGTCTCACTCTGTTCACCCAGGCTGGAGTGCAGTGGTGCGATTTCAGCTCACCGCAACCTCCACCTCCCAGACTCCAGCAATTCTCCTGCCTTAGCCTCCCAAGTAGCTGGGATTACAGGTACGTGCCACTACCACCCAGCTAATATTTGTATTTTTAGTAGGGACGGGGTTTCACCATGTTGGTCAGGCTGGTCTTAAACTTCTGATCTCAAATGATCCACCCGCCTCGGTCTCCCAAAGTGCTGAGGTTACAGTTGTGAGCCACCACGCCCAACCCGTCAAGTGCTTTTTCTACATCTACTGAAACAGTCATGTGATTTTTATTCTTTATTCAGTTAATGTGGTGTATCACATTATACATTAATGTATACATTAATATGTTGTATTAATATATAATACAACATAATATGTTGTATTAATATATAATACAACATAATATGTTGTATTAATTAATATGGTATATACATTAATATGTTGAATCATCCTTGGATTGCAGGAATAAATACCACTTGGTTGTGTTTTTTTGTTTTGAGACAGAGCCTTGCTCTATTGTCCAGGCTGGAGTGCAGCAGCTCGATCTCAGCTCACTGCAACCTCTGTCTCCTGAGTTCAAGTGATTCTCCTGACTCAGCCTCCCATGTAGCTGGGACTACAGGCATGGGCCACTACACCCAGCTAATTTTTGTATTTTTAGTAGAGATGGGGTTTCATGATGTTGGCCAGGCTGGTCTCAAACTCCTGGCCTCAAGTGATCTGCCCACCTCGGCCTCCCAAAGTATTGGGATTACAGGCATGAGCCACCACGCCTGGCTCGGTCTATGATACTCTTAATGTGCTGCTGGATTCAGTTTGCTAGTTTTTTATTATTTTTTATTTTTATTTTTTTTGAGGATTCTAACAGGGTTTTAAAATATTTAAAAGAAAAAAATAATAAAATACATAAGATAAAAAATGCAAAAAACGAGCCGGGTGAGGTGGCGGGCGCCTGTAGTCCCAGCTACTCGGGAGGCTGAGGCAGGAGAATGGCGTAGACCCGGGAGGCGGAGCTTGCAGTGAGCTGAGATCCGGCCACTGCACTCCAGCCCGGGCGACAGAGCAAGACTCCGTCTCAAAAAAAAAAAAAAAAAAAAAAAACCTAACAGATGAATTTGAAGTAAATTCTTAAAGACTGTAACCTTTGAAAAAATAATTCAACGGATGAGCTAAACAGTTAACTAGATATAACTGAGGAGAGAATTATTGAATTCTAATATATAGAGGTATGAAAATCACTCAGGATGGGCCGGGCGCGGTGGCTCAAGCCTGTAATCCCAGCACTTTGGGAGGCCGAGATGGGTGGATCACGAGGTCAGGAGATGGAGACCATCCTGGCTAACATGGTGAAACCCCGTCTCTACTAAAAATACAAAAAACTAGCCGGGCGAGGTGGCGGGCACCTGTAGTCCCAGCTACTCGGGAGGCTGAGGCAAGAGAATGGCGTAAACCCTGGAGGCGGAGCTTGCAGTGAGCTGAGATCCAGCCACTGCACTCCAGCCTGGGCGACAGAGCGAGACTCCGTCTCAACAAAAAAAAAAAAAAAAAAAAGCTATTAAGAAGAAAAGACATATTTAGTAAAAGCAATGACAATCAGACTAACAGTAGACTTTTCAACAGTAACAATAGATGCTAGAAGGCAATGGAAGAGACAGAGTCTCTCTCTGTTGCCCAGGCTAGAGTGCAGGGGCACGATCTTGGCTTAGTGCAACCTCTGCTTCCTGAGTTCAAGAAATTTCTTCTGCCTCAACCTCCTGAGTAGCTGGGATTACAGGTGTGTGCCACCATGCCCGGCTAATTTTTGTGTTTTTAGTAGAGACAGAGTTTTGCCATGTTGGCCAGGCTGGTCTTGAACTCCTGACCTCAAGTGATTTACCTGCCTCATTCTCCCAAAGTGCTGGGATTACAGGCGTGAGCCACCACACCCAGCCCCAGCCTCTTATTTTAGAGATGAGAAAACTGATGTTCATGGAAATTAATGCCACCTAGCTAAAGTCACATAGATTTCTGATTGAAGACTTCAAGCTCTTAACCACTGTTTACACTGCTTCACTTACCACATGCTACTTTAATCATATACAAAGGTGTCTATTTCCTCCAAAGGACCAGGAGCAGCTTAAGGTCAGCACAGGATTGGATTTATTTCTATGTTATCAATAAATATTTGCTTCATTGGATCTTATTGACAGCTTTGAGGATGGAGTTGATACTAGGCGGGTGTCCACAAGAATTAAAGGTGGAGTTAGTTTAGAGGTTAGTGGGTAGGAGTGTGTGTGTGGGCAAGAGGTATCTTTGAAGCCTTATGGAAAGAGGAGCTTGATGAGTGAGGTACCTGAAGGATGCTGACTAGGAATCTGAGTCTCTGGGCCTGCAGCTGGTCCTCCTTGAATGGTCCTAGTTTTTGGGGCTGGGGACATTGGGTAAGGTAGGAATGCACAGGGTGGGTGTGATGGTGCAGAAGGGGCTACATTACACATATCTGCACTCCTCACTGGACTTTTGGATGCAGAAAAGAGAAATTTGGAGCTCATTCCTGAGGGAAAAAAAAATTTCCTGATTCAAAAATCAAGTATACAGGCTGGGCGCGGTGGCTCATGCCTGTAATCCCAGCACTTTGGGAGGCCGAGGCAGGCAGATCACGAGGTCAGAAGATCGAGACCATCCTGGCTAACACAGTGAAACCCCGTCTCTACTAAAAATACAAAAAAATTAGCTGGGTGCGGTGGCGGGTGCCTGTAGTCCCAGCTACTTGGGAGGCTGAGGCAGGAGAATGGCGTGAACCCAGGAGGCGGAGCTTGCAGTGAGCCGAGATGGCGCCACTACACTCCAGCCTGGGCGACAGAGCGAGACTCCGTCTCAAAAAAAAAAAAAAATCAAGTATACAATGTCCAATTCTCAGTTTTGACAAATGTACCATGGTAATAGAAAATGTCAACAATGGAGACATTGAACGAAGGGTATAAGGGAACTTTCTTTGCTGTCCTTATAACATTCTTTGTAAATCTAGAATTATTCCAAAACAAAAGGTTTATTAAAGACAGAACAGCAAGTTACAGCTGAACTGAAGGCTGGAATCCCAGAAGAACACAGCCTCTGAACAGAAGGGAAATGTCTACTGTCCTTAGACAAGCTACTTCCCTGCTCTCAACTTCAGTTTATTCATCTGCAAAATGGAGAACTATCTTTTTGCAGAGTACCTGCTGGAGATATGATGATAATGAAATGAGAGAAGGAACAGGAAGGTGGATCAGGATCCCAGCAAAGCAGTGAGCTTCAGGACCAGGTCCAACAGGGAAGCAAGTCCTAGGTCTGGGCAGAGGCATTGAGGAGGTTGGGTCCGGTTCAGCCCAGCACACTAGATACTGAGGCAAACTGGTTCAAGATCCTGCCCTAAGACATAAGGCAACAACTCCTGACAGACAGCTTGATGGGGGCAGGAGTAGGCTAGGATTGACACTTCCTCTGAGATGATGCCCCCCAAACCCTGGGGCCTGGATGGCTGATCTCTGGCTGGTCTTGTCCTCCTGGATCTCCTGGGAGAGATAGACAGTTCAAAAAGGGCTGAGAGTGCAGAGCCCAGTAAGAGTAGAAGCCCTGGGTGTGACCTCAGAGGACAGGTCGTTCCTCCCCATCCATGGAAATAGGCGGACAGGCAGCAGCAGCTCGTAGCCAGAGGGACAAAGTGGCAGCTTTAGGCTGGGGGCAATGAGTGAAGCTGGGCTCTGGCAGGTAGAGGCTGAGCATTTCTGCATGCCTCGGTCCTCCTTTGCATTAATTACCCACTGACATGGTTTGCACTGTGCTCCCTTAGTGCTATTTTAATTAACGGAGATCTCCTCCGAGCAAACCAGCTGCTGTGTAAGTTGTCAAACTGTCAGCGTGCACAGGATGGGTGTCATGGGGACATTAAGTGTGGGAACTACCAATGGGCTCCCCATCTTCTTGGCACATTAGAATCTCCCCTGAAATCCATTCCATAGTAAAAGTGGGCAAAAGAATGTCAAGATCAAGAAGTTGGCTTTGGGTTCAGATAGATTTAGTCTGAACTTTGACTCTGGCACTGATTTACTGTGAGCACTTTGGGCAAATCGCTTAAACTCTCTGAATCTTCCCCATCTGCAAAATGGTGACAGCAATGCTTATTTTGTTACCAGCAATGTGGTAGATCATGTACAATAACATGCTCCACTCGGTGCCTGTAGTGCTCAATAAATGACTTGTTATTAAATCCGTTTTCCTGGTCATCTAAGTGTTCCCTATTAAGCCCTTTGTAAGTTTATTATCGCCTGAGAAGAACGTTTAACTTAAACATACGTGAGAAAAATCCCAAAGTTCTCATTATTAACTTTCTGTTTTTCTGTATATTATTACTCTGTGTTCAGAGAACGCTTATTTTCTCAGTAGCTTGGCCGCTCAGCTCCCACCCTTTAAACCATTAAGACCCTACAATCCTCTTCCCCCTGTTCCTTCCCTTTCCTAGCAGGTCCCTGGCTGGACTGAGCATTCTCTCTGAGGCTCTTGAAGTTTATATGCAGCTGCCCCCTCTGAATAAATGAGCCAAGGGTAAGCAGAGGAAATGGCTGAGTTGAGCTCTGAAAGATGAGTAGGAGTTACGTAAAGGGAGGGAGAGCGGGGACAGGAGGGTGTTCTGGGCAGACATAATACCATGTTCAAATGCCCAGAAGCGAGAGATAGTGTGCTGGATTTGGGGAACTGAAAGGGTTTAGCTGAATGGAAAAGGCTTGGAGAAGGCAAGGGAGTAGGTGTGAGAGACAAACTGGAGAGGAAGGTGGGGTCTGACACAGAGGGCCTTGGAAGCCCTCTTTCAGAGTTTGGAACTTATCCTATAGGCAGATAACGAAAGAAGACAGTGAAAGATTTTATATAGCAAAAGGGTGCATTCAGATTTGTATTATTTTTTTGTTTGCTTTGTTTTGTTTTGTTTTGTTTTTGAGACGAAGTTTCTCTCTTGTTGCCCAGGCTGGAGTGCAGTGGCACGATCTCAGCTCACCGCAACCTCCACCTCCCAGGTTTAAGCGATTCTCCTGCCTCAGCCTCCCGAGTAGCTGGGATTACAGGCACCTGCCACCACACCCGGCTAATTTTGTATTTTTAGTAGAGACAGGGTTTCATCATGTTGGCCAGGCTGGTCTCGAACTCCTGACCGCAGGTGATCCACCTGCCTCGGCCTCCCAAAGTGCTGGGATTACAGGCATGAGCCACCTAACCTGGCCCAGATTTGTATTCTATTTATTTATTTATTTTTAGGGACAGGATCTCGCTCTGTTACCCAGGCTGGAGTACAGTGGTACAGTCATAACTCACCAAAGCCTCAACCTCCTGGGATCCTGAGTAGCTAGAACTAAAGGTACATACCACCTTGCCTGGCTAATTTTAAAATTTGTTATAGGCCAGGTGCGGTGGCTCACACCTGTAATCCCAGCACTTTGGGAGGCCGAGGCAGGGGGATCACTTGAGGTCAGGAGTTCCAGACCAGCCTGGGCAGCATGGTGAAACCCTGTCTCTACTAAAAATACAAAGATTAGCTGGATGTGTTGGTGTGCACCTGTAGTCCCAGTTACTCAGGAGGCTGAGGCAGAAGGATCACTTGAGCCTGGGAGATAGATGTTGTAGTGAGCCAAGAGTGTGCCACTGCACTCCAGCCTAGGTGACAAGAGTGCAACCCTGTCTCAAAAAATAAAATAAAATAAAATTTGTTATAGAAATAAGATCTCCCTATGTTGTCCAGGCTAGTCTTGAACTCCTGGTTTTTTTTTTGTTTGTTTGTTTGTTTTTTTGAGAAGGAGTCTCGCTCTGCCGCCCAGGCTGGAGTGCTGTGGCCGGATCTCAGCTCACTGCAAGCTCCAAGCTCCGCCTCCCGGGTTCAAGCCATTCTCCTGGCTCAGCCTCCCGAGTAGCTGGGACTACAGGTGCCCGCCACCTCACCCGGCTAATTTTTTTGTATTTTTTAGTAGAGACGGGGTTTCACCGTGTTAGCCAGGATGGTCTCGATCTCCTGACCTCGTGATCCGCCCGTCTCGGCCTCCCAAAGTGCTGGGATTACAGGCTTGAGCCACCGCGCCCGGCCTGAACTCCTGGTTTCAAACAATCTTCCCTTCTCAGCCTCTCAAAGTGCTTGGATTATAGGCGTGAGCCACTGCACCTGGCCTAGATTTGTATTTTATCTATCATCTATTTTTGTTTTCACTACACCCACATTTCAGCAATATGGTGGGTTTTTTGTTTGTTTGTTTGTTTGTTTGTTTTGTTTTGTTTTGTTTTGTTTTTGAGATGGGGTTTCGCTCTTGTTGCCCAGGCTGGAGTGCAATGACTTGATCTCGGCTTACTATAACTTCTGCCCCCCAATTTCAAGAGATTTTCCTGCCTTAGCCTCCTGAGTAGCTGGGATTACGGGTGCCCACCTCTACGCCCGGCTAATTTTCATATTTTAGTAGAGACAGGGTTTCACTATGTTGGCCAGGCTGGTCTGGAACCTTAGGTGATCCGCCCACCTTGGCCTGGGAGGTGCTGGGATTACAGGTGTGAGCCACCGCTCCCGGCTGATTTTATATTTTTAAAAGACAATTTAGATGAGGTGTCGATAGTAAGTTAAAAAGGGCAGGAGTGGATGCGGGGAACCCAGTTAGGGGGCTTTTATTTGGTTTCAGGTCAAAGTGAGAGTTTCAGTTGAAAAAAAGAGAAGTAGTGTTCTCTTCTTTAAGAGCTCTTGGCCTGTAATCCCAGCACTTTGGGAGGCTGAGGTGGGCGAATCACAAGGTCAGGAGTTCGAGTCCAGCCTGGCCAACATGGTGAAACTCCATCTCTACTAAAAATACAACAACAAAAAATCAGCTGGGCCTGGTAGCATGTGCCTGTAATCTCAGCAACCCAGGAGGCTGAGGCAGGAGAATCTCTCGAATCAGGGAGGCAGAAGCTGCAGTGAGCAGAGATTGTACCACTGCACTCCAGCCTGGGGAACAGAGCGAGACTCTGTCTCGAAAAAAAAAAAAAAAGAGCTCTTTAGAAGGTTGAACCTACATAATTAATATTAATTGGATCTAGGAAGTCTAGGAAGAGGGCAGAGGAAGAAGGAGGCAATAAGAGGTAGTCAGAGAGGTAAGGGGACAAGAAAGCCGAGACTTGTCAGGAGAGAAGACAACCACGGGGAGAGAGTTCCAAGTAGAAGAGATGGTCAACAGTATTCAGTGCTGCTACGGGGTCCCCACTGCAGGGACTGAGAAGTGAGCATTGTGTTCAGCTGGGGCCCCTGGTGAACAGTTGTCTGTGTGTGTGGGGGTGGGGTGCAGGAGACAGATTGCAGTGATTTGGGGAATGAGGGGGTGATAGGAAGAGAGAAGGAGTAGAGGTAACTCTTAAGAAAATTGGCAATGAATGAAAGGAGAGAGACAGAGTGGCAGATAGAAGCAAATGCTGTATAGAAGAAGACCTATGTATGCTGTGTAACACAGAGCTGGAGCGCAGTGATGTGATCATAGCTCACTGCAACCTTGACCTGTGGGACTCAAGTGATCCTCCCACCTCAGCCTCCCGAGTAGCTGGGACTACAGGTATGTGCCACCATGCCCGGCTAAGTTTTTAAAATTTATTTTAGTAGAAATGGAGCCTCACTATGTTGCCCAGGCTGCTCTTGAACTCCTGGACTCAAGCAATCCTCCCACCTTGGCCTCTGAAAGTGCTGGGATGACAGATGTGAGCCACCATGCCTGGCCAAGAGAACTCATTTTTTTAAGATGAAAGAGACAGCACCATATCCATCTGTGAAGGGAACGATCCAGTAGAGACCAAGAGGCTGAAGACGCAGGAGAAAGGGGAGCAATTGCTGATGAAGCAAGTTTTCAGGCGATGTGGGAGGGGAGGGATGTGGAGCATCAGTGAGCAATCAGCCCCGCATCCTTCTGAGATGGGAGAAGACAAAAATGAGACAGATGTGAGTAGCTTCTCCTGATGGTGGTGGTGGCTCAGGAAGTTAAAAGGGTCTCCTTCTGATGGTCCCTAATCTATTTATGTTCTCTGTAAAGAAAAAGGTGAAGTTGGCCAGGCACGGTGTCTCACACCTGTAATCTCAGCATTTTGGGAGGCCGAGGTGAGCAGATCACGAGGTCAGGAGTTCGAGACCAGCCTGACCAACATGGTGAAACCCCATCTCTACTAAGAATACAAAAAGTAGCCGGGTGTGGTGGTGCAGGCCTGAAATTCCAGCTGCTCGGGAGGTTGAGGCAGGAGAATCACTTGAACCTGGGAGGTGGAGGTTGCAGCGAGCCGAGATCATGCCACTGCACTCCAGCCTGGGTGACAGAGCAAGACTCTGTCTCAGAACAGAAGCAAACAAACAAACAAACAAACAAACAGAAAAAGGTGAGGTTGTATGCTGAGAGCGATGCCAGGAGGCCTGGAGATGTGGGGGTATGAAGCAGCTGTTATGGGGAATGGCAAGGCACCTGTTGGGGGCTTGTGAAAGACCACTCCTTAGATAAAGCTCTTCATTTCCCTGAACTCATTTTTAAGATCACCCAAGTGGGGACCCAGCTGCGTATTGCTCACCCGTGGGGGATGCATCAGAGAAGCCAGGAGAAGGGAGGCAAGGGGCTTGGGGTAGCTGAGTTTGTGCAGACATCCTGTGAGACGATTTGATGACTGGCATTGGTCTCAGGGATAAGGGCTGTCTAAGGTCAGAGGATCCCCAGCTTCTGCTCAGGAGGGTGGGAGTGGGAGCCCCTGGGCATCTGCAGAGAGGCAGACCAGGAGGGAGACAGGAGAGTTCTGTTCTTTCAAACCTGCTCCCTTCTGTCTCTGCCTTGGCCCCAGACACATTGATCTCTGCTGAAACAAATGTCCTGGAGCAAAGCTGCAGGTCTGCGGTGAAATCATTCGCTCACTAACCAAGGTTTTCTCCCTGGCTCATGGATATTCAGTCAACTCAGCCCTCCTTAGGCTGGAATATTCTTAGTTTAATTGTGTGGGCACATGTGCCTCTGTGAGTGTGAGAGTGTGTGTGTGCATTCACACATACTCACTTGAGCCTAAATGGCAGTGTATGAGTATGCTTGTTTGTGAGAGTGTGTTTGTGAACTTGGACGTGTGTGGGTCTGTCTGAGAATGTGGTGGACAGTGTATAAGTGTGTGTTAGCCTGTAAAGATTTGTGTGGGCCTGTAGGGGAGTGGGTGAGGGTGTCTTAGTGAATTCATGAACTCGTGTGGACACATAAGCCCCAGCCAAACAGTATGAGCAAGGTGAATGTACGAGAGCCTCTGTGTATGTTCATGGGCTTACATGTGTGTCAGGCCTGTAATGCCAGCACTTTGGGAGGCCAAGGCAATAGGATCACTTAGGTCAGGAGTCCACAATCAGCCTGGCCAACATGGTGTGGAGCCTGTTTGTCAATAATAGTAAGAATTATTAATTAATAAATATTAATTTTTATATTTGTATCATTTATATTTTTACAAATCGTTTAGATATACTTCTTGATCCTCACAACCTTGTGAATAATATAGGAGAGAACATTCTATAAAAATTCCACATACCAGTCAGGTGCAGTGGCTCATGCCTGTAATCCTAGCATTTTGGGAGGCCGAGGTGGGTGGATCACCTGAGGTCGGGAGTTCGAGACCAGCCTGACCAACATGGAGAAACCCCATCTCTACTAAAAATACAAAAATTAGCCAGGTGTGGTGGCCCATGCCTATAATCCCAGCTATTCGGGAGGCTGAGGCAGGAGAATCGCTTGAACCCAGAAGGCGGAGGTTGCAGTGAGCCAAGATCGTGCCACTGCATGCCAGCCTAGGCAACAAGAATGAAACTCCGTCTCAAAAATAAAATTCCGGCCGGGCGCGGTGGCTCAAGCCTGTAATCCCAGCACTTTGGGAGGCCGAGACGGGCGGATCACCAGGTCAGGAGATCGAGACCATCCTGGCTAACACGGTGAAACCCCGTCTCTACTAAAAATACAAAAACTAGCCGGGCGAAGTGGCGGGCGCCTGTAGTCCCAGCTACTCGGGAGGCTGAGGCAGGAGAATGGCGTAAACTCGGGAGGCGGAGCTTGCAGTGAGCTGAGATCTGGCCACTGCACTCCAGTCCGGGCGACAGAGCGAGACTCCGCCTCAAAAAAAAAAAAATAAATAAAATAAAATAAAATAAAATAAAATAAAATAAAATTCCACATGCCTTCATGATGTCTACTATAAATAGTGTGTTAGAAAGGGTATATGTGGCTGGGCTCAATGGCCCATGTCTGTAATTCTAGCATTTTGGGAAGCCCAGGTGGGACCTGTAGTCCTAGCACTTTAGGAGGCTAAGGTGGGAGGATTGCTTGAGCCCAGGAGTTCAAGATGAGCCTGAGCAACATAGTGAGATCCTGTCTCTATTGAAAGAGTAAAAAAGTTAAAAAAAAAAGAAAGGGTATATATGAGTTTAGGGGTGGAAATGAGAGTATATGGGGATAGTCTCAAATGTGGATGATGTAGACCTGGACACTGAGGCACACCCCTTCACATGCCCTCATCTGCCTATGTCAAAGGTAAAGGGGCCCCCTTTTAGCACAGGCAGAGCCTGAATTGGTCTAGGCTTTCTCACTATGCACACAGAACAGGCAAGGAGATGCCCAAAGGGAGGCTGGAAATATCTAGCTCTTGGTCAACCCTTCACTTTTCTTCAACTTGTATCCTCACCCTTCTCCCAATCTACTGAATCTTTTTTTTTTTTTTTTTGAGATGGAATCTGGCTCTGTTGCCCAAGCTGAAGTGCAGTGGCGTCATCTCGGCTCACTGCAACCTCTGCCTCCCGGGTTCAGGTGATTCTCCTGCATCAGCTTCCTGAGTAGCTGGGATTACAGGCGCACAGTGTCACGCCCGGCTAATTTTTGTATTTTTAGTAGAGACAGGGTTTCACCATGTTGCCCGGCTGGTTTTGAACTCCTGACCTCAAGTGATCCTATTGCCTCGGCCTCCCAAAGTGTTGGTTTTACAGGCGTGAGGCACCGTGCCCAGCCCTGAATCCTTCTTTAGCTTAAAAAATTTGCTTAGGTTTTCTCCATTCCAAAATGGGCTTGCCTCTCCTTAAGCTATCATTCAAATCCTTTCCTTTGCTTCACTTACACGATTCTTGGAAGAATAATTGCAGTCTGTGGATACACTTCCCCTTCATTGTCTCTGCAACACTGTGTGGTCTGGCTTCCACCCACACTCTTGACAGAGCTGCCCATACATACAGATGTTGATCCCAAAACCAATAGGCTTTCTCACCGCCTGTCTGAAACACTTGACCCTGCGGACCCTCTCCTCTCCTTCCCTAGCTTCTGTGATAGCACTCTCTGCTCCTCTTCTTCCTCCCTTGTGATACTTGTTCAGGGTCCTGTGCTCCTCTCACCTACCCTTTAAATGTTGGTGTGGGCTCCAATCCTCTTCCGTTCATCTGTGTCTCACCTATGCCTGAGTCATATTCTCCTAACTCACTCGTCTCTGTCTCCAGCCCAGATGTCTCACCTGCAAGCTGGACACTTTTAGCCTGCTCCTATTGGACACCCTCCCCCATCATCTTTCTCACAACTCAGTGTGTCCAATACTGGTTTCATCGTCTTGCCCCTAACCTTCTTCCCCTTCTCTTTCTCTAACCCCACCTGGTACCATTACCAACCCAGTTGTTACCAAAGCCAGAAACTTAGGAATCATCCTCTATTTCTCTCCTTTCTTAAACCCCTGTTTTCTTAGTCACTAAGTCGTGTTTATTCTACATCAACACATTTTATTTTATTTTATTTATTTTTTTGAGACAGAGTCGAGACAGGTTTCACCATGTTGGCCAGGTTGGTCTCAAACTCCTGACCTCAAATGATCCACCCGCCTCGGCCTCCCGAAGTGCTGGGATTACAGGCATGAGCCACCGCACCCAGCCTACATCAACACATTTTAAATTTAACAAATGCTTACTGAGCCACCACTAAATGCCAGACAACATCTTCAGAACAACTCTGTAAGTCAAGGATTATTATTCACATTTGATAGATGAAGAAATTCAGAAATGTATGCATCTTAAAAATGTTTTTTTCTCTATATTCCCAAGACCACTATCATCTCTCTGTTTCCCTTGTCAGGCTAGGAGTTCCTTGAGGTTAGGAATCAAATTATGCCCCGGTGCCCTGGCAAAGTGTCCAGTATCCTATGGAAATCTAGTAGGGGATCATTAATGGAAGGAAGAGAAAAAGGAAGGAAGGATGGAAGGATGGAAGGAAGGAAGGGTGGAAGGAAGGAACGAAAGAAAGAAGGAAGGGAGGGAGGGAGGAAAGAAAGGAGAAGTGAAACAGATTTTCTGTGCATTGGTTACCAACTTGCCTGGGTCTGGTGAGAAAGAACACCCACACAGATAGCAGGTTACATGAAGCGGAGTTGTGACTTACAGATAGACAGCAAGGGATAACCGAAGCCTAAGATTCATTGGGAGCTGGTCCCCCAAGGCTCAGGAAAGCTGTCCAGGGTGGATGGAATCTCATCTGTGCAGGCCTCACTTGCACTGCAGCTGAGAGACCCCAGAAAGCAGCCTGCCCTGGATTTTATACCCCAGGGTTGATGATTCACTGGGCTAAAGCATTGAAGGCTATTCTGTTTCGAAGGGGCAACTGGAACAAAGCCTGGGTTGTTCTGGCCAGTTCCTCCCTATCTCAGGATGTTGCATTCCCAGCATATTCTACAGTTATTCCTGAGAACTACAGTCAGAAAAGGGAAGAGAAGAGGGTTGATTCAAGGCCACCCAGAGAACCGTACTGCAGTAGAGAGGAAAGCATTCACATTCACCTCATTCATTCTTATCCTCTCCTCTGACTTTGAGCTCTGTTGTTTGATGCACATGTGTGTGTGTGTGACAGCAATGGAAAACTAATTTTGGCAAGATCCCCATTTAGATTCTGTGTACCTAATGACAGCATTGTCTAAGAGATATTAAGCACAGTTGCACCCATGTCAAGACCCCATTGCAATTTTTTTTTTTTTTGAGACAGGGTCTTGCTTTGTCACCCAGGCCACAGTGCAGTGGCATGATGACCGCTCACTACAGCCTCCACCTCAAAGGATCCTCCCACCTCAGCCTCCCAAGTAGCTTACACCACCACGCCGAGCTAATTTTTAAAAAACTTTTTGTAGGCCGGGCGTGGTGGCTCATGCCTGTAATCCCAGCACTTTGGGAGGCCGAGGTGTGTGGATCACGAGGTCAGAAGTTCAAGATCAGCGTGGCCAACATGGTGGAACCCCATCTCTACTAAAAACTATAAAAATTAGCTGGGCATGGTGGCAGGCACCTGTGGTTCTGGCTACTTGGGAGGCTGAGGCAGAAGAATCGCTTGAACTCTGCGAGTTGGAGGTTGCAGTGAGCCACGATCGTGTCACTGTACTCTAGCCTAGGCAACGGTGAAACTCAATCTCCAAAAAAAAACAAAAACAAAAAACCCACAACTTTTTGTAGAAACAGGGTCTCACTATGTTGCCCAGGCTGGTCTCCAACTCCTGGGCTCAAGTGAGCCTCCCACCTAGCCACCATGCCTGCCCCCCACGCATTTTTTTTTTTTTTTTTTTTTGTGAGATGGAGTCTCACTCTGTCACCCAGGCTGGAGTGCAGTGGCGCAATCTCGGCTCACTGCAAGCTCCGCCTCTCGGGTTCATGCCATTCTCCTGCCTCAGCTGGCCGAGTAGCTGGGACTACAGGCGCCCGCCACCATCACGCCCGGCTAATTTTTTGTATTTTTAGTAGAGACAGGGTTTCATTATGTTAGTGAGGATGGTCTCGATCTCCTGACCTTGTGATCCGCCCACCTCGGCCCCCCAAAGTGCTGGGATTACAGGCGTGAGCCACTGCGCCCGGCCTCATGCATTCTTTATTTGTTTGTTTTTGAGACGGAATCTCACACTGTGGTCTAGGCTGGAGTGCAGTGGCGTGATCTTGGCTCACTGCAACTTCTGCCTCCCAGGTTCAAGCGATTCTTGTGCCTCAGCCTCCTGAGTAGCTGGAATTACAGGCCTGCGCCACCACACCCAGCTAATTGTGTGTGTGTGTGTGTGTGTGTTTTAGTAGAGATGGGGTTTCACCATGTTGGTCAGGCTGGTCTCGAATTCCTGACCTCAAGTGATCCACCCGCCTCGGCCTCCCACAGTGCTGGGCTTACAGGTGTGTGCCATCATGCCCAGCCCCCATGCATTCTTTTATTTAATTATTACACCTGTGCTATGAGATTGGTATAATTGCTCACCTCATGAGAAAAAAGGCTTGAAGAAGTATCTTGTGCAGCTGAAAAACAACAGAACCACACTGGAACCCAGAACTGCAGACTCACTGTTACTCCAACCCCTGTGTTACTCTATCTAAAAAGTGAGGACTGAAGACCAAACCTATAGCAACTATAAAAGTATATTTCATGGAAATGGCTTGAAAATGATAACAAATGAGAATGAAGAGGCTTTTACTGTGGTGCAGGAGGTCTGTTGAGGTCCCCAGAGCCAAGTGCAAAAATGTCTGTAATACTAATAGTGTCACATTTGTTCAGAGCTTTGCAGTTTACATTTTGTTTTTATTGCTTATTTTTAAATTGTGGTAAAATATATGTGACAGGAAGTTTACAATTTTAACCATTTTAAGTGTACAGTGTTGTGGTATTAAGGACAGTCTTATTGTTGCGCTACCATTACCACCATCTATTTCCAGAACTCTTTTCATCCTGCAAAAATGAAACTCTATACCCATTAAACTCCCCACTGCCCCTCCCACGACTCTGGAAACCATCATTCTGCTTTCTCTCTCTGTGAATTTGATTACCCTAGGTACCTCATATAAGTGGAATCATGCAGGCTGGGCGCGGTGGCTCATGCCTGTAATCCTAGCACTTTGGGAGGCCGAGGCGGGCAAATCACCTGAGGTCAGGTGTTCGAGACCAGCCTGGCCAACATGGTGAAACACCGTCTCTACTAAAAAATACAAACATTAGCTAGGTATGGTGGCGGGCACCTGTAATCCCAGCTACTCGGGAGGCTAAAGCAGGAGAATTGCTCAAACCCAGGAGGCAGAGCTTGCAGTGAGCTGAGATCGCGCCACTGCACTCCAGCCTGGGCGACAGAGCAAGACTCCGAATCAAAAAAAAAAAAACCAAAAAAGTGGAATCATGCAGTATTTGTCCTTTGTGACTGGCCTATTTTGCTTAGCATAATGTTCTCAAGATTCATGCAGTAGTATGTATCAAAATTCCCTTCCTTTTTAAAGCTGACAAAGTGTATATATACTTTTTCACTACTACTAGGATGTAGTAAAAGTATGTATATAGACCCAGGGCTGGAACCCAGACCCCATCTTATTTCTCTCCTCATGCCTTACTTCATTATAAGGCTTCCCAAGCACAGGCCTCACACTCCTCTGCGTTTGAGATCCTCAGACAGCACATAGTGGTGAGGGGGTCTGACCATGCCCATCATCATACAAGCCATCGTAAGCTAGACCTACTATAGAAGACACAGACTGTGACTGGGACTCAGACCCTATACAGACCTCCACGGACAAAACAGGGAGAGCCTGTGCCTATCGGTAAGGAAGGGGCTTGTAAGGCAGAAACTTTGAGCTGTGGCAGAAGGCAGTGAGAGCTGGCTCTGACCTTAAGGACAGGATCATCAGAAGGAGGTGGGATGATGAGAGGTGGGGGGGGATTTTTAGCATAGATCAGCAGGGGCCCAGAGAAAGAGGTTTTGGCCAGGAGGTTCCCTATGCACTTGCCAGACAGGTTAGCAAGCTGCTCGCTTGCATTCCTATGAAGCAAACTGTTCCACATGGAACTTTCAAGGTGGGTGGGAGTAGGAGAAGGGAAACACACATAGGTAGGGTGGCTGTACTGAGCCTGGCACATAGGAATAGGTGTGTTTAAGGGTGGACTCGGGTATGAACCCGCATGGTAGAAAATGCAATGCCATGTGCAGGGTCATGTACCAGGTCCAGAGAAGGGAAGGGGACTCCCAAGCCATCTGGCCGCTGGGTGAGGACTCTCTGTGTTTACTCCCAGCCCCACCCTGGACTTTGTGGAAGGGAGGCATCAAGAGGACAGATCACATCACGTCAGAACCTGGCACGAGCTGGCTCCCAGCATCCTTTGACTAATCTTACCCTGGTGTAGGCCGTCACAGAAGCCCCCTGGATATTGCCTGGTGCCTCATTAATGGCATTGCTGAGCTCATTAATTTGATTTTTCCCCTCTCCTTAGTCTTCCAACTTGGAGCTGTCACCTCAGTCACTCCCAGCCTGGGGCTGGGTTAGCACAGAGGATCCCTCAGAGGTTACTGTCGGTCTCATGACACAGATTCAGAAAGACCCGACTGGAGCTCCCTTTGGGGTGCAGTATTTTCACAGGGGTGTTTCAGCAGAGCACCGCAAACTGAGCGCTGAAATTACAAAATGTATTGTCTTGGGCTAGCGCAGTGGCTCACGCCTATAATCCCAGAACTTTGGGAGGCTGAGGCAGGTAGATTGCATGAGTCCAGGAGTTTGAGACCAGCCTGGGCAACATGAAAAAACCCTGTCTCTACTAAAAATACAAAAAAAAAAAAAATTAGCTGGGTATGGTGGTGGGCGCCTGTGGTCCCAGCCACTGGGGAGGCTGACGGGGGAAGATCACCTGAGCCCACGGAGGTCGAGGCTGTAGTGAGCCGAAGTCACACCACTGTACTCCAGTCTGTGCGGAGTGAGACTCTGTCAAAAAAAAAAAAAAAATGAAGAAGGAAAGAAAGGAGGAAGGGAGACAGGAAGGGAGGGAGGAAGGGAGGGAAAGGAAAGAGAGAGAAAAGAAAGAAAGAAAGAAAAAGAAAAAGAAAGAGAAAGAAAGAAAGAAAAAGAAAAGCAAGCAAGCAGTGAGGGAGGGAGGAAAGGAAGGAAGGAAGGAAGGAAGCAAGGAAGGAAGGAAGGAAGGACAGAAAGGAAGGAAGGAAGGAAAGACAGAAAGGAAAGAAGGAAGGAAGATGCTGAGTGCAGTGGCTCGCGCCTGTAATCTCAGCACTTTGGGAGGCTGAGGTGGGTGGATCACTTGAGGTCAGGAGTTCGAGACCAGCCTGACCAACATGGTGAAACCCCATCTCTACTAAAAATACAAAAACTAGCCAGGTGTCATGGCGGGCACCTGTAATCCCAGTTATTTGGGAGGCTGAGGCAGGAGAATCACTTGAACTCAGGAAGCAGAGGTTGCAGTGAGCTGAGATCATACTGCTGCAGTCCAGCCTAGGTGACAGAGTGAGACTCTGTCTCAAAAAAAGAAGAAAGAAAAGAAAAGAAAGAGAGAGAGAGGGAAGGAGGGAGGGAGGGAAGTAAAGAAGGAAGGAAGGAAGGAAGGGAGGAAGGAAGGAAAGAAGGAAAGGAGGAAGGAAGGAAGGAAAGAAAGAAGGAAGGAAGGAAGGAAGGTTGGTTTTGTCTTAAAGTTCTGGAGGCTTGAAGTCTGAGATCAAGGTGTTGGCAGGGTTGGTTCCCTCACAGGGCTCCAGGGCCAATGGTTCCCTGTTAGGGCTCCAGGCAGAATCTGTTTCATGCCTCCCCCGCAGCTTCTGGAGGAGAGCTGGTGTCTTTGGTGTTCCTTGACTTGTGGATGCATCCCCCCCAACTCTGCCTTTATCTTCACATGATGTTCTCCGTGTGTGTGTGTGTGTGTGTGTGTCTCTGTGTCTGTATCCAAATTTCCCCTTTTCATAAGGACATCAGTCTTATTGGATTAGGGCCCACTCTAATGACCTCATTTTAACTTGACTGCATCTGTAAAGACCCTATTTCCTGTTGAGGCTGCACTTTGAGGTAGTGGGGACTTGGAATCCAGCATATATTTTTTAGGGGACACAATGCAACCCATAATGGGGAAATCTTTTATTCTTCAAAACCCTCCTCTGAACACCATGTGTCTTTAGGAAACTCATAAGCCTTTGTATCCAGAATGGCATGAATTTGAGCTCAGAATGAACTTCCTAATAGGATGTAGTGAAAGTCGTGACGATGGCCAGGGGGAAGAGCAAGGAGAGGAGGGGGAAGAGCAAGGAGAGGAGGGGGAAGAGCGAGGAGAGGAGGGGGAAGAGCGAGGAGAGGAGGGGGAAGAGCGAGGAGAGGAGGGGGAAGAGCGAGGAGAGGAGGGGGAAGAGCGAGGAGAGGAGGGGGAAGAGCGAGGAGAGGAGGGGGAAGAGCGAGGAGAGGAGGGAGAAGAGTGGAAAAAGGAGAAACTAGAGAAGGAGAGGGAATGAAGGAGAAAAATCATATCCAAACTCTTTCTGTCTTTTTTTTGGAGGGGGGAGGGGGTAGGACAGGGTCTCACCCTGTCGCTCAGGCTGGAGTGCAGTGGTGCAATCACAGCTCACTGCAGTCTCGACCTCCCAGGCTCAAGTGATCCTCCTGCCTCAGCCTCCAGAGTAGCTGGGACCACAGGTGTGTGCCATCATACCTGGCCAAATTTTTGTATTTTTTGTAGAAGTGGGGCTTTGCCATGTTGCCCAGGCTGGTCTTGAACGCCTGAGCTCAAGCAATCCGCCCGCCTCAGCTTCCCAAAGTGTTGGCATTACAGGCATGAGCCTCCAAATTCACTTTCGATATGCTTATAGGAGGAAACCGTGGCAAAGTCTTTCTAAGAACATGGGTTGAATCTCTCAGCTGGACCCCAACTGAAGCCTTGGCCAGAGAATATGATTTATATTAAAGACCTCTTCCTCTCACAGCCAAATGTTGAGGGAAAGAAGTTTCACATAAAAGAGAATGTATTGGCCAGGTGCGTTGGCTCACGCCTGTAATCCCAGCATTTTAGGAGACCAAGGAAGGTGGATCACCTGAGGTTGGGAGTTTGAAACCAGCCTGACCAACATGGAAAAACCCCGTGTCTACTAAAAATTCAAAATTAGCCAGGCATGGTGGCGCATGCCTGTAATCCCAGCTACTCAGGAGGCCAAGGCAGGAGAATTGCTTGAACCCAGGAGGCAGAGGCTGCGGTGAGCCAAGATCGCATCATTGCACTACAGCCTGGGCAACAAGAGTGAAACTCCATCTCAAAAAAAAAAAAAAAAAAGTGAACATATTGTAGATTCCTATTTACATAAGAGTGAAGACTAGAAAAACGAATCTATGGTGATAGAAGTCAGAAGTGGTTACTGTTGGGAAGGATAAGCTAGGAGTGGGCATTACAGAGCCTCTAGGGTACATTGACTGGGTGATGGTGAATGTATATGTGACAAGTCGCAGAGTTTGCTATTTAAGACGACTTCAGTTTACTATAATTAAATCATATCATAAAAATCAATCAATAAAATAACCCCTTTCTTACTTTTTTCACCCCACTGATCACCCCAGTCCACTCTGTCCAGTTCTCGGGCTGTTCCCATATTCTGTGCTCACAAATGTGAAATAAAGTAGAAAAACAACTAGCATGATGTTCAGCACATAATAGTACTCACAAAATTTAAATTTCCTTTATGCACCTGTGCACATCATGTTCTGGAGATACAGAAGGAGAGGCGTCCATAGATGACCTGGGATTCATCTCCATCAGTCATCCATGGAATGTGGAGGCCCTAGGAGTAAAAGGGTGTTCGGGCTTTGTTGGAAGACTGGTAAAAATAAATAAATAAATAATGTCCCCTGTCCTCAGGAACAGAACACAGCCCAGCAGAAACCCCAAATCATAATTAAAAGATGCCCTGCAACTCTCTTGGCAGCATACATTTTGAAGATGAAAGTAAATGATTAAAATAATTAAACACTTCCAGCTGACAAGCTGGAGCAGAATCTTGCCAGCGGACGTTTGTCAGTAATTAGCTAATTAATCCTGGCGCAGATTATAAGCCATAACAAACCAGTCAGGTTGAACAGAGCCGGCTGCTCAGAATTAGACTTTTAAAAAAGAAGAGAAGGGTGCGGGGAGGAGAGGACAGATAAGAGAGAAGGAGGAAAAATAAGAGAAGAATAAGAGAGGCATTTGGGGATACCTGGCTTTACCCTACCAGAAAGGGCAGCCACAGCCTACAAGGGACTTCCTGGAAAGCTTTGGACCTGTCTAGGCTCGAAGCCCAGCCCATGCTGGTACTTCCATCCAAATGGATCCTGCAGTTGTGGGGGAGAGGGAGGGCTCTGTACCTCTGGCCCCCAAACCAGAAGGAACAGTGGAATGGTTAGGAGTCCTCTGACCATCCAGGTAGGAGGTGATGTCCCCCGTCAGGTGGATATGGTATTATTCCATTTCTTACTCCATTCAACAAGGGATTCTAAGAATGACAAAAGTCTCATTTCTGTGGAAAGAAATGACAAGATCCAAATAGGGAATCAGGGCCCAGTCAAGCAGTCTGGATCATGGTAGGCTCTAGACCAGTGCTGACCAACAGAAATGTAACGTGAGACACAAGTGTAATTAAATAAAGAGAAGCAGATGAAATACATTTTAATTATATATTTTATTTAACATAGTATTTCCAAAATGCAAGTATTTTGTCATTATGGTTAATATGAAAACATTTTTTTCATGAGCTATTTTACATTCTTTTTTCCTAAGTCTTTAAATTCCCGTATGTATTTTATACTTTTAGCCCATCTCAACTCAGACTAGCTATATTTCAAGTGCTCAATAGCCATGTATGGCTAGCAGCTCCCGTATTTGATAGCAGAGCTCCAGACATAACAAGAAGTAGGGGAGAGGGATCCTAAGCCCTGGGACAATCTGCAGTGAGGGTGGGGGCAATCAGAGTGATATGACCTACTCATTGTCTGTGTTTCTCTCTTTGGCCATTCTTCCACCTCACTGCCCTGGCTGGCTGTTTCCAACCAAATTGGCCTCACTTTCAAGGCTCGCTAAAGATGAAGGTTCTGGGAAGGACAGAGAAGAATCCAGAGGAAATGGATTCCTGCACTGGTGCATACACATGGGGCAGGAGAGTGCTACTGCTGCGGCATAAAGAGTTGTGCCCTGTAGTCTGGGAGCACGATTGTGTCTGTGCATCTGTGCGTTTCAGAGATGCTCCAGCACACCAGCACTGACCTTCAGGGAGCGTCTTGCAGCCTCAGTCCCTGAGAAAAGCCCAGTGTCCTTCATAATCATGTCAGGGAAGTGACAAGAGACGGCACATTTCACTCTAATGGAATGTTCTAGAAAGTCTGTCAGAGGAAATTTGTCTCTTGGAAAATGATCAGGATCTTTCTGAGGTGAAGATCAACCACTTCTAGGCAGAGACCAGTCCAATTCCACTGCAATTCTGGCTTAAGCTCTCCACAGATGAGTTGAATCCCTCAGAAGCCACATCAAAGTTCTGGAAAGAGTGAGGGAGTGAAAGGACACAGCCCCTGAGCAGTGGCACGGACTTGTTGGTGCAGCCACTGCCATGGGCTCCACTGCCCAGAGGAGAGGTCTGGGGAGGGCAGAAGAGGCAAGAGGAAGAAGGTGGGCTCTGAGAGCCACACCCACAACTCAGATTGCAGGGCAACAGAAGCCACTTCATCTTCTAAACTCACCTCCCAAGGAACACAACCCTTCTTCCCCTGCTCCCAAACTGCACCCTTGTTTAGTCAAGCCTGTGTCCCCTGCCTGTAGGAAGGAGGAAAGCTCTTTTTTGTGCACCAGCAGAGCTACATTTGATGATGCATCTTAGTAACTTTGTGCTTACAATAGAACAAAGCAGCACTGCTTAGGGCCAAGGGAGGTGAAAGAGAATCTCATGGTGGTCAGAGGTCGGGGACATCCCTGTTAGCTGGGTTGATCAGGGAAGGCCTCGCGAAGAGGTAAGCTTGATCTGTATGTTGGAGATGGGAGGAATCAGAGAACAGAGAGAAAAATGAAGGGCACGTTGGCAGGGAATTTAACACAGGCCCTCTTACTCATTGCACATAGCTCTTTAGAGCTTACAAAGTATGTTCACATGTGTAATCTCATTTTATCCTCATTGGACTATGGGATCCCAGAGGTACTATCTCATTTGAGAGGCAATACAGCATAGTAATTAAGAGTGCAGTTTTTGAATTTCTGGTTAAATGTGGCAGATGGAATAAATGCATTTATATCTGCTCCTTCAACAAACCTCACAAAAATACAAGTAAAGCGATGTAAAGAAGCCAATGGTGGACCACAGATGTCAACATATTTTTGGAAGATGGCAAGTGGATGGATGGGTTGGCAGAGCTGAGAGAGCGGCATACCAAGTGCTATAGCAAAATATGCCAAAGAGAAGTCAGTCAGTTGGAGACCTAGGACAAGGGAAAGATTGGATAATGGAGGCACCAGTTATTGCAGAAGGTGGGAGTGAGGTATGGGCTAAGAACAAGGGAATGGGTTGAAAGTCTGCCTAAGAACCAGGTCCCTTCCATAACATACATAGGCAGATAATGTCTTCCATATCTTGTCAAGGGTGGGAGGTTTTATTCTAGTTAAAAAGTGAACCAGGCCAGGCACAATGGCACGTACCTGTAGTGCCAGCTACGTGGGAGCCTGAGGTGGGAGAATGGCTTGAGCCTAGGAGCTTGAGACCAGCCTGGGAAACATAGTGAGACCTTGTCTCTAATTAAAAATAAATAAGGCCGGGCGTGGTGGCTCACACCTGTAATTCCAGCACTTTGGGAGGCCAAGGTGGGAGGATCATGAGGTGAGGAGATAGAGACCATCTTGGCCAACAAGGTGAAACCCTGTCTCTACTAAAATACAAAATATTAGTCAGGTGTGTTGGCACGTGCCTTTAATCCCAGCTACTTGGGAGGCTGAGGCAGGGGAATCACTTGAACCTGGGAGGTAGAGGTTGCGGTGAGCTGAGATCGCGCCACTGCACTCCAGCCTGGCGACAGAGCAAGACTTCGTCTAAAAACTAAATAAATAAATAAATAGGCCAGGCGCAGTGGCTCACGCCTGTAATCCCAACACTTTGGGAAGCTAAGGTGGGTGGATCACATGAGGCCAGGAGTTTGAGATCAGTTTGGGCAACATAACAAAACCCTGCCTCTACTAGAAATACAAAAATCAGCCGAGCATGGTAGCACATGCCTGTAACCCCAGCTACTCGAGAGGCTGAGGCACGAGAATCGCTTGAACCCAGGAGGCAGAGGTTGCAGTGAGCCAAGATTGTGCCACTGCACTTCAGCCTGGGTGACAGAGTGAGACTCTGTCTCAAGAAAGTAAAAAAAATTAAAAATATGTATTTAAAAACCCACCAAAGTTACTCAGGAGACTGAAGCAGGAGGATCACTTGAGACAGGGCATTCTAGAATGTGGTAAGTTATGATTGTGCCTGTGAATAGCCACTGCACTCCAGCCTGGGCAACTTAGCAACACCTCATCTATCTATCTATCTATCTATCTATCTATCTATCTATCTATCTATCTATCTATCAATCATCTATCTATCTATCTATCTATCTATCTATCTATCTATCTATCTATCTATATTTTAAGTGAACCAGGGATGCTTCAGTTCAGAAACACCAGGCACAGTGGAAAGCAGGAGACAGATGTCATAATGAAAACAGGTGTGTCAGGAGACAGTCTGAACAATAAGACCCTAGGCTCATGAGACACGGTTTGTAGAATACTGATGGCCAGGTGAATACCCACCCTCTCAGGTGGAGACTAGAGGATTTTTTACTAGGGAAACTGAGTAAAGGAAAGATCTTTAGCCGGCCATGGTGGCTCACACCTATAATCCTAGCACTTTGGGAAGCCAAGGTGGGCAGATCATTTGAGGTCAGGAGTTTGAGACCAGCCTGGCCAACATAGTAAAACTACTCTACTTTCTACTAAAAATACAAAAATTAACCGGGTGTGGTGGTACATGCCTGTAATCCCAGCTACTTGGGAGGCTGAGGCAGGAGAATCACTTGAGCCCAGGAGGCAGAGGTTGCAGTGAGAGAGATGGCACCACTGCACTGTAGCCTGGGTGACAGAGCAAGACTCTGTCTTAAAAAAAAAAAAAAAGAAAAAGACCTTTAGATACTGAGAAAGAGATCAGAGAAAATGGAGAGAAGAGAGAGCACAGAAATAATAGAAGAACATTTCTGAGAGGTAAAAGACATGAGTTTCTAGAACAAAAAGACTTACCCAAAGACCTACAAATGTGATATATAAAAATATGCCCAAACCAAGTCTCATTTGCATGAAATTTTAGATAGACAAGGATGTGGATAAAATACTTAAAGTTTCCTTACGGAAAGGAGAGGGTGCACACAAAGGATAGCGTGGAATCAGGAATGGCAATGGACTTCTCAACAGCCGTCCTGGAGCAATGCCTTTAAAAGTCTGAAGAATTTCGGTCGGGTGCGGTGGCTCACGCCTGTAATCCCAGCACTTTGGGAGGCCAAGGCGGGCAGATCACGAGGTCAGGAGATCGAGACCATCCTGGCTAACACAGTGAAACCCCATCTCTACTAAAAATTCAAAAATAAGTTGGGCATGGTGGTGCGTGCCTGTAGTCCCAGCTACTTGGGAGGCTGAGGCAGGAGAATTGCTTGCACCCAGGAGGTGGAGGTTGCAGTGAGCCAAGATTGCGCCACTGCACTCCAGCCTGGTGACAGAGTGAGACTCTGTCTCAAAAAAAAAAAAAAAAAAGAATTCTTATATCATTCAAGTTATAAGCCATAAGCCAACTGTGAAGGTAGAATAAATAATTATCTGAAATACAAGTTATCAAGATTTTACTTCTCATGAATTCTTTTTTAAATTTTTGAGACAGTCTTGCTCTGTCGCCCAGGCTGGAGTGCAGTGGCCCAATCTCGGCTCATGGCAACCTCTGCCTCCCGGGTTCAAGCAATTCTTGTGTCTCAGCCTCCCAAGTACCTGGGACTACAGGTGCATACCACCACACCTGGCTAATTTTTATATTTTTAGTGGAGATGGGGTTTCGCCATGTTGCCCAGTCTGGTCTCGAACTCCTGACTTCAAGTGATCCACCTGCCTCAGCATCCAAAAGTGCTGGGATTATAAGCATGAGCCACTGTGCCTGGCCCTTCTCATGCATTCTTTCTCGGGAAGCCAGGAAAGGACATGCCCTATCATACTGAGATAAGGATGTGCTTCACTAAAATGGAAGACTAAGCCAAGAAAGAAAAGATGTGTGAGATCCAGGAAAAGGGGACCCAACCCAGAAAAGTGACAAAGGGAATCCTCTGAACAACTTCTGTGCAGAAGGCCCAGAGGGAGATGGAAGGCTCCAGGTCTCCTTAGGGGAACAAAACGGGGCAATTAATAGATTGCCTGATGTGTTTCATCATGTGGAAATTAGCATTCAGAAGATTTTTACATTCTATTGAAGAGTTGGGGATGAATTCATGATAAAGATATGGAAAACTAAGAAAATGGCAGAAAGCAAAAAACAAGGTCATTAACATAAAGAAAAACAAAAAATCAGCACAAGAAAGATAATGGAAGATTAGTTTCAGCAGTAAATCATATGTGTGAAATCAGTAAGGCCAACACCGAATATTGATTTGACAAAAAATTATGATGTAACTATATTGGAGTGCTGGAGAAAGGAGAGGAGTGGGAGTGGGGTGATATAAACTATTAAATTATTATCTTACATAATAAACTAAGAACAAGCATTATAAGCATATTATTTTGATATTCAGAGGTAAATACCAGTAGGCAGAGCTCAAATGGTTTTTGTTTTTTCTTTTTGCTTTTGAGATGGAGTCTTGCTCTGTCACCTAGGCTGGAGTGCAGTGGTGTGATCTCAGCTCACTGCAACCTCTGCCTCCCGGGTTCAAGCGATTCTCCTACCTCAGCCTCCTGAGTAGCTGGGACTACAGGCATGTGCCACCACACCTGGCTAATTTTGTTTGTGTGTGTGTATTTTTAGCAGAGATGGGTTTCACCATGTTGGTTAGGCTGGTCTCGAACTCCTGACCTCAAATAATCTGCTCACCTCGGCCTCCCAAAGTGCTGGGATTACCAGCATGAGCCACCACATCTGGCCTCAAATGTTTTTGGGGTTGCTATGGGGAGTGAGACTTGATTAGGATATGAACTGCTGTTTTTGTAGTGAGACTTGTAGTACTAGTTCGCTTTTAAAAAAATGTACATGTATTGATTTTCTTAAAAAACAAAATGTAGCCCACTATTCAGATCTCCAGAATATTAAAATGCAAGAGTAGAATGTAGATTAAATGCAAACTCCAGGCCAGGCGCGGTGGCTCACGCCTGTAATCCCAAGACTTTGGGAGGCCGAGGTGGGTGGATCACGAGGTCAGGATATCGAGACCATCCTGCCTGACACAGTGAAACTCTGTCTCTACTAAAAATTTAAAAAAAAACCGGGTGTGGTGGTGGGCGCCTGTAGTCCCAGCTACTTGGGAGGCTGAGGCAGGAGAATGGCGTGAACCTGGGAGGCAGAGCTTGCAGTGAGCCGAGATGGCGCCACTGTACTCTAGCCTGGGTGACAGAGCGAGACTCTGTCTCAAAATACATAAATAAATTAAATAAATAAATAAATAAATGCAAACTCCAACAGGTCAGGGAGTCTTGTCTGCTCACTGCTCTAGTATAGAAGTCACTCAAATAAACACACTGGGCACTCAATAAATGTTATCTATTATTGTTCTTTGTGTTTGTCTTCAGGGTACATCCCTTCATGTTGGAGCATCAGCATTGCTTCCTATTATGCATATGCATACATGTACACATATGCACACACATATGCAGGCAAGCCTCAGGGCGTATTCCTTCAACAAGTACTTGCTGAATGAATTAAGAATGATTCCAACAGGCAAGCATCATTGCCTCATTTTGCAGATGAAATAAATGATGTCATATAGCCCATAAATGGAATAACCAACATTTTCAACCTTGGCCTTCAGACTCCAAGTCTTACGTTCTTCCCTCAACAGCCAGCATCTGAAGAGTTGTAGAAGCACAGAGCTGAGAAATCACCTAGGTAGGCTGTGGATGACAAATGGTCCTCTTTGATTGGAAAAGAAGAGGGTTTGTGCACAGGAGAAGTGGGCGATGACTCTAGAGATGTGAATGCTTGTCAGATGGTGGAGGAGGGCTTTGAAGTGAAGTGAAGTGAATTATTCAAAAGCATCGGGGCCAGGTGCAGTGGCTCATACTGTAATCTGAGACATTTGGGAGGCCAAAGCAGGAGGATCACTTGAGGCCAGGAGTTCAATACCAGCCTGATATTTAACATAGGAAGCCCCTGTCTCTACAAAAACATTTAAAAATTAGCCAGGTGTGGTGGTGTGCGCCTATAGCCCTAGCTACTTCAGAGGCTGAGGTGGGAGGATTGCTTGAGCCTAAGAGTTTGAGGCTGCAGTGAGCTGTGATTGTGCCACTGCACTCCAGCCTGGATGACAGAGCAAGACCCTGTCCGTAAAAAAAAAAAAAAAAAATTGAAAAAACAAAAAACAGTAACACAGCCCATGGTGTCTGTCCATGGTGCTGACATGAACCCCTATCCCATTTCTTCAGCATGGAGCCAAGCCCACTACATTCATCCTCCATCCCAGGCATCCTTAAACCCCACGGCATCTGTCCATGGTCTTGACCACAATCCTCATTTGCCACTACAGCTCTAGTGGTCTATATCAGAGCTTATAATTCTTAGCCACACTCTTCATGTATAGAGACTCAAGATAATGTTTCCCTCTGGGTGTGGCATCAGAGACCTTCAGTGGTCTTGCAATGCCTAACTCTGTCAAGGCTGAGGCCAAGCTCTGGTAACAGATGGCCTGACAAACTTGGGGCAGAAGGCCAGCCATCAGTAGACATGTCCAGGTCCCTGGGGAGAAGTCTGGCAAGATCAAGGCAGGAGATCAGGGTTAGTGCCAATTGGGCAGAGTTCTAGCCTTGGAGGGACAAGAGGGAAAACTAATGAAGGAAGCCTGCCATGTGGACTTGGTACAATTCGAGGTATTGGAAGAGGTCCTATTCTGGCAGGCACAAGAATGTCAGAACACTCCCCCGATACCATGTGCCAAGCTTAGAAAGAACCTCTATGTCCAGATGGACCTTGGTGGTCTGATTAATCTGAGCCTGTCTGGTTCCCTTGCTGTTACTTGACAGTTCACTCCCCCAAAGGCAACCCAAAACTATGGGCTGAGCTTCCTTGAAGGCAGAACTGCCCCAAGTCAGGGCAAACACTGAGGGTTTTGCTGTCACTTGTCTTCAGCATTCAAATGATGAAAAGAGAGGTAGAAGTGGAACCAGATGGGGGTCCCCAGAGCAGGTGCCTCTTGAAGACAGTGGATAGTCCATTTCCAACTAACATTTTTAGTTTCTACTATGTGGGATCCACAAGTCTCGGCCTCCCAAAGTGTTGGGATTACAGGTGTGAGCCACCGTGCCTGACCTCAACAATCTACTGAGGAAGGTATTTTTAATCCCATACACATAGAGCAATTGGAGCCCAGAAAGGCAATGACTTGCCCAAGGTCACATGTTAAGTATGTGGCAGAGTCCCTGCTTTTTTCATCTTATGATGTAAGCACCAAGCTGGACCCTGCACCCACTCACTCACACGGGACCCTCCAAGAAGGCAGTGCTTTCCTGAAAGGCCATCTGTCCTACCAGCTGCAACCAGCATGGCTGAATGAGGTGGGTACCATTTATGCCCCAACACATGGTTGGATGCAGCTAAAGTGGCTCTAAGCACCCATTAGCTCTGGGGTTTGGAGGAGGTCTGGAGACTTCAGGTGGTAGGGAGGGGGAGAAAACCTCTGTGGAGGGAAGAACCTGGTGGGAATGGGGGTGGGAGAGGCATGGATTCCTGCTGCTCCCAGAACGATTCTCACCTGCCAATCGATGGCTGGAGACTCACGCAAGTGCTAATCAGCTCCATTGACACACTCAGGCTGGGGCTCCAATCCATTTTCACATGGAATGGCAGATCGATTCCTCATTCTCTGCAGTCCACAACCAGCCTCATCAGGCCATCTGTCCTTGAGAGACTGAGAAGCTGGTTAACTCTCTGCACCTCTGGCCACCTGTGAGCTTTGCCCTTCTCTATATTCTCCTCCAGATACAATCTCACTCCCCGAACCATTGCCAGGCAGAGCAGTACAGCGGAACTCCGGGCTGGGAGTCCAACAGGCCTGGGTTCCACTCTTAGATCAGCAGCTAATTGTGTGACTTTGGACCAGTCACTTCACCTCTTCTAACCTCAATTTTCTCTGCTGTGCAGCAGGGATACAAATGTCAGCTCTGCAGGGTTTCTGTGAGGACCCAATTATAGTTAGTGAATGTAACGTGGGGAAAACCTGCAAAATGTAATTAATATAAATCCCAGGCTGCTGCTCCTTGAATAGGTTCTTCCCCAAACCCAGTCCCCTACCTTTCACGTAAAGCCCTATTTTTGAGTTCTGACAATACTGGGAGTGCATTTCTGTTGACATAAATCTAGGAGAGGTTGTTTCCTCTCTCAGGTTATGTTAAGTGGCCAAAAACAGCTCTTGATTCCTTGTTTTCCTGATATGATCAGACCTTCTAGTGGGGACCTCCGAGTTCTGGAAACTGAGCTTAGAAGCAGCAGAAAACAGGTAGGCAGGAGCTGGACCCAGCTAACCCAGGTGGAGTGCCTGGTAAAAGGGTGTTTCTAGGGCTCTGGGTAAATTTCCAGTTTTATCTCCTACACTCAGAAGTAAAATCCCATCCATATTGACACATATATACATTATATCATATGCATCTACACACACCTATATATAATTCTTTTGAGACAGAATCTCCCTCTGTAGCCCAGGCCGGAGTGCAGTGGTGCGATCATAGCTCATTGCAGCCTTGAACTGGGCTCCAGTGACCCTCCAGCCTCAGTCTCCTGAAGAGGTAGGACTATAGGTGCATACCACCACACTCAAGTAAAATTTTTTTTTTGAGACAGGGTCTGTATCTGTCATCCAGCTGGAGTGCAGTGGCACGATCACAGCTCACTGCAGCCTTGACGTCCCCAGGCTTGGGTGATCCTCCCAGCTCAAGCCCTGAGTTAGCTAGGACTACAGACATGCACCACCATGACCGGCTACTTTTTTGTAGCGATGGGGTTTTGCTATGCTGCCCAGGCTGATCACAAACTCCTGGGCTCGAGTGATCTGCCAGCATTAGCCTCCCAAAGTGTTGGGATTACAGGTGTGAGCCTCAACAATTTTTTAAAATTTTTCATACAGGCAGAGTCCTGCCATGTTTCCCAGGCTGGTCTCAAACTCCTGGCCTCAAGTGAATCTCCTGCCTTGGCCTCCCACAGTGTAAGGATTATAGGCAATAACTACCACACTCAGCCCCATGTTCACATATATTTTGACAGTACTCATCAGTTTTATTTAATTTCAGAAAAGAAGACCACGTTCTAGAGATACTCTTCATATTCTTCCCATACATATTCTCTGCCAGAAGGCAGCGCCTCTTTCTTCCTCAATCCTATTCCCAGTCATAAGTGATTATACAGGAGTAGGAAACATTTGCCCAAGCTAGGCCAATCAGATTCTTTCTAACTTCATGTGCACTGTGGTAAAGAGGAACTAACCATTTGGAGGCAGCCATAGTAGTGCATGTGAAAACAGAGGAAGCCAGTTTACTGAGAGGAGACTGGAGCAGACATGCAGATAAATGCAGAGGCAAGAACTCAGGAGGCCCTGAGAGAGCAATGCGGGGAGCTGCTCCATGATGACTTTCTAGTTCCAGAGCCTATCAACTGTATTTCTTTGTCCCTGTGTGGGTCCACTATAAACAACCTTTTATAAAGCTGGCTTGCAAGCATTTCTGCTCTGTTAGAGTCTAATAGCCAGACTCTAGCTAGAACAGACCCAAAGTGTGAAACTGCTCCTTTAACTTTTTTTTTTAAACTAGTATTAATATTGACATGTTAAGTGGACAATTACAAACCCTGAATTAGAAGCTGTTTGGCCATGGAACAGGTCTTCTAAAGTGCTTCTGAATTAGTGTCTGCATTAATTCAGTGTGTCTGCACACTGCATCTACCCTGGAGTTAGATTGCCACTCATTTATTCATTTGAAAAAGTATTCAATAATAATACTTGATAGTAATTACTATGTTCCAGGTACCATACTATGTCCTGAACATACAATGGGAGCAATACAGTCTCTGCTTATTTGCAGCTTGCTTTCTATTAACCCTAAACACATTTAATTTAAACACATTAATCAAATGACTGAAACACATACATAATTGATATCTCCTAGGAAATATTACGCATGCATTCACCTATGAACTAACTCATTTAATGATTACATTATCCTATGGGGCAGATACTGTTATCTTATCTTTTTTTACATATTAGAAAATTGGAGGACAGAGAAGTTAAGTAATCTGCCCAAGGTTAAACAGTTGTTAAGTGGCAGAGCTGGGATTCGAACGTAGTCTGCTCGGTGCCATCACCCATACTTAACCATCACATCATACTCTCTTTCAGTACAAATGAATAACACTCTGAGGTCAAGGATGAATCTGAACCAATTCCTCTGTTCTCATGTAGGTCCATTTCCCCAGATGAGGGCCAGGAAGCTGAGCATATCTAGCCAGTTACTAAGAGTGACTGAAGGGAGCCCCATCAGCTACCTCTGGCGCTAGGACAATGCATGGAACTTGGGCCCAAGCTACTGGAAAGGAGCCCTAGTCAGTGCCCATCCTACCCTGAGCCCTGCATAGCCATCTGAACTCCCCAGACCTGCCAGATTTCTGAGGTCTTCAGAGAGATTCCTGGCGAGGGATGCCAGGTCTCATGGCTAGCTGTTTGGCAAATGCCTCCAAACAGAGGGTTGCCCTGCCCAGGGCCTGCATCTCCTGACTGTACTCTGGGTTCTTTCTATTCCAGAGCATCCATAGGCAGCTGCTCTGATTCAGAAGTTTTCTCACATCCACGCCTGCCTCTTCGCCCCATTTCCTGACTGCATCATTGCTCACTGGGATGGTGCTAACAGCCTCTTCATGGGTCTGCTGGGGCCAAGTATCTCCTTTGAATTCTTCTTTTTCACAACTGCTACAATGAACTTTCTAAAATATATGCCTATGTCCTGCTCTTGCTTTAAAAACAATGGGTCCCCTTAAGATATTACCATTAGGGGAAACTGGGTGTGATACTGGAACTGTCAGGACTCCTTTGCAGTTTTTTATAAACCTAAACTTATCCCGAAATAAAAAGTTTGTTTAAAGAAGTAATGACTCACCATATCACTTACCCTGATACTCAGGATGCTGTGTCAAGCCCCCGCCCCCTGCTGCCTTCTCATCATTCCCTGAGGGTGCATCCTGTAGGAAACCTCAATACCCATACATTGTTTGGAGTGCTTTTCATACCCTTAACCTGGTAGCCTGATGAGCCCCTAAACAGTTGTATTTATTTATCAGACATGAATAGAATTTTTTGTTTTTTTTTGAGACAGAGTCTCACTCTGTCGCCCAGGGTGGAGTGCAGTGGCTGGATCTCAGCTCACTGCAAGCTCCGCCTCCCAGGTTTACACCATTCTCCTGCCTTAGGCTCCCGAGTAGCTGGGACTACAGGCGTCCCGCCACCTCACCCGGCTAGTTTTTTGTATTTTTTAGTAGAGACGGGGTTTCACCGTATTAGCCAGGATGGTCTCGATCTCCTGACCTCGTGATCTGCCCGTCTCGGCCTCCCAAAGTGCTGGGATTACAGGCTTGAGCCACCGGTGAATAGAATTTTTAACTATGTATGAAGCACTTAACAAATAACTCATGTGATCTTTACAACCATCCCATAAGGGACCTACTATTGTTAACTCATTATGCAGATGGGAGAATTAAGGCATGCACAAAGAAGCCAGTAACCACACGTGCCCCAAACCACACAAAGGTTGTATTCAAACCCAGGTAGTGTAGATCCAGACTCCACACTCTTAACAAGGACACTGTGCTTGCTGCCTTTTCAGCTCTCAGAGTTCAGCTTAAGTATCACCTCCCCTGGAAGCCTTCTTTGATTCATTTCCAGCAAAGTTACTGTCTTCTCCACTCTCAGATACCATATCCCTTTGTATATACATTCATTTATTTATTCAGATGCTCATTTATTCAATATTCATCAAAGCATATATACTGAGCTCTCACTATGTCGTATCATTTTTCTAGGCACTGGAAATCTACCCATCTGCAATAGTCTGTGTAATCCTGTATTGGAATGATGTGTTGATCTCTCTCCCACTCTGGACTATTTCTTCAAGCTATTAATCTTTGTAGCTCCTTTAGAATCTTGCACAGTACCTACCATGTGGTTTGTCCTCAGTAAATGCTTCGCAGGACTAAATGAATAGTTATCAAGAATTGTGATGACAGTAATGATAATGTCAACCATTCAGATGAGTCTAGTGTGTGACTGGGACAGTGAGGGCTGTGAGCCAGGGGCCAGGTACATCATCAGAGTTGAGCCCTACGCCAGGAGGCTCCTGCGGAGATGACAAGTGCCTTCTGCATGTAGCCCAAGCCATCTTTGTCACTGTGATTATATCTGCCATTAGTGTTGGTGTTATGCTGCAGTGTGGCAGGTGCCAGCAGCAGACTGGCTTGTCACACTTCCTCATGGCAAGAGAGGCATCAGGGAGGCAAATGCTCCTAGAAGATGAGTAGCAAGGAGGACCAGACTCAGGCTGAGCTTTCTGCTGTGAGTCTCAGCAATCCGAACATCAGCTCTGGGTGGCTGGGGCCGGGGCACATTTGCATCTTACTCCTGTCTCTGAGGTTCAAAGCCCTAGATATATTAAGCATGGGATATGGAAAACTGGGATGCTATGGAGCAGGAATCACCAAATTAAAGGACCATGAGCAAGAGGACTCATCAACTTTCATTGGATGAGAGCCTGAGTGCATGATGGGGTAGTTTGGGGTGGGCTCCATGGAAGTTGGGTTTGAGGTGAGAACGGAGGGGAACAGGTAAGGTGGGGCTTAACACGGTCCTGAATGCCTTCATAGTCCCATACCCTGGGAGGAGGCATCCTAGGCTTTCTCATTCTGTACAATCTCTTTGGATACCAGAAGTCAGAAGACACAAATGATACTTCAGATGTTTGTGCAGAATCCTCTTATGTTCTCTATGACTTTTCCTGAAGGATTCCAGAAGTACTGTATTCAATGATTATAGGTTTCCGATGTGACTGGAATTCTCTAAAAGTCAGGTCCATTTCCCTGCCTCTGGGCAAGTGGTTGAAACAATTACAGATGGCAAATAACAGTTGTTTGCCAGTGAGGTGCTTGGTGTAGTAAGTTTCAGACCGTACAACCAGTCTCCGATCATGGACCACTTCAGTTTTACTGGGTCTGCATCAGCTCCTGTGAGGCCTACAAGTGTTGTGTTTTTGGTCATCAGCAGATGTGACTGCCCTGATCCCTGGGGATAATGCAAGGATTAGGAAGGTGCCATTTGTCTGAAAGCCCCTGGGATACTGGAGCCTGCTGCTGAAGACATCAGGCAGCCCTGATGCTTGCGTTTTAGGCCAACCACACACTCCAGGGATGAGGGGAGGCAAAGATGAGATATTCTAGGGAGAGATCTTACTTTCACGTGGAGAAGCTAAAGCCTAGCGTGCAGTGCAAGACCTAGCCGCAAAGTTTATCCAATCTCTAAGCCCCTGATTTTCAGTTAAACTTCTTTCTTAAAATTGGCTCCATTCCAAAGCTTCCAAACTTCTTTTTCCTGGGTCAGTACTGGGGAAGCAGGAGAGAGAGAATTTGAAATTAAAGAAGGTTATTTATTTATTTATTTTGTTATTATTATTATTTGAGATGGAGTCTCACTCTGTTGCCCAGGCTGGAATGCAATGGCTCGATCTTGGCTCACTGCAAGCTCCACTTCCCGGGTTCACACCATTCTCCTTCCTCAGCCTCCCGAGTAGCTGGGACTACAGGCACCCACCCCAATGCCCGGCTAATTTTTAAACTATTTTTAGTAGAGACAGGGTTTCACCGTGTTAACCGGGATGGTCTCGATCTTCTGACCTTGTGATCTGCCCACCTCAGCCTCCCAAAGTGCTGGGATTACAGGCGTGAGTCACCGCGCCCCGCCTATTTTTTTTTTTGAAACGGAGTCTCCCTCTGTTGCCCAGGCTGTAGTGCAGTGGCGCGATCTCAGCTCACTGCAACTTTTGCCTCTCCAGGTTTAAGCAATTCTCTGCCTCAACCTCCGGAGTAGCTGGGATTACAGGTGCGTGACACCAAGCCCCGCTAATTTTTTCTATTTTTAGTAGAGACGGGGTTTCACCATCTTGATCTTGGCCAGGCTGGTCCTGAACTCCTGACCTTGTGATCCACCCACCTCAGCCTCCCAAAGTGCTGGGATTACAGGTGTGAGCCACTGCGCCCGGCCTAAAGAAGGTTATTATCTGTTCTGGCTCTATTTCTCTAAGACTCTGCTTCTGTCACCTTGAGGTACTCTGGGCTACAAAGGATATTGCCTTTCAGGGTACTTATTCCAAATCTGCACAATTTACTCATTTGTACTTTACTTTTTCTCCAGCTGCCCCCAAAACACCCTCACCCATCCGTCTCCTTTGCCCTGCCTCTCCAGTTGAGGCTTTGATGGGCTGCCTTCCCCTTTCCAGATGTTGGTTTGCTACTCTTCCTTCCATCTGGTCTGACCTCCCTCTGGCCCAACTTCTTCAGTGATGGACTTCTTCTGATACAGACCTGGGACCTCCCACACTGATAGGTGGCTCCCATAGACAGTTCTTACCTGCCTTTTCTTGGCCCTTTGAATAACTATTGCATGGCTCTGGGGCTTGATCATCTTTGAAGGTGGTGAATAATAATAACATTTATTGAATGCCGACTGTATACCTATAGGAACTAGGCTTAGCACTTTAGTTTATCTCATTTCATCCTTACAACCACTCTGTAAGGTAAGAGCTACCATGATCATCTCCCATTTTATATCAAATGAAACTGAGACTCAAAAGTGTTGACTGGTCAGGTTTGGTGGCTCACACTTGTAATCCCCGCACTTTGGGAGGTTGAGGCAGGAGGATGGCTTGAGCCCAGGAGTTCCAGACCAGCCTGAGCAACATAGCGAGACCTTGTCTCTACAAAGAATACAAAAATTAGCCAGGTATAGTGGCACACACCTGCAGTTCCAGCTACTTGGGAGGCTGAGGTGGGAGGATCCCTTGGGCCCTGGAGGTGGGACCTGTAGTGAGCCCTGATTGCACTACTGCACTCTAGCCTAGGCGACAGAGTAAGACCTTGTTTCCAAAAAAAAAAAAAAAAAAAAAAAAGTTGACCATCTTGGTGAAGGTTTCCCAGCTAGCAAGTGGTAGAGTCAGGACTCAAATTCAGGCTTCTTTTATTTCCAAATATAAGCTTGTAACTACCATGTTGCATTATTTATCCAAGTTGGAGGAACTGAGTTTTCTGGAACATGACAAACATCACTGGTGAGCATAGACCATTCCATGGACCATCAAGATATATGTGTTTGGAAGAAAGACTCCTGAGCCGATGCAGAAGGTTCTAAATAGAAATGTGATGAGGAAAGATGAATGTCCAGACTAAAGTAAAAGTAGATCCCATGAAGGACACAGATGTGATAAAGGCGCTTTGTAGGAAAGGAGGAGGCTGGTCATTCATGCAGAAAAATGCCTGTAAAGAGGATTTTAAAATGCTACATATGACTTTAGGTGTCTAATCATCCATAGAATATGGATGATAAAAAAATGAACTTATCATATTACCCAATCCGGGTGTACAAACAACCTCAGAGGTACCACGAAGACTTTGTAGAACGGGGCACCTCCCTTTAGCACGCGAGGCAGTGTTTCATGCAAAATGGGCCTAATAAGGCCAAAACCTTGAGAGATGGGGCCTGTTCCAGAGGGGCAGCTAGTGTATGTCAGATGCAAAAGAGGAGGCAAGGGCAGCACTGAGAAGTGAAGCCAAGCACAACTAATGAATATTAGTGGTTCAACATCAAGAGCAGCTTCTGAATCAAAGGTAGGACCAAAGAGTAAAGCTAAAGTCACTGAGGGTCCAGTCAGAAGATGTCAAGTGACCTGGCTATCACTGGCTGAAGAAATGAGGCAGGAGAAATGGAAGCTTGAGGAGGAAGGGGATGGTCATTTAATTAACCATAATTCTGGCAAATGATGTCCTGCTAGCATGAGACTGCTTCCTGTCAAGCCGTGGACTGCCTTAAAAGTGCTGACTTACACCTAGCAATGGAAAGATATACCTTGTTCCAAATAAATGTATTTACTGGAAGGGATGGTGTATAAACCATATGACAAGAAAATATACCTTAGTCGTGGGTGTGAACTTTACACAACACTCATGTGTAAGAAGTGGCACATTTTTCTACATTGTATAAATATAATTTAAGCCCTCACCTGTGCTGATTAACAGGAAATTAAATTTCAGAAATATTTCTGAGGGCTGTCCCTCTCCCTAGGATTGATTATACAACAATTCTGAACAAAGAACACTGGCTTGGATTGGGTTTCCTAGAAGCAGAGTTTGAGACAGGGATTCTTGTTCAAGTGATTTACCAGGGGAGTAATTTCTGGAGAAGGGTGTGGGAGATGCAGGATGGGACACAGAGTAAAAGGTTTGCAAGAATGTGATCTCAGCTGATTCTACAAGAAATATCTGGAACGCAAGTTGGACCATAAAATTAGTTACCCAATGAGGCAACGGAGCCCGTCTTTTCTGTCCCTGTGTCAATTAGTTATTGGTCAAGGTGGGGGTACAGCCTCCCAGGTGAGGGGAATGACAATTTTCCAGAAGAAAGGGCAGTAGTGAGTGGTTGTCAATCAACACAGCTGAAGGGTGGTGCACTGATAGATCCACTACAGTCCACACCCTGCACCTAACAGCTTCACTTGCTTCTCACATTAAATTCACTTTGTCTAGGCATAGCTTCTCCTGCATCCTGGTTGGTCACAATTTCTGAGAAAACTTACAAGAGGAGGGTTTATGGAATGAAATATAGCCCAGGCTGTTGCACTTGGTCCTGAGCTGTAACTGATAGTCATCATCTCCCTATTCTGCCATTTAGACTTTCCTGATGACTTGGCTCACACTCTCATTCTCATGTTGTCCCGGTCACCAGACCCTTGTCAGGCCATGGTTGCTAAAATTGCCCATTTATAGTTCAACCGGGCATGAGAATACCAAGAGATGTTCCAGCGGATCACCTGAGTGCCAGACAGATTCCCTTCTGCCCTCATTAGGCAACAGCAGTCCTATCTCCTCATGATGATTAGTGTTAATTACTCCTGCCAAATTGCTCATGCACTTTTACCTGTGCCCTCTGGATTTGCTTAAGCTTCATCCAAGATATAGCGCACCCATTTTATGATTGATTACAGCTGGGCCCACTTGACATTTATAACTTGATGGGTTTGTCAGAATCCAACTTAATATGGAAAGAAGCAGCTACATGGCCTTTTAATGTGCTACGGTCAGACTCTCAGTTTCTACAGGATGATATGCCTTTGAAGTTTGAGGTACAATTCTTCCATTGTAAACTAATAGAACTTTCGTCCGGCATTTTCCTCTACCAAAGATACTTCTAGTAACATGTGATCAGCTAAGTCAAATGACCCAAGTGGCAAGGCTATTTATATTGCAGTCTGCTGCTGCTGCACAGCTCTTTCTTGCTCTGGGCACACTCAAAGCTGGCAGTCTTCCACATGTCAATAGATGAGACTACCACTCAATATCCAAAACAAAAAACACAAAGCCTAATTTATTGCTCACATAAGTATATGCTGGTCAGGCACAGTTTCCTCTAAGAAGAGCAGATTGCTAATCTTAGAGTTTGGGGAAAGCATGGAATTTCAAGGACTAGTCGATTTTCAGAGGCATGAGTGGGTTGATATAATCTTTAGAAGTGTGGTTACTCAGGTGAGACAGTTCATTGGTTGACATTCAGAAGTGTGTTCACTGGAATGAGTTATATCCTGACTGCCTTTTAGAAACAAGGAGTTGTCACTGAGTGGTTTGCTTGCAAAAAAAAGTATGGTCACTGATGTTTGTTGTTGATTGATTAAAAGGTTTTAAAACCAGTTCTGGTAATTACTTGTTATTAAGGGCATGGAATTCTCATTTATTGATTAGATGGGTTTAAAACAGATTCTGACTTGATACCACGGCCTCAGAAAACAGTCAGTCTTTTCATAAGAGTATAGGAATGTTTAACTTCTCGATTTTCCCTTTTGGTCTTCACTCAGCCAAGGCTTTCGGAGAGACCAACAAAAATTATCTAGATATTTACCACTATTGTTGATTTTCTTTGAAGATGAAGGTTCATTTGGAAAGGGCTAACTTTTAGTTCAAGTGTCAATCAACATGGTTTTTTCCTGTTTTTGTCTTTGAGTCATATACTGAATCATCTGTCAGGGCAGCAGCTGTGTAGATGCAGATGACTCTAGACAACAGATACCAAACAACTGTGAGAAAATGACTGGAAATATAAGAAGAATCTGAAAGGCACTCTGGACACATGGCACAAGATTTTTCAGGCCTAAGAAAACATATTTAAAAAACTCCTTGAGTCTACCTTAGATAGCTAGGCTGTGTTTTCTTTTAGCTTATATGTAAATTGTTCCCTTTAACCTGGGCTGTTAATCTAAGTACAATATGAAATCAGGGACTAGATTTTGTGCATCTATGATGTAATCTCTGAACCTCTTCATGAATTTGTTTTTCTACTCTATAAGAGGTTCTTGCTTAAGGAATTTAGATATAGCAGCCTGTTAGCTGAGGATACGCTAAAGCATTTCCTTTCACTTCTACTATCTCCTTTGCGGTAGGTCTCTACCTTTACCAATGGTTATTTCTTTGGGTAGCATCAAGACATTGAACATACCAGCTCCCAGTTCATATATTTACTCTCTTATTTTTAGCAATTTGACATGCCTAGAGAAGGTCACATTTCAGTAAGTTGAGTTAATTTGACTTTCGGTCTAGGAATTGAATTCTACAAGAGCATGGACTACTGTACTGTAAGAGAATTAATATAGCCTAGAGGAAACATCATAAATGTATACTGTTTATTCCATGTGAATGCAAACTACTTCCGATTCTCCTTCTTGAATGACTCAGAAATAATGCATTATCAGATCAATAGCTGCAAACCACGTACCCAAGATTGTATTATTCTGCTCTAGTAATACCAAATCCAACACAGCAGATGTAATGGGGGCCTGTTGTTATTATTATTATTATTATTATTATTATTATTATTTGAGATGGAGTATCACTGTCGCCCAGGCTGGAGTGCAGTGGCGCAATCTCAGCTGACCGCAACCCCTGCCTCCCGGGTTCAAGCGATTCTCCTGCCTCAGCCTCCCAAGTAGCTGGGATTTACTGGCATGCACCACCAGACTCAGCCAATTTTTGTATTTTAAATAGAGACGAGGTTTCACCATGTTGGCCAGGCTGGTCTCAAACTCCTGATCTCAGGTGATCTGCCCGCCTTGGCCTCCCAAAGTGCTGGGATTACAGGCATGAGCCACCATGCCCAGCATGGGGCGGTATTATTTGTAATAATTCATCTAGTCTTTACATGTGGCAGATTGGTCAGTTAAATGGAGTTACGATGGGACAACCACCACTGAATCCTGCACATATTTGAGGGTGGCATCAATTTCTGTTAATGCCCTAGTACAGTATTATTTTCTTTTTTTGTTTTGTTTTTTAGTATTATTTTCAAAATAGCTTTATTGAGATATAATTAACATACAATAATATGCACATACAATATTTTGACATATGTATACACCTATGAAACCATAACCATAATCAAGATAATGAACATATCCATCACCATCCAAAAGTTCCTCATGTCTATTGCATCCCTTCATCTGAACCCTCTCTTCCTCTTCCATCCCCTGGCAACCACAGATCTTCTTTCAGATTATTTTGCATTTCTAGAATTTTATATAAATGAAATCATACAGTGATTTTTGTCTCTTTTCTTCACTCAGCGTAAGTGAGGCTTATCCATATTGCTGTGTGCAATAGTTCATTCATTTTTATTGCTGAGTGGTATTCCACTGTATGGATACCACAATGTGTTATTCCGTTGATAGGCAAGGCTCTCTTTCTCCGTCTTTTCCAGTTTTTTACTATTACAAGTAAAGCTGTTATGAACATTTATGTACAAGTCTTTGTGTGTCTGTAAGTTTAAAGTGGGTATCTAGTAGACAACATATAGTTGGGTCTTCCTTTTTCATCTTGTCTGAAAATTTCTGCCTTTCAATTGAGGTGTTTGGACCATTTATATTTATGTGATCACTGGTATCACTGTATTTAAATCTACCATCTTGCTATTTGTTTTCTTTTTCTTTTTTTTTTTTTTTTGGAGACGGCGTCTCACTCTGTTGCCCAGGTTGGAGTGCAGTGGCATGATCTCGGCTCACTGCAACCTCCATCTCTCGGGTTCACGCCATTCTCCTGCCTCAGTCTCCTGAGTAGCTGGGATTACAGGCCCCTGCCACCACACCTGGCTAATTTTTTGTATTTTTAGTAGAGATGGGGTTTCACTATATTAACCAGAATGGTCTCGATCTCCTGATCTCGTGATCTGCCCACCTTGGCCTCCCAAAGTGCTGGGATTACAGGTGTGAGCCACCGCGCCCAGCCACTATTTGTTTTCTATTTGTCTCTTATGCTTTTTCTTTTCTTCCTTTTTTGTCTTCTTTCAGATTGAGTATATTATTCCATTTTGTTTTCTGTCACCACATTAGCTATAACCCTTTGTAGCATTATTTTAGTATGTTGGGGTTTATTGCATACATCTTTTATTGACTACTTTGAAGTAATGTTCTACTACTTTATGTACTGTATGAGAACTTTACAGCAGTTGTATTCCAATTTCTCCCCTCCTGGCCTTTGTGCTTTTGTTATTCTACATTTCACTTTGAAATACATTATACATCCTATAATACATTTCTTTTGTTTTGTTTTTTTGAGACGGAGTCTCACTCTGTTGCCCAGGCTGGAGTGCAGTGGCCTAATCTGGGCTCACTGCAAGCTCCGCCTCCCGGGTTCACACCATTCTTCTTCCTCAGCCTCCCGAGTAGGTGGGACTACAGGCACCTACCACCAAGCCTGGCTAATTTCTTTTTGTATTAATGGTAGAGACTGGGTTTCACCATGTTAGCCAGATGGTCTCGATCTCCTGACTTCGTGATCCGCCTGTCTCAGCCTCCCAAAGTGCTGGGATTACAGGTGTGAGCCACCGTGCCTGGCCTACTTTTTGTTTTAAACAATTCTCTTAAAGACATCTAAATCTCTCTCTCCCTCTCCCTCTCTCCCTGTTCCCCTTTCATTGGAAACAGAGTCTTGCTCTGTCACCAAGGCTAGAGTACAGTAGCACAATCCTAGCTCACTGTAACCTCAAACCTCCTGCCTCAGCCTCCCAAGTAGTAGTAGCTAAGGCATGCACCACACCAGGTTAATTTTTTTTTTTTTTTTTTAGAAGTGTGATCTTGCTATGTTTCCAGGCTGGTCTTGAACTCCTGGCCTCAAACAATCCTTTTGCCTTGGCCTCCCCAAGTGGTGGGATTACAGTTTGAGCCACTGTGCCCAGTCTTCGCTTTCTTTTTTTGAGGTAGAGTCTCGCTTTGTCACCCAGGCTGGAGTGCAGTGGCGCAATCTTGGCTCACTGCAAGCTCCGCCTCCCGGGTTTACGCCATTCTCCCGCCTCAGCCTCCCGTGTAGCTGGGACTAGAGGCGCGCACCACCATGCCCGGCTAATTTTTTGTATTTTTTAGTAGAGACGGGGTTTCACCATGTTAGCCAGGATGGTCTCGATCTCCTGATCTCGTGATCCGCCCGCCTTGGCCTCCCAAAGTGCTGGGATTACACGCGTGAGCCACCGCGCCTGGCCTGCTTTCTTTCTTTAATGAATTGATGGCACTCAGCAATAGCCACCCAATTCTTTGGTCCAGACAATTACTGTTTTTCTCATATTTCTCAAGTGTCCAAGAGTTTTTTTAGCTACTGCATCCCTTTCCACCATAACCTATCCCAGTTAAACACAGGTGAAAGTCTGAGCTTTCACCTGCTGTAGCACTGTTACAGGAGGTCAGGAACTGTCAATATTCTTTCTACTGCCAGCATTGGTGTCCTCGTCATCCTCCAGCTGGTGAGTGATCTCACTCCAGAATCCCTTGGAGACTGCTTTCTATGATCACTTCTGGTGCCAAATGTTTTTTTCAGTTTGAGTTCCCTAGAAATGAACCAAAATGAGGGTGCTAGTTCAAGTCAGTTCAAGTCATTAATTGGGGAAGAGCTCTCAGGAGAAGCAGAGTTAGGAAGCAAGATAGGGTAGGGGGAAAAAGCTAAGCAAGAACTTGGTCTTGGCTGGAGACCAGCTTTAGACTGATTCCACAGGGAGACTCTTGAGGACAAACTGTATCCCACTTAAATTCAGAGAACTTATCTTTTATCCCTGTGTCAGTTGATCAGTCAATCACTGGCAAGGAGTGGGTATTGGCGAACAGCCTCCTATGCAAAGGGGACTCCTATTTGACTGAGGGAAATTCCCTGAAGGAAAGGGTAGTTGTAAGTTGTTATCAACCAACATTTATAACAGCTGGGAAACGGGTGCCCCGGTAGGTGAAGGGACATGGGCAGGGCATCAACAGTATGCAGTACAGTAACTGCCCTGAATGTTTAGGGATGTGCCTCTGATCTCCAGTCTACCCTTGTCCCAATCCTATTGTTTAAGCTCACATGGTCTTTTGAGGGTGAGCTACACTGATGCTTTTATCTCAAGCTTGGGCTTGGGAGTCTTGGCAAGGTTGGTAGCTTCCACATTATGGCCATGTTCCCCAACACTGCAGTCATTCTTCATCAAGTTTCTCCCAAACTCTCGCAGAATATGGTTCCTTATACTCATGGTACCAAACAGACCTGCATCTTTGTCCCATCTCAAGGGAAACACAAAGCAAACCTCTCTTCTGAATGCCTCTTTTATAAATAAGAAAATTGAGGCTCAGGGAGGCTAAATGAATTTTGCAACAAGGCTGAAAAAGGTAGAGCCAGGACCACACTTAGGTGTTGACTTACAGGCCTTCCACTATATCAGGGAGGCAAACTATGGTCCATGAGCCAAGCCCATCTTCCCCCTTCCCCTACCTGTATTTTAAGCAAAGCTTTATTGGAACACAGCCATGCTCTCATGTCTGTGTATTGTCTATGGCTACTTTCACATTATAATGGCAGTTGTTAGTTGTTAGTAGTTGTTACAGAGAGAGTATGACCTGCAAAGTCAAAAATATTTACCATCTGTAAATATTTCGGCTACATTATGCTGCTTCTGGGAACCTCCACAGACTTCTTCTAAGACTCAGTTATTCTAAGACTTTAGTTGGAGGAGGGATTCTCCCTGATAGTGACACAGCATAAGGTAGGTCTTGAAAACATACTTTCTTCTATACTAACAAGAAATTAGGGCAGCTCTAGTGCTACTTAGCTGAAAGAGATTTCAAAAAGTCCTGGGGAGAGCTGGATGTGGTGTCATGTGACTGTAGTATCAGCTACTTGGGAGGCTGAGGCAGGAAGATCACTTGAACCCACGATTTTGTCTCAGAAAAAATAAAAACAAAAAAGCCTAGAAAGAAAGAGGGATGAATCAGCTTAAAAGATAGTCCTTAAAAATAATAATGAAAATACTGTGGATCAGGCCGGGCGCGGTGGCTCAAGCCTGTAATCCCAGCACTTTGGGAGGCCAAGACGGGCGGATCACGAGGTCAGGAGATCAAGACCATCCTGGCTAACCCGGTGAAACCCCGTCTCTACTGAAAAATACAAAAAATTGGCCGGGCGAGGTGGCGGCGCCTGTAGTCCCAGCTACTCGGGAGGCTGAGGCAGGAGAATGGCGTAAACCCGAGAGGCAGAGCTTGCAGTGAGCCGAGATCCGGCCACTGCACTCCAGCCTGGGCGACAGAGCGAGACTCCGTCTCAAAAAAAAAAAAAAAAAAAAAAAAAAAAAAAAAAAAAAAAAAAAAATACTGTGAATCTTCCAATTCAGAAATCTGCAGCGTTTGTGAATGAATGAATATTGGTATGTACAAAGGAAAGCTCTGGAAGGATACAGACATTTGGTGGGTGGTGGAAGGAAAGGTATTTAACTCTTTATTTCTTCTATATTGTTTGAGTATGTGTATATATATAGTATATGTAATTTTTGCAATTAAAAAACCACACAAACACACACAATGAGAAAGAGAGAGAGAGAGAGAGACCTACCCCCTCCAAGTGGTATTTAAGAAAATAATCTTTCTAGAATGATGGATGCAGCTGTGTTCATAGTGGATGGTTGACTTAATGACCTCACTTGCCCCTGGCATTCATCCCATGATTAATAGGCTGCCTCAAACTCCTCAGGCTCTGTGTTCCTTTATGAGCAGGGAGCTGGAAGAATCATTCAGAATAAAGTAAGTATTACAATTTCTGCAGAGGCAAATGAATTGCATAGTTGTGTTTGGAGATACAATTGCAACTCTCTTCCCATTTCTCAATAAGCTAATATGAAGACTCAGTTGTGGATGTCAGAAACCCAATCAAGAAATATTTCACCTTTTTTTCAGAATTGCTTCAAGATATAAAGGGATGGCTGGCTTTTTTTTTTTATTAGAAAAAATACATGAGCATTGTAAAACATTCAAACAATACTCATGTGTATAAAATAAAAAGTGAAAGTTCTCCCTTCAAATTACACTCACCAGGGTAATAACTGCATATAATTTGACACTAGAATACCTGTAAATAAGTATTTACAGGTATTTCCATTCATTTTCAAATATTCATCATTAAACAAAATGGCATCAGGCTACAGATAAAAAAGCATTTTTATTTTCACTTAATTTATCTTGGGCCATGGAATATATAGGTATATTTAGATTCATCTCATTCTTTTTATGGGCGAACAATATTCCACTGTGAGTGTACTACTTTTTTTTTTTTTGAGACAGTTTTGCCCTTGTTGCCCAGGCTGGAGTGCAGTGGCGTGATCCCAGCTCACTGTAACCTCTGCCACCTGGGTTCAAGCGATTCTCTTGCCTCAGCCTCCTGAGTACAGGCGCCTCCTTCACGCCCAGCTAATTTTTTGTGTTTAGTAGAGACCAGGTTTCACCATGTTGGTCAGGTTGGTCTCAGGTGATCCACCCACCTCGGCCTCCCAAAGTGATGGGATTACAGGCATAAACCACCGCACCCAGCCCAACAATGTCTCCACTTTTAGACATGTAAGTTGGTCCTCTTTTGTGTTGTTTGTGTTGTAGTGCTGCAACACTAAATATCTTTTTTTTTTTTTTTTTTTTTTTTGAGATGGAGTCTTGCTCTGTTGCCCAGGCTGGAGTGTAATGGTGTGATCTCGGTTCACTGCAACCTCTGCCTCCTGGGTTCAAGCGATTCTCCTGCCTCAGTCTCCCCAGTAGCTGGGATTACAGGCACATACCACCATGCCTGGCTAATTTTTGTATTTTTAGTACAGACGGGGTTTCACCATGTCAGCCAGGCTGGTCTTGAACTCCTGACCTTGTGATCCGCCTGCCTTGGCCTCCCAAAGTGCTAGGATTACAGGCGTGAGCCACTGTGCCCGGCAATACTGAATATCTCTGTACACAAATATTAGGACAGTGTGTACAAACATTTCTTCTGGACATATTCAAAAGGTTATGCACACTTAATTTTAACAGATATTAAAATTGTTCTCTATAAAAAGGTTGTACAACTTAGAACCTTATCCCTAATTTATACTTTCTCATTGTTTATTTCACATTTTCCTAATTACCATCTAGGTTGAGGATCTTTTCATATTTATTGGCCATTCATGTTGCTTCTTTTGTGAATTGTTTTTCTTAAGTCTTTGGTCTTTTTTTTGTTTTGTTTTTTGAGACAGAGTCTCTCTCTGTTGCCCAGGCTGGAGTGCAGTGACACAATCTTGGCCTACTGCAACCTCCGCCTCCTGGGTTCCAGCAATTCTTCTGCCTCAGCCTCCCGAGTAGTACAGGCGCCCGCCACCACGCCCAGCTAATTTTTTGTATTTTTAATAGAGACGGGGTTTCACCATATTCGCCTGGCTGGTCTCGAACTCCTGACCTCTTGATCTGCCCGCCTCGGCCTCCCAAAGTGTTGGGACTACAGGCGTGAACCCCCGCGCCCTGCCGGGTCTTTTAAAAATGATATTGTCTCCCCCCGTCCCCCTCCCATTGGTTTGTAGGAATATCTTTTAAGTTATAGATATTAACTTTTTCCTGTTTTCTGTCTATAAGGTCCAAAATAGTAACTATTTCTATAGTTGAAACATCCTCAACTTACATTTATTGTGGAGCATGAGAATGACTCTCACCACATAGAGACTTGTAATCTTATGTAGTCAAATCTGTCACGTCTTTTCTTATACTGCTTCTGGGTTCCCTGTCACACTTAGAAACACATCTCTTCCAAAAATTACAAAAAAAATTTTTAACTTTGTCTTCCATGTTTGTATCTTTTTTTCTCTTTTTTTGAGACGGAGGTTTGCTTTTGTTGCCCAGGCTGGAGTGCAATGGCGCGATCTCGGCTCACGGCAACCTCCGCCTCCCGGATTCAAGCGATTCTCCTGCCTCAGCCTCCAGAGTAGCTGGGATTACAGGCGCCCGCCACAACGCCCCGCTAATTTTGTATTTTTAGTACAGACGGAGGTTTCTCCATGTTGGTCAGGCTGGTCTCGAACTCCCGAGCTCAGGTGATCCTCCCGCCTTGGCTTCCCAAAGTGCTGGGATTACAGGCGTGAGCCACTGCGCCCGGCCGATTCTTACATCTTTAACCCAACCATATACTATTTTTGTGAAGGATGGAAGTAAGGCTCCCCTCAAGTTAATTTTTCTCCAATCTGGCTTGCAGGAAAGGGGTTTCTGAGGGGATTTTACCGAGTAACGTAGGGAAACGGCTGCCTGCCGACCTACCCCTTTTTGACACCCACGCGTGCTCGGCACCTTACATACACTGCGTGATTTTATCCTAAAGCGAGTTTTTAAATCCCAGTGTGTAGACAGAGAAACTGGGCGTCACATAATGTAAGTGACCTCCACAGTCCGCATCGGAACAGACCTGGACGATCCCAGACACAAGCACTGAGCACAAGGAACCCGGCGCCGCGCCCGCTTTCCAACCTCTCGCGACAGTTGTACGTCATCCGAGAGCGCCGTGGAAGTCGCGCAGCCGGCGTCGCGCCAATCTTCGCTCGTAGGTGCTGTCTCACCGGTGAGACCTGGAAGTCGGCGGGTCTCGCGTTTTGTCTGACCTGCAGCCCCTGGCCTCTTGCCACCATGGAGTACCTAATCGGTATCCAAGGCCCCGACTATGTCCTTGTCGCCTCCGACCGGGTGGCCGCCAGCAATATTGTCCAGATGAAGGACGGTGAGAGGAAGCCCGGGAGGCCCCGCTAGGCCTGGGGTGTCGGGGCGGCCAGAGGGAGTTTGTCGGGGGTTGAATGTGTACCACGGAGGATCGAAGAGGTGGAAGCCGGCCTGCCCCGCCCATACTTACTTAATTAATTAATTTATATTTTTCGAGATAGGAGTTTCGCTCTTGCTGCCCAGGCTCTAGTGCAATGGCGCTATCTCGACTCACCACAATCTCACTCTCCTGGGTTCAAGCGATTCTCGTGCCGCAGCCTCCCGAGTAGCTGGTATTATAGGCATGCGCCACCACACCCGGCTAATTTTTATATTATTAGTAGAGATGGGGGTTTCTCCATATTGGTCGGGCTGCTCTCGAACTTCCGACCTCAGGTGATCCGCCGTCTCGGCCTCCCAAAGTGCTGGGATAACAGGCTTGAGCCGCCGTGCTCGGCTTTTTTTTTTTTTTTATAATAACGGAAGAAACAGGCAGACAAGTCTGGGACCTTGGCATTTGCTCCTCCCGGGCTCCTAGGTCAGTGCTCTGCTCTGGCCTTCGCTAAATGCTTCTTGCTTGGTGAGAGTTGCCTAAAGGGAATCTGTTTATAAATGTTTAAGCGCCTGCCCAGAACCTGGCTCTTTAGATCCCCGAATCTCTTATAAAAAGTTTCCTGTTGTCGCTAGTAACGAGGTTAGTTTGTTGGCGACATAAGGTGGGATCCTGGGGACAGTCAGACTGTGGTAACAGAAGCTTGTCATTTTCCTTCCGCTGCCCGTATCTCCCCTTGGCTCCCGATTCTTCTTTTTCAGCTTTCCAGGGCAATGGCTGCCAGGTTTTCCTTATATTTAAGTAGTTAGTTAATGGAGTTAGGAGATTGGAGCCCTGTCATTTATTTGCCTTATGACTTTGATTAAGTTATTTCGCAGTGCTCAGATTTCCTCATCTTTAAGATTAGCAATACCAAACTCACAGACTTGTCGGGAGGATTGCGTAAATGAGTTATGCGCAAATCCTTCTCACTAGACAGGTACTTAATAATACTAAGCATACACAGGTGCCCAAACATTTGTCAAATGAACATTAAGTCATCTGAACCAAAGCTTAATACTTTTTCAACAGTAGCACGTCTTTGATCAATTAAGGAAAACAAACTTAGATTCTGCAGGAAAAACAACCAAAATCTTAAAATTATGTGTTGAGTAATTTACTATAGAGAGACGGTATAGTATAGTAGTTAGGGGCAAAATATCTGGACTCACTGCATAGGTTGAACCCAGGTTCTGCCGCATGTGACCTGAAGCAAATTTCTCCAACTCCGTACCCTAAAGCTAGCATCCATAAGGTGGTGATGTAATAGCACCTATCTTAAAAGGTTAATGAATTGATGTAAATCGCTTAACACAGCACCTGATACTTTATGAAATATGATGATTAGTTTGTAGAAGTTTTGTTTGTAAGCTAGTCCTCCCAAAGGAGTGAATTTGTTTTGAGAGTAAATTTGTCCATTATTTTGAATACTGAGGTCTTTGACAAGCAAGTGATTTTAGCATTAAGTCGTGTCTAGGTAGAACAATAATCATTACCTTTACAGGTCTTTTGTTTCATCCCAAAAATGTATGTGAAATCACATTGAGAAGAAGAATATTCTTCTGTCGCCCAGGCTGGAGTGCAGTGGCGCGATCTCGGCTCACTGCAAGCTCCGCCTCCCGGGTTTACGCCATTCTCCTGCCTCAGCCTCTCGAGTAGCTGGGACTACAGGCGCCCGCCATCTCGCCCGGCTAGTTTTTTGTATTTTTTAGTAGAGACGGGGTTTCACCGTGTAGACCAGGATGGTCTCGATCTCCTGACCTCATGATCCACCCGTCTCGGCCTCCCAAAGTGCTGGGATTACAGGCTTGAGCCACCGCGCCCGGCCGAGAAGAAGAATATTCTTTAAGCCTACTTATGTACACAGTACTTTTAGTCATTATAGGGGATGCAGTATATTACTTATAACCCATAGAAGAGTCCAAGAATTAAGAAAACAAGGAAATGAATACTGCAAGTTGATTTTATATGATAAAAGAAGTATTACTAGTTAGTATTGGGTTGGTTTTTAAATTAATGAGTTCAAGAGGAAATCCTAAGTAATAAAAGAAAGATCACTATGGTGTGGGAGAAAGATGAATTTGAGTTAGTTCTTGAAAAATAGTTGGAAATAATTGCACTCCACACATTCTGATTTTCCCTATAGTCTTTCCTGGTATAAAAACATTTATAATATAAATTTTAGTATTGTATGATGACTTATTTATTTATTTTTGAGATGGAGGCTCGCTCTGTCACCCAAGCTGGAGTGCAATGGCGCGATCTTGGCTCACTGTGACCTCCGCCTCCTGGGTTCAAGCTATTCTCCTGCCTCAGCTTCGCCAGTAGTTGGGATTACAGGCCCCCGCCACCACGTCCCGCTAATTTTTGTATTTTTAGTAGAGACGGGGTTTCACCAGGTTGGCCAGGCTGGTCTCAAACTCCTGACCTCAGGTGATCCACCTGCCTTGACTTCCCAAAGTGCTGAGATTATAGGCATGAGCCACTGTGCCCGGCTGTATGATGACTTTTTTCTAATCATTCATTTCATGATGGAGCTTGTTTAGAGTAGGCAAAAATGCTGAAAAAATAATAACCTTCTGGGACTCCTTTCTCCAAGTTTAAATGATAATACAACTTCTAATCAATTGTCCAGTATATCACTTTGTATAAACATTTTGATACTAGAGAGTAGACATTTGCTGAGGACTGTCACCTTATTAAGCGGTACCAACTTGTGGTTTGCTTATGTGCTGCATTTCATGTCTCTTCTCTTGGCCTATGTAGAATTGCTTTTAAGTTACTCGGAGTACTCCAGCCCACACAGAATTCTCTCTTTTCTGAATTCCTATAGCATGTATGATCTGAACTACATTATCTAACACTGAGTATCATAATATTGGACATGTATAGAATTCATTAGTTTTTCTCCCTTATGAGTTAGACAGGGGTAAGTGACGTTATTAACATTTCACACATCTGGAAACTGGGGCTTAGAGAGGACAAGTAATTTGCCGAAGTTCAGAGTGCCAAGTCCACGTCATAACCAAGGTCTCTTGGATTCTAGTCCGGTTGGTTTTCCACAGTATGACATGCTAATGTTGTTCATTTTGTTGTCCATTTGTTTCCTGTATGTGGATCTTGTAAGTTCCTTGTCAAGAATCAGAAATTCCCCAGAGCTACACAGACAGTTTCCTGTACAACTCAGGGGTCTCTTAGTATCTATCTCTTGTGTTTTCATTAAATATGTTGCCTTCTGCTACTCATTGGACATAGTGTTTAAAAAACATTTTTGGCCTTGTATTAAGCTAATTTTAAAACTGAACAGGTTACTGCCTAGATGTTTAGCCTTTCTTCTAAGTGTGACATAAGTTCTTTGTAAACAAGCTCCCCCCTCAAATAAAAATAGCTTTTTTCTTATTATAATAATATTGCCAACTTACTGAATAATGTTTTCTTATAAAAATGAGGCATGTTAAGTATAGAAGTTTTAGAGATACCAATAAGCAAAAAGAAGGGAACAAAAACTGCCCATACTCTTACCACTGGCAAGCACTTAGAATATACCCTTCTGCTCCTTTTTTTTGCATAGATAATATAAGTGAATGTTTTTCTCTTATTAACAAGTTTGCAAACTAAGTCTTTTTTTTTTTTTTTTTTTTTGAGATGGAGTCTCGTTCTGTCGCCCAGGCTGGAATGCAGTGGCCGGATCTCAGCTCACTGCAAGCTCCGCCTCCTGGGTTCACGCCATTCTCCTGCCTCAGCCTCCCCAGTAGCTGGGACTACAGGCGCCCGCCACCTCGCCCGGCTAGTTTTTTGTATTTTTTAGTAGAGACGGGGTTTCACCGTGTTAGCCAGGATGGTCTCGATCTCCTGACCTTGTGATCCGCCCATCTCGGCCTCCCAAAGTGCTGGGATTACAGGCTTGAGCCACCGCGCCGGGCCACTAACAGTCTTTAATGTAGCCTGTATAATAAATAAAAGTGTGTTTGTTCAGGAGTTTTGAGGCAATTTGGTACTATCTACAGGTGCATTTTGTGTGTTTTTTCCCTCCAAGTCTAAGAAGCCATATTACTGGTATCTACAACTCTGAAACACTTGTAAAGTATTTGACAGTAGCATTTTGTTCTTTAAATCCTATTAAAGGATTTTGACATTTCAGAAGCTTTCAAACAGGAAACATGTCTCCCAGGGAAGATTATTCAGCACTATTTGAAAAATGAAAAGTGAAAGTGAGAGTGAGATAGGAAGATTTAGGCCTTTTCTGAAGCTGCAGACTGAATGTGGAGTTTTCTACCTTAGGCAATAACTGTAACCCGAATATTTATCTATCTAATCTGAATGAGTCTGGTTCAGCTAGATAAGATTAGAGTATTAGGATTTTTGTGAGGTATTTTAAGTAGCTTACTGTCAAAATATTCACTAGGATTTTTGCTTTGGCAATCGTTTTAATTTTCTCTTTTTCTTTGGAAATGGAATTTATTTACTTTTTAAAGTGATTAATATTCTCAGTTGATTTTCTGTTCTTTCTTGAGATGGTTCCTTAATTTTAATTGTAGCATCAGTCCCTTTCGTATATACTTTTGTGTGTGTATAAGTATAATAACTAACATTTGTAGTTGTGGAAACATTTTAGGGCTTTGTTATCATGAGGCTAAAGATAATTGCCATTGGCTGGATTCCTTCAGTTTCTTCTGTTCTGTTCCTTGCATTTCAAATGCTTTTAAATGCTTTAAGTTGTATTTTTAATTGGTAGCTTTCATGTATATTCTTCAACTGAAATTGACACTACACAATATGCTGATGGTTTAACATGAAGAATGAAAGATAAATTGATACCATTACCTATTAAAATCTTCTAAAAGCAATAATTAGTGAAATTATTCAATATACAGTCGTCCCTTGGTATCTGTAGGGATTGTTTCCAGAGCCCCTGCAGATACCCAAATCTATAGAAGCTTAAAGTTCCCTATATACATGGTATAGTATTTGCATATTACCTATGCAGATACTCCTGTGTACTTCAAATCATCTCTAGATTATTTATAATACTTAATATGACATAAATGCTATGTAAATAGTTGTTATACTGTATTGTTTAGGGAATAATGACCAGAGAAAAAGTCAGTACATGTTCAGGATAGATGCAAGCATCCATTTTTTTTTTTCTGAATAATTTTGATCCATAGGTGGTTGAATTGTGGATTCGGAATCTACAGATATGGAAGGCCAACTGTAGTAATTAATAAACCTGTTTATGGTTGCATAAATAATGACAGTCAATTTCTGTTAAGGCAGTTTCTAACACAGTTTTTTTTTTTGAGCAGATCATGACAAGATGTTTAAGATGAGTGAAAAGATATTACTGCTGTGTGTTGGAGAAGCTGGAGACACTGTACAGTTTGCAGAATATATTCAGAAAAACGTGCAACTTTATAAGATGCGAAATGGTGGGTAAGACTTACGAGTTTTGGTTGGCATATTACTAGTTTACTAGGGCTGCCATTGCAAAAGTCACAGACTGGGTGGCTTAAACAACAGAAATGTGTTTCTCACAGTTGTGGACGTTAGAAGTCAAAGATTAAGGTGTTGGCAGGGTTGATTTCTGAGGTCTGTCTCCTTGGCTTGCGGATGGCCATCTTCTCCCTGTGTCTTCATGTGATTTTTCTGTCTGTACTGTGTCCAGATTTCCTCTTCTAAGAATACCAGTCATATTGGATTAGGAATTCATTTTAATTTAATAACCTCTTAAGGATCCCTTCTCCAAATACAGTTATATTCTAAAGTACTAGGGATTAAGACTTCAACATACGAATTTTTGGAGGACAAAATTCAGCCTATCACAATTGGTTTGTCTTTAAATTTGAACTGAAAAATAATATTCTTTAAGACTTAATGTGGTCATATTTTCATTTGAGTTTTCTGTGTTTAAGAAGTTGTCCAGACCCTAAAGATTCTAATCCTTCATAAAAGATTTTCTACAAAAATCCTAGAGCAGAGAACTATTGTAACACTGATAGTTGGCAGATATAACACCATCGGGCTGGCGTGATGACTCACACCTGCAGTCCCAGCAACTGGGGAGGCAAAGGTGGGAGGATCACTTGAGACCAGGAGTTTAAGACTAGCCTGAGCAATGTAGTGACACCTCATCTCTACAAAAAAAAAAAATTTTTTTTTTGAAATGGAGTTTTGCTCTCATTGTCCAGGCTGGAGTGCAATGGCACGATCTCGGCTTACCGCAACCTCCGCCTTCCAGGTTCAAGCAATTGTCCTGCCTCAGCCTCCCAAGTAGCTGGGATTACAGGCGTGTGCCACCATGCCTGGCTAATTTTGTATTTTTATTAGAGATAGGGTTTCTCCATGTTGGTCAGGCTGGTCTCAAACTCCCAACCTCAGGTGATCCACTCACCTCGGCCTCCCCAAGTTCTGGGATTACAGGTGTGAGCCACCACGCCCAGCCTGCTACAAAAATTTTTTTAAAAATTAGCTGAGTGTGGTGGCATGCACCTGTAGTCCTAGCTACTCAGGAGGCTGAGGCAGGAAGATCGTTTGAGCCCAGGAGGTCGAGGCTGCAGTGAGTTACGATTTTGCCACTGTACTCTGGGAGGCAGGAAGATTCTGTCTCTCAAAAAAAATTTTTAAACCAACCAAAAAAAAAAAAAAAAACTAACACCCTCTTGGAGGTAGGGATGGTAGTATCAGACTTTTTAAGTGTTAGATATTTCAGAGGATGTGGTTTGAGTTTAAAAGTATCTGAATCCGGCCACGCACAGTGGCTAACAGCTGTAATCCCAGCACTTTGAGAGGCTGATATGGGAGGATCACTTGAGGTCAGGAGTTTGAGAGCAGCCTAGGCAACAAAGCAAGACCCTGGCTCTATAAAAAATAAAAAAATTAGCCGGGTGCAGTGGTGCACACCCATAGTCTCGGCTACTCAGGAAGCTGAAGCGGGAAGATCGCTTGAGCCCAGGAGTTCAAGGTCTCAGTGAGCCGTGATAGTGCCACTGCACTCCAGCCTGTGCGACAGAGTGAGACCCTGTCTCAAAACAAGCGAACAAAACAATCTGAGTCTCAGCATTAAAAAACCTAAGTAAACCTTGGCTTTACTATTTTTTATGTGATAAGTCATTTATTTTCTCTTGGCCTTTATTTTCCTTATCTCTAAAATGAATTATAATACTAATGAATAATACATATGTAAATGTTCTGTAAACTTAAAGTATTGTGTAACTAACTGTAAGTATTTACTGTGTCTTCAAAGGGTTCTACCTTACTCTCTGGTAGGTTTCCTTCTAGAGAGATAATTAGGACTTTTGTGAAGTATTTTGTGAGCGCTCTCTGGGGCTAATGAACTGTTATCCACTGGGAAAGCCTCCCTAGCAAACAATACTAGCCACTAGGCCTCTGATCCAGGAACGTTTGTAGTGGTGGTCTGGAAGAGAAAACCTTATTTCCACTTACTTCACAGTTCAATGACAATGTTATACACTGCACTGGTATAATATGGAGCTATGAAGGAACTTAATTTGAATATACTTGCATGTGTAAAATGACCAAAGATCTATTCACATAGTTTTTTGGGCAGTGGTTTATCATTTGTATTCAATTCCATAAATATTTTTGAGGGCCTCTTCTATGTTAAACATTCTGCTTAATACTTCAGAGAATTGAAAGATGAGTAAGGCTTAGTCCCAACATTCAGGAACATAAAGCACATGGCACTTAGGTTTATGCAAGTTTAGAATATTTCAGGAATTCTGCTTTTTTTCCCAGTGGTTCCACTTTTTGCCTGCATAACAAATGAGGCATGTCAGTAATGCTTCTGAAGTCCAGTAGGTACTGTATTACTTCACTGGCTGTCCTGAGAGAGGGAGAGGAGTGAACAAGAGGAGCAAGAGTTGTTTGTTACTTGGGTTTTAGGGTCTAAAGTCAGTGCACAGAACAAAAATTATTTGGTTAAAATTGCCAAGTACAGTTTTGTGTATGTAACTCTATATAGTAATTCTTATATAAGTTAAAGGACTGAGCTAAAATAAGGGAAAGAAAGAGAAAATCTTTATGTAGATAATCAGGCTTGACTTTTCTGCCTTTAGGATAATAGTCAGATCGTTAGAGATGTTTAAGGAGTTAGGTAAAGAATTGAATAGTATTTCCACTTGTCCAGGTTCCTTCTTTGTTTTTTTTTTTATTCTTTTTTGAGCCAGGGTCTCGTTCTATTGCTCAGATTGGAGTGCAGTGGCGCAGTCTCAGCCTACTGCAATTTCCAACTCCTGGGCTCAAATGATTCTCGTGCCTCAGCCTCCTGAGTAGCTGGGATTACAGGCATGCACCACCATGCCTGGCTAATTTTTTGTATTTTAAGTAGAGATGGAGTTTCGCTATGGTGGCCAGGCCGCTCTTAAACTCCTGTCCTCAAGTGATCCACCCACCTGGGCCTCCCAAAGTGCTCTGGGATTACAGGTGTGGACCACTGTGCCTAGCCTCTTTTTTAAATTTTTTTTGTTATTATTTTTGTTGTTGTTGTTGTTGAGACAGGGTCTCACTCCTGTCGCCTAGGCTGGAGCGCAGTGGCACAGTCATGGCTCATTGCAGCTTCGACTTCCCAGGCTCAGGTGATCCTTCCACCTCAGCCTCCCAACTACCTGGGAAAACAGGTGTGCACCACCACCCCTGGCTAATTTTTATATTTTTAGTAGAGACGAGGTTTCACCATGTTGCCCAGAATGGTCTTAAACTACTGGGCTCAAGTGATCTGCCTGCGTCAGCTTCCCCAAGTGCTGTGATTACAGGCATAAGCCACTGCGCCTGGGCAAGGGTTGCGTTCATTATGATTTAATACGCACTAATAGACCTGTGAGGATAAAGTACAATAATACATGTGAAAACACTCAGCATAGACCCTACAACATAGTTGCTGCTCAATAAATATTTGTTAGGATTTTAATCTGAATCTCTCCTAATTTGACAGTGGTATTTAAAATGTCGTAAGCAATTACTTAACCACACTGCTGTGTGTCTTTCCGTACTGACATTTTCTGTGTGGGCCCACTGAGTTATGGATCATTCTTGTGCCTTTTGGCACTGGTCCCATTCTACAGGGGGATTAAAGCTCCAAAGTGAATGCATTATTACATGCACATCTGATGCTATTCCTCTGGATTGTAGCTTTGTTGGTATGACAACTTTTATTTTTTATTTTTGAAGTTTTAACACTTGAGATACTCTGTTTTTAAAAATATTGCAGAATGATGGAAATGTTCTTTTCCTGTGGCTTGTACTTTGAAAGTCATATTATACTACTTAATAACGTTACAATTTTTTTTTAATAAACTATGACTCAGAGGTAGTCCTAACTTCTAGCCTCTCTTTTCCCAATATCCTTTTTGTTCCTATCTTCATTTTTTTAGAGACGGGGTCTTGCTCTGTCACCCATGCTGGAGTGCAGTGGCACAATTATAACCCACTGCAGCATTGAATTCCTGGGCTCAATTGATCCTTCCCACTCAGCCTCCTGAGTAGCTGGGACTACAGGCAGATACCACCATGCCTAAAAATTAAAACAATTTTTTTTTAGAGATGGGGTCTCACTATGTTGCCCAGGCTAGTCTCAAACTCCTGGGCTCAAGCGATCCTCCTGCCTTGGCTTTCCAAAGCTCTAGGATTATAGGCATGAGCCACTGTGCCTGGCCCCCAGTATCCTTTTTAAAATAAACTTTTAAAAAATTGGCATCTAAGACATCTTTCTTTTTTTTCACTTCCTGTGTATTTGTGTCCCTTCTACAGTGGAAAACACAGTGTGTTGATGAATGAATAGTTTAAGAAAGACTGCTACGAGTTTCATTCCACTATAGAACTGGGTCTGTTTGTGGCCAAGAATTGCTGTCAGTACTAACCAGCTATTTCATAGCTGTTGCATGAGGAAAGGGACTGGAGTAGGATTGTACCCCTCAGTCTATATGCTTTGTTTACTCTGAGTGTACAAAAGATGGTGGGCTTTAGGAACAAGGGTAGTGAATAATTTGGGGCACTATTATTCCTTCTGCTTTATTTTAAGTATGACTCTTTATCTCTTCTACCAGGATATGAATTGTCTCCCACAGCAGCAGCTAACTTCACACGTCGAAACCTGGCTGACTGTCTTCGGAGTCGGGTAAGTAATATATCAGACATTGTTAGATAAGAGCAGAAGAATCCTTTTTGCTTCTTTTATATTCTCGTTATATATGAATAGTATTTTTGCCCTTTTTTGGCCTTCCAGAACCCTTCCCATTGCTACTTGTTCATTCTTCAGTTCAACATCTTTGTACACAGTTGTTATTAATAGTTACAGCCCGAAGGGCAAATATTCATTCCCAGAGAATTGGTTGGGACACACCAATATGAAGGCCTGTGACAACCTAACCTTTTTTTTTTTCCCCCTAAAACTATTTTTTAGAGCAGTGTTAGGTTCACAGCAAAATTGAGAAGAAGTATAAAGATTTCCCACATTCCTCCTCACCCACATGTATAGCATTCCCCATTATCAGCGTCTTCCACCAGGGTGGTACACTGTCACAAAGGATGAGCCTACATTGACGGTAATCACCCGGGTCCATAGTTTACATTAGGGTTTACTCTTGCTGTTGTGCATATTATGGGTCTGGACAAATGTATAATGACATGTATCTTGAGATTACTTATCTGTGTTTCTCTTTTTTTCTTTTATTTCTTTCTTTTTTTTTTTTTGTTTTTGAGACAGGGTCTCACTCCAGTTGCCCAGGCTGGAGTGTAGTGGTGTGATCTCAGCTTACTGCAGCCTCAACTTCCCAGGCTCAGGTGATTCTCCCACCTCAGCCTCCCAAGTAGCTGGGACTACAGGTGTGCACCACCACACCTGGCTAATGTTTTATATTTTTAATGGAGGCAGTATTTCACCATGTTGCCTAGGCTGGTCTTGAACTCCTGGACTCAAGCAGTCTGCTGGCCTTGGCCTTTTTTGGTGCTGGGATTATAGGAATGAGCTGCTGTATCTGGCATACTTACCTGTGTTTTTCTATGACTTTTTCCCAAAGCATACAGCATTGTTCCTCCTTGCTTATTCTAGCCTTGTTGCCATTCTAGAGCTGTCTCAATTTCATCAACAGCATGTTAAAAGATGCAACACTAAGTTAAGGATTGAATGCATTAAAGATTGTGTCGGGGCCGGGCGTCTTGGCTCAAATCTGTAATCCCAGCACTTTGGGAGGCCGAGACGGGTGGATCACGAGGTCAGGAGATCGAGACCATCCTGGCTAACATGGTGAAACCCCATCTCTACTAAAAAATACAAAAAACTAGCCGGGTGAGGTGGCGGGTGCCTGTAGTCCCAGCTACTCGGGAGGCTGAGGGAGGAGAATGGCATAAACCCGGGAGGTGGAGCTTGCAGTGAGCTGAGATCTGGCCACTGCACTCTAGCCTGGGCGACAGAGCGAGACTCCCTCTCAAAAAAAAAAAAAAAAAGAGATTGTGTCAGATGTGCTAGGAAAGTTCATATGGTTGCTAAAGGTGTGCATTATTCTCTTCCCACAGGGACTAAATAAATAGAGCCTTAACATGTGACCTCACCCCCTGTGCCTGTTTACTCATCTATGAAATGGAGATAACTTCCTAACCCCACAGGACTGCCAGGAAAATGAATGCTTGTAAATCATAATATTTAACATTCATATGACTTTTGCCCAAAGCATTTTGCTTAATAATTTAATCTACTCACTATTCCACTGAGAAAGATAGTAGTTAATTCTCTATCACTGAGATGAAGTGAAAGGCATAAAGTGGCAAAGGGACTAGCTCCAGGTCACACAGCAGGTCAGACAAAGCTAAAATAATGGCGCCATAATTATTTGACTGTTCTGCCTTTAGTTCTTCAGTAGTATTTCTAGAACACTGGTGCTATTCATGTTTTTATTGTGGTTTGAGTTTTCATCTGTACTTGCTTAAAATAACAAGTTACTTTTTTAAAAGTTACTTACTACAGATCTATAAAGCAGTTTATTTTCTAGTGCCTAATAATCTTGGACTGATAATTTCTCAATAAATAGTACCTCTCAGTGCTAGCTTTGACCAAGAGCTTGTACGATCTGAGGGATCATGAAGTTTGAAGAGAAACTAGAGACATGCAGGATTGAGAGGAGGCAAATTTACATACATTGTTTTGACCTGGATGAAAGATCAGTAGTTTTTTCTTAAAATAATAATAATAATAATAATGTTTATTTATTTATTTTTCTCTTCCAAGAAAATCATTGTCACCAAGTGATCTTTTCTTCACTCCTCCTTGAGAAAAGAAAATGGGTCAGATATTAGCTTTTCTGTCACCAGAAGTTCCTGTGGTGTTCAGCATTCTATGGTTTGCCATGTACAGTGTTCCTCTGACTTATCAGGCAGAACCGGAATAAGAATTCCACCTTTGGGCACAATAAATACTGTGTCATAAATATTGCAGACATTAAGTGAATTAAGCTCCCTTTTTGGAATTGAGATAAGAATGGCGGTGTGCTTCATGCAAATGCAGTGAATCCGGTTTAATCTTCTCCTAGCAGAAATGTTTGATGTCTTAACAAATATCCCTTGTAGACAGTGACATGGGGCTCTGGTAAATATTGACTACCTCTGCCTGAGCTTCTCCATTAGGTCCAATCTCTGCTCCTCCATCTCCTTATCAAAATAGATTCTTAGTTCTAAAATATAAATTTATATTTTAGTCATATTATTCTGGGAAGAGAGATGATAATTTGTCAGTGTTCCTAATAAGTGCAAAGTCACCAAATTTAGTATATTTACGTGGTCACACCAGTTGGCAGATGTGACTCATTTTGGGTTAGCCAGTTACCATGTATAACTTGTGTCTGTAGCTCAAATTGTTTGATTTCTAATTTGCTCTGTGTATGTGTGGTTGTTTGGTTGGGTGGACTTTTACTACCACCGAGTATATAATGAATCTTGCATAAACTGGTTCATTAAAATGTAGGCAATTTAGCATTATGGTTAAGAGCGTAGTCCATGGACTACCTGGGTTTGAATATTTGCTTACTGATTTACTAGCTGGATGCCTTTGGACAGATTCTAAGCTTAATTTCCCTGCTTACCAACTTCAAAAAGTTACTATGAAGATTAAATGAGGTAATAATGCAAAGCTCTTACTTAGCACATGTATGTCACATATAACTGATTTTTTTTTTTTTTTTTTTTTTGAGGCGGAGTGTCGCTCTGTCGCCGGGACTGGAGTGCAGTGGCGGGATCTCAGCTCACTGCAAGCTCCGCCTCCCGGGTTGACGCCATTCTCCTGCCTCAGCCTCCCGAGTAGCTGGGACTACAGGCGCCCGCCACCTCGCCCGGCTAGTTTTTTTTGTATTTTTAGTAGAGACGGGGTTTCACCGTGTTAGCCAGGATGGTCTTGATCTCCTGACCTCGTGATCCACCCGTCTCGGCCTCCCAAAGTGCTGGGATTACAGGCTTGAGCCACCGCGCCTGGCCATCACTTTTTTTTTTTTTTTTTTTTTTTTTTTTTTTTTTTTTTGAGACGGAGTCTTGCTCTGCCGCCCAGGCTGCAGTGCAGTGGCCAGCTCTCAGCTCACTGCAAGCTCCGCCTCCCGGATTCACGCCATTCTCCTGTCTCAGCCTCCCGAGTAGCTGGGACTACAGGCGCCCGCCATGTCGCCCGGCTAGTTTTTTGTATTTTTTAGTAGAGACGGGGTTTCACCGTATTAGCCAGGATGGTCTCGATCTCCTGACCTCGTGATCCACCCGTCTCGGCCTCCCAAAGTGCTGGGATTACAGGCTTGAGCCACCGCGCCCGGCCCACTTTTTTTTTTTTGAGACAGGATCTCACTCTGTCGTCTAGGCTGGAGTGCAGTGGTATGATCACAGCTCACTGCAGCCTCTTGACCTTGCAGGCCCAGATGATCCTCCTACCTCAGCCTCCCTGGCAGCAGGGACTATAGGTGCATGCCACTATGCCTGGCTAATTTTTTGTAGAGATGGGGTTTCTCCATGTTGCCAGGCTGGTCCCGAACTCCTGGGCTCAAGCAGTCCTCCCACTTCGGCTTCCCAAAGTGCTGGGATTACAGGTATGAGCCACCATGCCCAGCCACTTTTGTTTTTATGCTACGATTGCTGTTTGGTGAATAAGTTAGTTTTTCATGAGGTATAATTTGTTGTGCTTTTCTTATGTTTTTTTTTTGTTTTTTGGAGATAGTTTCTCTCTCTGTCACCTAAGAGGTGGCACAATTACAGCTCACTGTAGCCTCAACCTTCTAGGCTCAAACAGTACTCCCACTTCAGCCTCCCAAGTAGCTGGAACTACAGGCACAAAGCCACCATGCTGGTATTAATAGGGAAAATAGAAGTAAAATAACATTGAACATATATTATGTGCTAGGATTTTTCTGGATCTACACAGTCCAGTATAGTAACCAACTAGCCATATGGGGCTATTTAAATTTAAGTTAATTAAAAGTAAATAAAATTTAAAATTCAGTTTCTGGAGGAAAATCTCCTGGTGGACTTTACCTGAATGCTAAATCAACTTTTATTTCTTAAAAAAAAAAAAATTCTGTTCCTCAGTCACAGCCAAATTTCAGGTACCCAGTAGCCACAGCTACGGTATTGAACATCACAGATATGGAACATATCCATCATCACAGAAGTTCTCTTGAACAGTGCTATTCTAAATACTTACATATGTATCTGTTATTAAGTATCCTTATTATGACACCATAAGATGTGTGTTATCCCCATTTTACTTACAGGATGTTAAGTATTTCTCTTATATATGTTTCCAAAGCACATATATATAGTATGTTAAAGGGTAAGTTAAGATTCCATCTTCAAATATCAAACTATTTCATGCTATCTTCTTTTGAGATGAAACCCCATCTCAAAAACAAAACAAAACAAAACAAACAAACAAACAAAAAACCCACCATATTGCTGAAATGTGGGTGTAGTGAAAACAAAAATAGATGATAGATAAAATACAAATCTAGGCCAGGTGCAGTGGCTCATGCCTATAATCCAAGCACTTTGAGAGGCTGAGAAGGGAAGATTGTTTGAAACCAGGAGTTCAGGCCGGGCGCAGTGGCTCAAGCCTGTAATCCCAGCACTTTGGGAGGCCGAGACGGGCGGATCACGAGGTCAGGAGATCGAGACCATCCTGGCTAACACGGTGAAACCCCGTCTCTACTAAAAAATACGAAAAAACTAGCCGGGCGTGGTGGCGGGCGCCTGTAGTCCCAGCTACTGGGAGGCTGAGGCAGGAGAATGGTATAAACCCGGGAGGCAGAGCTTGCAGTGAGCTGAGATCCGGCCACTGCACTCCAGCCCAGGCGACAGAGCAAGACTCCGTCTCAAAAAAAATAAAAAATAAAAAAATAAAAAATAAAAATCTCATGTCAAGGCCATAACCAGACTTGAATTATTATTATTATTATTATTATTATTATTATTATTATTATTATTTTTTTTTTTTTTAGTGAAAGGGAAAGAATATGTAGGAAAGGATTTCAGGTCTTAGTCATTTCCAGCAGTGACCGAAGCTTATCCCCACACTCTGGCCTTAATTCAAGGGTGTTTGATCTGATTAGTACTAGGCATGTATAGTGTGCTCCTGTCCTAGAAGAATCCTGTTGCTTTGAGCCTTCTATTCTGACCATGAGAATTATTATTCTCATGCCTTAGGTGGCTGGCACAAAGACATCATCTGTTTATTGGTATCAGTGAGGTTGTGTGAACAGATGACCCAGGTGAAACCCTGACTTTGCAAGTCTCGTCCCCTGTACACTACCAACCATTTGTTACATGTGATTGAAATATCACTAACAAGAGTAATTTCACATGCTTTTTGGCAAATGTGGTTAGCAGGATGTGACATGACGCAGCACTGCCTTCTCCCTGCATGTGCCGTCTCCCTTGAGGCCTCATCTTCTCTACTTGCCTCGATCTCACCCATGCCGAGGCTTGCCTTCAGCTCACCTGCTCCAGATGGGCGGCACAGTGGGAGGACACTGGCAAAGGCAGATGTGTTTATTTTCCGGAGACAAAATGTTGTGCTGCTACAGATGGCAGTGCCTTGGAGCAAGTGGCAGCCTTTGACACTGCTGCCACACAGCCTGGGCATCCCGACAGACAGAGCCGGCTTACTTTTGGTGATGGGGAAAATCAAAAATACAAAACAAAAACAAAAACCAAGATGTTCATTATGCAGCTCCTGGACTTTCAGTGCAAGCAGCAGACCTTTTAGCAAACCTCAGTCAACTAGTGAGCTAACTGTGAATATTCACTGTAGGCCAAGAGTTATATGTCTGTTCATTACTTTTGTCTGCCAGCCTTAACAGGACATAAAGTTAAAAACTGGAAACAAATGATTACATTTAGATGGATATTCAGTTTGGTTCTGCAAAATATATGTGTATCCCAGGTCACATCTCACAGAAGTCTCTTAGGATTGGGGGTGGCTCATGTTGGCCCCGTTGGAGATACCGCTGTTCTATTTTTAGTGGTCATTTTGATTATCCAAAGGCCCAGAGACAGATGTGCCTTGAAGTTGAGGTGTCTCAATTAATATGACGACACTTTGTGCTTATAGTGTTTTTCTCCTAGGAGGAGTAAGCATTCTGACAGCTGCCCTTTTAAACAGTATGCTTATGCATTTGTTAGGGCTTGACTAAGTCAGTTAGGAAGACAAAAGACTGGCTGTTGAATCATTACACTTACCAGGCTCCTAAAAAAAAAATAATAACTTGGGAAGATTCTTTGAAAGTTATTGGCTTTATCAGGAATTTTTTTTTTTTTTTTTTTTGAGACAGAGTCTTGCTCTGTCGCCCGGGCTGGAGTGCAGTGGCCGGATCTCAGCTCACTGCAAGCTCCGCCTCCCGGGTTCACGCCATTCTCCTGCCTCAGCCTCCCGAGTAGCTGGGACTACAGGCGCCCGCCAGGTCGCCCGGCTAGTTTTTTTGTATTTTTAGTAGAGATGGGGTTTCACCGTGTTAGCCAGGATGGTCTTGATCTCCTGACCTCGTGATCCGCCCGTCTCGGCCTCCCAAAGTGCTGGGATTACAGGCTTGAGCCACCGTGCCCGGCCTCTTTTTTCTTTTTTAATGTGCTGTTTTTCCCAGCCCTAGCTGATAGAGTTAGGAGTTTGCAGGTGTAAAGTCCTCCCCCTCCCCTTCCCTGTCTCTCTCCAGGGGGTTTATGTGAGAAGGTGTTGCTTTCTCACTCAGAGAACATATATGTGCTACCCTGTTGGATGCCTGCTGCAAGCACAGAGAGCCCCTGTTCTCATTGAATGGAATAAGTCTGTTGGATGGCTGGAATTTTTGCAGCCCCGTAATGCCAACTTTTCACTTAAAGCATCTATCCACAATGGGAATGAAGCAGTTTATGTGCTTGGTCTAGATTTGTATTGTTTTAAAACTCGTGTCTTAAAAATTTCGTGGTTTCCTATTAAGGTTTGGTTTAAGCCTAAAGCAGGAGAGTGCTGTGTCTGTAAGAACATGCTTTTGCTTTTCAAATGTTTACTATCAGAAGTGTAGATTTACCCCCAACTTTTAAGATTGCTTTAAATAACTTTTATGGCCGGGCACGGTGACTCAAGCCTGTAATCCCACCACTTTGGGAGGCCGAGACGGGCGGATCACGAGGTCAGGAGATCGAGACCATCCTGGCTAACACGGTGAAACCCCATCTCTACTAAAAAACACAAAAAAACTAGCCGGGCAAGGTCGCGGGGGTCCTGTAGTCCTAGCTGCTCAGGAGGCTGAGGCAGGAGAATGGCGTGAACCCGGGAGGCGGAGCTTGCAGTGAGCTGAGATCCGGCCACTGCACTCCAGCCTGGGCGACAGAGCGAGACTCCGTCTCAAAAAAAAAAAAAAAAAAAAATTACTTTTATGTGAGCATGCCCTCACACATACTCACAGTTACAAACACATACAATATCCTGGCATCTTGGTGCCTCTTGTTACCTGCCCTGGCCCAAGATCATGTAGGAATATGAATTTAGGGGCTGATCCCAACAACCTCATGAGGTTTTCTTGACTCTCTCCCAAAAAACAGTTATCTAAAATGAAGGGCAGTGGGAAGGCTTTCCACAAGGGGAAAGGTTGATTTTTCTGTTTTTTGACCTGAGAGGTCATTACATGTATATTTACTATGTTCATTAGCTATACCATGTATATTTTATGGTTTTTTTTCCTTCTTTTTGAGACATAGTCTTGCTTTGTTGCCCAGGCTGGAGTGCAGTGGTACTGTCTAGGCTCACTGCATCCTCCGCCTCCTGGGTTCAAACAATTCTCCCACCTCAGCCTCCTGAGTAGCTGGGACTACAGGCGCATGCCACCACACCTGGCTAATTTTTGTATTTTTAGTAGAGATGGCGTTTCATCATGTTGGCCAGGCTCCCGACCTCGTGATCCACTTGCCTCGGCCTCCCAAAGTGCTGTGATTACAGGCATGAGCCACTACGCTTGACCTATTTTATGCACTTTTATGTGTATGTGTTGTTTCATAAAAAGGTATAAGAAAATGAAAAGGAAGACTAAAAGGCCAGGAAAGCATATTACTTCTTAACCTAAAAATAAAAAAAAGAGGGGTCAGCTTTACCATTACTTTTGAATGTAGACAACAGAGCAAATAGGATTAACTAGATTGGAAAGAAGAAAGGAGATAATAGTCTCTGAGTCTTTGTAAACTGAAATGATCCAGCAGAATTCTACACTTCCTTTTCTGATGCTTCCTGATAGATGTGGTTTCTTACAGCCAGAATGTTCCATACCTGCTGATTTTCATTCAGCCAGTCTCCAGCCTGCCTTGTCCTTGGGGCTGAGGAAACAAAGGTGCACACTCAGTGTGGGCCTTCGGATGGGGAATTGGAGAAGTAAACTGTCAGTTGCACTGCAGAGTGACAAGTGCTAAGATAGCCATGTACACGGGATACTCTGGGAGCACAGAGCCTACCCTGAGCCTCAAAGGACTTGCTGTCATGAAGGCAAAGATGAAACAAAAGGGCAAACTGAAAGCACAGACCAAGGTGTTTGAGAGTGTTTTAGGTTAGGTTAACAGTGATTTGTTAACAATAGTCAGGGCAGGGATAAATACTTCTCTGGGCCTCCTCATAAGTTTATCTGTCATGGGATTCTGTGTATAAAATAGGGCTCTACTGATTAAAAACAAACATAAATATATATATTTATTTATTTATTTTATACTACATACATAAAATTGATAATCTAAAGTCAGCCGGGCACAGTGGCTCACACCTGTAATCCCAGCACTTTGGGAGGCCGAGGCAGGTGGATCACCTGAAGCCAGGAGTTCGAGACCAGCCTGGCCAACATGGTGAAATCCCGTATCTACTAAAAATACAAAAATTAGCTGGGCATGGTGACAGGTGTCTGTAGTCCCAGGTACTCGGAAGGCCAAGCCAGGAGAATCGCTTGAACCCAGGAGGCAGAGGTTTTAATGAGCCAAGATTGTGCCACTGCACTCCAACCTGGGTGACAGAGCGAGACTCTGTCTCTAAATAAATAAATAAATACAAGCAGTGGGTCTTTCTGGAAGCCTGTTGGCTAAGAGGGGGTTAGCATGATCAGATGAGATTGGTAAGATCATTAGCTCGTTGGCTGTGCTTCAATGGAGCATTCGGGGAAAGAATGAAGGAAGTGGGGAGACCAATGAGGGGCCTCCATGTCAGTTAAAGCTGTAGCAGTAACTTTGGTTGGACCTGGGGTGCTAGTGGGGAACGCTGTTCTAATAGAAGGGCTCCTAAATAGTCTTTTCCTCAGAATTTCCTTAGTACTCTATGGACATCTGAAAACATATACCATCATGTATAGTCCTAAATACTCTTTTCCAGAAGACCATGTTATTTATTAGCTCAGAGAGGTGAATCAGCTCTGATGTTCAGAATTCATAGATTAGATATTTGTGGACGTGCTTAGCATGTACAACTTAACATATGCCTTATAGTGTGCAAGCCTGTAGCAAAGCATGGCTTCTGCATTTGAGGTTTTTAAAAACTGACTTAACGGTATATGGAATCTTAAATTTTCCTAGAAACTGCCAGCTCATTAAAAAAAGGAATTCAAGTGGCCTTGTTGCAAACATGGTGTTGGTTTTATCATTGCACAATCAGCAATTTTATTTTGATGTTATTTGGGGGGAAGCAGTATTTTTGATTAGCAAGTAAAATTAATGTAAAAAACAAATACTGTGTTAACTATTTGGTATAATAAGGCATCTGTGCCATGTTGCATTTCAACTCATTAAATTTCTAAACTTCTAATTACGATAAGTTACAACTGTAATAGGGAAACCAATCAAACTTGGAGTCATTGATAGCTTTAGAGAAGTAAAATTTACAGTAACTTTGGAATTACCAAGGAGACCTTTAAAATCTAATTTAGTTAAAAATTGAAATATACACAATATTTAAATTTTTTTGGTTGTAAAATTCATATTTATTGGGCACCTACTTCTTAGCAAGTCTTCTTCCAGGAACTTTAACACAAATGAGTACCTTAATTCCTCACAGCTCTGTCAAGCAAGCAGTACTGTCCTCCACATTACAGATGGGGCACTCGAGGCTCCAAGTGGCCTATCTCAAGTAACACAACTATAAGGTGATAAAGCCACATTTGATTTTCATTGCTTTGTCACAAAAGTACATGCCTATCTTATATGACTTATGGCATTTAAAAGCAGAGTTTATCCAAGTAGTAATTTAAAAGATGTTTTTCTTTTAAAGTTTAAAATATTGGGTTGTAAATACAGTAACATTCCTGAGCTTAAGTTCAAGAACTCAACCATTATATGAGTTTTTACCAGTGTATTAAGCAAAAACATTTGAACATGAGCTAATTGTTATTAAAGGAAAACAAAGACAATTTTTATGTTTTTATTTTGGATCTGCCAGCATCAAACAGGTATATCAAATATACTTTCGGAGAATGGCGTAAGGCAAGGAAAAAAAAGGAAAAGATTGGTTAGACAGTCTCTTTTTCAGAACAGTGTTTCTTTTATTTCATCTTGGTCCTCTGAAAATGAAAGGTTTGCTTTGTTTGAGGCACACTTGCCTCCTTATTTCCCAATTTAGTATGAGAATTTATTAACATGGGCCAGTTTGTTTTTTAGTGCTACAAAAAATAAATGCATTTGGAACAGGAGAGAACAAGAAAGTCAGGCGTTTAACTTTTTGTTTGTGAAGCTCACTATAGTATTCCGATTTTGATCAGTTTACATTTGTACTTTGTTTCCGTCACAAGATTAAGAGAAAATTGTTTTCAACTTCCAATTCCATACCTTCTCCACCCTGAGTGGCCACTGTAGATAACAGCACTCTAACCGGCCCTGGGTTCTCTCTTGCATCTCTGCTTTTGCCACTCCAGCACTTTGCTAGTCTTCTCCCTTGAATGTACCAACATCCCCCACATGGCTAGCTCTTCAGTGCCAGTTAAACTCAGCATTTATCAGGGAAGTTTTTTCTGTATTTGCTCCCCACCCCGCTCCCCAACCCCCCACCACATATGTCACCCTCAATTTCTTATGGCAACGTAGGTATACCTTTGCCATAGTGTCCTGTTGTAATCATTTTCTTTACTGTCTTCCATGTGCGAGTGTGAGAGTGTATGTGTTCATATGAAGGAAACCTCTTCACTGGCTGGCTCTTCATTCGATCTCATGACCTGGGTTATACACTGTTTCCTCTTCCCATCTGTCTTTGGACAGCTCTGCTTAAGCTCATTAGGTCGAATTTGAGCTCCTTTCATTTGCACTGCCACTGTCCCCCTTATCGAGAGTCCTAACTCTTCTTTCTCCCTCACCTCTTCTACTAGTTGTGAAGTTCCATCATTTCTACCTTCTAAATATATCTCGTATTTCATTCCTCTCTCTCTGCCCCCTCTACTTTTTACTTAGTTTGATCCTCATCGTCTGTCTAGAGAAGACTATTGTAGATCCTCTAACCATCCCCCCTTCCTCTCAATCTTAATCCCAGTCTGTCTTCCATATAACTGTCAGTTACCATCCTAAAATGGCAATCTGTTTGTATTTCCTTTCTAAAAGTCTTCTGTTAAAGAGAAGCGGGGAAAGTGGCTGGGACCAGTGGAATATCAATTTGAGACATCAGGCTTCCTTGGCACCAATTAACCAATGTGCTTGGATCCAACCAAAGGCTTGGATCAGCAGAGGGATGGAAGTGGCAAATTTTCACTGGCTGCTCTATGGTTTACATACTAATGTAAATATTCTTTAGTCTAGGAGGCCGATAACAGTATCATCCCAGTTTCTCTCTCTTCTTCCTGCTGAAGTCACCTAATTCTCCAGGTGTATGTGTCCCATGTTCACCAGTATCCAGACATTCCATATTCCTCTCTGTTTCTTTGTCTTCACATATACTGTTTCTTCTGTCTGGAGTCCTTCCTACCCACATCTACCTTGTGAGTGCCTTTCAGATCCAGACTCCCATCTTCATCATGTGACACGATGCTTCTCATGTAATAAATGCTAAGTAAACATTTATTGAACTTATTCACATTCCAAATGTGGAAATGATGTTAGTTGGGGCATCTGCCCATTTCATAATTATTCTATGTTGTGGTCCCAGGGAACTCATGGAATTTGGTTGAAGCCTTTTATAAACTGCGTATTTTTTACTTAAGGCTAAAAGAGATTGAATCTACACATGGGTTTCCTTAAAAAGGAATATAGCCAAGAGGATTAAAGTGAGGGTACAAGGCCGGGCGTGGTGGGTCACACCTGTAATCCCAGCACTTTGGGAGGCCAAGGTGAATGGATCACTTGAGGTCAGGAGTTTGAGACCAGCCAGGCCATCATGGTGAAACCCCATCTCTACCAAAAATACAAAATTAGCTGGGTGTGGTGGCGTGTACCTGTTATCCCATCCACTCCAGAGGCTGAGGCAGGAGAATCACTTGAACCCGGGAGGTGGAGGTTGCAGTGAGCCGAGATTGTGCCACTGTACTCCAGCCTGGGCAACAGAACAAAACTGTCTCAAAACAACAACAACAAAAAAGGTGTAAAGGATTCCATATTGCTTAGGCATTAAGGATAGGTCGTTCTCCACCCGATTCCCCATCCACAGAACCATAGTCTTCTAGAGCTAGGAAAGGTACTAGGTCACAATAACTGGAAGTTGCTGAAATCTTTGAGATTTTTTTAAGTGTTTGAAATAGGGGATTCCAATTCACATATGAAGTCCTTCTTTAATTAAAATGGCAAAATTGAAATTGAGGTTTTAAAATTACACCACCAAACCCACCGAAAAAAGATAGCTAGCGAATTTTGTTGGTTATTGCAAACAAAGTCTAGAGTTCAGAACATTGGTGTAAGAAATAACAATTGATTCATTTTATTTATTCGTGAAATTGAAAAATTGGGGATTGGCAAAGCAGTTAAGGTGTTGATAATCTATCATCATGGGTATTTATTGAACGACTACATAGTTTTAGACCCTGTAGAGGAGTCATAATTGTATGATATTAAATTTGCCCTTTTAAAACTTAAAATATTAGGCAGACATGGAGGCACCCACCTATAGTCCCAGCTACTTGGGAAGCTAAGGTAGAAGGATTCCCTTGAGCCTGGGAGTTTGAGGCTATAGTGTGCTATGATTGCACCTGTGGATAGCCACTGCACTCACTTGGGCAAAATAGCAAGACCTTGTCTCCCAAAATAAACAAACAAAATCCTTAAGATGTTATTGGTCATATAAAGATGTGATAAGTGAAATAGAGAGCAATAGATGCTAGTATGCAAAATAGTGCATTTTGAAATATTTGAGTGTGTAACTGGCATTTACATACCAAATCATATTTTTACACTAATTTCCATTTTGTGGAGGCAGCATGATTTCCTGGAAAAGCATATAGGACTTGCAGTTGGGAGGCCTGAATTCTGGACCTGACTCTTGATGCTAATTACCTGTGTGGTTTAGGGCAAGTTACTGTTTCCTCTTTGAAGTTTAATCCCCACATTTGTAAAAGGAATACTGGGTAAACTAGTTGAGGTTTTCTATCCCATCCAAGTCTGTAAACTGCATTTTCATGAAATCCTCTCAGTACTAAAGATGGAATTTTAGGCAGTTTTGACAATCCCCTGGACTAAAAGAAATAGCAGATGTACTGTTCCTTTCAAAGTCCAGTCTCTGTTTAATATATTTAGAAGTCTGTTTATGAAAACACTCATCGCTGGACAAACTCATTTGTCTCATTGGCGGTTCTGCATCTTCTTCCAAATTACTGACCTGCTAGGAATGGAGGTATGCCTCACTCACTGCTTAGCATTCCAAGGTGCAACACATCAAAAAAGAAATTGCACCATTCTCCAAAGCACCTCACTCATAGCAGTGTCGTCCCATTCAATTAGAGGTGGCAAAGGCTGGCCTGGCTCCAAAGGAAGACTGTCAATTCCTCTCTTTTTCTGTGTCCACGCTTGGCAGGATGCTTCCTCACGCCCACCTCTCTCTCCCTTGCTGTGACTTTAGCTTCCGCCAGATGTCACACCGCTGCTTGTCACCGCCCAGACTCTTGTCACTGATTTTGTTGTTTCAGTGTATTTATCACAACTGTTCTCTTTAGCTGTAAAATTTATGGAATTTCACTCTTAATTTTACTACAGTGTTTCTTTTTCATAATAGAGGGAATATACAAGGAGTCATATGCACAAGAGTTGGAGGGAAGGAAACACTTCATCTAACTCAAGTAAAGTTTGCATGTGTGCAGTGCGCACCCCCACCCCCAAATATACAAGAGTCTAAAGTGGCGCTGAGCTCAGTTCTGCAGGGCTCTGATGCTCAGAGGTACTGAAGAAGTCTTTTTCAGTCTCAGAAGGAAGTACATAAGAGATGTGCTTATTGGCCATTTCCCCTCTCTTCTTAAATTTGATCTTTTAGTAACCAACAAAAGTTGGACAATTTTATTGGCTCTCCGTAGCCCGCTTCTTGATCTTACTATCTAGTCAAATCTGTTGATAATGCAGTCAAATCCTAAAAGTGGTGGTGGTAGTGTTGTGGTAATAGTCAATCTGCATTACAATTTATCAGGCATTGCACTGAGCACTTTACATGTATTTATCTAAACCTTACCACAACCTTATAATGATGGGTACTTTTATTATCCTTATTGTATAGATGAAGAAATCTCAAAATGACCTAAATGCACTTCACTGTGAAAAAATAAACTCATATCACATACTCATTAAAGGAGGAAAAGATACATTTGTCTAGTTTTGTCCTCACCCTACCCTCACTACCTTCTATTAAGAGGCAAAATTTTGGTGGTACCTCATGCTAGAAGCTAAAATTCATTTTGAGTTCCCAGGATGGTTCACTTAAAATATTTTCTTTGTATATCAATTAGACACAACTTTAAACATGTTGGTGTTTGCATTGCAGAGCATTGATGGTGATTGCCAAGGCCTTTGGGTAGCGAGTATCTTAGCTAAATGTTTGGGTTCACTTGGATGAATGTTTGGATGTTTAGGTTAATTCAGTACTATATATAATGTTCAGTCTTAGCTTATACTGTGGAAGAAGCCTAGTCTTGTATGTTACAGTTCTTCCGCTCGGGGACCTCATAACTTTGTCTTACTACTTAGACTTACTATCTAAACAATTAGAATAGTGGAGACAACCAAAGGCTAGACTATATCATGTACAGAATAGAGATTTCATTTTAAAAGATTCTTGGTAATCTTTGCAAAGGATTACTTTGTAAGAGATTCTTTGTAAAGAGGATCCCTGGCAGTGCTCTCATTATTGATTAATGTTTCCATTTCCCCAGAATAATTAGGCAAATCCTTAAGTATGTAGTATTGATCATGGGGAACAAAGGGAACTGATGAAAAAGTGTCTAGAAAGTAGCTTTACCACTCAGGATAGACATATTTGCAAGGGAAGAAATGACATGGTTAGGGAGGGTTGACCATGAAGTAGGGATGCTCTAAGTGTCTAGTACAAATGCTTGTGACACAGAACAGCATTACCTTAGGGCCTCTGGAAAGAGTCCCAGGAATGAGAGAGGAGGAAACTCATTTACTGCTTTTCTATCATGTGTCAGGCACTGTCCTGGCACTAACATCCCTCCATATCCCTTTATGAAGACACATAGGAGTTTCCCTCATATGTCAGTGCCAGAAGTAGTTGGGCTTCTCCTGATACTTGCATTGTTTATAGAGTCTTTACTGTTTTGGGCATTATACTTATTATCCACATGCCTTATCTTTTGGAATCCTCACTGTAGCAGCCCTTTGGTAGTAGGGATCATCCCGTGTTTTAAATGAGAAATTAAAATTCAGAGAGATTAAATGACTAACTTTTCTAAACTCACAGCCCAACTCTTTCTTATTTATTTATGCTATTGGTCCCTTCTTTGTTCAGTTCTGAATGCCTGGCCTGTATCCTAAGCTTTTCTTTACTTAGCACCCTGTGTCTAGAGGGAGGTAGAAAGAGAAGAACCCAAGCCTAGCAAAAAGCAACAATAAATGTACATTCATGGAGATGCTGGCAGTTGACTTAAACTTGAACCGCTTCTCAGAAGTAGCACTTACTGCTTTCTCACGTTTGTTTCGTGACTTTTCTTTTCATTTGGTAGAAATAGGGTCTTACTCTGTTGCCAGTCAGACTGGAGTGCAGTGGAGGCATCATAGTTCACTGTATGCCGGGGCTTAAGGATCCTCCTGCCTCAGCCTCCCAAATAGCCACCTCACCTAGGTTTTCTTTTCCCCCATCGAGACAGGGTCTTGCCATCTTGCCTACGCTGGTCTTGAACTCCTAGGCTCAAGCAGTCTTCCTACCTTGGCCTCCCAAAGTGCTGGGGTTACAGGCGTGGGCCACTGTGCCCAGCCAAGCCAGAGATCTTTGGTGGAGCATTGTCAGAAGAATTTCACAAACTGCAAGTTGTTGCACAGATGTATTGATTTAATTAGTCTAGATAACACCATTTATTTATGCTTAAGCATCTCACACATGCAAGAGTTGGTAATTCAAAGTCACACAATAATTTGTGAGTTATCTTCAACACCAGGAGTTGTAGCTTCTGAATACCAGCTTTGGTAAGTGTATGTGTGCGTCAGATGCCTAAGCATGAGTAAATGATACTATATAGACCAATTAAGTGATGCAGTTTGCTTCTGGAATTCTGTTGACATCCTTTTTCATCTAAAATTTTCTGGTAGTGGATTTTAAATAACGCTTACTGTTCTAAACAATTGAATCTCATAGTATGGACAAGATCTTCATTGAAGACAAAACATCTGGGTTCTGCTTGTTAAGGCCTCTGAGTATCTGGGGGAATACTTAATATACCATTGCAACTTGATGAAATTGTCTTGGCTAACTATACAGCGAGTGTTCTGGCTAGTTAGTAGAGAAGAGTAGAGTTTATCCTCTTAGCAAAAAGATTTAACTTACTTTGTGATAGGTAAAAGACTGTATTATTAATTCTCTTGGGGAGAGAAACCAGTTTCTCTTTGCTATTCTGCCTCTCTTCCTCCCTCTTTCTGTCTTCTAATTTAAACTGTAAGAACACCAAGGTATTCTATGTCTGCCAGATTTTGCAGTACTGTTTTCACACTTACATATAACTAATAGCATTGTTAAAATCTGGAGCTAATTTAAGCAGGTTTGTTGTTGTTTAAAGTGATAAGCTTTCAAAAAGAGACTGAGATGTAGTTAATATAGTAGGACTTTTGGTAGCATCTTTTCTTCCAGAGTTTGGGATGCTTTACCATTATTATTTTTTCTCATTATATTCCCTAGAAGTTAGAAAGGAGAAAGATTAATTAACCCAGTTTTACATGTTACAAAAAACCCAGAAGCTCATAGGAATTAAGTTTTTTGCCTAAGGTCAGATTTACTAAGAACGTACTCAGAATGCACAGAAAATTCCAGAGCTTGGCAGAGTGCAGCACACTACTCATTGGGAAATACGATAGGTAGATAATGATCTTCTCAGAAGTCTTGACTGCTGGTCGACTTATTTCTCTCTGGGACTACCCACTGTCTTATCACTAAAACAGAAACTTATTTGGAGGTGAGGACTACTCTGTAATCTCCAGGTGATGTTAGGAACCCTTCCTACTTAGCACAGCTGGCTTAGAATTCCAATTAAGTATATAACATGAGTTTCGTGCTAGGCACGGTGGCTCAAGACTGTCATCCCAGCACTTTGGGAGGCCGAGGTGGAAGGATTGCTTAAGCCTAGAAGTTGAAGACCAGCCTGGGCAACATAGTGAGACCCCATCTCTCTTTTTATTTCTTTTTTTTTTTTATTTTGGAAATAGAGTCTTGCTCTATTGCCCAGGTTAGAGTGGTACAATGGCACCATCTCGGCTCACTGCAGCCTCTGCCTCCCAGGTTCAAGTGATTCTCATGCCTCAGCCTCCCAAGTAGCTGGGATTACAGACTTGTGCCACCACGCCTGGCTAATTTTTGTATTTTTAGTAGAGACAAGGTTTCACTATGTTGGCCAGGCGGGTCTCAAACTCCTAACCTCAAGTAAGCTGCCCGCCTCGGCCTCCCAAAATGCTGGGATTACAGGTGTGAGCCACCGTGCCCAGCCAAGACCTCATCTCTTAAAAAAATATAATAAATTAGCAGGGCGTGGTGGTAGGTGCCTATAGTCCTAGCTGCTCAGGAGGCTGAGGTGGGAAATTCGCCTGAGCCTAGGAGTTTGAGGCTGCAGTGAGCTATGATTGCACCACTGCACTCCAGCCTGGGCGACAGAACAAAATCCTGTTACTCCCCTCCCAACTCCTCCCCCCCAAAAAAGCAAAAACCATGAGTTTTTTAAGGCTGCCAAGTGGCCGTGTTAATCAGTGTTCAAAGAATGTTAAATGCCACTTTTAGGACCATTAGCTATTACATTTCATGCTTCATAATGAGGTGTCTCACTTACTGTGCGTTTAATTAAATACATACACAAATTTAGGGATGAGGACATATCCATGGGCATTTACTGAAATAAATGCAAGAGGAGAAACACATCCTGCAGAGAAAAAGAAAACCATATAAAATGGAAGTCCCACCCCTGATGCCTGGGGGCATAGACAGACTGAATTTAACATGGTAAATGGCGCAGCTGGTGTAGAAAAAAATAATCATCCATTTGGAGATGAAGAGCAACACAGACTCGGTCATGGTTCTCTATAAAACTCATGTTTTTAGATTTGCAGGTAATACAAAGAAAGGATACCTATAAATCCAAGTTATAATTATTTTTTATTGCTTTTTATTTGTCTCAAAATTACTTTTCAGTTAAGTCTGGTGATTCGACTTAAATATTTGAGACTTACTATCCCACCCCACCCCATGAGTTGTTTCTTTTCTCTCTCTTTCTCTTGTTTTTTGAACCCAGGCTGGAGTTCAGTGGCACAATCACGGCTCACGGTAGCCTTGACCTCCTTGGCTCAAGTGATCCTCCCACCGTAGCCTCCTGAGTAGCTGGGACCACAGGTGTGCGCCATCATGCCCAGCTAATTTTTTAGTGTTTTGGTAGAAACAAAGTCCCACTATGTTACCTAGGCTGGTCTCAAACTCCTAGGCTCAAGCAAGCTTCCCAAAGTGCTGGGATTATACCTCTGAGCTACTGCACCTTCAGCTTCCCAAAGTGCTGGGATAATACCTCTGAGCTACTGCACCCAGCTATAAGTTGTTTTTTTAGTAGTGGGCGTACAGTTTACCATTTAGGATTGGTCCGGATGCCCAGACTGAGTTTGTTTATTTCATTTGATGTGGTTGGAGCATCTGCTTTTTTCAGTCTGTGGCCTGGCACTCTTAGAATTGTTTATTGGTTTCAACAATTAGGAATGACAAAAGAGCACCTATGCTTGCCTTTGCAGTGCTTAAAATTTTTTTTTTTTGTTTAAATTTTTGTGCGTTCATAGTAGGTGTATATATTTATTGGGTATATGGGATATTTTGATACAGGCATAAAATGTGTCATAATCACATCAGGGTAAATGGGGTATCTCTCACCTCAATCATTCCTCCTTTGTGTGACAAACAATCCAATTATACTCTTTTAGTTATTTAAAAATATACAATTAAGCTATTATTAACTATAGTCACTCTGTTTTGCTATCAAATACTTTTGAAGAAGTGCTGTTATACAGGTTCTCATCCGTGGACTTTAAGAAGATGGTAGCTTTTTCATATACCTAAAGTGCTCCAAATGCCCTTCTGTTTGAAGAGAACAAGCCGATATCCCTTGACCTGTTACCATACTCCAGGTCTTCTAGATTTCCCTACATTTTTACTTCATTGTGATTTACTCAGTTGCTGCTAATATTTTCTTTCTCATCAAGAGTCAGAATATTCTCATTTGCCTTGGGAAGAGATGTTGGTGTTCTGCTTTAGTTATCACTTTACCATATCTTTTCTTTGCAGACCCCATATCATGTGAACCTCCTCCTGGCTGGCTATGATGAGCATGACGGGCCAGCGCTCTATTACATGGACTACCTTGCAGCCTTGGCCAAGGCCCCTTTTGCAGCCCATGGCTATGGTGCCTTCCTGACTCTCAGTATCCTGGACCGATACTACACACCGAGTAAGTATTAACACTCTAGGGAGGGAGCAGTGGCAGAGCCCTGCCCTCAGCTGCTTCCCAGGTTTGTCCACCCTTGGAGTTGGGTGGCCAGGGCTTGAATAGGATGGATCCTAAGAAGCACAAGCAGGTCCCCCTCTGGAAGCTGCACTCTTCTGTGGGTCAGTAGGGTCTTGCAAAAGCTGATGTAAGTCCCATTTTTTGCCAGGCAACATGAGATAGTACGTATCTCTAGAGCTGGGTTGTGTTTTGAAGGAGGTTTGGAATAGATGTCATAGTGAATAAAACATTTTTATTGGGTTCTAAAGTTCTTCAGTTCTTTTTTTTTTTTTTTTTTTTTTTTTTTGAGACGGAGTCTCGCTCTGTCACCCAGGCTGGAGTGCTGTGGCCGGATCTCAGCTCACTGCAAGCTCCTCCTCCCGGGTTCACGCCATTCTCCTGCCTCAGCCTCCCGGGTAGCTGGGACTACAGGCGCCGCCACGTCGCCCGGCTAGTTTTTTGTAGTTTTTAGTAGAGACGGGGTTTCACCGTGTTAGCCAGGATGGTCTCGATCTCCTGACCTCGTGATCCGCCCGTCTCGGCCTCCCAAAGTGCTGGGATTACAGGCTTGAGCCACCGCGCCCGGCCAGTTCTTCAGTTCTAAGAGTTCAAGTTTTTTCACTTATTTTGCTTTGCGTAGATGCTTATTGGCATCTCAGTAAAGAATGAGTGGGTAAAGCAAGTAGCTGTATATTTGTTTTGAACTTGCGAGAATGAACAGGTCCCCAGCATGTCAGCTGAAGGTTTCTTTGCCCAAACATCAAAGCTTTCTAAGGCTACAAATCTGAGCCTTCCCTTGGTTGTCACCCAATGGCTGCCCCCTCTTGAAAGAAAAAACTGTCCCTGTACTTGTCCATAAAGCATCAGCTTGGCAAAACTTCAGATACAGGGATACTTTTTAGAAATTTTTATTTTGTAATTGACAAATAATAATTGTACATATATTCATAGAGTACATCATGGTGTTTCAATACATGTAAACAGATCAGGGTAGTTGATATATCGATCATCTCAAACATTTATCATTTTGTGTTGGGAACATTTAGTATCCTCCTTGTAGCTATTTGAAACTATATATTGTGAGCCATAGTCATTTTACAGTGGTATAGAACAGTACAGTACAGCTTATTTCTCTGTCTAGCTATAATTTTGTATCTTTTTTTTTTTTTTGGTTTGAGACAGTCTCCCTCTGTCGCCCAGGCTGGAGTGCAGTGGAGTGATCTTGGCTCACAGCAACCTCCGCCTCCCAGGTTCAAGTGATTCTCGTGCCTCAGCCTCCCAAGTAGCTGGGATTACAGGCGTGTGCCACCACGCCTGGCTAGTTTTTGTATTTTTTGTAGAGACAAGGTTTCACTGTGTTGGTTTGGCTGGTCTAGAACTCCTGACTTCAAGTGATCCACTGGCCTTGCCCTCCCAAAGTGTTGGGATTACAAGAGTGAGCCACTGTGCCCGGCCAATTTTGTATCTTTTAACAAATGTCCCCCATCCCTTACAGAGGATTTCTCAGCCTCTAGTATCGTCTGTTCTACTTTGTACTTCTATGAGATCAGCTTTTTTACCTTCCACATATGAGTGAGAACGTGTAGTGTTTTAACTTTGTTCCTGGCTTATTTCATTTAACAGTATGTCCTCCAGTTCCATTCATATTGAATGACAGGATTTCCTTTTTTATGGATGAATAGTATTTCATGGTGTATATGTACCACATTTTCTGTATCCATTGATCTGTTCTCAGACACCTAGGTTGATTCCATATCTTGGCTATTGTGAATAGTGTTGCAGTAAACACTGGGGTGCAGAATTTCCCCAGTGATATAATGATTTCATCCAATATAATGGTTTCCTTTCTTTTGGATAAATTCCCAGTCGTGGGATTGCCGGATCATATGGTAGTTCTACTTGTAGTTTTTTGAGGGACCGCCATACTGTTCTTCCTAGTGGCTATACTAGTTTGCATTCCCACCAACAGTGTGTAAAGAATTTCCTTTTCTCTACATCCTTGCCAGCATTTGTTATTTTTTGTCTTTTTGATAATAGCTATTCCTAACTGGGATGAGATGTTACCTCATTGTAGTTTTGATTTGCATTTCTGTGATGATTAGTGATGTTGAGCATTTTTTTCCATATATTTGTAGGCCATTTGTATGTCTTGTGAAATGTCTTTTGAGATCATATGCCCTTTTTTTTTTTTTTTTTTTTTTGAGACGGAGTCTGGCTCTGTCGCCCAGGCTGGAGTGCGGTGGCCGGATCTCAGCTCACTGCAAGCTCCGCCTCCCGGGTTTACGCCATTCTCCTGCCTCCGCCTCCCAAGTAGCTGGGACTACAGGCGCCCGCCTCGTCGCCCGGCTAGTTTTTTGTATTCTTTAGTAGAGACGGGGTTTCACCGTATTAGCCAGGATGGTCTCGATCTCCTGACCTTGTGATCCGCCCGTGTCGGCCTCCCAAAGTGCTGGGATTACAGGCTTGAGCCACCGCGCCCGGCCCATATGCCAATTTTTTAATTGAATTTTTGTTCTCTATTGAGCTCTTTCAGTTCCTTGTATTTTCTGGATGTTAACTCCCTGTTGGATGAGTAGTTTGCATGTATTTTCTCCCATTCTGTAGTTGCCTTTTCACTCAATTGTTTCCTTTGCTATGCAGAAGCATTTTTTAGTTTGATATAATCCCATTTGTTTATTTTTGCTTTTGTTGCCTGTGTTCATGAGATTATTCATAAAATCTTTTTCCAGATCAATGTCCTGAGGCTTTTCCCCTGTGTTTTCTTCTAGTTTCGGGTCTTAAATTGAGGTCTTTGATCCATTTTGAGTTGAATTTTGTATAGGGTAAGAGGTGAGGGTCTGGTTTTATTCTTCTGTGTATGGATATCCAGTTTTTCTAGCACCATTTATTGAAGAGACTGTCCTTTCCCCCAATGAGTGTTCTTGGTACCTTCATCAAAAGTCAAATGTAGATACGTGGCTACATTTCTTAATTTCTCTATTCTGTTTAATTGGTCTATGTGTCTATTTTTATGCCAGTAGCATGCTGTTTTGGTTACTACAACTTTGTGGTATATTTTGAAGTGTGGTAGTGGTATCAACTACTAGATTTGTTCTTTTTGCTCAGGATTGCTTTAGCTATTCAGGGTCTTTTGTGGTTCCATACAAATCTTAGGATTTTTTCCCTAATTCTGTGAGGCATGTCATTGGTGTTTTGATAGGGATTGCATTGAATATATAAATTTCTTTGGGTAGTGTTGTCATCTTAATAATATTAATTCTTCTGATCCATGAGCATGAGGTATATTTCCATTCATTTGTATCCTCTTACACTTACTTCATCAGTGTTTTATAGTTTTCGTTATAGAGGTCTTTCACCTCCTTAGTTAAATTTCTTCCTAGGTATTTTATTTTCTTTGATTTTTGTATCAAAATATGGGATTTTGATACAAAAGATATGGGATTGCCTTCTTGATTTCTTTTTTTTTTTTTTTTTTTGAGACGGAGTCTCGCTCCCTCACCTAGGCTGGAGTGCAGTGGCCGGATCTCGCTCACTGCAAGCTCTGCCTCCTGGGTTTACGCCATTCTCCTGCCTCAGCCTCCCGAGTAGCTGGGACTACAGGCACCCACCACCTCGCCCGGCTAGTTTTTTGTATTTTTTTTTAGTAGAGACGGGGTTTCACCGTGTTAGCCAGGATGGCCTCAATCTCCTGACCTCGTGATCCACCCGTCTTGGCCTCCCAAAGTGCTGGGATTACAGGCTTGAGCCACTGTGCCCGGCCCTTGATTTCTTTTTCAGCTAGTTTTTGTATAGAAACACTGGTTTTTGTATATTAATTTTGTATCCTGCAACTTTATGGAATTCATTTATCAGATGTAAGAGTTTTCTGGTGGGGTCTTTAGGTTTTTCTGTATAGAAGATCATGTCACCTACAAATGGGGACATTTGACTTCCTGCTTTCCAGTTTGGGTACTCTTTATTTCCTCCTCTTGCCTAAGTGCTCTGGTTAGGACTTCCCAGACACAGGGATGTTTTGTGCTAAGTTCCATCTTCTGACCCCAATCCTAACCTCAACTTTAGCCTCTGTGGGCAATGGGTACTTTGGAATTCTTAGCTTTTACAGACTATAGATGAAGCACAGATAACCACTTCTCTCCTTGCATTCCATTCTTCACTGTCAGTATCGTAAGAATCTGGCATGTTCATTCTTTTTTGGTGCTGCCCTCTCGCTCAACCTTAGCCACACTAGAGCTCCAGGCCACATCCTGAAAAGAATTAGCCTGGCCTCCGAGTGACTTTCTTGATTTGACATCTGTCAGTAATTCAGCTGATTTGCCCACCAAAATAACCACTAGCCACCCCTGAAGCCCGAGTGCATAACATGTCGTCCCAGTTTGCCATGCCCACAGACAGTTCCTTTGGCTCCTGTTTTGGGAAAGTCTTAGCCCCATCCTATGAATTCTCTTCCCATTGTTAAACAGAGACCCAGCTGGGAAAACAAGGCTGAAATTCTGACCCTGTCCTCTCTTTCCCTGATTTGCAGCTGACTAGGGCAGATGGAATTGATTTAAACCCTGGACTAAGGGGGAGTGAAAGGGGTGGGTTATGATAAAGAGAGACAGGCTGATGGACTTCTTCAGAGGCGGGCCCTGGCCAGGGGAGGCAGAATTCCTTCATGCTTACCCTCAGTGTAGCAAATCAATTTGCAATGGCTTGTAGCTCCTGGAGCACTGGGTCTGGGGCACCCCCAGCTGCATGTGGAGTAAGTTGGTTGCAGACTAGAAGGCAAAGCATTTTTTGCCTTTGCCGTTTGTATGGCACTCAGGCCTGAAGAAGTCAGCTTTGATTAAGATTTGAAACTTAATCAAAAGCTGCTGAGAGTTGGATTTAATGACAGCACCGGAATGCTTGTGTTCTCTTCCAGCTATCTCACGTGAGAGGGCAGTGGAGCTTCTTAGGAAATGTCTGGAGGAGGTGAGTAGTTCCCATGGGATCCTGAAAGGAATGTTTGTGTCTCTGTTTGCCAGTATTGTTCCTGTTCCTCGGTTATATTTTTTCTGATTTTTGCCAGAAGGTGTAATACATACCCACTAACCAGATGTGAAGTTGCTACCAGGGATAGAGTTTGGTGTGGGTAGCAAGCTCATTTTTCTCTCACAGATTACCCCCTCAATGTCAGCTTTATAATTTAATTCTTTCTGGTTTATCCAAACCAGTGTTTCTCAAATTGTAGTGTGTATAAGTATCACCTGGGAAACTTGTTAAAACAGATTGCCATCTCTGCCCAACCCTTAATTCTGATTCCACTGTTCTGAGGTACAAACTGGGAAGCTCTGCTTTAACTGGCAGTCGCAGGTGATTTTGCTGCAGGTGGTAACTGAGGCTGTACTTGAAGAACTTCTGCCCTAAACTATTTTTTTAATTTGAGACGGAGTTTCACTCTTGTTGCCCAGGCTGGAGTGCAGTGGCATGATTTTAGCTCACTGCAACCTCCGCCTCTGGGTTCAAGGAATTCTCCTGCCTTAGCCTTCTGAGTAGCTGGGATTACAGGTGCCCACCACCATGCCCGGCTAATTTTTTGTATTTTTAGTAGCGACAGAGTTTCACCACATTGGCCACTCCTGACCTCAGGTGATCCGCCTGCCTCAGCCTCCCAAAGTGCTGGAATTACAGGTGTGAGCCACCACGCCCTGCCCTAGACTTTATACCTGCTCTGTTCTTGTGCCACCTGGAATTGCCATACTGCCTGCTCCCTTAATAGTGCACAAGTCTTTGTAATCTAGAGAGAAAGCCTTCGCTAAGAATTCAGGAAGACCATAGAAAGCAACTAGGAAGCTTTGGGCAGAAGGCGAGAGTAGACTTTGGTTTGTGAGGCCAAGATTACAGAACACACCCTTTCTAATATTTCTCCTTAGAGTCTAAGGCTTTGGGTATGGATGGAGGATGGAGAGGTCAAAAGCCAGCCACATTAGTTTTTTCATTCTTTTACTGTTCCTGTGGCTTAAGGATGAACTTGAACTCGTGGTTTAGTAAGAGAGTAGGAAGATAAGAGCAGAAGCATTGAGAATAATGTCAGTTTGCCTCTTACACAAGCCTTTTGTTTTCAGTCCTCAGTGCCTACTCCATTCCCCCGCTCCCCTTTTTTTTTTTTTTTTTTTTTTTTAAATGGGGTCAGCCAGGCGCGGTGGCTCACGCCTGTAATCCCAGCACTTCGGGAGGCCAAGATGGGCGGATCACGAGGTCAGGAGATCTAGATCATCCTGGTTAACACGGTGAAACCCCGTCTCTACTAAAAAAATACAAAAAAACTAGCTGGGCGAGGTGGCGGGCGCCTGTAGTCCCAGCTACTCAGGAGGCTGAGGCAGGAGAATGGCGTAAACCTGGGAGGCGGAGCTTGCAGTGAGCTGAGATCTGGCCACTGCACTCCAGCCTGGGTGACAGAGCAAGACTCTGTCTCAAATAAAAAAAAAAGGGGGGGGGGGGTCTCGCTTTGTCACCAAGGCTGGAGTGGAGTGCAGTGGCATCATCATAGCTCACTGCAGCCTGGACTTCTGGAACTCAAGCGATCCTCCCAAGTAGCTGAGACTACAGACAGGCACCACCACACCCACCTCATTATTTTGTTTTTAAGATATGGGGTCTTGCTATTTTGCCTAGGCTGGTCTTGAACTCCTGGGCTCAAGATATTCTCCCACCTCAACCTCCCAGTTACAGGCCTGAGCCACTGCTCCTGGCCTCTGCTTTGTTCTGAGGGCAATCACGCTTTGTTAGCTTATTATCTTGAGACATTTTAAGAGAGATGTCTGTGTTTACCAGACTGATGGGTAACAGACTGTGGGTAACAGAACACTGGATTGTCTCATTCTTTCATCAGCTGACTAACCAGAGAGACAGGCTTTTAGCTGCATCTCCCGTTTCAGCCTCCCTGCCTCCCATTGATCCTCCAGCTGCCGTTTGAGTACCCTCTATCACTAGAGTACTAGTGCCCTACTGCCAGCTGCCTCCAATAGAATTTCAGTTCCACAAAAGCAGGGATTTTTGTTTGCTTGTATCCGCAGTGTCTAGAACAGAGCCTGGCACGTAGTACTTAGTAATTATTTGTTGACTGATTTCCTCCATGTCTCTCTGCAGCTCCAGAAACGCTTCATCCTGAATCTGCCAACCTTCAGTGTTCGAATCATTGACAAAAATGGCATCCATGACCTGGACAACATTTCCTTCCCCAAACAGGGCTCCTAACATCATGCTCTCCCTCCCATTTGCCAGGGAACTTTTTTTGATGGGCTCCTTTATTTTTTTCTACTCTTTTCAGGTGCACTCTTGATAAATGGTTAATTCAGAATAAAGATGACTATGGATATAATTGAGCCCTCTGGTCCAGGTCTCAGTTTACCTAATATTACCTCAGAAAAGATATAGAGGGAAAATGATCTTTTTGCCAGGTCTGACTTTTCTTCCTGCTCTGCCCTCCGTTAACACCCAGCACTCTTTAGCAGCTGATGGCCGCACGTTCTACTCCACTCTTGGTTCCTTTCCAACTAGCTTTTCATATATTTTACTTGCTAATGTCTCTATTCTCTCTAAAGTAGTGGTTATGTTTGCCCTTAAACTTAAATTTTTTAAAATTAATTAATCTGAATGAATAATATATGCACTTAATAAAACATGCAAACAGTACAAAAACATGTAGTGAAAAATATTTCTTCCATAGCCAGGCACGGTAGCTCACGCCTGTAATCCCAGCACTTTGGGAGGCCGAGGTGGGCGGATCACGAGGTCAAGAGAGCAAGACCATCCTGACCAACATGGTAAAACCCTGTCTCTACTAAAAATACAAAAATTAGCCGGGCGTGGTGGCGCATGCCCCTAGTCTCAGCTACTGGGGAGGCTGAGGCAGGAGAATCGCTTGAACTCAGGAGGCAGAGGTTGTAGTAAGCCTAGATCGTGCCACTGTACTCCAGCCTGGCAACAGAACGAGACTCCGTCTCAAAAAAAAAAAAAAAAGAGAAAAGAAAAATGTTTCTCCCATCCCTATAATCCAATCACCTGCTTCTGGCTTCCCTTCCGGGAGGAAACTTCAGCTACTAATTTCTTATGTTTTTTAAGAGATACTCTTTTACTGTGTATTGTATACATACATATACATACATACAGACACATGCCCCCTTTAAATTTTTTAGATTTATTTATTTATTTAGAGACAGGGTCTTACCCTAGCCCAGGCTGGAGTGCTGTGGCGTAATCTTGGCTCACTGCAACCTCCGCCTCCTGGGGCCAAGTGATCCTCCCATCTCAGCCTCCTGAGTAGCTGGGATTACAGGCGTACACCACCAATGCCCAGCTAGTTTTTGTGTTTTTCATGGAGACGGGGTCTCACCATGTCATTCAGGTTGGTCTTGAACTCCTGGGCTCAAGCAGTCTGCCTGCCTTGGCTTCCTAGTGCTGGGATTACAGGCGTGAGCCACCGTGCCCGGCTAAAAAGTAGTTTTAAAGTTCTACATATTGCTTATTTCACTTAACACTATATTAGAAATTGTTTTATATCAATACACATAGATATGCTTATTCTTGTTGAGAGTTGCATAATTTTCCATTAAATTGATGTACCATGGGCAGTTAACCAGATACCCGTTTTTTCTCTTAGCCTACCTTTAGGGAACAATGTAGATGTTTTGTGGTTAAAGCCACTAAAACAGTGGTTCTTAACCAGATGTGTGTTTCAGAATGTTCACCTCACATTTCCAGTTGCTACTGATGCTGCTGGTCTAGGAACCACATTCCAAAACCATTTGGTCTCAGACTAGGATAAACCCTACTTTATCCAATTCTGTGCTCCTCTTAATACCATATACAGATAGGTTTTTGGTTTGTGATGAAATGTGTCATCTAAGATACTACCTACTGATCCTAACGTTCATGTTAAAATATTGGGTTAACATTAGATTTGGGTGTCTTATACACTGTTTAATACACCAATGGTAAATGCCTTATACCATAGGAAGAAAGCTAATCATTGAGTAAATGGGAGAAAAGAGATGATTCACATCACTACAGTTGATACAACCTCCAACACCACCATGAATATGCATAGGTTTGAGCTTTTAGCTAGATTTCTAGGTGTAGGGCATCTATTTTAAAAGCGCCACAGGTGGCTGGGCGCGGTGGCTCAAGCCTGTAATCCCAGCACTTTGGGAGGCCGAGGCGGGCGGATCACAAGGTCAGGAGATTGAGACTATCCTGGCTAACACGGTGAAACCCCGTCTCTACTGAAAAATACAAAAAACTAGCCAGGCGAGGTGGCGGGCACCTGTAGTCCCAGCTACTCGGGAGGCTGAGGCAGGAGAATGGCGTAAACCTGGGAGGCGGAGCTTGCAGTGAGTGGAGATTGCGCCACTGCACTCCAGCCTGGGCGACAGAGCGAGACTCCGTCTCAAAAAAAAAAAAAAAAAAAAAATAGTGCCACAGGTGATTCTGATGCCCTACCCAGTGGCGTTCTGCTCTCCTGCTACATGATTTTCCCGTCTGTACAATGATTGAAATAGCACCTATTCCATGTGGTAGATAGGAGAATTCCATGAGATAATATAGGTAAACATTTAGTTCAGGGCCTGGCATGTGGTAAGTGCTCAGTAAGTGTATAATGATTGGTAAACTTGTTTTTCTGCATTCAGGCTTCACCAGGAATGACATATGGTTCTCTGCCTTTGAATATAAGTGTCCCCAGGGCAATCTCAGGCAAGCCTGCAAACCCATCCTGACTCTCAGTGTTTTTTTGCCAACCCGGATCTCTTTCCTGAGCTCCAAATCAACTCATTCCTAGATAGCTCACCCTCCAGATTTAGGGACATCGAACTCAGTACGTCTAAAACTGAGCCTTACCATCTGCCCCTCTCCAAACCTCCTCTATGACATTCTGTCTTAGAGAATTAGAGCCACCTGGTTTCCCAAGTACCCAAGTCAGAAACCCAGGCATCATTTATTTTTAATAAATGTTTTATTTTGGAATAAATTTGGTTTTACAGAAAAGTTGCAAAGATAATACAGGGTCCTTATACCCCTTATTCAGTTTCTATAATGTTAACAACTTCTATATACCATGGTGTATTTGTCAAAACTGAGAAACCAACATTGTTTGGTGTATTAGTATTACTAAGCTCCAGGCTTTATTCAGATTTTACCAGTTTTTCCACTAATTTTCTTCTGTTCTAGGATATAATCCAAGATGCAACATTGCATTTAGCTGGGCATCATTTTTATGCCATTCTTTATCTCCTGTCTCTACATGGCCACCAAGTTCTGGCATTTCTACATCCTAAACTTTTTAATTTTATTACAACTTTTTATTGTTGTTTTTCAGAGACAGAGTCTTGCTCCATCACCCAGGCTGGAGTACAGTGGCACGATCATAGCTTACTGCAGCCTTGAACTCGTGGACTCAAGTGAACCTCTTAACCCCAACCTCCCAACAGCTGGGACTAGAGGTGTGCCCCACCACACCCAGCTAATTTTGTAAAAATTTTTTGTAGAGACAGGGTCTCACTATGTTGCCTAGGCTGGTCTCGAACTCTTGGCCTCAAGTGATCCTCCCACCTTGGTCTGCCAAAGCACTGGGATTACAGGTGTGAGCCACTGCACTCAGCCTAAATCTTTATAAATCTCCATCCCCATTACTCTGGTTCACCCCCTATCGTATCTTAGACTATTTAACAGCCTCCTAACTTCACTCTACTTTTAATCTTTTCCCTCTCCAGGTCTCTCTCCATACTTTAAAAAACTAATTTCACCATCCATTCCTCTCTGCCCTTAAAACTTTCTGGTGGTTTTCCATGACTTAAGAGACTAAAGCCCAGTTCTTTGGTTTGACATGCTAGGCATTCCATAATCCTCTCCTAATCTAACTCCCCACTTTCCTTTCCCTCTTTTACACTTCATAAAGCCTGTATTCCAACTAAATTTACATGGCCTTGGTCGTTCACTCATGACTTCACACCTATATATTACCTATAAGAAGGGTAAGCACTGCTTTGTGGAACTTTTCTTACAGAGGGGTGTGTGTGTGTGTGTAGTCGTGATGTAGTGTGGTCTGGTAACTTCTGTTTTCTTCTGCTGGATTTTAGTTTTTAAAATGCCAGCTGTGTCCTAAATCAATTTCCTGAAGTTTAAAAAACACTGGGAATATACTCATTCTTTAACACTCCTGGCCAAACACTGTTCAGAATGGAGTTCTGATTAGCTCCCATCTGCTTTCAGGTGATTAATACACAGAAAAACAAATTATTCCTTCCCAGGCTTGCGGTGGGAGGGGGGGATAGGTTGGAGAAGAGAGCAGCTGTTTTGCCTCAGGGTAGGGAAGCTCAGCCCTACTAGAGAGGGGATGGGAAGGCAGGAACCTTTGAGAGATGGAAGAGGCCACTGAAATGGCCCAAGAGCTTGGTGTTGGTAGCTGAGCAACCACGCTAGGTCTGCCCTGCCTGGAGCCCAGAGTCCTTTCACTTCTGCTCCTCTCAGCCTTTTGACAAAAGCAGCAGCAGTGCCCAAGCAAGAGAAAGACGTGCATTCTTGGGTTCTCTCTAAATGTCTGCTGCTTGATTACTCCAGTGTGTGAATTATGGGTTAGTGTGTTTGGGAGGAGAAACCTGCAACTTGCCTTCACGTACCTTCCTTCATGGGATGGAATGTTTTCAAAGACTGAACTTTTCATATTTATTCTGGAGTGCTATGATCCTTTCAGAGAAAGTAGGAAAGTCTTTAAACTCCAAATTGGAATGCTTACCCAGTCTAAACACTCTCCATTTAATTCACAACTACTTGTTTGCAAAAAAAAGACATATAAACAATCTGTGTGTACTTTACTGTTTAGTTTTTAATTTTATTATTATTATTATTATTATTATTATTATTATTATTATTTGAGACAGAATCTCGCTTTGTCACCCAGGCTGGAGTGCAATGGCACGATCTTGGCTCACTGTAGACTCTGCCTCCTGGGTTCAAGAAATTCTCCTGCCTCAGCCTCCCCAGTAGCTGGGATTACAGGCGTGCAACACCACACCCAGCTAATTTTTGTATTTTTGTAGAGACAGGGTTTCACCATGTTGGCCAGGATGGTCTTGGAACTCCTGACCTCAAATGATCTGTCTGCCTCAGCCTCCCAAAGTGCTGAGATTACAGGCGTGAGCCACTGCACCGAGCCCCTGTGTAAACTTGAATGGTCATCTACTTTTCCTTAGGGCTAAAGCCAGTTAGAAGCTAAAACGTGATTTATTTTGCCATGGGGAAAAGAAAAACAACTTAATGGGAAGAATCAAATGCTGAGACCTCATTAGAAGCTTCTTAGGCCACTTAGTGTCTGTACCCTACTGCTTCCTCTGCACTGTTAACTACCCTGACCATATGCTGGCTTAGCAGAGCCTGGGGGCACAAGGGCCTGGGAGGACCTGCTTCCCCTTGCCTGTGAACCCTTCTGTAGATGGACATGTGATGCAGTGGAAACGAAGGGAGGGTCGGATCACACACATGCGTGACCACTTGCTTAGCGACTTTGGGCAAGTTGCTTTGATCTACAACTTGCTTGTTTCTAAAATAGGACTTATTGAGGACTACATGGTCCTTTCCTTAGGGAAAGTTGTCTAGCCCATGAAAAGTTTTTGATAAACTAATTTCTTCTGGGTATTTATAAGCTTTTATTGATGTATTACTATATTCCAGGCATTATATAGAAGTGCTGTATGTCTTATCCCCTCAACTTCCCATAGTCTAAGATAATTTTAGAGGCAGGATGTCTCTTGCCAGGCCCCTAGGCTTCAGTTAAAGCAGAGCATACTTCAGCCTTCCCCCACATTCCTTTTCTTTTCTTTTCTTTTTTTTTTTTTGAGACGGAGTCTCGCTCTGTCGCCCAGGCTGGAGTGCAGTGGCCGGATCTCAGCTCACTGCAAACTCCGCCACCCGGGTTTACGCCATTCTCCTGCCTCAGCCTCCTGAGTAGCTGGGACTACAGGTGCCCGCCACCTCGCCCGGCTAGTTTTTTGTATTTTTTTAGTAGAGACGGGGTTTCACCGTGTTCACCAGGATGGTCTCGATCTCCTGACCTTGTGATCCTCCCGTCTCGGCCTCCCAAATTGCTGGGATTACAGGCTTGAGCCACCACGCCCGGCCCACATTCCTTTTCTCTTCCTTTCTGCAGAAAGGAATGCATAACCCAGACAGGGATACTCGGGGAAGGCGGGGAAGGCGCTGAGCCTCTTCGTTAAAATGAGGAAAAGCAAATATTAGGTGTTAAAGTCATGCCAGCCCCAAATGGAGACTTTCTTCTTGATGTATTCAGAAGGACTGATTGAAAGGGACTGGAGAAAGGCGGAACTTCCTCCCTCATGATTCAGAATTCTTCAGTGCCACATCTGGATACTGCCTCGAGGTATCAGCACCACGTAACATCCTGCTGGGGGGGTACATACCAGGGGACCCGAAGCTCAGGGTGGCACACCAAGTGAGTGGCAGGGCCAGGGTTAAAACGTGTCAAGGGTCTCCATGCATTTAGCATGAGGGACAGACCCCCAGAGGAGGCCCCACTGTGTCCAGCTTTCACTGGACACTTACGGGTGCGTTGAGGCACTGCAGCTTCTTGGGAAAAGAAGTCACATCTTTGGACCCTTATCCTGAGAGATGATGCCTAGACCCTATGTTTCTAGCACAATCTTCACTCGCAAAGCACCCCAACATCTCCCTGACGGCACACTCGAAAAGACAAGGGGACAGCAATCCAGGCAAACAATGTGAATGCAGTGGCCCTGGGGCATAAAACAAAGTGGTAGTTTGAGGAACAGAGAGGAAACCAATGTGGCCGGAGCAAAGTGAGTGATGAAGAGAGTAGTTTAAGATGAGGCTGGAGAATGAGGCAAAGTCAGATCATTGCCGGACCTGACTTTGAAGGTGTACCAGAGAAAATAGACCGGTTGGGAGACTACTGTAGTAGTCCAGAGAACTAGGGTGTTGGCAGAGAAGAAAGAAGATGGACTCAGAATCCATAGGTCTTTTCTGAAGGATTGAGTATAGAGAAAGAACCAAATAGGACTCCCCAGTTTCTGGCTTGAGCAGCTGGGTAAGAAGATGGTACCACATACTGTGATGGGATGTTCTAGAAGAGGTCACGATTTGAGTACTTGAGTCATGTGCTCCATTTTGGACATGAGTTTGAGATGCCTGTTAGCCAAACTGAGCCAGACATGAGGCAGACAGTTGTACCTCCAAGTCTGGAGTTCAGGCAGCAGCCTGGGCTGAAGATAAACATTCAGGAATTGGCAGTACTTAGATATTGAAAGACATGGGATTGAATGAGACCAATCGAAGGAGACAGTATAGAGAGGGACCTGAGGAAAGCCAACATTTAGAGGTCAAGTAGAGAAGTAGCCAGCTAAGAAGACAGAATTGGGACCAGTGAGGTCATAGGAAACCAGAAGTTAGGAGCCACAGAGGAAACAGTTGCAGAAAAGAGCAAGTGGTCAGCCATATCCACTGACTGCTGCTGTTAAATCCAGAAAAAAAGGCCTTGAGATTTGATGTTGTGATGACCATGCTGAGTGGACGTCAGCAGACTGGTCGGGAAAAAAACAGATGAAAGAGGAAATTGGAGGTGAAGAAATGGAGGTGGAGGTGTAGCAATCTTTCAAGAACTTTAACTGCAAAGGAAATAGAGAAATGGAGAAAGGATTTATGTTTTGTAAGGTAAGAGATCCTAGAACATTTGTACTCTGGGGGGTGATCCAGTAATGATTCCATAGAGAGGGAGACACTGACGATACAGGACAGAAAAGATGATTGAAGAGTGAAATCCTCAAAACGAGAGTTGGATGAGCGTTGGCCTGACAGACACACACAGTCACCAGCATTCCCACTGACACATACACATCACCACCAACGGGCATGGTAACAAATCTGTACACCCAATAGCCAAACTGACAGATGTACCCACCAGCCCACCAAGTCACAGGAATACACATACAGTATTCACTTGACACACACACACACACACAGCAACTAACAGCCACATTGACATGTCAGATAGACCAACATCTGTACCTCCTGTCACACAGAGGGGCCCCCAGTCCCCTCCATCCCCTTAGGGGCCCCTTCCCACCCTACCCTCTGCCCAATTCCCAGGCGCTGCCTCTCCCCAGTGACATTGCCCTCTTTGGAGGCAAATCCAGGCCTGGGCTAAAGAAGGACAGGGAGGGCTTCATATCCAATGAAAGGTTTTATTAAGAGAATGAGAGATGGGGAGATGGGGGGGTACATTAACTGCAGGGGCAAAAGAACCACAAATACAAGATCCCAGCGACAACCACAGGGCACCTGACACACCTTTCTTCCCTCCCAACCCACCCACAGCCCTCTGTGAGCAAAAACACCCTCTCCCTTCTGGTCCAGCTGGCCGTATCAGTGCATGGCCAGAAAACAGTGAAATGAACCCCAACTCACTGGGATAAATAAGTTGCACTGGACATTTTAAAATTTCAAATTTAATTACAACATACATAAATAAATAGGACAGACAGCAACAGGACTGTGATGAGCAGCCTGGATTCAAGTTCTGCAATTTGTGCTTTATCTTCTTTGTTCCTTGAGGACCCCTCCTGCCCATTTCTTTCCAAGAGTAGGAAGGGTACAAAGAGTCCACTGGGGTCTCTTCCTTCCAGCACCCCTTTTCTGGGGGTAGGAGATTCTGGAATGAGGGGCACCAACTCCTCAGTAGCACCTCTGATTTATCAATTTCCCTCCTGCCACCAGTGAAAACCACAAAGGCTTTGGCCTCTAGAAGCACCCACGGCCACCCAGGCACCCTAATGGAAAGGGCTCTGCCCCATGAGCCAGACCTTTTCATGTCATTTTCTGTTCAAACCCTGCTCAACCATCAAAGGTCAGAAAATTGCACACATGAGACAAATACCTGGGCCCTTAACTTCGCAACACACCACCACAGAGAGGCCACCCTCCCTTACTCTAAGCCAGATCCCCAACTCTGGGATCTCTGGATGAATGTTCTCTTTCTGGCCTGACTCTAATCCCACCTTTCAGTCCTTTCAGGCCCACCCCCAGGAGCTAAGTGCCTGTTTCAGGGCCTGGGAGCCCCTTAGGGATGGGGTGGGAGAAGCAGTTATTTCCGATGCTTGGCATCTTTCTCCGAAGCCTTGGTTTCACCGTGTCCACTGCCCACACTGCTTAGAAACATCTTGTCCAGCCCCTTGAGTGACTCCAACAAGTAGTTCTGGAAGGCAGTGAGGGCAGCACAGATGGCAGGCCCACCAAAGCCATGGGTGATGAGGCTAAAGTGTGTCAAGCAGCTCTGCACTCCGGGCTCCAGGATGAGTGCTGGGCGGCTGTTGCCCAGCGGTGAGCGGTCCTGAGCCATCAAGTCTGCAAACTCCTTGCAGATCTGCCTGGTGGGAGAAGGAGGGCCAGAGGTTGGAGGACAAAAGTCTGAGCCCAGAGAAGGACCTACTACATGCTAGGCATTTTACAGACATTAGCTACACTATTGCTGACCCTCCCAACAGTCTGCAAAATGATGAACATACTGTTTTTCACAGAAAAGGTAACTAAGGTTCAGAGAAGTCATGTGACTAGCCCAGTATCACACAGCTAATAAACAACACATGCCGATTACCCTATAATCTTTCTTTTTTGGATGTCCGGCCCATATTCAAAGTGCAGCTCAGCTACTTACTACCTTATATAGGAAACTTTCCTTGATTCCCTCTCCCACCCCAAACACCCAATGCTTCACAGAACTTTGTCTTTGAAGCTATTAGGAAACAATCCAGAATCTGCCGGAAATAATAACTAGCAGTGAATATAATTGAAGCCTGGATGCCGTGCCAAGCACACTGTCTGTATCATCTTACTTAATCTTCACAAACAAGTCTATACTATTATTATCCCCATCATATGGACAAGAAAACTGGTTTGAGACAGGTTGGATGACCTGTCAAGGTGACCAAGCTGGGATTTGAACCTAGCTCTAGTTTGCAGCCATTCATTATTCATTCCTTTGTGCATCCTGTGTATGGCTCGGGCAAGAGGATCACTCATCATTTTTGCGTCACCATGAAAGCCAGCCAGTATCTTAGACAGGACTGAGGCCCACGAAGTGCTTGATGAGTGAGCTGATTAGTGAGCACGTGAGCCCCACCCTAGGTATGTTTCTCCAGTCACAGTATGAGCAGCCTCAGAGATGTCTCCATTTGGCAGTCCCAGGAGTCTGTGCTTCCTCTTCTGCCTTGGGGACTTGAGGAAAGCCTCAAAGGCAGGACAGTGGACTTGTCAGTTTGAAGGACTGCGTTAGGTGGGAGGACTGGATGTTCTAAGCTGGAAACAGGCAAACCCAAGGATGTGAGGACAGGGTTGCCAGGAGTGGGTGGAGTTTGTGTGGGCCAGACTGTGGGGCCCTCAAAAGAGTTTGAACTTTAGCCTACCAATTGGTAGTTCTCAGATTTCTCTCTCTTTTCTTTGTATTTTTTAAATTTTTTTGAGACAAGGTCTTGCTCTGTCACCCAGGCTGGTGTGCAGTGGCACGATCCCAGCTCACTGCAGTCTCAACCTCAGCCTCCCGAGTAGCTGGAACTACAGGTACGCACAATCACTCCTGGCTAATTTCTTTTAGTACAGATGGGGTTTCGCCAAGTTGCCCAGGCTGGCCTTGAACTCCTGGGCTCAAGCAATCTGATCACCTCAGCTTCCCAAAGTGCTGGGATTACAGGTATAAACCACTGCACCCAGCCTATCTTTCTTTCTCTCTTTCTCTATCCCCCTCCTCTCTCTGTCTTTTCTTGCAGTGAGACTGCCAAGGTGTGAATGCTTACGTTCCCCAGAATTCATATGTTGAACTCCTACCCCCCAGGTGATAGTATAAGGAGGTGAGGCCTTTGGGAGGTGATTAGGTCATGGAGGTAGAGCCGTCGTGAATGGGATTAATGCCCTTATTATAAAAGAAGTCAGAGAGAATCCCATTCTCCCTTCTACAATGTGAGGCCACACAGCAAGGTGCTGTCTATGAGCCAGAAAGCAGGCCCTCACCCGACACGGAATCTGCCTTGACCTTGAATTTCCCGGCCTCCAGCACTACGAAAAATAAATTTCTCTTGCTGGCTGGACGCGGTGGCTCACACCTATAATCCAAGCACTCAGGGAGCCCGAGGAAAGTGGATCACCTGAGGTCAGGAGTTCGAGACCAGTCTGGCCAACATGGTGAAACCTCTACTAAAAATACAAAAATTAACCAGATGTGGCGGTAGGCACCTGTAATCCCAGCTACTCAGGAGGCTGAGGCAGGAGAATTGCTTGAACCCAGGAGCCGGAAGTTGCAGTGGGCCGAGATTGCACCACTGCACTCCAGCCTGGGCAACAGAACAAGATTCTGTCTCAATAAATAAATAAATAAATAAAAATTTCTGTTGTTTATAAGCACCCAGTTTATGGTATTTTGTTATAGCAGTCCAAATAGACTAAGATAAGAACTCTTTTGGAAGAACTAAATCTTTCCCCTTTTTTTTTGAGACGGTGTCTCACTATGTCACCCAGGCTGGAGTGCATCGATGCAATCATGGCTTACTGCAATCTTGACCTCCCAGGCTCAGGTGATCCTCCCATCTCAGCCTCCCAAGTAGCTAGGACTACAGGAGTGCACCACCACACCTGGCTAATTGTTGTATTTTTAGTAGAGACCAGGTTTCACCATGTTGCCCAGGCTAGTCTCCAATTCCTGGGCTCAAGCGATCCGCCAGCTTCAGCCTCTCAAAGTGCTGGGATTACAGACGTGAGCCACCTTGCCTAGCCTGAAAACTAAATCTTGGGGCCGGGTGTGGTGGTTCACGCCTGTAATTCCAGAACTTTGGGAGGCCAAGGCGGGTGGATCACCTTGGGCCAGGAGTTTGAAACCAGCCTGGCCAACATGGTGAAACCCTGTCTCTACTTAAAATACAAAAAATTAGCTGGTCCTGGTGGCAGGCGCCTGTGATCCCAGCTACTGAGGAGGCTAAGGCAGGAGAATTGCTTGAACCCAGGAGGCGGAGGTTGCAGTGAGCTGATATCGCACCATTGCGCTCCAGTCTGGGAAACAAGAGCAAAACTCCATCTCAAAAAACAAAAACAGGCCGGGCGCAGTGGCTCAAGCCTGTAATCCCAGCACTTTGGGAGGCTGAGACGGGCGGATCATGAGGTCAGGAGATCGAGACCATCCTGGCTAACACGGTGAAACCCCGTCTCTACTAAAAAGTACAAAAAACTAGCCGGGCGAGGTGGCGGGCGCCTGTAGTCCCAGCTACTCGAGAGGCTGAGGCAGGCGAATGCCGTAAACCTGGGAGGCAGAGCTTGCAGTGAGCTGAGATTCGGCTACTGCGCTCCAAACTGGGCGACAGAGCGAGACTCCATCTAAAAAATAAAAAAACAACAAAACTAAATGGAATACTAGTTTGTTAAACAGGCCCTGAGGTGCCCTTGCAGACCTAGTTTGAAAATCAATGCAGCGGGAACCGTTGAAGATTCTTGTGCGGGGGGTGCAGATACATGTGCAGGGCGGTTGGGACCAGGGAGACTCTCGGTGAAGGTCCGGGAGTGAGATGAAGACCTGAGTGGAGGAGGCAGCATGTGAACGGTGGTGAGGGAGGCACAAAGGGAATTGCAGAGCAGTCAGGCATAACTTGGTGGCCTGATGGACATCACTGGAGCAGAGGGTCGATGGGCAAGGCTAGAAGAGGGAGCCTCACACCTGCAATGGGGACTGCGGCTGGTGGTGTCCTGGGAGTGTATGTGACTGCAGGGCCCATGCGTGAGCCTGTGTGAGCCAGTATGTGACACCACTGTTCTTGATGCATGGAACCCAGATATGTTCACATGTAGTGTCCATGTGTGCTCCAGGAGCTTGTGAGGAGTGTTCATGTATGCCTGAGTATGATAACCATGATGCACAAATATACCCATATGTGGCGCCCAAGTGTGCCCATGTGGCATGCACACATGTGCCCAGGATAGCCTAAGCAGGGAGCCTAGGTGCCCATGTGTGGTGCCACATGGGCTGCACGTACGTGTGTGTGCTCACTGCTCATGTACACAGCGGCGCGCAGGTATGTGTGTGTGCTCAGTGCTCATGTACAGAGTGGCACCCATGTATGTGTGTGCTCACTGCTGATGTACACAGTGGCGCGCACATACATGTGTGTGCCCACTGCCCGTGTACACAGTGGTGTCCATTGTGCCCATACATGTCTGTCTGTGCATGGCAGCCATGTGTGCCTGTGCGTGGTGCCCTCACTCACTTGGCGGCCAGCAGCATGCTCTTGCGGCTGTGCAGCTCCCCCGGGTCAGCATGCTGTCGGCACAGGTACTCGGCGGCTGCCTTGGCTGGGAACTCGGTCTCACAGACGTAACCGAAGTCTCGGGCCAGGTGCACGGCCTCTCCTGGGGGGAGGGGAGCTGTCACTACTGCCAGGTGTACCTCTGCGCCTGGAACACAGCTTTGAACCTCTGACCCCCTGGCCAGGGGGATCCTGCTCCATCCTGCCTCTGTAGATGCCCCCTCTGACTTTTCCTTCCCAGCCCAGCTCCAGCCCCAATTCCATTGCCCTCCCTTGGGGCCATTAGGGTTGGGCTCTGAGCTCAGAGATGGGATCTGGGCCCACCATGTATTCCAGAGGCACCAATCTCCAGGGGCTGTGACCCCCTTCATCACTTTACCACATCCAAACACTGGCTACTCCCCACTGACACACTCACACCCACACATCCACACCCACACACACATACACACACACTGCAAGGTCTCCCTTGCACATGCATGCACACATGTACAAAGACTACACACAGAAATCACAAACAAGCCTTCCACATGACAGAGAGCATGCACACAGATACTGCAACACTTACACGGATACACACACCACTCAACACACCCTCCTGCATTAGAGACAGTCACACCAGACAACTCACTGGCCCTCGCAGCACTCCCATGCCCACCTTCAGGCTTCACTCACCTTCCACTAGTGAAGTCAGCAGCGTCACATTGGCAGCCTTGCGACGGCCAGCTGGCAGGTTGAGTCCAATCTTCTCTAACCGTTCCCGCAAACACCGGCCCCCATTTTTGGACTTGGCCCTTGACATGCACAGAGAGAGACAGACATACAACTATGAAGACAAGAGAAACGCGTGGAGGCCAAGTGACCGCCAAAGGGCCTTGTTGCCTCCACCAGCCCCTGTTGAGGTTTGGGTCTGGTCCTGGGGATGCTCTGGGGTCTCTTTCAGCAAGGGCACAACCTCTTCCTAATCTCCATGGTTTTGCAGCCAAGACAGAGGCAGGGGGCCAGCACCCAGCTCCAGGAGCCCCTCAGTTCACTCTAGTCCTCTCAACAGCAGGGGCAGCCAGGGTGCGGCATCCTGGGGTCCTTAGCATACCAGATGGCCCACACACAGCTACCCGGGGATACCAGACCTATATGTAGAGACGCGCAGTGACATACAGAAAGAGGGACACATAGGGAGACACAGGTACACACATAGCCACCTGGGGACTCACAAACACACACACGTGAAAGAATAGAGACACGTGGAACCAATAGAGACAGACATATGCAGAGACACAGACTCAGACACCTAGGGACACAGAGACACAAGATCACACCAAGTCAGGGTCCCAGGAACACATGTACAGACACTCAGGGACTCACAGAGATCCTCCAAGATGCTACGAGTGAGGAGATATCCCCTATGACTGCACAAATGCCACTCCCACACACCAGATGGCCAAACATCCATGTGACTAGCTCCAGATGCACAGGCAATCATACACACACACACACACACAGCAGGACACACTCTAGGCCACACATCCCACTAGAAGAAACACAGGATACTCATACTCATGGAAACACATGCTCCTGGCCATCCGCTACTATAGGCACATGCACACACACACACACATGTCCACACCATCCTCAGACTCATCCAAGCTCATGGCCCTGAAGCAGAAATACCCTTCCCAGGCACAAGGACATGCACAGAGAGAAAGAGACACAGGTCTAGGAAGACGAACCATGGACTACCATGCTCCACACCCCAAAACACACAGGGCCTATGCTGCCACACAGAATGGGCCTTGGGTCCTGGGGTTCATTTCCTGGAAGGGGGTTGAGGATGGCCCTCTCTCTTTCTCAGACCCAGTCTTGTCCTGACCAGTGTGGATGAGTTCTCCATCCTTTCTCTGTGCCCAGGCTTCTTTCTCTGCCCACTTCCCCACCCCAGACCCACAGACACGTGGTGGCCACCAGGGACCTGGGCCGGCCCCCACAGCATGCACAATCCAGAGTCCCCAGGGCCTCCCCTCCCAGGGAGACTGAGGCAGGGGGGCTAGGTGAGACTGGCCTCCTCTCTGATGGCCTGAGAAGGCCTGAAGAGGCCAGAGATCCAGCCAGGTGGGGAATCGTGGGCTGGCCTTCCTACCTGCGGAGGACACCCCCCAGGAGGGAGGCGTTGAGGCACTCAGGAGGCGAGAGTCGCCGCTGCACCTCCCCTACCGTCACCTTGTACTTGGATGTTGAGCTGAGCAGTGAAAGCCGGCCGGGCACAGAGCAGAAGACCTCACCAGGATTCGTGATGCCGCCCACCAGGCTGTCTTTGGCCAAGGAGAGGGCTGAGAGGCTGCTAGCTTTGGAGGGGATGGGCACTGTGGAGAAGAGCAGGGAGAGGGAAACGCTGAGCCAGAGACCACCGCACACAGCCCCACTCGAGGGAGGGTCTGGTATCTTTGCTTTATGAAGGGAGAAACTGAGGCACGGTGAGATGAAAGTGACTCACCCAAGTTCCCTCAACTGATGGATGTGAACTCGGAGACTGAACTCCGAGCTGTCTGGCTCTTGAATCTGTGTCCCCCTCACTGAACCAGGCTGGTCCTATCTTAAACTCAAACAGCTCCAGCAGAATCTTGGTGTTTTAGTGGATGCCATCAGAGAGGGACTTGGATGTAAGGATATGAGTGTGAGCTGGTGGCAGGACCCCTAGGGCTGGGCAATCACAGGGAGTCCCCAGATCCCCTCTTCCCACCCGTGATTCCCACGTCTTTCCTCCCTACCCTCCCACCCCACCCCTACATCAATGAGGGGCCTGGAGACTGTGGGCTCCACATCCCTGGGACAGGGAGATTATCGCGCTATGAATGCCTTCAGCCCTGGCCCTCTCTTCCTGCCAAGTCACTCTGCGAATGCTAAAGGAGACCAGGAGATAGGCTATACCCCCTCCCCAAACACTCCCTAATTATCTGCTAATTGTCTGAAGACCAGAGAAGGGAATTTGAGAAGTTAATTTTTTCTTTTTTTTCTTTTTCTTTTTTTTTTTTGAGATGGAGTCTAGCTGTCACCAGGCTGGAGTGCAGTGGTGTAATCTCAGCTCGCTGCTGCAACCTCCACCTCCCGGGTTCAAACGATTCTTCTGCCTTAGCCTCCCGAGCAGCTGGGGCTATAGGTGCCCATCACCACGCCTGGCTAATTTCTGTATTTTTAGTAGTGATGGGGTTTCACCATATTGGCCAGGCTGGTCTCAAACTCCTGACCTCGTGATCCACCCACCTTGGCCTCCCAAAGTGCTGGGATTACAGGCATGAGCCACCACGCCTGGCCAGAAGTTGATTTTCTAAAATTCACTTAGACATTCTTGGCTATAAGAGAAAGGAAGTTCTTCCTGCAGTCTAACCTCCATCCTCCTGCTTAGCCTCGGGGGAAGGGAGAATATTGAAGCACTTGCTTCTTTAGCGGAATCCTTTGGCCCTCTCTTCCTTTAAGGAGGTGAGAGCCTTGGTAGACAAGTCCTCGTGTGTGCATCAGGAGTGAGGCTCGAGTGTGGAATCTGGGACTAACAGCTACTGAGCACTCACTGCTGTGAGGTCCCATAGATAAACCCACTCAGTCCTTGGAACAACCCACAAGGGGCTACACTTATCGCTATTCCCATTTTACAGATGAGGAGACCGATGTCCAGAGAGGTGAAGTAATATGCCTGAGATCACACAGCTGGTAGACGGAGAACCAGTAGCAAACCCAAGACTGCAGTCTCAAAGGCGGTGCTCTTAGCCTTGCAGCCTCTTGGCAATATTGGCTGAGCACTTGCATGCCAAGAATGGTGTCAGGCCTGAGGAATACAAAAGTAGGAAAGGCTAGCCTGATCCCAAGCCTGGCAGAACATCACGTCTCTCCCTCTCTGGATAAACCTCCTCACCCCAACCCAGCAGCCCAGCCAGAAACCTCTGTGATACCCTCTGCAACGCTCTCCCCAACCACATCATCCCATCCATCACCACATCCCGTCCATCACTACATCCTGTCCATCACTAGATCCTACAGCTTTCTTTTTTTTTTTCTCCCACCCCTGCCCATCCTATGACTTTCATTTCTTTATATGCCTTGGATGTGGCCACTGCTCTGCATTCACACAGACACAGGTTCACTTCCCATGTGAATTTCTCCACAGACCTTGCTGTGGTCTCCCTGCTCCAGTCCAGAGGGATCTTTCTGTCTGGATGCATCATTCTGCAGCTGAAAACCCATCCTAAAACTCATTAGAGCCTGGTCAGTTCCCTGAGACTCAAATCCCAGCTCTAGAGCTGGACAAAATGTCACCTGTCAATGAGGGCCACGTGCTGAAAGTTCAAAGACGTTAAAGTGGGACAGCAAGTAAGGAGCGGAAATGAACCTTGAACTCTCAGCACTGACTCCAAAGTTCACAGCTTTAACCATCATGTTACAATGGCCTCCTTCACCCTCCCTTGTGTTCTGGCTCTGCCTGCCCCTCTTGCTGAGTCCCCATTTGTCTGTTGGGCTCTAGACCCAAGTGACCAAGGGAAATATAATGTGAGCCACATGTATACATTTACATTTCCTAGTGTCCACCATTTTTTTTTTTTTTTTGAGACAGGGTCTTGCTCTGTTGCCCAGGCTGGAGTACAGTGGTACAATCACAGTTCACTGCAACCACCACCTCCCAGGCTCAAGCGATCCTCCCACCTTAACCTTCCAAGTTGCTGGGACTACAGGTGCGTGCCACCATGCCTGGGTAATTTTTGTGGGTTTCATAGAGATGGGGTTTCACCATGTCGCCCAGATTGGTCTTGAACTCCTAGACTCAAGCTATCTGCCCGCCTGCCTTGGCCTCCCAAAGTGCTGGAATTAAAGGGGTGAGCCACCAGGCCTGGCCCACATTTTTAAACAGTAAAAAGAAACTTGTGAGGTTAATTTTAATCAATATAATAGTAAATAATATGTAACATTTTAGTATATTTTGTTTATCCCAATACATAAAAAATAGAATCATTTCAACATATTTTTAAAATTATTAGTGAGATATTTTACATTGTTTGAAATTAGTTTTCAAAATTCAATGGACATTTTATGCTTAAGCGTATCTCAATTCAGACTAGTCACATTTTGGGTGCTCAAGAGCTACACGTAGCTAGTGGCCACCTTGGTGGACAGCACAGCTCCAGGCTTCAAGGGAGGAGAGGCTCAACAGGTAACATAGTAAGTGGGCTGTGGGGGAGGTTGGCAGGCTGGAGGGGCACCTTATGTGAAGTCCTGCCAAGTAGGACACAGAGCTCCTGGTTTGTTTGTGTTTTTGTTTTGTTTTGCTGGTTTGTGAAACTAGGATTCTGGATTTTTATGTGAACTCTCTGGATTTTTAAGCATTGGCAATGATTCAAAGATTTAAAAACCCAGCACAGGCCAAATGGAACAAGTGTGAAGTGCCTCCTGGGATGTGGTGACTCCCAGGCTGTGAGCTCTTTGAGCCCCACAGTGCTCCTTTGGTTCTCAGGGGTCCTTCTCCACTCTACTGAGTTTAGGCATCATCCCCTGTGCAGAGCTTCCCTCTCCTGTCCCCCAGCTCCCTCTCACCCCCATCCCTGGCCTTACCGCACTGAACCTTCCTGGTTTGTTTCCACGGCTGTCTTCTCTACCAAGTATGAGTGTGTCGAGGGCAGAGTCTTGGCACAGGTGGCCATAAGTGAATATGAAATAAACTAATGATGCAAGGGCCCTGGGAACCCAAACTGAACTATACTGCATGTATTACAAAATTATACCTAGAGCTTGACTTTAAACAAATAAAACTACAAATTGGGCCAGGCACAGTGGCTCACACCTGTAATCCCAGCACTTTGGGAGGGTGAGGTTTGCTTGAGCCCAGGAGTTCGAGACCAGCCTGGGCAATACAGTAAGACCTTGTCTCTACAAAAAATACAAAAATTAGCCAGGCATGGTTGCACACACCTGCAGTCCCAACTACTGTAGAGGCTGAGGTAGGAGGATTGCTTGAGCCCAAGAGGCAGAGGTTGCAGTGAGCCGACCACACCAGCCTGGATGACACAGTGAGACCCTGTCTCAAAAACAAAAACAAAACCAAAAACTTACAAATTGATAAATTAAAAATAAAAAGAAGGGCAAAGTAACTGTCTTCCCTCCCATCACCCCTCACCAGAAGTAGGGGTTGGAGAAACAGGATGAGCAGCCTTCTCCATCCAACTTCTATTAAAACCTAGGGCCTCGGCTGGCTGAGCATGGTAACTCACACCTGTAATCCCAACACTTTGGGAAACTGAGGCAGGAGGATCACTTGAGCCCAGAAGTTCGAGACCAGCCTGGGCAACATAGTGAGACCTCATCTCTACAAAAAAATTATTATTATTATTATTATTTTTTTTTTTTTTTTTTTTTTTTTTTTTTTTGAGACGGAGTCTTGCTCTGTCGCCCAGGCTGGAGTGCAGTGGCCGAATCTCAGCTCACTGCAAGCTCCGCCTCCCGGGTTTACGCCATTCTCCTGCCTCAGCCTCCCGAGTGGCTGGGACTACAGGCGCCTGCCACCTCGCCCGGCTAGTTTTTTGTATTTTTTTAGTAGAGACGGGGTTTCACCGTGTTAGCCAGGATGGTCTCGATCTCCTGACCTCGTGATCCACCCGTCTCGGCCTCCCAAAGTGCTGGGATTACAGGCTTGAGCCACCGCGCCCGGCCAAAAAAATTATTTTTTAAGTTAGCCAGGCAGGGTGGCATGTGCCCCATAGTCCCAGCTGCTCGGGAGGCTGAGGCCACAGAATGATTGAGCCCGGTTTGAGGCAGCAGTGAGCTATGATTGCGCCACTGCACTCCAGCCTGGATGACAGAGCGAAACTCCATCTCAAAAAAATAAAAATAAAAAAGGGTGACTATACAAAAACTGTATGCCCTTGTGATAAATACAGCAATGAGGATGAGCTGGAGTGTGGAGGGATGTGGTAGCCTGCATATGGATATTTGCAAGTGCTTTCTCTTGTTGATGCCAGATTTATGCAAACATAGATGCTGCTAGATATAAGGGCAGACATGACATTGCTCATGTGTTTGTGTATATGAGTGACAGACCTTGCTGCTTCCCCTACCTGTCCCTTTTTTTCTCAGAGCCTCTTCCCTTTTAAGTGGCAAGAGGAATGGAACCCAAGGTTAGGGAAGCAGATGGGTCAGGGAAGGGGCAGTGATGGAGGCAGGAATTAAACTAGCACAGAAGGCAAAGCGGAGACACTAAAGTTTGTCTCCGACACACACAGGACAGGATTCCCTGTGGTGACTCCTGAAGCTGAAGTGATCTAATGGTGTCCTGCTGGTCACATATGCAGAAGCCATTAACACACACACAGACACACACACACACTCCTGCAGACACAAGAGCTCCCAGTTATTCAACCTGTCAGACAAGGCACTCTGTCCACAGGTGGTAGATATGGTCTGACTTCAGAACCTAGGGAAGTGTGCAACAGACTCTCCCAGAAGGCTTGTTAAAATTGCAAGTTTTTTCTAGAAAAAACATAGGAGACCAGGTGTCATGGCTCACACCTGTAATCCCAGCACTTTGGGAGGCAAGGCGGGCAGATCATTTGAGGTCAGGAGTTCGAGACCAGTCTGGCTAACATGGCAAAACCCCACCTCTACTAAAAATACAAACAACAACAACAACAGAAAACTTAGGAGAAAAATCTTCACGACCTCAGGTTGGGAAAAGAGTTCCTAGATACAACACCAAAATCAAGGCCCATAAAAGAAAATGATAGGCCGGACATGGTGTCTGACTCCTGGAATCCCAGCACTTTGGGAGGTCGAGGCGGGCAGATCACCTGAAGTCGGGAGTTTTTTTTTTTTTTTTTTTTTTTTTTGAGACGGAGTTCCGCTCTGCCGCCCGGGCTGGAGTGCAGTGGCGGGATCTCAGCTCACTGCAGGCTCCGCCTCCCGGGTTCACGCCATTCTCCTGCCTCAGCCTCCCGAGTAGCTGGGACTACAGGCGCCCGCCACCACGCCCGGCTAGTTTTTTGTATTTTTTTAGTAGAGACGGGGTTTCACCGTGTTAGCCAGGATGGTCTCGATCTCCTGACCTCGTGATCCGCCCGTCTCGGCCTCCCAAAGTGCTGGGATTACAGGCTTGAGCCACCGCGCCCGGCCTAAAGTCGGGAGTTTTGAGAGCAGCTTGGCCAACATGGTGAAACCCCGTTTCTACTAAAAATACAAAAATTAGCCCAGCATGGTGGCGCTCACATGTAATCTCAGCTACTCTGGAGGCTGAGGCAGGAGAATCCCTTGAACCCGGGAGGTGGAGGTTGCAGTGAGCCAAGACAGCGCCACTGCACTCCAGCCTGGGCAACAGAGCAAGAGTGGGAAAGAAAGAGAGAAAGAGAGGAAGAAAGGAAGGAAGGAAGGAGGGAAGGAGGGAAGGAGGGAAGGAGGGAAGGTGGGAAGGAGGGAAGGAGGGAAGGGGGAAGGAAGGAAAGAAGGAAAGAAGGAAAAAGAAAGAAGGAAGGAAGGAAGGAAAATGATGATAAATTGGACTTCATCAAAGTCTAAAACTTTTGCACCTCAAAAGATAGTATTAATAAGCCGGGCGCGGTGGCTCACGTCTGTAATCCCAGCACTTTGGGAGGCCGAGGCGGGCGGATCACGAGGTCAGGAGATCGAGACCATCCTGGCTAACACGGTGAAACCCCGTCTCTACTAAAAATACAAAAAACTAGCCGGGCGAGGTGGCGGCGCCTGTAGTCCCAGCTACTTGGAGGTTGAGGCAGGAGAATGGCGTGAACCCTGGAGGCGGAGCTTGCAGTGAGCCGAGATCGCGCCACTGCACTCCAGCCTGGGCGACAGAGCAAGACTCCGTCTCAAAAAAAAAAAAAAAAGAAAAGAAAATAGCATGGTGTGGTAGCATGAAGATGTAGTCCCAGTTACTTGAGAGGCTCTGGCAGGGGGACCACTTGCATTCAGGAGTTCGAGGTTGCAGTGTGCTATGATCTTACCTGTAAATAGCCAACAAACTCCAGCTTGGACAACATAGTGAGACTTATCTCTAAAAAAAGTTTTAATTAAAAAAAAAAAGAGGTTATGAGCAGTTGCTCACACTTGTAACCTCAGCACTTAGAGAGGCCAAGGCAGGAAGATCACTTGAGCCAGGACTTTGAGACCAGCCTGGGCAACGTAGCAGGACCCTGTTTCTATGAAAAAAAAAAAAAAAAAAGGTAATTTTTAAATATGTAAAAAAAAAATTAAAATTTTAAAAATAGAGAAGAAAAAGATAAGCCACAAACTGAAAGAAAATATTTTCAAATCATCTATCTGATAAAGGACTGTATTCAGAATATATAAATAATTCTTATAACTCAACAATAAGATAGCAACCTAAATAGAAAATGGTCCAAATATGTAAATAGACATTTCACTAAAAATGAGAGATGAGCGGTTAATAAGTACATGAAAAAGTTCTTAACATTATTAGTCATTAGGAAAATGCAAATTAAAACTATACTGAGATACTACTTGATGGTTATAATAAAAAAGACAGGGGCCAGGCACAGTGGTTCATGCCTGTAATCCCAGCACTTTGGGAGACCGAGGTGGATGGATCATGAGGTCAGGAGTTCACAAAAATTAGCCGGGTGTGGTGGTGCGTGCCTGTAATCCTAGCTGCTGGGGAGACTGAGGCAGGAGAATCACTTGAACCCATGAGGCAGAAGTTACAGTGAGCCAAGATTGTGCCACGGCACTCCACCCTGGGTGACAGAGCGACACTCTGTCTCAAAACAATAAATAAACAAAAAAGGCCAGGCGCGGTGGTTCATGCCTGTAATCCCAGCATTTTGGGAGGCCAAGGTGGGTGGATCACCTGAGGTCAGGAGTTCAGGACCAGCCTGACCAACATGGAGAAACCCCCTCTCTACTAAAAATACAAAATTAGCCGGGTGTGGTGGTGCATGCCTGTAATCCCAGCTACTCGGGAGGCTGAGGCAGGAGAATCACTTGAACCCAGGAGGCGGAGGTTGCGGTGAGCTGAGATTGCATCATTGCACTCCAGCCTGGGCAGTGAAACTCCAGTGAAACTCCAAAAAAAAAAAAAAAAAAAAAAAAAAAGACAATTCTGAGTGTAGGATGTGGAAAAGTGGAACCCTCACACATTGCTGGTGAGAATGCAAAATAATACAGCACTTTAGAAAACAGCTTGACAGTTTCTTAAAAATTAAACCTAAACCGACCATATAATCCAGCAATTCCACTCCTAGGAATTTACTCAAAAGCACTAAAAATATATGTCTACACTAAGGCATGTATGTGAATGTTCACAGCAACATTATTCAAGACAGCTAAAAAGTGGAAACAGCCCAAGTACCCATCAACTGACCAACGGATAAACAAAATATGTTACACCCATACAATGGCATACTACGCAGCAAGAAAAAGAAACAAGCTGCTGATAATAGTTTGTTTCTTTTTATTGCTGCTTCTTTTACTTAGTATAATGTTTGGGGCGAGCCTCAAAAACATTATGCTAAGCAAAAGGAGCTTGATGCAAAAGTCTGCATATTTATATATTCTATTTATAGAACATGTCCAGAATACGCAAATTTACGGACAGAAAGCAGATCAGTAGTGGTCTAAGGTTTGGGGTGAGAATGGGGATTAGCTACAAATGGGAACTTCTGGGAATGACAGAAATGCCTCAAAATGAATTGTGGTAATGGTTACACAACTCTACATTTATTAAAAATCATCAAATTAAATTCTTACAATGTGTAAATTTTAGGTATGTAAATTTTACCTCAGTAAATCAGTTAAAAAATGCAAGTTCCAGGGCCATACTTCCAGGGTTCTCATGCAATCAATGTGGGGTGGTGCCCAAGAAATTTGCATTTTTAACAAGCATCTCCTGGGGGTCCTGATGCATGTGGTTGCTTACACTACACTTAGGGTACCACTGGTCCAAAGCTTGAAGGGGTTGGAGCAAGAGGAAGGTAGACGGGAGGGGTAGTGACCTGCTCCCCAGCCTACACTGGGGTGCAACATGTGCAAATGTCCTCCCTAGAGTTTCCTCATCTCCCCTGCTGGGACCTGCTGACTAAGTTTCCTTCTCATCAACTGCCGGAGGGTTTCTTTCTTTTTTTTTTAAGACGGAGTTTTGCTCTTGTTGCACAGGCTGGAGTGCAATGGCGCGATCTTGGCTCACTGCAACCTCCGCCTCCTGGGTTCAAGCGATTTTCCTGTCTCAGCCTCCTGAGTAGCTGGGACTACAGGTGTGTGTGCACCACCACGCCTGGCTAATTTTTTTGTACTTTTTTTTTTTTGAGACGGAGTCTTGCTCTGTCGCCCGGGCTGGAGTGCAGTGGCCGGATCTCAGCTCACTGCAAGCTCCGCCTCCCGGGTTTACACCATTCTCCTGCCTCAGCCTCCAGAGTAGCTGGGACTACAGGTGCCTGCCACCTCGCCCGGCTAGATTTTTGTATTTTTTTAGTAGAGACGGGTTTTCACCGTGTTAGCCAGGATGGTCTCGATCTCCTGACCTCGTGATCCACCCGTCTCGGCCTCCCAAAGTGCTGGGATTACAGGCTTGAGCCACCGCGCCCGGCCTATCTGCACATTTTTAAAGTTGCTTTCTGGGGCAGAGAGTAAGTAGCCTGGGAGGCAAGTGAGAAAGGGTTGTGGAAGTGCAAGTTCAGATTCTGTAAATTTTTGATATTTTGTTTATCATGGATTTTTGCACTATTTTCATTTAAAAAGGCCAAGTGTGGTGGCTCATGCCTGTAATCCCAGCACTTTGGGAGGCTGAAGCGAGCAGGTCACTTGAGGTCAGGAGTTCGAGACCAGCCTGGCCAATATGATGAAACCCCGCCTCTACTAAAAATAAAAAAATTAGCTGGGCGTGGTGGCGGGTACTTGTAATCCCAGCTATTTGGGAGGCTGAGGTACAAGAATCTGGGAGGCAGAGGTTGCAGTGAGCTGAGATCGTGGTGCTCCACCCCAACCTGGGCGAGAAAGTAAAACTGTGTCTCAAAAATAAATAAATAAATAAAAATATATTTTTTTGAGACAGAGTTTTGCTCTTGTTGTCCAGGCTAGAGTGCAATGGCGTGATCTTGGCTCACTGCAGCCTCCACCCCTTGGGTTCAAGTGATTCTCCTGCCTCAGCCTCCGGAGTAGCTGGGATTACAGGTGCCTGCCACCCTACCCAGCTAATTTTTGTATTTTTAGTAGAGACGGGGTTTCACCATATTGGCCAGGCTGGTCTTGAACTCCAGACCTCAGGTGATCCACCTGCCTCAGCCTCCCAAAGTGCTGGGATTACAACAGGGTGTGAGCCACCGTGCTGCCCAGCCTCTTTTTTTTTTTTTTTTTTTTTTTTTCTGAGATAGTCTCACTCTGTTGCCCAGGCTGGAGTGCAGTGGCATGATCTTGGCTCACTGCAACCTCTGCCTCCTGAGTCAAGCAATTCTCCTGCCTCAATCTCTTGAGTAGCTGGGATTACAGGCGAGCGCCACCACACTGGGCTAATCTTTGTATTTTTAGTAGAGACAGGGTTTCACCATGTTGGCTAGGCTGGTCTCGAACTCTTGACCTCAAGTGATCCGGCCTCCGAAAGTACTGGGATTACAGGTGTGAGCCATGGCGCCCAGGCCTATTTATCTTGATTACTGAGTTTTTTGGCACCCTCTCAAATTCTGTCCCAGAGGTCAGTATCTCACTCATCTCACCCATGTCCTGGCTGCTTAGAGATTCTCTGGGAAGTGGAGACCCTCCCCAGCTTCCTCCTCCTTCTCCAGGGCCAAAGACAGCAGGGAAGAGGGCTACTGTTTACATCAGCTCCTGTCCTAGAGATCCCCTGAGATTGGACAGCTGAGCCTGAGGAGAGGGATTCCCCACCCTCAAGTAGGTAACCACCCACTCTCCTGCAGAGGGAATGAGGGATCCATCTCAGTTCTCATCCTTGACCACTCCCCTCCAGCTCTGGTTGTATAGCCTGAAACCCACACACGGTTTGTAACTTTTTTTTTTTTTTTTTTTTTTTTCTTTTTTTGGAGACGGAATCTCGCTCTGTCGCCAGGCTGGAGTGCAGTGGCGCGATCTTGGCTCACTGCAATCTCCGCCTCCCGGGTTCAAGCGATTCTCCTGGCTCAGCCTCCCGAGTAGCTGGGACTATAGGCGTGCACCACCTTGCCCGGCTAATTTGTTTGTAACCTTTTTAACCTGTCTGGCTTTTCCACAGGGAGGGCATTTGCACATGTGTGATGAAAGTAGCCCTTTTTACACACCCCCTCTTTCAGTGCACTCAGACTTCACAACCCATCACTCATTAATTCAACAAACACGCACTAAGCACCTCCTGAGCCCGGTTCAACTATCTCTCCTCTAGGCACTCACCCAACCTCGGGCACTCACCGCGCCTCCTCTGAGCCCTTTCCGCGTCCCATACAGCCCCTGCTCACTGCCCTTCTCGGCTGGAAAATATTCTCGTTAAGCTCCGTCTCCCCACCAGTCCTGCTTGCTTTCTGTGTCTCTGGGATAAGTTGCAAAACTGGAGGTGACAAATGTGGGCAGGAAATGGAGGGCTCTCTTATTCGCCTAGGGTCTGCCTCAGTCCTGCCATCTCCTGCCCAATATCGCGGGTGCAACTGGCGGGCGACCCGGAAGTGTGTGGTAAGAAGCCGGGGCTTCGCCTGGCCGCCCCTCCCGGACACTCGCCTGCAGTCAGCGAAGCTTTTGCAACACAGGTCTGGGCCCTACGTGCTCCAGGCGGCACTGGCCAAGTCGAAGCCCGAGAACCCCCACTGCCGAGATGTGAAGGCCGCTTCTGGGGTGGGGCTGAGGCTGCAGCTGCCTCCCTTTAGCACCAAGGACCCCAACCTTCAGCGACGCAGCCGCCCCTCCCGACCAGGCTGGAGGGACTGCAGGGATCCGATGCTTCTGGTGGCCAAAGAGCGACTTTCTCTGATTCCAGGGCCCTGGCGGGGCAGGCTCCAGTACCGCACTCGGCGGACGCCGAAGGTCTGTGGGACAGGACAGGGGTTCCGCGTGCTGTCGGAAGGGCAGAGGACGAAGGAGGGCGCTAATTCACTCCCCACGGGGCTGGCGGCGACTCCGAGTCCCGCAGTGACCGCGGAGGGCCAAGGTGAAAACTGCCGGGGGCGCCGAGCGGGGGTGTGGGGAGGGGCGGCTCCAGGGAGCAAGGAGCCCACCGGCCTCGCCGCCTGCCCTAGGTCGCCCGCCCACGCTTCCCCCTGGGTCACGACCTCCGGATCCAGCTGTGCCGGGCTGCTGCCCCTTCCCCTTTGCTGCAGCGCCGCGGGCTGTAACTCGACGTCTAGGCTGAGGCGTCCAGGGCGCAGTCTCCGCTCAGGTCGCCGGCGCTCCACTCGCTCCACTCTGCCACACGCCCGCTGGCGCTGGGGTCCCGCTGGCGCTGGGGTCCCGCTGGCGCTGGGGTCCCGCTGGCGCTGGGGTCCCGCTGGCGCTGGGGTCCCGCTGGCGCTGGGGTCCCGCGGTTGGGCACGCTAGTCCGAGCGGCCCCGCCCGGTCCCGCTCCAGGGAGCCAGCGCGCCGCACCCGGGATGTTCGCACTCTCCTTGTGTTCTTTGCACTGCTTTGGAGGATTTCGGCGCACCCCCAGGATCTAGGAGTCTTGTTTGAGAGAAACCAGCTCTGGGAAGGCCTCACATCCAGTCTCCTGTCTCGGCTTTGGACTGGGTTCCGGGTTAAAGTACTCAGAGCACCAGCTGATCCTTCTACCCTTGCGCAGGGCAGAGATCCCCAAGCCCCTTTCTAAAATGCAGGGTCTTAGCCTTTCTCAGGGAGTCAGTGAACCTAGATTCTCAGTCTCTTGAGCCCAAGTGTGAGTAGGGAACTGGGGACCACCACCATGCTCATATTTCTGGTGGCCAGGAAGTCCAGGCAGGCTTTTGCCCACTGCAGAAGGCTCTCTTTCTTCAGGGGTCAAGAAAGGCGCTGTCCAGTAAGCCAACCAAGCCCCACCAGTAGAGGGGCGCTGCAGCCCGCTTCCTAGTGTCTTTCCCAAGCCCCCAGTTCCAAGAGACACAGGACACAGCCCCAATTCCACCCCCCCAACTTCCTGCCCTGTTGCCTCATCTTTCTCCCTACACACTCCAGGCCATCCGGCCAACCCCCAACTCCTGGTAACTCAGCCCCAGCTCCTGGAAGTCCAGCCCCAGCCCTGCCACCACCACTTCCACCCTGGCCTCCCCTGAGAGCAAGTGGAGGGCGAATAGAGCCCAGGCTTGAATTCATTCGTTTGAAAAACAACTCGAGCCAAATCCTGTGGGAGCAGTGCCTGCCTGGGGCACCGCAGGCTCATGTGCATCTCTGAATTCTTTCCCCTACCTGCCCCAAAGGTAAGGAGGCTGCTACCCAATGCCTGGGTCCCTCTGAGTCTCTGCTCCTTTCTGGCTGTCTCTCTTTTTGTCTGTCTCTCACCTTCCCCTGGCATGGCCAGAACTTGGTCCTCAGGCCAGAAAAGGTGGGTGTCCCTGGATTTTACTAATGCCAGGAGTCACACAAATACTCCTGTATATACACAGAGAGGGCCCTCGCATGCTTGGAAATCCTCAGATACCAAAGAACAAAGTGCAGGACACCACAGAGATACTGTACACATTGAGACCCCCACATGCAGAGAAATGCACACCCGCACACAGAGACACACCTCACAAACACATTCACAGAAACAGACACACACTCCAAGAAATACTAGGACACCCATGAAGGGAACATTTCAGACACGCACAGGACCCTGAACTCACACAGACACAGACACCCAGGAGCAGGTAGGCCCTGACTCAGGTGCATACACCCTAACACACAGTATTCACACACCAGCTCCCCTAAGTCTAAATGCTGCAAGAGACTCCCACACAAAGAAAATTCCCCCAGAGGCCTCCAAGGCCCTGCCGGGAAGGAAGGAGAAGGGAGGGGAAGAAAGTGCCTGCCAGGCTCCCAAATGCTAAGGCTCTGTAAAGTGAAAATCATTTCCCCAGCTCCGTGGGAACAGCACTTCCATTCCCACCTTTTAGGGAAACAGGGAAGTGGTTTAACTTGTTCTGCACATCAACTCCAGATCTACAAGAGTGCCCCCCCTCGGCAGGGAGAGGCCAGGCTCCCAGTGCTGCAGCCCAGTGAAGGCTGACCCGCTCAGGCCCACCCCAGGCCACAGGGTGCTGGGCAAACTCACCAAGCCAGCACCTCTGCCTAACCGCTGGCTGGGCCGGGAAGACTGCCTGGTGGACACCCAGCCTGGCGACACATAGGAGGCACGGCTGGTGAAGAAAATGGATCTGTGCACCCGGGGCCTGCACCATCTCGCCCGGCTCTGCCCTGACAGATACACACCATTCCTTACCTTTCTTGATCACGGACTGGTCTAGGAGGCTCATTCCCAGCTCATCCGTCGCCTGCAAATAGCAGAGGGTGGCGGTGAGGGCGCATAAAGCCCTAGGCGCCCATGGCTTCCCAAGCCCCTGCCACCCCAGGTCCCTGTTTTCTCCGCCCAACCCGCACCACCTTCGCTTGGGGCGGCGACGGGCAGGCCCAGGAATCGCCATGTCTAGGCACCGAGCTGGAGCCCTGGGTATCTCACCGTGAAGTGCAAAAAGGAAATTTTGAACCTTAGACCGGTAACTACTATGTCTCTCTTGGCCCCAGGTGCAGGCTACCCCATGGATGCCATACGTGGCTCAACGGCCTAGCGGGGAGAAAAGAAGTGATTCGGTCCCTGCCGAGGGTTGCTGCCACCCAGGCACTGCTGGCGGACTCAGTGCCAGACAACGTCTGGCCAGGCAAAGATGGCCAGGCAACGTCTAACCCAGGAGGTGGGACGCATCCTCGGAGTCACCAGTGAGATGTGGCGAGCTGGGAGAAAAGTCGGGTTCCTGCATTTGTCACCTTCTGCCTCCAGCCATGGTAGTAAACCACCGCGGCCAGTCCCGACCGATCCCGGACCCCTCAGGTCTCACCTGCAGGTCCTCCAGACCGTGGGCCGCCGCCAGCCCCGGAAGGCCGAGCGGTGCGTCTGCCAGGCCGTGCGCGCCGTCGGCCAGGCTGTGCAGGAGCCGGGGCACAGCGGCGGCGTAGTCACGGCGCGGGTCAAGGCCCAGGGCGCGGGCGGGCGGTGCCAGCAGGCCGGGTGGCTCCTCGTGGGCGCGGGCGGCTGCGCGGGGCGCTGCCCAAGCGGCCTGAGGAGGCTGCGGCTGCGCCAGGGGCGTCAGGCCGCCATACGGGTCCCCTGCCAGGTGGGGAAAGGCTGTGGCGGCGTCGGGCGCCTGACCGTAGGGCAGCGGTGGCTGCGGGTAGGGCGGCGGGAAGTAGGGCGGCTGGAAGTCGGCGGCAGCTGCGGCGGCTGGCGTGTGGCAGAGCGGGGGCGCCGGCCCGTAGGCCGCCTGGGGCAGAGACGACAGGCGGGCCCCGCCGGCCGCTGCGCCCAGCGCGTCGGGGCGCTCCTGAGGAAGAAGAGGTGTGCGTTAGGTGATCCACTGGCACCTGAAAGGACCCCAGCCCAGAAGGCTCCTCCTCAGCTCGGGTGGGTCCAGCCGCCCTCCCTCCCGCTTCCTAGGGCCGGAGGTTTATTTCCCAGCCACCCGCGAGCGCAGGAGCCTCAGGCTGGGGACAGCGGTCACTTGCGCATAGCGTTCTCAGCTGGCGGAGTCCCTACGGCCTCCTCCCTCTGAGATTTCGTTGGCGCGGGGCAGGAGGGTTGGAAAGTCCAGCACTCAGGCGCCCCGATACCCCGGCCGAGTATGTCCTGGGCCCGAGACTACTCACCATGGCAGAGTAGGTGTGCACCAGCATGGGGTGGTGAGTGCGGGGCGCGAGGCGTGGCGGCAGCGGAGCCCTAGCCCGACGGCGAGCGCTGCGGGCAGAGGCGCGGGGAGCCGGCACAGCCGGCGGGGGTCACGGTGCGGTAGCCGGGTGCGACCCAGCCGGGATCCTAGTGTGCGTAGGGTCCTCAGCGGTGGCCGTTCCAGTGCGGGTCCATGGAGGCAGGACGGACAGGCACTGATCGCACTTGGAAAAGTCGGTCAACGGGTGCCCAGCGCCCGCCCTTCCTCCTCTGAGCGTAGCCTGCTCCATGCACTCCAGTTATAGTGGCGGGGGCGCGCCGGGCCTCCGGGGGCGCGCATTAAAGAGACAAGCTATGGCAGTTCTCTCCCTTTTCCCCAGCGGCCGCCAAAGGGGAGGCAATGGCTTTGGCGGGATCGGGTAGGGTGAGTGGGGGGCGTGAGTTCAGCCCACGTTGATCTGAGCCGCCTTCTGGGCTCGCAGCTCGCAGCTGCAGTGAAACAGAAAGATTCGAGGCTGGGACGCAAGGGCCCTCATTTGTTCGGCTCTATCGCATCCTTGCCTTTAAGCAAAGCACTATTCTTCGCTGACCTCAGCTTCCTCGGTAAAATCGGTATCAATCCTTTCTCTAAGCACCTCAAGAGACTTTGGATGAGGTGGGCAATCGGGAACGTGGAATAAGTTTGTGAGCTGCAGACTCAAGCCTATCTGCTCATGTGCACAGGTGTGCCAGTGTGTGTGTGTGTAGGGGGTCTACCACAGTCTCTCCTGAATGGTTCTGGATCAAAATCCCTCGAAGGCGCCCACTTCACTCAGGCTTCCTAGGCTGAAAACTTCCAACGCCAAACCAGGCTCTGAGGGAGTTGGAGACACAAGCTGGCCAGACAGAGAGACTTACCTGGGATGGATTTGGGTATTAGCTCCACCTGACCAGGGGCCAAGATAGTTCTGAAGCCCCAGGGGACCTGGGCCGATTGAGTGTGGGCATGAGATACCCAGAGACTGATGAGTGACTGTGTGTAACTGACTAGCATGGATGCCATGTGATTGTTACGCTAACATGCACAGGCTACATGTTTGTGTGTTACCATGGCAGGCACTCCCTGGCTGTCAAGCAAGTTCCAGTTTATAGTCACTCACTCTTTCTTTCTCCCCAAACCCAACCCTCCCCTCCTGAGAAGCAGAGACAGGGATTAAAGATGGACAAATGAGAGGAATGCTAAGGAGAACAGAAATTAAGAAGCAGAAGGAAGATGTTTCTAAAAGCAAGAAGATGTGCAGACCAGGGCAAAGTAGAAATAATCACAGCAGACTTATTACAGAATGTGCCAGCCTCTGTGCAAAGTGCTTCATGAATATCGGGTTATTTAACACTCACAGCAGCTCTAGGAAAGAGATACCCATATCATCCCCATTTTCAGGGGAGGGGTGAGGCATGGAGAGGTTAAATGGCTTGCCCAAGGTCAAGCAGCTAAGTGGCAGAGCTAGGGTAATCTGCCCTTGGCCCCTTTCTGCTCAGAATCACTATTCTCTACTGCCTCACACTCCAGGGCTTGGATTTAGTCCTGACTCTGGCTGACTGTGTGATCCTAGCTACGTCCCGTTTCCTCTGTGATCTCAGTTTCTGCAACTTTGACAACACCAATAAAAAAGCAGGGGAAGGCAGAGAAGACTAGTTTTTTTAAGGTCCCTTTTTGTGAAGTAGTAAATGAGAAGATTAAGGTAAAATTACTGATATAGAAGAAGCAGTGATAGTGACACCATTAACTCATGGAATGTATGGTTCTAAGTGGGTATCCCAGAAGGCGCATGGCGGGTGCAAAGCTCAGGGCTGGATGATCTCAGCCTGGGGAGCGGTGGGGAAAGAAGGAGGCTAGAAGCCAAGGATTCATCATTAAGAACTTTCCGAAGTCTGGAACCGCCAGCAAGGGTGGTGGATGAAGCAGAATTGGGAAGCTCTGCAAATTTCCTGCCCAAGATTGGTCAGAGATCAGGAGTGTGTTTGTGTGTGTATCTATATATGAGGGAGTCTGTGGCAACACCCTCTTCCTCCCTCTCTCAGCCCCAACCACATGGCATCAGAAGTCAAGCTCCAGGACAGGTATCAGTGCGTGAATAGAAGTTGGTGGACTGACTCCTTTGGGAGAAGTCTAGGAGCAGCAAAGGAGATGATGCCTGTGCCCAGCTGCAGGGATGCCCCTGCTCTCTCCAGCAGCTTGGGAAAGCCAGAGTGATGGGATGTGCTGCCTGTCTGTGGCTTCCTTGGGTTTCCCCAATCTACTTCCTACAGCTTTGATAGCCCCTTCTTGCCTCATTCTCCTCCTCTGACCATTTCTGTTTTCTTTTCTGTTTCTCTTTCACCTACATGCTTAATGTCAGTAACTCTTTCTCAGAGCGGAGAAGCTTCTGCTTTTTCTTCCTATCTATACTCTTCATGAGTGAGCTCATCGCCTCTCAAGTCCTTTTTTTTTTTTTTTTTTTTAATACAGAGTCTTACTCTGTTGCCTGGGCTGGAGTGCAGTGGTGCACTCTTGGCTCACTGCAACCTCCACCTCCTGGGTTCAAGGAATTCTCATGCCTCAGTTTCCTGAGTAACTGGGATTACAAGGGCCCACCACCACGCCCGGCTAATTTTTGTATTTTTAGTAGAGACAGGGTTTCACCATGTTGGCCAGGCTGGTCTCGAACTCCTGACCTCAAGTGATTGCCCGCCTCAGCCTCCCTAAGTGCTGGGATTACAGGCATGACCCACCATGCCCAGCCCAAGTCTTTAATAACTACCTGTCTGCTGTTATCTCCCAACTGTGTTATCTCTGGCCTGGATCACGAGTGAGGGATCCAGACCCATAGACACAGCTGCCAGCTGCATATTTTCTCCAGACATCTCATTGCAGATTGCAGCCATCTGAAATTTTCCAAGTCCAACACTGAACTCAACATCTCCTCCACCATCCCCACCACCAACCCCAACCTGCTTCTCCTCCTTTGCTCTGTAGTTTCATAAATGACACCACCCTTCTTCAAGTTCAAAACTTGCTAGTCATCCCAGAAGAGCCTAGGACCTTTTCTTAACCCGCACAAGCTAATCCTTATGGAGTGTTGCCATTTCTAACCCTTAGACATCCACTCACGGAAGGTATGTAGTGGAGAATTGAGGCAAGTATCCCAGAGGGCACAATGCACCCGTCTCAGCACCTTAAACTACCTTACTCTTACTCATAGACCAGTGGCTCTCAAAGTGTGATCCCTTGAGCCCAGGAGTTTGAGACCAGCCTGGGCAACACAGCCAAAGTGTGGTTCCTGGACCAGCATCACCAACAATATCTGGGAGCTTGCTAGAAGTCCCAGTTCTTGGATCCCACTCATGACCTTCTGAGTCAGTAACTCTGGGGGTGGAGCCCAGCAACCTGTATTATTAATAAGTCCTTAAGGTGACTCAGAGGCACACTAAAGTTTGAGAACCACTATCTAGGCCATTGCAATAACTCTCTTTTTTTTTTTTTTTTTTTTTTTTTTTGAGACGGAGTCTCGCTCTGTCGCCCAGGCTGGAGTGCAGTGGCCGGATCTCAGCTCACTGCAAGCTCCGCCTCCCGGGTTTACGCCATTCTCCTGCCTCAGCCTCCCGAGTAGCTGGGACTACAGGCACCAGCCACCTCGCCCGGCTAGCTTTTTGTATTTCACCGTGTTAGCCAGGATGGTCTCGAACTCCTGACCTCGTGATCCACCCGTCTCGGCCTCCCAAAGTGCTGGGATTACAGGCTTGAGCCACCGCGCCCGGCCTGCAATAACTCTCTAACTGATCTCCTGACTTTATTTGTATCTATTCTGATCCATTTTCAACTCCATTCAGCAACAAGAGTGACTAGACCATGTTACCTCCCTACTGAAAACTTTCCTAGGGCTCCCCATAACCCATCTTCAGGGAAAAAAAGAGTTCAAACATTCTAATGAGCATTCCACACTCTGCAGTTGTGACTAACTTTCTTTTCCTCTTTCAGGAACTGCTTCACAGGATTAAAGGAGAAACAGAAAATGTATCCAGCGCTGTGCTTGGTGCATGGCAGGTAATCAATTAATGCTTATTAAATACTGTAAATGATAAACAAATCAATGGATGATGTTATGAATTCATTGGCCTATTAAGGGATCCTTTAGGAAGGCTCTACGTGAACACAATCCTGGGTAGCTACACATAGGGCCCGGGTATAATCTGAAGAGCTCATCTGATAAATGAGTGATTTTGATTATGGCTACTGGGGAGAGGAATGTTCTCCATGGTTTGCTGCTGCTTTGAGGCTCCCTAAAACGTCACAGTCCCATGATTTCAGACTCTGGGAACTACTTCTTTCAGCGCCAAGGGACTCCTCACTCTCTGAGGCATGGAGGTGGAGATTTCTGGTTGTCTGCTCCCTGGGACACATGCACACGTGTGGAGGCCTGGGGTGCAGTGGGGTACACATGCAGACAGCCTTGGGAACATGGGGCACACAACTTGCACAGAGACATTCATGGGAAACACAAGTACACATGGGGCAGAGGCCACATTGACAAGCACACATAGGAACATGGGACATATATTGACATATAGGGTTGCGTGCTCAAACATACGTGGACTCCCATTTTTCACACTTGGCATACTGCTCTTCTCCAAGGCTCCCTCTCTTTTCAAAACGTGAGCTGCATTTGGATTTTATGTTAAGAAAAAACTCCGATCTGCCTCCTTTATTGTTGACACAGCCACCCTCATCCTCCCAGCCTTTGATCACCTCCTGCTCCAGGCCAGGCTGAGTGTTTGCAGGTTGGGGAAATCTGGCGCGAGGAGATGCCAAGGCGCCACCTCGTGGTTAGATCTCACAACTGCAGCTCAGATCTCCCTTTTCCCCGCTCCGCTGAAATACCAAGAGCAAGCCAGAATTCTGACCATACCTCATTTAAGCACAGAACTGTCTGCCTTGCATTAGGAAGCTTTTCAGGGTTTGACTTCTCCACTGTGGGAGGGATAGCACCCTGACAGTAGGGACCATGGGTGGCTGTCACTTTCTTTGGGACCTTTCTCTTCTCTTTTCACTTCCCCAGATGATCTCAGTCCCTCCCCTGACTTTAGGGACCTTCTATACTGACAGCTCCCAAATCTGTCACTCGCCCAGACTCTCTCTGAGCTCCGGACCATAGAAAGCAACTACCCATTGGATATTCCATGAGCAGCACAAATTCGCCATTTACCAAGCTGAGTTGTGTGTGGTATGCACAAATCTATTTCTGTCCCAGTGTTCCCAGTGACAGTGAATGCCCCATTATCCACTCAGTCTCCCAGATCAGGAAGCTGGGAGTCATCCTTGGTTCTACCCGCCCTTTTCTTTACCCCTCTTCACTTCCAATTAATCACCAAGGCCTGTCAACTACTACCTACATCTTCTCCAACCTCATTGCCACTGGCTTAGTTCAGACTTAGCACCTCCTCTCTGAGCTCCCTGGCTCAGCCATTCCTCTTGCAGTGCATCATCTTCCCAAAATGCAAACGGGATCACATTCAATCTGCTAACAAATTTGCAGTCTGTCCGGGGATGGTGGCTCATGCCTACAATCCCAGCACTTTGGGCGGCTGAGGCAGAAGGATTGCTTGAGGCCATGAGTTTCCAGATCAGGCTGGGCAACAGAGTGAGACCCTGTTTCTAAAACAAAACCAAACAAAACAAAACAAAACGAAACAAAACAAAACAAAAAACAAAACTGCAGTTTGATCTCTCAGCATGATTCCATGTCTAAGCTTCTGAGCACAGCATAGTAGGATCTGGTCCATGCCTACTGGTTCAACCTCATCTTCCACCGCTCCACATGTCACACTCTATACACCACGGAGTGAGAAACTACTCGCAGTTCTCAAGCTTGCATGCCTTCGTACCTGCTGTTCCTTTTCATGTCTGCCCGGCAAGCCCCTCCCCACCCTGAAGTCTCAGAGCACATAGTTGCTGTAAGCTTTCCTGTATTGTTTGGCCAGTCTGAGGGGCTCTCATGCTCCAGTCACACTGTGTTTGTACCCACATAGAAGCCACTGCTTACACTTTTTTTTTTTTTTTTTTTTGAGACAGGATCTCACCCTGTCTTCCAGGCTGGAATGCAGCAGTGTGATCATAGCTCACTATAACCTCAAACCCCTGGGCTCAAGATCCTCTTGCCTCAGTCTCGGGAGTGGCAGGGACTGTAGGCACAAGGCATCATGCCTGGCTAATTGTTTTTCTTTTGTAGAGATGGGGTCTCACTATGTTGCCCAGGCTGATCTTGAATTCCTGGGCTCAAGTGATCCTCCTACCTCAGACTCCCAAAGTATTGGGATTACAGGTGTTAGCCACCACACCCAGCCTCTATGTCTTTTTCATATTTACCCCAGAGAATCCATGCTAAGAAGATGGCTTTCAGTACATCCAGTGAATAAATATTCCTGTCTATGCATAGCCAACCACAGGTGGACTCATAGGCTATGCTCAGCACGTGCTTATAGGTTTGAGGGCCTAGGTGGAGTTTACAGAGGGTGTGGGTCTGGGGTCTGTCTGGCTCCAACCCCACAGCTTTAGCTCAGGACTGGTGAAGTACCCATAGTGGGTACCTGGCTCAGCTCCGGCTGAAGCTCACAGGCCCTCTGGCTTCTCATTTGGCATAGAGGGTCAACAGCTAGTAACCCGAAAGCTGCATTTGACCCGCATATTTTGCTGGGTCAGTAGTTATTTAATTAAAGACAGTTACTGACATTCAAAAGTTGGGTTTCACATAAAAATTAGGATTTCTGGGCCAGGCACAGTGGCTCTCACCCATAATCCCAGCACTTTGGGAGGCTGAGGCAGGTGGATCGTAAGGTCAGGAGTTCAAAACCAGCCTGGCCAAGATGGTGAAACCCCATCTCTACTAAAAATACAAAAATTAGCTGGGCACAGTGGCAGCTGCCTGTAATCCCAGCTACTCGGGAGGCTGAGGCAGGAGAATTGCTTGAACCCAGGCGGCAGAGGTTGCAGTGAGCCAAGATCGTGCCACTGCACAGCCTGGGAGACAGAGTGAGATGCCATCTCAATTAAAAAAAAAAAAATTAGGATTTCTGACTTCTTTAAAAACAGGAGAATATGGCAGGGCCACTTGGCAGCAAGCCAGTAGCATAGAGGGTGGTACAGTGCTTCATCTGTACTTGAGCACCAGAGCCCCCACGAGGCCTGGCCACGTCAACATGAGATTGGCAAACTGCTGTACAAGTGAAAGATGTGGGCTGGGGAATTGGACGGCCTGTGTGGAGTCCTGGCTCTGGCACCGACTAGCGGCAACACCTTGAGCCAATCACCCATGCCAAAGTTGCTCTGTCTGTAAAATCAGAACCCTTCAGAGGATTCTTAGAAGGGCTGAATGAGGTAAGACTCGTGATGTGTTTAGCAGGGCGTGTGTTCAGCACCTGGTAGCTGTGAACTGATGGAGCCTGGAAGGGAGAGGGCAGGTGCAGGGCAGACCACGCAGGAGGCTTCTCATCACCAATGAACATTTATTGAGTGTCCACATGTGCACAGCTTTGAACTTGGTGATCACAGAACGCACTGGGGGAGGGAAGGGGGGAGGAAAGGAAGGGATCAAGTGTGTGTAGGGGTGTCCCCCTGGGTTCATAAGAAAGGTAGTCCCTGCTGGAGCCGCCAGTCGCGTCTCTGCAGAGAGGAGTCATAGCAGGGGTGGGAGTTAAAGCCAGGCACCATGGTGGCAGTGGGGTGCAATCACTGGGGAAACATGCGGATTCTGGGAAGTGTCCCTCCTGTTCCTGGCTCCAGCCAGGTGAGATGGCACGAGGGGGACAGGAATCAGATGCTCAGGTGTCAAAGCAGGGATAAGGACAGGCAAAATAAATAACCCCCCAACCCCCATCGTCACTCTGCTGCAACACGACACAAAGGTTTAAAGATCTGGGCCCAAGGACTCCTGGGTCCCTTCAAGCAAGCTCTGGTGGGAAGAGGTTTCCCCACCCCCCACCAGGCCTGTCTGCCCCAGGTTGCCCTAGAATGGGGGCAGTTCAGACCCTGGGTCACTGAAGTTGATAGGAAGAACTGTGATGTCAATGGCCTAAGCCTGCTGTTTGCCCAAAGGAGCCAAGGGCAAGAGCCAAAGGGCCAATTTAAAGGACGTGGACCTGGGGGGCCAGAGGAGGCACCACAGCCGAGGGGAGCCCACGCCCTGGCCGGCAGGGCACATGGGCTGAGGCAGTCTGCTCCTGCCAGCCCTGTCCTACCTTGGAGCCTCCCTCCTGCAGGGGAGCCAGACATCGGGCACAATGACACCTAGTGTCCCCCTCCCTGGGGGCTGCTCCAACCTTCCCCGGCCTGGCGGGGACAACCACGTTGATTTCCAAGCCGATCCCTGCCCCCATGGGGGCCTGAGGGGCGGAAACGCAGTTCCTTACACTTGAGGGTGGGCACCATGCCCTTGCCCTCAGAAAAGCCAGAAAGCTGGGGTGTTTTAGGGGGGAAGTCTGGGGAGGGGGGGGCCAGTTTGGGGGTTTCAGGGAAGATGCCTCCTCCCTCCTTCCCTCGCTGCCCAACCCCGGGTCTGTCCCCGGTGGACACCCCTCAGGGCTCTGATAGGCACTGCTCCAAGGCGGCCATGCGGTAGTGGCTGGCCGTCTCCTCACCCGCCTGCAGCCTCATGGCCTCCCGGCACAGCCGGTTGGCCCGCGCCAACTCCACCAGGACACCCTGATAGGCGGCCACCATCTCAGGCTTGACAGAGTTGGGGCTGACACTGCCTAGCAGCTGGAGCAGCTCCTGGGGCCAGCGGGAGCGCAGGGCAGCAGGGGCCAGCCAGGGCAGCAGCGGCACACAGCCGGTGAAGGCCTGCATGCCCAGGAACCAGAGCTCCTGCAGGTCAGCCCAGATGCCCTCATACTCAGGGGACAGGGCTAGCACTGCCTGGTCTGAGCCCGGGGTGGCCCGCGCCACGTGGGACTGCGATAGGAAGAGGATGGCAGCTGCGAAGAACCCTCGGGATGCTGGTGTTCCCTGAAGAGCTGCAAGGTACAGAGGGAGCAGGACATGAATCAGACAGGCCAGCTGCTGTGCCAGACCCTTCCCTAGCCCTCTGTGTAGACACATACAGGAGCCAGGGCACAGCCTGGAATCAGACTGCCTGCGTTCAAAACCTGCCTCAGATGCTCACTGTGTGACCTTGGGTAATTAACCTTTCTGGGTCTCCTGTAACATGGGCCAATAGTGCTCATCTTAGAAATTTGTTGTGAGAATTAAATGTGATCATCTTGGTACACTCAACCACCAAGACCTCTACTGGCACAGGAGGTGGGGGTGAGCCACAGGGTCAGATGGGAGAGAGAGCCCCTCGGGGATCTGGACACAGAGCTCAGACTCAGGTTAAAGGGGTTGCACCAGTTTGATCCTTGGGCCAGAAGAGGGCGCCATAGAGGAACAAGAGCAAGTGACCCTGCTTTGCTTACGGGCTGTTCAGGGGGTGACCCTGACACTACAGGTGCTCTTCAGGAAGCTGTCAGCCTAACCTGGTGGTATTTGAGGGTGAGCCAGAACTGGGACCATGGGGGCTGTGGAGATGCAGGCTGGGACTGAGAGTGCAGAGTGGGCTCCTGGTGTACAGGGATGTGCGCCCCTTCCCATGGCTGGGTACCCTGCTGGGATCCCCACCAAAGGAACACAGAGGCAGTGGAGGGTATGGGCACGTTACACCCTGTTCCCAGGCATCTGCTCAGCTCCTCCAACCTGACAGATGGGGCACAGGGAACAGGCAGGGACAGAGGGACCCAAGCAGACACCCACGGCCAAAGTGGGAGACACAGAGGGCTGTCAGGGGCTGGAGGGGACGTCCCTCCCCCTGCAAACAGCCAGAGTGAGGCAGAGCTAGGGAGAAGGTGTGCACAGAGGGACACCAAGTGCTGATGCCTGTCACTGACGGGGGTGAGGTGCCGAGCAGAGCAGAGAAAAACATCAATGGAAGGAAGTCAGGTTTCTGACTCAAGGCCTGGGTGGGGGCGGCTCCACCTTAAAAACACTGGATTCAGATTCCTCTGGCTGCCAGGGATTCCAGGTGCCTATGCCTGTGCCTGTGAGCAGGTCTGTACTTAACACCCACCAGACCTTGCCTTAAAAGTCTTCAGAAGAAGGAGAATGTTAGCATTTTGGGAAGAACGGTGGGGGTGGGGGATGGAGATACACTGCAAAGATTTCCTCTTGCTTAGAGAATTCTGCAAAACCATCTTCTGAAAATGATGACTTTTGCCCCAAACACAGGAGGTCCACCCAGGTATTCCATTAGGACTGGATCCCCAGTTCTTACCTGGAGAGGTGCTAAGGAGCCGGGCCATGAGAAGCCCCAGGGTGGCCACGTTAGCAGCCAGAAGCAGCCTTCCCTGTTGTTGCACTAGTGCCGGTAGCGATGTCATCAGGGTGTTCATAAGAGATGTGAAGCAGGCATCACGCCTGGAAAAGAAAGCGGGGAAGGATGGAGGTAGGTGGGGGTCTAGTACAGCCAAATCAAGCCCTTGGCAAGAAATTAGGCAGCAGGGTGAAGAATTAACTTTGGGCCCCAAACATAGCATCTGGGGGGCAGAGATTGGAGCAGGCAGACATGCTGAGATAGTACCTGGGGGTTCCAGATATGCCGAATCCTTGTGTGGGGCTGGCTATGCCTACTCTGAAACCCCCATTCTAGCACTAACAAATCCACGGGCATGGGGGGCAAAGTAGGAGACTGAGAATTGAGGCAACTGGGCAGCCCCCTTTGCCTGCTCCGGCCTCCTCCCCCCCTCTCCCGAGCCCCTCACTTGATCAGCCCTGGTGCGGTGACCACGAGGTTGAGGAAGATGTGGCAGCAGGTCTGGAGGCCAATCTCCACGCTGTCGGGCAGCACCGAGGTGTCGTGGCCAGGGGATGTGAGCTCCCACTGCTGCAGGAAATACTTGCACAGAAGCGAGGGGGCACCTTCCTTGATCAGGATCTCCCGGGGCCCATCTTCGACGGTCAGGTGGCACCAGCCAGGCAGGAGGAGCCTGGGGATGTGGAAGGGACAGATGTGTGTGGGGTTGGGAGAGGTAAAGCACATAGATTCCCTTTTTAGGGAAATCTTGCCTAAGAGAAATGGAAGTAGGGGAGAAAGACACATCCTCGCAGGTACCACAGAAAATGCACAAGCTTCAGAGTCGCACAACCCAGGACCGAACTTGGCCTCTGCCACAAAGTGTGACTGTGGGCAAGTGACTTTAATCTCTATGAGCCTCAGTTTCCTAATCTTGTTTTTGTTTTTTTTTTTGTTTTTTTTTGAGACGGAGTCTCGCTCTGTCGCCCACGCTGGAGTACAGTGGCTGGATCTCAGCTCACTGCAAGCTCCGCCTCCCGGGTTGATGCCATTCTCCTGCCTCAGCCTCCCGAGTAGCTGGGACTACAGGCGCCCGCCACCTCGCCCGGCTATTTTTTTTGTATTTTTTAGTAGAGATGGGGTTTCACCGTGTTAGCCAGGATGGTCTCGATCTCCTGACCTCGTGATCCGCCCGTCTCGGCCTCCCAAAGTGCTGGGATTACAGGCTTGAGCCACCGCGCCCGGCCCAGTTTCCTAATCTTTCATATGTGAACGAGACTTCTGTTAGATTTACCATGTGGACCAAATGAGATCATTTTGGTAAAGGGTATAGCAAAATACCTGGCTCGTAGTAGGTGCTTAATAAGTTCTCTTTTAACTGAGAAATCTGGGGTTGGCAAGTGACACCTGGCAGCCGAGGAGTCCTGTGGGAACAAGCCCCCCAAAACAGAAATAACCCTAAGGGAAATCTCATGGCCCAATCAGGAAGCCTGGCACAACTCAGCTTGTGAGGAGGGGTGTCCTTGTATTATGCTTTTCTGTAGAATGATCTAGCTGGACAGACTGTAACTACAGACTCACCGGAGAGCGTCTCCTGGCCAGGTGGGCCCTGGGGTGGTGGGGGAGATGGCCAGGTTGGCCACCTGCTGGGAAAGGTCATTGGCCTCCTCGGCCTCCTCGTAGAGGGTCTTGGCATAGCGGACGAGGAAGGGCAGCAGCTGGCACACCTCCTTACGCAAGGATGAGGTCTCCTCGGCCAGCCAGGCACCCAGGATCCGCACCGAGGCAAACACAAAGGGCTCCTTCTGCTTCTCTGACCCCACCTGTTGCCACAGGACCCCCTTGAGATGGAGCAGGACCAGAGACCCTCCCTGCCTTGCCAGAGGCCAGCCAGCTAGAAATAATACAATTGGAAGGGAATTCTGGCCTGTGAGCCTTTCAAAGGCAGGCCCCAACCCTTATTCTGTCCCATGAACCCAGCACTTAGCATGTGGTAGGGACACACATGAGGGCCTGGCACAGAGTGAGCCAGGCCCTCCATGCATGTCTGCTGAGTGAACTGGGCCTGAGTAAATTGAGTGACATGCCCCCGTACTCACTGAGGCTCCAGTCACATCTCCCTATCTCCCTACCTCTGAAGTGTCTCAAGGTTAGAAGGAATTTCACAGGTCAAAAGCTAAGTTAAACGCTCTTTACAGCAGCTCTGACCTACGGCGGGAGGGCAGGTTCCTGGCTACCGTGTAACTGCTCCCAATGGTGGGAATGAGGGGATGCTCTCTTTTGGGCTAAGTCAGAAAAAAGACATGAGCTTAGTGTGGTGCATGGAATATACGGCTGGTGAGCTCGGTGGCTGGAGCAGGCCATTCAAGATACCAGAGTCTTGAGTGAATCCCTGTGGGACAGGACAGCTGGCCTCTCAGGCAGGGAGGCAGGAGGGGATGCAGGGGATGCAGGGGAGGCAGGCGAACTGATCTAGCCGGACCTCTACAGAGGCCAGGAACCAGGCAGCCCTGCTTCTCTTCCCTGCACCACTAGAAGTTCGGGTGTGTGCGTGTATAGAACAATGCTATGGAGTGAGCAGAACAGACTGCTTCAATCTTGTGTGCATGTGTTGCGGAGAGGTGTGTGGCGTGTAGTGTGTGTGTATTGGGGGGAGCGTTTGAGTGGGAGGTTACTGTGTTGTGTGTGCGTGTGTGTGTGTACTGTGATGTGAGTGCACATATGGTGTGTGGTATGGTGCTTGTGTGGAGGGAGGGAGAGAGGGAGGTTGGGCCGCACGCTACTCCCTGGAGTGCTGGCTACAGGATCAGCTTGTGTGGACATGCAGCTTCACTGTCTCCCGTTATTCTCCTCCCCCTTGCCTCCCAGCTCCAGCACTGGCTCCCCCCATACTGGGCCCCCTCTGTGGGTCACTGCACCCTCACCTGCAGCAGGTAGTGGATAACAGCCCCTATGGCCTCCTTCATGACGCTCACGAGCTGCACCTTCTGTGGCTCCTTAAGCAGTGACTGCTCACAGCGAGTGCATTCCTGGATCCCCAACTCCATGAGGGCATAGCAGGCGGTCACCACATCCTCTTTCACCTCCGTGCCCGTCTCCTCCAGTGCCAGCCGCACTTCCACGCACGCCAGATTCACCAGCAGGGCGAGGAACTTGCTCCCGGAGCTGCCCGCCGGGATCCAGTCGGAGCCGCAGGCGTGTGCCAGGCGGGCTGCCAGCTTCAGTGCAGGGTTGCGCTGCCAGGAGCTCAGCTTGCTTCCCAGGATGCGTGCCAGCCCGGCCTGCAGATCCCGGTAGCATTCAGGGGGCACGGTCGTCGGGGGCAAAAAGAGGGGCAGCAGCTGGCAGAGCTCAAACTTGCTGGCATCCTCAGCTTTCTGGAAATCCTCACTGAGGCCCCGCAACACGGCCAGCAGATCGGGCTCCGCCTCCTTCCAGCACTGTGTCTCGGCAGCAGCCAGCAGCCCCACCAGGAGTGCCAGGGCCTGGTCAAAGCCATAGCCATGCCCCAGGTATGCCTGGCATAGGGCAGACACGGTGCCACCAGCAATGAGGTGCCGAGGCCCTCTGGGGGTGCCTGCTACAGCCGTCAGGCACTGGTAGGTGTCATCAATCATGGAGCGGCGGGCAGCATCGTCCGGGTCCCCCCGGGCTGTGAGGAAGGTGCTAAGAATGGGAATCTTGTTCAGGACTTGGGGATGGGCGGCCAGTTCGGGGTCACTGCAGAAGCAGGCCAGCAGGGCCACGCCCAAAGCCCGCAGAACATGGTCAGGGCAGCCATCCGGCGCCTCCTTGGTGGTCAGGAGACGATTGGGGAAGGTGAAGCCGACAGCATCGAAGATCCGCCGCCGAGTTTTGGCATCTATGTCACCTGCTTTGACTGCCTTGGTCACCTATAGGGGGTATGTGCTATCATCAGGATAAAAGGAAGACGTGGCAAAGACTGTCCCTCTCCTGCACCCCGGGGCACTGAGGACTAACAGGATGAGGTTATGCAACAGGACTCATCTGGAGTCATTTCATCCAGCTCCTTCTTTCTCCTTTGAGGCAGATAAATATGACCTCTGGGATCCCTCTCATCTGTGACTGTCCCATGGAAGTGAGGTCTAGTCTTCCTCAACCATTCATTTGAGCATTTCAACACCTGGCCAGTTGAGAAGTTCTTCCTGATGTCTAAATGCCCACAACCTGGGATGGAAGGGGCTTAGAACTCAGTGTTTAAGATCCCCCAAGGATTTAGGGTCCTTCCTTAATTGCTCCCTCCAGAGAAGTCCCTGATCCATTTCTGCCACCTTCTCCGGGGAAATGGCTCCTGTGTCTCGCCGTTCCGCCTGTCAAAACATTTCCCCTTACATTTCACCTAAACACCTCCTCTGCTGCAGTGTGAGCCCTTGACTCCAGAGCCTTCTCCTTGTTGCCATGGCAAACAAGCAGCGGCTGTACTCCCTCCTCCCTTCACCCCCCACACACAACCCCCCCTTCCTAGCACTGCAGCTTCTGCTCTGCTGTCCCCAGCTTGAGTTCCTCCAAAAAGGCTAAGCCCCGAACTAGCTCCCATTCCTTAACCTACCTACTGCCATCCTGGCCATCTCCTAGGACCCCTTCCCAGACACTTCCAGCCCTGCTACTCTCTCCAGGCCCAGAACAACCATCCCCAGCCCTCAAGTACTCTGCACTAGTTACTACCTGCTGCTGTTACCCTGTGAGTCAGCTCCCATCTGCTCTGGGACACCCCAGAAAACAGACCCAGGCAGCCTCCTCCAAGGCCCCTAGTGCCACAGCCTTATTCAGTCCCATTCTCCCCTTTGCCCCCATTCTCAGGGGGAGCAAGAAGAGCACAAAGGTAGGGGTCTTGGGCCTTTTTGGTGCCTCCAGGGTTGCTAGCACTACCTACATATCCTTGGGGACTCACTGACCCCATTCCTTGGGGGCCCAACCACCCAGCCCTTCCCACCTCCCAATTTTTAGCCAGTTCCTTACTAGCAGCAGGGCTGCAAACTGCTCGCTGTCATTCTTGGCCTCACGGAGGGCTCCCAGGTAGCGCTCCAGGGTGGGGTTTCGGCCCTCTGCCTGGTTCAGAGCTGGCTCGCAATCCGAGGCCATGATGCCCGCCTTGCCCAACTGTGAACACAAGAGGGACTGAGCATCCCTCTGCAGAGGAGGGACGGGGGTGGGGTGGGGGTGAGAGTGGAGGATGGAGGGAGGGAGGGATTAGCACAGAGGGAGGGGAGGAGAGGATCTGGAGGGATGGGCTCCTCAGGACTGACTTCCCCTGGGGAAGCCCCTTGAAGGGGCTGGATCTGCAAACCCTTAAGGATAAAGAAGGGACCCTGGTCCAAGGTCACCTCCAGAAAGCGGGAAAGAAGGACCATGCATGCTGCTGCTCAGCTGGACAGCTCTCCTCACCAGTCTCCTGGGGGTGGGCGGGGGCTGGCCCCACTGCTCAGCTGTCCCCCTGGCACCAGAGGCTGGGTTTTATCTCCCTCCACAGGGACACAGAGGGAGTGAGTGGTGAGGACAGACAGGGAGGAATGGAGACATACATGGTTGAAGTTCGATTATCCGGACTCAGGCTGACATGGGAGAAAAGGACACCCTAGGCTTCCTTTCCCCTCCCTTCTTCAGAGGCAGAGATACGCTTCAGAAGTGAGAATACAAGGTGCTCACCAGGGAAGGCTTGGAGGCCCCTCTGGGGACCCCACCCCTCCAGCCAGGGCTCTCAGTCGCCCCCGCAGGCTCCTTGCCTCCTCTCCTTTCCCTCCCTCGGGTAGAGGCTGCAGCAGCAGCGGCAGCAGCGGCAGCAGCAGAATTAACCCCTTGCGCTCCCTCTTCTCGCCCTCCCCGTCCCGCTACCAGCCTGTGGATGCCGGCAGGGGCTGGAGAAGCAAGAGGGGGTCCCGGATAGTTCCCAGGACAACGGAGAATCCAAAAGCCGGATAATCGAAGCGGGGCTGCTGAGATGGGGAGATGAGAAAGGGAGCAGGGTTCCTGGCGGTCACCACCTGTCCCGCCGCAGCCAGGTCACAACACGACATTGATGAAGTCACGACAGGGCGGCGATGAGATCACACTTCACGATGGCGCGGTGATGTCACGGAGAGATCACGTCAAAATCACGACATGGGAGACAGCCCCCAAAGATGACAGGGCAAATTAAAAAAAAAAGATATATATTGAAAAGGGCTGTGACAAAATGGAGTCTCGACAGAGCACGATGGTGTCGCGATATGGCGCGATGGAGTCGCGATAGGGTCCCCGGGGTGTGTCGGCATCGATCAGCGCCGGCTCGGAGAGGCCCCGGCTGGGATGCAGGGGAGGGCCCGAAGGGGGCTGAGCTCACCAGGCTGCGGCCCCGAGCGGCGAAGTCTTCTCCCAGCGCGATGCTCCGGGAGCCTCGGGCCGCTGCTCACGCCGCGTTGCCCACTCCTAGCTCCAGGCTGCTGCAGCTCCACCCCCACCCCCGCACCGCTCTCGACCAATCCGCGGCTGCTTCACTCCGCGCTCTGGCCAATAGCAAGTCAGGGCGCTAAGCCGTAGGGGGTACCGCCGTTGCCGCCATGTTGCTTGTGGGTATTGCCCGAGTCTGGGGCCTGGGGCTCGCGCGAAGGGGGCAAGGTGCAGACTGCCTCTGGAAAGCGGGCGGCAAGAGGTTGGGGGCCCCGATTCCTTCGCTTGTGCGTAGTTTTACCCGCCCAGCACTGCCCCTCTTCCCCCTTGGGCTCGCGGCCGGCATTGCGCTTCCCGGGGGAGGGGCGGGAGGGCTTGGTTAGCACGGAGAGTGTGTTTCCGGGTCGGTCCCGGGGAGGTGGGAGGAGGCGGCGTTTCCGGCCGCCGTCGCTGTCCAGGGAGGCTGAGGCGAGAGGTAGCTGTCCGGGTGGGGAGCCCGCACTACCTTCTTCCTCTTCCTCCTCCTCCGGGTGAGGGGAGCGAAGGTTGGGGTTCCCCGAGCCCATGGACCAGGAGGAGGCGGAGGCCGCCGAGAGCCGGGGCCGCGCTATGTGGCCCTGAGCCCCGGTAGGTTGCCGGGGGCGGCTGGCTGCCAGGCCGAGGACCATGGGCTCAGGGGAGGGGCAAGCGGGACGGGCGATGCCAGCGGGTGCGCTGGCCGGATGTTGGGTCCGGAGGTGGCGCCCCTGGCTCGGCCAGGGCAGCCAGTTGCTTCTGGCCTTGCAGGTGCGCAGCTTGGGTCCCAGGCTGAACCCCGCCTCTCTCGGGCCCGGGCCTAGTCATGCAGCTCCCTCCATCCTTTGACAGCCAGGCAGACAGCCAGGGTTCGGGACGCTGCCGTCCTTCTTCCACCTTCGACCTCTGCAGCCTAGCCTTTAGTTGCTGTCTCTGATCTTTGGTCTCCCCACAGAGATAGAAAGTTGATGCAGAATAAAGAGGGGACGGGGTTGAGCACGATGTGTCCATTATAATGTGAAACCTGCCTCATCCAGGATTTTGAAAATTATGCCCTACAGAGGGTCCTGTAGTGGCTGCAGTGAGCACAGAGGTGAAATGAAGGAAGTCAAAATTGATAACCTCTGGCGGGATTCCAGGAACGCTTTGGCTTCTGGTCTCATAGTGGTTGTGTCCAACTGACAGTAGTTGCAGTTAGTGAAGAACATTAGCTGACTGTCTTGTGCTTTCGTCTGTGATTAACAGACTGAAAACTAGGAACAAATTGGAAAGACGACCTCCCAGAACAATCTGTTCATTTTTCCAGCTATTTGGAAAACAATGTCTGCAAATATAAGCAAAGCTATTCATGGCAGCCTGTTCTGTAACTTTCCCAAATATCTGAGACTTTTTAAAAAAGAGCTTTATTCTCGATTACTCATACCAACTGAATAGGCTATTTCAGACGTGCTCCGTCGTTGTTCAAACATATCTTATCGCTGTGTACATAAATGGAGTTCCACGTATGTAGTTGACAGACTGAACTATGATACGTCCCCCATCAACCTGAAGTATTAAGTAAACATTACCCCCTGCTCTGTCTGAACAGCTGCTGCAACAGAGAGTGCTTTTATTTTGGGTGTACTTGTAACGCCCTAAATGCCAGAACTATTGTGAGCTTTTCTAGATTTTCATTTGTCAAGTATTGTGGGGGTGTGTGTTCTCTCCCTGGGTTGTTACCCTTTGATTCAATAACAAACAATTTGGATCTTGGTGACGTGTTGTTGTTCTTGCCTTTGGTCAGCAAGCCTTTAACTGGACCCTAGCAGTGATTTGTGCTCTTAGGCAATTACAGGTTTCGGAGGAATAACTGGTTAGGAGTTCAAATGAAATTAACTCTGCCTTTCTCTTATGCAGGATTTGTTAGACATTGCACTTCTAATCAGCTTGTTAGTCCAGTGGTGTTTATTACTCCATTTTTCAAAAGCTATTCATTTCTTTTCTGCTTCTCCCACCTACCTGTCAGGCTATTGATGACAGCTGTTGAGTCACCTTGAGTTTTAAATCCTTTTGTGGTAGGCAGAAATGTGTTGGGTAAGATTCATACACACACATACACACACACATGCATACTCACTCGTTCCGTCTTGGGAGGCTAGAGAAGTTGCTGGATGTACTTTCTAACTTAGGCTCCATTTCATAATCTCTTGAACATGTCTCTGGCCCACACACCTCCTTTCTGCCCCCTGCTCCCTGAAATACAACTACAAAACAACTAGAAGTAGGAATGGATGGAAGAGAATGAGAACGATGAAGTCTTTCAGATGCGTGTGGTTCTGCGAAAGCGTTTTCTTGGGTGGGCTGCACCTTAGTTTTGCAGCTGTGTGTATGTCTGTCCGTTTCCTGGTATTAGTCAGCATTGGTATCCAGCCCAGGCAATGCTGATCTCCCTGTATGCTGGCTATGGATAGGAATTAGGGGTTGCCAGCCTGTCATTTGCTGAATGTAGATGACAGGTACATAGTTGGACAGAAGTTTTTGAATTGCTTCTTCAGAACTCAGTCAACCCTCATAATGTTGCCAGTATTTACGTACTAGTTTAGACAATATAGCAAAGCTTTGTAAGAGGGAAGAAATTTATGGTAAATGAGTTTTTCTGCTGGAAGAGACCTAAATCATCCAGCCCCTAGATTCTGGTGTAGCCAGCATAGTGCCTGACATAAATATTTGTTGAATGCAGGGATTGGGGTGGATAGCATTGAGGTGTAAATTGAATAGATTTTCATGATAATAGTGGTGGGCGGGGACAGTAGCAGACTGGAGAGTGCATGCCCTGCCTAAAGACATTTGCGTTCAGAAATTTTGAAAATACTGGGCCAGACGTAATCCTCAGGTTACTTTACCTCTGAGGGTGCAACCTCTTCTCCTCAAAAGTAAGAAAGTGTGTTTGGTCAAAGTCACAAAGCTGTTAGTAACAGAACTGCAACTAAAACTCAGATCTTCTTGTCTGTGGGCTGTTGCTCTTTCCATTCTACCACATAGGTGATTTACTGTTAGATTAAAAAAAAAGGAATATAAAGTTTCAGTTTTCAGTGGATTCATTTCACATCCCTTGCTGTGTTGTTATTGTGCTAATTATAGGCTACCTCAAAGCCCAAGTTTAAAATTTATAGGCAGGGTTGAGCCATTAAAGGCAAACTTGAAATTTTTCTTTCCCCTAATCCCCTAATCCCCTAATCCCCTAATACATTCTCTAGCATTCCACATTTCCAGGAATTAATTATTAATTACTTGGCATGTAATTTCTTCTCTTTCTGTCCTTCTAGTGTACTGGTTCTGCCTGTCTGGAAGGCCATGGAGAAGCGGCTGGGAGTCAAGCCAAGTCCTGCTTCCTGGATTTTATCAGGATATTATTGGCAGACATCTGCGAAGTGGTTGAGAAGCCTGTACCTGTTTTATACTTGCTTTTGCTTCAGTGTTCTGTGGTTGTCAACAGGTACCATTTTCTTTATAGATTTAAGATTTTTTTTTTTAAGAAAAGAGCACTTCGTGTGAGTCCCTCAGTTCATTTTAAGGACTATTAGGAGGCAGAAAAGCAATCTGCTAATTGACAGAAATGGTCATCCTTTTGGTGAATACTCAGTCTTTTGGGTTTATTTATTTGTTTTGTTTTGGAACCAGAATTTAAACTGGATTCTTTTTCATAAGGGAGAATTGGCATAACCGTTTTAAGACTTGATAAAAGTTTATTGAAAATAAAAAGGTTTCAAAGTTGGACAGATCTGGGCCCTGGAACTGGATATTTCTACCTAATGACTGTAAAACCTTGAGCAAATTACCTGTTATCTTTGAGGAAGGATCATATCTACCTCATAGTTTGATTTGAGGGATAGTATAATTAAAGCATGTAGCACAGCACTCAACATGGGTGCTTAGTCTTGCTATTGCCCTGGCTGGCCTTGAACTTCCTTTCCTTTCCTAAAGGAATTTACACTTATGGGAAAAATGCGTTCATTACTTTTTCCATAGAAAGGGGCTATGTTGATAGATTTCGTAGACTATGCTTTCCTCCTAGAGGTTATTTCACCAGGGTAAAGCCTCTTGCCAGGAATCAGTGCCAAGAAGACTAAATTTCAAAGGAGAAAGCTAGCTTGCTTGCTTTCTTTCTCTTTCTTTCTTTCTTTCTTTCTTTCTTTCTTTCTTTCTTTCTTTCTTTCTTTCTTTCTTTCTTTCTTTTCTTTTCTTTTCTTTTCTTTCTTTCTTTTGTTGATATTATTGCTTTCATAGTATGAGTGTGAGAAAACAGCAATTTGAGAAAGATTTCTGAGTATGCTGCCATTCTGGCCAGTGACCAAAAACCTTTTGCTGTAATGACCACCGTCTGGGATAACTGATCAGCCTTTTCCCCTTATAATTACAAAGATTTCTGTTGCTTTCCTAAGGGAGTTGGTGGTCATGATTTTGAAACTGTAGTAATTATTGTATTTAGCAATTTCAGTAACATTAGCTTTGAGGTTTTTGTTGTCTTGCAGTGGTGGTTGATGATTACATAATTTAGCAGTGGAAGTTGCACTTGACAGAAAGCTGATCTACATGTTTTTTTTTTTCCCCAGATGATGCTTTGCTGGGACAGCTGACTATTTCAGGTCAACATTTTATATAAGATCGTTAGAATTAAATAAGGAATTGATTTAGCACCATCAGAGTAGGGAAAAAATCACTTTTTTTTAAAAAAAGAGATGGGTTCTTGTTGCCCAGGCTGGAGTACAATGGTGCAACCATAGCTGCCTGCAGCCTCAAACTCCTGGGCTCAAGCTATCCTCTTGCCTCAGCCTCCAGGCATGAGCTAGTATGCCTGGCTAATTTGTTTTTATTTTTATTTTTGAGACAGTATCACTCCGTCACCTAGGCTGGAGTGCAGTGGCACAATCTCGGCTCACTGCAAACTCTGCCTCCCGGGTTCAAGCAATTCTCCTGCCTCAGCCTCCCGAGTAGCTGGAATTATAGGCGCCCACCACCACGCCTGGCTAATTTTTATATTTTATAATTTTTATATTTTATTAGAGATAGGGTTTTGTCACGTTGGCCATGCTGGTCTCAAACTCCTGACCTTAAGTAATCTGCGTGCCTTTACTTCCCAAAGTGCTGAGATTACAGACGTGAGCCACTGCACCCATCTGCCTGGCTAATTTTTACATTTTTTTTAGAGATGGGGTCTTGTTATTTTGCCCAGGTTGGTCTCGAACTCCTGGCTTCAGTCGATCCTCCAACCTTGGCCTACTGAATAGCTGGGATTGCAGGCACCAACCACCATGCCTGGTGTAAATTTACATTTTTTGAAGCACACCTACCACATACCAGACTCCTAATTATAAACATTACATACCTCATCTCATTTAATCTTCATGATAACCCTAAAACAGATCGTTTTCTTCTCGTTTTATAGATAAGGAAATTGAGGCCTAGAGAGGCAAAATGACTTGACCAAGGTTACATAGCAAGAACATGATGGAGCTAGGATTCTAAACCCAGGTTTGTCCACTGTAGAGCTCATACCCTTTCTCTTCTGGTACTCTGCCTTCCGACCACAGGTGATGTTTTGGAGGACCAAAGGCAATTTTTTTTTTTTTTGAAACGGAGTCTTACTCTGCTGCCAGGCTGGAGTACAGTGCCTCTGTCTCTGCTCACTGCAACCTCCACCTCCTGGGTTCAAGTGATTCTCCTGCCTCAGCCTCCCGAGTAGCTGGGACTACAGGTGCCCGCCACCACACCCAGCTAACTTTTGTATCTTTAGTAGAGATGGGGTTTCACCATGTTGGCCAGGATGGTCTCCATCTTTTGACCTCATGATCTGCCCGCCTCAGCCTCCCAAAGTGCTGGGATTACAGGCATGAGCCACCATACCCGGCGGCAATTTTTTTTTTTTACCCAGTACCATGGTAAGCAGCTTGTTATTTGAGAGATTCAAAGTACAGAGGATGAAGAAGCAATTCCAAGTCTTTCTGTGCTTTCCAATCTAGCACTTGCTTAAACACAGCATTGTAGGCTCATTGTGCAAGTCTTTAGTAACCTTGAGCTTAGTGCTTAAAAACAGCACCCTAATTAAGTATAGAAGTGCAAAGGTGGTGGTGTTAGGAGTAGTTCTAGGGGGGATTAGGTTATGCCAGATGTATTTTAGAAAAATGGGGAGCTTTTACAACGGAAATTAAAAGATCAAGAGCCATGTATGTTCAAATGTGTGTTCACATTGAGGGAACATGCAAGCAACATGTGACAGACATATTTGTTACATACTTTGATTTAATTGGAGCTCCTTCCCATTTTTTTTTTAAAGGAATATCCTAATAGAAAAAATAAATAGGGCTGGGTGTGTTGGCTCATGCTTGTAATCCCAGCACCTTGGGAGGCGAGGTGGGTGGATCACCTGAGGTTAGGAGTTCAAGACCAGTCTGACCAACATGGTGAAACCCTGTCTCTACTAAAAATACAAAAAATTAGCCAGGCGTGATGGTGTGCACATGTAATCCCAGCGACTCAGGAGGCTGAGGCAGGAGAATTGCTAGAACCCAGGAGGTGGAGGTTGCAGTGAGCCATAACCGCACCACAGCACTCCAGCCTGGCCAACAGAGCGAGACTCCATCTAAAAAAAAAAAAAAAAAAAAAAAGAAAAAATAAAAGGCATAAACAGAGTGCCATAAATAAGAAATTAAAATGAGCATATTTAAAATGTTCATTCTCATTACCAATCAAAACTACAGTTTAAAATGAAATATCCTTTTAAATTTGTCATATTGATGAAGATTAAAGTAAAAATATCTAGTGCTGCCAAGGGGTGATGTGGTTGTCCTCATACAGTGCTGACGAGTTTGAACAGAGAACTTCTTGGCATAAATATCAAGAGCCCTAAAAGAAATTCATATTTTTGACTCAATTCTTCATTTAAGAATTTATCTGAAGGATACATTTAGATAGTTGTGAATGAGAGCTCTCATCAACACTCATTTATTCTGTGCTGCAAAATATTGCTAAAACCTGCTTGATTATAGGAGAGTGGTGGAATCTTTGCATCTCCACATGGTGGGATATTATTGAGTCTTAAAATTCATATTTTAAAAGAAAAGCTGGTGTGGTGGCACACGTCTCTAGTCCCAGCTACTCAGGGGGCCAAGATGGGAGGATTGCTTGAGCCTAAGAGTTTGAGACCAGTCGGCAACATAGTGAGGCCCTGTCTCTTTAGAATTAAAAAATGTTTAATAATTGTAAAAAAAAAAGTACACGGGAAAATGCTCCTAATATTAAATGATAAAATCAAGTTATGCAACTACATATTCAACATGGTGTCAATTCTGTGAAAAGAAGAGAAAGTTATATAATAGAAAACAGTCTGAAACAAGATGTACAACTAAATATTTATGTATTTTTTTTGACTAGAGGAATTATTATCTCTTTATATTTTTCTGTGTTTTCCAGGCCTTTCTTTGGTATACTTGTATACCTTTTTATATAAGGGGGAAAACAACCTACTTGAAAAAGCAACAACAAAATAATAACAGCAAAAACCTATCCGTGGGAGCCTGAGTCAGTATTTCTCTACTCATGAGTTTACTTAGTGTTTACCTGAGTGTTTACTTTTTTTCCAGATAAAATGCATTCTTGATTCCTGCTGTTATTTAGCTCATGGATTATTTCTGAAAAACTAACCAAATTAAGGCAGCTCTGCAGTTATCCTTCACTCCCGTTTCCCACTTAGGAGTTTGCTCCATCTTTGGTAGAGCCCCAGGCAGCTGTTGACTTATACATGGTGAGCTTTTGTATTTCCACTTTTGGGTTCGGTGCCGAGGCCCTACTGTTAGAAAGCATTGATTATTGAAAGCATTGATTACAATTTGATAAAAGATGGTCTATCTGTGTTTTCCTTGTGTGCCATTGAATGGCTATTTTTCTGTTTAATTTTATTGTTAAGTGGCTTGAAAAATAGCATTTTGGACCTGGGGATTCTCATCTGGAGACAAATAGGAAGTGATCTCAGGAGTTTGGAAATTCCTACAATAGATTGTCAGCTTCTTGAGAGCAGACATGTTGCCTCTTTTAGTTTTGCTGGGTATTCTTAGCGGGTACCAAGGGCTTGGCACATAGTAGATGCATAAAATATTTGTTGACTGAATAATAAATTACCAATAAGGGAATTGTTCCTTGCGAATTAAGCTTTAACAACAACACAATCAGAGCAGAGGTGTGGAAAGGCACTTTAAGGAGACACAATAATTTGGGACCAATTTTGTTGGTCCCAAAGCACTTTAAGGAGACACTTTGGGACCAACAAAATTGACTAAAATCTTAACAAATATATTAACACATACAAAGAAAGAATGTATACATCTGAAGAGTTATGTGTGCATGTTTGTGGGGGATGCAAGGACCTAATTGGCCCTAGAAATCTAAAACAAGGAGAATCACTGAAGTTAATGTCCTTAGGCCCAAAGCTAACAACTGGCTAGGAAAACTTGTACTGACATTTCCCTACCTCTGGGAAGGAGATTATACAGTTAGTTAATATGTATTTTGAGTACAGAGAAACATTATTCAATTCAGAACCATTTTTTGAGAATTTACTAGGAGTCTGCTTCTAGGCTAGGCACCAGGATAATAAAGACTAGTACATGGCCGGGCGCGGTGGCTCAAGCCTGTAATCCCAGCACTTTGGGAGGCCGAGACGGGTGGATCACGAGGTCAGGAGATCGAGACCATCCTGGCTAACACAGTGAAACCCCGTCTCTACTAAAAATACAAAAACTAGCCGGGCGAAGTGGCGGCCGCCTGTAGTCCCAGCTACTCGGGAGGCTGAGGCAGGAGAATGGCGTAAACCCGGGAGGCGGAGCTTGCAGTGAGCTGAGATCCGGCCACTGCACTCCAGCCTGGGCGACAGAGCGAGACTCCGTCTCAAAAAAAAAAAAAAAAAAAAAAAAGACTAGTACAGTACAGTCCTTTCCCTGGAATAACTACCAGTGGCAAGTGAAAAGGTAGAGGCCAGGTGCATTGGCTTATCCTAGCACTTTGAGAGGCTGAGGCAGGAGGATCACCCGAGGCCAGGAGTTCAAGACCAGCCTGGACAACATAGTTAGACCTCATCTCTACACAAATAAAAAATAAAAATTAGCCGGGTGTGGTGGTGGGCACTTGTAGTCCTAGCTACTTGAGAGGCTGAAATGAGAGGATCACCTGAGCCCAGGAGTTCAAGACTGCAGTGAGCTATGATCATGTCACTGTAGTCCAGCGTGGGGATAGAGGGAGACCCTGTCTCTCAAAAAAAAAAAAAAAAAAAAAAAAGGATGCAACGTGCAGAGTGCTGCTAGAACCATAGGAGAAGCATTTAGCTTGGAGGCAAAGAGGGTGCTCTAAGGAGTTCTTTCTAGAGAAGCTGATGCCTGAACAGAGTTGTGAAGGTTGAATTTGAAGGATTCAAAGGGTATTCCCAAGCAATGGGAATACAAGAGCAAAGGCACAAAAGTGAAACAGCGTGGTATATAGAAGAAACTCCACAAGCAGTTTAACACTACTGGAATATAAAGAGCAAAGCTGGATTGGCAGCTCCAGAAGAGGTAGGTGGTGGCTAGGTCACATACGAGATCTTTTGTGACTTAGCATGAAGCTTCATGCTAAGAAGCTTCATTTTTAATCTTTTTAGGTAGATGGTCTATAAATTTTTTTCATGATGCACTTTAATCCATTGAAAAATTGAGAGTGTACCCCTGTGTATATATTTATACATTATAGCATGTAATTTTGTACTAATAATGTCTTATGTATATGTAAGAGATGCCAAAAACAAAATTTTAAAGGGATCGACAAGCAAATATGAAGAAGTCTAATATTTTCCTTTCATGCCCCAGGGATTTGTCTTGTGCACCTCTTAAGGCAAACACTATAATGCATAATGCTTTAATACTAGTATTAAATATAAAACTGTATTAATACTGTATTAAATATACTATAATACTGGTAAATTTCTGGATAATTTTTGCAGTAGTGTAGAAGAATGATAATTGTCGAGATGGAGGTGAATGGAAAAGGGAGGGAGGTCAGGCTTAGAGGTTAGGGTATCCATTACGATGTTAATCAAACAGTCCAGGAGAAAGTTGGTGAGACTCTGTCTTCAAGGAACCTCTCAGTAATTTCACTCAATACAAACAAGTAGAGGTAGTCCTAAAGAGATGGGTAGAATTTAGGTGTTCTGTAGTAAAGAGATTAGAGGAATTTTTTTTTTTTTTTTTTTTTTTTTTTGAGACAGAGTCACACTCTGTGGCCCAGGCTGGACTGTAGTGGTACGATCTCAGCTCACTGCAACCTCAGCCTCCCGGGTTCAAGCAATTCTTGTGCCCCAGCCTTCCGAGTTGCTGGGACTACAGGGGTGCACCACCACACCTGGCTAAGTTTTGTATTTTTAGTAGAGATGGGGTTTTGCCATGTTGGCCAGGCTGGTGTCAAACTCCTGGCCTTGAGCAATGTACCCACCTTGGCCTCCCGGAGTGCTGGGATTACAGGCGTGAGCCACTGCACCTGGCCAAGAAGTTTTTAAAAATTGAGGTATAGCACTGTCTAATTCCAGAACTTTTTTCTCACCCCTAGAAGAAGCCCTGTACCCATTAGCAGTCACCCCCTATCCTCTCCTCCCCCAGCTACCAGAAACCACAAATCTGCTTTCTGACTCAAGGGATTTGCCTATTCTGGACATTTCATAAATGGAATCTTACAGTACATGGCCTTTTGCATCTGGCTTATTTCATTTAGCATAATATTTCCAAGGTTCATCCATATCCTAGGAGGTATCAGTACTTGGTTTCTTTTTATGGCTGAATAATATTCTGTTTTATGGATGTGCCACATTTTGTTTATCCATTCATCAGTTGATGGACATTGGGTTTTTTCTACTTTTTGGCTATGATGAACAATGTTGCTCTTAACATTTATGTATACATTTTTGTGTGAACATGTTTTTAATTTTCTTGGGTATCTGTATATATAGATAAATACATGTATTTATATATAAATAGTGCAATTGCTGGATCATGTATATATATGTATTACATATATATGCAATTCCACTTCACTATATATGTACCAATTACACTATATTAAAATATATATTCTATATATACATTTATATAAAATAAATGTATATATAAATAGTGGAATTGCTGGATTATATATAATCATAAATATATGTGTATATTATATATGTATATATTACATATAAATAGTGGAATTGCTGGATCATATGTATCACATATGATCACATATATTACATATCACATATATTATACATACATATCACATATGTATATTACATACATATCACATATATATTACATATATATGATCCAGCAATTCCACTATTTAGATATAATATATGTAATAATGTATATATGATCCAGCAATTCCACTGTTTATATATGTATATAATTTTATATATAAAATTTCACATATATATTTATATATAGGAGTGGAATTGCTGGATGATATGGTAACTCTTGGTTTAACTTTTTTGAGAAACTGTTTTCTACAGCAGCTGCACCATTTTACATTTCCACCAGTAATGTATGGGGGTTCCAGTTTCTCTGCATCCTTGCCAACACTTGTTATTGTTCATCTTTTTTATTATAGTAGAGAAGGTGTTGAAGGTTAGAAAAATCAAGGAAAGCTTCATGGAGGAAATGGAACTTGGCTTGGGCCTAATACATATTCAGTTTATAGATGGACAGACTGACACAGTAAGAGACAAGGACTAGGGCAACAACTAGAAGGGTATAGATTTCTCCATTATTTTGTTCATTTTTAAAATTACTTACCCAGTCAATAAATATTTATTGAGGCAGGCACTGTTCTTCGTGAAAGATTGCTGTCCAGTTCCCTGATTTGATCTTTGCAGTCACTGAAGCTTTCTGAAAGAGTAGACCACATTTGCTGTTTCCATTCTCCCACCTTTGTCTTCTTCTGAATTCAGTAAGGTCTGGCTTCTGCCCAAACCTTGGCTTTTGCCAGGGTAACTATTGATCTTCCTAGTTGGACACCTTTACTTCTTACCTTACTTAACATCTCTGCTGCATTTGACACCTTTGATTACCATCTTGAGACCATTTCCTCACTTGCCTTGAGTTACACCATGCTTTGTTTTGTCCTCCTCCTAGACAATGCATGGCACTTTCTAATTATTTTTCCCCCACTGTCTTCTCTCCCTTATGTCTTTTGTTTGTCAGGGTTCTGTTTCAACCCTTTTTTGTCCCACTTGTGCTCTCCCTGGGCAGTCTTATTCTTTTCCTCACTTGTAACCTATGTGCTTACTGCTTCCAAATTTATAACTATTCCTGAGCTCCAGACCACTTAGCCATCTGTATGTCGCACATCTCCAGCCAAGATGTCTCACGGCTGCCTCTAACTTAGTATAGTGAAACTGAACCTGTGATCTTTTACCCCCCTTTCTTCTCCTTTATTCCCTATAACCATGAAAAGACCACCTATAGCCATATTCTGAGGTAGAAATCCTTGAGTCTTTTTTTTTTTTTTCAAGGCTGAGTCTTGCTCTGTTGCCCAGGCTGGAGCCAGTGGCGTGATCTTGGCTCACTGCAACCTCTGCCTCTCAGGTTCAAGCGATTTTCCTGCCTCAGCCTCTTGAGTAACTGGGATTACAGGCACCTGCCACCACGCCCGGCTAATTTTTGTATTTTTACTACAGACAGGGTTTCACCATGTTGGCTAGGCTGGTCTCAACTCCTGATCTCAAATGATCCACCTGCCTCACCCTCCCAAAGTGCTGGGGTTACAGGTGTGAGCCACTGCGCCCGGTCACCTGAGTCATTCTCTATTACTTTCTCTCCTTCACATGCATGTCACAGTTCATCTCACATTTCTGTGTGGAAGGCTCCATTTCTCTGCATATGGCATTACCATTCTGCCTGATGTGTTCCAATTCAGGTAAACATAAGCTCCTTTCTCATGCTTTCCCTGAGACCCCTGGTGTGGACTTCTGTAATGTTCTCATAATGTCTATGCATCTCTCTCTGATCATACCATGTTATACTCTGTGTGGCCTTAGGCTTTGTGAGGAGAGGTTCAGAATAGGTTTTGCTCTAGAGTGTAGTCCTTACTTCTAAGGTGAGGCCTTTCTGGTGTCTCTGCTGGTGTATGGCATTAATGTGATTGCTTCTTCACTCTGGCAGGGCCAGAGTTCCAACATGCTCCTCTTGCCCCCCTAGAGGGCACTACTTGACCTCTAGTGAGTCTCCCTCTCAGCCCTGTAGCATCTACCATCTAATTAATAAACATCATGTGGTCTTGCCTCATGCCTTTATAGTCCAGCCACGGACTGGCAGGGGACCCTCCCACTGGACTTCTGGGGCCCCCTTTCTTCACAGCTTCTTCCTCTCAAATTCTCACTCCTCATCTTCTAGCCAAATTCATGTCTGCTTCCTGGGCTCAGTGAGACCCATGTGTTCTGTTTGGGTTCCAGCTTCCTATGTCATGGTTGGGAAATTGTCGCTTAATATACAGCTGGGCCGTTATGGTTTCACTTCAGGTTTCCTTTCTCAGGATTGCAACCTTGCCCTGCCTGTTATCGCCTGACTAAAAACAGTTGGATTGTATCTTCTGTCCAGTTTTGTAGTTGTTTACGGCAGGATGGTGAGTCTGGTATCAACTACTCCATTATGGCTTTGAGCAGAAGTCTGCTTTGATTAGTTGTTTATGTGTCTTTCTACTCCATGAAACTGTTTTACTCATAGTTACATCTCTAGCATCTAGCACTATACCTGCTGTAGTAGGTAGCAATAAAGGTTTGTTGGATTAAAGATAATGCACCTTGGAATATACATGTTATGGAACATCATTCTTTCCTGCTCTGTTTTTCAACCTCAGCCTGTTAAGTGGGCACTTCACTCCCCAGGAGGGAACAAGTTTTGGGGAGTAATTTTTGCTATATCCTCTGCCTTTTCTCTTATTCACTCCATGAGTGGCAGAGTGATGTTTCTGATTGATGAGATTAGAAAATAATCCTATTGTATGGAGTGGCCAGTCTTCAGGATTTTTTTTTTTTTTTTTGAGATGGAGTCTCGGTCTGTCGCCCAGGCTGGAGTGCAGTGGCACAATCTCGGCTCACTGCAACTTCCACCTCCCGGGATCAAGCAATTCTCTTGCCTCAGACTCCTGAGTAGCTGGGACTACAGGTGCATGCTGCCATGCCTGCCTAATTGTTTGTATTTTTAGTAGAAACGGGGTTTCACTGTGTTGCCCAGGCTGGTCTCAAACTCCTGAGCTCAGGCAATCTGCCCGCGTTGGCCTCCCAAAGTGCTAGGATTACAGGTGTGAGCCACCACACCTGGCCCAGTCTTCAGGATTTTTATATCTTCTCCCACTGCCATGCTGTAGCTGGTCTGCCCATGCCAGGTCAGCCTGCATTTTGTCCAGTTAGGTAAGTTTAATTCAATGTAGGAAAGTGTAATAAAGGCTGTTTGTGGTTACACATCTCAGCCATGTTCTCCAGTCATCCTTATCACTGACTATAAAGATAATATTTTGATCTTCATCTGCACCTAACTGCCATGCTTCATATTTTAATTATTCCCAGACTCTGGGTGGGAGAGATTAATTATCACCCTCAACCTCTACAGAGACTGCAGATGGGACAAAAACACCTCCTACCTTAGCAAGAGGTCTCTTTACCACTAGTTGCCTTTTTTTTTGTTCTCATACTTGCTTGTATTCCTGAACGCAAGTAAGTGTCCCTGGCAGGCAAAAGGTACCTGTGGGCCTTGCCCTCACTTGCCTCCTTTGCCCTTACTTTGAGGGCTGTAGCCTCTGTTGTACCAGTCAGAGCCAGCGGTGTCTTTTTCCTTTAAGAGAATGATATATTTTGAACATGCATTGGTCTTTATCTTCAGGGGAAAAGCATTTTCAGGAGACTTTTTAGGTGGCATTATATCTCTGCTCTTCATGTATCTATTGGGCACCCAAACTGAGGCAGATGACTGATGGAATATATCTTACAGCAATGAGTCTTCAACAGGAACTTTCTCCTGCCAAATTGTCCTATATTCTTAACTACATTGCAGTACAGGAAGGTAGTAAATTATTAATCCTAAATCTGTCTCCTCAGATTGTAGGATAATGACTTGAGTACATGGCAGTTGGGGGAAAGTAGAGTTTTCTGGCTGTTAACACAAACCTGCAAGGTTTTTGATTCTAAAATTCAGCTAGCATTGAGCAAGTCTATGGGATCTTGGGATCTTGTTATATCACGATTTAATTGACATAAGTAAGGCCAATCAGAACTTGCTAAAGTTGGTCTCTCTCTCAGTGAAATTAAATCATTGTGTCTTGCTTAAACACTTCAGTTGGCCGGGCGCGGTGGCTCAAGCCTGTAATCCCAGCACTTTGGGAGGCCGAGACGGGCGGATCACGAGGTCAGGAGATCGAGACCATCCTGGCTAACACGGTGAAACCCCGTCTCTACTAAAAATACAAAAACTAGCCGGGCGAAGTGGCGGGCGCCTGTAGTCTCAGCTACTCGGGAGGCTGAGGCAGGAGAATGGCGTAAACTCGGGAGGCGGAGCTTGCAGTGAGCTGAGATCTGGCCACTGCACTCCAGTCCGGGCGACAGAGCGAGACTCCGCCTCAAAAAAAAAAAAAAAAAAAAAAAAAAAGAAACACTTCAGTGAAAGATAATCATCTTAAATCCTACTATCTTGGAAAACTATAATTTTGGTGAGTTCTTTTTGCCCTTTAAAAGACCTGTGCAAATATAAACTTACTTCTCCATTTGTGTGACAGAATGAAGAGGGATGAGAAAATTAGCATAATTGGGTAGTAAATCCAACTCAGTTTGAAAACTATCTTAAATTTATTCTCCTCAGGAATTCCTCAAGGGAGGAAATAATAAAACAGCAGAGGAGTTTATAAAAACAAACAACAATTGCAGGGCCGAAGCATAGCCTTTTGGCTTATTTTGGAGATTTTATAAAAATCTCAGTCATTGGAACAGCTTCTAATTCAAGGCATTGTGTGGAACTGGCAGGAACATTGTCAAGAACTGTGTGTGTGGTTAGTGTCTGGACACTTTTTTATTTTTTTAAAGCCTCAACTCTTCCCTGTGGACACCTATTTTCAGATGAACAGTAGTGAAGGGTTTGGGTCAAAATGGATAGCTCTTGATTTGAGGACCTGCCTTTTGAACTTTCTTCTGATCCTTCTTCCAGCAGCTTTCCTGAGAAAAGCCCATTTGGTTAAGATCCTGTAGCCACTGTTGACTCCAGATAGTACTGGATAAGTTCCAGAGAGAAGTGGTAAGAATTGGTCTTGACCATCTGCCTTTTCATCAACTGAGCAAGAGATAGGAGACAGAGTGGCCAAGGGTGTGGAGCATGGGCTTGGGTGTCAGACAAGTCTCAGTCCTGGTTTTATTATGTACTGGGTGCTGGTACTAAAACCTTTCCATCAGGTTCTTCATCTATAAAATGGAAATGACAGTACCTCTTAACAGGATTGTGAGGATTAAATAAAATATTCATGCAAAGGGCTTAGCCTACTCCCAGGTGCATAAATAAAACTCAGCAAATGTTAGCAATAACATAAAAGTTTAATATGGTTAAATTTTTGTCTAATCGCCAGATGACCCAGCAGGCAGGAGGGGTGAGTTCTCTGCTGGCTTCTTAAACCTCTGTCCGGTGGGAGCTTTGTCTGCACATTATTAAGTATGCGGTAGGCAGCTGGCCTTTCTGTATTGTTAGGGAAAGTAGGCCTCTATTCATACAGCTTTATAGGTCTGAGATTAATTGAAGCCCATGACGGAATGAGTTGTATTATGAATTTTCCGTGGTTGTAATATGCCACTGAGGAGCATGATGGGCCACTTGTTTCTTCCCCCAGCTAAGGAAGCATTTCCTCTGAAAGTGGACTCTGTTCTACTGCCATGACTCCACCTTGCTCTCTGCCCTAGTTTACTTCCCCCCATACTGATATGTGCCCATGCTTGGCAAGGCCTTGTGCTAGGCCAGGTTGGCTCTGTCTTTGGTCAGGACAGTGTTTTGACTGGGGCTGATTCAACAACACTTTTGGGTTTTGGGTTAGAAGTAGCTTGTAGGCTGGGCACGGTGGCTGACACCTATAATCCCAGCACTTTGGGAGGCCGAGGCAGGTGAATCACGTGAGGTCAGGAGTTCAAAACCAGCCTGGCCAACATGGTGAAACCCCATCTCTACTAAAAATACAAAAATTAGCCAAGTATGGTATTGCATGTCTGTAATCCCAGCTACTCAGGAGGCTGAGGCAGGAGAATCACTTGAACCCAGGAGGCAGACGTTGTGGTGAGCCATGATTGCACCATCGGACTCACCTTGGGTGACAGAGTTAGATTCCATCTCAAAACAACAACAACAACAACAAAACAAACAAAAAAAAGAAGTAGCTTGCAGAGTTTGTCCTGTGCTTCCTTCCTTCCAAACATATTTATCAGGTGCCTGCTATCCTAGGCATTAGAAATGCAGTGGTAAGGCTAGGTGCAGTGACTCATGCTTGTAATCCCAGCAGTTTGGGAGGCCGAGGCAGGTGGATCATTTGAGGCCAGGAGTTTGAGACCAGTCTGGACAACATAGTGAGACCCTGTAACAAAAACATAATAAAAAGTTAGCTGTGCTTGATGGTGTGCATCTGTGGTCCCAGCTAGCTGAGAGGCTGAGGTAAGAGGATTGCTTGAGCCCAGGAAATCGAGGCTGCAGTGAGCCGTGATCATGCTATTGCACTCCAGCCCGGGCAACAGTGAGACTGTCCCTAGAAAAAAAGAAAAAAAGGAAACTAAATACATTGGTGAGCAAGACAGATATGGTTTCTGCCTTTATGAAGCTTGCAGTCTGTTAATACCTTTGCCATTCTTAGGGAACAGAAATTCCCTTTGAGAGGGATGGCATTGCTGACATCAAGATTCCCTTCCAGGAGTTTGAGGCTTCCCTAGGGTCCCAAGGTAATGCCATGACAATAGAGACCTAGTCTTCCTTGCAGAATCCTGGGAATATAGGAGACCAGACAATTTGATGTCTCAAGCTGGTCTTAATGGAATAACCTTCTGCCAAGAATTATGTAGGCGGAGTTCCTGTCCACAAGATGGTATATCTCCAGTTTTCCTTTCTATCCAGTGCTCTCTCTCACCTTTAATAATCCACATTTCCTGAATAAGCAGTTAGAGAGGTTATTTGGAAATGTGGAAAGAGTGCTATAGCTGTAGCCCTTGCCTCCAAGTTGGAACTGTGTTCTTGTCGTGATTTCATGGGTGTTAGATACACCCAGCCCATCAGCACTTGAAAGTCTTATCTGCATTAGGGTGCTCCTGCCCTTTTGGCATCAAGTTTGTTACTCAGGATCTCAGGTGAACCATTCCAATGCTTAGCATGAAGCAAGCACCAATTATATAAATCTTGAACTTCCCTGGCCAATCACAAAAGGAAACTGTAAAATGCCCTAAGAAGAGAAAGAATTATGAATGTCCCTGAATGGTGAGTTAGCCATCACAGACACTGTCCAAGGGGAAACAGAAGCAGGGAGGAATGCCAGCCAAGGCCTATCTGGAACTCTATCCACTTTAGACTGTGCCCCTAAAGATGGGTGCCCAGTGTGTCTTACTTCAGTTCCCCTTTTTAAACTCTCCCAGCAGATGACAGGATTTTTAGGAATGCTCTCTTTCTTCCAACTGGCTTAACATTATGCTTTGATTCTAATCCAGCAGCACATTTGAGTTTGAAATAAATGTGTGCTTATGAATTCTTTCACTTTTAGGTAATACGGGGAATGACTAATATTACCAGACCTGAGAGATGGAGTGAGGGGTAACATTGATTCAGTTTCACTTCTGTAGCCTTCATTTCAGATTCAGGTTCACAATTTCAAGAGGACTGCCATCCTGCCTGTTAAGAAATGGCTCCTCTATTTTTGTTTGTTTGTTTGTTTGTTTTTGATACAGCTCAATGTTTATTGTCCTTAACTGAGGGCAACCTGAGTCAGCTGGAGGCTTATGGAAGTGGGGTGGCTAGAGTGAATGAATCTTAATCAGAATAAATGAAGCAGCCTTGTAGAGAAAAGCTGAAGAGCCGTCTTCCATCTCAGAAAGTTGAGTAATCTGCATCCTGCTGGGTCAGTCTGTGGCATCTGGCCTGAAGCAAGCAGCCCCATATGCTGAAGCAGTGCCAAGCTGTCTTCTACCTGTGCATTCTACTTCATCAGTTTCTAACTGTTTGGTTTTCAAAATTGCTCTCAGCTGTGCTCCCCAGGGTATATTTATAAGCTGCACTCTGACATTTCTCACAATGGACTTTTCAAATAACAGCAAGTTTTCCTGTTACCCTTCTGTGAAAGGTTAAAGGGAGGAGTTGGCCTCTGAGCTCAGGTCTACAGACCTGGAGCAGGGTTATTTGCTCATGATGTTCAAGGCAGAAAGAAAAGTTTTCTGGCCTATCCCTGGAGACTTTCTTTGACAAGCGTACCATCCTTTCCGTTCCCAAACTGTTTTGATTGAGCTGTTTCGCCTCCACTCTTTTGTATTTCATGTGGGGGTTGCTACCTTGGCAGCATGGCTGCCTCTGTCAGTGGAGAGGAAGTGGTGGAGAGTGAAGGCCGTATGTGTACGATATGTTTCCAGGGCTTTCCTGTGTCCCTGTGAGGAGTGTGTGTGTGTCAAAGAGAGAGACACTGAGGAACATTTGGGTGTTCTTGTTTCCCTGCCTAGAATTAATACCTTTTTTGAAGCAGCAAAGAAATGTTGCCATTGTACAGATGAGGATAAGGAAACACCAGTTTCTGTGCAGTTAGAGATAGTCCATAGTAGATAATTTGGCAGTCAGGAGTGTTGACCAATTTGCCCAAATTTTTATTTCTGTCAGTAGAGTGTATGACTTACAATTAACTTGAAAATGGAGGTATAAGAAAAAAATGCATGTAAAAACATGTCAGAAAAATGAAATCTATTAAAAGCCACATGATTGTAATAAATAAACCAAACAATATGAAATTATCTGAATGTCAGTGCCACATTATGATGTTGACTTAGATTACATTCTTCTAATATTTGTGGTCTCTGGCTCTTTAAATGTGTTATCTCACATTCAGTGCCTTAAAATAAGCTAACTGCATTTTTTTTTTTTTTTTTTGAGACAGAGTCTCACTCTGTTGCCCAGGCTGGAGTGTGGTGGCATGATCTCAGCTCACTGCAGCCTCTACCTCCCAAGTGCAAGCGATTCTCCTGCCTCAGCCTCCCGAGTAGCTGGGACTACAGGTGCGCGCCACCATGCCTGGCTGATTTTTGTAGTTACAGTAGAGATGGGGTTTCACTGTGTTGGCCAGGGTGGTTTCGAACTCCTAACCTCAGGCAATCCGCCAGCCTCGGCTTCCCAAAGTGCTGGAATTACAGGTGTGAGCCACTGTGCCCGGACTAACTGTATTTTTGATACCTTCTCTAGGATACTTAATTCACATTATTAATGATAATTAGTATCTAGGTATTATGTATATACTATAGATACACACATTTCCGGTCAACAAATAATGTTCCAGGCTAAATAAAACCCAGTTCCTGCCATCAGAGAGGTCACACTATGGAGGCAGAGATAGATGTAGAAACATAAAGAAGCATGATCAATTCCAAGATGTGCTGTGGGAACACAAAGAATGGGGCAGAGAATAGCTGAACCCTGTTCTATATAGCAGGCTGGTAAGACATGGGATATTCTAATCCCTTTGAACCTCCTCCTCCCAGATTCATTTGAAGTGGCTTGTAACCCGTAGAGCTCTTTTCAGTTTTTTATCTTAGAGGGAGGGATAGAGGGAAGAGTATGTACAGCTCTGTAAGTCTAGAGAATAAGAGCCCTAAGAAAATTATTTCTGTACAGATACAGATTGGCTTTGATTTAATTTAAATAAACCGGCTCTCAAAAATTCTAAGAATACTAACTACTCACACAGTTTTGCTTTCATTTACACACAGATGAGAAAGCATCTGTAGTTCTGCATTTTATTTGCTATAAGCAAAAAGTGGTTCGAGATATTTAAGTATCTGAAGCTTGGTTGTATTGAGTCCTCACATGTCCCAGTTCAGCCCACTGCAGTTTTTTTTTTTTTTTTTTTATGGCACTTACATAATGCTCCAAAAAGAGAGAGTTTCAATGGATGAATTGATATAAACTTTTCCTCTATTGGCCGTATCTGCTGAAATAACACTTCATGGCTAGCTATATTATTTCCTTCCTTCCTCCCAAGCCTACTCTTCTGTTTAATGTACATATTTCTGCTGCGGCCCCCTAAATGACCTTCCTTTGAAAGCAACAAAACAAGCCAGAAAAAGAAAAGAAAAGAAAAGACCTTCCCAAAAAAACAAAATAGTGCTCTGATTCAGGGTTCTTTGTGTGGGTTTCCAAGGGAGGTTGGTATGATTGTGCTGAATGCAAAAAATTTATCAGCCGGTAATAACTGCAATGAGAGATGGCAATCGACTGCAGGTTCTCAACAATACCATCTACAAGTGGGCTAGGGAATTGCTAGATTCACGACATCATATCTAGGTGCTTTTCTTTTTAGAAAAACAATTCTTTCTTTTTAGAACCACTTTTATGTATAGGCCAAAGTTTATCTGTTATAATTTAATACCTGTGCTTTTTGAAGTACAAAGACAGTATTACATAGAGAGGTGTGGGCTCCTTCAAGCTGTGGCTTGGAGGCGTGCTCTCCTTGCTGACAGCATTCTCCAGAGTCTTTTAGTCATAAGGTGGTGGGAGAAAAAGTGAAGCAGGAGATTCTGAGTACATCATATGCAGCAGTGTAACCCCCTAGTTACAGTTTTTTTTTTTTTTTTTTTAAGTGCATAGCTTCATCATTTGCCTTCAATCTGCCTTTAAATATTATAAAGCCCTTGATGACTGGATTGTTTCTGAACAGGTGACTTTATGGTAGGAGAGCTATTTTCAGCTACACCAGTGATTTGATTAATACTTGGCTGTGAAAAATGCCTTTGGGCTAAACCTTGGCAGATGGGTCTTTTGAAATGGAATAGCACCTGTATCCAATTAATGGAAACTTTTGATTTATTAAGTTGTTTTAGGTAGAAGTTAAAGGCATTAGAATTGTGATAGAGTGGTTTCCGTGTTTTCACCTCGGTGACCAGAACTTTGAGGTATCTTTTTCTGTTTTTCTCTTTTCATCATTACTCAGGACAAGGGAAGGTGAGTGGATCTAGATGTCATCAATGATTAATGACTCTTTGCCTAGGTGAACTGGGAAGCTATTCTCCCAGTTCAGGGAGAACTTGCTTTGTTCAGAAATTTTCATGGTGAAGCCTTGTGTCACCTTGGAGTGAAGTCGAATGGTCTGAAATAGATAGCTCAGGGAGCTGAAATTTGGTTGGTCCTTTCATGAGGAAAGATTTCTTTAGGATTTGAAAGGATTTTCTAGTTTAGAGTTTAGACAGGAAAGGCTGTTTCCCAGCTGGTTATATTGTTCAGTTATCTCTTTATCCACTCTGCTTTTCTTCAGTTTCTTTCTTTGCACATCTCTCGTATTTCCTATTCAGTGCACTCCCCAATTTAATTGGAAAAGCTCATTCTAATTTCTTAGTGAACCAGGAACTTTACTTTTCTCTCTTGCCTCTTCCTTCTTTCAGCCAAGGAAATTAATTAACATCAAGGATCTGATTCAAATGACTTTAACTCAAGATATCCCATATTGGAGCTGACATCTTTTCCTTGATTTTGTTAATATAGAAAAAATCTCACAAATTTTTAAAAATATTGGGTGAACTTTTAAAATTAACAAAAAAAAACTCCTTGAATGTCTACTATGTGCTAAGCATCTTTCTGGGCCTACACATACAATATACAACCCCAGCACTTAAAGAGGGCAGAGTGTGTGAGGTAGACAAACAAATATGGTCTGGTGAGAGAAATGCTATGATAGATGTATATGTGGGATGCACAGAAGAGAGGCATCTTGGGGTGAAGGTTTCATGAGAGAAGCCTTCCTGGAAAAAGTGGTGGCTGAGCTAAAATGAAGTATAATAACAACAACAAAAATAATGGCAACTAATATATACTGAACTTTTTAATACTATATGCCAGGCTAGTGTTAAGTACTTTGCATGTATTTTCTCCTTTATATCTTTAATAACTCCATAGGGTAGGTACTGTTAAAATTATTCCTGTTTTACACGTGAAAAAAACAAGGAATTTGACCCAAGATGACACAGTTAGGAAGTGACTGGGTTGAGATTCAAATGCAGGAATCTCAGCTTTAGAAACTAAAGCTTTAACCACAGATTTTTGGGGTGGAGGCCAAAATATAGATGAGAGCAATTGTGGAATAGGGCTGTTGATCTTGATAGGGGATTTTCTTTGGAAACAAATTTCTTTTTTTTTTTTTTTTTTTTTTTTTTGAGACGGAGTCTCGCTCTGTCGCCCAGGCTGGAGTACAGTGGCTGGATCTCAGCTCACTGCAAGCTCCGCCTCCCGGGTTTACGCCATTCTCCTGCCTCAGCCTCCCGAGTAGCTGGGGCTACAGGCGCCCGCCACCTCGCCCGGCTAGTTTTTTGTATTTTTTAGTAGAGACGGGGTTTCACCGTGTTAGCCAGGAGGGTCTCGATCTCCTGACCTCGTGATCCGCCCATCTCGGCCTCCCAAAGTGCTGGGATTACAGGCTTGAGCCACCGCGCCCGGCCTGAAAACAAATTTCAACTGAATTTTATGAGGGCCATGTATGAACAGGACCTTGGGGAATGAATTTATTTTCTCACCTAGACTAAATGAGGGTGGTTTTCGTATTTTCTTTAGCCTGTGAAGTATAGGTATTCTGTTTTAAGTAGGTAGAGTAAAAGGACTTTCCCCTACTCTTTTGCCTATAAATATTGCCCTCTTCTAGGGAGATGTTGTGGTACTGGGTACTGTTATTCTTTTTTTTTTTTTTTTTTTTTTGAGATGGAGTCTCGCTCTGTCGCCCGGGCTGGAGTGCAGTGGCCGGATCTCAGCTCACTGCAAGCTCCGCCTCCCGGGTTTACGCCATTCTCCTGCCTCAGCCTCCCAAGTAGCTGGGACTACAGGCGCCCGCCACCTCGCCCGGCTAGTTTTTTGTATTTTTTAGTAGAGACGGGGTTTCACCATGTTAGCCAGGATGGTCTCGATCTCCTGACCTCGTGATCCGCCCGTCTCGGCCTCCCAAAGTGCTGGGATTACAGGCTTGAGCCACCGCGCCCGGCCTATTCTTTTTTTTTTTTTTGAGACAGAGTCTTATTGTGTCGTCCAGGCTAGAGTGCAGTGGTGCAATCTTGGCTCACTGCAACCTCTGTCTCCTGGGTTTAAGCAATTCTCCTGTCTCAGCCTCCTGAGTAGCTGGGATTACAGGCATACACCACCACGCCCAGCTGATTTTTTGACCGCCATGTTGGTCAGGCTGGTCTCGAACTCCTGACCTTGTGATTGTTCTTTTTTATTTTTATTTTTTTGAGACGGAGTCTCGCTATGTCACCCAGGCTGGAGTGTGGTGGCGCAATCTCGGCTCACTGCAAGTTCCGCTTCCCAGGTTTACACCATTCTCCTGCCTCAGCCTCCTGAGTAGCTGAGACTACAGGCACCTGCCACTATACCTGGCTGATTTTTTGTATTTTTAGTAGAGACGGGGTTTCACCGCATTAGCCAGGATGATCTCGATCTCCTGACCTCGTGATCTGCACGCCTCAGCCTCCCAAAGTGCTGGGATTACAGGCATGAGCCACCATGCCCAGCCGCTGATTATTACTCTTTTCCGCAGTTTGTCACAATCCAGTATCTTTGAGACTTTTTAGTGACAGTCTTATAGGAAAGGACTTGCTGTTTTAAGCATTCTTAACCAGCAAAGCGCTGCAAGATTCAGGTTTTGTGATTGAGTCCTTGGAAGCTTGTTTTCCACCTAGCAGATGATCAAGAGTTAATGTGAATAGTAGCTGATATGTATCTGTTGGGCAGCTAGTTCATGAGGAGTTTGTCTTTGTTCAGAATGATCTTTAGGAAAAATGGAAACACCACAGTGAAGGGAAAGAAGTCAGAATATGTACACAAAGCCTATTAATTCTTGTGTAACAGTTAGTGTAGTTTCAGCAAATCATCTACACCATACATTTGAAAAACTGTACTCTTAACAAAGCTAGGCACATAGCAAAGGCAGCGAATAGTAATTATTTTCAAAGGACTGCTTTGTGAGGCAGCTGCCACCTTTCAATCCAACCTGTGTGTAGTTGAGGAAAAAAATGTTACCCCTTTTGAAAAGGAGGAGAGAGGGCAATGGTTATTACCCTGGCTTTTTTCAAACTTCATAATACCTGATTGTGTCCTTCAAAGGATTTAGTTACCTCCTCTGCCTTGTTTCTGAATGTGCTAACCCCTGCAGGTAGAACTGATGTGGAGAGTAAGGTGGAACCATTTTTTTTGGTATTTGTTTATTAGTGGGTGTGCAGGTGACAGACATGCTGACAGTCAAAAGGAAGGTGGAAGGTGCCCCCTGAGGAGGTTTGTTTTTGAGTGGTTCCTGTGAGTTGTTTTTATGATTGATAATGTGCCTGCTTATCTCATTTTCATGTGGCAGCCATCTTGGCTGAGACCCATTGCTTCTGAGAGAATGCATACTTTTGATGATAGCTGTAGGAAGACAGATGGTGTAGAGTCATAGTTCAATTACTGAATAAAGAAACACATTTAAGGCTGTGCCTTTCTCCTTGATAATAGTTCATTTATAGGTGTAATTATCAAGGGAAAGCTTTGAATGAAGTCTTGACCATATTAGAAAATTGCAAGATTTCAAGAAAATAATTTTAGCTTCAATGACTGTAAATATTAATTGCAAATTTTGTCTGCAAAATGCTCTAACCATGTATTTTTTTCTGCAGTGAAAACCCCACCCAAGAGAAGAATTTATCAACTGCTTTTTTTTTTCTTTTTTGAAATAATACTGGTAACTCATTCTCTCTACTCTTATTTCCACCATCACAGCCTTTCCTTTGGGATAGTCTGATGAATTTGGTTAGAATGTACATTTCTGGACACTTTAACAGTATGACTCCTGAAACAGGGTACGTTCTGTCTCTGGTTCCTACTTGGTTGCTAACCAGGGCAGTTTCCAAGTTTGCTTGAGAAGCCAAGCTTGTTACCTGAGATTTAAGAACGCCAGAGGCAACAGCACTTTCTTTAAATATTTCCAGAGTTGTTCACAGCTTTCTAAAAGTATTTAATGAATTTCCTTCTGGCAATAATTCATATATCCTGTAGACTTTTCCACTCTGCTACTTGGAATTATGAAACCTGGTCTAGATTTTGTGCCAGATATATTAGAATTCTGTCTTTTGAGAGGTGGTGATGTAAGTAAGCATTGCTAGTTCCAGAGCCTCCTGTTTTGGGGATCCTCCAGGTAATACATATGGGAGCCCTGCTTTCTCTGCTTTGCTATGATTTTAGAAAGAGGGGGATTGGCTTTGCTCCACTGTTCTCACCCTGGGTAAGCTTTCTACATGCTCCTACCAACAGTGCGTTCCAGACTTTCCCAAAGGATTTTCAGTCTAAGGTTCTACCAACTGTAAGCCATTTTTTGTAAGGATTTAATATTGCTTTTGCCTGGGCCCTGGGAGCAGAGCCAGGGTATGGCAGCGTGGGCAGGGAGAGGAACTGATCTAAAACTGGAGTATATTTTCATCTTACCTTTTATCCCAGTTACTTCTAGAATCCAATATTGACTCTACCAATGCCTTTCTGCTTCCTCCTTTCATGAACTCTTTGTCCCAAGAGTATCAACAATGAAAATTTAATCTTAGGTTAAATTATTCTTTAAAGGTTAACTATCTGGTAAATGATGGACCTAGAACTGAAACTAGAATCATGTAAGACGTTAACTGTCTTTTTAACCACCTAAGACAAAGAAGTATGATTCAGGGAATAGATGAAAAATAACTGTTGTTTTCTTTTCGTATTTTTATTGTTGAACACATGATGACACGATGTAACAACATTAAATAATATTTAATTTTTAAAAACTCAGTCAAAATCCCACAAATCAAACATGTGAACTGAGAGATCAGAGTACCTCTTCCTTTTTTTTTTGAGACGGAGTCTCACTCTGTCACCCAGGCTGGAGTGTAGTGGCACAGTCTTGATCACTGCAACCTCTGCCTCCTGTGTTCAATGATTCTCCTGCCTCAGCTACTCCTACTCAGTGCCTACCACCACGCCCAGCTAATTTTTGTATTTTTAGTAGAGATGGGGTTTCACCATGTTGGTCAGGCTGGTCTCGAACTCCTGACCTCAAGTGATCCACCTGCCTCGGTCTCCCAAAGTGCTGGGATTACAGGTCTGAGCCACTGCGCCAGGCCTACCTCTTCCTCTTATTCGAAACCATTGAGATTAGTTTTATTAGCAACACTATAGCCGGCTAACCTCCCCTAGGCCTCACATTTCTTTTATAGGAGCTAGCTTTTCCTAGGCCTCACATTTTTTATTTGTAGTCATTGTCAAAGATATAAGGGCCTGAGTCTTTCAAGATGACCGACTAAGGTGTAGAATTCAGTAGAGAAGTGACAGAAAACACATGAGGCACTGAGGGAGAGGGAAGCGAGGTGGACAACCCAGCCAAGATTGACTGGGAGCCAGAGGGGCTTCCCAGTGTGGAGAAAGAATCAGTGAGCAATCCCCAGCAGTCCATGTTCTCACCATCTTCTGTAATCCTAGCCATGGGAGAGTGCTTTGACCGTTGTGGGCCCTGATACTGGCAGAGGGAGCTCCCTGGAGCCTGTGTGATGTCATTGCTCCAGAGAGGGAACTCACACTGAGTCCCATGCATCCCCTAGGTCCCTAGTGGGACATAGCACCATTTTGAGAGTCCAGCCCTCACCAAAGTGTATCCTGCCCTGGGGCCCAACAGCCCCTGCCTCTCTACATCCCTGGAGCACCCCTGACATTCCCTCGCATCTGCCTAGAGGTCTCTAGCAGCAAGATACTGGTTGGACCCAGAGGAACCGCAGGGTCCACACAGTGTCCTGCATACCAGGGAAAGGGCAGTACAGTGTATCAGGGAGGCTGCTCCCAGGACAAAGGGTGCCAAAGTGCAAGCTCTCCAGAGAATGAAACCTGCCCACCTGGGGCCACCGCCACTAACAGCAGCCACATCCCCTTCAGCAACAGGCTGCCATATACTTTCTTGTGCCATGAGGACATGATCTTGCCAGCTGCTACAGCCACTGCTGCTGCCAGAAGCTGAAGCTTATGCTTCCCAGAGCCTGAATCCTACCTGCCTGGGGTGACTATTACAGACAGCAGCCCAGCCTCCCCCTTGTCTCCCACAAGTAAGGCTGCTGCACACTTTCACATACTCTGAGGACAGCCTTTCCCTGCCCACTGCTGCTGCTGTTGCCATGCCAATCAAGTATGCTGCCCACTGACAACTGTAGCCTAAGCCATTGAGGAAATCACAGATGCCACTGATGGTGTTCGTGGCTGAAGAAATCATATGGAGACTACACTGCTGCAAACATCCAGAATCAAAGCCAAAGTGCCCTACCCAACCAACACTGTAGATACATCTGTAAGAAAAAATCTTCCCCTGTGAAAGCCAATTCAAAAAGTAGAAGTGACTGTTAACACTTGATACACAGTTATCAACAAAAGGACTCAAGAAAAATGAAAAGGCAAGGACATATGGTATCTTCAAAAGAACACAATAATTCTTCAATAACAGACTCCAGTGAAAAATTTATGAACTGCCTGAAAATTCAACATAATGATATTAAAGAGGCTCAGTGATATGCATGGGAACACAGATACACAAAACAAAGAAATCAGAAAAACGATTTAGGATATGAATGAGAAATTCACCAAAGAGATAGCATAAAAAAGAACCAAACAAAAATCCTAGAACTGAAGAACTTAGTGAATGAAATAAAAAAATACAATTGAGAGTTTTAGCAATAAACTAGATGATAAAGCAGAAGAAAGAATTTCAGAACTTGGGCTGGGTGCAGTGGTTCATGGCTGTAATTCTAGCATTTTGGGAGGCTGAAGCAAGCAGATCGCTTGAGTCCAGGAGTTAGATGGGCAATATAGTGAAGCCCTGACTTTAAAAAAAAAAAAAAAAAAAAAAAGCTGGGCATGGTGGTGGTGCATGCCTGTAGTCCCAGCTATTCAGGAGGCTGAGGTGGGAGGATTGATTGAACCTGTGAGACCGAGGTTGCAGTGAACTGTGATCGTGCCACTGCACTCCAGCCTGAGTGACAATGAGACCCTGTCTCAAAAAAAAAGTAATTTCAGAACTTGAAGACAGGTCTTTTAAAATAACCCAGTTAGATAAAATAAAAAGAAAGAAAAAAGAAAGCTGTTGTGACATATGGGATGCCATAAAGTGACCAAAAATCTGAATCTTGGATATCCCAGAAGGTGAAGAGAAGTTTAATGGCATAGAAAACTGATTAAACAAAATAATAGCTTTAAACTTCCCAAATTTAAGAAGAGATTTAGACATCCAGATACAGGAAGCTCAGAGACTCCCAAATAAATACAACCCACAAAGATCTCCTTGGCACATGATAGTCAAACTGTCAAAAGTGAAGACAAAAAGAATTCTAAACACAGCAAGAGAAAAGCATCTACTCACATATAAAGGAATCCTAATCAGACTAACAGCAGATTTCTCAGCAGAAACCTGGCAAGCCAGGAGAGAATGAGATGATATATTCAAAATGCTGAAGGGAAAAACAAACCTGCCAGTTAAGGATACTATACCTAGTGAAGTTATTCTTCATAAATGAAGGAGAAATGAAGACTTTCCTAGACAGGGAAAAACAGATAATTAATCACCACTAAACCAGTCCTACAAGAAAAGATTAAGGGAGTCCTACATTTGGAAGTGAAAGAATAATATCTACCATTGTGAAAACTTGTGAAAGTGTACAACTAACTAGTAGAGCAAGCACACGGATGAGAAAGAAAGGACTCACTCATTTTATCATCAAACAATAACAATAAGAAAGGAACAAAAGATATGAAAATAAGCAGAAGGCGATTAACAAAATGACAGTAGTAAGTTCTCACATATCAATAATAACCTTGAATGTAAACAGATTAAAATTTCCACTTAAAGGATATGGACTGGGCCAGTCTTGTGGGCACATTCTTTTAGTCCCAGTACTTTGGGAGGCCAAGGTGGGAAGGATTTCTTGAGCCTGGGAGTTTGAGACCAGCCTGGGCAACATAGTGAGACCTCATCTCTACCAAATAACAGCAACAATAACGACAACGACAACAGACTGTCAGAATAGATAAGAAAATTTGACCCAACTATATGTTGTGTACAAGAAACTCACTTTACTTGTAAAGATAACTATAGACTGAAAGTAAAGGGATGGAAAAAAAATACTCCATGCAAATGGAAACCAAAGGTGAGCTGGAATAGCTTTACTTGTATCAGGTAAAACATACGTTAAGTCAAAACCAGTAAAAAGAAGGTCATTGTATAATGATAAAGGGATCCATTCAGCAATAGGAGATAACAATTCTAAATGTATGTACAGCCAACACCAGAGCACTCAAAAGTATAAAGCAAATATTACACCTAAAGAGAGAGGTAGACTAATACAATAATAGTTGGGAACTTCAACACCCCCTTCTCAGCAATAGACCGATTATCTTAACAGAAAAATCAACAAAAAACATTGGATTTAAACTCTGCTTTAGACCAAATGGATCTCACATTTACGGAACATTTCATCTAACAACTGCAAAATACACATTCCCATCAACACATGGAACATTCTGCAGGATAGACCGTATGTTAGACCACAAAACCTCAACAAATTTTTGAAAATCAAAATCATATCAAGTATCTTCTCAGACCACAATTGAGTAAAACAAATCCATAACAAGAGAAACTTTAGAAACTATAGAAATACATGGAAATTAAACAACATGCACCTGAGTGACCATTGGATCAATGAAAAAATTAAGAAGAAATAAATTTCTTGAAACATTTTGGGAGGCTGAGTCAGGAGGATCACTGGAGACCAGGAGTTCAAGACAAGTTGACAACATAATGAGACCCTGTCTCTACAAAAATAATTAGCCAGGTGTGGTGGCGCATGCCTGTAGTCCTAGCTACTCAGGAGGCTGAGACAAGAGGATCACTTGAGCCCAGGTGTTTGAAGTAGCAGTGAGCCATGATTGTGCCACTTTGCTCCACCTGGGTGACAGAGTTAGACCCTGTCTCTAAAAAGAAAAAAAGAAAAAAAATTTCTTAAATGTAAATGGAAAGAAACATACCAAAACCTATGGGTTACAGCAAAAGCAGTGCTAAGAGGGAAGTTTACAGCAATAAACACCTACATCAAAAAAGTAGAAAGATTTGAAATAACCTAATGATGGACCTTAAGGAACTAGAAAAGCAAGGACAAACCAAACCCAAAATTAGTAGAAGGAAAGCAATAATAAAGATCTGAGCAGAAATAACAAAATAGAGACTAAAAAATTTTAAAAAAAATGAAATGAAAAGTTGGTTTAATGAGAAGATAAACAAAGTCAATAAACCACTAGCTAGACTAACCAAGAAAAAAAGAAGAGTCAAAATCAGGAATGAAAAGGAGACCTTACAACTGATATCACAGAAATGCAAAAGATATCAGAGACTACTATGAACATGAACTATACATGAACAAACAGGAAAACCTAGAGGAAACTGATGAATCCCTGGATACATAAAACCTACCCAGATTGAATAAGGAAGAAATGGAAGACCTGAACAGACCAATAACAAGTCACAAGATTGAATCAATAATAAAAATCTCTCAACCAAAAAAGCCTAGGACCTGATGGCTTTGCTGTCAAATTCTACCAAACTAATAAGCAAGAAGTAATATCAGTTCTTCTCAAACTAGTCCAAGAAATAGAAGAGGCAGAAACTCTCTCTAATTCGTAGAATTCTTATAATTCTCTGAAGCCAGCATTACCCTGATACCAAAACTAGGCAGAGACACAACAAAAAAACACTGCAGGCCAGTATCCCCAATAAACATAGATGCAGAAATCTTTTTTTTTTTTTTTTTTTTTTTTTTTTGAGACAGAGTCTCGCTCTGTCACCCAGGCTGGAGTGCAGTGGCTGGATCTCAGCTGACTGCAAGCTCTGCCTCCCGGGTTCACGCCATTCTCCTGCCTCAGCCTCCCAAGTAGCTGGGACTACAGGCACCCGCCACCTCGCCCAGCTAGTTTTTTGTATTTTTTTAGTAGAGACAGGGTTTCACCGTGTTAGCCAGGATGGTCTCGATCTCCTGACCTCATGATCCACCCGTCTCGGCCTCCCAAAGTGCTGGGATTACAGGCTTGAGCCACCGCGCCTGGCCTAGATGCAGAAATCTTTGACATAATATTAGCAAAACAAATTCAACAGCACATCAAGAAAATACATCATGATCAAGTGGGATTTATCCCAGGGATGCAAGGATGGTTCAACAAATGCAAATCAATAAAATTATACATCACGTCAACACGATGGAGGACAAAAGCCATATGATTATCTCAGTAGAGAAAAAGCAACTGATAAAATTCAGCAACCTTTGTTTCCAGAAGTGCTTTTGAAAGCATAAAATTCAGTATCCCTTCGTGATAAAAATGCCCAACAAATTAGGCATAGAAGGAAGAGCCTCAACCTCCTGGGCTTAAGCAGTTCTCCCACCTCAGCCTCCTGAGTAGCTGGGACTATAGGTGGATGCTGCCACACCTGAATAATTTTTTAAATTTTTTGCAGAGATAGGATCTTGCTATATTGATTGCCCAGGCTGGTCTTTAACTCCTGGCCTCATGTGACCCTCCTGCAGTCCTTCCACCTTGACCTCCCAAAGTGTTGAGATTATAGGCATGATCCACTGTACCCAGCCTCTAAAATTTTTGTGGAACCACAGAGACCCCTAATAATCGAAGCAATTTGAACAAAAAGAATAAAGCTGGAGGCATCATACTACCTGACTTCAAAATATATTATAGGCTGGACACAGTGGCTTATGCCTGAGCAACTTAGTGAGATCTCATCTCTACAAAAAATTTAAAAAATTAGACAGGGATGATGGTATGCATCTGTGATCCCAGCTATTTGGGAGGCTGAGGCAGGAGGATTGTTTAAGTCCAGGAGTTTGAGGCTGCAGTGAGCTAAGATTGGACCACTACACTCCAGCCTGAGCAACAAAGTGAGATCCTGTCTCTAAAAACCCACAAATGTATATATATACACACATACACATATGTACATATATACATATATGTGAGTTTTTAATATATACATGTATAGGTAAATAAAATTCTAGTAACCAAAACAACAGACAGCATGGTATTGGTATAAAAACAGACAGACACATAGAGTAATGGGACAGAACAGAGAACTCAGAAATAAACCCACGTATTAACAACCATTTGATTTTTGACAGAGGTGCCAAGGACACACATTGGGGAAAGGATATCTTGTTCAACAAATAGTCCTGGGAAAACTGGATATTTATACACAGAAGAATGAAACTAGAGCCCCTGCCTCTCATCATATAAAAAAATCAACTCAAAATGGGTTAAAGACTTAAATGTGAGACCTAGAACTATAAAACTACTGGGAAGAAACATAGGGGAAACACTCTAGCATATTGGTCTAGGCAAAGATTTTTTAGCTAAGACCCTACAGGCAGAGGCTACAAAACCAAAAATAGACAAATGGGATTATATTAAGCTAAAAAGCTTCTGCACAGCAAATGAAACAGCAAAGTGAAGAGAGAACCCGTTGAATGGGAGAAAATATTTGCAAAATATGTGTCTTGTGACAAGAGACTAGTATCCATAATACACAATGAATTCAAACAACTCAATAGCAAAAAAACCTACACAGCCCCATTAAAAAGTGGGCAAAGGATATCCAGACATAAAAATGACTAACAGATATGTGAAAAAATGTTCAACATCACTAATTATTAGGGAAAGGCAAATCAAAACCACAATGAGATATCATCTTACCCCAGTTAAAATGGCTGTTATCAAAAAGGCGAAAAGCAACAGATGCTGGCGAGTGTGTGGAAAGAAGAGAACTCTCATATGCTATTGGAGGGAATGTTAAGTAGTACAGCCATTATGTAAAACAGAATGGAGATTTCTTAACAAACTAAAGATAAAACTACTATATGATCCAGCAATCCCACTACCGGGTATTATTTATCTAAAGGAAAGAAAATTAGTATATTAAAGGGATACATGCACTCCCATGTTTATTGCAGGACTGTTCAAAATAGCAAAGCTATGGAATTAACCTAAGTGTCTATCAACAGATGAATGGATAAATAAAATGTCATATATTTATGCAGTAGAAAATACTATTTGGCCTTAGAATGAAATCGTGTATTTTACAGCAACACGGATAGAACTAGAGGTCATTATTATTTATTTATTTATTTTTTATTTTTTTGAGATGGAGTCTCACTCTGTCACCCAGGCTGGAGTGCAGTGGCCGGATCTCAGCTCACTGCAAGCTCCGCCCCCCGGGTTCACGCCATTCTCCTGCCTCAGCCCCCCGAGTAGCTGGGACTACAGGCACCTGCCACCTCGCCTGGCTAGGTTTTTTTTGTATTTTTTAGTAGAGACGGGGTTTCACCATGTTAGCCAGGATGGTCTCGATCTCCTGACCTCGTGATCCACCCGTCTCGGCCTCCCAAAGTGCTAGGATTAGAGGCTTGAGCCACCGTGCCTGGCCACAAGGTCATTATTTTAAGTGGAATAAGCCAGGCATAGACAAATATTGCATATACTTAATCAAATGGGGGAGCTAAAAAAGTTGATCTCATGAAGATAGGGAGCAGAATGATAATTACCCGAAGCTGGGAAGGATGTGGTTGTAGGACAAGTGAGGGGATGAGGAGAGGTTGATTAATGAGTATATACACACAGCTAGATAGAAGGAACAAATTCTAATGTTCCATTGTAGAGTAAGGTGACTATATTTAACAACAATGTATTGTATATTTAAAAATAACTAGAAGTGAGGCTTTAAAATGTTCTTGACACATAGAAATGATAAATGCTTGTGATGATGGATATCCTAAATACCTTGACTTGGTCACTATACATTCTGTGCATGTAACAAATACAGGTATTCCATAAATATGTACAAACTTTATCAATAAAATATTTTTTAAAAAGATGTGCTTCTGATCATCTTTCTTTTCCTAGGCTCTACTCCCTTAAGATAAGGCAAAGGATCCAGTTTATCAGATAAATTGCAGAAGTCAGAGATCTCACCCAGTACTAAGTTCTAGTGATAATTTAGGAATAAAGAGTCAAGAGGTACAGTCAGGTAGGGAGAGTTGGGGACATTTTGTATGACTCCCCAAGTTCTTTCTTCCCTCATTGAACATGTGCACTTGGGCCTATAGTAATGGATGAGGTCTCTAACAGAGCCTTCCAGGGTCGCCTGACAAAACTTGGACAGTGTTTGGGTTATGAAACATTTCTTTTTTATACCCTGATACTTGTATAGCTTATGCAACATTCTTGAGGGAACCATGGACACAAAAGAAGGCATTTTCAGTACAAACCAGTCTTAACAACTTTCTCCCCTGCTTTTATCTCCTATTTCAAAGGTCTAGATTTTACCAGAGCTGCTAGCAACAACCAGGGAATATAATTTTTTGTTATTTTTTCTTTGACCTAGTAATCCCTGTTAGTCCCCATGACTATTTCCCCGAGTCTAAATCTGTTTCCACCAAGTTCAGTTGGTAAGGCTTGCCCCATGATTTGCCTCAGAGCTTTTTGCCATTTTATACCAAGGACGAATAGGTAGTCATCCTGTCATTAGTTCCTCTTAGTTTTCCATCCTCTTCTTTTTCTTGCTATAAAGTGCCTTAACCATTATGATTTGTCAGTCTCATTTGACATTCTTGTGTAACTTGGTGCTTTTTGACTCACTTGCACTTAACTCTCCTTCCCCTCCCAACTTTTAAAATGTGACTAGAATCCATTGAGTTAATAAACCCCATCTATACTTAGACTTGTTAGTTAAGAGATTAGATAGAATATTTTGAGACTGGCTTTCTCTTAGAAAAAGACACTGGTTTTCCTCTGGCCTGCAGGCCATGGCTGTTCATTCTCTCATATTCCGTGTATCTCTGAGTTGGGAGGTAGGGTTAATGTCTAACAGTCTTCACTGTCACTTCTTGAATATTCCTCCTCCACTTTCATGCAAAAACTTCTGCTCTTTGAGGTTTATACCACTTTCTACCCATAATCATTACTCATCTACCAACCCTCATTTACCACCCTCATTTATTGCAGCATATGGGCCTCATCTCCTTTCAGAGTCCCATCATCAACCTGGATGTCTTCAGTATGACCCACTTGATACCTGGCTATCTGGTTTCCTGACATTTTTGTTCATTCATTCTTTCAAAACTTCATTCATATACACACATGCATTTATTTATGCATTTGTTGAAAAAGATTTTTTGAGCACCTACAATGTAATATTCCAAACTCTATGCTAGAATTAGAGATGCAAGGGTAAAAGAATAAGAGAAGACAGAAAACCAAACGTGGTCCTGGAAGTTACAGTGTAGTGAGGGACAAAGACATGGAACCAATGGTTGTTGAGCTGAAACCTCATGTGAGGAGTTAACTGGATGGAGAAAGGAGTCAAGAGAGTTCTAGGTAGAGGAGGCAGCATGTCAAAGGCACAGTAAGGTGAGGGAGAATGGTCCATTTCAGGGATTGAAGAAGGCTGGATTGGAACATAGGGAAGGAGGGAATGTGTGTTACAAGCTGGAGCCAGAAAGGTAGGTAGGGTCCAAACCATACAAGATCTTTTTTTTTTTTTTGAGATGGAGTTTCACTCTGTTGCCAGGCTGGAGTGCAGTGGTGTGATCTCAGCTCACTGCAACCTCTACCTCCCGGGTTCAACCGATTCTCCTGCCTCAGCCTCCTAAGTAGCTGGGATTATAGGTGTGTGCCACCACACCCAGCTAATTTTTGTATTTTTAGTAGAGATGGGGTTTCACCATGTTGGCCAGGATGGTCTCGATCTCTTGATCCACCCACCTCGGCCTCCCAAAGTGCTGGAATTACAGGCATGAGCTACCGTGCCTGGCCCATACAAGATCTTTTTGTTTGTTTTTGTTTTTTTGGGGGGGAGAGGGACAGAGTCTTGCTCTGTCACCCAGACTGGAGTGCAGTGGCACAATCTTGGCTCACTGCAAGCTCCGCCTCCTGGGTTCACGCCATTCTTCTGCCTCAGCCTCCCGAGTAGCTGGGACTACAGGCGCCCGCCACCACGCCCGGCTAGTTTTTTGTATTTTTAGTAGAGACAGGGTTTCACCGTGTTAGCCAGGGGGGTCTCGATCTCCTGACCTCGTGATCCGCCCGCCTTGGCCTCCCAAAGTGCTGGGATTACAGGCGTGAGCCACTGCGCCCGGCCAAGATCTTTTTAAGTTATGTTAAAGATTTTGGTTTTCATTCTAAGAGGCCTGGGAAGCCATTGAAAATTTTGTTTAAATTTTTAAAACTTACTTTTCAAAAGAAAATAATACAGGTACATTATACAGATTCAAAAGATATAAAAGGATAGGCTGGGCACAGTGGCTCATGCCTGTAATCCCAGCACTTTGAGAGGGCAAGGAAGGCGGATCACAAGGTCAGGAGTTCGAGACCAGCCTGACCAACGTGGTGAAACCCTGTCTCTACTAAAAATACAGAAATTAGCCGGGCGTGGTAGTATGCACCTGTAATCCCAGCTACTTAAGAGGCTGAGGCAGGAGAATCACTTGAATCTGGGAGGTGGACATTGCAGTGAGCCGAGATAATGCCACTGCCCTCCAGCCTGGGTGATAGTGAGACTCTGTCTCAGAAATAAATAAACAAATAAACACATAAATGGATAAAGAACAAATAAGTCTCCTACTTTCATCTTCAGTCACCTAGCTTCCCCTCCTAAAGTTTCATGAATATTCTTCCAAAAATAGCCTATATATGCATATATATATATATAATTCTCCCCCCCAACAAATTGTAGCATGCTATACATACTGCTCTGAACCTTTTTCCTCCCCACATAATATATCCTGGATATCATTCTATGTTAGAACTGTACAGAGTGGCCTTATTTATTTCAGCAGTTGCATGAATCTTCCTTCTTTCCTTCGTTTATTTATTTGTTTATTTTTAAATTTTATTTTTTTTAAGACGGAGTCTCACTCGCTGTTGCCCAGGCTGGAGTGCAGTGGCGTGATCTTGGCTCACTGCAAACTCCACCTCCCAGGTTCATGCCATTATCCTGCCTCAGCCTCCCAGATAGCCAGGACTACAGGCGCCCACCACTACGCCTGGCTAATTTTTTGTATATTTTAGTAGAGACGGGATTTCACTGTGTTAGCCAGGATGGTCTCGATCTCCTGACCTCGTGATCCACCCATCTCCCAAAGTGCTGGGATTACAGGTGTGAGCCACCGTGCCCAGCCTGTTTATTTATTTATTTATTTATTTAATTTTTTTTTAAGGTGTGCACTTTTATTCAACTGGTCTCAAGTCAGTGTACAGGTAAGACCTGGCTGCCTCCACCCACTCCTAGGGAGACCAAAAGCCTTCAGACACCAAGTTAGGGGACAAAAAAGAGGGGGCATGAAGGCTCATCATTCAAAATAAAACAAAATAAAAAAGTATTAAGGCGAAGATTAAAAAAATTTTGCATTACATAATTTACACGAAAGCAATGTTATCACCTCCACTGTGTGGACTTGGGAGAGGACTGGGCCATTCTCCTTAGAGAGAAGTGGGGTGGCTTTTAGGAGGGCGCGGGACTTCCTGTAACAATGCATCTCATATTTGGAATGACTATTAAAAAAAAAGAACAATGTACAATCAAAGTCCTCCGCCACATTGTAGAACTTTGGGGGATGCTCGCTCCAACCGACTGCTGTCACCTTCACCATTCCAGTTTTTAAATCCTGAGTCAAGCCAAAAATAAAAACCAAACCAAAACAAAAAAAAAACAAATAGGCCGGGCGTGGTGGCTCAAGCCTGTAATCCCAGCACTTTGGGAGGCCGAGACGGGCAGATCACGAGGTCAGGAGATCGAGACCATCCTGGCTAACACGGTGAAACCCCGTCTCTACTAAAAAATACAAAAAACTAGCCGGGCGAGGTGGCGGGTGCCTATAGTCCCAGCTACTCGGGAGGTTGAGGCAGGAGAATGGCGTAAACCCGGGAGGCGGAGCTTGCAGTGAGCTGAGATCGCGCCACTGCACTCCAGCCCGGGCAACAGAGCGAGACTCTGTCTCAAAAAAAAATAATAATAAAATAAATAAAGCCATGCCAATCTCATCTTGTTTTCTGTGCAAGTTAGGTTTTGTCACGAAAGGGTGTAACGCAACTAAGTCACAGTCCGCTTAGAAGCATTTGCGGTGGACGATGGAGGGGCCAGACTCATCATACTCCTGCTTGCTGATCCACATCTACTGGAAGGTGGACAGCGAGGCCAGGATGGAGCCGCCGATCCACACAGAATACTTGCACTCAGGAGGAGCAATAATCTTGATCTTCATCGTGCTGGGTGCCAGGGCAGTAATCTTCTGCATCCGGTTGGCAATGCCAGGGTGCATGGTGGTGCCACCAGACAGCACTTTGTTGGTGTACAGGTCTTTATGGATGTCCACTTCACACTTCATGATGGAGTTGAAGATAGTTTCGTGGATGCCACAGGACTCCATGCCCAGGAAGGAAGGCTGGAAGAGAGCCTCAGGGCAGCGGAACCGCTCGTTGCCAATGGTGATGACCCGGCCATCGGGCAGCTCATAGCTCTTCTCCAGGGAGGAGCTGGAAGCCACCGTGGCCATCTCCTGCTCGAAGTCCAGGGCAACGTAGCACAGATTCTCCTTGATATCACGCATGATTTCCTGCTCGGCCGTGGTGGTGAAGCTGTAGCCGCGCTCAGTGAGGATCTTCATGAGGTAGTCAGTCAGCTCCCTGCTAGCCAGGTCCAGACGCAGGATGGCGTGGGGGAGGGCATACCCCTCATAGATGGGCACAGTGTGGGTGACCCCGTCACCGGAGTCCATCACGATGCCAGTGGTATGGCCAGAGGCGTACAGGGACAGCACAGCCTGGATGGCCACGTACATGGCTGGGGTGTTGAAGGTCTCAGACATGATCTGGGTCATCTTCTTGCGGTTGGCCTTGGGGTTCAGGGGGGCCTCAGTCAGCAGCATGGGGTGCTCCTCAGGAGCCACATGCAGCTCATTGTAGAAGGTGTGGTGCCAGATCTTCTCCATGTTGTCCCAGTTGGTGACGATGCTGTCTGTGCTCGATGGGGTACTTCAGGGTGAGGCTGCCTCTCTTGCTCTGGGCCTCGTCGCCCAACATATGAATCCTTCTGACCCATGCCCACCATCATGCCCTGGTGCCTGGGGTGCCCCATGATGGAGGGAAAGATGGCTCGGGGGGCATCGTCGCCCGCGAAGCCGGCCTTACACATGCTGGAGCCGTTGTCGACAACGAGCGTGGCGATATCATCTTCCATGGTGAGCTGGCGGCGGGTGTGGATGGGCGGCGGAGCGGCGAAGGCGAGGCTCTGTGTTCGCGGTGGGGACGCGGTCTCGGCAGTCTATTTATTTTTTATTTATTTTTTTGAGACAGAGTCTCACTCTCTCACTCAGGCTGGAGTATGGTGGTACAATCTCGGCTCACTACAACCTCTGTCTTCCGGGTTCAAGTGATTCTCTTGCCTCAGCCTCCGCCAGTTGCTGGGATTACAGGCGTGCACCACCATGCCCAGCTAACTTTTTGTATTTTTAGTAGAGATGGAGTTTCCCTATGTTGGCCAAGCTGGTCTTGAACTCCTGACCTCAAATGATCCACCCGCCTCAGCCTCCCAAAGTGCTGGGATTACGGAAGTGAGCCACTCCTCCCAGGCTTCTATAGTTTATTTAACCAGTTATCAACTGATGACTGTTTAAGCTGTTTCCAATTATTTTCTAACTCAAATATTATGCCGTGAATATTTTTGATATTGTGTCACATAGTGCTAGTTTATTTGTACAATAAATTCCAAGTTTAGCTACCTTTATTTTATATAGGCTGAATTTTTCTTCAGAGCATTTATATTAGTTTCCAATCCTATATGTTTATTGTCTTTTAATCTCTGTCTCCCCCATCTAAGTTATAAACTCTACCAAAGTAATGCCCAGCATGCAGCAGGTGCTCAAAAATACTTGTTGAATGGATGAATGAATAAGAAGATAAGGATGATAGCCAGGAGGGAAGTAGGGTTGCTTCAATTTTGAAAAGAATGGAGTTCATTGAGGTTGCTCATGCTTGAGGCAAGAGAACCACTAGAGGGCAGGAGTTCAAGACCAGCCTAGACAACATAGTGAGACCTCATCTCTACAAAAAAAAAAAAAAAAAAACATAAAAAAATAGCTGGGTGTAGTGGCACACATGTGTAGACCCAGATATTTGGGAGGCTAAGGTGCGAGGATTGTTTGAACCTAGGAGTTTGAGGCTGCAGTGAGCTGTGATTGCACCACTACACTTTGGTGTGGGTGACAGGATGAGACTCTGTCTTTTTTTTTTTTTTTTTTTTGAGACGGAGTCTTGCTCTGCCACCCAGGCTGGAGTGCAGTGGCCGGATCTCAGCTCACTGCAAGCTCCACCTCCCAGGTTTACGCCATTCTCCTGCCTCAGCCTCCCGAGTAGCTGGGACTACAGGCGCCCGCCTCGTTGCCCGGCTAGTTTTTTGTATTTTTAAGTAGAGACAGGGTTTCACCGTATTAGCCAGGATGGTCTCGATCTCCTGACCTCGTGATCCACCGTCTCGGCCTCCCAAAGTGCTGGGATTACAGGCTTGAGCCACCGCGCCCAGCCGAGACCCTGTCTTAAAGAAAAAAAAGAGGCTGGGTGCAGTGGCTCACACCTATAATCCTAGCACTGTGGGAGGCTGAGGCGGGTGGATCATGAGTTCAGGAGTTTAAGACCAGCCTGGCCAATATGGTGAAACCCCATCTCTACTAAAAATATAAAAATTAGGCAGGCGTGGTGGCGCACACCTGTAGTCCCAGCTGCTTGGGAGGCTGAGGCAGAAGAATCGCTTGAACCTGGGTAGCAGAGGTTGCAGTAAGCCAAGATTGTGCCACTGCACTCCAGCCTGCGTAACAGAGTGAGACTCCGTCTCAAAAAAAAAAAAAAAAAAGAAGATTTGAGGGTGGCTACTGTGGGAAATGAAATAAATAATGAAGGTAGAAACTCGCAGAATAGCCAGGAAGCCCACTGCTGATAAGAATGGAGACCATTAGGGTGAGATCAGTCTGTGAGGTTGGATTATCTTTTTTCCCAGCTCTCAGAACAGATTCATCCATGATTGCCATTTTCCCAGATAGCTAGGGCAAAGGAATGGAGAATATCAGTACTGGAGAGGTTGAAGTGATGGACTCTAGAATTGGCGCTGCATAAGGACAGATATGAAGATGAATCTGAAACATATCTTCTTTCTCTTCCTGAATAATCTCATCTATGCCCATAGTTTTAGTTTCCTGTGGGAAGAAAGAGAGAGCAAAGTTCTTCTTTAAAAGAACTTTGAAAAGAGTTCTTTTCACTGGTCTGGTTTGAGCACATAGATCCTGGTCTGGAGACTGATAAGAGATGAGTCTGGAGACAGAGTCAGGCCATGCCACACAGAATTTTGGAGGCCACTGTGTGAGGTTCAGGAAGGTCTCCTAAGTACCGTATAATCAAGGTCTGCTCTGTTAAGTGGTTTTACTTTTATTTCTTGTAACAGGAAGGTAAAGAATTAGGGTGTTTTAATTGTCACTGAAAGGCAGCAGGGAAGCAGCCTGGGCCGGAAATGTGGATCCACATTTGAGAGCAGTGGAAGTTTACATAGAATTAGAAGCCATCATATGGTTGGAGTTATACAGGGGAAAAAAAAACTATAGTTCACTGTGCTGAATCACTTTTATTTTTTAAAAACAGATAAAGCTTACAATCACTTTTAATTCTTAGCATGTTCTTTCTAAGCCTCTGGGCCTTTGTTTGACTATTCTAGTTTCTACCTCCTACCTGTTTTGATTTATTTTCCTCTCAAAATTTCACGTTCCCAAGGACACCAGATTTGCCTGGTTTATACCTATCTGTTAAATGGAGATACTTTTAGGGCATTCGGATGGGCTATACCAAATATGCCACGTAATTCATTTTAAGTAAGAAATAGCCCCATAACTCATCATCCTCTGACAGTAGTCAAACTGTAAGGAGAATTTGAGCAAGCAAGACTTTTTTTTTTTTTTTTTTTTTTTTTTTTGAGACAGAGTCTTGCTCTGTCACCCGGGCTGGAGTGCAATGGCACAATCACGGTTCACTGCAACCTCCACCGCCTGGGTTCAAGCAATTCTCCTGCCTCAGCCTCCTGAGTAGCTGGGATTACAGGTGCCCACCACCATGCCCGGCTAATTTTTGTATTTTTAGTACAGACAAGGTTTCACCATGTTGGCCAGGCTGATCTCAAACTCCTAACCTCAAGTAATCTGCCCACCTCGGCCTCCCAAAGTGCTGGGATTACAGGTGTGAGCCACTGCCCGGCCAATTTTTTAACTTTTATTTTAGGTTCGGGGCACATCTGAAGGTTTGTTATATAAGTAAACTCATGTCACAGGGGTTTGTTATACAGATTATTTCATCACCTAGGTATTTTTTTTTTTTTTTTTTTTTTTTTTGAGACGGAGTCTGTCTCTGTCGCCCAGGCTGGAGTGCAGTGGCCGGCTCTCAGCCCACTGCAAGCTCCACCTACCGGGTTTACGCCATTCTCCTGCCTCAGCCTCCTGAGTAGCTGGGACTACAGGTGCCCGCCACGTCGCCCGGCTAGTTTTTTGTATTGTTTAGTAGAGATGGGGTTTCACCGTGTTAGCCAGGATGGTCTCAATCTTCTGACCTCGTGATCCGCCCGTCTCGGCCTCCCAAAGTGCTGGGATTACAGGCTTGAGCCACCGCGCCCGGCCTATCACCTAGGTATTACGCCTAGTACCCAATAGTTACTTTTTTCTGCTCCTCTCACCCTCTACCCTCAAGTAGATTCCAGAGTCTGTTGTTCCCTTCTTTGTGTTCTTGAGTTCTCATCATTTAGCTCCCACTTATAAGTGAGAACATGGAGTATTTGGTTTTCTGTTCCTGCATAGTTTGCTAAAGATAATAGCCTCTAGGTCTATCCATGTTCCTGCAAAAGACATGATCTCTTTTTTTTTTATGGCTGCATAGTATTCCATGGTGCATATGTACCACATTTTCTTTATCCAGTCTGTCATTGATGAACATTTAGGTTGATTCCATGTCTTTGCTATTGTGAATAGTGCTGTAATGAACATTCACAATGCATGTGTCTTATGGTAGAACGATTTCTGTTCCTTTGAGTGTGTACCCAGTAATAGGATTGTTGAGCTGATGGTAGTTCTGCTTTTAGCTCTTTGAGGAATTGCATACTGCTTTCCACAATGGTTGAACTAATTTATACTCCCACCAGTGTATAAATGTTCTTTTTCTCCACAGTCTTGCCAGCATCTGTTATTTTTTGGCTTTTTGATAATAGCCATTCTGACTGGTGTGAGATAGTATCTCACTGTGGTTTTGATTTGCGTTTCTCTAATGATCAGTGATATTGAACTTTTTTTTTTTTTTTTTTTTTTTTTTTTGAGACGGAGTCTGGCTCTGTCGCCCAGGCTGGAGGGCAGTGGCCGGATCTCAGCTCACTGCAAGCTCCGCCTCCCGGGTTTACGCCATTCTCCTGCCTCAGCCTCCCGAGTAGCTGGGACTACAAGCGCCTGCCACCTCGCCCGGCTAGTTTTTTATATTTTTTAGTAGAGACGGGGTTTCACCGGGTTAGCCAGGATGGTCTTGATCTCCTGACCTTGTGATCCGCCCGTCTCGGCCTCCCAAAGTGCTGGGATTATAGGCTTGAGCCACCGCGCCCGGCCGATATTGAACTTTTTAAAATATTCTTGTTGGTTGCCTTTATGTCTTCTTTTGAAAAGTGTGTGTTCATGTCCTTTGCCCACTTTTTATTGAGGTTGTTTTTTTCTTGTAAATTTGTTTAAGTTCCTTAAAAATGCTGGATATTAGACTTTTGTTAGATGCATAGTTTGCAAATATTTTCTCCCATTCTGTAGATTGTTTCTTTACACTGTTGATAGTTTCTTTTGCTGTGCAGAAGCTCTTAAGTTTAATTAGATCCCATTTCTCAATTTTGGCTTTTGTCGTGATTGCTTTTGGTGTCTTTGTCATGAAATCTTTGTTTCTATGTTCCTAGGATGGTATTGCCTAGGTTGTCATTGTCTTCCAAGGTTTTTATAGTTTTGGGTTTTACTTTTAGGTCTTTAATCCATCTTGATTTGATTTTTGCATATGGTATAAGGAAGGGGTCCAGCTTTAATCTTTTGCATATGGCTAGCCAGTTATCCCAGCACCATTTATTGAATAAACTGTCTTTTCCTCATTGCTTGTTTTTGTCAGCTTTGTCAAAACTCAGATGTTCGTAGGTGTGTGGCTTTGTTTCTGGCCTCTCTATTTTGTTCCATTGGTCTATGTGCCAATTTTTGTACCATTACCATGCTATTTTGGTTGCTGTAGCCCTGTAGTATAGTTAGAAGTCGGGTAACCTGGTACCACCAGCACTGGTCTTTTGGCTTAGCATTGTCTGGGCTATTTGGGCTGTTTTTTGGTTCCATAATGAATTTTCAAATAGTTTTTTTTTTTTTTTCTAGTTCTGTGAAGAATGTCATTGGTAGTTTGATAGGAATGGCATTGAGTCTGTAAATTGATTTGGGTAGTATGACCATTTTAATGATATTGATTCTTCCTATTCATGAGCATGGCATGTTTTTCCATTTATTTCTGTCTTCTTTGATTTTTTTCAGCAGTGTTTTATAATTCTCATTGTAGAGCTCTTTCCCCTCTCTCTCTGGAATACATGTATTCCTAGGTATTTTATTCTTTTTGTGGCAATTGCAAATGGGATTGCCTTTCTGATTTGGCTCTTGGCTTGGGTGTTGTTGGTGTGTAGGAATGCTAGTGATTTTTGCACACTGATTTTGTCTCCTGAAACTTTGCTGAAGTTGTTTATCAGTTGAAGGAGCTTTTGGACCGAGACTATGGAGTTTTCTAGATATAGAATCATGTTGAATGCAAACAGGAATAGTTGGACTTCCTCTCCTCCTATTTGGATGCCCTTTCTTTCTCTTGCCTGATTGCTATGGCTAGGATTTCTAATACTGTGTTGAATAAGATTGGTAAAAGAGGGAATCCTGGTCTTGTGCTGGTTTTCAAAGGGAATACTTCCAGCTTTTGCCCATTCAGTATGATGTTTTTTTTTTTTTGTTTTGTTTTGTTTTTGCCGTTTCTTTATGCAGTTTAATAGAAAAACAACAAAACACAACACGCACAAAGAAAACACATAGAAAATAATAGCAAACACAACACAGGCCTGGGGAGATGGCAGGCGAGCCTGAGCTGGGTGCTACTTGGTGCTGCTCTTTGGAAGAGGCCGGTAGACCCCGACCACCACAGTGTGGTTCCTCTCATAGGGCTCCAGGGTCAGCTGCTCTTCGGGCTTCAAGTTCTCCTGCTGCAACTTCCTCACCTCAGAAGCAAACACAGCCTCGGCAGATGCGGTGGAGTCGATGCAGTTGGCCTTGATGGAGATCAGTATGATGTTTGTTGGTTGTGGGTTTGTCATAAATGGTTCTTATTACTTTGAGTTATGTCCCTTCAATATCTAGTTTATTGAGAGTTTTTAACATGAAGGGATGTTGAATTTTATAGAAAGCCTTTTCTGTACCTATTGAGATAATCATGTGGTTTTTGTCTTTAGTTCTTTTTATGTGATGAATCACATTTATTGATTTGTGTATGTGACCCAAACTTGCTTCCTGGGGATGAAGCCCACTTGATTGTGGTGGGTTAGCTTTTTGATGTGCTGCTGGATTCAGTTTGCAAGTATTTTGTTGAGGATTTTTGCATTGATATTCACCAAGGATATTGGCCTGAGGTTTTCTTTCTTAGTTGTGTCTTTGCCCAGTTTTGGTATCAGGATGATGCTGGCCTCATAGATTGAGCTGGGGAGAAGTTCCTCCTCTTCAATTTTTTGGAATAGTTTTAGTAGGAAGGTACCAGCTCTTCTTTGTACGTCTCGTAGAATTCAGCTGTGAATCCATCTGGTCTTGGGCTTTTTTTGGTTGGTAGGCTATTTATTACTGATTCAGTTTTAGAGCTCATTATTGGTCTGTTCAGCGAATCAGTTTCTTCTTGGTTCAATCTTGGGAGGGTGTATGTGTCCAGGAATTTATCCATCTCTTCCAGGTTTTCTAGTTTGTATGCATAGAAGTGTTTATAGTAGCTTCTGATGGTTATTTTTATTTCTGTGGGGTCAGTGATAACATCCTCTTCATCATTTCTAATTGTGTTTATTTGGATATCCTCTCTTTTTCTTCTTTATTAGTTAGTGGCCTATCTTATTAAATTTTTCAAAAAACCAACTCCTGGATTTGTTCATCTTTTGAATGCTTTTTTTGTGTCTTGGTTTCCTTCAATTCAGCTCCAATTTTGGTTATTTCTTGTCTTCTACTAGGTTTGTCTTCTACTAGATTTGTTCTTGCTTCTCTTCAGTTGTGATGTTAGGTTATTAATTTGAGATCTTTCTAACCTCTTGATGTGGGTATTTAGTGCTATGAACTTCCCTTTTAACACTGCCTTAACTGTGTCCCAAAGATTCTGGTATGTTGTATCTTTGTTCTCATTAGTTTCAAATAACTTCTTGATTTCTGCCTTAATTTCATTATTTACCCAAAAGTCATTCAGGAGCATGTTGTTTAATTTTCATGTAATTGCATGGTTTTGAGTGATTTTCTTAGTTTTGACTTCTGTTTTCATTGTGTTGTGGTCTAAGGGTGTTTTCATTGTGTTGTGGTCTAAGAGTGTGTTTGGTATAATTTTGGTTCTTTCCTTTTTTTTTTTTTTCTTTTTTTTTTTTTTTTGGAGACGGAGTTTCACTCTTTTTGCCCAGGCTGGAGTGCAGTGGCACAATCTCGGCTCACTGCAACCTCTGCCTCCCAGGTTCAAGGAATTCTCCTGTCTCAGCCTCCTGAGTAGCTGGGCTTACAGGTGTGTGCCACCATGCCCGGCTAATTTTGTATTTTTAATAGAGATGGGGTTTCACCATGTTAGCCAGGCTGGCCTTGAACTCCTGACCTCAGGTGATCTGCCTTCCTTGGCCTCCCAAAATGTTGGGATTGCAGGTGTGAGCCACCACACCTGGCCTTAATTTTGGTTCTTTTGCATTTGCTGAGGATTGTTTTATGTCCAATTATGTGGTCAATTTTAGAGTATGCCATGTGTCTATGAGAGGAATGCATATTCTCTTGTTTTTAGTTGAAGAGTTCTGTAGAGGTCTGTCAGATCCCTGTGATCCAATGTTGAGATCAGGTCCTGAATATCTTTATTAATTTTCTGCCTCAATGATCTGTCTAATACTATCAGTGGAGTGTTTAAGTCTCCCACTATTATTGTGTGGGAGTCTACGTTTCTTTGTAGGTTGCTAAGAACTTGCTTTATGAATCTGGGTGCTCCTGTGTTGGGTCCATATATATTTAGGATGGTTAGGTTTTCTTGTTGAATTGAACCCTTTACCATTTTGTAATGCCTTTCTTTGTCTTTTTTGATCTTTGTTGGTTTAAAATCTCTTTTGTCTGAAATTAGGATTGCAACTCCTACTTTTTTTGGTTTTCCATTTGCTTGGTAGACTTTCCTCCATCCCTTTATTTTGAGCCAATGAATGTCATGTGTCCCTCATCCTTACCAGTGAGAAGAGAGAAAACAGAATGCCACTGGGTCTTGCTTTTTTATCCAGGTTGCCACTTTGTGCCTTTTAAGTGGGGGCATTTAGCCCATTTTGTAAGTGTTGTTTTTTTTTTTTTGAGACGGAGTCTTGCTCTGTTGCCCAGGCTGGAGTGCAGTGGCCGGATCTCAGCTCACTGCAAGCTCCGCCTCTCGGGTTCACGCCATTCTCCTGCCTCAGCCTCCCGAGTAGCTGGGACTACAGGCGCCCGCCACCACGCCTGGCTAATTTTTTGTATTTTTTAGTAGAGACGGGGTTTCACCTTGTTAGCCAGGATGGTCTCGATCTCCTGACCTCGTGATCCGCCCGTCTCGGCCTCCCGAAGTGCTGGGATTACAGGCTTGAGCTACCGCGCCCGGCCTGTAAGTGTTTTTTATCCCTAGCATCGATCATACTTTCTAACATGGTAAATGTTTGTTGATTTCGTATATGTTTACTTTCATCTCTTGCCCATTTATAGACATTTTGGTTGTTAACCCGACTATGTGTGCACTTTTATATTTAGCTTTTTACTCTTAGGGTTACGTTGTAAACAATTTTCCATCTTGCCACCTGGTCTTTATAATGATCTTTTAATGATAGTTGTTAAGTTGCTATGCCATAATTCACTTAACCATTACCCCAGGAAGAACTAATAGAATAGAATATACAAAGGTAGAATGGCCTGCCTTGTTAATGAATTCTCAACTACAGGAAGTAATTTAAAAGACTGGAAAATACTTTGAATTGTTTTAGAGGGCATTTTAGCTCCAGATGGGAATTGAACTAAATATATTTTAAAAATCTTTCTTTCCCTGAAATTTGGGAATTCTCCTATGTTTTGTGGCCTCTGTAAGTGAATGTGAACCCTGTGTGTTTGAGTATATAAATTTCAAAATGTTAAAGACATCACTCTCACAAATATAAAGGAAATGTTTGTCCGAGATTTAACTCATGAATGAGGGAATCAGTGGGCAGTAAAACTACTTTTGAGAAACACAAATTTTTGTTGTCAGTCAGGAAAATAATGATGAAATAAGTTTGTAAATTAGATGTGAAATATTAATATCTTACAGAACACTGAAACTAAAACATTGGAAGTTATGTATATTATTTTTGTTTTGTTTTATTTTTTTGAGACAGGATCTTACTGTCTCCCAGGCTGGAGTGTGATGGCATCATCATAGCTTAACGCAGCCAGTATCTCCCAAGCTCGAGCAATCCTACTGCCTCAGCCTCCTGAGTAGCTGGGACTGCAAGTGCACACCACCACACCTGGCTGATTTTTTTAAGTTTTTGGTAAAGACGAGGTCTTGCTGTGTTGCCCAGGCTGGTCTCAAACTTCTGAGCTCAAACAATTCTCTTGTCTCAGCTTTCCAAAGTGTATGGGAGTGAGCCATCATGTGCAGCCAGAGGTTATATTTTATACAGGACAGAAAAAATATATATGTATATGATATATAGATATGATATATATAAATCAAAATCATTTATAACTTATCAATATTCTATAAGTTAACATCTAAATTTAGGCTCTACTCAGTAGTAAATAGTGAATGAAACAAAGGTACATTCTCTTAGACTAGAGGTTGGCAAGCTTTTTCTTAAAGGGCCAGATAGTAAATATTTTAGGCTTTGTGAGCTGTAAGTTGTATTACAACTACTTAACTCTGCCATGGTAGAGCAAAGGCAACTATAGATAACACATACATAAATGAGTTCCAATAAAAAATTTATTTACAAAAACAGGCAGCAGTCTAAATTGGTCCCTGGGCTATACTGTATGTCCCCTGGTTTATTGAATCTGTAGTAATATCCCTTCTTTCATTCTTTTTTTTTTTTTTTTTGAGATGGAGTCTCATCCTGTTACCCAGACTGGAGTACAGTGGTGTGATCTCGGCTCACTGCAACTTCCGCCTCCTGGGTTCAAGCGATTCTCCTGCCTCAGCTTCCCAGGTAGCTGCAATTACAGGCACACGCCACCATGCCCAGTTAATTTTTGTAATTTTAGTAGAGGTGGGGGTCTCACCATGTTGGCCAGGCTCGTCTTGAACTCCTAACCTCAAGTGATCTGCCTGCCTTGGCCTCCCAAAGGCTGGGATGACAGGTATGAGCCACTGTGCCTGGCCCCGTCTTTCATTCTTGATTCTGGTAACTTGACTGCTCCCTTTTTTTTTCCTGTGGTCAGTCGGACTAGAGCTTTATCAGCTTTACTGATCTTTTGACCAACCAGATTTTTGTTTCATTGATTTTTCTCTATTGTTTTTTGTTTGATTACTCTTATCTTTATCATTTCTTTCCTTTACTTACTTTGGGGTTTACTTTACTCTTTTTTTTTTCCAGATTTTATGATGGAAGGAAAGATCATTGATTTTTTTTTTTAGTCAAAGTTTGTCTTTTATTTTTCCAGATCTTTTTATTTTATTTTATTTATTTTTTCGAGACAGAGTCTTGCTCTATTGCCCAGGCTGGAGTGCAGTGGCATGATCTTGGCTCACTGCAACCTCCCCCTCCCGTTTCCAGCAATTCTCCTGCCTCAACCTCCTGAGTAGCTGGGATTACAGATGTGCACCACCACATCTGGCTAATTTTTGTATTTTTAGTAGAGACGGAGTTTTACCATGCTGGACAGGCTGGTCTCGAACTCCTGACCTCAAGTGATCCATCCGCCTCAGCCTCCCAAAGTGCTGGGATTACAGGCATGAGCCACCACACCTGGCTTAGATCTTTTTGAATCCAGGTAATATATGTGGACAAACAAAAATAGCTTCTTTTTTTTTTTTTGAGATGGAGTCTCGCTCTGTCGCCCAGGCTGGAGTGCAGTGGCCAGATCTCAGCTCACTGCAAGCTCCGCCTCCCTGGGTTCCCGCCATTCTCCTGCCTCAGCCTCCCGAGTAGCTGGGACTACAGGCGCCCGCCACCGCGCCCAGCTAGTTTTTTGTATTTTTTAGTATAGACGGGGTTTCACCGTGTTAACCAGGATGGTCTCGATCTCCTGACCTCGTGATCCGCCCGTCTCGGCCTCCCAAAGTGCTGGGATTACAGGCTTGAGCCACTGCGCCCGGCCAGCTTCATTGTTAAAAATATAAATAAGAACATAATATATAGATTTTCTGCAACTTGCGTTTTTCACTTAAGTCGTCAAGGGGGATATTTCTATGACTGTATATAAAATTCTATGCCATTTCTTGGCCGGGCGCGGTGGCTCAAGCCTGTAATCCCAGCACTTTGGGAGGCCGAGACGGGCGGATCACGAGGTCAGGAGATCGAGACCATCCTGGCTAACATGGTGAAACCCCGTCTCTACTAAAAAATACAAAAAACTAGCCGGGCGAAGTGGTGGGCGCCTGTAGTCCCAGCTACTCGGGAGGCTGAGGCAGGAGAATGGCGTAAACCCAGGAGGCGGAGCTTGCAGTGAGCTGAGATCCGGCCACTGTACTCCAGCCTGGGCGACAGAGCGAGACTCCGTCTCAAAAAAAAAAAAAAAAATTCTATGCCATTTCTTTCAAATGGTACATAGTATTCTATAGTAACTATTTCCATATTGACAGACATTTAGATTCTTCAGCTATTTCACTAATACAAACCATATTATGGTGAACATTCTTACAAGTGAGAAGGTTTCTAGATAGAGGTGCACTTATTAAACATCTCCTCTTTGATGGTCAAAAGAAATAAACTACTTTTGCATGTTTACCACACTAACTACATTTCATGACTCTTTTCTTTTTAAAATTTTTAATTTTTATTAATTTTTATCTTTTATAGAGATGGGGTCTCACTGTGTTGCCCAGTCTGGTCTTGAACTCCTGGGCTCAAGTGGTCCTCCCACCTCATCTTACCAAAGTGCTGGTATTATAGGCATGAGCCACCATGCCCGGCTTGATGACTTTGTTATAAATTTTCTTTTGTTGTTTAAGGGCTGAACTTTGGGGAAAAGCTTCCCACATTCCTTACATTCATAAGATGGATTTTCTGATTTTCAGCAAGGCCTTGGCTGTACCTGAAAGCTTTCCCACATTTCTTATAGTGAAAGGTTTTTTGTTTTTTTGTTTTTTCCCCCCAGTATGAATTCCTTGATGTCCAGTAAGAGTTGAGCTCTTTGTAAAGGCTTTCCTACAGTCATTGTCCTGATAGGGTTTATTTCCACTATGAGTTTTCTGATGCCCAGCAAATCTTTCTATACCTGAGAAAGATTTCACATTTAATATGGTGATAGAGTTTCTCTCCTGTATGAAATCTTTGATGATTAATAAGAGTCAAACTGTTACTAAAGGCTTTTCTGTATTTATTACACCAATGTACTTTTTCACAAAGATGGTTTTGATGATGCTCCAACACAGTTATCTCTGAAAGCTTTCCCACATTCCTTACATTTAAAAGGCTTTTCTCAGCCAGGCGTGGTGACTCACACCTGTAATCCCAACACTTTGGGAAGCGAAGGTCCGGGGATTGCTTGAGCCTAGGAGTTCAAGAGCAGCCTGGGCAACACAGGGAGACCCCATCTCTGACAAAAAGTTAAAAAAATTAGCTAGACATGGTGATGCTCACGTGTAGTCTTAGCATCTTGGGAGGCTGAGGCAGGAGGATCGCTTGAGCCGGAAGGTCAAGGCTGCACCGAGCTGTGATGTGCCACTGCACTCCAGCCTCGGCAATAGAATGGGACCCTGTCTCTAAATAAATAAATGTATGTTTCTAAAAGGTTTATCTCTACTGTGTTTTCTCTCCTGATGAGTAAGGACTGCCTTCTGAACAAAGTTTCCCACAGTCATGTTTGTAGAATTCCTGACTGTATGAATTCTCTGATGACTTGAAAGGACAGTTTTGGCCACGCGCGGTAGCTCATGCCTTGCTCTGCAGTGACAGAGACTCCCTTTCAAAAAAAAAAAGCCGGGCACGGTGGCTAATGCCTGTAATCCCAGCACTTTGGGAGGCTGAGGCAGGCGGATCACGAGGTCAGGAGATCGAGACCATCCTGGCTAACACGGTGAAACCCCATCTCTACTAAAAATACAAAAAATTAGCCGGGCATGGTGGTGCACGCCTGTAGTCCCAGCTACTCGGAGGCTGAGGCAGGAGAATGGCGTGAACCCGGGAGGCGGAGCTTGCAGTGAGCCGAGATCATGCCACTGCACTCCAGCCTGGGCAACAAAGCGAGACTCCGTCTCAAAAAAAAAAAGAAAGGACAGTTTTTTCTGAAAGCTTTTTCACGTTTATTGTATTTATGGTATTTCTCTCTAGAATAAATTCTCTGATGATTAGTAAATGTTGAGTGCTTGAGGAATTTGCCACATTCAATACATGTATAAAGTTGCTCACCTATGTGAGTTTATGATGATTTGAAAGGGGTGATAGTAGGATAGTCTGCTCGTAAAGACTATTCCACGTTCTTTATATTTATGTGGTTTCTCACTAGTATGATTGCTCTGGTGGCTAAAAAGAGGAAGAGTTGTATTCAAATTGTACTTTCCCACATTCTTTCGCATTTATAGCACTGCATCTCTGTGGAGCCTCCTCCCTCTCAATCCAGGCCTCTTTCTATCATGATGCTTTTTGTTTGCTCTTGCAGAACTTCAGAGTATTTTGCTTTAGAGTTAAGATCTTTGTTTCAAACCAGTTCTCCTGGACTGCAGAGGTACCTGATGCAATTCTGACGCCTCCATCCAGACTCTGCTTCTTGCTGCAGTTGGATGATTAGTTTTGGTTTGAAAGAGAGAAGCCCACAGACATAAGATTCCCATAGTTTCCAGCATCACATGGCTGTACACATCCTGTTAAGTGTATTAGGGTATCTCCGTTCAACCTGGGTACAGGCCACAGCCACGTCCCCAAATGTCAGTGGTCCCTGGATCTGGGCCATCTGTCTCCTGAACTGTCTCCCAGATAAGAGCAGAGAACCCTGTGTATGCTAATAGTTCTGGAGGCTAGAAATCCAAAATCAAGGTGTTAGAAGGGTTGATATCTTTGGAGACTGGAGGTAGAATTCCTTCCTTGCCTCCCCCTAGCTTCTAGTGGTCTCTGTCAATCCTTGGCTTTCCTTGGCTTGCAGCTGTATTATTCCAGTCTCTGCCTCTGTCATCATATGTCATTTTCTCCATGTGTCTCTCTAAATCATTGATTTTATAGACTTTTCTTCTATGAAATAAGCATTTAAAATTATGAATGTCCCTCTAGACATTGCTTTAACTGCATCTCACAAATTTTTATATATTATGTTATTTTCATTCAGTTCAAAATATTTTCTAATTTCTCTTATGCAGTTTCAACCTATACCTTGGTAAATCAGTGTTCAGCCAAAACTGAAGGTGACTACTCTTCAGATTTCTGGAGCTCTTTCACTGTGTAGCTTCCTCCTTTCTGGTACTTTGTTAAAACATTCTAGCTACCAGTCACCCTGAACTCTGTCCACCCAATTTAGCAGCTGTCCTGTTATGCTTGCCTTCTCCTCACCTGTGCCACAGTCTGGAGCATGCCTCCAGAAGAAAGCCAAGGGATTCATAGAGCTCACCTGGTTTGTTTCCTTTCTCTCAGGGATCACAGTCCTGCACTGTATGTTGTCCAGTGTCTAAAAACAGTAGCTTTATATATTTTGTCTAGTTTTCTAGTTACTCATGGTGGGAAGGCAAGCCCCATAGCAATTCCTTCTTCAAGAGCAGAAGTGGAAGTTGCATTGCATTTTTAAAAATTAAATAATACATCAACTTACAAAAAAGTACCGATGATTTTCATCTGTGTTGACCTCTTAAGTATGAGAAAATTATTATGAGAAGAATGAGGGAAAGTTGATATAAAGGTAAAAATAGTGGTTACTGATATAACAATTTGATTTCAACAAAGTCTATTCACTCAGTTGGCTATTACCAAGATTCTTACTATTGGTGCCTGTGTGGAAAGGTGAATAAAAATGAGGGGGTATTTCTGTATCTCTTGGTAGCTTAATTTTTTTTTTATAGTTGCTATTTATTCATCTTTTTTAAAGGAAGTTCTGTTTTCTGTGGCCTTCTAAATTGCCTGGTCTGGTGGTAGGTTGGTGCCAGTGCTGGCTTCCATAGTGCTCCTGACTCAATAGTCTAGAAGCTTGTCTTTATCTTCCTTTTCTCTTTCAGTTGATTAGTTTCCACATTTAGTCTGTTGGATATTTAGTAAGTGTTCTGTGGGCGTCAGATTGGCTTTGGCTGATTGTCAGTTGCTTTCGTTAGAGCTCTTTTCAGTTGTGTGTACATGCAGGCATGATTATCCATATCTTCAGTGTTTTGATTCTATTGCATATTTTTTCTATGTAATTTTAACATATATTTTATGTTATAACCCCAGGGCCAGGACTAGGGTAAGGAGAGACGTGCCCAGAGCACAGAATTTAAAGAGACACTCACTATGAAGGTCCTGTGAGCCAACCCTGCACTGGAATGACTCTGAAAGTGAGCACCTCCTTAAATGTTGTGCCTGAGGCACCTCTCTTGCCTCACCCTGGCTCTGTTTGTATATAATCCTGACAATAACTGGTAATAGACACCTATAGAGCCAGTACTTTAAAATGAACTCAGATAATCACTTTCATTTAGAACAAGTTTTAACTTCATCTAAGAAAACAGAGGTGAGATACTATTTCAGAAAAATCAATGCCATACCTGAAATAATTAAAACAGTCCAAAGTTTATCCATAAGCAGCATTAGTCAGAATTTTGGACTGTATTATCTAGGTTACCCATAGCATGTCACTGTTGTACTTATGTTCCATTATTTCTTATCATGGCATGACTTGTCATTAGGAAGTTCTTTCTAGCAGAATTGCTCTCGTGTTTAAAATTTTTGGTAATCTTGACTACTACTCTGGCTGATACTATGATATGCAAAACCATTTGACTTTGGCAAATGATTGGTTAAAGAATGAATGTGCCTATAACCTGCATGAGGTTCGGAGTACTCAGTCTGTGTTGCTGGCAGTTTGCTGGGGAAAATATTCCACTTGTTCAGCTCCCTGTTCTTCTGGTCCCACAGTTCTCACATTGTCCCTGAGAAATACCTTGGAGGTCAGTGGGAGGTCATCAGGTATTGGGACTCTGCCCCTTTCCTCCCAACTTGCCACCTCCCTGCATATGCTTCCACCAGAATACCTCTTTTTTTTTTTTTTTTTCCTGTTTATGAACTGAAATTCTGTGTAAAGGGTCTCCATGGCAGGAACTCACTGAGAAAGAGAACCATTAATGAATGTGGAGCAGTATTTCTAGAACCTAAAATATCCGAAGACAAAAAACACTCTCTTTCACTTCCTTTGTTCCACTCACTAGATGGCTTTCTCACCCTCTTAAAAACTTGTCTTCGAAATAGCCTCAAATGTTGGTACTCAGGGCTCTTTATGGAGCACTAGTCTCTGTTTTTATTTCATCTGAAAATGTTTTCATTCTTTGTTTTTAGATGCCAGTGAGAGCAGGTGCCAGCAGGGGAAGACACAATTTGGAGTTGGCCTGAGATCTGGGGGAGAAAATCACCTCTGGCTTCTTGAAGGAACCCCCTCTCTCCAGTCATGTTGGGCTGCCTGCTGCCAGGACTCTGCCTGCCATGTCTTTTGGTGGCTAGAAGGGATGTGCATTCAGGCAGACTGCAGCAGGCCCCAGAGCTGCCGGGCTTTTAGGACGCACTCCTCCAATTCCATGCTGGTGTTTTTAAAAAAATTCCACACTGCAGATGATTTGGGCTTTCTACCTGAAGATGATGTACCACATCTTCTGGGGCTAGGTTGGAACTGGGCATCTTGGAGGCACAGCCCACCCAGAGCTGCACTCAGACCTGCTGTATCTTCCAGTGACCAGCAGAGCTTAATCAGGAAGCTTCAGAAGAGAGGTAGTCCCAGTGAAGTAGTTACACCTATAGTGACACAGCATTCTAAAATGAATGACTCCAACGAATTAGGTGGTCTGACTACCAGTGGCTCTGCAGAGGTAAGCATGCTATGAATAAGGAGCAGAGAAATGGTTAAATCTGCTCTTATATTTGGTGTACATGAACAATGAAGCTGATGCTTGCGGGCAGTGCTCATAGGCTGAGGAGTGTATATATAAAGCTGCTTGGTGTCAGCTTCGTTGGTGCTGCCCAGATGTACAAAGGGTAATTTGACCCTAGAGATGTTCATTCTATGTAGGTCTGACCATTGTTTTGGTAAATGCAGAAAGCTGCTCATTATCTAGTCTAAGCTGGTTCTTGGCTACAGGTAAGTACAGTTGTGTGGCTGTTAGTATCCACCAACCATTCTGCAGTGTTTTCTGCCAGATCGCAAAACAGTTGATTGATGTGGTTACAGTCAAGTTCTCCTCCTCCATCTCTCGCCTGTAAACACATTCTTTATGAGATAGTATTTATTCCAGTCAGAATTAACCATGCCTGGTACCACAGATGAAGATCTGACCTGCTGGGCTGTGGAGCAGGATGTGGCCATTAGCCAAGAGGTCTCTGAAGTGAATTCTCACCAAGCTGTATATGCCAAGGGAGCTACCACCAGTAGAGTTTATTCTGTTTATTATGTTTCTTTATTGTTGATCTCCTTGGGAAAATGATTAAAAGGAATGACTCATTCTCTGCTCAGTCTTCCTTGATTGCTGTGACTTATTTTCGTGTTTGTTTTGTCCTAGTTGTCTCTATCAAGTTGAAGCCAGGGTGGGCTACCACATGCCAGGCACTCTGTGTACTAATTGTTGCACTGTGTCATTTTGTTTAATTTTCATAGCAATATTTCCAAGTAGGTATTATTAGCCCTGTTTACGTGGTGAGAAAACTGAGGCCCAGAGAAGTTAAACAATTTGCCAGTGATCATGTACCATAGCTAGAATTGGAACCCAGATTTAATAATAAGAAAAAAACTTTTTAGTGAAATATTAGAGAACAATCCTGGATTTAATATGCCCATAAACATTTATGGATACCTACTGTCAATGTCAGGTACTTTTCTAAGCCTTAGAGATACAAAGGTGAATAAGAATGGTTCATGCCCTCAGGGAGTTTATAATCTAGTGGAGACTGATACATGAAGATAGGTATTACAGTGGTGTATAATTATTCCTTTAACATACTTAGGTACACAATACAGTAAGAACACAAAGAAGTGATTCACTTGAGCAGGCAAGTGGTGTGTATGTGCAGATAATACTTCTTAGAGACTTTTAACATTTCTGGAAGGATGTGTAGGATTGTACTGGGGCGGGGTTAATGATGGTAAAAATCCATTCTGGACAGAGCCACAGTGTCTGTAAAGGCTCAGTCATAGTAATTGTGCATTTACTTGCAAGGTACTATACTAAGCTGGGTACTCGGGATATTACAATAAATAAGATGAATATGATTTCTGCCATAACAAGGCTTATAGTCTGGCAAGGAATATTACATTTCTAATAATTAAATAATTATAAGCTTGATACGGGTAACGAGAGGGTAAATACAGAGTGCTGTGAAAGCATCCAACAGGCACCTAAAACAACTAAGGTGTCAGAATAGGCCACTTTAAAGAAAGAAAGTTCAAGCTGAGATTTGAAGTAGGAATTAGGAAAAGAAACAGGGGAGAAGAGTATTTCAGGCAGAGGAAATAACAATTTCAAAATGTGTTAGGTGCCCTAGAGTATGGCAAGCTCAAGAAATTGAGAGAGACTGGCCTTGCTGGGCAAACGGAGAAAGAGAGCTGGTGGTGAAAGAGAAGTCTTGAGAGGTATGCAGAACCTTGAGGCCTTATTAAAATAACTGATTTTTAACTGAAGATCAGTGGGAAGTCATTAGGGAGTTTTAAGTAGGGAATGACATAATCGGATAGTGGCTATGTGGTGAATAGACTGGAAAGGGTGAGAATATACAGTTGACCCTTGAACAGTGTGAAGAACGGGATGTCAACCCCTTGTGCAGTTGAAAATTTGCATAAACTTCTGAATCCCCCAAAATGTAGCTACTGAAAGCCTACTGTTGACTGGAAGCCTTACCAATAAGATAAGCAATCGATTAGCACATATTGTGTATGTCATATGCATTATATACTGTATTGTTAAAGTAAACTAGAGAAAAGATAATGTTATTAAGAAATCGGCTGGTTGCGGTGGCTCATGCCTGTAATCCCAGCACTTTGGGAGGCCAAGGTGGGCAGATCACAAGGTCAGGAGATCAAGACCATCCTGGCTAACACGGTGAAACCTCATCTTTACTAAAAATACAAAAAATTAGCTGGGCATGGTGGCAGGCGCCTGTAGTCCCAGCTACTCAGGAGGCTGAGGCAGGAGAATGGCGTGAACCCAGGAGGCGGAGCTTGCAGTGAGCCAAGATTGCGCCACTGCACTCCAGCCTGGGCAACAGAGTGAGACTCTGTCTCAAAAAAAGAAAAGAAAAGAAAAGAAAATCATAGGGGGCCTGCACGGCAGCTTATGCCTGTAATGTCAACATTGGGGTGGGCTGAGGCAGGTGTATCACTTGAGGTCAGGAGTTCAAGACCAGGCCGGCCAACATGGTGAAACCCCGTCTCTACTAAAAATACAAAAATTAGCCAGGCGAGGTGGTGCACACCTGTAATCTCAGCTACTTGGGAGGCTGAGGCATGAGAATCGCTTGAACCCAGGCGGTGGAGGTTGCAGTGAGCTGGGATTGTACCACTGCACTCCAGCCTGCATGACAGAGCAAGACTCTGTCTCAAAAAAAAAAAAAAAAAAAAAAAAAAAAGGAAAAGAAAATCCCAAGGGAATATATATTTAGTATTCATTAAGTGGAAGTGGATCATCTTACAGGCATCCTTGTTGTCTTCACGTTGAGTAGGCTGAGGAAGAGGAGTAGTTGGTCTTGCTGTCTGGGGTGGCAGATTCACAAGAAAATTCACATATAAGTGGACCTGCACAGTGCAAGCCTGTATTATTTAAGGGCCAACTGTATGTGGCCTAATAAAATAGGAGGCTCTTCAGGCAAGAGAACCATTGTACTAAAAAGAGATTAAAGACAGGAAAAGGGATAAATAACGAATAATCCCTTAGAGCTGTGGTTCTCAAACTTTAGCATGCATCAGACTCACTTGGAGGCCTTGTTAAAATAAATTGGTCTTTGTTTCTTGCTCTGAGGAGATGGAAATAAAAAAGATTGCTGGGCCCCAACTCCACAGTTTCTGACTCAGTAGGTCTGGAGTGTGTTCTGAGAATTTTCATTTCCAAAAAGTTCCTGGAGTGTGCCAATGCTGCTGCCCAGGGACCATGCTTTGAGAACCACTGCCTTATAGGGCAGGAGGGTTAGAATACTGAGCACAGAGTACAATATTAGTCTTAATCAGGATACCTCCTTCGCTGTGACAGAGAGAAAGGATTGGGTAGGACACAGCTAGGGTGGGTTTATATACGGGGTAGAAGGAAATTGTTGTAGTTCTCATCTCATTCCTGTTTATTCTTAAGTGTGATAGATCATTTATGAAGAGTAGAAACAGAGGTAGAGGTAGGTGGGATTGGGGTGAGTGGGTCATAGACAGGAAAATCAGAGGTTTAGGGAGTGGGGTAAAGATCTAAAATAGCCATTGTGAAGGATAGAAGATGGCAAACTAGGTAAGGAAATAAAAAGATTGCTGGGTAGCCTTGAAGATGGAGATCATGCATTTATAACTGTGGTACTGATCTTTACAGTTGTGTGATTCTCCTCAGTAGCTCTCAGGAGCTCTGTCAAGAAAAGCTTGGTAATTTGATTCATTCAAGATAGGAACTTTGCTAGGTAGTTTGTACAGAAGGAAAATGAGGTATGGAAATTGAGGCTGTTGTAAAAAGAGTGGATGAGAGATAGTAGGACAAAGTATAGAAAGAGGCAAAAAGATAGGAAGGTGCTACAGAAGTAGACAAGTTTTGCATTTAGAGGTTACCATGATGGGAAGCACATGTAGGAGGAACGGGTAATTGTGAGTGCTGGAAGGATAGGAGGTGGTGGTCAGAGTATGTAATATTTGAATTTAAGATTTTGGAGGTGGAGAAGTTGTGATGGCGGAATCTAGGGTGAGCTGTGGAAGAGGGTTGCTGGGGTAGAGTGAAGAAGAAGTTTATTGGAGGCAAGGAGCTCAAAGAACCAATAAGCTCAAAGAACATGTTAAATGAGTTTCCCCTGTGGACACTGAGGTAGTCTTTAATGATGGTGATGGTGACCATGATGATGATGATGATAGCAGCATTAACTGTCGTTTACTGAGCATTTACTATATGCCAGATACCATTCAGAACCCTTTATATGTATTAACTCTTTTTTTTTTTTTTTTTTTTTTGAGACGGAGTCTCGCTCTGTCGCCCAGGCTGGAGTGCAGTGGCCGGATCTCAGCTCACTGCAAGCTCCGCCTCCCGGGTCTACGCCATTCTCCTGCCTCAGCCTCCCGAGTAGCTGGGACTACAGGCGCCCGCCACCTCGCCTGGCTAGTTTTTTGTATTTTTTAGTAGAGACGGGGTTTCACCGTGTTAGCCAGGATGGTCTCGATCTTCTGACCTCGTGATCCGCCCGCCTCGGCCTCCCAAAGTGCTAGGATTACAGGCTTGAGCCACCGCGCCCGGCCTATGTATTAACTCTTAATCTATACAACAAATGCTGTGAATTACTATTACTGTTACGTTTTGTTTTTTTTTTTTCTTTTTTTTTTTTGAGACGAAGTCTCACTCTGTTGCCAGGCTGGAGTGCAGTGGCGCGATCTCTGCTCACTGCAACCTCTGCCTCCCAGGTTCAAGTGATTTTACTGCCTCAGCCTCCTGAGTAGCTGGTACCACAGGGGCGTGCCAGCACACCCAGCAATTTTTTTTGTATTTTTAGTAGAGATGGGTTTCACCATGTTGGCCAGGATGGTCTCGATCTCCTGACCTCGTGATCCGCCTGCGTCTGCCTCCCAAAGTGCTGGAATTACAGGCATGAGCCACCACGCCCGCCCGTTCCTGTTTTATAAATGAGGAAATTCAGGAAAAAAAAGTTAAGGAACATGACCAAGGCAACACAGCTAGGTATATGGTAGAACCAAGGCTTGAATCTAGGCAGTCTGATTCTGTTTGGACTCAGTCCTTTTTTTTTTTTTTGAGACGGAGTTTTGCTTTTATTGCCCAGGCTGGAGTGCAATGGCGTGATCTTGGCTCACTGCAACCTCTGCCTCCTGGGTTGAAGCGATTCTTCTGTCTCAGCCTCCTGAGTAACTGGTACTACAGGCATGTGCCATCACACCCAGATAATTTTTTGTATTTTTAGTATAGACAGGGTTTCTCCATGTTGGTCAGGCTGGTATTGAACTCCTGACCTCAGGTGATCTGCCTGCCTCGGCTTCGCAAAGTGCTGGGATTGCAGGCGTGAGCCACCACACCTGGCCTGTCACCTTAACTTTCTTACTGTTCAGGTAGGACTTGGGATGAGGAGGACTTTTGAAAGCCAGATGTCAAAGTCATCGGTAAAATAGGAAGAGTGACGAGTTAGTTGGGAGATTCTAGCTGCAATGAGAGTTGAAGTGGCAGCAAGATGGCAAAGGAGAAGAGGATTTTACAGGGAGGTAGAAGAATAATGGTTTGCAGAGGACATCGGGAAGGGGCAGCAAAGAAAATAGCTCCAGCATACTATAGGATAATTATGACCAGTGAAATTAGAAATGGACCAGTAAAGTTAGAAATATGGTAGATTTAGATCTGACAGTCTCCTGGAGGATGATGAAAATTCAAACTTGGGTCTTACAGAATTCAGGTGTATGCTAGAAGGAAGATCCTGAGGATGTGTTGGCTATAGAGAGTTCTTTCTTCTAGTTTACCATCAGTGGGCAGTGGCAAGAAATTGCTGCTAGTGAATAGGATTTCAAGACCTTTGTGGTCTAATATGGAGAGTGGGTAGACATGAGGGAAGGAATATTGAATTTGAACTATGAACCCCAGGAGTGGGAGTGTACTTTTGCTGCATGCAGTGTTGCATGGAGGTATTACAAAGTTTGGCATTACGTATTGAGAACTGCAAGTATTGCTAAAAAAAAAAAAAAAAATGGGGCAAAGTGAAATCTTCAGATCCAGATAAGTTATATTTGACCTTATATATCAGGCTTAGGAGCTAGCTTCTTACCCTGAAGGCCATGTATAGCTCTGGAAAGGTGGTAAGATTGCCTTGTGCATTTAGAATTGCCTTGGCATTTCTTTTCAGAGAGAACTTGGGAGTTCAAACTTCTGCTTAATGCACTAGGGAAGGGAAGAGAAAAGTATGCACTGCAGATCTCATTCTAATTAGGGATGACTGGCTAGCAGCACCGGTTTCTAGTTTGTGCTGTTTTCACTAAGGTAGGTCAAGCAGCTCTGCATTCAAAGTGGAGAGAAATTATATCATAAATTGCTTTTGTCTTGCCTGAAATGCCTGCAGAGCTGTAAAGGCATTTGGATTGTTAGTCTGCATTTTTCACTCTTTTGGAAACATACATATATTGAATCCAAAGGCAGATATTGTGGACCTTTTGCAATTCCAAAAGTAGAAAGGAATGTGATCAATTTATTCCCCTTTCTCAGCTTAAAGAGGGACAACCTGTCCTGCTTAGTTTAGGTATTGCACCCTTTCTGCGCCATGAACCTCTGAATTGTTTGCAGGAGGAGCACAGAGGCTTGTTGACTGGGTCCTGGAATGTGTACAGTATAAACAGTCCAGCCAATTAATTGTGTACATTATAAGAACATGTACAGTTTAAGCAGTTCTGACAATTAATTGCTGCCAATCCTGCTATGTGGCAGAGAAAAAAGTGCTTTATTTGAGTGCAGGAAATGAAAGTCCACTTAGGTATCCCTGCATGTAAGGTTTGGCTTTAGGAAGACTGAAGTGTTTTCCTCTCTAACAGCATCAGCTCCCTCTTTCCAGTCAATAATCACACACAGCATTTTGACCCTTAGCAAGCCAGTGGCTTTCTGTGAAACAAATAAATGACTTAGAGGATAAATGAGCCAACCACCCAGACAGCCGTCTGCTGCCTTCTTTCACTGAGAACTCTTGTGCTGGCTCCATGTAAGGCCTGAGCTTACTTCTTATCAGAAGATAGAGTGTGGGGTGTGGGCAGCAACAGAGGGATAACCTTACGAAACTGATGACAGAAACCTAAGCAGTGCTGTTTCCCTTCATGTTTTGTTGTTGTTTTGGGTTTGTTTTTCAGGTTTTTTTTTTTTTTTTTTTTTTACTTGTTTGCTTGTTTTTTGTTGTGTTAGTTCTTGGACCACAACACCCTTTCCTTATTTTTTTTCCCTTCATGACTACCCATTTTCTCCTCTAATCTCCTAATAGTTCTGATTCTTTAATCTACTTATCTAGCTTTTGCTGTGTACAATGAGTTTGAAATTGTGTTTATTGGCTACTTTCTAAGCTAATTTATTGTCTTAATTCATTCAGGCTGCTGTAACAGAATACCATAAACTGGGTGGTTTATAAACAACAGAAATTTATTTCTCACTGTTCTGGAGGCTGGGAAATCCCAACTGAAGGTGCTGGCCGATTTGGTGTCTAGTGAGGGGCCAGTCTGCATAGACACTGCATTCTAGCTATGTTCTCACATGGTGGAAGAGGAAGACAAACTCTCTCTGGTCCGTTTTCTAAGAGCCCTAATCACATTCACAAGGGCTCCAACTTCATGACCTAATTACCTTCCAAAGGCCCTGCCTCCTAATACCATCACTATGGGGGTTAGCTAGATTTCAACATACAAATTTTGGGAGAACACAAACATTCGGTCTGTAGCACTTACAAAGCAAGAGTTGGTGGGGATTTTGGTGTGGGTCCCTTAACAACTCCTTACTAACTGACAGAACTTGACCATCTCTTGTTAACACCGCAGGTGTCATCCCTCTCTTTCCCATTTAGTGGATGGTCTTATTTTCTCTAAGAGGACTCTCAGAAGACTAACTTTTAATTAATTTCTATAAAGATAAACCCTGTCATATTCTTCAGTCTCAGCTTTAGTTGCTGAGAATTGGGATATGGTGTGTCATTAGACCCCACTGGCTTTGCTACTGCAGGAAGACATTCCTTTCCATTGGTAGGATTTTTTTTTTTTTTTTTTTTTTTTTTTTTTTTTTTTTGAGACGGAGTCTCGCTCTGTCGCCCAGGCTGGAGTGCAGTGGCCAGATCTCATCTCACTGCAAGCTCTGCCTCCTGGGTTTACGCCATTCTCCTGCCTCAGCCTCCTGAGTAGCTGGGACTACAGGCGCCTGCCACCTCGTCCGGCTAGTTTTTTGTATTTTTTAGTAGAGACGGGGTTTCACCGTGTTAGCCAGGATGGTCTCGATCTCCTGACCTTGTGATCCGCCCATCTCGGCCTCCCAAAGTGCTGGGATTACAGGCTTGAGCCACCGCGCCCGGCCTGGTAGGATTTTTATTAGTGACAGTGGTGGGTTTTTATTCCAATACCATTGTGTCTCAAATCAAAATGTATTGAAAGCTGAATTTTTATAAATTGTTATTTAATATTAAGTAGATACTAGGATAGCATGTGCCTTACCAAGGAGGACCCCTATATGGATTGTGATTATGTGACCAGGTAAGTGTGAACATCCTGTGTGTGGCCTTACAGACTCCTACTTAAAATGGAATAGATGGTGATGGAGAGTTTTGTTATCTTTAATTATGACATTAATTGCTGGGCCTGGCTTACTTAATTTGGAGAGGGTGGCCTCAGAGTGGAGGCAAGGAGAAAGGAAGAAGGAAGAAGAGAAGAGAATTGGAGAGATGCAGAAAGAGAATATTAATCAAAACCTTTCATCATTATGAATAAGACTTCTTGAAGAAGAAACAGATGTATCCACCTGGGCAGTGATTATATGACATATGGTTTGTTCAGAATTGGTTTAGTTTTTATGATTTCTATCCAGTGCTAGAAAAAATTGCTCAAGGAAATTCCACCCAACCCTTTGTTATCCCGTAAAAATTTTTAGTATTACTTCATAGTTTCTTTTTTTATTTTATTTTATTTTTTAGAGATGGAGTTTCGCTCTTATTGCCCAGGCTGGAGTGCAGTGGTGCAATCTCGGCTCACTGCAACCTCTGCCTCCTGGGTTCCAGTGATTCTCCTGCCTCGGCCTCCCGAGTAGCTGGGATTACAGGCACCCGCCATCATACCCAGCTAATTTTTTGTATTTTTGTAGATACAGGGTTTCATCATGTTGACCAGGCTGGTCTCGAACTCCTGACCGCAGGTGATCCACCCGCCTTGGCCTCCCAAAGTGCTGGGATTACAGGCGTGAGCCACCAACGCCCAGCCTACTTCATAGTTTCTCAAATAAAATAATTTGTTCCATGTCTGCTGTTTCTGTTTCTTTAAAAATACAGTACATAATTTTTAAAAAATGATAAACAGGCTTTTTCTTTAAAACAAATTATTTTAATAAATGAAAATCTGTCTGCCTAACTTTAAAATAATCACACTGCTGTTCTTCTACTTCTGGGAATCTGTCTAAAGCAATAGTTTCTAAATAAAACTTTGCACACAATGGTGAGATGATACTTATTTTATGAAAAAAATGAAAGCAGTCTGTCTAATGAGGGGAAAATGGACATTGTGCAACCGCTATAAATATGCTTTTGGGTGCATGAATGGCTCTTTTGTTACTCCTTTCTCCTTTCCACTCCACCCACATGGAATACTTGTTCTTCTGTGGGTGCCATACTTTTAGAAAGCAGCTTTTTTGAAGTATAATTGTCATATCATAAACTGTACATGTTTAAAGTATACAATTTGGTTAGTTTATTTATATCTGTCTCTATGTCTATAAAACCATCACCATAAAAAGATAATGTATGTATCAACTCCAACATTTCTTCTGCCCCTTTGTAATCTGTCCCTCTCACCTCCTCCTGTAGGAAATTGATCTGCTTTTACTCATTATAGATTGTCTAATTTTTAAATAAATTGAATCATATATTACACACATATTTCTTTTTTTTTTTTTTTTTTTTTTTTTTTTTGAGACGGAGTCTCGCTCTGCCGCCCGGGCTGGCGTGCAGTGGCCGGATCTCAGCTCACTGCAAGCTCCGCCTCCCGGGTTTACGCCATTCTCCTGCCTCAGCCTCCGGAGTAGCTGGGACTACAGGCGCCCACCACCACGCCCGGCTAGCTTTTTGTATTTTTTAGTAGAGACGGGTTTTCACCATGTTAGCCAGGATGGTCTCGATCTCCTGACCTCGTGATCCGCCCGTCTCGGCCTCCCAAAGTACTGGGATTACAGGCTTGAGCCACCGCGCCCGGCCTCTTTTTAACAACTTTATTGAGGTATCATTTATATAAGAAAACATTCCTTTTAAGCATATGATTCAATAGTTTCAGTAAATACTTAGACTTGTAAATCATTATTACAATCCAGTTTGATAACATTTCTTTTTTTTTTTTTTCCTTTTTCCTGCAGTACAGTTGGATAACATTTCTGTCACTCCCAAAACTTCCCTTGTCCCCGTTTATCCAAAAGTTCCTGTGTGCCATCCCTATTCCCACCCCCAGTCCTAGGCATCCATTGATCTGCTGTCTCTATAAATTTGCATTTTCTAGACTTTGCATTAATATGGAATCATGGAATATGTAGTCTTTTTGTGTTTAGCTTCTTTTACTTAGCATAATGTTTTTATGTCCATTCATGTCATAACATATGCTAGTAGCTGCTTTTTTTTTTTTTTTTTTTTTTTTTTTTTTTTTTTTTTTTTTTTTTTTTGAGACGCAATCTCACTCTGTTGCTCAGGCTGGAGTGCAGTGGCGCTATTTCTGCTCTCCACAACCTCGACCTCCAGGGTTCAAGTGATTCTTGTGCCTCAGCCTACCAAGTAGCTGGGACTACAGGCATGCGCCACCATGCCCAGCTAATTTTTGTATTTTTTTAAGTAGAGACGGGTTTTCACCGTGTTGACCAGGCTGGTCTCAAACTCCTGACCTCAGGTGATCTGTCCACCTCGGCCTCCCAAAGTGGTGGGATTACAGACATGAGCCACTGCACCCAGCCCGTAGTAGCTGGCTTTTAAACATTCCTAAGTTGTATTCCATTGTATAGATATAATTTGTTTATCCATTTACCTGTTAATGGATATTGGATTGCTTCTAGATTTTGGTTATTACAGATTAAGATGCTAGGAACATTTGTGTACAAGTCTTTGTATAGCATATACTTTAATTTCTCTTGGGTAAATATGTGGGAGTGGAACAGCTAGGTTACATTGTATGTTTTATTTTATTTTTTATTTTTTTGAGACAGAGTCTTGCTGTGTCGCCCAGGCTGGAGTGTGCTGGCACCATCTCGGCTCACTGCAACTTCTGCTTCCTGGTTTAAGAGATTCTTTTGCCTCAGTCTCCCGAGTAGCTGGGATTACAGGCACCTGCCACCATCCCCAGCTAATTTTTGTAATTTTAGTAGAGACAGGGTTTCACCATGTTGGCCAGGCTGGTCTCGAACCCCTAACCTCAGTGATCTACCCATTTTGGCCTCCCAAAGTGTTGGGATTATAGGGGTGAGCCACTGCACCCTGACTATATTGTATGGGTATATTTAACTTTTAATCAAACTGCCCAAGTGTTTTTCAAAGTGGTTGTACCATTTTACATTTCTGTGAGTAATGTATCAAATTTCCAGTTGCTCCACATTCTTGCCAGCACTTGGTATGGCGAATCTTTTTAATTTTATACATTGTAATAGGTGTTTAATTGAATCTCATTGTGGTTTTTGGTTTGCATTTTCCTAATGACTAATGATGTTGAATATTTTTTGTGTGCTTATTTGCCATTCATGTTTTTTGGTAAAGTGTTAATATTTTTCCCCATTTTTAAAAAGTGTCAAAAATTATCTGGGTGTGGTGGTGCACACTTTTAGTCCCAGTTATTCAGGAGGCTGAGGCAGGAGAATTGCTTGAGCCTGGGAGGTTGAAGCTGCAGTAAGCTTTGATCATGCCACTACACTCTAGCCTGGGTGACAGAGTGAGAGAGACCCTATCTGAAAAAAAAAACAACAAAAAACTGTGTTATTTTCTTACATATATATTTTCTGCATACAAGCTCTTTCTCAGATATGTGATTTGCAAATATTCTCTCCCAGTCTGTAACTTATTTTTTCATTCTCTTAGCAGTGTCTTTCAAAGAGCAGATCTTAATTTTGATGAAGTCTGGTTTATTAATATTTCTTTTATGGATTGTGTTTTTGGTGGTATAGCTGAGAAAGATTTTCTTCTAAGTTTTCTTCTGAAAGATTCATAATTTTATTTATTTTTAAATTTTGTGGCGGAGTCTCACCTGGGCTGGAGTGCAGTGGCATGATCTTGGCTCACTGCAATCTCCGTCTCCCAGGTTCAAGCGATTCTTCTGCCTTAGCCTTCCAGGTAGCTGGGACTACAGGTGTGCACCACCATGCCTGGATAATTTGTGTATTTTTAGTAGAGATGGGGTTTCACCATGTTGGTCAGGCTGGTCTCAAACTCCTGACCTCAGGTGATCCGCCTGCCTCAGCTTCTCAAAGTGCTGGGATTACAGGCATGAGCCACTGTGCCCGGCTATAAAAGTTTAATAATTTTAGGGTTTACATTTAGGTCTAGGGTTATTTCTTATGTTGTGAGAGCTATGGATGGATTTTTTTTTTTTTTTTTTTTTTTTTTTTTTTTTTGGCATTTGAATATCCAGTTGTTTTAGGACATTTTTTCCATCCTTTCTACACTGAATTGCCATTTTACCTTTGTTGCAAATCAATTAAGCATATGTTTATAGGTCTACTTCTCTATACGATTTGGTCTCATTTATCTGTTTGCCTATATTGACATGAGTTCCACACTGTCTTGGTAACTGTAGCTTTCTTTTTTGAGACAGGGTCTCATTGTGGTTGCTCAGTTGGAGTGCAGTGGTACAGTCTTGGCCCACTGCAGCCTTGACCTTCCGCGCTCAGGTGAATCTCCCACTTCAGCCTCCCAAGTAGCTACGACTATAGGCATGCACCACTATGTCTGCTAGTTTTTTTGTTTTTGTTTTTGTTTTTTCCTTTATTATTTTAGCGGAGATGGGGTTTCACCATGTTGCCCAGGCTGGTCTCGAACTCCTGGACTCAAGCAATCCACCTACCTCAGCCTCCCAAGCTGCTGGGATTATAGGAGTGATCCACCACGCCTGGCCTAACTCTAGCTTTGTAATATATGTTTATTTTATTTTTTATTTTTATTTTTATTTATTTTGAGATGGAGTCTTGCACTGTTGCCCGGCTGGACTGCAATGGCGCAATCTTGGCTCACTGCAACCTCCGCCTCCCAGGTTCAAGCGATTCTCTTGCCTCAGCCTCCCGAGTAGCTGGGATTACAGGTGCCCACCACCACGTCCAGCTAATTTTTTGTATTTTTTAGTAGATGGAGTTTCATTATGTTGGCCAGGCTGATCTTGAACTTCTGACCTCATGATCCACCCGCCTCGGCCTCCCAAAGTGCTGGGATTATAGGTATGAGCCATTGAGCCCAGCTGTAATATATGTTTAAATCAGATGATGTTTAAAAACTTCGTTCTTGATCAAAATTGCCCGTTTTAGGTTTTTTGCATGTCCATATAAATTTTAGAATTATCTTGTCAGTTTCTTTTTAAAAAGGCTTCTGGAGGCCAGGCGTGGTGGCTCACGCCTGTAATCCCAGCACTTTGGGAGGCCAAGGCGGGCGGATCACGAGGTCAGGAGATCGAGACCATCCTGGCTAACACAGTGAAACCCCGTCTCTACTAAAAATACAAAAAAATTAGCCGGGCGTGGTGGCAGGCGCCTGTAATCCCAGCTACTCGGGAGGCTGAGGCAGGAGAATGGCGTGAACCCAGGAGGCAGAGCTTGCAGTGAGCCGAGATCCTACCGCTGCACTCCAGCCTGGGCGACAGAGTGAGACTCTGCCTCAAAAAAAAAAAAAAAAAAAAAAAAAAGTCTTCTGGAATTTTCACTGGGATTGTATTGGGACTGTAAATCAATTTGGAGAAACTCATCAGCCTAATAATAATGTTGCATTTTCAGACCCACGAGCACAGTGTATCTCTCCATTTAATTAAATAATCTATAATTTTTCTCAGTGATGTGTTGTAGTTTTGGTGTACAGATCTTTTTGTTTGTTTGTTTGAGATAGGGTCTCACTTTGTCACCCAGGCTGGAGTGCAGTGGTGTGATCTTGGGTCTCTGCAGCCTTGACCTCCTGGGCTCAAGTGATCCTCCTGCCTCAGCCCCCAACTAGCTGGGACTACAAGTGTGTGCTGCCACATCTGGCTGATTTTTTGTAGAGTTATTTCTTCACCATGTTGCCCAGGCTGGTCTCCAGCTCCTGAGTTTAAGCGATCCACCTGCCTCAGCCTCCCAAAGTGCTAGGATTACAGATAAATCTGATGAAAGATGTGCAAGAAAAATATGTATACCAGCTGGGCATTGGTGTACAGATCTTGCACTCTTCTGTCAGGTTTATCTGTAATTCTAAAAAAATCTAAAAATGTGCAAGATCTGTACACTGACGCCCAGCTAGTATACAGATCTTGCACGTCTTTATTTTTATTTTTTTTGCACCTCCTCCTCCAACAGAGATCTTGCATGTCTTTTGTCAGATTTATCCATATTTCATTAAAAAGTTTTTAGTGGGTACGTAGTAGGTGTATGTATTTGTGTATTTCTTATATTTGATGCTGTTATACTTGATGTTTTCAAAGAACTCAGTGATTGTTTGTTGCTGGTATATAGAAATACAATTACTTTTTGTATATTGGTCTTGTATCTTGTAATCTTACTAAACTTACTTATTCATTCTGTTAGCATCTTTTTATAGATTCCATAGGATTTTCTCTCTATATAATCATATTGTCTATAAATAAAGACAGCTGCTTCTCCAACCTGGATGCCTCTTATTTCTTTTTCTTGCCTTATTGCCCTGGCTAGAACTTCCACTACAATGTTTTTGATATATTTTTTCTTTTTGTAGAGATGGGCTCTTGCTTTGTTGTCCAGGCTGTGTGGAACTCCTGGCTTCAAGCAATCTTCCTGCCTTAGCCTCTCAAAGTGCTGAGGTTACAGGTGTAAGCTGCCATGCCGGGCCTCCAATGCGATGTTGAATTGAAGTGGTGAAAGTCTACATGTTAGCTGTAGGTTTTTTGAAAGCTATAAGTCTGTAAGTCAGCTATAAGTCTGATGTTAGCTGTAGGTTTTTTGAAGATACCTTTCATCAGGTGTAGGGAATTTCTTTCTATTCCTAGTTTGATGTGAGTTTTTATCAGGAATAGTTGATGGATTTTATCAAATGCTTTTTCTGCATCTATTGAGATGATTTTTTTTTTGTTTTTAGTATGTTAATATGGTGAATAATATGATTGATTTCAAATGTTAAACCAATCTTACATTCCTGGAGTAAACCCTGCTTGGTCATGATATTATTATTTATTTATTTATTTATTATTTTTTGAGATGAAGTGTCACTCTGTCACCCAGGCTGGAATGCAGTGACTTGATCTTGGCTCACTGCAACCTCCACCTCCTGGGTTCAAGCAATTCTCCTGCCTCAGTCCCCTGAGTAGCTGAGACTGCAGGCGCGTGCCACCACGCCTGGCTAATTTTTATATTTTTAGTAGGGACAGGGTTTCAGCATATTGGTCAGGTTGGTCTTGAACTCCTGACCTTGTGATCCACCCACCTTGGCTTCCCAAAGTGCTGGGATTACAGACATGAGCCACCGCATCCGGCCTGGTCATGATATTACTATTTTGATATATTTTTATATTTGATTTATCAAATTTTTGTCATGAAGTTTTACATCTGTTTATTGACTGGCCTCATAGAATGAGTTGAGAAATTTTTCCTTTTCTTCAGTTTTCTGGAGGTTTGTGTGGAATTGGTATTATTTATTCCTTAAATGTTAAATATAATTCTCCAGTGAACCATCTGTACTTCGAATTTTCTTTGTAAAAAGTTTTAAACTAGAAATTCAATTATGTGATAGATGCATTGCTATGTAGGCTGTCTCTTTCTTCTTGAGTGAGCTTTGGCAGATTGTGTCTTTCAAGAAATTTGTGCATTTCATCCCATTAGTCAAATTTATTCACATGAAGTTCATTATAGTCTCTTACTGTCCTTTTAACATCTATAGAACCTTTAGTTGTATCGTCTGTCTCATTCCTGATACTGGTAATTTGTGTCTTCTTGTCTCTTGCTCTGGCTCTTGCTCTCTCATTTCTCCTAATTAGACTGGTTAGTGTTTCTCAAAGAACCATGTTTGGTTTTATTCATTTTCCTCTATTGTTTTTCTGTTTTCTATTTTACTGATTTCTGCGCTAATCCTTTTTTTTTTTAATATTACATTTAATATTTTCCCTGTTTAAACAGATCTAAGTTGACAGGTTCATTTTTTTGCTTTCAGTGCTTTAAAGATATCATGTCAATGTCTTCTAGCTTGCATTGTTTCAGTTGAGATATCTGCTCTAGTTTTTATCTTGTTCCACATATATGATATTTCTTTTTTCTCTGACTGCTTACATAATTTTCTCCTTACCACTGTTTTAAGTGATTTGATGATGTTATTCTATGGCGTAATTTTATGTTTTGTGTGGTTGGGGCTTGTTGAACTTTAATCTGGATTAGAATGTGGGTTTATAGTTTTCTTCAAATTTGGGAAATTATTGCCAATTATTCAAATATTTTTCTGTCCCTCTCCCTTTGGGACCTCTAATTAATTAATTTTTGTTGTTGTTGTTAAAAAAAAAAATAGAGTCTTGCTGTGTTCCCCACGCTGGAGTGCAGTGGCACAATCTCCATTCACTGCAACCTCTTCAGTAGCTAGGACTACAGGCATGCACTACCACACCTGGCTACTTTTTGTGTTTTTAGTAGAGATGGGGTTTCACTATGTTGGCCAGGTTGGTCTCAAACTCCTGGCTGCAAATGATCCACCCACCTTGGTCTCCCAAAAATGCTGGGATTACAGGTGTGAGCCACTGTGCCCAGCTGATTTCTGTACTAAACTTTATTATTGTATTTCTTTGGCTTAATTTGGATTTCATTTGCCCTTTTTAGTTTCTTAGAATGTAATTTTATTTTATTTATCTTAGAATGTAATTTGAAGTCGTTAGTTTGAGACTTCTCTCTTTTCTAATGTAGACATTTTTAGTGCTATAAATTTTCCTCTAAGTATTGCCTTTAGCTGTATCACACAAATTTTGATATTTTGTGTTACAGTTTTATTCAGTTCAAAATACTTTTTAATTTCCATTTTGACTACTCCTTTGACTCTTGGGTTATTTAGAAGTGTGTTATGTGGTTTCTAAATATTTGGGAGAATTTTCTATATACTGTTGTATTATTCATTGGTAATTTAATCCCATTGTAGCCAGAGAACATTGTATGACTTGAATCCTTGTGAATTTATTGGCAACTGTTTTATGGCTCATAATATGGTCTATCCTGGTAAATGTCCCATGTGCAGTTGAATATGTATTCTGTTGTTGGGTGAATATAAATGTCAGTTAGGTCAAATTTGTTAATGTTGTTCAGTCTTCAATATTCTTACTTATTTTCTGTCTCCTTCCATCAGTTATTTAGAGAGTGGTGATGAAATATCATAATTGTAGATATATCTGTTTCTCCTCATTGTTTGATCAGCTTTTGCTTGACGTATTTTGAAATTTATTATTAGATGTGTAAATGTTTAGGATTGTTATTCCTCTTGATGAAGTGACTTCTTCATCATTGTGATACAATTCCCTTTGTCTTTGGTAACATTGTTTTCTCTGAAATCTATTTTGTCTGATATTAATATAGCCACTTCAGCTACTTTTGATTAGTGTTAACAATGTATCTTCTTCCATCCTTTAACTTTTAACCTATTTGTGTCTTTATATTTAAAATCAATTTCTAATAGGCTGCATATAGATGGATTGCTTTTTATCCAGTCTGACAATCTCTGCTGATTAATTGGAGTTAGACCACTTACATTTAATGTGATTATTATTATTTTGAGACAGCGTCTCACGCTGTCACCCAGGCTGGAGTGCAGTAGCGCAATCATGGCTCACTGCATCCTTGACTTCCTGGACTCAAGCTATCCTCCCACCTCAGCCTCTTGAGTAGCTGGGACTGCAGGAGTGTACCGGTATGCCCTGCTAATTTTTACATTTTTTATAAAGACAAGGTTTCACAGTGTTGCCCAGGCTGGTCTCAAACTCCTGGGCTCAATCAGTCTTCCCATTTCAGCTTCCCAAAGTGCTGGGATTACAGATATCAGCTACCATGCCTGGTGTAAGGGCCATCATTCTGCCTAACACGACTAATAAGCCAACAAAGAAGGTAAAATTGAATGTGAAAAATACTCAATTAATTCAGACAATATCAGGTATGTTCAGGGTGATATGGCCATAGACTGAAAAACAATTAATTCAAAGGAAGGCATAAACCTAGGGAAAATGGACAAAGAACAAATTGGACAAATAGCAAATACTAAGTTGGTAGATGTGAACCCAGTCACATCAATAATCACATTAGGCTGGGCTCAGTGTCTCATACCTATAATCCCAGCACTTTAGGAGGCGAAGGTGGGAGGATCACTTGAGCACAGGAGTTTGAGACCAGTCTGGGCAACATAGTGAGACTCCCATCTCTATAAAAAAATTAGCCAAATGTGGTGGTGATGGCATGTGCTTGTGGTCCTAGCTACTCAGGAGGCTGAGGCAGGAGGACCACTTGAGCCTGCAGTGAGCCGTGATTGCACCATTGCATCCAGCCTGGGCAACACAGCGAGACCCTGTCTCAAAAACAAAAAACAAACAAACAAAAAAGAATAATGGCCCCTAAAGATATCAGCATAATAATCTCAAGAACCTGTGAATCTGTTAAATAACATGGCAAAAAGGAATTAAGGTTTCAGATGGAATCAAGGCTGGTAATAAGGTGACCTCAAAATAGGAAGATTATCCTGCATTTTTCCTGTAGGCCCAGTGTAAACACAAAGGTCCTTAAAGTGGAAGAAGAAGATGTCACTATGGAAGAAAGACACAGAGACATGAAACTGCTTCCTCTGCGGATGGGGGAGGGGACCATGAGCCAAGGAAGGTGGCTGACTTCTAAAAACTAAAAAATGCACGGAAACAGGTTCTTCCCTAAATCATCCAGAAGGGAATATGGCCCTGTCAACCCCTCGATTTTAGCCCTGTGAGATCTATGTTGGATTCCTATTCTACGGAAGTATAAGATAATACATTTGTGTTGTTTAAGCCACTAAGTTTGTGGTAATTCGTTATAACAGTGATAAAAATTTAATACAACTATAATTCTTTGTTGTGTAGTTCTGGTGGTTACTGTTGAGTTTATACTATACATCTTTAACCTATAAAGAACTACCTTAAATTATATTATTTCACCTTCATCTTTGAAAAATATTTTCCCTGTTTAAACAAATCTAAGTCGACAGGTTTATTTTTTTGCTTTCAGTACTTTAAAGATATCATGTCAATGTCTTCTAGCTTGCGTTGTTTCAGGTGAGATGTCTGCTGTAGTTTTTATCTTTGTTCCACATATATGATGTTTCTTTTTTCTCTGGCTGCTTATATAATTTTCTCTTTACCACTGTTTTAAGTGATTTGATGATGTTATTCTATGGCATAATTTTATGTTTCGTGTGGTTGGGGCTTGTTGAACTTTAATCTGGATTAGAATGTGGGTTTATAGTTTTCTTCAAATTTGGGAAATTATTGATGATTATTCAAATATTTTTCTGTCCCTCTCCCTTTGGGACCTCTAGTTACAAGCATATTTGGCCACTTGAATTTATTTCACAGTTTGCTGATGCCCCATTCATGTATTTTGAGCTTTTTTTGTCTCTGTGTTTCATTTTGAAGTTTCTATTGAGATTATTTAAGGTTACTAATCTTTTCTTCTGCATTGTTTAATCTGCCATTAAATTCTTACAGTATTGCATTAGTCTGTTCTCACATTGCTATAAAGAACTATGTGAGACTGGGTAATTTATGAAGCAAAGAGGTTTAGTTGACTCACAGTTGTGCAGGCTGTACAGGAAGCATGGCTGGGAAGCCTTAGGAAACTTAACAATCATGGTGGAAGTCAAAAGGGAAGCAGGCACAGTCTTCACATGGTGGAGCAGGAAAGAAAGAGAGTCAAATGGGAAGTGCTACACACTTTTAAACCATCAGATCTCATTAGAACTCACTATCATGAAAACAGGAAGGGGAAATCCACCCTGATGATCCAATCACCTCCCATTATGTTCCTCCCCCAACATTGGGAATTACAATTCAACATGAGATTTGGGTGGGACAGAGCCAAAACGTATCAAGTATATTTTCTTTAATATCAAACATTGTAATATTTATGTTAAAAGTTTGATATGAAGTCTTTTTTATGTCTTATATCTCTGCTTAATATATTCAACCTTTCCTGTAACTTCTTAAACATAGAAATATAATCATAATACTTATTTTAATATCCCTATCTACCAGTTCTGTCATCTCTATAATTTCTGGATCAGTTTTAATTGATTTACATTTTTTTTCTCATTATAGTATTTATTTTCCTGCTTCTTTGCATGTCTGGTTATTTCGGATTAAGTGCTAGACATTGTAAATTTTACCTACTGGGGTTTTGGATATTTTTGTATCACTATAAGTATTCTTGAACTTTGTTCTGGGCTGTGGTTAAATTATTTGCAAACAGTGATACTTTTGAGCCTTGCTTTTAAGCTTTGTCATGTGAGTCCAGAGCTGCATTTAGTCTAGGGTTAATTTTTCTACCCTACTAAAGCAAGACTTTTATTAGTATTTTAACTGATGCCCTGTGAATTACAAAGTTTTCCATTCTAGCTTTTTGGAAGAGGTACTATTTCTTATCCATCTAAACTTGAGTACTTTTCTCTGTGATCAAGAGAACTACAGGGCAGCCTGGGCAACATGGCAAAACCTCATCTCTGCAAAAAGTACAAAAAGCTACTTGGGGGGCTTAGGTAAGAGGATTACTTCAGCCTGGGAGGTCGAGGCTGCAGTGAGCCAAGATCACGTCACCGCACTCCAGCCTGGGTGATAGAGCGAGACCCTGTCTTAGAAACAAACAAAAGCCAGGCATAGTGGCTCATGCCTGTAATCCCAGCACTTTGGGAGGCTGAGGTGGGCAGATGACTTAAGATCAGGAGTTTGAGACCAACCTGGCCAACATGGTAAAACCCTTTCTCTACTCAAAATACAAAAATTAGCTGGTCACAGTGGCAGGAGCCTGTAATCTCAGCTACTTGGGAGGCTGAGGCAGGAGAATCACTTGAACCTGGGAGGCAGAGGTTACAGTTAGTGGAGGTTGCACCACTGCACCCCAGCCTGGGTGACAGAGTAAGACTCCATCTCAAGAAAAGCCCCAAACAGACAAAACAAAACAAAGAATACAGGTTAGTTTTTTCCCTGGCCCTGTGCGGTTTCTTCATATACATCTGATTATCAGTACTCCCTTGAGTACTTAATGGGGTCTCCTTCAGATTTTCAGAGTTCTGTCTCTGTATAGCATTCTTCTTTCCCAGACTTCCAGCTCAGTTCTTCAACTCTAAAGACTACTGGTCTGTGCTTGGATTTCTTCTTCTGTGCCATGGCCCAGAAACATTTTCTAGACAGTAAGCTGGGGCAGTCATAGGGTTCACCTTACTTGTTTTTCATTTCTTAGGGATCACTGTTTTTTATCACCTGATGTCTGGTGTCTTGAAAGCCATCATTTAATATATTTTGTCTGGTTTCTAAATTTTTTTCAGGAGGATAAATCTTCTTGCTGTTACTTCATCTCGACTGGAACAGAAAGTCCACCATGTTTTTTTTGTTTTTGTTTTTGTTTTGTTTTTTTACCTTGTGGCATTCACCTACCTAACTACTGCTTAGTCTTCAAGACTGTTCCCAGGCTTTACTTCTTTTTGAAAGCCTTCTCTGATATTTACTTCCTGAGTTTGGACCCAGATCCTCTCCTAAATATTTGCATAATACTCAACTCTATCATTAAATTTCAGTCTCAGAACTTGATGCTCATTGTTCAAACTCGATACTTGCAAATATGTCCTTGATCTTGTCCCCTTGCATCTTTAGCTACCATTCATTTGTCTTTCTTCCTTTTTATCTAGAAATATCAAAGGTAGTCTACTTTTCTTTATTCACTTACATCTAATCCTCAGCCCTGTGGTATTTGGTTTCCACTGAAACTTGCCAGGGTCACCAGTGACTTCACAGTTGCCGATTGCAGTGTATTCTTTTCAGTCTTTATTTGATTGGCCCTGTCTGCATTATTTCATACTGGTTGCAATTGTTCCTTCTTTCTTGTGGGAACCACACATTCCTGGTCCTTTTCCTTCTTCCTGACGATTCCTTCTTGGTCAATTTTGTTGGTCATTTTATCATCTTACAGCCTTTGTATTCCTAAATGTTTTATTTTTGATTACTATTTCTTTTATTTACATGTTCTTCCTATCATAGTTCATCTACTCCCATGGCTTTAGGAGCATGATTCCAAGTCTTAGTTTCTGTTTGAATTTCCCAGAGGTATTCTAGCTTCAGTTTGTCTAAAACATAACTTTCCTGTAATTTCCTTAAAGTTGCTCTTCTATAGTCTATTTCGTTTTTGACACTACTGTAGTCAGTCCGTCACTCAGGCTAGAAACATGGGTGTCATCTCAGACTCTTCCCCAAACCCCAGATCTATTACAGCTCCACAAATATTAGATTCTTAATATTTTAAAATCCATCCCATGGGGGGAATTTCCAGTAATGGTGGCAGAGTGAAGTGGTCTCTGAAACCTTCCCACAGATAATATTAGAAAATCTGTAAAAAATGTATTGAAAGGAACTGAAAAGGTTCCAAAAGCAGATAGAAGCTAGAGGAGCGCTTACTTTTGAAAAATGGCAACTGGGAGTGATAAGAATCGTGAATTTGCAGCTTAAAAAAAATTTGCCTGAGGGCATTCAACAACTCCCACAGTAGAGGAAAGTGGCAGTGGAAAACTCCAGCCTTACTTTTTTATGGTGGCAGAAACAGAGTTCATGATAGAAAAAGCTTCTGAAAATTTAGCAAGAGGGCTTGAAAGTAAGAAAACCACAGAAGAGGGTGAACCTCATAACCTGACTGTAAACTCTGCTAAAATCCCTGGATGTACCTCTAAACTACACCTGCGTGGGCAGACGCCATGAGGCCTGGTGAAAAAAAAGGCAGAGATTAGGGAGGTAGAGTTCTGTCTTTGAAAGAGAGAATCTACACAAGGTGAACTTCATGAGTTTGCTTCTTTTTTAAATTGAATGCATTCTCCAACCATGGGGAACCAGGTGGCAGATATGTGAAGTCTTATGGACTTGAGGTATCAGTGGACATAATCTTAAGGCTGAAAAATTAGGGAGGAATCCCCAGAAATAAAGAAAGTACGATGAGAACAGGCCCCAAATCTGAGTAAAATCTCTGGCCAGATTCTTGGTCAATCATCAGTTACACAGACAGACGTGTAGTGGCCAGGCTGGGTGTGGTGCCTTACGCCTGTAATCCCAGCACTTTGGGAAGCTGAGCTGGGTGGATCACTTGAGGCCAGGAGTTAGAGACCAGCCTGGCCAACATGGTGAAATCCCGTCTCTACTAAAAATACAAAAATTGGCTGGGTGTGGTGGTGCATGCCTGTAATTCCAGCTACTAGGGAGATTGAGGCATTAGAATCACTTGAACCCAGGAGGCAGAGGTTGCAGTGAGCTGAGATCATACCATTGTACTCCAGCCTGGGCGACAGAGCAAGACTATCTAAAAAAAAAAAAAGCTGTAAGAACTACACAGAGATATCAGTTGTAGAACACTGTAAGGAGCAAAGTCTACAGTTTAGTCCAGGGAGGTTATTTGTCTACTAGGAAACCACCCCTCTGCCAATAATCCCAAGGAAAATATAGTAGAATCCAGAGCCACTACATATATCAGAATGTCCAACATTAAACCAAAAATTACCAGACAAGCACAGGAACAGGAAAAGGGTGATCCATACTCAGGGAAAAAAGGCAGTCAATAGAAGGTGGCTCCAAGTTGACTCAGATGTTGGAGTTAGTAGTCAGGCTTCAAAGTAGCTATCATATGTATGTTCACATAATTAAAGGAAAATATTTGTTTTGTTTTTGTTTTTTTGGGTCTCATTCTGTTGCCCAGGCTAGAGTGCAGTAGTACTATCTTGGCTTACTGGAGCCTCAAACTCATGGGCTCAGGCGATCCTGCCACGCCAGCTTCCTACGTAGCTAGGCCTACAGGGGTGTGCCACCACTCCCAGCTAATTACAATTTTTTTTTTTTTTTTTAGAAATGAGGTCTTGCTATGTTGTGCAGGCTGGTCTTGAACTTCTGGCCTTGAGCGATCCTCCCAACTCGGCCTCCCAGTGTGCTAGGATTACAGGTGTGCGCTACTGTATTGGGCCAGAAAATAGTTTCAGTGAGTAAACAGATGAGGAATTTCAAAAAAGAAATATTAACAATGAGAAAATAGAAACAAGAGGGCTTACAAAACGGCAGCAAGAAGGGATCTGTAATTTTCGTGTAAAAAATAGTATAAAACTGGGCAAAATTGTTAAAACCAAATATTTTTAACATATCTAGAAATAAAGTAGAAGCAGAAACAAATTGAGAAAAATTTATTCTTTTTTTTTTTTTTTTTTTGAGACAGGGTCTTACTCTGTCATCCAGGTTGGTGTGATCATGGCTCACTGCAGCCTTGACTTCCCAAGCACCAACCACCTCAGCCTCCCAAATAGCTGGGATTACAAGTGTACACCACCACACCCAGCTAACTTTTTCTATTTTTTGTAGACACAGGGTCTCACTATGTTGCCTAGGTTCTTGAAAAACTCCTGGGTTCAATCAATCCTCCTGCCTCGGCATCTCAAAGCGCTGGCTTGAGCCACGACACTCCAGCCTAAGAATTTATTCTTGAAAGGCTGGTAATACTTTGAGTAGGGACAGTGGAAGTCTGTGGTCTTCTTGGAGTGTTTCCCGTCTGTCCTTACCTCCGTTACTCAGCTCTGGTGACAAGAATTGTAATTTTACCATTGTGTGGCTGAACATGAAAACTAGCATCTTACGGAGCCAGAGTGCAGTGGCACATGCCTGTAATTTCAGCTACAGGGGAGGCTGCGGTGGGAGGACTGCTTGAGCTCAGGAGTTCCAACCAGCCTGGAACTCAACATAGTGAGACCCCCATCTCAACTGAAAAGGAAAACAACAACAACAACAACAACAACAAAACACTAGCAAATTTTCTGCCAGAGGGGGTAGACTTAATGTGGGACAGGTGAAAACTCACAGCTTTGCCAACTAAAAGTGGCAAACTTGGTTGAGAATGAATGGAGAGAATCTCCTGTTGGAGTAGGTGGTAGACCTGCCAGAAACTAAATGGGAAGATCTTGAAAATAAGAGAGCCATAGAAGGGCTAAGATAAGCTCTCCGCATATCTCTGGCTGATTGGGAAGTTACCTGCATGTGCAGGAGGGACCCAAGGGAACCCAATAAAAAGTAAAAATTAAGGGGGACTTGAGAATTGGCTGTAACTTTGAATGCATTCCTCAGGCAGTACACAGATAGATTGGCAGATGGCAAAACTTTATGGGTTTGAGGTCTATGAACAACCCCTGCCCAGATCATTGTCTGACTACTAAACGATGCAGGCACAGGCCGCCCTAGAAAGCCAGGCTAAAATAAAAATAAAAACAAAAACTGAGCAGAGCATCAGTGGCAACATACTATGGGAGAATTAGATTCTGCAGTTTAAGTACAGGCAAGTTATTAAAAACAATCAACAGCCCATCAGATAAATAAAACAATCGATAGCTACTCCAGTAGATTATCTGAAACCTCTAGTTTTCAACTAGATATTATGAGACATGCAAGGAAAAATCAGGAAGGTGCGGCTCATGCTCAGTGGAAAAAAGTCATTAATAGAAATGATTTCTGAATAGACCCAGCTATTAGATTTAGCAGAGACTTCAAAGCAGCTGTTAAAAAATATGATTAAAAAATTAAATCGTGTTCAAAGGTTTAAAGGAAAATGAGATGACAGTTACTTAACAAATAGGGAAGTGGCTCTAACCACTTTTGGTCAACATTGTAGTAGAGGTCCTAGCCAATTATAATGCAAGAAGAAATGAAAGAAATAGAGATTGGAAGTGAAGAAGCAAAACTGCCTTTATTCACAGATGATTGGATTATTTCTAGAAAATTCTAAAGAATCTACATAAAAGCCACTGTTAAGTAAAGTTAGCAAGATTGTAGGATATAAGGTCAATATACAGAAATCACTTGTGTTTCTATATTAGCAATGAATAATTGGGAATTGAAGTTTTATTATTTATTTATTTTAGAGATAGGGGTCCCACTATGTTGCCTAGGCTGGCCTTGAACTTCTGGGTTCAAGCAGTCCTCCCTCAGCCTCTCAAATAGCTGGAACTCTAGGTGTGCACCACCATACCTAGCTTGAAGTTTTAAAAAATGTGTAACACCAAAGACATGAAATACTTAGGCATAAACTTAACAAAATATGTGCAAAAATTGTATACTGAAAACTACAAAACTCTGCTGAGAGGAATTTGAGAAATAAGTAAATGAAGAGAGATACCACTGTAATGGATTGACTGATGTCCTCCCCTCCCCCTCTCAGCATGTGACCTTATTTGGGAATAGGGTCTTGGCAGATGTAATTAGTTGAGAATCTCCAGGTGAAATCATCCTGTATTTAGGGTGGGCCCTTAATACAATGACTGGTGTCTTTATACAAGAGATAGGAAAGGGAGCTTTGGGTCCATCTACACGGACACAGAAGAAGTCCACATGAAGAGCAGAGTTATGTTGCCACAAACCAAGGAATGCTAAGAGCCTCTGGGAGCTAGAAGAGGCAAAGAAAGATTGCCCTCTAGGGCCTTCAGAGGCAGTATGGCCTGCCAACACCTTGGTTTCAGACTTCTGGCCTCCAGAACTGTGAGAGAATGAATTTCTATTGTTTTAAGCCACGAAGTTTACAGTAATTCATTATGGCGGCTCTAGGAAACAAATATAACCATGTTATACAGATTGGGATCTAGAATGATCAAAATGATTTGGAAAAGAACAACAAAGTTGGAGGACTTAAACTATCTAGCTAGAAGACTTACTATATAGCCACAGTAATCAAGGCAGTGGTGTTGGCATAAAACTAGACTAAGTTAATGGAACATAATATAGAGTCCAGAAATAGACCCACATATATATGGTCAATTGATGTGCCAGTGCAGTTCAGTGGGGAAGGGGTAATCTTGTCAACAAATAGTGCTAGAACAGTTAGATAATGATATGTAAAAACGTGAACCTTGACCCTTACCTCTACACTAAAATCAACTCAAAACAGATCATAGATCTAAATTTAAGACTAAAAGCTATAAAACTTACGGAAGAGAACACAGGAGAACGTTTTTGTGATCTTGGTTTGGCAAAGATTTCTTAGCCATGTCACTGAAAGCATGAACTGTAAAAGAAACAAATGATAAATTGAGCTTATCAAAATTATGAATTTTTGTTAATGAAAAGCTAACACTAACAAAATGAAAAAGCAAGATACAGACTGAGAAGACATTTGCAAATTATGTGTCTGACAAAGCACTCATTTATAGAAATAAATGAGCTTTTGTAACTCGATTAGAAAACTAGTAACCCATTTTAAAAAGCAGGCAAAAGATTTGAACATAGTCCATCAAAGAGGTTATACAAGTGTCTGATAAATACATAAAAAGATGTTCAACATCACTAATCACTAGGAAAATGTAAATTACGACCACAGTGAGATGCCACTACATACCTCTAGAATGGCTAAAATTAAAAGGATTTCCACACCAAATTCTGTCAAGGTTGTATGATAATTGAAATACACTGGTGGTGGTACTAAACAAATTATAGTATATTTATAACGCAGAAAACTACTTAGCAATGCTAAGGAATGAATTATTGATACACAAAACATTTTGCGTATATAACATTTTGTGTATATTTTGTTATTCATACAAAATAATTTTGCTGAGTGAAATAAGCCAGACAACCCCCCTCAAAGAAAAGGGTACTTACTTTGTGATTCCATTTATAGAACCTTCTAGGAAATGCAAACTATGGAAACAAAGCAGGCTGGGTGCGGTGGCTCACGCCTATAATCCCAGCACTTAGGGAGGCCGAGGCGAGTGGATCACGAGGTCAGGAGATCGAGACCATCCTGGCCAACATGGTGAAACTCCGTCTCAACTAAAAATACAAAAAATTAGCTGGGCATAGTGGCGGGCACCTGTAGTCCCAGCTACTCAGGAGGCTGAGGCAGGAGAATGACGTGAACCTGGGAGGTGGAGCTTGCAGTGAGCCGAGATTGCGCCACTGCACTCCAGCCTGGGCAACAGAGCGAGACTCCATTTCAGAAACAAAAGAAACAGAAAGCAGAGAATGGTTACTTAGGGTGGGGTGGAGAAGGCATTACAAAGGAGCATGAGGAATCTTTGGAAGTGATGGATATGCATTAGCTTGATTGTACTGATGGTTTCAAATGTGTATACATACATCAAAACTTATCAAATTATACAGTTTATGTATGTTCAATGTATTATATGTCAGTTATACCTTAATAAAGCTTTAAAAAGGGGGGGTAAAAATTTGGATGAACTTTACTTCTTTGCCTCTTCAAAGAGAAAATGGTCAGTAAGCACATGAAAATTTGTTCAGTGTTATTAGTCATCAGGAAAGTCATCAGTGATATATCACTTTATAACCACTAGAATGACAAAAAATAAAAAGACCAGGACTACCAAGTGTTGGTGAAGTTGTAGAGCAACTGGAACTCTTGTATGTTGCTGGTAGAAATATAAAATGTACAGCCACTTTGGGTAACAGCTCATAGTTTCTTACAAAGTTCTTAGAAAGTATGTTTTCAAACATATACTTATGTATAACCGGCAATTCTCCTAAGTATTTACCTAAGATAAATTAAAACACATGTTTACAGTAACATGTATACTTAAACATTCATAGCAGCTTTTATAACTAAGAATGGAAAACAAGTTAAAATCCCATCAGTAGATAAATGTAAAACAAATTTTTGTGTATTTCTATAATGGAAAACTACTCAGTAATAAAAAAGAATGTGCTACTGATATGCACAATATCATGAATGAGTTTCAAAAACATGTTGAGTGAAAGCCAGAAACAAAAGTAGTATGTATATGCTTCCTTTTATGTGAAATACAAGAAAACCCAAACTAATCTCACTTTGACAGCAAACAAATCAGTGATTGCCTGAGCCTAGAGATGGAGACAGGGATTTATTATAAAGGGGCATGAATGAATTTTGGGGACCGATAGAAATGTTCTCTCTCTTAATTGTGGTTACATGGGCATATACATTTGTCAAAACATTGACCTTATATACTTGAAATGTGTGTAGTTTATTTTATGTGAGTTATATTTCAACCAATTTGATTTTTTTTTTTTTTTTTTGAGACAGCCTCACTCTGTCGCCTGGGCTGAGGTGCAGTGGCATGATATCTGCTCACTGCAGCCTCCGCCTCCTCTCGGGTTCAAGTGATTCTTGTGCCTCAGCCTCCCAAGTGGCTGGGACTACAGGCATGTACCACCATGCCCAGCTAAATTTTGTATTTTTAGTAGAGACGGGGTTTCATCATGTTGGTCAGGCTGGTCTCAAACTCCTGACCTCAAATGTTCCACCTGCCATGGCCTCCCAAAGTGCTGGGATTACAGGTGTGAGACACCACACCAGGCTGAATCTGATTTTTAAAAAATCCATACCACCACCCTTGTTTAGCCACTCATTGTTTCTCATTTGGATGAAAGCAGTGCTCTTCTAAGTGGTGTTCCCACTGTTGCCTTACTTCTTCAAACCCATATGCCAAGAAATGACTTGTAAGACAGAAACCCGACCTTGTTACTTCCTTGCATACACCCTTAAATTGCTTACCATTACTTAGTTTCTTAAAATAGCATTTAATGCTTTTTTCCATCTGGTCCTTGCCTCTGTCTTTCCAGCTCATCTTCTATTACTTTTGCCTCTCACTTTGCTTATGGCTGTCAGTTCCCAAGACAGACTATGTTAATTTTATGTCTTGTGCCTACACTCATTCTCTGTCCTCTGCCTTTTGTCTAATAAACAATTGTTTATCCTCTAAAACTCAGCTTAGGGCTCTTCTCCTTCAGGAAGCCTTTTTCTTTAATAATTAAAAAAAATCATTCTTTTCCATACCCTTTCTCCCTCAAAGAGAGATGGATTAAGTAATTTTAGCTTGTGTGTGTGGTTTTTTTTTTTGGCTCATTATAAACATTTATCGGTATATTTACTTTTTTTTTCTTTTTGAGACAAGGTCTTGTTCTGTCACCCAAGCTAGAGTACAGTGACATGATCACGGTTTACTGCAGCCTTGACCTCCCAGGCTCAAGCAATTCTCCCACCTCATCCTCCCAAGTAGCTGGGACCACAGGCATGGCCACCATGCCCAGCTAATTTTTTATGTTTTGTAGAGACAGGGTCTTGCCATATTGCCAAGGCTGGTCTTGAACTCCTGGGTTCAAGTGGTCTCCTCTCTTGGCCTCCCAAAGTGTTGGGAGTACAGGCGTGAGCCCCCATGCCTAGCTGGTGTATTTACTATTTTGACTTATTATGCTTTCAGTTCTCTCTCCCCTACTGTTGAGCACAATGATTAGTTTTATTTATATTTTGGATCCATAAGGGCTATTTCATAATAGGTACTCAATAAGTATTTGTAGAAAGATTGAACAGAAATGTTAACAGGGTAAAAGTATACATTGTTTTGCTTTTCCAGCACACTTAGAATGCAGAAAATTACTATTTTGTTTTAAACAAAACTCTTTGGCTAGGAAAAAAACTCGGAAGATTTATCTCAACATTTAATACCACTTTTATTTGGGTGGTGAGATTAATTTCTTTAATATTTTTGACATTTTTGCATTTTTCAAGAAAACATTTAATATACTATTGTTTCATGAGACATAACCTGAAAAATTGTGTAACTTTCACCTACTCAAATTGATTTTTTTTATTTCTTTAGGTCCACAAGGCGATTACAATTTCCAGTCCCCTAACCACAGACCTGACTGCAGAGCTGTCTGGTGGGCTAAAGAACATATCAGTGCAACCTGAAATATCAGAGGGTCTTGCTACTATGCCCAGCACTCAGCAAGTGAAAAGTTCTGAGAAAACCCAGATTGCTGTCCCCCAGCCAGTGGCTCCCTCCTACAGTTATGCTACCCCTACCCCCCAGGCCTCTTTCCAGAGCACCTCAGCACCATACCCAGGTAAGGACCTTTGCTCTTGGAGATAGAAGGGGAAAGTAGAACATCTGATCAAAGTATTCCCTTTTAGAGGAAAGAAGGGAGGCATAACTAGAATACTGTGTGTTAGAGAAAAACAATTCTGTCAGTGCCCCTGCAGTTATGGACTGGGGGCTCTAGAGCCTTTCCTCAGCAGGCCTCCGGCTTATGGAAGTTTACGAGGCGAATTTTCACAGATCCAGATTCCACTATGACTTAAAGGCACACGATTCAATTAAGTATAATGTTCAAGTGATCAATGAGAGCCTGCTGGGAAGAAAGATTTGCATCAGTGTACTTGCTTATCTTCTGAAAGTCTGGTTGTAGGTCTCTCATTTTTACGGCATCTTTATTTTTATTTTTATTTATTTTTAAAACTTAACTTTTGTGGGTATATAGTAGTTGTATACATATATGGGATACATGAGATGTTTTAATGCAGACATGCAATGTGTAATAATCACATCATGTAAAATGAAGTATCCATCCCTTCAAGCCTTTATCCTTTGTGTTACAAACAATCCGGTTATTTTCTTTTAGTTATTTTAAAATGTGCAATTAAAATATTATTGACTATAGTCACCCTGTTGTGCTATCAAATACTAGGTCTTATTTGTTCTTTCTAGCTTTTGTTTTGTACTGATTAACCACCACCCCCTTACCCCCACACTACCCTTCCCAGCCTCTGTAACCATCCGTCTATCTAACCATTACTCTATCTCCATGAGTTAATTTGTTTTGATTTTTAGATTCCACAAATAAGTGAGAACAAGCAGTGTTTGTCTGTGCCTGGCTTATTCGCTTAACATAATGACCTCTAGTTCCATCCATGTTGTTGTAAATGACAAGATTTCATTCTTTTTTATGGCTGAGTAGTACTCCATTGTATATAAGCACCACATTTTCTTTATTCATTCGTCTGTTGATGAGCACTTAGGTTGCTTCCGAAGTGTAGCTGTTGTGAACAGTGCTGCAAACATGAGAGTGCAGATACCTCTTCAATACACTGATTTCCTTTCTTTTGGGTATAGACCCAGCAGTGGGATTACTGAATCATATGGTAGCTCTATTTTTATTTTTTTGAGGAACCTCCAAACTGTTCTCCATAGTGGTTGTACTAATTTACATTCCCACCAATAGTGTACAAGGGTTCCCTTTTCTCCACATCCTCACCAGCATTTGTTATTGCCTGTTTTTTGTATATAAGCCATTTTAACTGGGGTAAGATGATATCTCATTGTAGTTTTTATTTGCATTTCTCTGATGATCAGTGATGTTGAGAACCTTTTCATATGCCTGTTTGCCATTTGTATGTCTTCTTTTGAGAAATATCTGTTCAAATCTTTTGCCCATTTTTAAATTGGATTATTAAATTTTTTTCCTGTGGAGTTGTTTGAGCTCCTTCTATATTCTGTTATTAATCCCTTGTCAAATGGGGAGTTTGCAGATATTTTCTCCCATTCTGTGGGTTGTCTCTTCACTTTGTTGATTGTTTCCTTTGCTGTGCAGAAGCTTTTTAACTTGATGTGATCCCATTTGTCCATTTTCGCTTTGGTTGCCTGTCCTTGTAGGGTATTACTCAAGAAATTTTTTTTGCTCAGACCAGTGTCTTGGAGAAGCATCTTTATTTTTAAAGCCATTAATAAGAAGTAGATTTATACATAATGTATAAATAAATCTGTGCTTCACAGGTGCTGTTCTAAGGTATTAGGAAGAATTGGTTAATCAAGAAGTTGGTCTTTATCTTCTGAAAAAGTCAAGAGGGTAAAATTAAAGTCAGTGAAAATGAATTTTTGCCAGTTTTTAATTTTCCAGTGTGTCCTTTGGTAGTCATATAACATGAAATTTTAGGGGTTCAATCCTGAGGCACCAAAGTAATTTTTGTATCCAGTCGAGATGCCTGTAATTTTTGGTGTAATTGTGAAGGGTTTGGGTTGAACTGTATTGAATAGCCATTTTTTGGTTCATTATACTTTCTCTGAGTATCATGTTTCTTTTTTTTCTTGTTTTTGAAAGTCACTTCAGAGAGTTCTTATTCCATCTCCTGGGGCATCCAAATGCTGAAGCTTCCATTAAGGATGGTTTCATTTCTCCCCAAGTGCAATGTTCCCATGCAGAGGCAGATAAATCTCAAGTTTCATATTTGCCTAGGAAGCCCTTCTCGCCTCCCAGGCTTGAAATATGAGTGGACTAGCCTGTTGTTTGCTTTAAGCTCTCCTAGTCTCGAAGTCTCATAGCAAATGAACATTTATTGTCAGAGAAATAAGATTTATATAATCAGTGGCTTTCAATGGTCTGCAAAGATTTTTGGTTGGGGGGAGGGAGTGATGCTACTGAAATCTGGTGAGTATTGGTCAGTGATACTGTTAAACACCTTACAGTGCTCAGGACGTTTCCCTCCATGACAAAGAATTACCTGGTCCAAAATATCAGGAGTGCTGAGCTTGAGAAACTCTGACATATGTGAAATAGCTGGTGAATAGTATAAAGACAGTATATAGCTCTTTGCTGACTTGAGTGTTCCAGAAATGCTAGCATACTTCAAGATTAGATCAGTTTGAACTGAAATGGTCTGGGAAGATTTCTTGGAGAGGAGACAGGCTTTAAGCAAGAAACAAAATGCTGTATTTAGAATAAAGCAAGGCAAACACTCCAATTGAAAGAAATAACTTTAGCAAAGTCCCTGAGAGTAGACCATGGCTTTGTGGAACACAAGAGGGAAAATCAATATAACTAAAGGCAAAATAGATAGGAAGGATAAGACAGTGAGATCAGATGATGGTTCTTTAATGGCAGGTGGGAAGTTTGGCCTTAAATATGATATAGGAGGAGGAGTCTTAAATAGAAGAGTAACATGGTGGGTGAGTATTTTGGAAAGACTAATGGTGTTGGTTGTTTTAGGAAGACAGAATAGATTGGAGTGGAGAGAGCTAGCAGAGGGAAGATAAAATAAGATTCTTGGAATAAGTAAGCCGGGCGTGGTGGTGCATGCCTGTAGTCCCAGCTACTTGGGAGGCTGAGGTGGGAAGATCACTTGAGTCCAGGAATTTGAGGCTGCAGTGAGCTATGATTACACCACTGCACTCTATCCAGAGCAACAGAGTGAGACCCTGACTCAAAAAGAAAAAAAAAAATTCTTGGAATAATCTAGTGTGAACAATGAATCTTGTAGCAATTGGAATGGAAAGAAAGTAACGCAGATTTGTGACCATTTGCCTTCCCTTCTAGAAACTTTATATATGTATCTTATTAGAAAGTTATTTGTTAGCATAAAGGTGATACTTGAAACAGAATTTGACTCTGTGGAATGTAGGACGTAAGGAGGGCTTAGGGACAGACTGTAGTAAAAATACAATGGAGGGGAAAAAAAGGAGAAAAAATAGAATAATATGGTATCATCATAACCAAGAGTTTTAAGATGGAGGCAGTTAGCAGTAGTAGAAGCCACTGAGATGTGAGATGAAGAATGAGGGTATTATGGTACAGCTATTAGATTTACTAAGAAGTAGTTTTGAAAGATCCTTTTCAGTGGAAAAGGGGGGACAGAATCAAATTTCAAGCAATTAGAGAGTAGAAGAAAGGTTAGTAATTGATGGCAGTAGCTGAAAATTGATCATGAAATGAGTTTGATCACAAAAGAAGAAGAGAAATAAGAGTCTGGATCTATTTCTTATCTCTGGTATATTTACTTTGTTTCCAGTTATAAAGGAACTGGTGGTATCTGCTGGAGAGAGTGTCCAGATAACCCTGCCTAAGAATGAAGTTCAATTAAATGCATATGTTCTCCAAGAACCACTTAAAGGTAAACATCCCCTTACATTTGGATAACTGTTTTTGTTTTTAAAAGAGATAGAGTCTTGCTGTGTTGTCCAGGCTGGTCTCAAACTCCTGAGCTCAGGAGATCCTCCCACCTTAGCCTTCCTAATAGTTGGAACTACAGGCATACACTACCACTCCTGGCCCTTATCTTTTTCCCTCCTCTGACTTCCTGTCAGGAAAATATATATATATTTTTTAAGTTACAAATTTATATTAGCAGTCATCTTGAATAACTTCTTTCCAAGTTCTACATCTGCTATTTACTGGTTGTTTAGCCAAAATAAATGGATTAATCTGAGTCTCAGTTTCTTTCTCTTAAAATGGATATAATACAACCTAATAAATACGTTCTGTGTTAATTAGCATCAGCTATATGCTAGGCAGTAAACTGGTAACTTATCTACTATCTCATTTTGCCTTTAAAGTAATCTTATGAGGTAGGAATTATTACCCCCATTTTACTGAGAAAGAAATGGAAATTAAGAGAAGTCATAGGCCGGGCGCGGTGGCTCAAGCCTGTAATCCCAGCACTTTGGGAGGCCGAGACGGGCGGATCACGAGGTCAGGAGATCGAGACCATCCTGGCTAACACGGTGAAACCCCGTCTCTACTAAAAAACACAAAAAACTAGCCGGGCGAGGTGGTGGGCGCCTGTAGTCCCAGCTACTCGGAGGCTGAGGCAGGAGAATGGCATAAACCCGGGAGGCGGAGCTTGCAGTGAGCTGAGAACCGGCCACTGCACTCCAGCCCGGGCAACAGAGCGAGACTCCGTCTCAAAAAAAAAAAAAAAAAAAAAAAAAAAAAAAGAGAAGTCATTTACTTAGATTCACACAGATAATGACTGGCTCAGCTGGGATTTGAACCCAAGCTTGACATCAAAGCCTATGATCTCAAACCCTACATTATATAGTACCTCTCATATTCCATAAATGTTTATGTATACCCAGGTGATATCCTGTCCTCACAGGACTGTTGTAAGGACCATTGTTTCCCATAGTGAGACCCTGTCCCTGGGGAAAAAAAAAGATAAGCCTAATATGATATACAAAATTCAGGTATATAAAATATCTAAATTAGGGGTGATTACTTCATTATTTAAGAAAACTTTTGTAATATGAACATTCCTTTCACCTTTGAAGTATGTTAATATACCAAAGTTTGACTTACAAACATATATGGGTTCTCTTAAGACTATTTATGACATGAGTGGTACATACTTTGATGGAAATTGAGTGAGTTGGGTTTGTGTTATTCTCATTGAAAGGTTAGTCAAGTAGAATGTCCTTCCCTATTTAGGATGGGGGGGTACACATATCTCCACTACAGTATTCTTCATTTCTAGGCCTAATACCAAATAGTATATTAATGCAAAAAGTACTTTTCCAGAAGCAAAATGCCCTGTCTGTTCTATATTTCTGCTCTCAAATTGAGGTTTCCTTATCAAGTCATTTCACATTCCTCTAGAGAAGCCTTTTCCTTTCTTCCTCTGGTGACAAGTTAAGGTGAATGGGTTTAGTGACCTTTGAAGTTGGAGGTGAGGAACTGCCTTGAGCTGTTGATTACTTCCATTCTTTTGTGAAAGACATGCTTGCCTCTACTGTATTTTCTTTCCTAACCCATATTTGCATGTACATTTCTATCGGTTACTATCATCTTGTAGATCAGTGTTTCAAAACACATTAGTTTAGAAATAGATTCTTTGGCCAGGCACGGTGGCTCATACTTGTAATCCCGGCACTTTGGGAGGCTGAGGTAGGTGGATCACCTGAGGTCAGGAGTTCAAGACCAGCCTGGCCAACATAGCGAAACCCCATCTCTACCAAAAATACAAAAAATTAGCTGGGTGTGGTGACGGCCGCCTGTAATCCCAGCTACTTGAGAGGCTGAGGCAGGAGAATCACTTGAACCCAGGAGGCGGAGGTTGCAGTGAGCCAAGATTGTGCCATTGCACTCCAGTCTAGGTGACAGAGCAAGAGTCTGTCTCAAAAAAAAAAAAAAAAAGAAGAAAAAAAAAGGGCTGGGCGCAGTGGCTCATGCCTGTAATCCCAGCACTTTGGGAGTCCGAGGTGGGCAGATCACCTGAGGTCAGGAGTTCAAGACCAGCCTTGCCAACATGGTGAAACCCCATCTCTACTTTATAAAAATACTAAAAATTAGCCAGGCGTGGTGGCGGGCACCTGTAATCCCAACTACTGGGGAGGCTGAGGCACAAGAATCGCTTGAACCCTGGAGGCGGAGGTTGCAGTGAGCCTAGATCACGCCACTGCACTCCAGCCTGGGTGACAGAGAGAGACTCCATCTCAAAAAAAAAAAAAAAAAAAAAAAGGAAATAGATTCTTTTCTCCTGTCCTCTCCCCAGGTTCTCCCACCTTTACTGGATATATGAGATGGATGGTTTCAAACTTTCAAAGGTTGGGGGTGATGAGGCAGGACCAGTTCTGCGTGCTCTTTATCCCTCTCCTTCTCTATGGCAGCCCATTAGGATCCCTCCAGGTCCAGTTTCAAAACCACTGTCCAACTGGGCATGGTGGCTCAGGCCTGTAATCCCAGCACTTTGGGAGGCTGAGGCAGGCAGATCACTTGAGGTCAGGAGTTTGAGAACAGCTTGGCGAACATGGTGAAACTCTGTTTATACTAAAAATACAAAAATTAGCCAGACATGGTGGTGCGTGCCTGTAATCCTAGCCACTTGGGAGGCTGAGGCAGGAGGATCACTTGAACCCGGGAGGCAGAGGTTGCAGTGAGCTGAGATGAAGCCACTGCCCTCCAGCCTGGGCAACAGCAAGACTCCATCTCAATCAGTCAATCAGTCAATAAAACAAACGAATGACTGTCCTCAGTCACTGCAACCAGCACTCTTTCTAATAGAGTTACACTCAGTTGTTCTTACCTTTGAATATATTTCTGCCTGCGAGGCATAATTCATCCCCTGAGCTTTTCTGTCCTAGGAATATTGTCCTGTTTTGAAATTTATGTTGCTAGCCTTAGCTATTATAAAATTATCTGTTCCCAAACTGTTTTCTATGTGGAAAAGAATTTCCAGCTACAGTTGGAAGAAATGTCTCTGAGTACGAGTCCTGCTTGTGCTGCTTCTTTCCCTCTCCTCTCGTAACCTAACTACTACATACTATATACATTTGTGAGAGCTGTTGGCGCTGACAACTGGCCAGAAAAATTCTTGTTTTGGAGGAGGAAGGAAGGAAGGAAGATCTTGTCTCCCAGGTTTATAAAATAAAATTGGTCTTCAGATGAAGGATATATTGGAATTAGGTTCTGTGTACTGATTTTAACATTTGAACTCATGAAATAAGAAAAAGATGACCTCTCTCTGGTAAGGTTTTTTTCTTTCACCCTTTTTCTTTTTTACTTTTGGTTAGTAATTTAAACTAAACCTTCCTACCAAAGCCCTCCCTTCCCTAGCCAGAAATGTATTTTGATCCAAAAAATGTAAGACAACTTTTTCTGGGGAGGGATGCCATTTAGATAGAATTCTACCCTTGCGCTACCTAGTGATATAGTCTGACCTGCAAATGGGGACCATTTAATGCTTCATTTGATTTTAATTAATTTCATTGGGCCTGTTTTAAATGGGCCATCCCCTACCATCTTCTGCAGTGTGTTATTTAGCTCAGCAGGAATGAAGTAGCTCTTTTAACTCACCAGGGTGTGATGACCTCAGTGAGATGAGCATTGTTAGCACTCTGTAAAAAGCTATTTTTGAACCACGTTATTTAGAAGTCATTGCTGTTCTTTGTTGCAAAAGAAGTTTTGCAAGAAAATGGCCTTTGTTCCCAGTGAGTTCATCTATAATGGTTGGTAGGACATGTATTTTCAGTGGTAGGCCACACCATGAGCAACCTGCTATTTTTCAGGGTAGATTGGCCCTGAGAGGGTGGGTATAGGGCAGTAATAAGCATTGTTGGGAGAGAGTTGGAAGAAGCCCTAACTGTAGCTGAGTCAGCAGAATTCGCTCTTTTCTCTGAGCAGATGGTTTGGTTTCCCTACAGGCTTTGGGGTGAAATCTTAAAAACTAAAGCCTCGTCAAGATCAGAAGAGATTTGTTATTGGCAGGCTCTGTGGCTGTCCTCTTTGTGTGTAGGTGTGTGTTTTCATGATTTTTGTAACTGCCCTTCTATAGGAGAAACCTACACCTACGACTGGCAGCTGATTACTCATCCTAGAGACTACAGTGGAGAAATGGAAGGGAAACATTCCCAGATCCTCAAACTATCGAAGGTGAATTTGCCTCCTTTCACTTGCAGGGCTAAGGTAGAGGAGTTGACTATTTTCTAAAATGAATATCATATGATTTTTTGTCTACACTTAAGTTGTAAACAGTCTTTTAGAAATGAATCCTCCGAAAATCTGACTGGCTGACATCCAGTATTTGTTAGTGTATGATTCTCAAAGTTTCATTTATGGTAAGAAGACTGTACCAGCATGGTAGTGGTGGCTGAAAATATACACTAAACAGCTTTTAAGGCTAACTTAAGGATTTTAGAATTTGGGATGAGCTAGGTTATTTGTGGCCACATGACTGCATACATTGACTCAGCCTTTGTGGGATTCAGTATAGGTTTGGGTTTTTTTTTGTTTGTTTTTTTTGTTTGTTTGTTTTTTTGAGACAGGGTCTTGCTCTGTCACCTAGGCCAAAGTGCAGTGGTGTGATCACAGCTCATTGCAGTCTTGACTTCCCAGGCTCAAGCAATCCTCCCACCTCAGCCTCCTGAGTAGCTGGGACTTCAGGGTCATGCCATTATACTCGGCTAATTTTTGTATTTTTTGTAGAGACAGAGTCTCGTCCTATTGCCCAGGCTGATCTCGAACTCCTGGCCTCAAGCAGTCCTCCCATCTCAGCCTTCCAAATGCTGGGATTACAGGTGTGAGCCACCATGCCCAGCCTAAGTACAGTTATTGACAGCTCTAAAATGTTTGTATTTGGCTGGGCGCAGTGGCTTGCACCTGTAATCCAAGCACTTTGGGAGGCTGAGGTGGAGTGGGAGGACTGCTTGAGACCATGAGTTTGAGACAAGACTGGGAAACATGGTGAGACCTTGTCTCTACAAAAAATAAAAAATTAGCTGGGTGTGGTGGTTCATACCTATAGTCCTAGTTGGTCAGGAGGTAGAGGTGGGAGGATCACTAAAACCCAGGAGTTTAAGGTTACAGTGAGCTATGATCATACCACTGCCTTAAAGCCCAGATGACCAAGTGAGATCCTTTCTCTAAGAAAAAAGTTTGTATTCTTTGACCCAGCAGACTCATTTAGTGTTTCATTCTACATCTATTCATTGTACACTGGTTATGTGGCAGGCATTGGGGATTTACCAGTGAATTAGTCATAATTTTAATGCTCAAGAACAATAGAGTCTAGCAGGTGATACTGATAGGAAGCAGGTAATTATAACAGGTAGCATACTAGGTCAGTGCAGAGGGTCTTTGAAGCCCTGGAAAGGTAGAGTGGATTTCTTAGAGTGACTGACTGACTAGGTAAAGGGTGAAGGGATAATACTCCAGAAGAAGCAACATGTCCACTGGGCCAAAAATGAGAGAGAAAATGTGGAGAAAAGGGAATTTATATGTGGTTCTAAGTTGGAAAGATGCAGGGGTCAGATGGAGCAAAAGCTTTATATGCTGAATCTTATCCAGAAGGAATATAGAGCCCTTGAAAGGCTTTAAGCAAGAGAAACACATGTTTAGATCTTCAGATTAGAAAGATCACCTGACTACAGATTGGAGGAGATAAGACTCAAACTATAGAAGTCAGTGAGGAATCTGTTGAAAAATTTAGGTGTAAAATGATAATAGCCTGAGTAAAAGAACTAAATAAGTAAAATTGAAAACCACCAGCCTGGACAACATGGTGAAACTCTAGCTCCACAAAAAATGTAAAAATTAGTTGGGTGTGGTGGCACGTGCCTGTGGTCCCAGCTACTCAGGAGGCTGAGGTGGGAGGATCATTTGAACCCTGGAGGTGGAGGTTGCAGTGAGCCATGATCATGCCACTGCACTCCAGCCTGGCAACAAAGTGATACTATGTCTCAAAAAATAAAAATAAAAACCACCTGTTGAATTCATACCATATGCCATACCCAGTGCTGATTATTTTATACATTTATTTCTTTTAATCTTCATAACTTTCCCAGGATGTAGGTATTACTATCTTTTTTACAAATGACAAAACTAAAAACTGGAGAAATGAAGTGATGTGGCCAAAGTTCACAAAGGTATTAAATGGTAGGTCTGAACTGGAGCTTTCCATCTCTAAAGGCCATACCTTTATTTATTTATTTATTTTTTATTATTATTATTTTTTGAGACAGAGTCTCGCTGTGTCGCCCAGGCTGGAGTGCAGTGACCAGATCTCAACTCACTGCAAGCTCTGCCTCCCGGGTTTACTCCATTCTCCTGCCTCAGCCTCCTGAGTAACTGGGACTACAGGCGCCCGCCACCTCGCCCGGCTAGTTTTTTGTATTTTTTAGTAGAGACGGGGTTTCACTGTGTTAGCCAGGATGGTCTCGATCTCCTGACCTCGTGATCCACCCGTCTCGGCCTCCCAAAGTGCTGGGATTACAGGCTTGAGCCACCGCGCCCGGGCAGGCCATACCTTTAATAATTGTGCTTTGACAGGTGGTTAAGAACTAAGGTGATGGCAGTGTGGATGGAGACAAGTGAGTAGATTGGAAAAATAATATGGAGTTTGACTTGATAAAATTTGATGATTGAAGAACTGGTTGGGGATGTTGGGGAAGAGAAGTCTAGGATAATTCTAGCTTTTTGGCTTAGATATCTGGGTGGATGTTCATTGAAATGAGGAGCACAGAAGGAGGAGCAAGTTTTAGGGAGAAGTTTGCAGATTATTAATTCATTTTTTTTTTTTTTTTTTTTTTTTTTTTTGAGACAGAGTCTCGCTCTGTCGCCCAGGCTGGAGTGCAGTGGCCGGATCTCAGCTCACTGCAAGCTCCGCCTCCCGGGTTCACGCCATTCTCCTGCCTCAGCCTCCCGAGTAGCTGGGACTACAGGCGCCCGCCAGGTCACCCGGCTAGTTTTTTTTGTATTTTTAGTAGAGACGGGGTTTCACCATGTTAGCCAGGATGGTCTTGATCTCCTGACCTCGTGATCCGCCCGTCTCAGCCTCCCAAAGTGCTGGGATTACAGGCTTGAGCCACCGCGCCCGGCCTATTAATTCATTTTTGAACAGAGTGAGTTTGAGGTACCCGTGAGACATCTGAATTGAGTTGTCCAGTTAGTAGCTGGTGGAGAGGGACTGGAGGTCAGAAGATAAGTCTGGGCTGGAGAGATATATTTGCATATCAACCTCAGATAGATGATTTGTGAAGCCATAGCAATAGATAAAGTCAACCAGGGAGAGTGTGCAGAGTGAAGAAATAAGCAGGCTGAGGTTGGAATCCTGGGAACACCCATCATTTAAGGGATGGAGGGTAGAGGAATCTGAAAGAAATGAAGCGTGGGCACAGAAGTAAAAGCCAAGAGGAAGAGAATTATAAAAAGGAAGTAGCCAAAGGTGCTACTTGTGGCTCAATTAGTATTTACCCCCCCAAAAAAAATACTTCTAAAGAAAAAGAAAAAAAAAGTGCCTGGAAGATGTTCATTACAGCATTAGTTATAATAGTAAAAATGTGGAAACAACCCAAGTGTCCAACAGTTTGAAAGGCTTATGTGAAATTTGACACACTTATTCATGTACTGCTCTGTGGTCGTTAAAATAAATATTAAAAAGATTGTGGCCGGGTGCGGTGGCTCAAGCCTGTAATCCCAGCCCTTTGAGAGGCCGAGGTAGGTGGATCACCCGAGGTCAGGAGCTCAAGACCAGCCTGGCCAACATGGCGAAACCCCGTCTCTACTAAAAATATAAAAATGAGCTGGGAATGGTGGTGCATGCCTGTAGTCCCAACTACTCGGGAGGCTGAGGCATGAGAATCACTGGAACCCAGGAGGGAGCAGTTGCAGTGAGCCAAGACTGTATCATTGCTTTCCAGCCTGGATGACAGGGTGAGACTCTGTCTCAAAAAAAAAAAAAAAAAAAAAAAAGACTGTATTGTAGTAGGGAAGGTGTTCATGCTAAATGAATGGAAGAAAGAACAATAGAAAGTTTGATACCTCAATTGTAGCTAGAATTTTGAATACCACTGAAATATGAGCTCCTTGAAGATAGAGATCTTACCTTATTCATATCCAAACTACTAAGCCTAGGACAATGACTGGTACATGTTTTGGTTTCAGTAAATGTTTGTTAAACGAATGAGCCGTACACAACTATTAGTTTAATATGTGGTCAAGGATTAGAAGGAAATGGAGAAATTTGATAAGTTGATGTGTTATGATAGTGATATACTGGGTACTTTTTTGTTTTTTTTCTTTTATATTAAGTTTATAAATTAGTAAAAATCAGGAGGGAAAAATATTCAGATATTTGGGAACTATTTAGTATCTTTACAAAATGTTTTTCTTTGAAGTGATGATTATTTTAATTTCGTAACTCTGTGGAGTGGAATATTTGGGCCCTTAATGTTCTTCTGAAAAGAAAATGGGAGTACAGAGATACTTGAAATCCCTTCTGTTGTTCTGGAGTCAGCTAGTCATAAGATTCACATTAAAAGTTTTTTTTTTCTTTTTTCTTTTTTTTTCAGTTCATTGTTTATCTCTTCAGCTAGTTTACTTTTTTTTGCTGGAGTGCAGTGACATGATCTCGGCTCACTGCAACCTCCATCTCTCGGGCTCAAGCCATCCTTTCACCTCAGCCTACTAAGTAGCTGGGACTACAGGTGTGTGCCACCACACCTGGCTAATTTTTGTATTTTTGGTAGAGATGGGGTTTCACCATGTATTGGCCAGGCTGGTCTCAAACTCCTGAACTCAAGTGATCCACCCACTTCCTCCCAAATTGCTAGGATTACAGGCTAGTTGACTTTTTCCATTTTGGAAACAGGGGAAGGAAAGAGTGAAAGATTCAGCTTGGGAAAGTTCAGATATATCTTATTTTAAGTGTAATTCCTGTTCTTTGTGATTGTCTAAGAGATCTTCTCTCACTTCTGCAGCTCACTCCAGGCCTATATGAATTCAAAGTGATTGTAGAGGGTCAAAATGCCCATGGGGAAGGCTATGTGAACGTGACAGTCAAGCCAGGTATGTTTTCAGCCCTGATTGTGTCTCCCTTCCTCCCTCTGCAGGACTCCTGAGGAGACAGATTTGATTAGAGGGTTTTTGGTTCCCTTTTTTTTTGGTAATATATTTATTCAGCAATTCCTAGTTCAGTGTGGTTAACAGTTATAATAGCAAAATACAGACTTCGTTCCACAGTGCTGTAGTTGGAATGCTTAGCTGGACACATGACCCACAGTGCGGTATGGCCTAAGCAATAACTTATTTACCGATAACTACTTCTTCAAGTGGGCCATGCTGAGAGAGGACCATGTGTTGTAATTAACAGACACAGGGAAGCCAAGAGCCTAGAAGAAGCATGCAGAAGGAGAACCAGCCAAGTGACCAGCTCTTTCTGATCTCTTTCCAGAGATGTGGGTCTTTGTACACAGAGTTCCTCATTTAAACACTACCAGTCTCTTTCACCTTGGTAACAAAATTCTATCATTCTTTTAAAATGAACCACTGTAGGTAGATCACAGTGCAGTAGGAAGGAATCTTATTTTCCATTTTCAGAGAAATTTAAGAGAAGTTGGACAGTTGTATTAGTGCATTTTCATGGTGCTGATAAAGACATATCCGAGACTGGGCAATTTACAAAAGAAAGAGGTTTAATGGACTTACAGTTCCACGTGGCTGGCAAGGCCTCACAATCATGGCAGAAGGCAAGGAGGAGCAAGTCACGTCTTATGTAGATGACAGCAGCCAAAAAGAGAGCTTGTGCAGAGAAACTCCCATTTTTAAAACCATCAAATTTCATGAGACTCATTCACTATCACAAGAACAGCACAGGAAAGACCCGCCCCCATAATTCAATCACCTCCCACCAGGTTCCTCCCATGACGTGGGAATTGTGGGAGTTACAATTCAAGATGAGATTTAGGTGGAGACACAGCCAGACCATATCAACAGTATATTTGGTAAATAAACAGCATAAATTCTCAATACTCTTTTCTTTGTTGGTAATAGATTTTCTTTTCATTCCTTGAACTGTGTAGCCAAGTTAATCCTTTCACCTTCTTAAAAATGTGATCAGCATCAAGACCATTTGATCATTTTGCAAAGAAAAGGCCATGGATTTGTAGCACACAGTCATTTGGGTGGACCAGAGTGGTTTGTGACCTTCACATCACTTAACCCATAGCTAGTTCACATATAGGGAACTCTAGGATGGTTGAGAAACCACCCATCAGCTTTTCAGCACAGTCTGTGCCAAGGGACAGTTAGATTGCCAAGGCCTTTATTGCCCAAAGCTTATTTGTTGTCTGCCTGTAGTCAAGCTTGGCTGAAAGGAGTCACTTGCTGCTGTAGTACTTTTCATCAACTATATAGCACGTGAGCATTGAAAGACTACCAGGGCATGGTCTTAGGAATGGTCAGATTTGGAAGAGGCTTTTATACTCCCAAGTGTCTTATGTTAGCATGGCAATCTGGTCTTGTGACTCTCCTGTGTGGTGATGATTCAGTCATTAATTGTGTAATGCAGGGGTCCCCAACCCCCAGGCCATGGACCACTACCAGTCCCTGGCCTGTTAGGAACTGGGCTGCGCAGTAGGAGATAAATGGCGGGTGAATGAGCACTACTGCCAGAGCTCTGCCTCCTGTCAGATCAGTGATGGCATTAGATTATCACAGGAGGATGAACCCTATTGTGAACTGCACATACAAGGGGTCTAGGTTGTACACTCCTTTTGAGGATCTAATCCCTGATGGTCTGAGGTGGAAGTTTCATCCCCAAACCACGCACTGCACTCCAACCCCCAACCCCCACCCCTATTCATGGAAAAATTGTCTTCCACAAAACTGGTCCCTGGTGCCAAAAAAGTTAGGGACCAGTAATGTATGGAATGGAAATTGATTTATAATCCTCTCAGATACATCCTGCTCCTCCTGTAATTTCTGAAGCCCCTTTCCCAATTTCTTTTGGGTCACTTTCTTGCAGAGCCCCGTAAGAATCAGCCTCCCGTTGCTATCGTGTCACCTCAGTTCCAGGAGATCTCTTTGCCAACCACTTCTACAGTCATTGATGGCAGTCGTGAGTACTTGTCTAAGTATGATGTTTTAGAAGAACATTCACCGTGTACTCTGGTAGAAAACTCTAGTAGAAGATTTGGGGCCAGCTGTGTCTGCGATCTGTTTAGGCCAGTCATGTTGCCTGTGTTAGGGGAAGGCCAACTATCTGAAGCAACTGACTGAAAAGCAACACACCAGACAGGCCTTCTTTAAAATCCCCATGTAGCCTATTTGAAGTAATATTTCCACTTTGAAATGGTAAGAAACTGAAATTATGCATGTAGTTAGCATGATTTTAGTTGAAACTCACTGGTTTTCATATTTGCTTAGTTGGAGTTGCCTTTTTCATTCATAGAACCAAAGTTCCAATCAAGTAACTGGGAGGCCTAACTGAGGAGCTTTTACCCAGCCATCACTTGCCTAACAAGATTCTCATCAGCCTCCTCCTGGAGACACTCACAGAATGCACTCCACACCCTGGTCTGGCTCCTTAACATTTTACTCTTCAGAGTAGTGTCATCCAGTGAGTGACCTGAGAGGATTTTTGGGTGTTTGCCCTTAATTGTGGCTATATGGTGCAAGAGGTTTCAGAGCTATCTTCTCACCAGTATTTGCTTTTTCGTTTTGTTTTGTTTTGATTTTTTGAGACCGGTTAAGGTCCTTTACCCTGACTATCTTGGCACCACTGATGGTTTTTGGCAGAGGCAGTCACAGCTTTAGTAGAGGACCCTCTAACAAGGTTAAGCATTTGATGTTGATGCTGCTGGCAAGAAGAAGAGGCTAGGAGGATGATTGTAGGCCAAGAGGGAAGGGAGAGAACAGGAAGAAGCCCTTGTGATAGAGAGTGGTAGAAAGGGCTCACATTGTACTGTTTTATTTTACAGTTTTGAATAGGTGAAAGTTAAATAATATGCAAATGTGTACAGTGAAAAGAATCATACTATCCATGTCTCCTAACTCTGCAGTTTTCCTCCAGACAACCAATGGTATTATTATTTTATGTATCCTATTAGAGATATTTTATACATATATAAGAAAATACATATATAGTCCTTCTGTCTTATGTTTACACAAATGAAAGCATATTATATGTGCTGTTATGTGTGATGCTTGTTTTTGTATGTTGGAAAATTTTTCCTTTTCTTTGAGACAGAGTTTTGCTCCTCTTGTCCAGGCTGGAGTGCAATGGCATAATCTTGGCTCACCGCAACCTCTACCTCCCAGGTTCAAGCGATTCTCCTACCTCAGTCTCCTGAGTAGCTGGGATTACAGGTGCACACCACCACGCCTGGCTAATTTTGTATTTTTAGTAGAGACGGGGTTTCTTCATGTTGGTCAGGCTGGTCTCGAACTCCTGACCTCAGGTGATCCGCCCACCTCGGCCTCCCAAAGTGCTGGGATTACAGGCGTGAGCCACCATGCCTGGCCTGGAGAATTTTTCTAAATCAACACATAAGATAGTTATTCTTTTTTTAAAAAAATGATTAAGTAGCATTCCATCGTATAGATGTGTAATTTCATTGTACGAGTTCTTGTTTTCAATCAATTTCTATTGATGACCATTTAGATTACTCTCATTCTTTTGCTATTACAAACAATGTTACCGGGGCCGGGCGCGGTGGGTCAAGCCTGTAATCCCAGCGCTTTGGGAGGCCGAGAAGGGCAGATCACGAGGTCAGGAGATCGAGACCATCCTGGCTAACACAGTGAAACCCCCGTCTCTACTAAAAAAATACAAAAAAACTAGCCAGGCGAGGTGGCGGGCGCCTGTAGTCTCAGCTACTCGGGAGGCTGAGGCAGGAGAATGGCATGAACCCGGAAGGCGGAGCTTGCAGTGAGCTGAGATCCGGCCACTGCACTCCAGCTCGGGCGACAGAGCAAGACTCCATCTCAAAAAAAAAAAAAAAAACAATGTTACCATGAATAATCTTGTAAACATGATGTTTAATGCATGTACATTTGCAGGATAAATTCATAGAAGAATTGCAGGGACAGAGATAAATGTTGCCAAATTGCTTATTATAAAAGTTGTGTCTGTTTATGTTTATACCATGACTAATGAGAGGTCATCTTTCTCCATACCTTTACCAATATAATGTGTTATGAAATTTTGGTCTTTACCAACTTGATAGGTTAAAAAAAAATGCTATCTCAAGTGTAAATTTAATTTGCATTTCTTTTAAATGAGGTTGGGTATTTTTTCATGTGTTTAAGAATTATTGATTTTCCTTTCTTCATGCAGTAGTATTTTAACCAAAGGTTGCCTGTGTTGGAGTCCTTGGAAAGCTACGCAGTGGAATATGCATAGAGAGGCAGAATAACCCAGTATTCCTAGGGAAGAAATGTTCTGGAGAGATAGTCTGTAATTTCATGAAGTTTTCCTAGCTTCAAATCTCTGGGTCGTTGTCCTGGTTTGTGTAAACTGGATAAGTGCTAAGACCAAGCGTTCTCATGTGGTAACTGATGTTTCTTTATGGTCAAGAAAGCACTGATGATGATAAAATCGTTCAGTACCATTGGGAAGAACTTAAGGGGCCTCTGAGAGAAGAGAAGATTTCTGAAGATACAGCCATATTAAAACTAAGTAAACTCGTTCCTGGGAACTACACTTTCAGGTAAACTAGGATTCAGCTATAGGCCTTTTTTTTTTTTTTTTCATCTCATGGGTTTTACATTCTTATATGAGTAACTTTGACAAATATCAAATTCACTGTGAAATTGGTTGATAATACAGCTTTTGGTCCCACTGGTTCTCTGAGCCCTATGGTGATTGTGATTACAACAATGGTAACTTTCTAGGGCAAAGGTTCTTATACAGTAGATCAGGATCTGCCACAGTTAATCTTTCTCAAGCCTTATCTGGCAGGTCTCCAAAAAATTTTTTTAGGGCTTCTGTTGTCAAATGAAAAGGCCCATCTTCCTTTGCCTTTTCTCAGGCAAAATCTGAAGGAACCTACTCTCATTTTTTTCTTCCTTTGGAAAATGCTGCTTCAGCTTACGATACTTCATAATCTTTACATTTAACTAGTGGTTTTCATTCTCTGTTGGGATTTTTGGGGAATTTGATTGAAAGAAAGTACTTTTGGGGAGCTGGTATTGATATTCTAGAGTGATTACTAAAGCTTTGAAGCTGATTCTAGAGTAATCCTCCTTATATTTGCATAATTCCTTGTATGTTAAAAAGCACTTGTATTAATATATGAGTATCATACAAACATGATCTATAGATGATACTGTCTTCCTCTGACAGCTAAGAAAAATGAGGCTTCTCTGAGGTCTCACAGCTGGAACTTAAATGCAGATTTTCTAACCCTGAAGTCAGGGTTCATTCTACTTCACTCCTTGACTTGATCCATGTGTTTTGTTCATACTTCCTTTAATTCCCTTCTTAATCTGTTCAAGTTTTACCCATCCTTAAGAACCTCCTCAATTTCCAGTAGGTTCTCTGAGATCCCTCCAAACAGGAGAGAATATGGCTCTCCTCTTTCCCTGTTGCACTCAGGGCCTCTATATTGGCATTTACCATAGTGTGACAGTTTATTCATATGTATCTGTCTTCCCATGAATCTGAGATTAACCAAATTTTTAGATGGTGCCAGGAACACAGAAATGAGTATCCTAGCACAATACCTACCATATAAATCAATATGCAACTTCTGACTTAGCAGGATTTCCATCGATTCAACACTTCAGGTGAATGAAAAGTAGCTGCCAGTACAACAAGATTGGAGCCTTCTACTTTGCTTAAAATGGAAATTTGAGCTGGTTTTCACCTTAGATTTCTAATGTAGGAGTTTTTCTATTTACAGAATTCAGCTTGGGCCAGGTTGATCCTTTTAAAAAATAGTAACAGTGATAGCTGGTATTTCTTGAACATTTACTATGTGCTAAATACTATTCTGAGCTCTTTGCTGGCAGTATTGCATTTAGTTCTTATAACAAGTATTATGGTTATCCTCATTTTACAGATTAGGACATTTTGGAACAAAGAGATTAAGTAACTTGCCCAAGGTCACAAAAACAGTCTAACTCTAGAGTCTAAGCTTTTAACCACAAGGTTAACCTACAGGTTTTTTAGTGGATGGGGTATGAGAGTGATTTTTTTTTTCCTAGCCCTCATTTTTACAAAACATTTATGAAATAGTATGATTGGATTTGATTAGCATTAAGGTTAGTAATTCACTCACCTTTTCATCTTTTACTTTTACATGGCAGTAGCCTTTTTTCCTTAGCCCTGTAGTCAGCTGCTGTTTGGTTTCAGGATCTTTGCAGGCAAGCCAGGAACTGTTTGAGGTGAAAGAGAAAATGGGCAGCTGCCATTTTGCTATCTGTCTATAAGGTGCTTTTGTCCTGACATAGGAGACAAATGGCATATGTTAAAAACAAAAAACAGGCCAGGCGCAGTGGCTCACGCCTGTAATCCCAGCACTTTGGGAGGCCGAGGCGGGCCGATCACGAAGTCAGGAGATTGAGACCATCCTGGCTAACACGGTGAAACCCCGTCTCTACTAAAAATACAAAAAAATTGGCTGGGCATGGTGGCAGGTGCCTGTAGTCCCAGGTACTTGGGAGGTTGAGGCAGGAGAATGGCGTGAACCCGGGAGGTGGAGCTTGCAGTAAGCCGAGATCGCGCCCCTGCACTCCTGCCTGGGCGACACAGCAAGACTCCATCTCAAAAAAAAACAAAAAACAAAAAACAAAAACCCCCAAACCTGTGAAAACAACAGAGAAACTAGAAAAAGAGGCAAAACTTCTGTAAATGTTTCTTTTTCAGATATCTGCTGATTGGTGCATGTTTGTGTGTCTGAGGTTTTTGTGCTTTTTTCCTAAAGGCTGTAATACCAAAAATCCCCTTCACACCATAGGTAAAAGATGAGATTGCAGGATAAAACCTCACTGGTGTCTGGCCCTGTCTGTGGCTGGTGGTGAGATTTAAACAAACTATATGTCTTTTCTATGCTTTTCTTCTTTCTGTCAGCAAAATGGAAAGATCCCAAACCTCCTTGCTTGCTTATGCTCACATTTTGAGGTGGCATGAGAAGCTTTAGGCTGTTCAGCTAGAAGGCATTATTTAGGTAAAAGCCTGCTCTTATAAATGAACATTTTTTTTTTTTCGTTTTGCAAATCCTGTGTCTCACTGGCACAAATTGTGGGACTGTTGCGTAGGAGAATTCATTTTCATTTCAAGCTCCTGCCTTACTGGAGCCAGCCCTCCTGGTTCGTCCCGCAGGCTGTCTGCCTAGGATGTCCATCCTTGTGATATATACACAGCTGGAACAGGATGATGGGAAAACAGCCTGCCACAGACAGAGCTTGCACTATGTAGTGTAGGAAATAGGGACCAAGAATTGCCTCTTCTTAAGATTTGGTTTCTGAGCTTTGGAATCAGAGAACTGGGCTTGTATCTTGGCTCACTATATAGCCCTTGGGTGGGTTACTTAGCCTCTCTAAGCCTCTTAAAAAAGTGGGATTAGTGATGCCTACTCTATATGGTTGTTATGAGGGCCATATCAGACAATACTTATAAAGGTCTCAGGACATAGATGCATGCAGGCAGCAGTAGAACAAAATGGGACTGGAGACATATTGATTGGATTCAGAACCTGATTCCACTGCTTTCAAGCTGTATGACCTTGGGCAAGTTATATTCCTCCCTTCCTCTCTCCCTCCCTCCCTCCCTCCCTCCTTTCTTCCTTCTCTCCTTCCTTCCCTACTTCCTTCCCTCCCTCCTTTTCTCCCTCCCTCCCTCCCTCCTTCCCTCCTTCCCTCCTTCCCTCCTTTCCCTCCTTCCCTCCTTCCCTCCCTCCCTCCCTCCCTCCTTCCCTCCTTCCCTCCTTCCCTCCTTCCCTCCTTCATTCCTTCCTTCCTTCCTTCCTTCCTTCCTTCCTTCCTTCCTTCCTTCCTTCCTTCCTTCCTTCCTTCCTTTTTCATGAAGTTTCCCTCTGTCACCCAGGCTGGAGTGCAGTGATGCAATCACAGCTCACTGCAACATCTGCCTCCCGGGTTCAAGCAATTCTCCTGCCTCAGCCTCCCAAATAGCTGGATTACAGGCCTGCACCACCATGCCTGGCTAATTTTTGTATTTTTAGTAGAGATGGAGTTTCACCATGTTGGCCAGGCTGGTCTCAAACTCCCAACCTCAGGTGATCCGCATGCCTTGGCCTCGCAAAGTGCTGGGATTACAGGTGTGTGCCAACGTACCTGGCCTCTCTGCCTTTCTCCTCATGTATGTGAGGAGTAAAATGAGGATAATACTTTATAGAGTTGTTGTGAGGATTTAATGAGATATAAAGAACTTGGAACAGTGCCTAGCACATCATAAAACTTCAGTCAGTGTTAGCTTCTAGTAGTACTTTCTGCTTTTCCAATAGGAATGGGTAGGAATAGGTAACCTTGCCACATTGGTATTTCTTAGCCTTAATTTTCAGTCTTCTAATGTGTATTCCTCTTTCCTTAAACCCATCCCTGATCACACTTCTCTCTCTGCCCTGATAGCTTGACTGTAGTAGACTCTGATGGAGCTACCAACTCTACTACTGCAAACCTGACAGTGAACAAAGCTGTGGATTACCCCCCTGTGGCCAACGCAGGCCCCAACCAAGTGATCACCCTGCCCCAAAACTCCATCACCCTCTTTGGGAACCAGAGCACTGATGATCATGGCATTACCAGCTATGAGTGGTCACTCAGCCCAAGCAGCAAAGGGAAAGTGGTGGAGATGCAGGTAGGAGGGAATGGTTCCTATTTTTTTTCTTGCTCAAGAGAAGTAGAGCTGCTGGACTGCATTTTTAGAAACCTCCAAACTGAGAAAGCTTTAGGGGCCTTTGATTAATGTGATGGCAAAAATCTTTATCTTGGCTGGGTGTGGTGGCTCATGCCTATAATCCCAGTACTGTGGGAAGCTGAGGCAGGCGGATCATGAGGTCAGGAGTTCAAGACCAGCCTGGCCAACACTGTGAAACCCTGTCTCTACTAAAGATATAAAAAGTTAGCTGGGCGTGGTGGCGTGCGCCTGTAATCCCAGCTACTTGGGAGGCTGAGGCAGGAGAATCCCTTGAACCTAGGAGGCGGAGGTTGCAGTGAGCCGAGATCACACCATTGCACTCCAGCCTGGGTGACAGAGCAAGACTCCATCTCAAAAAAAAAAAAAACAAACGATTTTTATCTTAAATGTTTAGTATTAGAGGAAAACGCTGAGAAATGTTAGTTGTTCTGGATGACTCCAGAGAGTCAAACTATTTACAAGCTACAAGGGTGCAAATCTTAGTGAGCTCTGTAACAAGTTAGAGTAGATTGACTAGATGGTGAGTATTTTCCTCTATAGATGCTTAAGAAGAGAGACTAGATCTGTCACCAGGCAGGTAACATGAAGAAAGAAAACTGGATGGTGGCTGTGCTGAACTGGAGAGCTTAAGCCCTGACTAAAGGAGTCATCTGCTCTTCAGGTCCAGCTGGTTGTTGCCACATGGAGGGATGGTCCCAACATTGCTTGATAGCCCAGCTTTTCAAGAGAAGAAAGAAATTGAGACCTTCATGTGAAAATTTCCAATGTGAAAGACACTACAGGCCAAACAAAATGTTTGCAAGCTGGATCCAGCCCATGGGCTACTAGTTTTTGCCCACTGCTCCACAGGAAGTTCCTGCATTGGAAGTTTCCCCAAAATTATTTATAATGTCCCGATACTCAAGATTCTATATTTCTAGATTGAAGACCTCACTTAAAGCCTCCGTTTTGCCTGGCTTTTGTCTAAATGTTGTGTTAGGTTGTTGCAGAACCTGTACAGATCTGAAGGAGACAGTATGGTGTTCTATAGCATCTTGAGCTGCTGCTGTGTTTCACTGAGACAGTTTTGTCAGGAGCACTGTGCAGCCTCAGTAGGAAGAGGATCTTTTTATTTATTTATTTATTTATTTTTGAGACGGAGTCTCGCTCTGTCGCCCGGGCTGGAGTGCAGTGGCCGGATCTCAGCTCACTGCAAGCTCCGCCTCCCGGGTTTACCGCCATTCTCCTGCCTCAGCCTCCGAGTAGCTGGGACTACAGGCGCCCGCCGCCTCACCCGGCTAGTTTTTTGTATTTTTTAGTAGAGACGGGGTTTCACAGTGTTAGCCAGGATGGTCTCAATCTCCTGACCTCGTGATCCGCCCATCTCGGCCTCCCAAAGTGCTGGGATTACAGGCTTGAGCCACCGTGCCCGGCCGAGGATCTTTTTAAACAGTGTTTTAAAATCTGGGTCATTTATTGTATGTTCACAGTATTCTTTCTGGTTTGAGTCGCAGAGACTGGCCTTGGTAATCTCTGCACATTTCCCGATACTCACCTCTCTCATGAGAGTTCTGGTTTTATTTGAAACTGCTGCTGTGTCAGAGAGGGTTGTTTCCTTGAAGAGGGAAACCCTTAGCAAGGTGCCTCATGATATCTGACTCCACATTCACTCATGTGCTGAACTGGGACGTAATAGCCCAGTACCATCTTAGGTCTTAGGTTTAGAAAACTGAATCGTTTTTACCAGAGTAGGAATTTTGTGTGATGTTGTGTTTCTGGGAGTCTACTTTTCCACTTCTGTATTTGTATTTGTAGGGTGTTAGAACACCAACCTTACAACTCTCTGCAATGCAAGAAGGAGACTACACTTACCAACTTACAGTGACTGACACAATAGGACAGCAGGCCACTGCTCAAGTGACTGTTATTGTGCAGCCTGGTAAGCTCCAGCCTTGTGGTTCAGGCTCTTCTGTTGGTGGGTCCATTTAACCTTGGGAGAAAAGAGGGTTGGGTTCTGAGGTGCATGAGGGTAGAAGCAGAAGGCACCGATCCATGGAGCCTCTGGTGACTTCTAGTTTCTCTTCCCCTTGTGCTTTCTTCATAGCTAGAGATGAAGGATAGTTCCTAGCCTCAGCTTGTGCCCTTTCCTTGGCTAGTTGTTGGTACCTTCAAGGAGATCTAGGAGATAGAGTTTATGCCATCCCGAATCCTATGGTTGGTACAAAAGTAATTGCGGTTTTTGCCATTCCCTTCAATGGCAATTACTTTTTTTTTTTTTTTTTTTTTTTTTTTTTTTTTTGAGACGGAGTCTCGCTCTGTCGCCCAGGCTGGAGTGCAGTGGCCAGCTCTCAGCTCACTGCAAGCTCCGCCTCCCGGGTTCACGAATGGCAATTACTTTTGCACCAAAACCCAATACCACATCCTCTGAGGGCCTGCTTAAAACTCACTTCCTCAGGACAGTCCTGTCTTGTCACTCAAATCCTTTCATTTGAACTCCCTTAGCATTAGAGTTCAAATTTAGTATGGCATTATAACTTCATTATGTTCTACTATGTTTCTGTCAGAATTGCTTGATATGTTTCAGTCTTATATACTTTATTGTGTGCTCCCTACGGTAACCACATCTCCCACAGTATCTGACAGTTCTGTGGCCTGAGAGGCAGAGTCCATGGCTTCCAGAACATATGTCCCAATTGGTTCCTCTTCTTTCCCACCTGGACTGGCTGCTTTTGACCTCTAACTCTTTGTCTTCCAGAAAACAACAAGCCTCCTCAGGCAGATGCAGGCCCAGATAAAGAGCTGACCCTTCCTGTGGATAGCACAACCCTGGATGGCAGCAAGAGCTCAGATGATCAGAAAATTATCTCTTATCTCTGGGAAAAAACACAGTGAGTATTGACACAAAATCCTTATTTTTGCAAAGCCTCCAGACCTTGGAAGAGCAAGGTTTTATTTGCTATTACGAGTTGATTTGCTCTTATTGGCTTATCCAGAGGGGTGACTGAGGAAGAAATGTTTGCAATTCCAAACTTCAACTCCAAGAAAATGATATTATAAAATAATTTTTGTAAGAAAAAAAGAATGCTTGCCATCAGCTAGTCTCCAGGTAGTACTGTGTGATCCTGGTGCTTTTGCAGGTACAATCCATCTGCTAAAATGCAGAGTTTAATTACACTTGAGAGGCAGGATGGAAGGGGTAATGGAGCAGAAAAATAGTGTTGCTCAGAATTAACTGGGTAAGGCTGGCACCGGGGATGGGGCAGAACAGCTATTAAGAGAAATTGAAAATACATCTATAAAATGAAAGCATTACTCTGTTATTGTTTTCTTGAAGACACCATTTACTAATTAAATTAACCAGAGGCCAAAGGCAGTAATCAAAATAATTCTAATTACATTAAAATTACCTAACTGAACCATTCTTAGTTCCTATAGTTTCTTTCAGCTCCTTTAAACCATAACTAATGCAACTGAAATTATATGCAGGATCCCACAAGTAGCAAAATATTCTAAGAGTTAAAAGTATTCTCTGTTTCCAAAGGTAGCAACCATAGGACAGCCTGGGTTTTTTGGTTTTGTGTCTATTTGTTTGTTTGTTTGATTGTTTGTTTATTTGTTTGTTTGACAGAGGTATTGGAGATGGGTGAAAAGAGCTTTAATTTGACTGTACAAATGACTTGCTTTTTATATTGCTGAGTTGGAATCTAGAAATTATTTCCCTCAGCTCTTGTTTTTATCTTTTGTAGAACATAATCTTACCCAGACCAGAGTGTTTTTAATTATAATTGTTTATTGAACATATGGCTGATAGACCTTTTAGCTGAGTTTTATTAGTGTTTACAGCAGAGATAATGCTTAGCATAGCTTCTTGAAGGACACTGTGCTTCAGAGGGAGCTACCAGGATCAGAGGCTGTAACTTTACAAGGCAAAACAAAGTAAATCGTGGATGTCTGCAGATTTCTCTGGCTGTCCTGTAGTTTTCAAGAAAGCTCTGGGGCATTTTGATCCTTCAGCAGAGGGCTCTCTGGCTGTGTGCAGCCTCAATGTTGGCACAGAGCTCCCTTGGCTGCTGCAGGCAACTCTCTGAGGCGACAAGGGGGAAGAAGGGATATGCGGTGTCCTGGGTGCTTGATGGCCCCTGTCCAGGAGCTGGAGGGAACTTTGCTTATAGAGTTGTTATGAACAAGATGGTTTTTTCCTGAGTGTTCCTCTGCAGTCTTGCCCCATTTCCTTTCCTTGACTTTTCATCAGGAGGGATTTGGGCAGTGATTAAGAAATGCATTTTGCTTCCTTGCTGGCAAGAGCCAAACCAACTACTGGGCCAGAAATGCTTTTTAAAAACATCACTCTTAAATCATTCTTTTGATCAGAGACTTACTCAGAGAACTTTCTTCCTTTTACAAACTAAAACGGTAAAGAGTTCAAGTGTTCTAGAAGTTCATATAAAGGATAAGGCTAGAGGTGTTTGAAAGCTATTGGAATTTTCTGACCAGCAGGCAGCCTGTATTTTGAGGCCAAATGACCCTTTGTCCAATTGAAATATTTTTAAACATGTCTTGTCAAGGTCTGGATAACAATAGTTGGTGTCTTTGCTGAGGGAGTCATTGTCTCCTCTTGCTAAGTTAGGGACAGGACAGCAGCAGACAAGTACGACTCCACCCTCTGGTTTCTTTTTTTGCAGGGGACCTGATGGGGTGCAGCTCGAGAATGCTAACAGCAGTGTTGCCACTGTCACTAGGCTGCAAGTGGGGACATATGTGTTCACCTTGACTGTCAAAGATGAGAGGAACCTGCAAAGCCAGAGCTCTGTGAATGTCATTGTCAAAGAAGGTACCTCTCCGCCTCCAGTTTGTGTAGCAGCCTCTTTGGGTCAGATAGCTGAAGAATTTGTCCTGTCATGTTTGGGTGCAGAAATTGATTAGAGACAGCAAGAGGTGGGGAAGAGGGTTGGAGTGACGGCACCTGTTGTTTTCTTTTCTAAAACAGCCTTTAATTGGACTGTAAGGTGAATTTTAACTTCCCTCCCTCCTCCTGCTTATATCTTCCCTTCCCTCCCCTCCCCTTATTTTCTTTTCAGTCCTCCCTCCTTCCCTCCTTACTTTCTTTCTCAGTTGAATAGGGAAAGAATTAAGGGTTCTATTCTTTGCATTTTTATTTTACCCCTGCATTGCTGAGACCTGGGCCGTGACTCCTGTTAGCTACAGTGACACCTACTGTCAGGCCTGAGAATGACGGCTGCACTGCAGCTCACTATGCTTGCCCTGAGCCTTTGAACTGAGGCCTGCCAGAGGCCTTGCTCTAGTTTACAGGCACGGTGGCCAGTGAGGGCTGTGGGAGAGGGCCCTAAGTTGATAGCAGGAAAAACCATCAGATATGCAGACCTCCAGACACAAGATATCAAGTTGAGTAAATACTGCATAGACATCTGAATATACAAAGCTTCACGTGGGGCTCCACATAAAGAGGTAGCTCTTGGTTTTCTCTTGTGAAGTTCCAAGGAAGGGGTCCAAAAAGATATTCTGAGAATAACATTTTAAGATATTTTGAAGGAGAATTTGCAAGATCAACTAGGTGAAACCTATACTCCAAGGTTTTAAGCCAGTTTGGGCCGTTATTTCTGATCATGACATACCTCCAAAGCAGAGAAATGGATTCCATTTGGAAAGGCTGCTGGGAGAATATGGGAGGAAAGCACATTCGTCCCCTCTGTTGTACAGTGTTAGGAGAACATTTCTCTAGGTAGGACTGGAACCTCAGGACTGAAGCGCTGGTAGCTTTCATCTACACTGTTGGTTGGTGGCAGGGACAGGCACTTAAAAAGGTTCTCCAGTTAAGACACTCTTGATGTTTTAATGTCCCCATAAGCATCATGAAGAAACATTTCTTCTTTTCCAGAATGTCACATTATTTCAATGATTTCTCTTTGATTAGAAATAAACAAACCACCTATAGCCAAGATAACTGGAAATGTGGTGATTACCTTACCCACGAGCACAGCAGAGCTGGATGGCTCTAAGTCTTCAGATGACAAGGGAATAGTCAGCTACCTCTGGACTCGAGATGAGGGGAGCCCAGCAGCAGGGGTAAGTGCGCTAGGAGCTGGAGAGCTACACAGGAGTGGGGAGGAGGAGCCACGCATTCTAGTATATGCTTTAATCAAGTGCCCCCTTATATCAAACCCAGATTGTTCTCTGAAATCCAGGGAGGTTAAGTGACTTGTTTAGGGTCATTCTGTAAGCTAGTATAGCACAGAAAGGGTTTCCCTCTCCTGATCCTAGCAGTTGTAGGCCGCAATGCTGTTCCAGATCAGGAACTGCCCAAGGTTGATACAGTTCAGCCCTGAAGGGCCTAGTTATGGGGAAAGCAGCAACTGACTCCGGGAAAGGAATGGCATTTTGTTCTGTAACATAGCCATGTTGTTCAACCCTACAGGAGGTGTTAAATCATTCTGACCATCACCCTATCCTTTTTCTTTCAAACCTGGTCGAGGGGACCTACACGTTTCACCTGAAAGTGACCGATGCAAAGGGTGAGAGTGACACAGACCGGACCACTGTGGAGGTGAAACCTGGTAAGTTCATTTAGTGATGAGGCTGAGTAGAATTACTGAATTAGGCAATCAAGACCTCTATCCTGAGACCCCCTTCCCCCATCATGGACAGAGCCAGATGGCATGTCCGGCTTTTAAAATAATCTAGAAACCCCAAGCTGAAGAATCCATAGAGACCGTCTGTTCCAACAGTACCTCCCACCCATGCAGAAATACAGACCTCCCCCTGTTCATCTCAGATGGAGAAACAAACTCAGAGAGGGCAGGACTTGCTCAGTGTCACACAGCAGTTGTGTCAGAGCCAGGCCTTTGTGCTCCTAGTCCAGCACTTTCTCCTCTCCTCGTGACTGATGAGAGAGGGCTCAGGGTGCTTGGGAATCTGAGCATGGGAATAGCTTGAGTCATGATGTCTCATCAGCATCCAGATGCAGAAAACAAGTTATTTTTATAAGTTGAGCCTCAGGCCTTATGTGACAATCCAGGGAAGGTAAAGTAATAGTGCTCTTTACATTTTTTAGCTTTGCAGAAATAAAAATGTTCTTCTTAAATAGAACCTTGTTTTTGTTTTGCTTTGAGGTTAATTTGGTGATAGGGAGGCACTGAGTGTGGAGGTGGGATAGAGCTTTATAAATTCCTGAGCTTCTGATGAAATGATGTTAACTTTAAACCTCCTCTTTATTATCTAGGCCAACCTCATATATGGATGTTTTAGACAGGAAGGGATCTTGGGAGGTCTTCCAGTCCTTGTCCTGCCTTTAGGAAGGACAGTAGCTGAGACACTGAAATCTCTTCTGTGTTTAAAGTCAGATCACAGATAGTCTACTAATTATGCAAATTATACATCAGAACAGACAAGTGGTGCATTCAAGTATGTAAATAAGGCATTCCAAATAATCAGTTTGAAATTCCAAATGTAGAACATCTTTAGGACATATTCAAAAGTAAAACATGATAGCCTCACCGTTTTAGAGTTATACAAAGATAGTGCAGCTGTGATGTGGCTCTAAGGAAATCCTTGTGTCTTGGCTGACTGGATTTTCTTTTGTTAACTGTATTTAAACCTTGAGGGACAGATGCATTCCCATTATTGAGGAGATTGTTGAGATGGACACTTTTCCTCCCATTGTTGTGCAAAAAATACAGCGAGGCACTGAAAATCAGATGTGAGTCAGGAGAGATTGCTTGATACCCCCACTTGGCCTGGATTGCTCAGCACCGCCAGTTGCACAGAGGCTTTTAAAACAAATGTTTAAGTGTTTCTCTCTTCCCCACTTCCATCATTACTCTCTACCCCTCACTGCATCACTGCTTCAGTCTTGTCCCCAGCACATGTGTGGGAATTCTCAGGATGGTATAGAGACCAGGAGTGCTTTAGAAGCTTTCTAAGCCAGCCCCAGATTGCCCGATCAGGAATTCACTATTGTCCCTTTCCATTTGAAGGACATCTGAATGCTCTCACTCCTTTCTCTCCTGTGCCAAAGCAAATGCACAGTGGCAGATCTGTGTTTACTCTCCTACTTCTAAAGACATGACTGATCCACATGCTTTCCAGATCCCAGGAAAAACAACCTGGTGGAGATCATCTTGGATATCAACGTCAGTCAGCTAACTGAGAGGCTGAAGGGGATGTTCATCCGCCAGATTGGGGTCCTCCTGGGGGTGCTGGATTCCGACATCATTGTGCAAAAGATTCAGCCGTACACGGAGCAGAGGTAGCTGGGCAATGAATGGGGGGAGCAAAGCAAAGACCAGGGGCCCCCAGACTTCTTGAATGAGCTGAGAAATAGTGTGGCTAGATAGAGAAGGGTGGGCTTTCTGACCAGAAACACTCATGATGCCTTTTCTTCAATAGACTTCTGTCTTCTAGTGCAGATGACATGTGCGGTACTAGATACTTCAGCAGGGCTCCAGGGTGTAGGAGGTCCACTATTTTGACAACCAGAGTCTAGTAGAGGAGATTAGTAAATATGGAACATTAGTACAGGGTGAGTTTGATACAAGTGGCACTGTGGAACACTGTGGCAAGGACAATGAATTATTCTAGGAGAGTTGGGGCAGGGGTAATCCAAAGATTTTTCTAGAAGGAGGAAAGCTTCAACCTGGGCAACATAACAAGACCCCACTTCTACAGAAGATTTAAAAATTAGCCAGGTGGAGTGTGGTGAGCCTGTAGTCCAAGCTATTTGGGAAGCTGAGGCAGAAGAATTACTTGAGCCCAGGAGTTTGAGGCTGCAGTGAGCTCTGGTCACACCACTGTATACCAGTCTGGTAGACAGGGTGAGACTGTCTCAAGAAAAAAAAAAAAGGGAAAAGGAAACCAGTATTGATCAGGTGTGGGAGGATGGGGAGGAGATTCAGAACAGGGGAACAGCGTTGAGCAATGGCCCTATGGTATGAAAGTGTACAGTTTCTTCCAGAAGAAGTCACTTGGTTCAAGCTTAGTGGCCCCAGGATGTGGTAGAAGACAAGACTGGCAGTGGAGACTGAGAACAGTTATATGCAAGCTGAGGATTTTAGTTTTAATAGTTTGGGTAGGCAGATCCAAGTTGGTTTGTTTTATGTGTGTGAAGTTTTTGTTTTGTTTTTAAAAGCAAGGAAATTCCATAATTTGATTTTTTTTTTTTAAAGAAAGATCAGTAGTGTGGAAGCTAGACTAAAACAGGGAGAGACCAAAGGCTGGGAGACCAATCAGGAAGCTTCTGGACTAGTCCAGTAAAAAGGTAATAAAACCTGAATTAAGGTAGTGGAAGAAGAGGAGAAGAAATTAAAAGAAATTCAGTGGTAATTCAACAGGACTTGGCCCTTTAGGAATAAAGGTGAGTGAGATATCAAATGTGAGGCTTTTGGTTTGGATGTCTGGATAGATGGTTCAGGTCAGATTGGGAAGCAGGTGGAACCAGTTTGGATGATTGAATTTGGGGTGTCTTATGGGCTGCATCAGGAGATGTTCCATCAGCTAGCCACAAGTAAAGGCTGGAACTTGTGGAAGGAAGAGCCCGAGATAGGAGTTACTGCATACAGGCAGGAGCCAAAGCCACGAGAAGGGGTGAGTCTCACTAGGAGAGATCTAAGATGGATGAGGACACAACTCTGAAGGGCATCATTATTTAAGGAGGAGGCGGAGAAAGAAGAGGTAGCAAAAGAAACTAAGAAACAGCAATTAGGTGGGAGGAAAACCGAATGAAAGTGGTCTGCTGGAAGTTAAGGGGTGATCTGGCAGAAGGGGTGCTTCGAAAGGATTCAGATGCTACAGGGATGGAGGTGTGGTGAGAACACAAAATAGGCCTATGGGTTTGTGATTAGTAGATCAGCACTATAGTGAGAGCATTTTACATGGATGTTGGGGGCAGAGGACAGATTTCATGGTTTGAGGATACAGAGATGGTCAGTATAACACCTTTTTGAGGAAGTGGGTGCTGAAAATAATATGGGAGGTAGGATTGAAAGAATATCTTAAAAAAATTTTTTTTCATTGTGGTCCTTGTGGAACATGAACATCTTTTTAAAATAGGAAATTTGTGAGCATTTGTGTAGACTGAGAGGAAAAGGAGATAGTGGAGATAGGGGATGGGTAATAAATGGAGGCAGATCTGGGGGACCAGCCGAGTTGGAAACATGAGGTGAGAGCAGTGGTTCCCAACTTCAGCCACACAGTAGAATCTTGTGGAGGCTGTCTGAACATAACCCTGCCCAAGCCTTAGCCCCAGAGATGATAGTTCAGATGATGTTGTGGAGTGGGGCCTGGGTACCTAGAATGCAAAAGCTCCCCAGGTGAGTTTAATCTACAGTCAGGGCTCACTAGGTCAGAGATAGCACGATTAGGGATGAGTATACTCAGCAGCCTGGGAGTAGGAACAGGGCACATGGCTGCTTGATTGATCCAAGTTGGCGGGAATTGGCTGGCAAGCAGTGGAAAGATGTTAGCAAGAGTGCTGGTAAGAGCACTGTTGACAGGGTTGCTCAGATTCACCAGCACTGCATATAGGGCATGAACAAGAGAGAAGCTTCTGGGTTTCCCTGAGCTTCTGGCTTGGACTGGACTGACTGAGTTAAGGAATTCAGGAAGAACATGTGATTGGAAGAAAATAGTATTTTACAGTGGGAAAGAATATGGCCCTCGTCTGAGCCCTGCCCCACTGGTGTTAGCTCTGTGACAGTGGGAAAGGTACTTCACCTCTCTGAACCTGTTTTACTATCTGTGAAAATACTAGTACCTATTTATAGGATTGTTACGAGGATTAAATAAGTTAATGTTTGTATAGTCCCTAACACATAGTGTTCAATTAATGGTTAGGAGTTGATTTTGAGACTTGTTGGATTTGAGGCATCTGTTGAAGCTCTGGGGTAGATATTCACACAAGTATTTGCAGATATAGACTGGTCACTCAGGAGAGATGTGGCGAAAAGAGATAAAGATCTGAGGGTTATTGATATATAGACCGAAATTGAAACTGAAAGCATGAATTAGTTAACTGGGAGAAGATAATGGGCAATGAACCACACATCCTTTATGGCAAAGGTTTTTTTGTTTGTTGTTTGTTTCCGGAATTGATAATGCCCCATTGTTAATCCCACTGTGCAGCAAGCTTTTAGAAAGTCTGTGGCAGTACTTCTCAGACTTTTATGTCATGCATGCCTAGAAAATGATACCATTTATAGGGCATCTTGGGATAAACAGAGAAGGCTGCTTGTACTGGAAGCAGCTGGTCCAGGGCGTCAAGGATGCCCAGGTCCCACCCAGCCACACTGCATGCTGAGGGGATCAATATCTTGGTCACACCTGTAAACCAGTGTGACCCACTGATTTAGAAGGTTCTAATTGTAAAACTCACATGGAACTCAAGAGGCAGGCTACTAAAAATTAAGGCTAAAGCATAGAACAGCCTTGGTACTACTCAGATGTGAGTTCACATGTGGCCTATCTTAGAAATTGACAGTCAGCAAACAGATTCTGGGCATGGAGTAGTATAATTTCATAGATGTCATCATAATTGTTTTGGCTATGTTGTGACCTATGGATAAGCTTTGATGCTGTTCAACAATTTACATTAACAAAGCATTGTGGTTTGTCTTTCAAGTCAACCAGTCACAAACCCAGCAGTCTTAGCTGGAAAAAGGCAGACAGCAGGGGTGTAGCTATACCAAATCCCCATTTGTCTCATCCTCCAGTTAGATGGAGGATATGGGTCTTCTTGCTGGAGGAATGGATTCTTTTGTTAGCTGGGGCAGCTTAGGGCATTTTAAAAAGAACAGACTTTGTAGTCAGACATAACAGGATTGGGATCTGGCTCTGCCATAATCAACTGTGTGACCTTGGGCAAGTTACTTAACCCCTCTTACAGAGCCCCAGTGTTGTTCTCTGTAAAATGGAGATGACCCTGATAACACCTTTCTCACTGACTTGTAGTGACAGAATGCATGTAATACTTAGCACAGTGTCTGTCGCAAACAGAAGGTACTTAGTGAATGGTAGCTGTTGCTGCAGGTGTGGATCGCTTCAGCTCATTAGTACTGTTGCATGTCTCTGCAGCACCAAAATGGTATTTTTTGTTCAAAACGAGCCTCCCCACCAGATCTTCAAAGGCCATGAGGTGGCAGCGATGCTCAAGAGTGAGCTGCGGAAGCAAAAGGCAGACTTTTTGATATTCAGAGCCCTGGAAATCAACACTGTCAGTGAGTAATTCTGGGAAGTTGGGAGCAAGAGCCTACCCAGTGCCTGCAGCTCACCTGTTGGTCCTTTCTGTCCTTGGCCTTCATCTCCTTTTCTCTGGGAAGATGGAGATAATCGTTTTCTTACACTACCATTATCATGAAAGAGTCCTGATTCATCATTGGGGATTCGTAACTTGGGGCCCATGGACCCCTGAGATCGCGTTCAGAAGGCTGTGAGCTTGAGTGGGGAAAAATTACATCTTTGTTTTCACTAACCTCTGACTGAAACCCACTGTTTCCTTTAATGATAAATGTAGGCAAAATAAACTACAGTAGTATCAATAGAACCTGTGGCTTTGAGGCAACAGAAATCACAAATAATTTCCTATCACGTTACGTGATGTCATTTTTACTTATCACTACTTTGAAATTATGATAGTTTTTAAACCCTCTTCTAGCTCTTGTTATTTAATGCTTATTTATTTGTTTATTTTGAGACAGAGTCTTGCTCTGTCACCCAGGCTGCAGTGCAGTGGTGCAATCTCAGCTCACTGCAACCTCCGCCTCCTAGGTTCAAGTGATTTCCTGCCTCAGCCTCCCAAATAGCTGGGATTATAGGCATGTACCACCATGCCCAGCTAATTTTTATAGAGACGGGGTTTCACCATATTGCCCAGGTTGGTCTCGAACTCCTGACTTCAAGTGATCTGCCCGCCTAAGCCTCCCAAAGTGCTGGGATTATAGGCATGAGCTACCATGCCCCACCTGTCTTCTTAAATATTTCAAAAACATGTTTAATATAATTATTGCTTTCCTTTGAATACTATATGTATTTTATTTTTGCAATTCTGAGAAGGGGATGTGTGGGACATAAAAGATTAAGAATTGCTGATATTGACAAACAAGTGAAAACAGACTGAAGTGTCTTTGTAGTGGCCCTCCTGACTGTTCTAGTTTTGTCCAGTCGAGATGAGAAAGGCAGGCACTATGCCCAAGGTGGGTCTCGAGGACATTTTACCACACAGCATTAATCTGGGGTGCTTTGGTGCTCTCATGGGCTCTAGGTGCTGCTTGTCACCCCTGGCTGACTCTTGTTGACTTTCTTCCCTTTGCTGCCACTCTCAGCGTGTCAGCTGAACTGTTCTGACCATGGCCACTGTGACTCATTCACCAAACGCTGTATCTGTGACCCTTTTTGGATGGAGAATTTCATCAAGGTGCAGCTGAGGGATGGAGACAGCAACTGTGGTGAGTTTTCTATGTGGCACAGTGCCAGCCTGTTTGGCACTGAATGTGGTTCTTTGCTGAGTGGGTGGGTGTTGGTGTTTCTGAAGCAGATGAGCAGGCAAGGATAAGAACTTTGTGTATTTTCTGTTTGCAGAGGACTTTTACTTCCTTCCTCCACACTTGCTCAAGGTTAGAGGAAAGCCCTGAAGCAGTCGTGTAAGAAGAACCAGGCTTAACTCAGATCAAATGCCAGTTACAGCCTAAATCCCACTAGCTGAAAAGCCCTGTCTTTTGGAGCGCCTCCATGCGGTAGCCTAATGGAAGCCCTCGCTTCCCTCTTATGCCTTTTCAGCCTGCACCACTGCTGCAGGGTCTCGGGCTTGCGTGGAGCAGGGACTGGAAAGCAGGGACATTTCAAAAGGTTTAAAGCTTCCGCTGCCCTTAACGCCAAGGTTTCACCTTCCTGGGGGACCCTGGGGCATTCTTGTCTCCAGAGTGAAGCCACACCTGCCCAAGCTGGGGGCAGCCCAGACCTCCCTCCCAGCTTCTCCCTCCACAGCCCTCACCATTTTGATTTTCTTGGCAGAGTGGAGCGTGTTATATGTTATCATTGCTACCTTTGTCATTGTTGTTGCCTTGGGAATCCTGTCTTGGACTGTGATCTGTTGTTGTAAGAGGTAAGATGGATTTTCCTTTGAAATTCATTCGGGCTTCTTGTCATACATTCGTTCCTCAGAGAGGTATTTGGCACCTTCCACGTGGAAGGACTGGGCTGGGTCCTCAGTCAGCGTTAGAGAGTTCTGACCCACCTAAGGCATGCATGGGCAGCTTTCCTCACCCTGAGACTCTTCTGAGGGCAGAGGCACACTCCTTCAGTGAGTGGCAGCCACTGCAGTGATTTGGAACCTGGGAAACATGGCTGGGCAGGAGCAGGGCAAGGTGGGGAGATGAGTGTGACGGCCAGGGGTACAGACCTGGATCACATCTGTAAGGTGTATTTTCTTTAATGCACCACAGCGTAGCCTCACCAGCATAGCCCGCACGTTTTAAATTCTGCCTTCCTTTCTAGTTGGGATTCATGAGTGTGCATGTTTCCACACAGGTATGCACTTAGGCTAGCCAGGCTCAAGCGTCCTGTGTTTTTTCATTTGAGTCTTCCTATTGAGTCTTCTAAGATGGAATGGTTACATTTATGTTTTCATTATTAATAATATTATTTCTGTGTATACTGTGTGCCATAATATTTTTATAGGTAATACTGTTTTTAATACACACAACCTTTTCCCATTTTACAGATAATAAAACTTAGGCTCAGGAAAGGTACATCACTGTCTGAGGACCAGTTAATAGTGACAGAGCTGAGAAGCAACTTGCAGTATAACCTCTTCTAAAACTTAGAACTAAAGGAATTTAAAAAAATTCCCACCAGTCTAAGACAACCACCATTACCAATTTTGTTAGTGTAATGCCTCTCTCCTCCCACACCCTTCAAGCAGAGGATTTTGTTTTCTTTATGTTTTTAACCAATCTGTCCTTCATTGCCCCTGTGGGATGGTGAGTCTGTGCCAAGGTGGGCATAGCTCCCTTGCCCTTCTCCAGAATCAATGAGGAACATTTGAGGAACAAATCACAGTTGCCACCTTTCCTGGCTGAGAAGTGAGGAGAGGACACCCCTCCCAGTAGGTGCCCCACCAAGACAGGGCCCCGCATGCACATCTGACTCTCATCCTCATCCTCCCAGAGAACCTCTTTCCTGAGCAGGGGTGGGGGTTGTGTTTTCTAGGCAAAAAGGAAAATCCAAGAGGAAAAGCAAGTACAAGATCCTGGATGCCACGGATCAGGAAAGCCTGGAGCTGAAGCCAACCTCCCGAACAGGTAGAGGCCCTGGGCACCGGAGCTGCTAGGTCTGTGCCCTCTCCTGTGGAAGGCCGCTGTCACTAGCCCCTCCTGAGTGTATCACTAACAGTTCACTGTGCTTGCAAAGCATTTTGTTCCCTTTTGCCTGATGAAGACTGAGGGTCAGATTTGCCCTGAGCTGCACGGGGCAGAATGCCTCCAGGACCTACTTCGCCTGCTACTTCCGCTTGGCGCGGGAGCTGGGCCTCTTGTTTTCCTTCGGCTGGGCATTCTCCTCGTGTTTCCCACCTGGAGTTCTGCTTTCCCAACTGCCCCAGGTAGTCAGGGTCAGGGACCTTGGACTTGTCTCTTACTGCTGACCAGTCTGTCCTTTATGGGCGGAGATGAGACCCAGGCCCGTGTCTGCCAGCTGACCACCTTTCAGCCAGCCTTGTTCTCCTGTCTTCCTATCTTTATTATTTGACAAGTCCACAGCTTCTGTCAGTGTCTTGGGGTAGATAGGAGGGCGTTTTCCCTGCACAAACACTAAGATGACTTTGAGTGATGGCACTGGGAGATTAGGGCAGGTAGTGAGCCTGCCTTCCTTGGCTGGGCTGGGTCACCTGGTGAGGGTTTCGCTCATCACGGATGCCATGGGACAGGTATCATTGGTTTATGAGAGCTAGACTCTCTATAAAGCGATTCCTAAACACTCTGCAAATAGAACTATTTTTATGTAAAGCATTTCTTAAACACCTTTCATGCATAAAGCTTTGGGTTAGGGAGAGGCTGTGGGGGTATAGACAGTCATCAGACACAGGCTGTGCCCTCAGTCTAGTGAGGGAGAAGAGACACACAGCAGCAGAAGAGAACAGGCTCACAGCAGTCTGGATGCTGTACCAAGCAGCTCGATCCACCAACACTGTCAAGGTGGAGATTGGAGGTGGTGGGGCTTGAAATGAGCCCAGGAAACTAGAGCAGTGAGGGTAGGCAGAGTATTTCACCCAGGAATATTGAGAATGAGGGCCTGGAGGTGAAATGTGCAAAACCCACCCCTCACGCCGCAGCCAAGGTTTTTTATCATGTTACTCTGATCATGTTTTTCACCCCTTGACATTCTTCAGTGACTTACTATTTCTAGCACAAAAAGCTAGAACTTTTGATCTGGTAGATGTGGCCTTTGTGAACTTACATCACTTTGTTTTTCTAGAATCTTTTTGCTGATCTCCCTCTTTTCTAAATGAGTTCTGCTGGTTCATCCAGTAATCTCTTTCTTTTTTTAAAATGTGGAGACAAGGTCTTGCTCTGTCACCCAGGCTGGAGTGCAGTGGTATAGTCGTAGCTCACGGCAACCTCCAACTCCTGGGCTCAGGTGGTCCTCCTGCTTCAGCCTCCCAAAGCAGCTAGGACTACAGGCATGCACTGCCATACCCAGCCCTAGAAAGCTTTCTTATCCCTCCCTTAACCTCCTCAAGTTGTGCTCACCTTTCTCCCACATCCCTAGGTCAGCATTTCTCTTGCTGCCTCATGATGAGTTATATTTGCCTGTCTCCCCACCCATCAGTGAAATCCCTGAGGGCAGGGGCTGTGTCTCATTCATCTGTTGATATGGAGCAGGACCACTGTGTGCCAGGCCTTGTGCCAGACACTGCTTATATTGTGGTGAATCAAACGGACAGACTCCATTCTTGTGTAGCTTATGTCAGACAGACATTAAGCAAACTCACAAATATATAAAATATGCTCATAAAAGTCCTTTATGAAGAAAAACACCTAAGCTGAGACCTGGATAAGTGGGAGCTAGCCAGATAAAGCTGCAGGAAGTAGCATTCCAGGCAAAGGAATAAAACTGGTGCAGACCCAGCTGCTGGAAGGAGCAGAGAGCATTTGAGGAGGTAGAAGAAGGTGACATGCTGGACAGGTTCACCCTCCCACGGAGTAAGGGGTGAGTGACCCAAGGCTCAATGGATGAGCAGGGGCCCTGCTGAGGGCTCCTCTTGAGCACAATGGGGAGCCAGATAGCTTTTTAAGGGGGTGAATGGTGGGATTTGGTTTACATTTATTATTATTTGAGAGAGAGTCTCACTCTTATCACCCAGGCAGGAGTGCAGTGGTGCGATCAAGGCCCACTGCATTCTTGGCCTCCAGGGCTCAGGTGATCCTTCCACCTCAGCTTCCCAAGTAGCTGGGACTACAGGGTGCGCCACTATCCCCAGCTTTTTTTTGTATTTTTGGTAGAGACAGGATTTCGTCATGTTGCCTAGGCTGTTCTTGAACTCCTGGGCTTATGTAATTTGCCTGCCTTGGCCTCCCAGAGTGCTGGGATTACAGGTGTGAGCCATGGCACCCGTCTTGATTTCTATTTTAAAAGACAACGGTGAGCTGGGCGTGGTGGTGGGCGCCTATAATCCCAGCCACTGGGGAGGCTGAGGCAGGAGAATTGCTAGAACCTGGGGGTGTGGAGGTTTCAGTGAGCCGAGATCACTCCAACCTGGGCAATAAAGTGAGACTCTGTCTTAAAAAAAAAAAAAGAAAAAGAAAACGGTGGCTGACAGATGCAGGGGTTGGAGAGGGAAAGGCTGGCTGAAAGGAAGTTAGAATGTCCTAGGGGTTGAGAGGCAGATAGATTCTAGATACGTTTTTGAGGAAGACTTGATGAGGTTAGCGGTCTGTTGGCCGAGGGGTGTGGGAGAAGGGAGAAAGGAAGGATGGCTCGTAGCTTCTGCACTGAGCCTCTGTGGGTCGGGTGGTGGTGGTATCCCTGAGATGGGAGAGACTGGAGAAGAAATGTTGGAGGAGATCAAGTGTTTGGTTCAAGATGGTTATGAGTGGAGTTGAGGAAATGAGAATGAAAGATTGACAAATCCCAAATTGTGAAAGTTTCACTGTCAGCCTGCAGAGTTAAACATTTATCCTGGTGATGCTGGGAAGCAAAGTTTTGAATGTGCTGGTTTAGGAAAATCAGTCTGGTGACGGCATATAATAATTGAAGGGGAGTGGCTACAAGTGGGGAGACCAGCAAGGAGATTTTTGGTCCAAGGAGGAGCTGACAGTGGTTCACACAGCATGATGTCAGTGGATTATAGCTAGCCCTGGCAATGTCAGGGCTGACTTCCAACCTGAGAGATGGAGAATGATAGTGCTGTTGATAGAATCAGAACCTCTGATGCAGTGACTGGGTAAGAGAAGATGAATTAAATGGAACTCAGCAGAAGAGTCAGACCTGGAACTGTAGAAATAGGAATCTCCCACCTGCTGGTGAGGATCAGCACCACAAAGGGTCACATCCCTTATGGGACAAAAGAAGAGGCCTAGGGTTGAGGAGTCCAAGAAGGACCGTCGAGGAGGGAGGAGAGGATTCATTAGGGGACAGCCATCGGTGTTTGCTGCTGCAGAGGCCAAAGAATCAGAATCGATGATAGCACCAGAGGAGCTCCTGGCCCATCAGAGAACTGCAGTAGAGTGGGTGACAGTGGAAGTGAAAGCGCGGGCGATTTAGGAAGTGAAGTGAGGAGATGAAGGCCCTGAATATTTAAAAATCCTTTTAGAGGCTGAGCAGTGAAAGCTAGAGAAGCAGGATGGCAGGCAGAGGGCAAGGGCCTCCTCTTCCTCGGAGAGGGGCTCATGGGCAGATCTGGGGGTGGTGATGTCGAAGGCAGGTAGAGGGGTGGTGCGTTGGAGAGGTGCTTCCTGACTGTGGGTGGTGATATCGAAGGCAGGTAGAGGCGTGGCACGTTGGAGAGGTGCTTCCTGACTGAGGAGGAAGGAGGGAGAAGGGGAGAGAGGAGAGAAAAGGAGCCATGGAGTTCATATGCCTCTTCTGAGGCAGGAGGGGAGAAACAAGGGGTAATGGCCCGGAGAAGGGCTGTGCTGCAGAGACGAGATTCGATGGGAGCCTGAGCTCAGCACAACGGACATCTTAGGGAGAGGGGAGAGCCACAGGGTGTTCCAGTGGCATCTAGGTGACCAGAACCAACAATGTGCGACCAGGTGAGGGCAGCAGGGCTGGTCTCTTGTGGGCAGTGTCTACCGAAGGGAGCTGGGAGAGCCCGCTCAGGTTCGGTGTGGGTCTGAGCAGGCCAGAAGCACTGGTTCTTGTTCTGAGCTCAGTGGGTTAGCAGGTCCAGCCTAGAGTCGAGTCACTAGGACGACGAGGAGAATGGGATTCAAGACCATATGGTGTCAGGTATGGAACTGAAGAAGTTTAACTGGAAGAAGGGTAAATTGAGTGGGCCTGTGGCGGGGAAAGAGGATGTGTGTGTGCGGGAGCCTGGACGGACAGTTTGCCGGGAGAGAGTTTAGGCTGAGGATGAGCAGTAACTGAGGAAGGAGAGCAGTCCCACCTGGGTAAGTGTAGGGCTGCCCTCTCAGGAGGCCCCCTTTACATTCAGCAGCTATGGCTTTGTTTTGTTTTGTTTTTGTTTTTTGTTAGTCTATTAATTTTTTTTCTAAAACTTTCTATTGAAGTATATTAGGTTGAACCTAGGCTCCTGTCCTCACTGCTATAGCCAGAGGGGCTTTGGGAAGGAGGCAGCTGTGAACGGGTGGGTATTTCAAGGGGCGAGGCAGGGCCTTTGGAGGACCTGGGCCCTTCCCTGGGCCCTTTCCACTGTCCCTACCACACTGGAGATGCCCTGTCAGTGTTCTTCTGTGGCCCTGCTGCTCTGCTGCCCGAAAACTCGGTAGGAGAGGTGGCTGTGCAGTCAAGACCCAGAACTGTAACCCTGACACCGACGTGGGGGAGGAAGCTCCCTGCCCGAGCCCCAGAGCATGTGGCACAGGCACCGCTGCACATGGGCAAGGTCCTCAGGCGCATGTGGTCCTGAAAGACAGGCACATCAGGGTCTGGATGCGCTCAGCCTGGAGAGCTCGAGGCACTCCCAGCCTTAAGTCAGGTGTGGCCAGGAAGGGCTGAATGGCTGGGAATCCTCTCAGGACACTTTCAGTATGTGAGGGAGATCTGGATCCTTCTCACCGGAGTAGGGAGAATGGTTATTGGATGATGAGATTGTGGTGCTGCCTGGGTCAAACACACCTCACCTGACTGGTTACATTTTTTAGAAAGGGGGGAGGTTAGCTCCTGGGCGTGGGCATTCCCAGGACCCAGAACACTGCTGAGGGGGTGCCACCTGTTGGCAGCTCCCACTTCTAGTCCTGCTGTCTCAGCCTGCTGTTTACTTTCTCTGGAGTTTTTGCACCAGCCAGAGGGCAGTCATCTTGCTGTTGGAGCTCTTCTTATCCGACCACATTTCATGTCTGTGGCGTCTCTACATCTGTAGGGGTAAGTAGTGAAGGGACTACCATGGCTTGCAGAATCGCAGGTGTCTTCTTCGACCCCAGGTGCTTCCTACAGTTCTTGCTTCTTGTGTTCTGGTGAGTTGGCTGCTTAGGACTGCTTCTGAGAGTCCCCAGCAGGAGACCTCTCCAAGCATGCACCTGCTCTGCCACCCTAGCATCAGTGAAGCCAGAGCAAACAGGAGCCCACAGAGCAAATGTCTCCATGGACTGCAACTGCACTCCTGCTGTGCCAGGACTCAGCCGCCCTGCTGAGCTAGGATGCAGCTAAAAGCTCATTCTCCAGAGCCTGACTTCTTTGTGCTTTCTTGCCTACCATGTCACTCCATCCATAGAGGGAGATGATAAAATATTCCAAATTTGAAAGGTAAAGAAAAGAGAGTATCACTAGGTGTCCTGAACCAAAGCTCATGGATACTGGAGATGAAGAACCAGCAGGGGACCCCAGGTGTGCTCTCATCCATACTCTGTGACACCCCTTAGTGGACTGTTCCAGCCAGTTGGGCCTGGGAGAAGGACTAGGGAAGCTTCCTTCCATCTGCACCTCCCAGCCTGGAGAGGAGCCTGTGACTTGCCCTGTTCCTTGGCTCCTCAGGCTGGGGTAAGGTGTGGGGGTGGCTCCAGCCTGGAGGCCAGTCTTCTGACGCTGGGTTCCTTGTTTTCCCTGTAGGCATCAAACAGAAAGGCCTGGTGCTAAGTAGCAGCCTGATGCACTCCGAGTCAGAGCTGGACAGCGACGACGCCATCTTCACGTGGCCAGACCGAGAGAAGGGCAAACTCCTGCATGGTCAGAATGGCTCTGTACCCAACGGACAGACCCCTCTGAAGGCCAGGAGCCCACGGGAGGAGATCCTGTAGCCAACCTGGTCTGTCTCCTCAGGGCAGGGCCCAGCACACAGCCTGACCAGTCCTCCTACCTCCTGAGTCTGCGGGCAGCTGCTGTCCCAGCCTCTGCTGGTCATTTCGCCCTGACAGCCCCAACCAGAACCCCTGGAACTTGAATCCAGAGACGTCCTCCAGGAACCCCTGAACGAAGCTGTGAATGAAGAGGTTTCCTCTTTAAACCTGTCTGGTGGGCCCCCAGATATCCTCACCTCAGGGCCTTTTTTTGCGAACTCCTCCCCTCCGCCGCGGGCAGACCCAGCCAGCTCCTGGCCTCTGCAGCAACCTGGTGGGCAGGGTCACTGTGCCCGGAGTGCTGCAGGGCGGGGCCTGCTGTGCTGCCTGCACACCTGAGTGCAAAAGCAAGCACTGTGGGCATGGTGTTTCCTTTTCTGGGGTAGAGTATGCCCTTTCGCTGGGCAAAGAGGAAGTGGCACCCCTCCCCTCACCACAGATGCTGAGATAGTAGCATAGAAATGATATCTGGCCCCCCTTAACACTGGAGCCCCACTCCCTTCTCCCATCTGGCCCAAGATTAGGGGAGGAATGACTGTGTCAGGGATGGCGGGTGGCCTCTCTTGCTGCCAGGGCCCTTGTCAGAGCAGCCAGGCTGGACAGACAGCCTCCCCCTCCATCTGACCGGCACCTGCTACTTTGGGGCTCAGGCCACCACTCCCTGTCCCCAGAGGAGACAGCCCCAGATGGACTGGAATGTTGTGGCATGACAGCGCATGTGTGCGACGGCCCCACCGTGCTCCCCTCTCTGTCCCACCATCTGTGTGTTTTCTGTGTCCCTTGCATGTGTGCGTGTTAGAGTGAGCGCGTATGCATCAACTCATTGGGCTCTTGGCTGCTCAAAAGGCAACTTTGACTTGGAAAGACTTTCAGCTCCTTGGAACCAAGACTTCCTGAGTCCCTCTGGCCCTCGCCCTGTTCCACCATGGTTATCTGGGTTTTGGGGAATGGAAACTTTGGGGGAGCAACTTTTTAAAGAAACACTTACAATTTCTACTACTGCACTACTGTCCGTTGTGGGATGATTAAACATGGTATTTAATTGTGCACTCTGTCTGCCGGCTGTGCTGCTTCACGCTACATCTCGGACCTATGCACAGCTCCCACCCCCTGGGCAGCCCTGTGAGGTCATGGCTCTGGCAAGGAAGTTTTGGGCCTGGCATCAGCACATGCGAGCAGTGGTGCTGGGCCCTGCCTGCCGCGGGCGGTGCGAGCGCACCACCCCGGTATCCCTGCTGGCTTTAAGGGAGGAGGGTTGATGTCCCTTCTTCCCTTATCTTTTGTTAACACAAAAATGATCATGTCCACCTGTGAGCAAGCGGGCGGGACACAGAATGTCCCAAAGTCCAGGCTGTGGGTTTAGAAATGTTGACCACTCATCTTCCCTTTGGGGTTCCCAAATAGTAGAGGTTGGCCACATGCCTCCCAGTGGGTTGACTGTACCTAGTTCAGAGCGCGCTTTGCTGGGCATGTGGCTTGGGAGGGCTGGTGCACAGCCTAGCACTCCAAGGCAGGGAGGAGGGAAGGACCACTGAGCTCATGCTCCCTCCAAGGCCCTGGGCACAAAACCCTGCTGCAGGAGGGCAGCAGTGGCTGTTTTTACAGATCGAGAGCCGAGGCATAGTGAGATGAAGTAACAATCTACACAGATGCTGACAGAGGAGAACTCAGGGCCGGCAGAGCCTGCTCGCTCTGCAGCAGTGTCTCCAACCTCAGCACGAGAGGCTTCTTCAAACAGGTTGCTGGGTTTCTAATTCAGTAGGTCTGGGGAAGGGGGAGGACATAAGAATTTGCCTTTCTAACAGGTTCCCAGGAGATGATGATGTGCTGGTCCTGGGCCTCCCTTTAGAACATTTGGCCTAGAAGCGCATAGTCAATGCCACATGAATAGGAGCCAGCACATGTCCCATCCTGAGTGAGGGTGAAAGAAGTAAGTTCAGAAAAGGGAGGGCTTGAATCTGCCAAGGTGTGTCTTCCAAGCTAAGGGCACAGGGTTTGCTCAGCTGATGGGTGGAGGTGGGGGGCAGTGTTGCAGCCCAAACACAGCCACAGCAGACAGGCTCTGTGGAGCGGAGGGCACTCCAGAGAGTGGCCAGATGAAAAACAGTTGGCCTGCACACAGTGGAAGCCATTGGCAGCTTGGGCAACAGAACAATGGCGCTGGGTACAGACCAGACTGCACAGAACAGCTGGGTGGGAGGCGATAAGGCCTTGGTGAGGTTGGTGCATTAGGAATAGCTTCAAAGGATTCGGGAAGGAATCACAGGACCCGACCACTTACTGGCTTTGTAGTAAAAAAGGGAGGCTTCCCTTTTCCTCTGGGCTTCTTTTCTCCATCTTGTTTATCTCAGCTACAACCCACTGAAGGATATATATATATATATATATATATATTTTTTTTTTTTTTTAGCTGGAGTTTTGCTCTTAAATGGGGAGCTGAATCCTGGAAACACTAGCAATCATTATTTTTTCTTTTTTTTTTTTTTTTGAGACAAAGAATCTTGTTCTGTTGCCCGGGCTGGAGTGCAGTGGCATGATCTCGGCTCACTGCAAGCTCCGCCTCCTGGATTCAAGCAGTTCTCCTACCTCAGCCTCCCCAGTAGCTGGGATTACAAGCATGCACCAACGCGCCCGGCTAATTTTTGCATTTTTAGTAGAGATGGGGTTTCACCGTGTTGGCCAGGCTGGTCTTGAACTCCTGGCCTCAGGTGATCCACCTGCCTCGGCCTTCCAAAGTGCTGGGATTACAGGCCAATCATGATTTTTCTTGGCATTTATTAGTTGGTTAAAGCATTAAAAGAGAGTGCCGTCCTGTTGGAGCAGTTGAAGCTTTTCCCCAGGTAATGCCCTGTCTTCAAGTGGATCCTAGGAGCCTAGAATCCTTTCCCTCTGAAACCTGGGGCTCTATATGGGGTTGTCGACGACTTCTGTGCTTTCAGACACTGTGCAGAACTCAGCCTTTTGTCCCCAACCCGCTTGCAAGTTCATGAGGCTAGACGCCTAACTTCTGTTTTGTCACATTCTTACCTCTAACACAGCACAGATATTACAACATCTGAAGTGAGCTACATGATCTGGGAGTAGTCAGTGCCTCAGAAGTTTTTCATTCTGATTCTGTTACGTAGAAACAAAACACACGAGTTTCAATAGCCTCAGATGAAAACAGTTCCTGTCTTGCTACCCATAATCTGTATGTCCCATCAGTGATTAAGGGACAGCAGTAGAGAAACCACAGAAACCATAAACATGGCTGTTTTCAGGAGCGACCAGTGCACACCATTTTATCCCTACCTTATCTCAAGAAATTCCAAGCTCTCTCTCTCTTAAAAGCACTCTCTTTAAACGTGGTACTCTTTGGAAATACTAAATACCATACTTTTATTTGGGAAAGCAGTATAAACTTCAGCCTTTCAAAACCACCAATGTCAACTTACCCATCATCCTATCCCTAGTCTCCACCCCAGGAACTGGGATGCCCTTTAAAGTGTGCCCATGATGAACACAGAGTCTGGCAAACCTACACAAGCATGTGGAGGGCTCCAGGAGCACAGGAGGGGCGCACTCTGACCAGCCCAGGGATGTGACAGAGGTGGTTTCTCAAAGGAAAACGCCAGTTAAGGCGGGGAGGGAGATGGCAGATCTGGTCGCTGCTAGCTTCTCCCACACGAATCCTCCAGTGGAAGCTGGCCTAGGAAATTCCCAGGGAGTACTACTTGGGGAGAGAATAAAGAGATGGAATGAAAATACTGAACTGTAACATACAAGATGGGGATGGGGTGATGACTGTAACCTAGTCTTTCCACAGGACGATGGTAGAAATACTCATTTTAGAAAGTCTGGCATTCATCTTACAAATATTGAGAAAGCCACTGAAAATTCAGAACTAGAATGTAGAACATCTAAACCAGACATGGAAAGAAAAAAATTGAAGGATTTCAATCAACCAGTCAGCAGGAAGGGAGGGAAAAAATCAGCATTAAAAATGTGACCACTTCATAGGCGTTAGTTTTCAGATTGGATGTTAACGACAAAACCACTACCAGCAAACAGAACTTAACAGATTGGGTTTAATTGTAAATCTCTATTTACAGGACGGACATCTAAAACATCACGTAGAAAGACTGAAAATAAAAAGACAACAAAAGAGACACTGGGACTTTGGCTCTATTAAGACAATGAACTACGTTAAGCTCCAGGTTCCCTTCCCCAAAGATCAACCCTAGAAAAACACCAATTGAGGCACCACTACCACAAACCAAACCAAACTGGAAACTCCCCACAAATCCTGTAAGAACCCCCAAAGATGCAGGTTATCGTAAAGTGGGAGGGGAGGTAGGGCATCAGGAAGATGTCTGCTCTTGCTGGACATGGGACCACCAGTCAAGTCACTGATGTCAGTGGGACACTATCAGGGCAGCCCAAAGCTCTGCTGAGGAGAAAGAGGGGTGGGCTGGGCAGCTGCTCTTAGCGTTGAAATTCCAAGCCCTTGTTCCCTCCAAAGCCTCAGAGCTGGCAGAGGATGACTAGGAATTGTGCCTCCTCGCTTCCTAAAGGTCTGAAGGTAAATCTTTAAACACTGCTGGTGGAGTGGTCAGCAGCAACTGTGAGGTGCCTGGAGGTCATGAACGTCCCTTAAACTCACTGGGAGGGACAGGGTAGAGCCTGGCTTCGGCCTTTCACCAACAAATACTACAGCGAAGCTGGTGCTGTGAAGGAACATGAGCTCACAGGCTAAAATAACCAGATGCCACCTGAGGAGCCCAAGTCCCTGCCCCCAAAGACAGCAAGCTGAACTACAATTCAAAATAAACAGGGAAATGTTGGCAATCTGAAACAGAAACAAGGACCAGGTAGAATTTTTTTTTTTTTTTTTAAGACACGGAGTCTCACTCTCTCACTCAGACTGGAGTGCAATGGCGCGATCTCGGCTCACTACAACCTCGGCCTCCCAGGTTCAAGTGATTCTCCCGCCTCAGCCTCCTGAGTAGCTGGGATTAAAGGTGCCTGCCACCACGCCTGGCTAATTTTTGTATTTTTAGTAGAGATCGGTTTCACCATGTTGGCCATTCTGGTCTTGAACTCCTGACCTCAGGTGATCCTCCCAACTTGGCCTCCCACAGTGCTGGGATTACAGGTGTGAGCCACTGCACCCGGCTCCTGACAGAAATATTAAGGGTGAAAAAACTAACAAATGGGATAGGACAGATATATCTCACAACAAATCCATGAGCTGGAGCATCATACTGAGGACCTCTACCAAAAGGAAGCAGGAAAATGAAAACATGGGAACACCCCCCCACACACATACAGAGCGATCCAGGGACAGAGCAGAAGTGCCAAATCTGAATAATGGGAGTCCCAGAAGGAAAGAAAAAAAAAAGGAGAAAATATTTGAAAAAATAATGAGAATACATTTCCCAGAATTAAAGAAAGATCAAAGGACTCATACAATGATTAGTAAGAAAACTGTACAAACAGAAACATTGTAGTGAAAGACATTTAAGACCAATAAGAAAAGCAGAAATTCTGAAAGCTCTCAGAGAACTAACAGATCAATTCAGATGGACATCAGGCTTTTTAACAGTATCAGATGAAAAAAGGAAGGAATATGTTCTCAAAGTGCTAAAGGAGAGAACTTTGACCTCAAAATGTATAGCAAGACAAACTCACTAACTTGAGTGTAATAAAAAAATATTCTCAGGCGGCCAGGCAAGCTGTGTGATGCCTGTAATCCCAGCACTTTGGGAGGCCGAGGCAAGAGGATCGCTTGAGGCCAGGAGTTCGAAACCAGCCTGGTCAATATAGCCAGACCCCATCTCTACAAAATAAAAATTTTAAAAATTAACTCCATGTGGTAGCACATGCCTGTAGTCCCAGCTACTCAGGAGGCTGAGGCAGGAGGACTGCTGGAGCCCAGGAGTTAGAGGCTGCAGTGAGCCATGATTATGCCACTGAGCTGCAGCCTAGGTGAGAGTGACACCTTGTCTCAAAAAAAAAATTCTCAGGGACATAAGGCTTCAGTAACTTTTTCACATAAGGACCCATTTAGAACATATTCCTGGAAGAAGTGGTCAAATGAAAAATTCATCTAGACATGGGAAGACAGATGGGAAGTGACGGGGAGCAAATACCCTGGCAAAGGTTGTAGTCTGAAACAGCTAGGACTAACAAAAAGGAAAAAACCTGTAATTATATAATAAAATAATTAACATAGTAAGTAAGAGTGGGTAAGACCAAAGGAACATAAAAGTCTAACAAATAACAAAGTCTTACTAGGAAAAGATTTAAATGCTAAGTTAAAGAAACCAATAGGGATAAACAAACATGATTAGTATTAAGAGTAACATGTTGGTCTGAGTGTTGTGGGTTATTGTTAGGCTGATTTACCATTGTCTCCCCCCACAACCACGCTGGACTAGCTTTGCATTTTGGCACTTTGGCCTGGTGCAGTGGCTCAGGCTTGTAATCCCAGCACTTTGAAAGGATTACGAGGTCAGGAGTTTGAGACCAGTCTGACCAATGTGGTGAAACCCTGTCTCTACCGAAAATACAAAACTTAGCTGGGCGTGGTGGCACGTGCCTGTAGTTCCAGCTACTTGGCAGGCTGAGGCAGGAGAATCACTTGAACCCGGGAGGCAGAGGTTGCAGTGAGCTGAGACCACACCATTGCACTCCAGCCTGGTGGACAGAGCAAGAATCTATCTCAAATAAAAAAAAAAAAGAAAAGAGTAATATCAATAAAAGTAGAAAGTATTACTTTTTTAAACAGGTAGAAGAAAATTTGTTACTCAGTGGGAAGCAAGGGGATAAACCAGGAAGTCCAGTAAACAGAAATTGTGAAAAGAAGAAAAAAAAAAAAAGCAGAAGTAAGTTCTATTAGCCGTAATTAAGTTTAAGGTGTTTACATATGAACTTAACACCAGACTCTCTCACCTCCTCCTCCCAATCTCCACTGCCCTCTCTGCATGGACACAGTGGCCTCTGAGGAGGTGGGGGCCTCCCCAAACCATGGACCTGCATGGAGACAGTGGCCTCTGAGGAGGTGGGGGCCTCCTCAAACCATGGACGCATGTGCGCGTGGTGCGGGGTCTCCTGGTGAGGCAGCCACTGCCCAGCAGCAGGGTCAGAGGGGCAGTGGGTGGCTGAAATGGTTGGGAGGTTAATTATACTGTGCAAACAAGTTCCTCATTGAGAAAATAAGTACATATATTGAGGATAATGGGAGCCAGGTTTCACACTCTTTGAGAAAGGATTATGAATGTGGAAAGGGAGAGAAGGCTGCAAAGAATCCTGAGGTGTTGAACTGAAATTGGAAAAACTGGAATCAACTCACAGGTTTAAAGAAACCATATACATACACACACACGGATACAGATGTATATAGTTAGATGCATATGTATTTATTGATTGGTTGCTCTACCCACTGAAAGGGAAGAGACGCAATTTTACCCTAGTAGCAATGAGCACACCAAGTGCGAAGGCATCATGGCTCTATAGAGAAATGGCTGATGCCAAAAAAGTACCACAACATCCTGGAGTATGTTAAGTGAAGAAATGCTGAAAAAAGGACAGGAACATGTCAGAAGGACATAAAAGCCAGTTAGAAGAGGCTTCCATTGGTCAAATATGTGACAATTTGAGTATCAAAATAAATGAGCATCAGAACACAACCTACTGAATAAGATAGGAACCTAAGAGTCTATAATGACATATATAAATGAATAAAAAATATCAAGGACTCTCAATATAAACATTTTTAAACAATCTAACAATTATAGAACAAAAAAGATGGGGAAAAACAGGCAAATATTAACAAAGAGAAACGGGGGGAGCAATATTTACAGTATCTGATAAAACAATTCAATGCAGAAAAGAAAAAAGGTGGGATATACAGATAAGAAAGAACAATGAAACAAAAAATGTAAATGTGGTGAGTATTAATATACTTCAAACACAGCCTGAAAACTGACAAGGCTGCTAGCAGGCAAAAGGAGGATGGTGAAACCCCGTCTCTACTAAAAATACAAAAATTAGCTGGGCATGGTGGCGTGCGCCTGTAGTTCGAGCTACTTGGAAGGCTGAGGCACGAGAATCACTTGAACGTGGGAGGCAGAGGTTGCAGTGAGCTGAGACCGCACCACTGCACTCCAGCCTGGTGGACAGAGCAGGGCTCTATCTCAAAAAAAAAAAAAAAAAAAAAAAAAAAAAAAAAAAAAAAGTAATATCAATAAAAGTAGAAAGTATTACTTTTTTAAACAGGTAGAAGAAAATTCGTTACTTGGGTTAAAAAAGGAAATGGGAAAACACTTTTAGACTGATGATCATATCATTATGTCTGAATCAGGAAACACACCTAAAGCAGTACTGAGATGAAAAAGTTGTAGATTTTAAATCATTTTCAGGAAACAAGAAAGATTAACAATGAATGAAGCAATCATTCAATCATTTAAAGAATGAACAACTGGAAAAAAAACAAGAGAAGTATTAATAAAATTAGAAATACATGAAATAAAGAAGATTGACATAGCCAAATGCTGGTTCTTTGAAAAGGTTAAGAATGACCAGGAAAATGAGAAGATGCAAACACAATACAAAATTTAAAAAGGAAATAATTATGAACTGTGTTAATAAACCTGAACATATAGATGAAAATGAGGAAGTTAAAACGCAAATTGGCAAGACCTTAAAAACCTGAGTAGACCAATGGGCATTAAGTAAATAAAAATGGCAAAGACCTCCCCTTTGGGGACAAAACAAAACACCAGAATCAAGAGATAAAAAAAAATTAAGATTTCATTTGTATAAAATACACACACACACACACACACACAGGTTGGCTAGCTAATTTTTTTTTTTTGCATCTAAAATTAATATCAAGGCAGAAAAATTAAGATTTGACTATTACAATGTATGCAAAAAAAGCATTTAAGTTCAACACTTATTTATAATTAAAAGAAAAATAGCAAACTAGGAATAGAAGGGAATGTTACTGATAAAGGTTATTTAATCCAATTGTGTGTATATACGTATGTATACATTTATACATGTGACATGTATATATATATGTGCTGTTGTTTATCTGTATAATACATCGTGATCAATTAGGACTTAATCAAGGAAATGCAAGGATTGTTCAATATTAGAAAAATCCACCAATGTTTTTCGCTAAATGAGATAAAAAATTATATGATTACATAGACACAGAAAAAAGGCATTTCATAATGTTCATCTTTTACTTAACTAGGGGGGGATCTCTTACCATAAAGCTATTAAACTTCTTTAACTTGATAATGTTTAAGATTGCTTTCCAAAATGGATATGCAGGTCTGCATCGACTCTTGCCCTGTGTACAGTTTTTACATTCCTACATTACCAACACATGGCATTTTATTTTTCCAATTCTGGTTAATCTTAAGGGTGTAGAGTGATAGCTCTTTAAAAAGTCTCTCTTAATATACTTGTTATCCTTTTGGGCTATTCTATGAACTATCTATTCATTATCCTTTGTTCATCTTTATGATTCTGCTGTTTTTTGTATTTTATATACATATATTTTTGTAAAATACATATATTTTTGTAAAATACATATATTTTTGTAATATATATATTTTGTAATATATGTATTTTGTAAAATATATATATTTTGTAAAATTAAATATATATTTTAAAATATTTTGTAAAATAAAATATATATTTTTGTAAAATATATATTTGTACTGTATAAAAATATGTATTTTTGTAAAATATATACTTTTGTAAAATATATTTTACAAAAAATATATATTTTTTACAATATATATATTATATTTTTTTTACAAAATATATATATATTATATATATATTTTTTACAAAATATATATATATATTATATATATTTTTTGAGACAGAGTCTCACTCTGTCAGCCAGGCTAGTGCATTGGCACGATCTCAGCTCACTGCAACCTCCGCCTCCCGGGCTCAAGCAATTCTGCCTCAGCCTCCCCAGTAGCTGGGATTACAGGAGTGCGCCACAACGCCCAGCTAATGTTTGTATTTTTAGTAGAGACAGGGTTTCACTATGTTAGCCAGGCTGGTCTTGAACTCCTGACCTCAGGTGATCTGCCCGCCTCAGCCTCCCAAAGTGCTGGGATTACAGGTGTGAGCTACTGCACCCGGCCCGTTTTTTTGTATACTTTAGATATACATCCTTTGGTGGTTTTAAACATTCCAAGGATCTTCACTCTGTCATTTATGTCCTCCCTATCCTTCACTGAACATTCTAATATAATAACATCGATCTTTTTTGTTTTCCTCGTATGGTCTGTGCTTTGGGGATTTTATTTAAGAAGCTTATTTATCCTCGTGCCTCGATTGCAGCGTTCTCCTACGTTTTCCATTAATTTTGTAATTTTGCCTTCCACAGTTAGATCTTAGGTCAGTACCCAGAGTCCACCTTTGGACATAATGCTGGTGAGGGATTCTGTTTCTTTCATGTGAAAAGCCGGTTTCCCAACACCGTCGACTAAAATAAACAAAGGTCTTCTGTATTATTTAATAACGCCTTTTCTTTTCTTTTTTTTAAGACACGGTCTTGCTTTGTTGCCAGGCTGGAGTGTATTGGTGAGATCTCTCCTCACCACAACCTCTACCCTCCACCTCCAGGGCTCAGGCAATCCTCCTGCCTCAGCCTCCAGGGTAGCTGGGACTACAGGTGCACACCACCACACCCAGCTAATTTGTGTATCTTTTGTAGAGAGGGGGTTTCGCCATGTTTCCCAAGCTGATCTCAAACTCCTGGACTCCTGGTGATCGGCCTCCTTGACCTCCCAAAGCGCTGGGATTACAGGTGTGAACCACTGTGCCTGGCCTACTAAATACAGTTTTTATTGCTACAGTGAATAGTGTCCTATCTTTTTCATTATATTCCCTAATTGGTTATTACTCTTATAGAAAATTGCTTAAAATTCTTATAAACTTATTCTGCATCTAACAAGCTTAGACGAACTCACTTTTTTTTTTTTTTTTTTGGTCTTTTTGAGATGGAGTCTCACTCTGTTGCCCAGGCTGAAGTGCAGTGGCTTGATCTCAGCTCAATGCAACCTCCGCCTCCCAGGCTGAAGTGATTCATTCTCCTGCCTCAGCCTCCCGAGTAGCTGGGACTACAGACGCCCGCCACCACGCCTGGCTAATTTTTGTATTTTTAGTTAAGATGGAGTTTCACCATGTTGGTCAGGCTGGTCTCGAACTCCTGACCTCGTGATCCGCCTGCCTTGGCCTCCCAAAGTGCTGGGATTACAGGAGTGAGCCACCGCGGCCGGCCAAACTTACTTGTTTTAAGAGTTTGTTGGCAGGACATGGTGGCTCACAGCTGTAATCCCAGCACTTTGGGAGGCTGAGGCGGGCGGATTACCTGTGGTCAGGAGTTTGAGACCAGCCTGGCAAACACGACAAAACCCCGTCTCTACTAACAGTACAAAAATTAGCCAGGCATGGTGGCAGGCGCCTGTAATCCCAGCTACTTGGGAGACTGAGGCAGAAGAATCGTTTGAACCTGGGAGGCGGAGGTTGCAGTGAACTGAGATGGTGCCATAGAACTCCAGCATGGGTAAGAAGAAGAGCAAGACTATGTCTCAAAAAAAAAAAAAAAAAAAGTTTAATTCTCTTCATTCTTATATATGTACTTGAACATCTGAAAATGACTTAAATGTGTTTTCTCGGCAAGGTGCGGTGGCTCACACCTGTAATCCCAGCACTTTGGGAGGCCGAGGCAGGAGGATCACCTGAGGTCAGGAGTTTGAGACCAGCTTGGATGACATGGTGAAATCCGTCTCTACTAAACATACAAAATTAGCTGGGTATGGTGGCGCATGTCTGTAATCCCAGCTACTTGAAATGCTGAGGCAGGAGAATCACTTGAACCTGAGAGACGGAGGGTGCAGTGAGCGGAGATTGCGCCACTGCACTCCAGCCTGGGAAACAAGAGTGAAACTCCATCTCAAAACAAAATCAAACAAAAACAAAAAAACACAACAACAACAAATGTGTTTTCTCACCTTCCGATATTGATCATCTTTTTTGTTGTGATGAGAAGTTCCAGTTCCATTTAGTGGTAACGTGACAGTGGCATTATCGGTGTGTTCGTTAGGATGCTGGTTTGGCTACTTTAATGAAGAGAAAAAAAAAAAAGGCTTAAATAAGAAGAAATTTCCTCTCTGATGTGAAGGTCTGAGCTAGCAGGCAGGCCAGGAGCGAGGTTGACGTCCGTGAGGTTAACGTGCTTCTGCTATGCTGTCCTTTCCCACATGGACAAAACTAGTTTGCCATGACCACGTTCATGTTCCAGATCAGAGGAAACAGGGAAAACAAGAGAGCAGCATGCATGTTCCTTTTAGAAATGTAGCCTGGGAGATGTAAACGCACGTCTGTTTCCATGCCATTGGTCAAAACTTCGTCCCATGGTCACTCCTAACTACAAGTTAGCCTGGAAACTACACTTTTTTACAAAGGGAGCCACTGCCTAGCTAAAACTTGTGGGGAAGGAGCGGTTCTGTCGATGAAGTGAAGCGTGGGGAGATTGCTGTTGCATCGTTGTCTTGTTCCTAAACTGATGACATATATAACCTACCAAGTAAAAGAAGTTTCATAGATTTAGGGTTTTTCATCCATTTTAAACAGAAATTTACGACCTGGCATTCATATGCAAAGTAAAGAAATATAAATAGGCCAGGTGCAGTGGCTCATGCCTGTAATCCCAGCACTTTGGGAGGCCAAGTCAGGCAGATGACCTGAGGTCAGGAGTTTGAGGCCAGCCTGCCCAACACAGTGAAACCCCGTCAAATACAAAAATCAGCTGGGCGTGGTGGTGTGCACCTGTGGTCCCAGCTACTTGGGAGGCTGAGGCAGGAGAATCACTTGAACCCGGGAGGCGGAGGTTGCAGTGAACCAAGATTGAGCCACTGCACTCCAGCCTGCATGGCAGAGCAAGACTCCATCTCAAAGAAAAAATGAAATATTGGCCAGGCGTGGTGGCTCACACCTGTAATCCCAACACTTTGGGAGACTGAGGTCAGGAGTTCGAGAGCAGCCTGGCCAACATGACAAAACCCCGTCTCTACTAAAAATACAAAAATTAGCCGGTGTGGTGGTGTACACCTGTAATCCCAGCTACTCAGGAGGCTGAGGCAGGAGAATCACTAGAACCCAGGAGCTGGAGGTTGTAGTGAGCCGAGATCGCACCACTGCACTCCAGTCTGAGCAACAGTGAGACTGTCTCAAAACAAATAAAAAAAGAAATATAAAGAAAAAACTAACAAACTCTATCACATGCTGTTCCTATATATACTGATATACATGTCCATTTCTTTCTTTTTTCTTTTTTTTCACTCTGTCACCCAGGCTGGACAGTACAGTGGCCTGATCTCGGCTCACTGCAACCTCTGCCTCCCATGTGCAAGTGACTTTCCTGCATCAGCCTCTAGAGCCACTGGGATTACAGGCGCCTGTCACCACGCCCGGCTAATTTTTGTATTGTTAGTAGAGATGGGGTTTCACCATGTTGGCCAGGCTGGTCTCGAGCTTCTGACCTCAAGTGTCCACCTCGGCCTCCCAAAGTGCCGGGATCACAGGTGTGAGTCACTGTGCCTGGCCCCATTTTTCAATATAGTGAAAACATCACTGGATCTTTGTGATGTTGATTACTACTGATATACATATAAGCACAAGTGAAGAATTTGTAATTTTGATTCAAATATGTAGAATTGGTTATATAGAGCATTATGTTTTGCAGAAGCCAAAGTGCTGAACTTAGTAAAGATTCAGACTATAGTGTGGGAATTAACATTTATTTAAAGCGTTAGTACAGGCCAGGAAATTTGCATATATTATAATAAAAAATATCTGACATTTGAAAGCCTACCATGTGCCAGTCATGACTTAATAAGGGAGTTATGCCCACTTTATAGATGAGAAAACTGAGGCACAGAGAGATTAATTTTTTTTTTTTTTGAGATGGAGTCTTGCTCTGTCGCCCAGGCTGGAGTGCAGTGGTGCGATCTCGGCTCTCTGCAAGCTCTGCCTTCTGGGTTCATGCCATTCTCCTGCCTCAGCCTCCCGAGCAGCTGGGACTGCAGGCGCCCATCACCATGCCTGGCTAATTTTTGTGTTTTTAGTAGGGACAGGGTTTCACCGTGTTAGCCAGGATGGTCTCAGTCTCCTGACCTCGTTATCTGCACACCTGGGCCTCCCAAAGTGCTGGGATTACAGGCGTGAGCCACCGCGCCTGACCTGAGGTTAAGTAATTTACCTAAAGTTCTACAACCAGTAAGTAGAAACACTAGGCTCCAAAGCCTATGATCTTTCCACTATGTAACAATACCTCTCAATCACTATTTTCTTCAATGATGATAGCACAGTATCATAACAGACAAGTGCTAGTCTAGAGAAATTCAGGGTATTATTGCTTCTTTCCTAAAATTTCAACTCAGTACCCTAGGAGACATGTTTGGAAAACTAAAGTCTGAATTCATTGATAGAAATTCATTTTACGTTAGACTTCTTGGGAAAACCTGTTTTATAAATTTAGGATTGTCACAAGGCAGGTAGGTAGAAAGTCGATATGGAATTTGAAAGTACAACTGCATAATATGAAGACAACTCTGAAGTCGAAGGAAAATGCTATTTAGTCTTACATTCCTGTTTTAAACATGTATTTATACTTAAGAATGAACATATTCTTTATTCGAGTCTTACAATTTCATTCATGTGAACTGATGCAAGCTTTGTAAATCTCAAAAAAGGTTGCCTGAAATGATATGTATAAATGATCTCTGATATTTCTACCTGTTGGGACTTTGAATATAGTCAGTAAATTAGCTAAATATGAGAACAAGTCTTTTGAAGGAAAAAGGGAAATAAAAGAATTTGCAATGAAAGAATATGTTTACTGGACTACGTAAAAAACAATTTCTTTCTTGGAAACTGCTCTCTTTCTTTGTAATTTTACTAACTGCTGAGTCATACCAATAAGGTCAATCAGAAAAAGGGATTTCAAATTCTTTCAAGACATAAAGAAAAAGAACTCACCCATCAAATACAAATATACTATTTTATTCTAAGGGAATATTTCTGTGGTTTCTGCAAGGGGAAAACCTAAAAGTGGTTAAAAACCGAAAAAGAACAGAAAGGATGATTTAGATGTTTCTCTTTTTGTTTGATGTTTTTTTCTCCCCTGGAAAAAAAAATGTAATTTTACACAATTTTCATAAAATTAAAAAAGCAATAATCAGACGTACACATCAACAGCTACACTTATGAGGAATGACCAATAATTAATCAATATTTTCTCTTATGAAAAAATTTAGGGTTCTGGGCAACTCTGTGGACTAACATGCAAATGAAATCCTGATACAGTCATTTATCTGGGTATTGGGTGTTCTCAGTAAAAGATACAGATTTTTTTTCTTTCTGGTATTTCATAACAATTTATCTACTATGCTAACAATATTTGTTTCTTCATACAACTACAGAAGGGGAAAATGTTAGTGTTTATACAAACCATAAAATTCGTATAGTGGGGACTAATACACTTGCTATTTCTGGATAGTTTATTGGCAGACTTATCAGACAATCCAATTATTTGTCCTCCATATCAAACAAGGTATGGAGTAAGAAGTTTTCCAGTCAGAAATGACAAACACAGATGGAATTAATCATACAGAATAGGGGCAGGTTTACTTCTTTCATACAGTTCTTGGTAACAAAAATGAGATTTGTTACAGGCAGAGGGACAGAACCATCAAGCACACAATGTCAAAAGGCCTACTTTTTTCATTTTAGTTTTACTTAAATGCCTTTTATTTGTTAAAAAAGAAATACACCTGTCACCCCCACTTAAAAAATGAGATATCCTGAAAAGTCTTTCAAGATTAAAATTTCTAAGAGGCTTTTTGACATATCTCAGTTTTATCGTAGCATCAAATTAACCTTAGCTAAAGAAGTTCTGCAATTGGCAAACGTCATAAAAGCTTTGATTCAAAATTTTGTGGGGAAGAAACTGAGAATGGAGATGAGGGAGATGGGCTGATATGCCATACACACCTGTGACTTGCAATCCTCATAGAACTACTGAAACAGCTAGAGTTTGGAATAATGCTCTAAGACCTGCTTATGGATATGCAAGACAATGTCTTTGTATCCTCACCCCAGAATCCCTATTTTCAAGTTTCATAGGGCAACAAGGTCATCTTCCAAATGCTTTGTATAGGAACCTAACTAGGACCTTTTCTACCATAATTCAGATAGCTAAATAATACTGTATCTTTGTGGAATCACTCACAGGTCTGCCAGAGTAAGAAAAGAGACTATCCTTTTTGAAATGACAAGGGCCTCCAGAAACTGGTGCAAAAGACAAAATAGGAGGAATTGTTTGGGAAGTAGGAGGGTAAAACAATGGGAGAAAAGCTGCCATTGGGAAAAAAAAATGAAAATAAAAGGAGAACCCCCATTTCTGTGTACCACAGCTCAGGCTGTGAGACAGCAGCAAGAAGGGCCCACACCCAGAGAAGTGGGCATTTTAGTGGGTTTTTACAAACATTTCAAGACACTTGGGGTCTGATAGGCTCCACAGATTTTCTGTGTGCATAATTAGTTTGTGGAATATCATCCCCTTTACCTTAGTTTACCCACATCGAGACCCACCGCTGAGAAGGCTTGACCCAGAAAATGAAAGGGACACATTACTGTTAACAGCAGTGAAGGTCGTTTTCCTTGATGTGACGGGCCCACGGCAAAAGCTTCTGTCCTTCACATGATTGGCTTGGCAGTGAAAATCAAAATCAATCAAGACCACTTCACTATCTTTTTTAAAAAGTTGAGTATTTTTATTGGGTCTTCAAATCTGGGTCCCACAGTCCTCATTTGATGTCACTCTTAGCTCTGTACTGATCTCTCCTCTGACTTTTACGGATGGCTTGCCCAAGTAGCCTATTGCAGCCAAAGTTTCACTCCAAAGCTACCTCTCTAAGGTCTAAGGTTACTATGGTAGAGTTTTATACAACAGTTTTCCTTAAAAATATTCCACAATTTGTTACTCCCAAACAAAATAAGATTATGCACCACTCGGAGAAATTAGTCATTCTGAAGATGTCTAAGAACTATATCACTGCCAAAGAACATTTCTCAGTTCATATTCTTTCCTTCAATTTTCATTTGCACATCCACACTGTGGGGTTCACAAGTCATCTGTTTTCCATGATCTTATAGTCAAGTCAAGAGGACTTGGACTTATACATCGTTTTCCAACAGCTGGATGCATTCACAGTTTGGTGCATACCAATATGTATGAAAATAAGAACCTCACTTCCATCTTAATCTGATAATTCAACATCAGAGTCTTCAGATTTGGCTTTGGCAAGTTCTTCATGTACCTCCCTCACCATGAGAATACGTGTTAACATGGTGTCCAGGGTTCCAGGGTCTATCGGGAATGTGGAGTACCACATGGGGCTATTCGGGACACAGGAGCGCTCAGGTTGAAGGTAAAACACATCATTCCTCTGCTTCACACTTTCAGAACTATCCACAGGAACAAAAAAAAAAAAAAAAGAGGAAAATTAGAAATCAGAGTGTATAGGAAATATGTACCATTCTTAAGTAAACTGAGGTTTTTGCAATTAAAAGTAATTAAAAGGGCAAAAATTGCAATTATTTTTGCATCAACCTAATATGGCTCTCAACTTTTCTCCACTGTGACTCACAATGGGGAAAGCAACGTACCCACAGAGATAAAGAGTTTACAGGAATATTTCCTCCCAGGAATAAACTGAAATCCCATTGGATTGGAAGTGAGTATAAAGTTAATATAAGACAAAGTGTAAATCATAAACTTTAGTACTTCAAACATTATTAAGAGCAACAAAAAAGTCAACTCACATGTGACAGGCTAAGAACCTCATATTGGAAGTGCCCAATATCCTGGAATGAACCCCAAGGGCACTCAATACACATTATCAAAGGGCAAATGCAGCTATTACAGTTCTTTCAGAAAAAAAAGTGTTACAACTCTAAAATCATAAAGTTTCTCTAAGAAAAGGACTACTTAGAAAATTTCAATTCCTTAAAAATTGTTTTTCTATTATAGCTTTAGCAAAACAAAATTTCTTTTCTATACAAATAACGAAATAACTACAGATAAGATATCACATAAAGGTTGTACAACAGTTTTAAAGATCAAACAATAGCAGCGATTCTTGCTTTTGAAGACATTTTCCTAAAATAATTATGAAGACAAGGTAATTTGTTTTGTGGTTCAAAATCCATATAGATAGGACAATGGGGAAAAAATTCATGGTAAACCCTTGTCTAAAGTCACGGGTCAGCTACTTTTCTGATGTTCAAGCATCTGAAATCCAAACTATGTTAACTGCCTTCTCAGTGCACTGTATTTAGTTCAGAGAAAGATTACCATTTTGACAGGTAAAACTCATAAAGTCGGACTGGGCATCTTAGTGGATTGTCAGTATTCTCTGCCATCTCCACCCCAACTGGAACCTCATCATCTTCATTTCGTTTCCTCTTGCCAGCAGTCAGTTTATCTTGAGACAGGAAATAATCATCAAAGGATTATATTAGAAAAGTCTGTTCTTTGAGTCTCAAGATGCCAATGAGCTTTTGCTTCGCAGCCAGAACTTCGTCATTTCCTCCCTTTCACTCACAGTCATTCAACAAATACTGAGTGCCTATGAAGGTGCCAGACATTATTTTAAGTGTTGGGTTATATGGCATTAAACAAAGTCCCTATCCTATGAATTTTATGTTCCCCTGCTCACCAAAGTGGGGGCACCATGACAAAAAGTATGGCACTGGAGAATGTCTCTATTCTGAGCCTGACTTTATTAATAAACTTTATCAGGCACAGGGTTCCTAAGACATAGCAAGATAAAGCAGAAAGAAGGGTTCCACATGTTCTTCTCCTACAGTAGAGATCAAGACAGAAGTTGCCATCTCTTTTTTTTTCTTTGAGATGGAGCTTTGCTGTTCTTGCCCAGGCTGGAGTGCAATGGCGTGATCTCCGCTCACTGCAACCTCCACCTCCCAGGTTCAAGTGATTCTCCTGCCTCAGCCTCCCGAGTAGCTGGGATTACAGGTACCTGCCACCACGCCCGGCTATTTTTTTTGTATTTTTAGTAGAGACAGGGTTCCGCCATGTTGGCCAGTCTGGTCTCAAACTCCTGACCCCAGGTGATCCCCCCAACTCGGCCTCCCAAACTGCTGGGATTACAGGCATAAGCCACCACACCCGGCCACCATCTCTCTTTTAAGAGACGGGGTCTCACTCTGTTACCCAGCCTGGAGTATGATGGTATGATCATAGCAGCCTTGAATCTCCACAGCCTTGAACTCCTGGATTCAAGTGATCCTCCCGCCTCAGCCTTTGGAGTAGCTGGGACTACAGGTACAAGCCACTGAACCTAGCAGAAGCTGTCATCTCTATGAGAATATTTCTACTGTGAGGCACTAGTACTGGGCATCTACTCAAATTTATTTGTTCGAATACTGTGAGAAATGGCATCTTTTTTGGGAAGAGAAATTATCAGTAGAGTTACTATTTGGTAAGAAAAGAACAAACCCTTTTTCCCCAACAGTATTTTGCAGAGACCAAGCATTATATAAGGAAGTCAGGGTGAAGATATGGAGAGTGGGCTCTTTCTTTCCCACTTTTTACATTCACTCCTCAAGAGAACACTAGATGGATCCAAGGAAAAAAGGTTTTCTTTTTTTGGGGGGAGACAGGGTCTCACTCTGTTGCCCAGGCTAGAGTGCAGTGGCTCCATCACAGCTCACTACAGCCTCGAACTCCTGGGGTCAAGCAATCCTCCCGCATGAGCCCCCCAAAATATTGGGATTACAAGCATGAGCCACTGCACTCAGCCTGTATGTGCTCTTAACAACTGGTATAGGACTTTCCCCAGCTTCCTGCATTAGTACTTCAACAAAATTCACCTGTTTTCCATTTAGAAGCTACCTAACTAGAAAGACTTTGCTAGTTACTCACTTAGAAAACAAGCTGAATTCATTACTAATCATGTCAAGCACCTAATCAGCAAACAGGGAAACATTATCAACTGAGGCCGGGCGCAGTGGCTCACGCCTGTAATCCCAGCACTTTGGGAGGCCGAGGCGGGTGGATCACCTGAGGTCAGGAGTTCGAGACCAGCTTGCCCAACACGGTGAAACCCCGTCTCTACTAAAAATACAAAAATTAGCCAGGCGTGGTAGCACACACCTGTAATCCCAGCTACTCGGGAGGCTGAGGCAGGAGAATCACTTGAACCTGGGAGGCGAAGGCTGCAGTGAGCTGAGATCACACCACAGAACTCCAGCCTGGGTGACAGAGTGAGACTCCATCTCGAAAAAAAAAAAAAAAAAAAAAAAAAATCAAGAACACAAAGTGGGTTACATATATGTAAAACTATATATAAAAAACATATATATAAAACTAAGGAAACAGGACACAGACATTAGGTGAAAAAGATAATCTTAGTAAATGAACAATTCAGAAAAAAGTTTATACAAAGTTGAACATCACAAATACAGATTTTAGTTTTAGTGATTTAAATTCTCACACTCAAAAAATGTATTTCACTCTTAGAAATTGCTTTTGGGAAGTTCAGGACTTACGATTCTGTTCAAAAATAATAAATTTAATTTTGAATCCTATAATACCAAGATTAATTTTTTAAACATTAAAAACAAACTGTTATTTAATGGGCTATTTTTGAAATGCAAGACAATAAACTTTCTAATAAAACTGTCACTGCTATTATTCTATTGTGTACAAAAGTGGTATATTGTAGGTCAGCTTTTAAGTTCCTTCAGATTTTCACAATGTTAACTAAAAAGAGAGGCTCTGGTCAAAAAAAGATTTAGAAACAATGGACTAAAAGTTCTGCAGGTTTAACTAGTGATTGACTCATCTGGTGCTAGTAAATCAGTGATTCTCAACCCTGCTTGTATTTTTTAATTCCCTGAGAAGTTTTAAAATGCAGGCTATTTGAGCTCTACCCAATTAAATCAAAATTTCTAATTTAAAAGCCAATGAAAATATATTGAAGCATGTGATTCTTCTCACTTTGAGGCCAGCCTTTGACCACTCTCTGACAATAGAGAAAAATATTCAAATGTTAAAATAAAGCTACACTTTTCCACATCTAGCATTTATAACTACCCTTCTGCAGTAACTCTATTTTAGTATTACTACTAAGACTGTAAAGAGAAATCTGACAAACAGCATCCCATACCTGGTTCTGACTCCTGCTTCTGTAAAGGTGGGAAGAACCTCAGATATGTCATCTTGGTACTGTACTTCAGAGTCCTGGTCCGTCTCATCACATGGGCAAAGGAAAGCTTCAAGTGCTCAGTAACATTCTTTAGTTGGAAGTATTTGGTATTGAAGAAAAGGAGGGTGTTTAAAAGGACGATTGGCGAGTAAGCGCCCAGCTGTTTGCACTCCCACAAATGCTCTTCTTCAATGCGAGAGAACATGTAACCTAGACAGAAGAAGGGGTACAAGAAACAGTACTGAGCTCCTGCTAAAAAAGACTAAGTAATCTCTCAAATTCTAGGACATGGAGATATAAAGAGAAAGATTGATTATTCCTCTTTCCCCTCTTCCTTATGCAGAAAACCAGAAAAGGCGCCACAAAGAAAAAGGCAGATGATTGCACTCAAGTAGACACTGTGAGAGTCTCCTGAAACCGTTTTAATCTATTGATATTTTAGATTAGGGGTTAAGCTGTCTTTATAAAGGGCCAGAAGGTAAATATTTTGGGATGTGTAGGCCATATAGGCTCTGAACAATGCTGTTGCTGTAGAAAATAAGAAGCTGTAGAGAACACATCAACAGGCAGAGCTATATGCCAGTAAAATTTATTTATAGTCATATAATTTTTTCTTTTCTTTTTTTTTTTTTTGAGACAGGGTCTCACTCTGTCACTCAGGCTGGAGTGCAGAGGCATGATCAGGGCTCACTGTAGCATCAAACTCCTGGGCTCAGGTGCTTCTCCCACCTCAGCCTCCTGAGTAGCTGAGACTAAAGGCACCACCACCATGCCCAGGTAATTTTTTTGTATTTTTTGTAGAGACAGAGTTTCACCATGTTGCCCAGGCTGATCTTGAACCCCTGGGCTCAAGTGATCCTCCTGCCTCAGCCTTCCAAAGTCACACCTGGGACTACAGGTGTGAGCCACCACACCCAGCCATGAATTTAATATAATTTTCACATGATGAAATAGGAATTCTTAAATAAAGTTTCCCAACTATTTAAAAATGTAAAACCAATTTTTAGCTCATAGACTGCAAAACAGGGAGCAGGCCAGATTTGGCCCATGGACCACAGTTTGCAAACTCCTGTTGGAGATCATTAAGCTTACTGTGAAAGGGGCTCTGCAGCCCGACAGAAAGCTGCACATATTACTAAACATAACATCGAACCTCTTCACTCACCTCAGCCTGAGACTTGGAGTGAATTATGGACTTGTCTGACGGTATCTGGTCAATGATAATTCAAGGACGAGGACTTAACTCTCTTAACAACAGTTCAGTATACTCTAACAACAGTTCAGTATACTCTAACAACAGTTCAGTATACACACAAACTACTAAAAAAGGTCCACTGTTAGCAGATATGATATGTGAAAGCTAAACCAATGCTACCAGATCAAAAATGGCTTCTAAAAAGGTAAATGTAACTTCAAACTATTTTATATTTTTTGCAATTAGTATCTATACATGTGCTATATGAAATGTACAGTTTTCCTAAAACAATCAACAATAAACCAAAGACCTTCTCCTCAGAAGTCCAAATATGCTATAAATCTAGACAGAAATAAAAATGAACAATTGTTTTTAAAGATAACCATAAAACTTAAGCAATTTAAGAAAGCATATCATGAAAACAATAAAAAAAAATCACCCTACCATTAGGAAGTATTGTAGGTTCCCATATTTTCAAGAGTTTGGTAAGTTCAATCATAAATCTGGAATAGGGCTCAGTAAAAATGTTATCTATTCTACCATTTTCAAACAGGTACTACAAGAAAAAAAGAACATACACATGTTGATAAAAAGAAAACATGAGTTCTTAAAAATTATTGTAAGAAATACAGTTTACCCTTAATTTTTGCCCTTACAATATTATAAACCATGTTCAACCTCTCAGTACTTTAGAGATAGTTGTTAAAACACTAGAATTCAAGCTAAAGCTCCTTCTCGTGTTAACACATTATCTTCAGCACTGATCTTGCAAGGTAAAGTTTTTTATTTCCTTTTAAAACACGGATGGTACAGAAGTATTATAAAGAACCCTTTACTTAGTTCCTAAAACTGACATACTAAAAATTGGTTCCAATGCACATGTTCCAAATCATGTTTTTCCTGATTCATGATGTGTATCGGCACATGTGCTCTTTTGTTTTTTACCCTAGATACAAGATCATTTCTTGCAATAACACAGTTAGTTAATGTCAGTTGACCCGAGGAAACCCAAATTTAAAAACTATTTATTTGGAGCCTTCTAACTACAGCTCTCAACTCTCTGCCCCACAACCTAGCCCTCAAAAAAGTTCGAGTCTAATTATAGGACATTAAACTATGTTAATTATAACCATCAACAACCATATCATGGGCTAGAACAAAAAGAATAGCTATAGTTTTAAAATGTATTGAGCCAGGAATGGTAATCCCAGTGCTTTGGGAGGCCAAGGTGAGAGGATCACTTGAGGTCAATAGTGCAAGACTAGCCTGGGCAACATAGCGAGACCCATCTCTACAAAAAAATTTAAAAACAAACAGCCAGGGGTGGTGGTGCATGCCTGTAGTCCTAACTGCTTGGGAGTCCAAGGCCAGGAGGGTTGTTTGAACCTGGGAGTCTGAGACTGCAGTGAGCTATGATCATATCACTGCACTTCAGCCTGGGCAACAGAGCAAGACCCTATCTCTTTTAAAAAGTACCGACGGTGCAGGTCAGATAAAATCAACTGAGACAGGGATACACCATGAGTGGTAATAGAATCCAAGGCAGCATGTAATTACATGATAAAAGTATTTTGGTGTTTTTAAGATTTAGTATTTTTAATTTATATTTCCGTGGCTATCTTGGTTTCTTGCATTTCTATGTATGATTTGGAGAAAATTATTTCCGTTTAAATTTATTCTGGCTAATAAAAATTACCACTTCAATAGGCATTTTTATGAGGCCTCCTCAAAAGCAATTTATGATCTTATTGGCAGATTACAGTTTGTTGTTGAATAGTATTCTTCTCTTTCTTCTTTTAATATAGTCATTTTCAAGCTTAAAAATATATCTTCGCTATTGAAAAAGTTCAAAATAAAAGTAGACTATTCAAACTCATCCCACAAAGTCAACTACTATTCATATGCAAAAATATTTCCAATCCTTAAGAAATTCTTTTATACAGAGGTGAGTTTTGTACAGTTACAGAAATATATAAATACATATAACACAACATACAAGTTTTTAAAGAAAACTCTCTTCCCCCTTAACCAGGAACAAGACAAAAATGCCTATCCTTGCCATTCTTCTTCAACATTGTACTGTGAGTCCTAGCAGAGCAGTAGGCAAGAAAAATAAATATAACGCATTCAAATAGGAAAGAAAGAAGTAAAATTATCTCTAGTTGCAGATGACAGAATCCTGTATATAGAAAATCCTAGAGAATGCACAGAAAAATGAATTATTAGAGCTAATAAGTGAATCCAGCAAAGTTGCAGCATATAAGCAACACACAAAAAATCAGTTGTATTTCAAGCTAGCAATGAACAATCCAAAGAGGAAATTAAGAAAGTTCCGGCCAGGCGCGGTGGCTCAAGCCTGTAATCCCAGCACTTTGGGAGGCCGAGACGGGTGGATTGCGAGGTCAGGAGATCGAGACCAACCTAGCTAACACGGCGAAACCCCGTCTCTACTAAAAAATACAAAAAACTAGCTGAGCGAGTTGGCGGGCACCTGTAGTCCCAGCTACTTGGGAGGCTGAAGCAGGAGAATGGTGTAAACCCGGGAGGCGGAGTTTGCAGTGAGCTGAGATTCGGCCACTGCACTCCAGCCTGGGCGACAGAGCAAGACTCCGTCTCAAAAAAAAAAAAAGAAAAAAAAAGAAAGTTCCAGGTTTACCAAAGCATCAAAAAGAATAAAATACTTGAGAAGAAATGTAACCAAAATGATGTAAGACTTACACACTTAAAACCACAAAAAACTGCTGAAAGCAAAAATTAAAAACTAAATAAATGGAAAGACAGGCTGGGCACAGTGGCTCACGCCTGTAATCCCAGCACTTCGGGAGGCTGAGGCGGGCGGATCACCTGAGGTCAGGAGTTTGAGACCAGCTTCAACATGGAGAAACCCCATCTCTACTAAAAATACAAAAATTGCCAGGCATGGTGGTGCATGCCTGTAATCCCAGCTACTTGGGAGGCTGAGGCAGGAGAATTGCTTGAATCTGGGAGGCAGAGGTTGTGGTGAGCCGAGATCGCTCCACTGCACTCCAGCCTGGGCAACAAGAGTGAAACTCTGTCTCCAAAAAATAAAAAATAAAAATAAATAAATAGAAAGGCATCCGGTACTCACAGAACAGAAGATTTAATAATGTTAAAATGGCAATATTCTCTAAATCAATTTATAGATTCACTGCAATCATATCAAAATCCAACGGCCTTTTTTTTTTGCAGAAATGGAAAAACCCATCCTGAAATTCACATAGAATTTCAAAGGACCTTGAATAGCCAAAACAATTTTGAGGAACCTCACTTCCTGATTTCAAAACTTACTACAAAGCTATAGTATAAGTTTCAAAATTGTGTACTGCCCTAAAAATAGCCATCTACAGAAAAATGGATTCGAACTGAGAGTCCAAATTAAACCCATCTATATTTGGTCAAAAGATTTTCTACAAGGGTATCAAGCCTATACAATGGGTAAAGAACAGTCTCTTCAACAAATGGAGCTGAGAGAACTGAATAACCACATACAAAAGAATGAAGGTAGACCCTAGCTCATACCAGATACAAAAATTAACTCAAAATAAACCAACGACCTAAATATAAGAGCTAACATCATAAAACTCTCTGAAGAAAAGAGGGTTAAATCTTCATATCCCTGAATGTGGCAATGGATTCCTAGATATAACACCAAAAGCACAGACAATAAAAAGAAAAGAGAAAGGAAAAGAAAAGGAAGAACAAAAAAAATTGAACTTCATTAAAAATAAAAAAAGTTGTGATTCAAAGTACACTATACCAAGAGAGTGAAAAGAAAATCCAGAAAATGGGAGAAAATATTTGCAAATCATATATCTGATAAAAGTTCAGTATCTAGAATATATATAGTTTCTACAATACGGTGACAAAAAGACAAACAATTCAATTAAAAATTAGGCAAAGGACTTGATATAGTTGAGATACGTGTCCCTTCCAAACCTCAGGTGGAGATTTGATCCTTAATGTTAGAAGTGAGGCCCTGATCTCTCATGACTGGCTTGCTGCCATCCTCCCAGTAATGAAGTTCTCCCTTTATTAGTTACTCTGAGATCTGATTGTTAGAAAGAGCCCGCCGCTTCGTCCTCACTCTCTTGCTATGAGACGCCTGCTCCCCCTTCACCTTCTGCCATGATATGATGCCAAGCCATAAGCCATGATTCTGCATGAGAATTTCTTTTTTCTTTTCCTTTTTTTTTTTGAGACAGTCTTGCTCTGTAACCCAGGCTGACCTCGGCTAACTGCAACCTCCGCCTCCCAGGTTCAAGTGATTCTCTTGCCTTAGCCTTCCAAGTAGCTGGGACTATAGGCGCGTGCCATCATGGCCAGCTAATTTTTGTATTCTAAGTAGAGACAGAGTTTCACCATGTTGGCCAGGCTGGTCTAGAACTTCTGACCTCGTGATCCGCCCACCTCATCCTCCCAAAGTGCTGGGATTACAGGCTTGAGCCACCGTGCCCGGCCAAGAATTTTTTTTATAAATTACTCAGCCTCAGGTACTCCCCTATGGCAATACAAACAGACTAAGACAGGATTTAAATAGACATTTCTCCGAAGAAGATATACACATGGTCAAAAAGTACATGAAAAGATTCCCAATGTCATTAGGAAAATGCAAATTAAAAACACAATGAGATATCATTTCATAACCACCAGGATGGTTGCTTAAACAAACAAACAAAAAAAAAAAACCCAGAAATTAACAAATGTTATTGCAAGAATGTGGAGATACTGGAATCTTCACACACTGCTGTTGGAAATGTAAAATGGTGCTGCCACTTTGGAAAACAAAGTGGTTCCTCAACAACTCAGTCATAGTTAAAAGACTCAGCAATTCCACTCCTAAGCATATATGGCAAAAGAATTGAAAACAGGTGTTCAAACAAAAACCTGTACATGAATGTTCACAGCAGCGTATTCACAATCACCAAAAGGTGGAACCTCAAATGTCCATCAGTGGATGAATGGATAAACAACATGTGGTATATCCATATGACAGAATATTATTCAGCCAGAAAAAGGGGTGCTATATTGATTCATGCTAAAACATGGATAAACCTTGAAAACAATGCTAAGGGAAAGAAACCAGACACAAAAGGCTACATAGTGTATGAATCCACTGATACGAAATATCCAGAATAGGCAAGTCCAGAGAGACAGAAAGCAGATTTATAGTTGCCAGGGATGGGTGGAGAGAGTAATGGGGAGTGACTACTAAATGGGTTTGAGGTTTCCCTTTGGCGTCATAAAGTTATAGAATAGACAGTGGTGATGACTGCACATTAAGAATGTACTTATTAGTCCTACTGAACTGTAAACTTTAAAATGGTAAATTTTATGTTATGCATATTTTCCCGTAATAATGACACTATACATGTAATTCTGCAAGTTACTTTTTTTTGTTTTTCCTCAGACAGGTTATCACTCTGCCACCTAGGCTGGAGCTCCAATGGCTTATTGCAGCCTTAAACTCGGGGCTCAGGTGATCCTCCTGCCTCCTCCTCCTGAGTAGCTGGGAGTGGACGCATACACCACCATACCTGGCTAATTTTTTAGTTTTTGTAGAGACAGTGTCTCCCTGTGTTGCCCAGGCTGGTCTTGAATCACTGGCCTCAAGTGATACTCCCATCTCAGCCTCCCAAAGTGCTAGGAATACAGGCGTGAGCCACCACACCTGGCCCTGAAAGTTACTTTTTAAAATGTATGCCTCTAAGAATTTCCTAGGTCAATAAATACAGAAGCAAGCCATTCCTTTTTAACTATTTTACGGTATTCCACAGTATGGACATATTATAGTTGACTGATCGTCAAAGCTTGATTAACACTTCAGCGGTTTCCAATTTGTTGTTGTTAAAAACAATGTTCCAATGAAAATACCAGTACATATCTGGGTGTGTACATGTGTATGTAATTTCTGTGGGGACATATTCAGGTCAATGGATTTGCTAGGTTGAAGAATCCATATGTTTAACTTGATACCTGTTGAATTCCAAGGCACAAGTATAAGATACTGTCTGGATCATATTTTTCACCATTTGGTCTCCGCACCTCTTGGATAAACTGGCATAAACCCAAACTCAACTCAGCAAAAGTGCAGGACAGAATATCTTCCTTCAGCTTGATAGAGCGGACTGTGGAAAGGTAGAAAACATCTGAAACATTAACTTTTAACAAACATAGTAGCATTACTTGATTAACTGAATAAACATTGAACGCTACTGTGCCCCAGGCACTATGGTGCAGACTAGTGGGCATATGGATTAAAGACAGATTCTGATCTCAAGTCTACTTCAGTTAAGGAAATACAGACCAGTGCATGCAGTGCAATACGTGCTATGACAGAGGCTTTCTTTAAATGGCATTCTATGAAAGCAAATGAGGGCTATCCAACAGGGAAGAATCAGGTTAGATTCTGGGAAATGTGACACTGGAGCTAGACCTTAAAAGGTGAGGAAGAGTTAAACAGGTAGGTAGGTAAAGAATTCCAATCTGAGGATACACAAAAAGGCTTCCCAAAGTATAATCCACAAAACACTAGTCTTATGTGAGAGTTGGAGAACACTGGGTTTCTAAGATTTGATATTCAGAAAACACAAGACACTATATTTGTCTCTGAAGAATTCACAGTGCTTAATGGCACATTAAAGGCTCTGAGTATATCTGCAAAAAAGAAAGCTATTCAACTTTCTCTTTTTTTTTTTTTTTGAGATGGAGTTTCGCTTTTACTGCCCAGGCTGGAGTGCAATGGCACAATCTCGGCTCACTGCAACTCCACCTGCTGGGTTCAAGTGATTCTCCTACCTCAGCCTCCCGAGTAGCTGGGAGTCAGGCATGCGCCACCACGCCCAGCCAATTTTGTATTTTTAGTAGAGACGGGGTTTCTCCATGTTGGTCAGGCTGGTCTCAAACTCCTGACCTCTGGTGATCCACTCGCCTCGGCCTCCCAAAGTGCTGGGATTACAGGTGTGAGCCACTGCGCCCGACCAGCTGTTTAACTTTCTTCAGCTCATATTTATTTGAATATAGAACACCTCAAATAATGAATAACACCCTCTTGCCTTTGGAAATGCTGGAATACAGTATTCCCTTTGCTAGGTCACAGGCTGAAAAGGTTTAGGGGACGTAGGTGTATAGACAAGGCAAGACAGGCAGGTGAGGGCAGATCGTGATCAGCCTCATTTCTCATATTAAGACTCTGCAGACAATGAGCTGAATAAATTTTGAGCAGGTGAGTTATTCAATTTGATCTGTAGAGGTCCTACTACAAGATGTTGATCCACATTGTGGGGCCAAGACTAAAACACCCTTTGTAGTCATTGCTCTTCTGCATTTAGATAAGATTACATACACATGGCTCCTGTGAGTTGGTTTTAGTTAAAGCGAGTGGTATTTCAGGAGCGCACAGACCATGTTTGACTTTTTCACCCTAGTTCCTAGCTTCATACCTGCTATGTAAGAGATATTCGGTAAGTATTTTCTCAGCGAAAGAGTGGTAGAAATGGGTTGCCATCCCCTGTAACAACTGCATTTAGGCTTAGTAGTCTAAAGCAGTATTGCCTCTCCATTTGTACTACCACCCTCCCCTGGCTTTTTTTGTTTTATTTTTATGTTTTTTAGAGACAGGGTCTTGCTCTGACGCTCAGGCTGGAGTGCAATGGTGCAATCGTAGCTCCCTGCAGCCTCAGAACTTTTGGGCTTAAGAGATCCTCCTGCTTCAGCCTCCTACAGTGCTGGGATTGTAAGTATGAGCCACTGCACCCAGCAGGTTGCTCTTTTAACTTAAAACATACTACTAGGTGGTTAATGGCCTAGTAAATCTCCACAACAGGAGTGTATTTACATAGCCTTGGAGAGACAAATTATACTTGATCTAAAGGAACTCAACAAGTTAGTCACTGCCCACAGCAGCAACTAAGTGTTCCAATAAGGACAGTTACATGTGCCCCAAAACCAACAGGGTAGACTAGAGTGAAGCCAAGAGTGCATACAATCACCTAGGTTTAACACAGAAAGAAGGTACAGTTGGAAAGTGGAATAAAATCAAGTTACATGGATATATTCATCCATTCTGCCCCATCTCATTCCATAAAGATTGTACAAGTATCTTACATAAAACACAAATTAAAAGCAAAAGATAAAGTGAAACAAAAATTTAGAATAGGGTGTCAAAAGTAGTGAAAAATGAAAACTAATGTGGGCCTTAAAATTATATACTATTGATTTATTTGAAATGTTCATGTAATCCCAAATTTCCTGGCAGCTGAAGCGAAACACACAAACATTGCCAGTTATATAGATCTCACTGTAAGGGAAAATTCCTACATTAGAAGCAAGACTTTTCCAGGTATTTTTCTTTTAAAACAAAAAACAAAACAAAAAAAAAACAATACTGGGCTCCACATGGATTGCTATACAGACGCAGGGCTCAAGAAGATGTATTTTGAGGCACTTGCACAGTGTCAAAAATGAAACAAAATGCCTTATATTTGCATAATAAGCTCAGGATCAGAAGACATAACCTTACCCTTATAACAACCTCCTTAAAATGGGTTAAGATTAATTTCTCTAAAACTCCAAATTTTAAATAATTTTAAATATTCAACTTACAAATTTAAATCGGCAATAATCATATAAATAATTCATACCAAATGGAGAGAAACACGTTTTACCTCTACAGCCTGGTTCTGAGGATTCTTGAGAGAGTGCATGGTCTTGAGTACTTCCTAAGGGGTCAGAACGTGGGCTTGATGAGGCCTGTTCAACCCCTGACAAGGAGAGAAACAAAAGAAAAGTTTAAAAACAAATGTGGAAAAAATTAAGTAAAGCCCAAACCAGTTTTATAGGGCTTCTGACCTAAAATGTATCCCTTTTCAGTAGCTTATCTGTCTATTTCCCCTACCTAAATCAAGACACAATTCATGCTGTGCACTTACCTCCACATTTTAGATCCCCCTGCTCTTCCTTGGCATTTTTCCACTGAACCCAGTTCTTCCAAGCATTTACCCCATACATGTACTTCAGTGTCATCCCGGATACTGAGCAGCCTTGAAAGGCTCCTTGAATAAGACTCCTGGGCTCCACAGCCACTATAGACTTCTTCCGTCCCTGTAAGAATTCCAAAAATTTACAGAACATAAAATTAAGTTTTGGATTTTTAAGAGTCAGGGATCTCAAAGCTGGAAAGGGTACACATTTGTAGAATATAGAATTTAGTTTTATATCCTAAAGATTCTGGCTAGGCACGGTGGCTCATGCCTGTAATCCCAGCTCTTGGGGAGGCCGAGGTGGGCGGATCACGAGATCAGGAGATCCAGACCATCCTGGCTAACATGGTGAAACCCCATCTCTACTAAAAATACAAAAAATCAGCCAGGCGTGGTTGCGGGCGCCTGTAGTCCCAGGTACTCAGGAGGCTGAGGCAAGAGAATGGCGTGAACCTGGGAGGTGGAGGTTGCAGTGAGCCAAGATCACATCACTGCACTCCAGCCTGGGCAACAGAGTGAGACTCCGTCTCAAAAAAAAAAAGGAAAAAAAAAAAAGAATCAGAGTTCTTAGAGCAAAAAAGGGCTTTAGAGATTATTTAATCCAATCCATATGAGGAAGAAGAAAGAAAAAGTTTAAATGTAGATGAGCACACTGTAATAGTCACTAACATTTGGGTATTTTCTATGTTCCAGATATAGACTCACCTAATGAGGCATGAATCACTATTATTACCACTCAGGTCTATTTAATGAAACATGTAAACAGATCATATTCTGTGCTATAAAACAAGCCTCAACAAATTATCTAACTATAATGAAATTAAAATAGAAACCAATGATGCACTGATGTCCAAAAAAATCCTCCAAAATCATAAATTAAACAGCTCTATGGGTCAAAGAAGAAAGGACACATGCAATCACAAAACATTTTGAACTTAAAGAAAAATGAAAATAAAATTTACCAAAATTTCTGTGATGGAACTAAAACAGTACTTAAAGGGACATTTGTAGTATTAAAATGTTTCAATAAGAAAATTTTTTAAAAGTCTATAATCCATAACCTAAGCTTCTATATTAAGAAACTAGAAAAGGAAGGCCAAGTGCAATGGCCCATACCTGTAACGCCAGCACTCTGGGAGGCCTAAGTGGGCAGACTGAGCCCAGGAGTTCAAGATTAGCCTGGGCAACATGGCAAGACCCCGTCTCTACAAAAAATTTAAAAATTAGCCAGACATGGTGGCACACATCTGTAGTCCCAGCTACCTGGGAGTCTGAGGTGGAAGGATCACCTAAGCCCGGGAGGTTGAGGCTGCAGTGAAGCATGATTATGCCACTGCACTCCAGCCTGGGTAACTGAGTGGAGACCCTATCTAAAAACAAACAAACAAAAAACCAGAAAAGGAAACCCAAATTAAAACCCAAGCTGAGTGCAGTGGCTCACGCCTATAATCCCAACACTTTGGGAGGCTGAGGCAGATGGATCACTTGTGACCCTCATGCCAATAAATTAAACAACTTAGATGAAATGGACAAACTTCTTGAAAGATTAATTAAGCTTACTCTAGAAGAAACAGATAACCTAAACATAGAAACAGCATTTATAGCTTATAACCTTCCCACAAAAACTCCATTCCCAGATGGATTAAATTCCATCAAAGTGAAATTCTATCAGAGTTAAAGAAATTATACAAATTGTACTTCAGAAAATAGACGAAAAAGAAACGTTAACTAATTTTATAATGTCATCATTACCCTGATACCAAAACCAGGTCATAAAGTACAGATAAATATCTGTCTTGAACAGGAACACTTAAAACCTTCACAGAACCAGCCGCAGCGGCTCACGCCTGTAATCCTAGCACTTTGGGAGGGCGAGGTGCATGGATCACTTGAGACCAGGAGTTCAAGACCAGCTGGCCAACATGGTGACACACCATCTCTACTAAAAATACAAAAATTATCCAGGCATGGTGGTGGGCCTGCTACTTGGGAGGCTGAGGCAGGAGAACTGCTTGAACCCAGGAGGTGGAGGTTGCAGTGAGCCAAGATCACGCCATTGCACTCCATCCTGGGTGACAGCTCAAGACTCCATCTCAAAACAAAACAATAACAACAAAAAACCTTCACAGAATATTAGCAAACCAAATCCAGCAACACAGAAAAATAATAAATACAGAAAAAAGTAGGGTTTATCCCAGAAATGGAAGGTTAATCATTCAAGAAAAATCAATGTATTTCACCATTGTAACAGACTTAAAAAAAGGAAAACCAGATAATCACCTCAAAAGATGCAAGAAATCCATCTGAGGAAGTTCAATACCCAATCATGATTTTAAAAACTTCCAGCAAATTAGGAGGAGAAGGGAACTTCCTCAATCTGATAGAAATCACCTATGAGAAACCTATAGGTAACATCATACTTACTGTTGCAAGACTTTTTTCACCGTAAGATTAGGAATAAGGCAAAAAGGTCTGCTCTCACTACTAATATTCAACATTGTACTGAAGATACTAGCTAGTTCAGTAAAACAAGAAAAAGAAGGAAAGAAAACGCATTCAGATTACAAAGGAAAAAGTAAAACTGTCTTTATTCACAGATAAAATGATTGTCTAAGTAGAAAATCCTAACGATTTTAGTTGAGCAAAGTTACAGGACACAAAGTAAATACATGAAAATTACCTATATTTCTTTTTTTATTTCTAAGATAAATATCGTAGAAGAAAAAATTATCTATATTTCTACATACTAGTAAGGAACACGAAAAATGAAATCGTTTTTCTTTTTTTTGAGACAGGGTCTCGCTGTCGCCCAGAATACAGTGCAGTGGCACGATCAGGGCTTACTGCAGCCTCGACCCCCTAGGCTCAAGCAATTCTCCCAGGTTAGCCCTCCAAGTAGGTGGGACCACCAGCATGTGTCACCATGCCCAGCTAATTTTTAAAATTTTTAGTAGAGATGGGGTCTCACTATATTGCCCAGACTGGTCTCAAACTCCTGAGCTCAAGCAATACTTCTGCCTTAGCCTCCCAAAGTACTCGGATTACAGGTGTGATCACTGTGCTCAGTGAAAAATGAAATTTAAAAATAATACTATTTACAACAGCATCAAAATATCTTAAATACTTATGAGAGAAACTTAACAGAATATAAGGAGACTTGTAATGGAGGACTATGCCATGTTTCCAGATTAGAAGAATCGAAAGTACTAAGACGTCAATTTTCTCTCTCTGGATTCAGGACAGCCCCAACTGAAATTCTAGCAGGCATTTTTTTTTTTTTTAAAGAAATTGACAAGTTGATTCTAAAATGTATATGGACATAAAAATGACAATTTTAAGAAGAACAAAGCTGGAGCATTTACACTCTTAAGTTCCAGACTCGCTGTAAAATCACAGTAGTCAGGACAGTTGGCACTTTTATAAAAATAGACATGTAAGTCAACAGAACAGAATAGAGAGTTTCAGAAACAGACTGACACATACATATATGATTGACTTTTCACAGAGTTGCCAATGTAATTCAATGGGGAATGAATAGTCTTTTTCAAGGGCAGTGCTGGAACAACTGGATGTCCATATGCAAAAAATGAACCTTGACCCTTGCCACAACTCATACATAAAAATTACCTCAAAATAGATCACAAACATAAAAGTTAAAACTATAAAACTTCTAGAAGAAAATGTAAGAGAATGTGTTAGTTACTATGAGTTAGGCAAACTTTTTTTTTTTTTTTTTTTTTTTGAGACAGAGTCTCGCTCTGCCCCCAGGCTGGAGTGCAGCGGCCGGATCTCAGCTCACTGCAAGCTCTGCGTCCCGGGTTCACGCCATTCTCCTGCCTCAGCCTCCCGAGTAGCTGGGACTACAGGCGCCCGCCACCTCGCCCAGCTAATTATTTTGTATTTTTAGTAGAGACAGGGTTTCACCGTGGTAGCCAGGATGGTTTCGATCTCCTGACCTCGTGATTCGCCCGTCTCGGCCTCCCAAAGTGCTGGGATTACAGGCTTGAGCCACCGCGCCCGGCCGAGTTAGGCAAACATTTTTAGATGAGGTATTAAAAAGCACGATCCATAAAATAACAAATTGATAAAAGGGACTTCCTCAAAATCAAAATCTGCTACTCATCATTAAGAAAATAAAAAAGGAAGCAACAAAATAGGACCAAACTCTGATTTGATAAAGAAATTATGTCCACAGTAAAGAACACTGGCCGGGCGCGGTGGCTCAAGCCTGTAATCCCAGCACTTTGGGAGGCCGAGACGGGTGGATCACGAGGTCAGGAGATCGAGACCATCCTGGCTAACACCGTGAAACCCCGTCTCTACTAAAAAATACATGGTGGTGGGCGCCTGTAGTCCCAGCTACTCGGGAGGGTGAGGCAGGAGAATGGCGTAAACCCCGGAGGCGGAGCTTGCAGTGAGCTGAGATCCGGCCACTGCACTCCAGCCTGGGCGACAGAGCGAGACTCCGTCTCAAAAAAAAAAACACTTACAACTCAGCAAGATGACAACCAACCCAATAAAAAAAATGAAAAAAAAAATGTGCAAAAACTGTGAATAAACACTTTACCAAAGAAGACACATGAATGGCAAATACATATATTGAAAGATTCTCAACATCATTAATCATTAGGGAAAAACAAATTAAAACCATAATGAGGTACCACTATACATTGACTAGAATGGCTAAAATTTAAAATCAACAATACCAAGTGTTAGCAAAATCATGGAGCAGATGGAACTCTCTCATACATTGCTGGTGGGACTGCAAAATGGTACATCTCCTTTGGAAAACAGTCTGGCAGCTTTCTTATAAAGTTAAAAATACACACAGCATAAAACCTAGCAATCTCATTCCTAGATCTTTTTCCTCAAGAGAAATGAAAACATATGTTCACACAAAGATTGATACTAAGATGTTCATAACATTTTGAGTAAGTTTTATTCAAAATAGCCCCAATCTGGAAACAACCCAAATTTTTATCACCTGTTAAACAGCTGAACAAATTGTAGTTTGTCCATATAATGAACTACTACTCAGAAAAAAAAAGGAATCAACTACCGGGACATGAAATAACATGGATGAATCTCAAAAACATTATGCTAAGTAAAAGAACTTAAACACAGAAGACTACATATTATAGGATTCCATTCACGTGAAATTTCAGAAAAGGTAAAGCAGTGGCATTGTGCATCAATCTGTACAGCAGATTGGTGGTTGTTAGCAGCCAGAGGGGCCGACTGCAAAAGGTCATAGTGGAACTGCTTGCTAAGTGGAATTGTTCATGATTGTGGTGGTAATTTTAAAAATAAAGCTATTATTCTTTCAACTTTGTATAGGAAAGTCCTGTCAATGTGAAAAACAGCCATGTGAACTTCACCATTTTACTATACTACAAAAACAGTGAACTACTCAGTATTTTTTATTTTTATTTTTTGAGACGGACTCTCGCTCTGTCACCCAGGCTGAAGTGTAGTGGCCCAATCTTGACTCACTGCAAGCTCCACCTCCCGGGTTCAGGCCATTCTCCTGTCTCAGCCTCCTGAGTAGCTGGGACTACAGGCACCAGCCACCACGCCTGGCTAATTTTTTGTATTTTTAGTAGAGACGGAATTTCACCATGTTAGCCAGGATGGTCTCGATCTCCTGACCTTGTGATCTGCCCGACTTGGCCTCCCAAAGTACTCAGTATTATAACATGTAAAAAGAGCTAAATTTAGAGGCTATTCAAAAAGATAAACGCACACAAAAGAATTATAAAAAGCTTTTTAAAGTAAACAAAGCAATACAAAAGAAAACCCTTAACTACAGAAACAAAAAAAAAGTTCCTACTGAAAGAAATGTAAATAAAATACATGGTTCTTGAATTCAAAAACCAAAAGTATAAAATTACCAGGCTGCAAAATAACATATGGAACTACCTGACCCTGGCTGCTACAGAGTTTTGAAAGCAGCAGGAACTAAATAATGCTTGTAGAATGAAGGAAAGAAAAGTCTAGAAAAGTTAAGCTGCAGCTTACTCTTCGTCTGGGTTGGGGGAAGCCATCTCTGTGTCGTCGTCTCGTTCGGGAACGTGCCTGGATTCCCTGTCCTTTATTAAGTGGGTCAAAGGATTCTATAATAATCAGCAGAAAGCACAACGTGAGGTAAATAACTCACAAATTTAAATAAAGACTTAGACTAGGAAAGAAATATCAGGTAATCATCACTATCATTAGTTTGTGATAAAATAAGAATTCCACTTAGAGACTTAAACCAAGGATATAGTGCATAAATGAAAACTTCATTAGCAATTAAGAAAACCTCTTACATGGCTACTACGGGAAAGGTTAAAAAAAATTTTAACCAAATTAAGGTACAAATTAACACCTACAAAGCCAGGGTCTATTTGTGCTCTAGATTATGACCTCTTAACACATTACACTGTTATTATCAATAACAATTGGCACTGCTTAATAGTGTCAATTCAGAGTTGTACCAATCTTCTAAAATAAAAAGTTTTCAATGGACAGGTTACTGTACACAAACCTGATGGAAAATCTGCTTCCAGGTCCTGTTCAGTTTCCCCTTTTGAGAACTGCTTCAATTCTGAATCAGCCTCTTGCACAGCATTTGACTTTAAGGCATAGTGATTCAGCTCTTCCTCCCAGCTATGTGGAGTAGATACTGCCTCTGATTCAAGATCACCACTGTATGTACTTCCTTGGTCTGAAATATATAGATAACAAACAAGCCCTCAAAATAAAATAATAGCCTCATCTTGACATGCTCGGAAAACTTCCTGAACCCTTAAATACCAAAAAATTAGATATGGTTGATGGACAATTATACAATCAAGAATGAAGTAACTTGTTCATCAGTCTCAAAGAACTGGATTCATATTTTTGGTAGGCACTTGAAAGCCTTATCTCAATTAATTTTTAAAACAAACATTTGAGGTGGCTTTTATTATTCCCACTACAAATTAATACACTTCATAGACATCTGATACCCCCCTTACAAATAGTTAAAATTACAAATATGAAATCCAAGTGTACTAATATTTTATAGGTTTCTATTACTAACAGAGGGTAGTATTTCTAAAAATCAAACCATATTTTCAACTACAAACCTTTTTCAAATATCTTGGTGTCTAGAAAGAGTTCCTGTTCAGAAGTTTGAGACTCTAAAGAAAAAGAAAAGCACATAAATAATTTATATGTATAGACAACAAATTATATCTCAAATGAAATGACTGCACTATATACATCAATCATACTACAGAGTTCTAAGTAAACAGATTTCATATGCAGAAAGAATAATTCATTAACAAAATTAGACATTAGGGATAAATGCAGTTAAACAGATTACCACTGTTAATGGGGATTCTGGTTAGTATCATGTGCTTTGGAGTCAAATGTATCTGGATTCAAGTTCTGGTTCCGCCACTTCGGGACTGCACAACCAAGGCAAGTCTAACATCCTACTTTCCACATCAGAAATGTGAGGTACATAGTACCCCCTCCCCACCCCATAAGGTTGTCGTGAAGACTGAATGGGTCAAGGCACACGATGCACTGAGCACAATGCCTAGAGTATGGCAAGCACACAAAATGCTAACTATTGTTTTTATCATGATTCCACACTAGTAGTATGAGATCTATCTATCAGTTATTTTGAGCCAAATGGTTTTCCATCCTAAGGTTCTATTTACCCTCTACCAGCATGCTGGTTATTATCTAACAGGAATTCTTATGTGGGGACCATGGCTTCAATTAGAGAGATAATATTGGCAAATAATCATGAAATCTTGATTTCTAAGTTATTTTTCTGGAATTATGACTAAAAACTATTGAATACCAATACTTGGTTTTCTTTCATAAAAACAGTAAGAGCTTTCAGAAGCAATAAAAAGTGTAATCAACCCCACAGGCTTGGTATTCACAGACAATAAAGGTTTTAGAAACACCCTGACTGTCTTAAAGTTGCTTGAGTCACCTGAAAATGTATAAAACGTGTTTTTTCTTTCTTTGCTTTTAAAGATTATACCAACCTCCCTGAGACAGAGTCTTCTCCTTCTCTTCATCTTCTGCAATCATTTCTGCCATCTCAAGGAGATCAGCTTCAAATGGATGTGTGGGAAGCTTTTCCTTAATGTCTTCAATACTCTCTGTAACTTTATCTTCACTATCCATTGAAGATGGAATAAGCATAGGGACGGGCATCTGAAAGACCAAGGATAGACTGAAGGCTTTCTTAGGCAACAGGTTTGTAGTCAAAACCTGATTTGTGAGATGATTTAGGTATTAAAATAGTAACAAATTTAAAATATATTCATTGCTAATGATTAAAATAGTCCTGCTAGTTTGCTTTTATAAGACTAGAGCCATTTAAATAAAATTTCGATAAGTGCTTTGGACACTCAACCAATTATGTCTCTGAATTCTCTGAAAGAATAATTCTATAACACACTTGCATTTTGTTTTTGTTGTTTTTGCTTGTATTTCTCACAATTTTCTCATAACTGTTTCCTTTAAGGACTCAGTACCTGGGAAAAATAAATTTGTAATTAAAAAATATATTTTTCTTTAATCAAAAATGAGAATTATGTAAATCACAGTATTCTTTTCACCCTTGCTAGAATCCAGGATTTCAACATACACCATTTCTGATCTTTTTCTATTTGAGTGGTCTCATTGTGCATGTAACTGTTTTAAAAAGCTACATCATAACCTTTTCTGAGAAGGGTGGGTACAAATAAAAGCAGTCATTTATATAATCCATGTTAAGTAATAATGGTAATATGATAACAGCCAATCAGAAGCAGATATATTTTACCAACAAATGAAAACTTTCTTCACAGAATTATACAATTTTAATTGAGGAAAATGCATGCTAAATTAGCTTTAATCTCTAAATGATTACTCACTGGAACTGGAATTCCAAATGGGACTGGAGCATATTGAGTATAAAGATGAAGAGGTATGGGAACAAACACTGGTACGGGAACTGGCACCACAATAATCTGAGGCTGACTTGGAGTGTCTTCTAACAATAACAACAACAAAATCACAAAAAGCAAACAAGGTTAGAAATATTTTAATAAGATTTCAAAATAAAAAAGCTTATGGAGGTTTATAGTTCAAAATAAGAGTGACCTGCGACACTATAGGAGTTCTTACAAAGGAGAAATAACTAAAGTAGCCACAAAAAAAAAAAATCTTGAGTACAGCACTGACAAAAAGTGGGTAACAAATATCAGTGATGTGAGGAGCAAATGAATGCAGGATATAATTTAGATGGATAAATCGAAAGGACTGAAACAGGGATCCTAGAATATAGGCATGGAAAACCGCTTGCTAAAGAGGAGGCTGAATAGGGAGGGGCCATTTCACTCATGCTATAATGCACACATTTCAAAATCATTTGTAGTAGATAGTGGGGAGATACTGAAGATTTTTTTTAACACAGAGTAGTGACAAAAATGACATCAAAAAGATTAATTTGGCAACAATTCCAGCACTGAATAAAAATATATCAACAGTTAAAATAGGAGTCAATTATAGTATGTAGAGCTAAGATGACGGGAGACTACTCTAGGTTATGATACCTCCAAAAAAGAATAAATATATATAGCAGATGTTCTAAGTATTAAAAGGATGAAACAGAACTTGGAAAAAAACTTGGAGAAAGTAACAAGACAGAGGATTTATTCCATTATTTACCCAGATGGTCCCCAACTTAACGATGATTCGATACTGGATTTTTCAATTTTTCAATTTTTTGATGGTGCAAAAACAAGTATATACCATACTTCTGTATAGCACTGAATAAAGTACATGGTATTCAAAACTTTATTATAAAATAAGCTTTGTGTTAAATGATTTTGCCCAACTGTAGGCTAATGTAAGAGTTCTCGGCATGTTTAAAATAGTCTAGGCCTAGTTACGATGTTCTGGAGGTTGGGCATATTAAACGCATTTTTGACTGATGATTTTTTTTAACATATGATGGGTACAACATTATAAGTCAAGGAACATATAGAATCCTTTCTATGTGTCAGAGAATATGGTAGATAAGTGTAAAATCATTAATCTAGGAGAAAGGTAATGCTAGGGACAGAAAGAGAAAAGCTAACAATTTGACTACAGTTAGAAGTGGGAAAATAATATGGCACAAATTTTTTTTTTTTTTTAACAGATGGGGGTCCCACCATGTTGCCCAGGCTGATCTTGAACTCCTGGGCTCAAGTGATCCTCTCGCCTCAGCTGTCCAAAGTGCTGGGAGTATAGGCATGAGGCACCACACTTGGCCAATAAACTTTACATAATACAGCGGACATTAAAAAATTGTTACTTAATTTAGAAACATCTGATAACCAAACTACATAATACTAAATAAACTGCTATTGATTAAAAAAAAAAAAAAAAGAACTAAATCATTTATAGCCTTGCTATTTTGGTGTGTTCCACAGACCAGAAGCACTGAACTCTACCTGGGAGCTTATATGAAATGCAAAATCTCAGGCCTCACTGAATAAGAATCTACTTATAAAATTCCTGGATAATTCATGTGCATACTAATCTTTGAGAAGTAATGGCTGACAGGATGGCCCTGCGGCTCTAGAAATCAAGAATCTCTTTCTAGTATAAAAATTCTGGGACTTTAAAAAAATGTTTAGTAGAGGCCGGGCACGGTGGCTCATGTCTGTAATCCCAGCACTTTGGGAGGCCGAGGCGGGCAGATCACCAGGTCAGCAGATCGAGACCATCCTGGCTAACACAGTGAAACCCCGTCTCTATTAAAAATACAAAAAGATTAGCTGGGCGTGGTGGCGGGCGCCTGTAGTCCCAGCTACTCAGGAGGCTGAGGCAGGAAAATGGCATGAACCTGAGAGGCGGAGCTTGCAGTGAGCTGAGATCGTGCCACTGCACTCTGCAGCCTGGGCGACAGAGCCAGACCCCATCTCAAAAAAAAAATTTTTAGTAGAGATGGTCTCGCTACGTTGCCTGTGCTAGTCTTCAACTCTTGGGTTCAAGTGATCCTCCCGCCTCAGCCTCCCAAACTGCTGGGATTATAGGTGTGAGCCACCACAATAGGCCAAAATTCCAGGACTTTTTGATGGTAGCACAAGGAGCTACAAAGATCTATTCCTTAGTGAAACAAGCAAAGAGGGTGAAAACTATTTAAAAACAGACATTTAAATTCTTGGGAAATTGTCCTAAAGGCATATACCAAATGAAGAAACATTTATTCAAGAAAATCTGTTTAAAATTTGGTAAGAACAGTGAGAGTCTGACATTTCAGCCATCACAGGTTTTATCACGCCAGTTCAACTCAGCTCAGCTTGACAGAAACTCCACTCTGGGTAGCTGTGGCCAATAAAAATGGCCTTCCCTCCCCTCAGCTTCCACTGTATCTCATCAAGAAGGGTAGGCCACAAGCATTTCTCATCCCCGCCAACTGAAAGCTGAAGAGGCTAAATTTCTGGTGAGTACGGGCAAGAGGTCAGGGGCTTCCCTTCACCCAGTTTCCATCCAGTGGATGGAGGCTCTACCCTAGGAAAAGCAGGCCAAGAACACTGGGATCCTGATCACCCTCACCCCAGCTCACTTGTAGGACAGAAGTTTCCTGCCAGAAGAGGCAAGCCAAGAAGGCCAGAGACTACCACCCTGCCCAGCATCCACAGAGGTGGCTCAGAGATTCTGCCTGGGTTGGTGGGGTGGGGGACAATTCATTAAAAACAAACAAACAAACAAACAAACAGCTCTGAAGTTCTCTCAAAAGGAACTGACTTCATTTGAAACAGTGTGGAGTAGCCAAAAGAGACTATGGAGTAGTTCAAACCTGAGGTCACACTGGAAAACAACAGCACCTCCTAGAAGCCTGTCCATATAATTCCAAACCTTAAGCTCATTCTATAATATAACATTGTCATTAATAAGAGAATTAAATGACTTGCTCATAGTATGGTATCACTGATTAACTTCCTTCTCTTTGACTCAACTTGTTAAGCCTCAGATGAGGAAAATACCTAACTCACAGGGATGCTGTGAGAACTAAACTGGGCAATGTATACAAACAACCAAACACATCACCTAGGAAATAGCAGGTATGCAATGTAAGTAAATCCTACATTTCTTTCCCTTAAAAAATTAATAAACAGGCCGGGCGCGGTGGCTCAAGCCTGTAATCCCAGCACTTTGGGAGGCCGAGACGGGCGGATCACGAGGTCAGGAGATCGAGACCATCCTGGCTAACACGGTGAAACCCCGTCTCTACTAAAAACTACAAAAAACTAGCCGGGCGAGGTGGCGGGCGCCTGTAGTCCCAGCTACCCGGGAGGCTGAGGCAGGAGAATGGCGGGAACCCGGGAGGCGGAGCTTGCAGTGAGCTGAGATCTGGCCACAGCACTCCAGCCTGGGTGACAGAGCAAGACTCCATCTCAAAATAAAAAAAAAAAAAAAAAAAAAAAAAATTAATAAACAAAGAAAGACCAAGGAACATACCTGTCTGGCATTCTTTGTTTTGGGTATGTGGTTTGCAAGAGGTGGCTTTAGTCTGTGTGATGGGTTTGCATAATAAAGCTTTGTTCTTCAAAAGCCTTGGAGGTTGGGAAGGTGGCAGTTTCAGGGCATCTGTTTGAGTACTTGCCTAGTAAAACAAAAACAAATTAGAAACCAAAAACATTTTTTAAAATATCGTTGTAATTACAAGAAATATTATAATTTTAAAACAAATGCCATATTGGAATTACATGGAGGACATAGCAAGTAAATATTCAACCAAATGTATGAGAAATACAATACTCCTAAAACATTAATAGTAATCAAGGAATGTTTTAATAACTATATATTACTCTGCATGTCTCTAATCACAATTTCTATTTACTAAGAAAAATGCTATTTCTATTGTAACACACTGTTGATCAATAACAATGTTGGCTAAGTTTAAAATGATAATTCTTACTTCCTAATTAAGACACAGGGGACTTAGATTCAAGATAACTTGGATAACTAGAAATAATAGAATCACTTATGATCATTTAAGTAACTTGAATAAAGACAATGTGAAAGTTATCCCAGAAACCTGGAGAAACACTTGAGAAATGCCACTGTTCCAGTCTTAAGCTTTTCTCATTATTTATTTTCTTCTTTTAAGAGACAAAGCAGAAAATATTAATGGGTTAAAAAAAAGTTTTTTTTGTTTTTTTTTTTTGTTTTTTTTTTTTTTACAGTATAATCTGTACTGGGTTGGGGGGAGGATAAGCTACATTTTATAAATATTTTATTTATAATCTGAGTACATCACAAAACATCCAAAAGTCTTTCATGCCTAAATCCTGTACAATGTACTTCAGTTTTGTGTAATTAAAAAAAAAACTTTCAGTAACTACATAGCCAGCATTCAAACATATTAAAGTACATAAAAGATCTATTTAAATAGCCAGAAAATCCTATTCCTGAACAAAGATTAAATGAGCTAATGAAATCTATTTCATATAATAAATAAAGGTGGGCAAATTAGCTCACACATATTTATATTGTACAAAAATGAAAAATACAGTGACAATACCAATAAAAGTAATAAAACTTACATCACCAATGATTTTCGCTGTTACTGTTGGAACTGCACCTTGATATAAATTAAAACATAAATTTAGGATCTTTACAATTGTTTTAACATTAGCATTAAAAGTTGATTATCAGTACATAAACACAAACCCTCATATGAAGAACATGTGTTAATTTAATTCAACGGAAGAAACTAGCAATTCTAAGGTATGAGATATGAAATTTGTGCAGCGAGCTACCATTCCTATAATGAACATGTCAAATGTATGAAAATAATCCCTGATGAAAGGAAGTTAGAGGACCACTGCATTCAACCTAAATAGGCTAGATAAATGCTTTCCAATCAAGCCTACCTTGTAAGACACTGTTAGAATTCACTGTGGGCTGAGCAGCAGGGGCACTTGCCAATGATACTACATTGGCTATAACTGGAGTCGAATCTTTTCTCAGAGATGGGGGTCCTGCTGAAGCAGCTTGAACCATGGAAATACTTGCTGATTAAAATAAACAAAAATAAGGAAACCTCATGTGATTTATATGTACTTACACAGAAACTATTGCAAGGAAGTTAAACAATGTTTTCAGGTTTGAGTAATTTCTGTTGGAGCAAAGTCACTGTAGGATTAACTGGGTTTTGGTTTTCTCTTTTTTTTTTTTTTGGAGACAGAGTCTTGCTCTGCCACCCAGGCTGGAGTGCAGTGGCGTGATCTCAGCTCACTGTGACCTCTGCCTCCCGGGTTCAAGCAATTCTCCTGCCTCAGCCTCCCAAGCAGCTGGGACTACAGGTGTGTACCACCACGCACAGCTAATTTTTTGTATTTTAGTAGAGATAGAGTTTTCACCATGTTGGCCAGGATGGTCTCGAACTCCTGACCTTGTGATCCGCCTGCCTCAGCCTCCCAAAGTGCTGTGATTACAGGCGTGAGCCACCGTGCCCTGGTTTTCTATTTTTTAATTAGTAAAACTTGAAAGTTTTCTATTTACTTTATCTTTACATGAAAATGCAACAAATAGTCTAACTTAAAAACCAACAATGCAAATCCCCAAACACACAATACCAATGAAGATCACAGGTTAGGTTTAATGGACAATTAAGCCTAATGTTTTTCTTAAATCTTGCCTTTATATAGAAAGAATTTTTTTTTAAGTTTTGGAGTAGGCTCTTATAGATTTTGCTTTTATTTGTAAGGAGACTATACTTAAATACTTAAAATTCTTCTCACTTTCAGGATGATACTAGTGTTGTTTGTTTTTAAATAATAAATTTTCTGAGATAAAATGGCCTAACTATGCACACAGTGTGTAGTCCTGATAAGTTAAGTAACTCCTGATACAATAAGTAAGCAACAAAGAGGAAGGGGCACCAGGTCAGGGAGAACAATGAGTAATTACTCTGAGAGACTGCCTCCTACAGGTAGCCCCAGGAGCACGGCTTCATTCTGTAAGTAGCCCCCTACAGCAGGACCTTGTAAAACCTCCCTCAAGCCCCTGCCTCTTTGCAGACTTCCCCTTCTCTGCTGTGCTGCTCACTGAAACCTTGCAACATATTTTCACACTTTCTCTAATAAATCTGCCTTTACCTATGACTGTCTTGGTAAATTCCTTTACAGCCCCGTGACACTGGCCCCAACTAGTCACACCCATGACATGACATAGAGATTTATTTTATTTTAATTTTTTAGAGGCAGGGTCTCACTCTATCATCCAGCTGGGATTGCAGTGTTGTGGTCACAGCTCACCGCACCCTTGAACTCCTGGCCTCAAGCCGTTCTCCCACCTCAGCATTCCAAAGGCGGTGGGACTACAGGCATGAACCATCACACCTGGCCTGCATATGATATATTTAAAAGGTCATGTGATTTCGACTTTATGTCTTTTGTTATAAGTAGTCTCAAAGGATTTTTTAAGGAAGCCAGTTATACTCAATTACAAACCATTAACTGTTATCCTTTCCCATAAACTTCAGTTCTTACAGAGTTTATTTGATTCAATATTCTCAAAGAAACCTATTTAATAAAAAACTCATTTTACTTAGCTTTAATCTAAGGTGTTCAACAAAAAAAAAAACTAAATGTTAATGATACTGAATACAAGGAAACTGAGGTTTCATGAAATTAATGACAACTGTTTACACAGTTCCTGATCTGTAAAAGAACAGTAGTTTCTAGTATTGACCAAAGACTCCATTCAGTACTTAAGGTTAATTTTACCTGCATTATTTTGTGAAGGCGGGTCACATACACTTTGCTGATTACAGAACATCAAGATACAAAGCAGGTTACAGAAATGTTTCATTTCCCCGCGCCATTTCAAGGACTCACTGAGTTTACCCTGTCGCTTACAAGCATCACATTTGGCCATCTAAAAAAAAAGAAGGTAGTCAAGGAGTAAGAAACAAATTATCTGCAGTCTGACAGGACAAAAATAGGACACACATAACAAGTGAGGAAATTAACTTAGAATTTAGATCAAAAATTAAAGTTTGCCTTTATCAATTATTTTATACCTTTTGTTTCTTTGAGATGGAGTCTCGCGGCTGGAGTGCAGTGGCGCGATCTCTGCTCACTGCAAGCTCCGCCTCCCAGGTTCACGCCATTCTCCTGCCTCAGCCTCCCCAGTAGCTGGGACTACAGGCGCCCGCCACCACGCCCAGCTAATTTTTGTGTGTTTTTAGTACAGACAGGGTTTCACCATGTTAGCCAGGATGGTCTCAATCTCCTGACCTCGTGATCTGCCCACCTCGGCCTCCCAAAGTGCTGGGATTACAGGCGTGAGCCACCGCGCCCGGCTAATTTTATACTAATTTTTTAAAAAAAACATGTAACGTACAGATTTCACACTACAGCAATTAAAAAACAAAGTGAAATAAAAATAAGGTCTATCTTCCTCAGACTTCAGAAGACAAATTCACTTTATTTAAATAATAAATGAATAAAACTATAAGTTTAAATGTTTTAATGTCTTAAGACTGATATGTCTCCTACAGGAAATTAAAAACAAAAGAAATAAAACTTCAATAACATTAAAGTCTTTCTAAATCTTATATTAATTGCTAGAAGGCATAAAACATTTAATACTTTAAAGTTTTAAATAATTAAATTGTCCTTTATACGACACAAAATTTAAAAAGGGAATAATTTATGCCCTAGCTTGAAAAACACAGGAATGTGAATTCTATTTACCTGATAGAACAAAACTGTATATTTGGACATGCATTCTTCACAACAGAACTCTTCCACTTTCCCTCCTAAATTATTCTGTACCAATTTGGGAGATGTCTGTAAACAATAACTGCACATTTTACAGTGATTTCCCCAGCGTTTTGCCAAGTCATGTTTATAAAGCAATTTGCAACCTAAAAATCAGGAAAGATAAAATTAAATTAGGTAGAAATATTAGTTTTCTGCATCTTTAAATGGTCTAGGACAGGCCGGGTGCAGTGGCTCACACCCGTAATCCCAACACTTTGGGAGGCTGGCGGGAGGATTGCTTGAGCCCAGCAGTTTGAGACCAGCCTGGGCAACATGGCAAGACCCCATCTCAAATAAAAACAAAAACAACAAAAAAAGAAAAATAAGTGGCCTAGGACAAAATGTTCACACTTGGGTCCTGACCAGTTCACAGATCAAGAGATCAACGTAGAGTATCTATACTAGTTTTTGTTTTGTTTTGTTTTTGTTTTTGTTTTAAATTATATAAGACAGGATAGGACAGAAGAGAAAGCATTAAACTGCATTGGTTTTATTTCATGAAACTTTTGGGGCCAGGCGTAGTGACTCCCACCTGTAATCCCAGCACTCTGGGAGGCCAAGGTGGGTGGATCACCTGAGGTCAGGAGTTCCAGATCAGCCTGGCCAACATGGTGAAGCCCCATCTCCACTAAAAATACAAAAATCATTCAGGTGTGGTGGTGGGTGCCTGTAATCCCAGCTACTCAGGAGGCTGAGGCAAGAGAATCGCTTGAACCCAGGAGGCAGAGGTTGCAGTGAGCCAAGATCGCTCCATGGCATTCCAGCCTGGGTGACAGAGCAAGACTCTGTCTCAAAAAACGAAATTTTTATTTAGGTATGTGAAAATATACTGGGTCACAGTGTAAATGCATTTCTTCTTTTGTGTTATCAAAAGGGTTGAAAGCCCTTGCTCTAGAAGGCTAACTTAATACTGCTTTAGAGTAAAATAAAACATTATAAACATACAGAATAGTTATTTAAATAAGGAAAACAATCTTCCACATGTTAATTTGCATATTCAAACCATTTATATTCAGAAAAATAATGGCTGTTTAAAACAATAAAAGTATAAACTTAGAATATTACCATAATTTAAGGCATTCCATTTAGAAATAAGTACAAGAACTAGAATATCTTTGAGGTCCCCATGAACCTAATAATGGGGAACCTAAGGATGTTAAATGTTCTTCACATCACATTCTTCTGCATTATACTTTGCAAATCTTTCACTTCATTTTAACATCTACATAATATAAGAAAACTGATCAAGAAAGAATGAACTAAGTGTAAATGAATCGGAAAGGCATTTACGTTATACATAAATAATAAAACAGATTAACCCTAGAGTGAAAGCTTAAATCATCAACTGCTTTTAAAACAACCAACATGCTCAGTAGGTAAGATAATCTTGTCTTTACCTTCACTACAGAATGACTTGTCAGCACCTGAGAACCGAACAGTCTCCTTTACAATTTTCTCAATTTTACAATATTCACACATTGCCATTACATTATTTACTTTCTTATATTCATCAGAACAATTCTTGCCACAGAACTGAAACATTTTGCCCTGCAAAGAAATAATCATTAAGTACTAATTAAACATTTGGTTTGTCTTATGGAACTCCGCATCTCCCTTACTTTCAAAACAAATGGTGTAATTTTGGGAGATGCAAAGTTAAAAATAATTTTACAAATAGACCCATGTATACTCAAAATCTTATGAACATGCTATACTTTACCTTATAGTCAAGAAGTTCTGGTTTTGTGGCAAAAAGACGGTTACAGTGTTGACATTTGAGTTTCACAACACTTCGTGCAAACCCAACATGCTGGGACTGGGCAGCAAGACGCTGAAGACCAGCTGCAGCAGAGCTACTGATGGAGGTGGGAGAAACAGCAGACGTGCTACCTCCTCCAGCTGACACTGTGGAACCTGTGGGGATGCTTACAATTACTTGGCCCTGAGACAAGGGCACTACTGAAGAATTCATTCCAGTTGGTTTGTTGAATAAATTCTGGAAAAACAAAACAACGAAAAGGATCAATTTAATCTTTGTTAAAACAAAGAAGTATCGCGTGCCTACATATGCCAAGCACAGTTCTAGGCATGTAAGGTACATGTTAACAGGCAACGTTCCTGCCTCTGAGCAGCTTATAACGGAATGGGGGGAGTCTCATTTATGATGAAAAAATAAAATAATTTAACTAATAATCTTCCTTAAAAATAATATCCTCCCAATAGATAATATGGGTGATAAAAATACCATTCAATTTTATAGAAGGCAGTTAAATGAAACTCCAAATACAGAATGAACTACAAATCCAAGTTTAATAGGAATGACATAGAAACTTACACAATCCAGGCCCTAGCAAACACCTAATAAATGTGTATTACTATAGTAGGTGATAGGTTTGAATTTGTGTACCTGACCAAATCTCATGTCCAATCGTAATCCCCAATGCTGGGGGAGGAGCCTGGCAGGAAGCGACTGGATCATAGGGGTGGATTTCTCCCCTGCTGTTCTGTTGATAGTGAGTTCTCAGGAAATCCGGTTGTTTAAAAGTGTAGCACCTCCCCCCTTCTCTCTTTCCACTTGATCTCATCATGTAAGATGTGCCTGCTGCCCCTTCGCCTTCCGCCATAATTCAAAGTTTCCTGGCCGGGCGCGGGGGCTCACGCCTGTAATCCCAGCACTTTGGGAGGCCAAGGCGGGTGGATCACGAGATCAGCAGATCGAGACCATCCTGGCTAACACGGTTAAACCCCGTCTCTACTAAAAATCAAAAAAAAATAGCCGGGTGTGGTGGCGGGCACCTGTAGTCCCAGCTACTCGGGAGGCTGAGGGAGGAGAATGGTGTGAACCCAGGAAGCGGAGCTTGCAGTGAGTCGAGATCGCGCCACTGCGCTCCAGCCTGGGCGACAGAGCGAGACTCCGTCTCAAAAAAAAAAAAAAAGAAAGTTTCCTGAGGCCTCTCCAGTCATGCTACCTGTACAGCCTGTGGAACTGTGAGCCAATTAAACCTCTTTCTTTATAAATTACCCAGTCTAGGGTATTTCTTTAGAGCAGTGCAAGAACAGACTCATGCAGTAGGTGACTCACTGACTGAAGAAGAGGAAGGTTCCTGAAGCCATACCTGGAAAGCTACCACACAGCTGTAGCTGCAGAAGTTGCGTATACTTCCATCTGACATGGCTAGGTGATACTGAGGAATTGCTGAGGTTTTACAACTGTTACACTGAACTTGTACACCTTAGCAAATCAAAAAAAAAAAAAAAAAAAAAAAAACAATGAGTAATATGTACAAATGTACACAAAGGTATGAGAAATTAAATAATATACAATAAAAGAAAATTCAAGGGCCAGGGTAAGTTGTACGAACTGAAACTAAATCACGTCACATATAGGCAAAAACTAACCTAATACTGAAAATGTTTCTTTCCAATTTAAATTAGGCAAAGTCTACCCTGAACCTACCAAATAAATGAAACTTCAAAGAAATCAGGTGTGGATAAAGAAATATATTAAAGAAGCCATATGAAATTATTTTGGTAAGGGGGAAATGCATAAATAGGCATGCAAGTAAATAAATAAGCAATCAAGGTAACCGGTGATATTTTATAACAAATATCTGAAATATGTTAAATTTGCCTTAAAAATCAACCAAAAAATACACCTTAAAAACAAAGCAATAACCATAATTTTTCAACTAGTACATTTCATAGTTTATGAAACCAATATTACCTGCAGAAGTAACCATTTTAACTCTGTAAGCAGATAAGCAATTAACAGAACAGAAAAGCTCTGTCTTCCCCAAGCTATTGGTATTTTCAATCATTTCTGCTGAGGATCTCAATGATTTGCAAAGCGCACATGGTGTAATTTTGGCTGATTTCTATTAAGAGAATAAAACAACATTCATTTTTACTTAATTCCTAGTAAAAGCGTAATTCTTTGAAATGTTTATACTCAATACTTTTGAAATACTTGAAATCAGTGATTTTCAAACTTTTATGATGTAATCCTCAATAAGAAGTTTCATGGTACACACATACTTCTGAGATTTTGCATTTGTGTATTATGTATGTATGTAATAAAACTGAAAACAGTTTTACAGAGGAATAAATATGATAACATGTAACGCATGTTATTTTTTGATATTTTCCAATCTATTCTATTTCATTAAAAAAGTAAGGTGGCCGGGCGCAGTGGCTCACTCCTGTAATCCCAGCACTTTGGGAGGCCGAGGTGGGTGGATCGCCTGAGGTCAGGAGTTCAAGACCAGCCAGGCCAACATGGTGAAACCCCGTCTCTACAAAAATACACACAAAAAAATTATCTGGGAGTGGTGGCAGGTGCCTGTAATCCCAGCTATTCGGGAGGCTGAGGCAGGAGAATCACTTGAACGCAGGAGGCGGAGGTTACAGTGAGCCGAGATCGTGCCACTGCACTCCAGCCTGGGCGACAGAGCAAGATTCTGTCTCAAAAAAAAGAAAAAAAAAATGCTGCTTATAACCTAGTAATTAATTTCAGGGTCTATTAATAGGTCATAACCATAGTTTTAAAAACATTAAATAACAGGAAGTTCATGCTTTTATACTGTATCATCCTATAAATTGAAATAACCCCCCAAAGGTGCTTATAAATATGAATTTAAGGAAATTAGTAAACTTATTAGGCAACTTATTGGTAAACGGTCTACCACTAATAATTTTAAAAATACTCTGTAAGCGTAAAGTGACAGCAAACCTGGGATATCACAGGTGTCCAAATACAAACAACCAGAGTCCGTTATCTTAAGTCTTCACCGAATTAGGGATTCAGCAGCAAAGAATGCTAAGTATTATTAACATATCACACATTCAGGATAATTGATAAAGTATGTCCAGCATCAATTAGGAGATTTTAAGAGCAATCTTCCTTCTTAAAGAATCAATATGTGAAACTTGATATTAAAATAAATACACAGTAAAGTGAACATTTGCCTGAATGCTGGAATGTCTTCTAAATCTCTAAACCCATTTCCCTCTCCTCCCTAATGAGGACTGTAAAAGCAAACCTCATTTGTAAGACCCAGGTCAAGAGCTACCTCTGTGAAGCTTTCACTGATAGTCTCATCTTTCCCTATCAAGTAGAGCTGACTGTGCTCCCTTTGTGGCCCACCGTACCCAGAATACTTCCATCATGGCGTCTCTGTTTACTCATCTATATGTCTGTCTTTCTCAGGAGACAGGCAGCCCCTCAAAACAGAAATTATATCTAATGTTTGTTGAATGAATTATATATAAGGAAGAAAGGAAAGTAGCAGAAATGACCATCTACAATGCCCCAGTTACATACTAGGCATTCTTTCATTCTTACTTTCTATAATCCTAAAAACATCCCAGTGACATAGGTGGTATTATAGTTATTTACAGATAGAAAAACTGGGACTCAGGGAGCTTAGCTGCTTTCCCCAAGGTAAAACTGTATTTGAACATAAGGTCTGGAATTAAATCTACATCTGCCTTACTTCTAAATTCCAGTTCTTTCTCTACCACAGCAGATATAATACATGAGAAATTTAATCGATTTTGGCTAAATTAAAAGTAAAGGATAAATTTAAAATTAAGATGTTTCATCCTATTTCTCCCTCTCTTGTGGACTATGACTCATCTTTCAATGGACTGAATCCAAGTAACTTTTAGTACCTGATACAGTATCAGGAAAAGAACAGTCTTTTGGAAAAAGATAAAACAATGAAGATGTGGGGATATTTTTTTCCTTTGAGAACAAAAGGAAAATTCCAAATTTACTACAAAGTTTAAATTCCAAAATTACTACAAAGTTTTAAGAACAATTAACAAGAAAGTTCCTAATCAACGTTATTAAATTCACCAATTTTGGTAAACTGTATAAAAATTCACTATTCTAAGGAAAAGAATGTTAGCAAATGCACTTACATAAAGAGACATTATAAAATTAAAAATATTAAAAGTACTTACCCCATAAATATATACACCTACTATGGACCCACAAAAATTAAAAATTAAAACTATATATATATAATATATATATAGCATTTACTATTCCTTTACGTTTATCCATTTTAAAACTAATATTTGATCAAAATTCACTAACAAATCGAATACACACAAAACTACATAAAAGACATTTGTTACACAGAGTTCATCCAGTTCATCCCATGCACACCTCATCAATTCACAAATATATAATTCACATCTATTTTTTCCTATTTCATAAAGATAAGAAAAATCCTTTACTGTAACAATTAATGATATAATTTTGATTTTCTGGTTTTCAATTTTAATTCTGTGAATCAGATTTCAAGAATACATATGCAACTTGAACCTTTCCTTATCAAATAAGAAGTATATACACAAATCTCACATGCTGGAAAGAAAAAAAATGACAGGATTTGTTACCTATGAGAAACACACTATATTTCTTCGTGTTTGTTTGTTTTTTTAACTTTCAAAATATTGTTAAAGAATACAAATCACTTTTGAAATAAAAAATCCATATTGGCCAGGCCTGGTGGCTCACACCTGTAATCCCAGCACAGGGATTGGGAGGCTGAGGCGGGTAGATCACTTGAGGTCAGGAATTCGATACCAGCCTGGCCAATATAGTGAAACCTCATCTCTACTAAAATTACAAAAAAATTAGCCAGGCCTGGTGGTGGGCGCCTATAATCCTAGCTACTTGGGAGGCTGAGGCAGGAGAATTGCTTGAACCAGGGAGGCAGAGGTTGCAGTGAGCAGAGATCACACCACTGCACTCCAGGCTGGGAGACAGAGTGAGGCTCCATCTCCCAAAAAAAAAAAAAAAAAAAAAAAAAAAAAAAAAAAGCCATACTCTAAAAACATGTATTTCAAATGCATAAACATGTACAAACAAATGCATGAACAAAACTGCTGCTTACAGAACTCTATATGAATATTTAATGCACATTTATTCAACAAATACTATTTATGTATAAAGAATACCATACCAGTTAAGCAAATAGTAAATTCTCTCTCTCTCTCTACACACACACACACACACACATCTTTTTTTTTTTTGAGATGGAGTTTCGCTCTTGTTGCCCAGGCTGGAGTGCAACGGCGCGATCTTGGCTCACTGCAACCTCCACCTCCCGAGTTCAAGAGATTCTCCTGCCTCAGCCTCCCGAGTAGCTGGTATTACAGGGATGTGCCACCACACCTGGCTAATTTTTGTATTTTTAGTAGAGATGGGGTCTCTCCATGTTGGTCAGGCTGGTCTTGAACTCCCAACCCCGGGTGATCTGCCCGCCTCAGCCTCCCAAAGTGCTGGGATTACAGGTGTGAGCCACCGTGCCTGGCCAATATGGCTTTTTTATTTCAAAAGTGATTTGTATTCTTTAACAATATTTTGAAAGTTAAAAAAACTTTTTTAACGGCCGGCCAGTAAACCCAATATTGTAAAACAACATTTTCATAAATAATTTCGACTAAAAATACAGACTACCTGAAATGAGCAAAGACATCAAGAGTAAACATGGTCATGTACCTGCTTATATGCTGTGATACACGATGAACTACAAAACTTCTTAGACTGTCCCTCTATCTGAAGCATGTGGCATTGTCCTGACCCACTGTAACAGTAACCCCCACAGTTCTCACAACAGTTCATGGTGAGGTTGTTAGCAGAACGAAACTTAGAGAAGCAGGCATCACTGCAAAGTTTATGGACCACATTCTGGTAATTAACTTCATGTCGAATCTAGAAATTAAAAAACAGCAACACAAAAACAAGGAGCAGAGACCATCAAAAGCTGTTCTTTAAGCACGAACAATTAGACTCCTGCCCCAATCAAGGAAAATGGTAACTTACAACAGCATTCTTCTGACACATGCTGCATTTGGTTGAAATACTATTTGTATTTATAGTAACAATTGGTTTTTTTTTCAGTTCATATGTTGACAAACATGACTGACTGCAAAAATCTTTACTAGTGGTAGTATTTTCAAACTGGGCACTGATCACATCCTTTGGATTTAAAATGTCTCTAAAAATAAGAAAAAAAAAATAACATAAGCCATAGTGTAATTCATTTGTTTTTCCTTTCTGTGAGCTAAAATAACTAAATAAAACAGAGGCAATTATACTGTAGGGAAATAACACTGGAATTTAAGTTTAAAAACTTGAATTTTCTGAGAGACACTTAAAAATTGCTTTGATCCTTAAATTCTTTTCTATGAAGTGGAATACAGCACCTACTTCATAGAACTGTTATGAGAATAGTATGTTTCAAAGACTAAAAGGAAAACATCAAATGATTAGCATTCATTATCTCTACAGGAGGGATTATAAGAGATTTTTATTTTCTTTTCTAGAATTATCTAGATTTTCAAAATATTCTTTAAAAAATACTCTATTACACTTGTCAAAAATTAGTATCTTTTAAAAGTAAACTTATATTTTACACTACACAGTGCATATTCTAGCACAGCTATGTAACATTACCATATCTAAATAATTTAATTTCTAAGCATTAGTAACAAAGGCAATGAAGATTAAAACCCTAATCATTAAGGTTCCTTATCACTCCAACCCTAATCCCACCAAACCACTCATTTTATAGTAGTTTACCAGATAGTTCAAGTGAAAACCATATTAAAAACCAATTTTTCAAACTGGTGAAATTTTCTAATCAATGTCTCTCTCCCATGAGTATACATCCACATAATAGTTAATAAACTGTTTTATACTCATGCTTGTATCTTAAAGAGATTACACTAATAGGGTACTTTTAAAGAAAAGATTACAGGCATACCTTGTTTTATTGTGCTTCACAGATACTGCACTTTTTAACAAATACAAGGCTTGCAGCAACCCTGCCTTACACAAGTCTATCAGTGCCATTTTTCAACAGCATTTGCCCACTTCATGTCTCTGCATTATATTTTGGTAATTCTCCCAGTATTTCAAATGTTTTTGTTATTATTATAATGTTTTTCTGTGATCAGTGAACACTGATGTTACTACTGTAATTGTTTTGGGGAGTAACCATGAACCATGGCAATGTAAGATAGCAAACTTAATTGAAAAATGTGTGTGTTCTGACTGCTCCATTGACCAGCCACTTCTGTATGTCCCCTACTCCTCAGGCCTCCCTATTCCCTGAGGCACAACAATATTGAAGGCAGGCCAATGAATAACCTCACAATGGCCTCTAAGTGTTCAACAAAAGGAATAGTCCCACATTTCTCACTATAAATCAAAAGCTAGAAATGATTGTGCTTAGTGAGGAAGGCATGTGGAAAGCTAGACCTCTTGTGCCAAACACTTAACCACATGGTAAATGCAAAGGAAAAGTTCTTGAAAGACTAAGAAGGTTACTCCAGTGAACGACATGAATGATAAGAAAGTGCTTGGCCGGGCGTGGTGGCTCACGCCTCTAATACCAACAATCTGGGAGGCCGAGGCGGGCACATCAACTGGGATCAGGAGTTGGAGACCAGCTTGGCCAATATGGCGAAACCACATCTCTACTAAAAAATGCAAAAATTAGGCAGGGCTCAGTGGCTCATACCTGTAATCCCAGCACTTTGGGAGGCCAAGGTGGGTGGGTCACGAGGCCAAGAGATCGAGACCATCCTGGCCAACACGGTGAAACCCCATCTCTATTAAACATACAAAAATTAACTAGGTGTGGTGGCGCGTGACTGTAGTCCCAACTACTCGGGAGGCTTAGGCAGGAGAATTGCTTGAACCCTGGAGGCGGAGGCTGCAGTGACCTGAGATTGCGCCACTGCACTCAAGCCTGGGTAACAGAGAGACACTCCGTCTCAAAACAGTAACAATGAAAAAAAGAAAGTGCAACAGTCTTACTGCTGATGTGGAGAAAAGTTACAGTGCTCTAGATAGATCAAACCAGCTACAACATTTCCTTAAGCCAAAGCCTAATCCAGAGCAAGGCCCTATGGCTCTCTTGAATTCTAGGAAGACTGAGGTAAAGAAGCTGCAGAAGTTTAGAGCTAGCAGAGGTTAGCTCATACGGTTTAACAAAAGAAGCTAGCTCTGGAACATCAAAATACAAGGTGAAACAGCAAGTGCTGATGAAGAAGCTGTAGCAAGTTATCAAGAATATCTAGCTAAGACAACCTATGATGGTGGCTACACTAAATAAGATTTTCAATGTAGAAGAAACAGTCTTCTATTGAAAAACGATGCCATCTAGGATTTTCATAGCCAGAGAGAAGTCAATGCCTGGCTTCAAAGGACAGGCTGACTCTCTTGTTAGGGGCTAACGTAGCTGGTGACTTCAAGTAGAAGCCAACGCTCATTTACCTTTCAAAAATCCTAGGACACTTAAAATATTCCTTTCAAAATATTACTGCTCATTGACAATACATCTAGCCACTGTGGAGTTCTGATGGAAATGTATAAGAGGTTAATGTTATTTTCATACCTGCTTACCCAGTATCTATTCTGCAGCCCGTGGATCAAGGAGTAATTTCAATTTTTGCAACTCATTATTTAAGAAATACATTTCCTAAGGCTACAGCTGCCATAGATGGTGATTCCTATAATGGATCTGGCCAAAGAAAATGAAAAAGCTTCTGGAAAGGATTCACCATTCCAGATGACATTAAGAACATTCATGATTTATGAGAGGAAATCCAAATATCATCATTAATAGGAGCTTGGAAGTAGGTAACTTCAATCCTCACAGATGACTCTGAGGAGTTTGAGACTTCTGTGGAGGAAATAATTACAAATGTGGGAGAAACAGTAAGAGAACTAGAGTGCAGCCTGAAGATGCGACTGAATTGCTGCAATCTCATGATAAAACTTGAACAGATGAGGAGTTGCTTCCAATGGATCAGCAAGGAAAGTAATTTCTTGTCATGGAATTTACTCCTGGTGCAGATGCTGTGAACTTTGGTTAAACGACACCAAAGGATTTAAAGTATTACATAAACTTAGTTGATAAAGCAATGGTAGAGTCTGAGAATACTGATTCCAATTTGGAAAGTTCTTCTCTGGGTAAAATGCTATCAAACATTATTGCATGCCACAGAGAAATTTTTTGTGAAAGGAAGAGTCAACTGATGTGACAAACTTCATTGTTACCTTAAGAAATTGCCACAGCCACCAAAACCTTCAGCAACCATCACCCTGAATTAATCAGCAGCCATCAACATTGAAACAAGACTGTCCACTAGTATTAAGATTATGACTCACTGAAGGCTCACATGATTGTTAGCACTTGTTAGCAATACAGTCTTTTTAATTTAAAAATGTACATTGGTTTTTAAAGACTTAATGCTATTGCACACTTAACAGACTACAGTATAAACACAACTTTGATATGAACTGGGAAGCCAAAAAATTAGTATCACTCACTTTATTGAGATAATTGCTTTATTGAGCTATTTGCTTTATTGAGGTGGTCTGGAACCAAACCCTGAAAATCTCTAAAGTTGGCTGTACAAATATCTCTGCTTCAGTAAAATAGTAGATATAATGGGAAATCATTAGGAACACCTAATATTGTACTATAATACATAACTCCATACCTTGCCATCTTTCATATTTAGCAGCTCTAGACTCCTTTGCTTTTTGCATTTCCTGTTATTTTCAAAATTAGGTTTTACTGTATTTCATAGAGGGGTATTTAGTGAGAAGTTACATTGAGCCAGACATTAATGAAACGGTGAGTCAAAATATGGTCCCCATATGGGCCGGGCGCAGTGGCTCACACCTGTAATCCCAGCACTTTGGGAGGAGGAGGCGGGTGGATCACTTGAGGTCAGGAATTTGAGACTACCCTGGCCAACACGGCAAAACCCTGTCTCTACTATAAATACAAAAATTAGCCAGGCGTGGTGGCATGCGCCTGTAGTACCAGCTACTTGGGCGGCTGAGGCAAGAGAATCGCTTGAACCTGGGAGGTGGAAGTTGCAGTGAGCTCAGATTGCCCCACTGCCCTCCAGCCCGGGCAATGAGGCAAGACTCTATCTCAAAAAAGAGATATATATACTTAAGGAGCTCAGAGTTACTGTGACAAATAGACAAATATTTTATAAAATACTGTAACAGAAGCATTCTTAAAATAGTATAGGCCAGGTGCAGTGGCTCACGCCTGTAATCCCAGCACTTTGGGAGGCCGAGGCAGGCGGATCACCTGAGGTCAAGAGATCAAGACCATCCTGGCTAATACGGTGAAACCCCGTCTCTACTAAAAATACAAAAAAGTTAGCTGGGCATGGTGGTGTGTGCCTGTAGTCCCAGCTACTCAAGAGGCTGAGGCAGGAGAACAGCTTCAACCTGGAAGGCAGAGGTTGCAGTGAGCCAAGATCGCGCCACTGCACTCCAGCATGACGACAAAGCGAGACTCCATCTCAAAAAAAAAAAAAAAAAGTATAAATAATTTTTGGAGAAGACAGGAGTAATGTGCCATAAAAATATAAATGAAGAAACAATTATTTCAGACTACATGTAATGTGAAAGGCAACCCAAAGGGTGGTATTTTAGCTGGACCTTAAATAGGTGTTTTCTAGAAGGTTAAGGAGATAAGAATTGGCAACAGCATGGATCAAGGAAATGGAAGTATAAAATTAGGTATTTTTCACTGCTCTCACTATGCTTAGAGTCCAATGAGATTACATCTTATTGTGGTAGTGGATTGTATCTTATGACAGAATGAGAAGAAACAATCTCATTCCAGTTAGTGAAAATTCAGAAATGGTACAGACAATCTGCATGCTACTTCTTTGAATATCATTATACCAAGAATCTGATCTAACAGTATTAACAAAATTATCCTCCAAATTACCTCTTTTCTGAAGAATATAATTTTTTTTTTTTTTAAAGATAGGGTCCTGCTCCATCACCTAGGCTGAAGAGCAGGAGTGTGATCATAGCTCACTGCAGCCTCAAACTCCTGGACTCAAGAAATCCTCTCGCCTCATCCTCCCAAGCAGCTGGGCTTACAGGCATGTGGCACCACAGCTGGTTAATTTTTTAACTTTTTGTAGAGATGAGGTTTCATTGTGTTGCCCAGGCTGGTCTCGAAATCCTGGGCTCATGCAATCTTCCCACGTTGGCTTCCTAAAGTGCTGGGATTACAGGGATGAGCCACTGCTCTCAGCCAAGACAGATTTTTTAAGCCAAATTATTAGGTCCCTATTATTAAGGAAACCTAAAAATTAAATGGCAACCAAAATGTTTTCAGAGTTTAAGTTAAATTCAAGAGGCTAAGAGATATGACTACCAAAAATTAAGAAAAATAAAATTTATTCTGAATAGCTAATGAGCTTCTTCTAACCTAAGTGCTACTGCTATATTTCTATTGGTCTACAACAATAGCAGTAGTTATTAAGAGAGGAAATTTTTTCCATCTCTCCCTATTCAAATCAAATTGAAATCCTTCTTATGGGGAATGATTTCCAAATGAAACCTGTTTGACTATATAGACTATGTAGAGAAACAATGCACATGCCAAAATTAACCAGCTAGGTGACACAAGCAAATCTTTTAGCTTCTTTGAATTTAGCTTCCTTCTATTTTTGGCACATCCAACTCATCAGTTTTACAATCAGATAAATCAGAGTATACCAAACTGTTGTAAATCACCGTGTAAATAAGAGGGGATAAAAAGGAAGGAAAGGTAGTGTTGAACAGGAGATGAAAGAGTAGTTCAGGAAGTAAAATGAAATATAAGGAAAAACAAGGTTGACAATGGTTGAAGACTGAAGCAAAAAGAAAGTAAGTATTAGGTAAAATGAAAAGCATGAGAAAAGTAAGAAAGAAAATGAAGAAGAAAAGAAAAGGCTAAGGAGATAAGTAAGGAGTACCTGAAAGAACAGAAAGGGGTGAATGAAAAAGAGTAAGGAATTAAAAAAGGGTAAAAGAATAAGTGAATAAAAAGGTAGAACTGTAAAGAGTCAAGGGATGACAGGTTGAAGAAATGGAGAATTTGGATAATGGATAAACTAAACATGAGAAGAGAACATAATCTTAAAGAGCAATTGAATTACGTAAGATCAAGACATAGATAAAATGACACATAGGTAGAAATGACCTGTCTCTATATAAAGCTTAGGCAAACACCAGAGACCAGAGGCCAAAGAAACTTGATAAATCTAGATGAAAAGAGTAATATGTATGGACAAGAATAATAATTTTTTTAAATGAGAAAGAGGGCATATTTTAAAACTTATATGAGTTTTCCATAGCCATTTTGAAAATAACTGATAAATCTTTGAAAAAAAAAAAACTATGACTTTTTTTTAAACTTTTTTGAGACAGAGAAGTATGACTGACATTTTAGGGGCTGGGTCACTATACTGCCCAGGTTGAGTCTCAGACTCCTGGGCTCAAGCAATCCTCCCACCTCAGCCTCCTGAGTAGGTGGGACTACAAGTGCATGCCACCATGCCCAGCCTATGGTGATGATTATAAAAGGATAAATATCGCTGAAATTTTAAAGACTGTTGATCCCTAGAGTTTAAAGGACCATGAAGTTATTATATAAAATGATTTCATGACAAAATAAGAAACAAAAAACCCTATAAAAATTAAAATCTTAGAACTGATTTAAATCTTAGAATCCCATGATGAGTGCCGGGCATGGTGCGGTGGCTCACGCCTGTAATCCCAGCACTTTGGGAGGCCGAGGCGGGCGGATCATCTCAGGTCGGGAGTTTGAGACCAGCCTGACCAACATGGAGAAACCCCATCTCTACTAAAAATACAAAAAAATTAGCTGGGCGTAGTGGTGCATGCCTGTAATCCCAGCTACTTGGGAGGCTGAGGCAAGAGAATCGCTTGAACCCTGGAGGTGGAGGTTGCAGTGGGCCAACATTGTGCCACTGCACTCCAGTCTGGGCAACAAGAGCAAAACTCCATCTCAAAAAAAAAAAAAGAAAAAAAGAATCCCATGATGAATATACTGGAATACAGAAATTAGAGACAGGAGATATACCTAAGCACTCATTTTTAAAAGTATATTTTACAATTCAAGCAGTATAAAGTCTATTTTTACTAAATAATTTTACTACATAAGTTATAACTATAAAGTAGTTAAGTATAGCTTTTTTAAAAGTTAGGATCATTGGGCCAGGTGCGGTGGCTCACACCTGTAATCCCAGCACTTTGGGAGACCAAGGCAGGCGGATCACGAGGTCAGGAGATCGAGACCATCCTGGCTAACACGGTGAAACCCCGTCTCTACTAAAAATACAAAAAATTAGCAGTGTATGGTGGCGGGCGCCTGTAGTCCCAGCTACTTGGGAGGCTGAGGCAAGAGAATGGCATGAACCCGGGAGGCAGAGCTTGCAGTGAGCCGAGACTGCGCCACTGCACTCCAGGCTGGGCAACAGAGCGGCGAGACTCCGTCTCAAAAAAAAAAAAAAAGTTACGATCATTAATTCTCCCATTCAACAAATACTTATTAAGCATTTACTGTACTGGGTATACTAAAGTAGATACACAAAGTTCCTACCCTTGTGGAGGTTTGTGTGTGTGTGTGTGTGTGTGCAGAGATACATATTTATTTATACTGATATAAATTATATGTATTTACTATGTGTACAACATAATTTTTTCTTTTTTTTTTCTGAGATAGCGTCTCACTCTGTCGCCCAGGCTGGAGTGCAGTGGTGCACTCTTGGCTCACTGCAACCTCTACCTCCCAGGGTCAAGTGATTCTTGTGCCTCAGCCATCTGAGTAGCTGGGATTACAGGCATGTGCCACCAAGCCCAGCTAATTTTTTTTTTTTTTTTTGAGACGGACTCTCGCTCTGTCGCCCAGGCTGGAGTGCAGTGGCCGGATCTCAGCTCACTGCAAGCTCCGCCTCCTGGGTTTACGCCATTCTCCTGCCTCAGCCTCCCGAGTAGCTGAGACTACAGGCGCCCGCCACCACGCCCGGCTAGTTTTTTTTTTTGTATTTTTTGTATTTTTTAGTAGAGACGGGGTTTCACCGGGTTAGCCAGGATGGTCTCGATCTCCTGACCTCGTGATCCACCCGTCTCGGCCTCCCAAAGTGCTGGGATTACAGGCTTGAGCCACCGTGCCCGGCCAGCCCAGCTAATTTTTATATTTTTACCAGAGACGGAGGTTTCACCATGTTGGCCATGCTGGTCTTGAACTCCTGGCCTCTAGTGATCCACCTGCCTTAGCCTCCCAAAGTGCTGGGATTACAGGTGTAAGCCACCACACCCGGCCATGACATCATATTTTGAGGAACAGGCTGAGTATCCCTAATCCAGAAATCCAAAATGCTCCCAGTATCTGTAACTTTTTTAGCGCCAACATGATATTTAAAGGAAATGCTCATTGGAGCATTTCAAATTTCAGATTTTCAGATTAGAAATGCTCCATCAGTTAGTAGATATAATGCAAATATCCCAAAACCTTTTTAAAGATCCGAAATCTGAAACACCTCTGGTCCCAAGCATTTCAGGTAAGAGACACTCAACCTGTGTGTGTATGTGTGTATGTGTGTATGTGTGTCTGTGTGTCTATACACACACACTGCGATCCCTAAATCTAGCTAATTAATATTTGCATTCCCTCAGTTACTGTTTTTGTGGTGAGAACATTTTATATCCATTCTCACCATTTTTCAAGAATACAATTATCATTAACTGTAGTCACCATATTGTACAACAGACCTTCAATTCTTTATAACTAAAAAATTTCATATCCTTCAACCAAAATTCCCTGGCACCTTCCCCAACTACTTCCTCATGGTTTATGTTCTAATGAAACAAATTTAAAAAATAATAATCAAAATCTATCACTCAAAATAGCCCTGGGATAATAATTATTCTAACAATGACAACATAACTCAAAGATATATTTTTTAAATTCCCTTTTATAAATTCCTTCACAAAAGGCATTGAAAGTCACAAAAGCACCAATCTTATTTAATCAAATTTCATTTTTGAACAAAAATTGATATAAAATATCTTAATCTACACTTTAATCAATATACATGGGTTCTAAATGGCTTTTAGCCACACGTGAACAGTAAATAAGCACTCAGGAGATAAAAATTGATAGCACAGAAGCTATTCAAAAGAATGTGTAATTAACTTAAAAGTCCCAAAACAAAAAGTTGCAGAAGTTTCTATTGTTCTTTTAAATAGTGGCAATTTTACAATAAAAATAGAAATTCCAAAGAAAACTGAAGTCCAATCTACATTTGCATACATAAGTTACAATATATATTTAAGCTGCCTCAAATATAACCAAAATTTACTCTTTCAGTCATTTCAAAAAAATGAAGCATAAACGATGTGCATATAACTAACTTCCAGAAAAACTTCTAACCACATTTAAATTTCTTTTAAACATCTCTTAACTGAACTAGAAGGAGGAGTATCTTTTTTTCCTCTCCAGGCAGACAAAGTGCAGCATCTGTGTGAGGAACTATAAACACTACTGCCTAAAGTAATAAATGAATCATGGTTTGAGTAGCCTGATTATAGAGTGTTTCAGAACAAGAGCATTATTCCTCTTTTTCTGACTTAAACTGTTTCTAACAATCACAAAATTAGTCAAAGTTATTTTGTATTCCTCAAATATATCAGGACGACCTTATTACAGTCATAAGGTCATATCCCTTTTTGTTATTAAACACTCCAATGGACACAATGAGGTAGTTCAGAGATATTGAGAAAATAAAAATATACACACTGGAAGCCATTTAAGGATAAGAAGAAAAGTATTAAATAAATTCAAATTACATAATAGGAAATATAACTTTAAATATTTGTTGGATTTAAATATCTATTGCCTATAGTTATAAGATAAAATACTGCTGTAATACAATATCCCTAAATGTGCACTTTTTGTTATATTAGGCACTTCAACTAACAAGGATGGGAGAGCTGGTTTCAAAAACAATACATAAAAGTAACATTATTGAAAGCTAAAAAACAAGTTGAGCACCTAGCACCTGGAAGACTGAAAAGCAACAACTGAAAGCAGACAGAAAATAATGTATTTCTCAAAAAAAAAAAAAAAAAAGGAGTAAATGTGGAATATCAAACGTAATACATGGGCTAAGAACAAAGTATGCTGAGAGAAAGGAAAGAAACAAAAAAGATAATTTAGAATTCTGCTATACTTTGAGCAACTTGAACAAGTTTTCTTGGTGAGAGGAGGCGGTGGGCGGGCAGGTGGAACTGTATATCCAGTGAGGCACAGTGTGGAGCAGAATAGCTGAGTAGACCCTTTCCTCTGATAAGCAGTTTGCCCCTTCTGGAGGATTTTTTTACAACCAGAACAGGAAACTCGAACAGCTGTGGCTGGAACTGAAGGAAGCATTTTATTCATGCCAGATGACGCCAGTGAGGGCTGAAAGCCAGTAGTCAACTGTGGAGCTTAAAAAAAAAAAAAAAAAAAAAAAAAAAAAAAAAATTGAAAGAAAAAAATGTTTTACTTTTTACCATGAATTTTAAGTAGACATTCTTTCTCTTCTAGAGCTAGTCTTGAAACCCAATAGTAATTATGCAATATACAATTTAAAGGCATCCTAAGTGGGTAGAGAGCTGCCTAGTTTATTAATACAAGCAGAATTTCTTCTCAATCATATTGGTCAGAATATACACAATCCATTTATTCAGGTCTGTTTCTTACCAAGAGGGCTGCCACTGACTGAAAACACAGCACTAATTTTCAGTTCCCCCTCTTGAGTTTTTTGCTGTTGGCCATGACTATACTCCTTTAAAGAAGAAAAAAATAAATAAATACATAGAGAAAAGAAGAAATACCTAAAGACATCCAGACATTCAAGACATTTTACTACCACTATAAAGAGGTGGAAAATGTTTAAAACATTAATAAGAAATAATAAAATACAAAACAGCAAGCAAACTATAATTAAATATGGGTATAATATGTATATGCTAGGAGTGTAAGAGGGAAAAAATGAAAGTAGTCTGTGACACTACTAAGTATTTATAAATTATTTTTGAAAAATCTTCTTTAATTTTATTAAAGTATTATAAGTTACTGTTTATTATAAAAGTAATACACAATCATTATAGAAAATTTAGATAAATAAAAATAAGAAAAAAAATCCAATCATATTTTAATCATCTCAAAACAACCACTGTTATTCTTTGGGTATATTTCTTTCCAGTCTTTTCCCCACCTCAATACAGAGGTTTTATTTCTTAATAAGTTGTAATTATACTAAATATACCACTCATAAACTGATTTTTTGCTCATTTGAATCATTTGAACTTTTGTGTATTAGTATGTTACTCCAAAATAACTTATAATGGCTAAATATACCAGTGTTTCCAAAACTGAAGTCCAAGAATCCCTGAGGTCTATGTAGTCTGAAAATTCTAAAAGAATGCTGTTTAAATTTTGTTTTTATTTCAATGATTTTTATGTGCACATACACATATTTTAAGTCATGGGTAACCACCATATAACTGAGTTCTACTACAACTTTTCAGTGCTGTTTGCTTTTTACAATTACAGGATTGCATTCTAAAATCATTACATAATAGATTTAACTTTTATTTTAATATATTGTTTATCATATTGAAACATGCAAAAACTCTGCAAGACCACTTATTCTTGGAATTCTGGATTATCTCAGATATATTTCCTTTTTTGTGGTGGGGAGGTGTCGGCACATTACTCAAGTTTGAGACATACAAATATATATTATTCAAGAAACATAACACATTACACAGAGATGTGACTAGGATGAGGTGAGTGAGGCACATGCCTCAGGTACAAAATTAAGGGGGCACCAAAAACCTCAGTAATCAAGATAATATTTTAACACAGTATTTTTAAAAATCAAATTTATGCAAGGTCCATGATGAGCAAAATATCAAAATTTTAAAGAAATACCAAATCAATATTACTGATTTTTTTCCTTCTGCCTCAGGCTCCAATGGCCCCACATGGCACTGAGATTATATAACCACAATACAATGTTGGTCCACTTAATGTTTCCCCATATTCAGTACAATGAGCAATGCCACGATGAATATCTTTGTGAATATTCATACTCCCGTATTTAGGATTATCTCCCAAGGAAAGAATTCCTAAAGTGGAACTACTAGGTAAACAGGTACATAGTAAAGGTTCTTGATACATAATGACAGATTGTTTTCCTCCCCCAAAAATGTTCTTAATTATATTTACTCCAGTAATTTATGAAAAAACATCATTTAAAAGTATTTTCCCAGTTTGTTTCAATTTGCAGCTATTTTTAAATGTTCATTTACAAAAAGTACATTATAATGGAACAGTATTAACTCTCAGTAGCATTTGTTATCAACATTTCCTCAATGTGTATTTTTAGTTAAAATTTTATATATTTATTTCCATTTTTATGTCAAAAATATCTGACAGTCTTTACCTTTGTGATTTCTTCTATCTCTTACAAAGTTTTATTTCCACATTAAAAGAATAAGAAAATAGTTTCATTTTTATAATAATACAGTTCTTTAATCCAGGGGTCAGCATACTTCATCTGTAAGGGGCCAGATAGCAAATACTTTTGACTTTGCAGGCCATATGGTCTCTGTCCCAACTACTCAACTCTCCTCTGACGGAGTAAAAGCACCCAGATAATATGTAAATGAATGAATGTGGCAATGTTCAAATAAAACTTTATTTATAAAAGCAGTGGGTGGAAAAACAAAAAAATGGGGGGGGGGGCTGGATTTGGCCCACCACTAATAATTTGCCAACCCCTGCTTTATTCCATTTGGAATTTACTCATTTTGATGTATAATGAACTTTTTTTTTCTTTTTTTCGAGACAGAGTTTCGCTCTGTTACCTAGGCTAGCTCAACCTCGGCTCACTGCAACCTCTCCTCCCGGGTTCAAGTGATTCTCCTGCCTCAGCCTCACAAGTAGCTGAGATTACAGGCACCTGCCACCACGCCCAGCTAATTTTTGTATTTTTAGTAGAGACGGAGTTTCACCATGTTGGCCAGGCTGGTCTTGAACTCCTGACCTCAAGTGATCTACCCACCTCAGTCTCCCAAAGTTCTGGGATTACAGGCGTAAGCCACCATGCCCACCCCTTTTTCTTTCTCTAAACAGTGAATTCCTTTCATTTGCCATTGATAAATATATCAAATTCTTAAAAAATAATGTCTGTTTTTGGGCTATCTCTTCTACATCATTTTCAGTCTGACTAATCTTATCACATCATGCTATCCTAATGAAACTAACTGTAGAATGTTTATGGCCAGGTGTGGTGGCTCACACCTGTAATCCCAGCACTCTGGGAGGCCGAGGTCGGCGGATCACCTGAGGTTAGGAGTCTGAGACCAGCCTGGCCAACACAGTGAAACCCTATTTCTACTAAAATTACAGAAATTAGCGGGACATGGCGCACGCCTGTAATCCCAGTTACTCAGGAGGCTGAGGCAGGAGAATCACTTGAATCCAGGGCTGGGGTAGGGCAGAGGTTGCAGCGAGCCCATATTGCACCATTGCACTCCAGCCTGGGCAACAAGAGTGAAACTCCGTCTTTTTTAAAAAAACAAAAACAGAAAAAGAAAAGAAAGAAATTAGTTGTATGATGTTCATCCATTTAACAGTGTTTGCCGCTCTCAACCTCTCCACCCATTTTTTAGAATATATGTGTAATAAGTGTGTATATGTGCATGCCTATTATTCTTCTACAAAACTTCATAACCTAACTTGATATTTTCATCAGAATTGCATCAAATCTGAATCTCAATTTTTTTTTGAGATGGAGTTTCACTATTGTCCCACAAGCTGGGGTGCAATGGCGTGATCTTAGCTCACTGCAGCCTCCACCTCCCAGGCTTGAGTGAGGCTCCTGCCTCAGCCTCCTGAGTAGCTGTGATTACAGGCGTGCACCACCACGCCCGGCTAATTTTTGTATTTTTTAGTAGAGACAGGGTTTCATCATGTTGGCCAGGCTGGTCTTGAACTCCTGACCTCAAGTGATTCACCTCCCTTGGCCTCCCAAATTGTTAGGATTACAGGCGTGAGCCACCACACCTGGCCTTAAATCTTAATTTAAAAATAACTGACATCTTCATATTTCTTACATTTAAAAAGATGGTTTCTTCATTATTTCAAGTTGTATTTGATGTAAGTACTGGTTGCTGCTGGGAATAGTGTATCTTTTTCATTATATCATCTAACTAGGAAGTTTATAGAAATATTGGTATAATTCAACTATGTACTCCACTAAATTTTCATGAATTCTATTAATTCTTTCATAAATATTCTTAATAGCAAGTGATAATTTTATTTCCCTTTTTCCATTATTTTTTCTTCTAATTTCTTTAACATGGATTGGAGTAAAAATCCAACAAGAGTTAAATAATAATGATGACATCCACAACTTGTATGCTTTTAGTAATATTAACAGAAGGTTTGCATCATTTTACTTGAACTTCAATAACTGTTACTGATCTGAAGTAGTAGTTCCTTATCATGATCAAGAAAAAAATCTACTGTAAGAAATAGTTGAATTACATGAGATGTCTTTTGGCATCTAATAAAGTGACTATTGCAGATACTCCTATTTGACCTGCTGATGAAATATATTACAAGATTTTCTAACATCAACTAATCATAACATTCCTTCATTATATAGTGTATTAAAGAAAATTTCCTTAAATATTTTTATTTTAATCTCAGAAAACTCCAGAAACAACCAATACTCATTGGCATACATTAACGGTCTCCAGTCAGCTCTCTTAGTCTCTGTGATGGCTATTGCAAACTTCTGCTGGATTCCTTTAGCCTTGAGTACATATTATTTATGTAATATAGTAAAATAGTATACATCTTAAGTACTATCTGTATGGTCCACAATGCCTTCAAGGCACAATCATGTTTGGTTTATGTTTGTATCCTCCCATGATCACTAATTTCACAAGTATTTGAAAAATCAATGACTAGCAAATAACTAATAAATATTTTCTGAGAAGTAAACATCTAATTGGTAACCCAAAAGCTTTCAGAAGCAGAAAAACACATGTCAAAACAAAACAAAACAAATCCTATACCAATACCTTTACCTTCTTAGTTTACTACAAATGAAGACCAATACTAATATCCCACGAAAGTATTTTAGAAATGAGTTAAGTTTCTATTGCCAAATTAACTCAACATGGCTAAAACAAAGCCCCAACATTTGAATTATCACATTTTCTTCCCAAAACTGTATGAATCACTATTATGACAATTAGCTCATTTGCTTTCCCATTTTAATTGAGTTCTTTCAATGAGAGACTACACATTAGCTCTCCCTCTATCATTATGAGCAAGAAGAAAAAGAAATCATGATTTTAATGTAGTATTTACTGAATGTACAGATTTTAGAACCTATAGAAAAGGGAAATGAGGAAAATCAAGTCTCTGGCTCTGTTTAAAGTATCGATTTTGAAACCTTCTCTAGGTATTTTAAAAATTAAACAACTTTTATTTACAGAAAGATTAGTACACTAAAAAAATAAATAAATACTTTGATTACGACCCCAGATTGACTCCTTCCTGGCCATGAGGCCTGAATAACTAAATCTCTGTATCTCTCAGCTCTCTGATCTACAAATGTTAACATCCTTTACTCTGGCCATCTTAAATAGGGTTGTTAGGAGAATTAAGCAACGCAGTACATGTAAAAGCATCTGTAACTATAAAAGTACAGAAAACATTATAGAAACATGCAATAGAATTAAAACAAAGAAATGAAACTGAGAGACCCAATGACATCATGCCAGTAATAGAGGCAGGAGGACAGACGATGACTGGCAAATCCAGAATATCATAACTGAAGAAATAACCAAGAGCAAATGGGTAGAGGAAGTTAAATACATATACACACGTCAGCACCTTGTTTATACAGGAAAGTAAAGAAATTAGGACCAAAATGAATTGTGTAAAAAAGAGAATTAGCAAGTGAGCTAAAAGCAAAACTACCTAAATTAAGCACAAAGAAAAGCCAAGGAAGTTTTGAAAAGGTGCCATAAACTAAAGCTATGATTTTATTGAACCACGAAAAAAGTTACTGGTAACTGGATGGTCAAAAGTAAACGCTGACCACAACTGTAAAATCTATCGGTATTTTACGAGAGGCTAATAGTACTTTTTTGAGACTAATAAAATAATACACTAGAGTTCCCTTTTCCAGTACATGGGAAATGAATAAAAGTAATAAGTTATGCAATATTGAAAGGCGATACTCGTCTAAAAGAAAGAGGGAAGGTGGAGAAGGGTGTGGAAAAGACAAGAAAAAGAAAAGAAGGAAAGAATCATGTATCTAGTTTAAAACATGAGAGCTGCTCTGGGGGGATTTCTAGAAGAATTATCAAAGGTCTGATCCTATAGGACTGGTATGGCTGATAACAAAAAGGACTCCTCAGGGAAAACCTAGCTCTATCCACTCACATACTGCAAGTGCCTTATTGTGGGGTCAGGGTAAAGAATGTTTTTGGATCTTATGCCCAGGACCTACTCACATTACTGCTTAACTCTCAAGTCCAATCAATCAGGGAGGGAGTCTTTGGGGAAGTTCTTCTCCATAATCATGATGAAACTTCATATTCATATTCAGTATCTTATAACACATTTTATAATTCTGAATAAGTATATAAAAATCTAAGTGTTTCTATCTGTTCCATCCTATTTATATTCTCTAGCCAATGGAACCTCTGACTGTTTTGAAAACAACAATACTAATAACCTTCTCAGTGTTCTCTACCCCTACTGTATTTGGTTTATTCTTCAAGTGCCTTTTTGTCCCAAGGGAGTGTCACATGGGTCAAGTACAAAAGAAAGAGATGATTTTGGTACCCTGCCAGCATACCCACATTGGGGCAGGAGAAGAGATACAAGATCTGCCCTTCATATAGACATGGTTGTAGTCTTCTGAAGGATATACTGCCACATGAACTTGCCCCAGGTGTTGAGACATCTATTTATCCCTAATTCTGTGCTCACAGAAGTTAGAGACAAGCCTGTGCAACTTACTCTACCAAAAAAAAAAAAAAAAATTATTATTTTTATTGTTTTTTTTTGAGATGGAGTCTCACTCTGTCATCCAGGCTGGAGGGCAGTGGCACAATCTCGACTCGCTGCAATCTCCACCTCCTGGGTTCAAGTGATTCGCCTCCCTCAGCCTCCGAAGTAGCTGGAATTACAGGCACCCACTACCATGCCTGGCTAATTTTCTGTATTTCTAGTAGAGATGAGATTTCACCAGGTTGGTCAGGGTGGTCTGGAACTCCTGACCTCAAGTGATTTGCTGGCTTCAGCCTGCAAAGTGCTGGGGTGACAGGCATGAGCCACCACTTCGGGCTCCTCTACCAAATTTTTTTTTAATTCGCCAGTGTAGTGGTACACGCCTGTGGTCCCAGCTACTTGAGAGGCTGAGCTGGGAGGTTCACTCCAGCCTGGGAGGTTGAGGCTGCAGTGAGCAGCGATTGCACCACTGCATTCCAGCCTGGGCAACAGAGCAAGACCTTGTCTCAAAAAAAAAAAAGAAAAGAAAAGAAAAGGAAAAAAAAGCAAAAAGAAAGAAAGAAAAGAAGAAGAAAGCACTTTCACAGAAGTCTGACAGTCTCAAACCCTCTAATACAAACAGAAAATAGGAAAATATAAGCTTCCCCCAGATTAAATGTCATTTCAGAAAAACAGCCAATTCATACCATCTGTACAAAACACAGATACCCTTAAATAATTGCTGCTATTGCACACTCGTCCCTTGGACCCCTTCTTGCACTTCAAAATGATTGCAGCATCTCATATAACTTTTTCCTTCTATTCCAACAATAGCAACATCATTAACTGCATGGATAGCTTAGCTGACTTCAGGACCTCACAGTTACAAGATCTCTATGATTTTATCTCCAGAGCAACCTTGAAATAGCAGAGTTCTACCTTCACTCTTATTACTCACAGATCTCAAACTTGGAATCACGTATCATTCATCAAAGCCTCCTTTACCTTCTATCCACTAATCCAATGAACTTGTTCTTCAATCAATTAACCCTTCCAAAGATGATCTGTCCATTAACCCCTCCTGAAAAATATTTAAATCCATATATAGCCTGTACTTCATTAGCATTAACTGCAAAAGGCTTACTATCCTACATAAACTTGATTGCATCACAAACCCATAAAAAACTACCATAAACCTTCAACCATATCTGCTGTATACTTCTCAAATCCTTGCACTAAAATGCATTGCAAAAATCACAGTGGTGTTAAGAAACACAGATGATTAAAAGCCTTAATTACTACTCAGGAAAAGTTTCATACAGCTCATTAATGCCTTATATGGTAATTCAAATTGCCTCAACCTTCTTTAAGTTACCTTTCACCCTGTCAACAAACTATTTCACTTCTTAAGCACTTCCTCTCTCAAATGAATAATTCAATGTGTGGAACAAAAAGAAGCGGGGGAAAAAAGGTGAAATGTTTACTTGAGCATTGTCAGGTTCATCTTTAATTTTGTCTAGTAGTCCCTGCTGTGGTGCCATTGCTTTGTCATACTCATCATCCAAAGGTTCTTCTTTAATTCTAATATTTGATGCAAAGGAATTCCCCAGTTCCGAACCAATGGATTCTTTATTGGCAAATGGGTAGCTGGAATCCTAAAACACAATATAAAGGATTAATAAATATTCAGATTTTAAAATGATTCCTCTTCAGGTTTAACACCCAAAGAAAAGCTCATTGGAAATGAAGAACTCTATGGATATTCATTAGCGTCCCTATGCCTAAAAGTAAATGTGTTATATGTCTAAATACCAAATACAAACAAAGACCCTAAGAGTTGAGGCTTTTTAGAATGTCTCCAATGATGACCTTACACAAATATTAAGCAAATTAAAAAAAAAAAAAAAATCAGTGCTCTACCTAATACATTGTTAGAATTTAGAAAGTGACATAAAGAAAACTTTGACACTTGTCACAGTTACAGCAATCTACATACACACTGAAAACTTACCCTAAAGTTTGTTTCTGGGGTTTGTGGTAAATGGGTATGTAATGTTTCTTCAACTTGATTAGCTATTGAAAGGAAAAAAAAACAAACAAACACATGTATATGAATAACAAATCTTATAAAGAGTGACCTAAAAAGCTATCATTTGATAATCACCTCTCTTTTCCAACAAAGATGCTCGTTAGAGTGAATTGGGTCCCAAAAACACCCAAAAGGTATTTTCACTCAAGTTCTGCACAATCTGGCCCCACCTAACTTTTAGCCTTACCCTACACTTTTTCCTTGCTCAAACCTAAAAAAAAACAATTATTTTTGCTCTGAAAATTACTTGTGTTTGTTCTCCCCCATTTCTACTTACTCTGTTCCAAGCTCCCTCTATCCTAATCTTTATAGTTTTCCAGACTCAGCTCAGTTAAAAATTCACCTCTCCTCTATAAAACCCTCCCTGTTCAATAAGTTAAAAATCATCTCTCTTCTAGGAATCCCTAAAACACACTGTTTCAGTTATTTGAAAGACATCTTCTTGAACTGCCTTACGACAAACTCTTCTACCATTGTCTTTAACTGTAAATTAAATCTTATGCTATTCCACTGGACATTGGCACTTCTACTGCCAGACTTGTCTTGTCCATTCTACTACTAGACATTATGTTCCTTGAGAAACATGACTGTCATACCCCAAGAAGGGATATTGGAAATACATACTGAATTATAGAGAAAAATATAGTATATCCTCGCACAGCCTTGTACATACTCAAAAGCTGTCTTTTTAACGATCCTGGTTTGTTCTTTCTACCATACATTTCCTAGCATTGTTAGAAGAAATACAAGGACTGGTATAGAATACTCCCTTTCCTTCACAGCTATTGAATATTTATTGAATAATTACTATTTTACTACACTAGGTTAGGCCCCAAGAATACAAAGATGAGTAAGATAAAATCTGGCCCTCAACTCCTACACTAGTAGGTAAGGTAAAACAAATACAGAACTATAATACTGTGTGATAAGTACTATAAATAATGAGGCATGAAAACGCTGTGGAAATATAGATAAGGAAATAATTCATTCTTGATGTGGAGCAGTTAGAATGATGACAGAGTAGAAGAGGTTTATGAGTTAGGCATTGTTGGATAAGAAGTACTTTCACAAGCAAATATACAGAGAGAAAATGACATGCAGCCAAATGGAATAGCAGGAGGAAACGAAGGCATAGAAGGAAATATATGATATATTCAAGAATGTTAACTACAGCTAAAGTATAGGGTACACCGGGCAAAGAGGCTCAGGAGAAACCTCAAGAAACTTCTAAAACATAAATTAGAAATTTTTTTTTTAAATAAACCTCCCTTTCAGATAGAGGTGAGAGTTTATAAACAAAAAATTAAATTAAATTTAAAAAATAAAATAAAAACTCCCTAATTTGGACTAAGTGGTGAGACAGCAGTTTGAATTAGTGCTTACAGCACAAAGAAGTTAAATCCAACTTCAGGTTCCAATGTTCAACCAAAGAAAATGAACAGGTGATTCAAGTATCTTGCCTTTCTCATCAAAACATTGCAACCAGGGGAGGGAGAAATGAGGTTTAGAGCTATTTTCAACCATTTATACCATTACCAAAAGTTACTGGGAGAAATTCAGTCACTCTGCAAAGAACAAGGACAAAAGAAAAATGACAAGCTTACAATGAATTTAACCGTTCATACTTCACTTAACATCAAAAGTAATAAAAGCTATATATTATGATCAGTAATTTTTAATTGTGTTTTATGGTTCTAATTCCAACAATTATTACCTGCTTTATCAAAAAAACTGCTTTTCAACCTTGAATCCAAATCTTTATGGGGTTTATCCAACCGTTTTTCACGTTCATAAGTTAGGTCTCTATTTTTCTCCTTTCCAGAAAATGTCTCTTTGCTGTTTTCTCTTACTAGACTAAAATCTTTCCGTATTGATTTAAAGACAGAAACCTGATCAAACTGTTTAGGAAAGTCTTTTTTTAACTTATTTTGAATTTGTATTTCATTTTCATTGTCTGATTCATGCTGTGTGACTCTTCTCTCTACTTCCAAGCTATCATCAGTATGAATTGAAGACACAAGATTGTCCTTTGAACTAAAATCCTGTTCATCCTCATTGTCACTACCAACGACTGGAATTCCTGCAAGATCCCCAGAGTTCAAAAAATAATCATCTTCATCCAGCAATGAATTTTCAGATCCTGTTTGATTCGGCATTCCATAAGACATGCTGTCAAGGGTAGGAGTTAAGTTGTGGTCTATATCTTCAGACATTTCTGTATCCATGATACCACCACCTTAAAAAGTAAAATACTGTTTAGACAAACGATAGTGCTAAAGACCACAATGATAAGGTCAGTTTGGTATTTAACCAAATAAATAATTTTTCAAACATAATACAGATATTACCATAGTATTCATTTAACACTTTGATATGGGTGTGACAGATATGACTATTCTTATCTGACAGTTAAGGAAACGAGGAGCCAAAACTTGAGAAACTACTTCAGGTTAGAAAAGAAAGCTGCGTGATACAGAGAAAAGAGCACCAACTTCAGAATGAGACATATCCATGTTGAAATCAAAGCATGATCCTGAAAATCGATGTAATCCTGAAAAGTAAACTCTCAGAGTCTATCTATACAACAGCATAATACTCACCTTGGAGATTAATTTGTGGTGAGGATTAGTGATAGTATGTATAAAAGACCTACTAACACAATGACTGACAAATAGAAGGGAATATAAAATGGTAATTATAATTATTATGGCGATTATTCAGGTAAAACTCAGATCAGCACTCAGGTCCTTTGGTCTGAGTCCCATTTTCTCTGCACTAACACTAACAAATACTTATGGCAGTTAATATTTAAACATAAAAATAAATTTTCTCCAACCTAGAATAAAAAATTATTTACTGTTCAAAACTACTAATATATACTAATCTCTCCCATTCCAAAACAAAACAAAGCAACTCCCTAGCCCTAAAATGCCCTCATTCATCTTCCCTTCACAAACTTGTAGCAAAAAAATTCTACATAGTTTGCTTCTACTTCACCTCTATCCATTAACCCTTTGAGCTTAATACAATCAGCTCCCAACTTTCCACTGGAACTTTTCTCATTAACATCATCAATGATCTCCCAATGCTCAAAGCGAATTGACTTTTTTCAATTCCTAAGTGGCATATCCCTCATGGATAAAATTCCTTTGGATTCTTTGGTACTCTTACTTCTTCTTACTTTCCTTAATTGCCTTATTAATTTATTTTATACTCCTCTTCTTCTGTTCACATGACTTCAATATTAGTTTTTCTGCAAGATTCCCATTCTCTTTACTTTTACACTCAGACTGAGCTATTCTGTTCACCTCCATAACACTTACCTTTGCTACTGACTTCCTAAGCACTTAAGCTTAGACCTTTCTTCCAAGATTTCGGATGTCTACATTCAACTAGCTCCTACACCTTCTCCAACTTAGCATCTCTAAAATCAAAACTCATCATGTTCCCTCCCATTCCAAGCACATGCTTCTTATATTTCCCTCAGATGGTTAACAGATTCACCAAACCAGCAGGTGCTCAAAATTTCCCCCTGGACAAATTCTGTCAACTTTACTTCTTATCTCCCTCAAATCCATCTTTTCCACTTAGCACCTAGATCTAATACTCCACATCTCCTGCTGGATTCTACAATACTTTCAAAGGTATAATTCAATCCACATGTATACTCAGGAAGCAACCATACCCTTATAAACTCTATGCCCAGACCACATTTAATTGGTCCATTAGCAAACAAACTGGAACTGATAAAAACAGAGTGAGGCGAAGACTAAAAATATTAGTGGCATTAGCATCCTTGCTCTGATTTGTTCCTGAAGCCCAGTTACATCCTTCATGTGGCTGGTTCTTCAACCCTTCTCTGGATGCCATAAATCCCATAAATTCCTCTTAAGTTGATTTGAGTTGGATTATCTGTAATCAGGTTCCAACTGATACAGAATCCAAAGGAAAGCTTTCCTGGGCCAGTCACAGTGGCTCACACCTATAATCTTAGCACTTTGGGAGGCTGAGGCCAGAGGACTGTTTGAGGCCAGGAGTTCAAGACCAGCCTGGGCAACATAGCAAAAGCCCATCTCTACAAAAAAAAATTTTTTTTTGTAATCAGCCAGGTGTAGTGGTACACACATGCAGTCCTAGCTACTCAGGAGGCTGAGAAAGGAGGATCATTTGAACCCAAGAGTTTGAGGCTACAGCAAGCTATAATTGTGCCACTGCACTCCAGCCTGGGTGATGTGACAGGGCAACCCTCTGCTTCTTTCTTTTTTTTTTTTTCTGAGCTTTGCTCAGGTTGCTCTCTTCCTTAATGATACCAGAATTACCTTTCCAAAATATAAGTCATTTCACATTACACCCTCCCTTGAGATTCTTCAATAGCTCCCCACTGCCTGAAGTATTCATTCATTCAGTACACATTTATTAGGAAACCACTCTGTGGTAGGTATTGTGCTAGGTTCTAGGGATAAAATGATGAAAGAGAGGTATGACTCTTCCTCCTCACAGAGCTAGAAAAAATAAACAGAAAATTAGAAACAGTATGAGGGTAAATAAATAATTATTTGAGTTCATAATGTCAAAGGGAAGGAGAGAAAAGTTTGTTTATATCACAAGAACGTTTGCTAATAAACACAGAGGCAATAAGATTTGGAAAAATTGTTTATACTTTCTAAAATAATCAAATGAGAAAACAGATAGTAAAACAGATGCTAAAATTTTATGAGATATATGCTGAAGAACTTATAGGTGAGTCATCTCAACGTTTCATCATAAGTAGCTGACCACATAGCATGTGCTCTGTAATTTTTCATGAATGAAAAATTAGGCATTTTATATAGTCAGAACATTGAGTTCTACAGTACATGAGAAGTCAATACTAAGTAGTAATATTGTAAGCAACTTTCCATATCACTACATTTACTTATTTAGTTAGTTGGTTCATTTTTTGGGACAGGATCTGGCTCTGTCACCCAGGCTGGCGTGCAGTGGCATGATCTCAGCTTATTACAACCTCCACCTTGGGACTCAAGCAATCCTCCCACCTCAGCCTCGAGTAGCTGGGATTACAGGCGCACGCCACCACATCCAGCTAATCTTTGTATTTTTTGTAGAGACTCAGTTTGGTCTTGAACTCCTGAGCTCAAGCAATCTGCCCACCTCAGTCTGCCAAACTGCTGGGATTACAGGCATGAGCCACTGCACCCAGCCCCTTATTTAAATTCAGCCCCTTATTTAAATTCAGGATATAGTATTTGAAGAAAAGGGTAGTCATATCGAAAAATGAGATCCCTAACTCACATCAAAAAAATTTTACACATGTATCTAAGTTTAGGCATAAAGAAATACAACAGTAATATTAAATATAAACTATGGAAGAATTATTTTAACAATATTAAAGAAACAATAGAAGAATTATTTTTGAGTCACAGAGACAAGCCTTTCTAATAATGACCAAAAAAAATCCAGAATAAAAGATCAAGTTATAAATAAAAATATAAAAGACCAAATGTGACTTTAAAACTGGCTAGAGATGAGAAAACACAAACCAAATCAAAAAGATAAAAAGATAAACTGATTTAAAAGGTTTTATTTCCCCGGGAAAACACAAACCAAATCAAAAAGATAAAAAGATAAACTGATTTAAAAGGTTTTATTTCCCCGGGCACGGTGGCTCACGCCTGTCATCCCAGCACTTTGGGAGGCCGAGGCAGGCAGATCACAAGGTCAGGACTTCGAGGTCAGCCTGACCAACATGATGAAACCCCGTCTCTACTAAACATACAAAAATTAGCCAGGTGTGGTGACGCGCGCCTGTAATCCCAGCTACTCAGGAGGCTGAGGCAGGAGTATCGCTTGAACCAGGGAGGCAGAGGTTGTAGTGAGCCAAGATCGCGCTACTGCACTCCAGCCTGGGCGACAGAGTGAGACTCCGTCTTAAAAAAAAAAGAAGTTTTTATTTCATTTTATATCACAAAGGGTAATTTCCTTAAAAGATAAAGATAGTACCTATAGTTCAGTAAAGATACAAATAACCAAATACATATATAAAAGCAAAGGGCTCAAACAAACTTTTCAGAGAGAGTAAAACACTAAGGTTCAACAAGAGAAATGCAGGCAGATAAAACAATGAGATACCATGTTCACACAGCAAGTTAGTAATAACAAAAAGTTTTGATAAAAGTCTTGCAGCTGGCCGGGCGCGGTGGCTCATGCCTGTAATCCCAGCACTTTGGGAGGCCAAGGCAGGTGGATCATGAGGTCAGGAGATCGAGACCATCTTGGCTAACACGATGAAACCTCGTCTCTATTAAAAATACAAAAAAAATTAGCTGGGTGCGGTGGTGGGCACCTGTAGTCCCAGCTACTCGGGAGGCTGAGGCAGAAGAATGGCGTGAACCTGAGACACGGAGATTGCAGTGAGCCGAGATCGCTCCACTGCACTCCAGTCTGGGCGACAGAGCTAGACTCTGTCTCCAAAAAAAAAAAAAAGAAAAAAAAAAAGTCTCGCAGCTATGCTATAGGCCAAAATTGGGAAACTACGGCCCAAGACTAAAATACATACAAAGAAAAGTTTTTGACAGAAAGCATATGTAGACTGCAAAGTTCAAAATATTTACCATCTGGCCCTTAACAGAAAAACGTTTGCCTACTCCTGCAGTCAAATACTACCGGTAGGAATGCAAACTGGTACAAAACTAATAAAGAGCAATTAAGTAATATTTTTGATACTCTGAATACACAGAACTCTTGACCCAACAATTCAACTTTTTTTTTTTTTTTTTTTTGAGACAAAGTTTCACTCTGTCACCCAGGTTGGAATGCAGTGGTGCCATCTTGGCTTACCGCAACCTCCGCCTCCTGGGTTCAAGCGATTCTCCTGTCTCAGCCTCCTGAGTAGCTGGTATTATAGGCACCTGCCACCATGCCCGGCTAATTTTTTTTATTTTTAGTAGAGACAAGGTTTCACCATGTTGGCCAGGCTGGTCTCGAACTCCTGACCTCAGGTGATCCACCCGCCTTGGCCTCCCAAAGTGCTGGGATTATAGGCGTTAGACACCATGCCCAGCCCAACAATTCAACTTTTACAAATTCATCCTGCAAATATAATCTCACAAGAGAGTGATGAAAAAGAGCATTTATAGCAGAAAAAGACTGAAAATAGCATATGTGTTCATCAGTGAGGCTAACTTAATTATAGCATAACACACCTCTAATGGAATATTATATAGCTGTTAAACAGAATGAGGTAGCTTTATGAATTCCCAAGATCTGTTAAGTGAAAAAAATTTTTTAAATCTTTGAAATGCACTGGAGATTTACAGCTTTCTCAGAGATGTCAATTTCTTTCTTCCTTTTTCTTTCCCTTCCTTTTCCCTTCCTTTTTCCTTCCTTCCTTCTTCCTTCCTTTTCCCTCCCTCCCTCCCTCCCTCCCTCCCTCCCTCCCTCCTTCCTTCCTTCCTTCCTTCCTTCCTTCCTTCCTTCCAGAATCTTGCTGTCACCCAGGCTGGAGTGCAGTGGCATGATCACGGCTCACTGCAGTCTCAACCTCCTGGGCTCAGGTGATCCTCCCATCTCAGCCTCCCAAATAGCTGAGACCACAGATGTATGTCACCACATTCAGCTAATTCTTTTTTTATTTTTTGTGGAGACAGGAGTTTCACTACATTGCCCAGGCTGGTCTCAAACTCCTGGGCTGGAGCACTCTTTCTGTCTTGACCTCCCAAGGTTCTGGGATTACATGAGCCACAGAACCTGGCCTCAGAGATGTCAATTTCTAACAAAGCAACTGATTTGAATGAGCAATTTTGGTACTTACACAATAAATCTGTAGACAGCATAAAATCTTATGCAATTAAAATATAAGTACTAGTTACATTACTTAACTGAATCAGAATTCTTCTCATCCTTGTGATCCCTATAACCAAATAAAAGAAACAATTTCTGTTTCTCAGAGCTTATATCAAGAGAACAAAACAGAACACTATGATCACAGTAGCTGAAACACCTGAAAGCACAAATTTCTCATGGAAGATTTCTGGCTTTTAGACACTGTGATTATGCTTGGCGTATGTGAGAAAAAGCAAGGATGGTATGGCTGGAATTGCATGTATGATAGGAAGAGTGATAAAAAAATGAGAAAAGAGAAACAGAGGACAGATCTATTAGGAAACTGCAAGCAATATGAAAAAATTGCAATGTATGTAAGTGTAAAAGGAAGTTGTTAGAAGACTCCACAGACAAATTAACATAATTTATGTTTTACAAGGATCATACATTTTACATATAGCTTCTGGGTACTATGAAGTGTTCAATGTTACAGGGAGCAGAAGAATGGAAGCAGGAAGACCACTTAGGACCACTTAGGAAGCTACAATAACCCAAGGAAAAACTGGTAGCTAAACCCAAGGTAATAATAATGGTGGATGTGAAGAATAGTAGTCAGATGTGGACATATTTTCAAGGTAGAGGCACTGCCTGATATGTACATGAGATGCTGGGTATGAAAGGAGTCAAGAACAACACAACAGTCATTTCTTAAGATAGGAACACTAAGGGAGGACCACACTGAAAGAGGGAGAATGAATAATTTGGTTTTGGGATGGTAGATTTTGATATCCTTCTTAAATCTTCAAATGGAGATATCAAGAAGGCAGTTGGATATATTAGCCTGTAATTAACAGAAGACTGGCCAAGTAATGAGACATAAATTTGGGACTCATCAATGAAGAGATGGTACTTAAAATTCATGAGACTAGATAAGATCACCTAGTGAGTTTATTTACTATAGATGGAAGACAGCTGAGAGTCCGGACATACTTCAGTACTGCAAAATCTGGTCGAAATGAAGGAGTCAGAAAAAGACACTAAGAAGAAACAGCTAATAGAGTAGGAGAAAAATGAGGAGACTGGTGTCATAGAAGCTAATGAAGAAAATAGGAGGGAGTGACTTAACCATAATGAATGCTGCTGAGATGACTGATAAAATGAAGACTGAGAACTTAACTTCTAACTTGACAACAGCTACATCAGTGGGAAAATGAGTATACAAGTCAGAGTGGAGTGATCCCAATAGAGATTGAGAGGAAATAACTTGAGAATCCTAGTATAAAATAATTCTTCAGAGGAACCGAAGGAACAGAGATAACTATTCAGAGGCCCTTTTTCACTTCAGAGGTTTTTTCACTTTGGCCACGTGTGTGTGTGTGCGCGTGTGTGCGCGCGCGTGCACGTGCGCACTAATTTTTAAATTATTTGTAGAGACAAGGTCTTGCTCTGTTGCTCAGTCTGGTCTTGAACTCCTGGGCTCAAGCGATCCTCCCACCTCAGCCTCCCAAAATGCTGGAATTATAGGTGCAAGCCACTGTGCCCAGCCTATTTCTTTGTTTTGTTTTTTTTTAATAGATTTTTTTTTAAGATTGAGAACATTACAGCTTTGTAGTATGCTCACAAGAAAGCTCTAATAAAGAGCAACGAGTTCAGGAGGAAAATCTGTGTGTAACAGAGACTGTGATCAGTAAAATGCAAATAGACTTAGATTTTGCAAAAGGAGAATAAGTTATTTTAAGTAATTTAAGAACAATATTTGTTTGATGACGAAAGTAAATTTCATACTTCGAGGTAAAGTCAACCGTCATTCTTTGTCCCTCTTACGCTTAGTCATTGTTTTAGCAGTATACTGATACTTCTAAGCTATATCCAACAAACATTTCAAGGTATAACCACCAACTAAGGAATTCAACTATCATATAAATAAATATTGTGAAATATTCTAATATATTAATTCCTCCTGCACATTTTTGTTTTCCTTTTTATTTTTTGGGGTTTTGTTTTTTGTTGTTGTTGTTGCTGTCCAAAAAGTTTATTGGCTTTATCTGAAAAATCCTCATAGAAAACTGTTTGGTTTAGCTCTCAGCAGTCCGCTCCTGAGCTCTGAGGAAGTTTGCCTTCTTTTGAGTTACCCGATCTTTCTTCTGAGCAAGGGATATTTTGGGATGGCTCCACCTCTTCTTTTTAACTTCTTTCTTGGGCTTCTTTTCATAGACTGGATTCTCTCGTATAGGAGCATGAGCTTTCTTATACATCTCCTCCATCATGTCTGGAGTTATGCTGTTCTTTACGTATTGAGAGAACTGTTTCTTGTAAGCATCTTCCCATTCTTTCATTAAGTAGTTCATGTAATCTGCAACATTCTGGCCCATGATGTGCTTCCGGTGAACTTCTGCATTAAATTCCTTGTTTTCAGAATCATAACCAGGGAATCATTTGGTACTGTGAGGCATAGACAAGCCTCCATCCACAGCCCTCTTCAGGGCACCCAAAACTTTATTGCCAGTGGTAGTTCTGGCAAGGCCTGCATCCAAATAGCAGGTAACGGCACCTGGCTGACCATGATTGTTTTCCACATTGTATTCATCACCAGTCACTTCCACTTGGCATTCACAGATCTTGTCCATGCCAAACCTAGTCAAAAGCCTGCAGGCCAGCAGCAGGCCAATACAATATGCTGCAGCATAATTTGTCAGGTCAACCTTCACACCGTATTTTGGCAGTTCATTTGCATATGCTGCGCAGACTATCATATCCCCCTCTATACGGGCATAAGCAATCTGACAAATGATACCTCTGTTTGTTACACGAATTATCATCCTATATTTATGGGTTTTGTATTTATTTTTATTCTGCATCACCAAGCGTTTCCAAGCAAAGTAATCAGTTTTACCCTCTCGTCATCTTCTAAATTTCACTTGGTATCTCTTAAAGTAGGCCGTATTCTTAATAACTTTAACAAACCCCATCCTGCAGAAGAGAGACCTGAGTCCGCAGCTCGACAGAGACCTGCAGGCCCAGCAGCGTTGGGAGGGGGAAGGGCACATTTTTGTTTTTAATCAAAGCATAATTTTCAGAAATAAACTAGTATTAATAGTAATTTCGGCCGGGCATGGTGGCTCACGCCTGTAATCCCAGCACCTTGGGAGGGTGGGGTGGGCGGATCACCTGAGGTCAAGAGTTCAAGACCAGCCTAGCCAACACTGCAAAACCCCATCTCTACTAAAAATACAAAAATCAGCTGGGCGTGGTGGCACATGCCTGTAATCCCAGCTACGAGTGAGGCTGAGGTGGGAGAATCACTTGAACCTGGGAGGCAAAGGTTGCAGTGAGCCAAGATCGTGCCATTGCACTCCAGCCTGGGCAACAGAGCAAGACCCTGTTTCAAAAAAAAAAAAAAAAACACACACAGTAATTTCAACTTTAGAAATCATGGTTCTCAGTCTCCAACTCCCAGCGCGAGCGACACAGAAGTCCGGTGATTTCTGCATTTTCAACTGAGGTACTGGGGTCATCTCACTAGGGAGTGCCGGACAATCGGTGCTGGTCAGCTGCTGCAGCCCCACAAGCGAGAGCTGAAGCAGGGCGAGGCATCGCCTCGCCTGGGAAGCGCAAGGCGGAAGGGAATCCCTTTTCCTAGCCAGGGGAACTGAGACACACAACACCTGGAAAATCGGGTAACTCCCACCCCAATACTGCACTTTAAGCAAAGGGGCACACCAGGAGAATATATCCCACACCTGGCCGGGAGGGTCCCACGCCCACGGAGCAACCCTCATTGCTAACACAGCAGTCTGCGGCAATCTAACCTCAAGGCAGCAGCGAGGCTGGGGGAGGGGCGCCCGCCATTGCTGAGGCTTAAGTAGGTAAACAAAGCCGCTGGGAAGCTGAAACTGGGTGGAGCTCACAGCAGCTCAAGGAAACCTGCCTGTCTCTGTAGACTCCACCTCTGGGGACAGGGCACACCTAAAAAACAACAGGGGAAGCAGCAGAGGCCTGTGCAGACGCGAACGACTCTGTCTGACAGCTTTGAAGAGAGCAGTGGATCTCCCAACACGGAGGTTGAGACCTGAGAACGGACAGACTGCCTGCTCAAGTGGGTCCCTGACCCCTGAGTAGCCTAACTGGGAGACATCCCCCACTAGGGGCAGTCTGACACCCCACACCTCAAAGGGTGGAGTAAACCCCTGAGAGGAAGCTTCCAAAGTAAGAATCAGACAGGTACACTCGCTGTTCAGCAATATTCTATCTTCTGCAACTTCTGCTGCTGATACCCAGGCAAACAGGGTCTGGAGTGGACCTCAAGCAATCTCCAACAGACCTATAGCTGAGGGTCCTGACTGTAAGAAGGAAAACTATCAAACAGGAAGGACACCTATACCAAAACCCCATCAGTACGTCACCATCATCAAAGACCAGAGACAGATAAAACCACAAAGATGGGGAAAAAGCAGGGCAGAAAAGCTGGAAATTCAAAAAATAAGAGCGCATCTCCCCCTGCAAAAGAGCGCAGCCCATCGCCAGCAACGGATCAAAGCTGGTCAGAGAATGACTTTGACGAGATGAGAGAAGAAGGCTTCAGTCCATCAAACTTCTCAGAGCTAAAGGAGGAATTACGTACCCAGCGCAAAGAAACTAAAAATCTTGAAAAAAGAGTGGAAGAATTGACAGCTAGACTAATTAATGCAGAGAAGATCATAAACAAAATGACAGAGATGACAACCATGACACGAGAAATACGTGACAAATGCACAAGCTTCAGTAACCGACTCGATCAACTGGAAGAAAGAGTATCAGCGATTGAGGATCAAATGAATGAAATGAAGCGAGAAGAGAAACCAAAAGAAAAAAGAAGAAAAAGAAATGAACAAAGCCTGCAAGAAGTATGGGATTATGTAAAAAGACCAAATCTACGTCTGATTGGGGTGCCTGAAAGTGAGGGGGAAAATGGAACCAACTTGGAAAACACTCTTCAGGATATCATCCAGGAGAACTTCCCCAACCTAGTAGGGCAGGCCAACATTCCAATTCAGGAAATACAGAGAACGCCACAAAGATACTCCTCCAGAAGAGCAACTCCAAGACACATAATTGCCAGATTCACCAAAGTTGAAATGAAGGAAAAAATCTTAAGGGAAGCCAGAGAGAAAGGTCGGGTTACCCACAAAGGGAAGCCCATCAGACTAACAGCAGATCTCTCGGCAGAAACTCTACAAGCCAGAAGAGAGTGGGGGCCAATATTCAACGTTCTTAAAGAAAAGAATTTTCAACCCAGAATTTCATATCCAGCCAAACTAAGTTTCATCAGTGAAGGAGAAATAAAATCCTTTACAGATAAGCAAATGCTTAGAGATTTTGTCACCACCAGGCCTCCCTTACAAGAGACCCTAAAGGAAGCCCTAAACATGGAAAGGAACAACCGGTACCAGCCATTGCAAAAACATGCCAAAATGTAAAGACCATCGAGGCTAGGAAGAAACTGGATCAACTAACGAGCAAAATAACCAGTTAATATCATAATGACAGGATCAAGTTCACACATAACAATATTAACCTTAAATGTAAATGGACTAAATGCTCCAATTAAAAGACACAGACTGGCAAACTGGATAAAGAGTCAAGACCCATCAGTCTGCTGTATTCAGGAGACCCATCTCACATGCAGAGACATACAGAGGCTCAAAATAAAGGGATAGAGGAAGATCTACCAAGCAAATGGAGAACAAAAAAAAGCAGGGGTTGCAATCCTAGTCTCTGATAAAACAGACTTTAAACCATCAAAGATCAAAAGAGACAAAGAAGGCCATTACATAATGGTAAAGGGATCAATTCAACAGGAAGAGCTAACTCTCCTAAATATATATGCACCCAATACAGGAGCACCCAGATTCATAAAGCAAGTCCTTAGAGACTTACAAAGAGACTTAGACTCCCATACAATAATAATGGGAGACTTCAACACTCCACTGTCAACATTAGACAGATCAACGAGACAGAAAGTTAACAAGGATATCCAGGAATTGAACTCATCTCTGCACCAAGCAGACCTAATAGACATCTATAGAACTCTCCACCCCAAATCAACAGAATATACATTCTTCTCAGCACCACATCGCACTTATTCCAAAATTGACCACATAATTGGAAGTAAAGCACTCCTCAGCAAATGTAAAAGAACAGAAATTATAACAAACTGTCTCTCAGACCACAGTGCAATCAAACTAGAACTCAGGACTAAGAAACTCAATCAAAACTGCTCAACTACATGGAAACTGAACAACCTGCTCCTGAATGACTACTGGGTACATAATGAAATGAAAGCAGAAATAAAGATGTTCTTTGAAACCAATGAGAACAAAGATACAACATACCAGAATCTCTGGGACACATTTAAAGCAGTGTGTAGAGGGAAATTTATAGCACTAAATGCCCACGAGAGAAAGCAGGAAAGATCTAAAATTGACACTCTAACATCACAATTAAAAGAACTAGAGAGGCAAGAGCAAACACATTCAAAAGCTAGCAGAAGGCAAGAAATAACTAAGATCAGAGCAGAACTGAAGGAGATAGAGACACAAAAAACCCTCCAAAAAATCAATGAATCCAGGAGTTGGTTTTTTGAAAAGATCAACAAAATTGACAGACCACTAGCAAGACTAATAAGGAAGAAAAGAGAGAGGAATCAAATAGACGCAATAAAAAATGATAAAGGGGATATCACCACCTGTGGGGAAAAGAAAGAGAGATCAGCCTGTTACTGTGTCTATATAGAAGGAAGTAGACATAAAAGACTCCATTTAGTTCTGTGTTTGAGATGCTGTTAAACTGTGACCTTACCTCCAACCTTGTCCTTGCAAGAGACATGTGCTGTGGTGACTTAAGGTTAAAAGGATTTTGGGTGGTGCAGAATGTGCTTTGTTAAACAAGTGCCTAAAGGCTGCTTATGGTTAAAGGTCATCACCATTCTCTTTAATCTCAAGAAAGAGAAAAACATTTGTCTCCTGCCCCTCCCTGGGCTATGGAACATCTCCGGGTAATACCCATTGTGTGCCTTGTTTACTGAGTGAGGAGAAACCGCCTTTAGGAATAAGGTGGGACTTGCTGGAGCAATACTGCTAAAAGGTTTATGGAGATGTCGCATATACATCTCAAGGCACAGCATTTTCCTTTAAACTTATTCATGTTACAAGGATTTTTTGTTCATATGTCTTACTGCTGGTTTCCTCCCTACAATGATCCTATTGTCCAGCCACTCCCTTATCGTTTTGATGGTAAAGATAATTATCAATAAATACTAAGGGAACTCAGAGGCCGGTGCCGGCGTTGGTCCTCTGTAAGCTGAGCGCCGGTCCCCTGGGCCCCGCTTTCCTTTCTCTACACTTTGTCTCTGTGTTTTATTCCTTTTCTCAAGTCTTTCATTTCCACCTAACGAGAAACACCCACAAGTGTGGAGGGGCAGGCCACCCCTTCAACCACCGACCCCACAGAAATACAAACAACCATCAGAGAATACTATAAACGCCTCTACGCAAATCAACTAGAAAATCTAGAAGAAATGGATAATTTCCTGGACACTTACACTCTCCCAAGACTAAACCAGGAAGAAGTTGAATCCCTGAATAGACCAATAGCAGGCTCTGAAATTGAGGCAACAATTAATAGCCTACCCACCAAAAAAAGTCCAGGACCAGATGGATTCACAGCTGAATTCTACCAGAGGTACAAGGAGGAGCTGGTACCATTCCTTCTGAAACTATTCCAATCAATAGAAAAAGAGGGAATCCTCCCTAACTCATTTTATGAGGCCAGCATCATCCTGATACCAAAGCCTGGCAGAGACACAACAAAAAAAGAGAATTTTAGACCAATATCCCTGATGAACATCGATGCAAAAATTCTCAATAAAATACTGGCAAACCGGATTCAGCAGCACATCAAAAAGCTTATCCACCATGATCAAGTGGGCTTCATCCCTGGGATGCAAGGCTGGTTCAACATTCGCAAATCAATAAACGTAATCCAGCATATAAACAGAACCAAAGACAAGAACCACATGATTATCTCGATAGATGCAGAAAAGGCTTTTGACAAAATTCAACAGCCCTTCATGCTAAAAACGCTCAATAAATTCGGTATTGATGGAACGTACCTCAAAATGATAACAGCTATTTATGACAAACCCACAGCTAATACCATTCTGAATGGGCAAAAACTGGAAAAATTCCCTTTGAAAACTGGCACAAGACAGGGATGCCCTCTCTCACCACTCCTATTCAACATAGTGTTGGAAGTTCTGGCTAGGGCAATCAGGCAAGAGAAAGAAATCAAGGGTATCCAGTTAGGAAAAGAAGAAGTCAAATTGTCCCTGTTTGCAGATGACATGATTGTATATTTAGAAAACCCCATTGTCTCAGCCCAAAATCTCCTTAAGCTGATAAGCAACTTCAGCAAAGTCTCAGGATACAAAATTAATGTGCAAAAATCACAAGCATTCTTATACACCAGTAACAGACAAACAGAGAGCCAAATCAGGAATGAACTTCCATTCACAATTGCTTCAAAGAGAATAAAATACCTAGGAATCCAGCTTACAAGGGATGTAAAGGACCTCTTCAAGGAGAACTACAAACCACTGCTCAGTGAAATCAAAGAGGACACAAACAAATGGAAGAACATACCATGCTCATGGATAGGAAGAATCAATATCGTGAAAATGGCCATACTGCCCAAGGTTATTTATAGATTCAATGCCACCCCCATCAAGCTACCAATGAGTTTCTTCACAGAATTGGAAAAAACGGTTTAAAGTTCATATGGAACCAAAAAAGAGCCCGCATTGCCAAGACAATCCTAAGTCAAAAGGACAAAGCTGGAGGCGTCACGCTACCTGACTTCAAACTATACTACAAGGCTACAGTAACCAAAACAGCATGGTACTGGTACCAAAACAGAGATATAGACCAATGGAACAGAACAGAGTCCTCAGAAATAATACCACACATCTACAGCCATCTGATCTTTGACAAACCTGAGAGAAACAAGAAATGGGGAAAGGATTCCCTATTTAATAAATGGTGCTGGGAAAATTGGCTAGCCATAAGTAGAAAGCTGAAACTGGATCCTTTCCTTACTCCTTATACGAAGATTAATTCAAGATGGATTAGAGACTTAAATGTTAGACCTAATACCATAAAAACCCTAGAAGAAAATCTAGGTAGTACCATTCAGGACATAGGCATGGGCAAGGACTTCATGTCTAAAACACCAAAAGCAACAGCAGCAAAAGCCAAAATTGACAAATGGGATCTAATTAAACTAAAGAGCTTTTGCACAGCAAAAGAAACTACCATCAGAGTGAACAGGCAACCTACAGAATGGGAGAAAATTTTTGCAACCTAGTCATCTGACAAAGGGCTAATATCCAGAATCTACAAAGAACTCAAACAAATATACAAGAAAAAAGCAAACAACCCCATCAAAAAGTGGGCAAAGGATATGAACAGACATTTCTCAAAAGAAGACATTCATAAAGCCAACAGACACATGAAAAAATGCTCATCATCACTCGCCATCAGAGAAATGCAAATCAAAACCACAATGAGATACCATCTCACACCAGTTAGAATGGCAATCATTAAGAAGTCAGGAAACAACAGGTGCTGGAGAGGATGTGGAGAAATAGGAACGCTTTTACACTGTTGGTGGGATTGTAAACTAGTTCAACCATTATGGAAAACAGTATGGCAATTCCTCAAGGATCTAGAACTAGATGTACCATATGACCCAGCCATCCCACTACTGGGTATATACCCAAAGGATTATAAATTATTCTACTACAAAGACACATGCACACATATGTTTATTGCGGCACTATTCACAATAGCAAAGACTTGGAATCAACCCAAATGTCCATCTGTGACAGACTGGATTAAGAAAATGTGGCACATATACACCATGGAATACTATGCAGCCATAAAAAAGGATGAGTTTGCGTCCTTTGTAGGGACATGGATGCAGCTGGAAACCATCATTCTTAGCAAACTATCACAAGAAGAGAAAACCAAACACCGCATGTTCTCACTCATAGGTGGGAACTGAACAATGAGATCACTTGGACTCGGGAAGGGGAACATCACACACTGGGGCCTATCATGGGGAGGGGGGAGGGGGGAGAGATTGCATTGGGGAGTTATACATGATATAAATGATGGATTGATGGGTGCTGACGAGTTGATGGGTGCAGCACACCAACATGGCACAAGTATACATATGTAACAAACCTGCACGTTATGCACATGTACCCTAGAACTTGAAGTATAATAAAAATAAATAAATAAATAAATAAATAAATAAATAAATAAATAGGAAAAAAAAAGAAATATATTAAAAAAAAAAAAAAAAAAAAGGAAATCATGGTTCTCTAACGATCCCTTGCGATTGCTACTTTCTTTTTTTTTAGATGGAGTCAGGAAGATCACTTGAGCCCAGGAGTTTCAGATCAGCTTGGGCAACATAGCATGAGACCGCGTCTCTACAAATAAAATTTAAAAACAAGCCAGGCATGGTGGCACGCACCTGTAGTCCCAGCTACTCAAGAAGCTGAGGCAGGAGGATCACTGGAGCCTAGAGTTCAAGGCTGCAGTGAGTTATGACTACGCCACTGAACTCCAGCCTAGGTGACAGAGACTCTGTCTTTAAAATAAATATATATATTAAAAAATAAAAAAAATTATATAAATTAAAAAATGAAAAACAAAAACAAAGTAATTGCGGTTTGTTTTAAATAAAAGCTTAAGTTAGCACTTTGTTTTGCCACAGAATTTTTTTTTTTTTAAAGACAGAGTCTTGCTCTGTCTCCCAGGCTGGAGTGTAGTGGTATGATTTCAGCTCACTGCAACCTCTGCCTCCCAGGTTCAAGCAATTCTCCTGCCTCAGCCTCCCAAGCAGCTGGGATTACAGGTGCCCACCACCACGCCTGGCTGATGTTTTTGGATTTTTAGTAGAGACGGGGTTTCACCATGTTGGCCAGGCTGGTTTCGAACTCCTGACCTCAAGTGACCCGCCCACCTCGGCCTCCCAAAGTGCTAGGATTACAGGCATGAGCCACCATGCTCGGCCGCTGTCACAGAAACATTTCTAAGAGATGATCTGACTATCACTGCTATTCAAAAAAATATAATTTCCTAAATAATAAAAACCCCTTTATAAGATCACAATGTAATTCAACAGTCAAAGCCAAGAATCATTAAAAATGAAACATAAATGCCTTAAACATTTATTTTTACTTGGACATACAAAAGCACATTGACCAATCATTTAATATCAGTCAAGATTTTGATAATGGCTATGCTAATATGTCTTTCTTAGCTAAACCACAGGCGGGACACCATAGCTCACACCTGTAATCCCAGCACTTAGGGAGGCTGAAGTAGGCAGATCACTTGAGGTCAGGAGTTCGAGATAAGCCTGGCCAACAGGGCAAAACTCCGTCTCTACTAAAAATACAAAAATTAGCCAGGTGCATGCCTGTAATCCCAGCCACTCAGGAAGCTGAGGCACAAGAATTGCTTGAACCCAGGAGATGGAGGTTGCAGTGAGCCAAGATCACACCACTGCACTCCAGCCTGGGCAACAGAGGGAGACTCCATCTCAAAAAAAATGAAATAAAAATAAATAAATCACAACCATATAGGCCATCTTCATGACTGCAATCTGAGTTTCTTTAAAATGGAGGGAAAAGTAACAACACTTGCACATCCATGTTTTTACTGATTTGCTTAGTTTTTCTAAAGCATTCAAATTTTCACAGAAGCAACAGTTTACTTTTCAAAGTAACATTTCACTAGTGTAAAAAAATGTACAAGTAAACTTATATGACTACAATGCCGAGTACTAATAAAGTTTGGGAACAAACACAATAAATCTTGGTAAGCATGCTGAATTGTGTGGCTGTGTCTGAAACTACTAGATGCTCCTCAATAGTCACTCTAGTTTTGTCCTTTAGTGACAGACCCTGATTCTTATCAGAGCACATTTACAATAATAGAAAAATGGTCAAGTCTTATGTATGATCCTAAACTGAAAAAGAATCATAGTTATTAATACAGCAATAACCAAACGAAAACTCTACCTGAGAATGGGATAATAACTACAATGTAATAACTCAGTCTTCTTTCAAGTTGCAGGGATGGACACATTAAGGAACCAGTATTTTTTTAATGGGTTAGAACAGAAAGCGAAGTGTATCATATAGAATGACAATAAGCAATGCGGCCGGGCGCGGTGGCTCAAGCCTGTAATCCCAGCACTTTGGGAGGCCGAGACGGGCGGATCACGAGGTCAGGAGATCGAGACCATCCTGGCTAACACGGTGAAACCCCGTCTCTACTAAAAAATACAAAAAAACTAGCCGGGCGAGGTGGCGGGCGCCTGTAGTCCCAGCTACTCGGGAGGCTGAGGCAGGAGAATGGCGTAAACCCGGGAGGCGGAGCTTGCAGTGAGCTGAGATCCGGCCACTGCACTCCAGCCCGAGCGACAGAGCGAGACTCTGTCTCAAAAAAAAAAAAAAAAAAAAAAAAAGAATGACAATAAGCAATGCTACAAGAAATGTTTGTGTACACACAGAGATAAACATCTACATGTCTCAGTGTAAAATATATTTCTAACAGTGTTTCAAATATTTTTTAAAGTTTGAAACCAGTGAATACTTAGATCAATCTGATTTTATAGCTTACCAAAAGGTGATAAATACTGAAACCTGATACACTGCTGATAGAAATGAATTTTATTTTTACCAACTTTAATAGTCAACTTATACACTAAGGCTTTAAAAATTATGAATTTGAAGTACAGTATAAACCATTTTATAAAACAAATCATTGTTTTTCAATATGAGAACTACTACAACAGACTTTAGTTTTTAGAATGATCCCTGTTATTTCTAGTGTTCTGGCAGCAATGATCAAGAAGATTAGAGATATCTATAAACTGATAAAACATTCAGCAATTACCTAAAAACTGTCAAAAGTCTATTAAAACTGAAGCACATCACTGTAATAAACTATCATCTTACTGAGTAAAATTTTCATATCTTATTACATGTCAGTATTTCAAAGAGCATATTACTTTTGTAAGCAGAATAACATAATATTTAAATAAAATAATAAATACAAAAGTCATTTTTGCCAATAATTGCAGAAGCACAATACGATAGAGATATGGGGAGACAGTACCAACTACCCAACTGTACCCCAATCTTTAGCCCCATAAGCATTCCTATGATTCTTCCTTCTAATTCCAAACTTTCTGTAACAGATCTGTTACTTAGAAAACAAAAATCTGTATTTTCACCTTCTCTCTTGTCACAGCAGATTTAGCTGATACCCCTTTCTATTCAGATAAACAAGAATCTGTATAAGCCCTAAACCTAATTTTTAACCCTACCCCTCATAATCTAGGAAAAAAAAAAAAAAAAAGAAAGAAAGCAATGTTAAAATAATCCTTTATTAAGGGCTTTACAACTGTAGAGACAGGGTAACTTGTACTTTTTTTCCCTCAATGGCATCAGTAAGTTTACAACAACTTCATTTTTTTACTCTCATAAGTTCATTAACAGAATAGACCACTTCTGTTAGAGTTCATACTATCTGCAAAAATGGTCAATAGAGATTTTTTTGAAAATAAAAATAGAAGGCTGGGTGCGATGGCTCACGCCTGTAATCGCAGCACTTTGGAAGACCGAGGCCGGTGGATTACCTGAGGTCAGGAGTTCGAGACCAGCCTGGCCAACATGGTGAAACCCTGTCTCTACTACAAATACAAATAATAGCCAGGTGTGGTGGCGTGCGCCTGTAATCCCAGCTACTCAGGAGGCTGAGGCAGGAGAACTGCTTGAACCCAGGATGTGGAGGTTGCCGTGAGCCGAGATAGCGCCACTGCACTCCAGCCTAGGTGACAAGAGCAAAACTACATCTCAAAATAAATACATATATATAGAGGAAGTCCTACTTAAACAATTTTATCCAGGGCCTATTTCTGGATGGCTCTAAGCTAAGAATGATTTTACATTTTTAAAAGGTCGTAAAAAGAAGGATAAGGAGAATGCAAAAAAGTCATATTTGTTGGTCACAGCCAAGAAAGCTTAAATATTTACTATTTGGCCCTTTAGGAAAAAGGTTTGCTAACACTCCATCTATAGAAATGTTGCTATGTGTGGTTCACACAGTACAACTGGCATTATGGTAGAGAAATAATATTGAGTTAAATAGGCTTAGAAAGTTACTTAGGGAAATTATCTATAGAACTATTTCTTTCTTCCTTTTTTTTTTTTTTTTGAGATGGAGTCTCACTTTGTGACCCAGGCTGGAGTACAGTGGCATGATCTTGGCTCACTGCAACCTCCGCCTCCTAGGTTCAAGTGATTCTCCTGCCTCAGCTCCCTCAGTTGCTGGGATTACAGGCATATGCCATCACGCCCAGCTAATTTTTGTGTTTTTAGTAGAGGCAGGGTTTCACCATATTGGCCAGGCTGGTCTCGAACTTCTGATCTCAGGTGATCTGCCCACCTCAGCCTCCCAAAGGGCTGGGATTATAGGTGTGAGTCACAAAGTCTGGCCTCTATAGAACTATTTCTGAGTTAAATTCAAAATCATACAGAAATTGTAAGTTAGGCACTAGTTACAATATTGAAGACTGATCATAAAACATTCCACTTCCAGCCACCATGGTGCAGTACTGGTTCCAAAATAACCCTCCTGCTGCTAATAACTAAAAAAACAAACAAAATATGAAATACCTCTTTTCAGTCTATGGATGAGAAGTAACACAAGATTGTGATAATGGAGTCAGCCCTAGGTTCACCAAAGCCTGGGAACATGTAGCAAACACCAGTAAAGAAAGAGAAAATTCAAAACAGAGCACAGCAGTCTCACTAAGCCAAGGCGACTAGAGGCAGAAGCTGGAGAAAGCTGCAGCAGCTGGTATCTGCAACACATATTATCAGAGAAAAGACAAATGCGCAGAGAAAGAGCACTAAAAATTATTTGGCTGAATAGTAATCTGCACATGCACTGAGTGAAATCCTCACTAGGAACAGAACAAGTATCAGGGAACTACAAAGAGAAAACTACCAGTGTTGATACAAAGATGAGGAGACTTTTGAAATCTGATTAACCTGAATGATGAGACCTTCTCACTAAGTAAACTGGCACAATCACACAATGAAATATTATTTGGGGCTTAAAAGAAAAGAAAGCTACCAACCCATGAAAGAAACTTAAATACACATTACTAAGACAAAGAAGCCAATTTCAAAGGACTACATACTGTATGATTTCAACAAGACATTCTGGAAGAGGCAAACTGATGGAGACAGTAAACAGGCCAGTGATTGACAGGGGTTAGAGGAAACAAGGGATGAAAAAGTGAAGCACAGAGGATTTCTGGGGCAGTGAAACTATTCTCTATGATACATACTATAATGGCGGATACAGGTCATTATACATTTGTCAAAACCCATGGAATGACCAATACCAAGAATAACCCTAATATACACTATGGTAATTGAGTGATAATAATATCTCAATGTAGGTTCTTCAATTATAACAAACGTACCACTACATTTCAGGATGTCCATAGTGAGGGAGGCTGGGTAGTAAGGAGGGGAGATAGGAAAACTTTCTGTACTTCCCACTTAATTTTGTTATGAACCTAAAATTGCTCTAAAAAGTAAAGTCTACTTAAAAAGAAGAAAAAGAGACCTTGTCAAACACCTGAGACAATCAGTAAAGCCCTCTGAAATGTCACACATTAAGAACAGGGCTAGCTGGATGCTGTGGCTCACACCTGTAATCCTAGTAATTTGGGAGGCTGAGGTGGGCAGATCGCTGGAGCCCATAAGTTCAAGACCAACCCGAGCAACATAGCGATATTTCATCTCTAGTAAAAATTTAAAGATCAGTTGGGCATGGTAATCCGTGCCTGTAATCTCAGCTACTCAGAAGACTGAGGAAGGAGAACTGCTTGAGCTCAAGAGGTCCCGGCTGCAGTCAGCTATGATTATGTCACTGAACTTCAGCCTGGGCAACAGAGTGAGACCCTATCATTTTTATTTTTATTTTCTGAGATGGAGTCTTGCTCTGTTGCCCAGGCTGGAGTGCAGTGGCACAATCTCGGCTCACCGCAACCTCCGTCTCCTGGATTCAAGCGATTCTCCTGTCGCAGCCTCCCGAATAACTGGGACTACAGGCAGCCGCCAACACGCACGGACGATTTTTGTATTTTTAGTAGAGATGGGGTTTCGCCATGTTAGCCAGGCTGGTCTCGAACTCCTGCCTTCAGGTGATCCGTCTACCTCGGTCTCCCAAAGTGCTGAGATTACAGGCGTGAGCCACCACGTCTGGCCGAGATCCTATCTTTTAAAGGGAGAAAAAAAAAATAGGGCTAAACTACAGTAAAGACAACCCTAGAGCTGCCCTCACAAGGTTAAAAAACAAGTCTCAAAAAGATGAAGCTAATCCAAAACTAACTGCATGTCAGAACAAAGTTCAACACTCCTTAAAGAAAAAACAATCAAGGAAAACATGAAATGGATAAAGAGAAAAGCAGAAAATATATATACATAATATATATAATATAAATATATATTTACATATATGTAATATACATATAAAATTTATATATGTAATTTACATATGTGTATGTAATATACATATTTATTACACATATGTGTGTGTGTGTGTATATATGTGTTTTAGGTTTTTTTTTTGAGACACATCTCGCTCTGTCGCCCAGGTTGGAGTGCAGTGGCATGATCTCGGCCCAGTGCAATCTCTGCTTCCCAGGTTCAAGGGGTTCTCATGCCTCATCCTTCTGAGTAGCTGGGATTACAGGCGCCTGCCCACCACACCTGTCTAATTTTTTGTATTTTTAGTAGAGACGGGGTTTCATCATGTTGGCCAGGCTGCTCTCGAACTCCTGACCTCAAGTGATCCACCTGCCTTGGCCTCCCAAAGTGCTGGGATCAGGCGTGAGCCACTGCCCCGGCCTGAAAATACATTTTTTTAAAAAGGAACTTCCAGAACTAGCAAATACAGTATCTAAAATGAAAATTTACTAATTTACTAGATGGGTTAATAGTAGATTTGACAATACAAAAAAAAATAACAGCAAAAGAGGAAGACAGGGTAATAAAAACTATACAGACAGAAGCACAGAGAGAGAAAAAGAAAAGGCTGAAAACAAAGAAAACATCAGACCTAAAATAAGAATTTACTCAGTCAAATTAAACCCAAAGTAGAAGAAAGGTACAATAAAGAAAACAATCTATGTAATAGAAGATGGACCATTAACAGAGAAAAATTAATAAAACCAAAAGAAAGATTTTTGAAAAAAAATTGATAAACTTCTAGACAAACAGACCATTAAAAAAAGAGAAAAATATAAACAACCAATAAGCACATGAAAAGATGCTCAACATCACAAATCCTTAGAGAAAAGCATATCGAAACCACAATGACATACTACCTTGGACCCATTAAGATGGCCATTAACCAAGAAAGAAAAGAAGAGAAAAAGGGACAGAGGGACGGAGGGACAGAAAGACGGAAGGAAGAAAGGAAGGAAGTTAGGAAGGGAAAGGAAAGGGAAGGGAAGACAACAGAGGGGAAAGGAAGAAAGGGAAAGGAGGGAAGGGAAGGAGGGAGAGAGGGAACAAGTGTTGGCAAAGATGTAGAGAAATGTAAAACCTTGTGCACTATAAATGCAATGATTTAACATGGTGCAGTTGCTATGGAAAACAGTGGCAGTTCCACAAAATATTAAAAAATAGAATTATCATATGACCCTCAAAAGAACTGAAAGCAGGATCTCAAAGAGATATCTGTACTCCCATGTTCATAGCAGCCTTATCCACAATAGCTAAAAGGTGGAAGAAACCCAAGTGTCCAACTACAGATAAACAGATAAAATGTGGTATATACATACAATGGAAGATTATTCAGCCTTAAAAAGGAAAGGAATTCTGACACATATTACAAAATGGATGAACTTTGCAGACATTATGCTAAGTAAAATCAGTCCAAATAAAGATAAATGCTGTATGATTCCACTTACATAAGATTCAGAGTAACTGAATTCATAAAGACAAAGTAGAAGGGTGATTGCCACAGGCTGAAAGAAGAGAGAAATTTCGAGTTGGGAAATCGGGTGTACAGTTTCAGTTTTGCAAGATGAAAAGCATTCTAGAGATTGATTGTACAACAATGTAAACAGTTAATGCTACTGAACTGTACACTTAAAAATGGTGAAGATGGTAAATTTCATTTTATGTATATTTTACTACAATTAAAGTTTTTAAACATATTTTTAAGAAGTAATATGGGAGGCTGGGTACAGTGGCTCACGGTTGTAATCTCAGCATGTTGGGAGGCCAAGGCAGGCGGATTGACTGAGCCCAGGAATTCAAGGCCAGCCTGGGCAGCATGGTGAAACCTCATCTCTACAAAACATACAAAAATTAGCCAGTGAAGTGGCATGCACCTGTAATCCCAGCTACTCAGGAAGCTGAGGCTGGAGAATCGCTTGAGCCCGAGAGACAGAGATGGCAGTGAGTCAAGATCGCACCATTGTGCTCTAGAGCCTGGGCAACAGGAGTAAAAAAACCCTGTCTTTAAAAAAAAATAATAATAATAATACAGGGACTGAGGGAGGATACACATTACCAATATCAGGAACGAAATAAGGGACTACAGATTTTATAGAAATTAAAAATAAACTAAGAAAATATTATAAACAACTGGAGGGCCATACAGTTTAAAATATTAACTTGATGGCAATACATAAGAATGATTAAAACTTTACAAAAATAAATGACAGTTTAGCTTTGTGATATGCAACACAGTAGCCACGTGACACTTGTGACTACTTAAACTTAATTCTAATTAAATTACACTTGATCTTAGCCAAGAGGCCGAGAAGCAATAAATGTAGTTAAACTAAAACTTCAGTTCTGCACTCATCACATTTCAAGTGCTCAACAGTCACAGGTACCAGTGGCTACCATACTTTCACTGTGTACAGACAGAACACTTCCATGATGATGCAGACTCTGACTGTGCAGACAGAGAAATGGCTTCAAAGGTGAAAATTACCAGAACTGACATGGAAGAAACAGAAAATCTGAAAAGCCCCAGGCCCAGATGTCTCCACTAGTGAATTGAGTAAATAAAACACTTAAGAAATAATAACCCATCTTATATGAACTCTTTAAGCAAATATGAGAAAGGAACACTTCCTAATTTTATATGGCCAATATTGCCCTGGAACTAAAACCAGGAAAACACATTACATGAAAAATACACACCAGCATCTTTCACAAACATAGGTGCTTAAAACATTAGCATAAATACTTAAAATATTGGCAAATTGAATATAGAAACACATAAAACAATTAATATAAGTAAGATTTATCCCATAAATGCAAAGTGAGTTTAATATTTTAAAATTCATCTTCATATTAACACATTAAAGGAAAAAATAACATGGTCATCTCAGTAGAGAAAAAGCAACTGATAAAACTTAATACTCATTCATGGAAATATCTTTCAGTAAACTAAAAAGAGAAAAGGAGGTCTTCGATCTGAGAGAGGACATCTATAAAAAAAAAAAATCAACATCTCATGGCCTACTTAATAGTTTAAGACTGAATCCTTTCCCCCTAAGTTGAAAAAAACAGTTAAAAATCTCTCCTCTCACCGCTTCTACTCAATATTGTAATAAAGATCCCAGCAGGTGGGCGCAGGGGCTTACACCTGTAATCCCAGCACTTAGGGAGCTCAAGGCAGGTGGATCACTTGAGGCCAGGAGTTCAACATCAGCCTGGCCAACATGGAGAAACCCCATCTCTACTAATAATATAAAAATTAGTCAGGCACAGTGGCACACACCTGTAATTCCAGCTACTCAGGAGGCTGAGGCATGAGAATCGCTTGAACCCAGGAGGTAGAGGTTGCAGTGAGCCCAGATAGCGCCACTCCACTCCAGCCTGGGCAACAGAGCAAGACTGTCTCAAAAAAAAAAAAAAAAAAAAAAGGGAAAAAGAAATATTCCATGCTTATGGAAAGACTATACATACTTAAGGTGTTAATTTTCCCCCAAAGTAATCTAGAGATTTAATGTAACTCCAAAATCTCTGTGGATTATTCTAAAATTTACACATTGACTCTAAAATGTATGTGTAACTACAAGAGACATGAAAAGCCAAAACAATTTATTTATTTATTTATTTATTTATTTATTTTTGAGACAGAGTCTTGCTCTGTCGCCCAGGCTGGACTGCAGTCGTACAATCTCAGCTCACTGCAACCTCCGCCTCCCGGGTTCAAGCAATTCTCTGCCTTAGCCTCCTAAGTAGCTGAGATTACAGGTGCCCGCCACCACACGAAGCTAATTTTTGTATTTTTAATAGAGACGGGGTTTCACCATCCTGGCCAGGTTGGTCTTGAACTGCTGACTTCATGATCTACCCACCTCGGCCTCCCAAACTGCTGGGAATACAGGCGTGAGCCACCGTGCCTGGCCATGCCAAAACAATTTTTAAAAAAAAAACAGAACTGGATGACTTATATTTAAAGTCTGAAATTATTTCAAAGTGAAAAGTTCAAATTCAAATGCTTTTAAAATAAATTTTATTATCTAGAAGTTAAAACTCAACAAAATATATTTAATTTTTTAAAAACTTCATTTACAATTGCCTAATTTGAAATATCTAGGCCAGGCGCGGTGGCTCAAGCCTGTAATCCCAGCACTTTGGGAGGCTGAGACGGGCGGATCACGAGGTCAGGAGGTCGAGACCATTCTGGCTAACACAGTGAAACCCCGTCTCTACTAGAAAAAATACAAAAAACTAGCCGGGCGAGGTGGCGGGCGTCTGTAGTCCCAGCTACTAGGGAGCCTGAGGCAGGAGAATGGCGTAAACCTGGGAGGCGGAGCTTGCAGTGAGCTGAGATAGCGCCACTGCACTCCAGCCTGGGCGACAGAGCAAGACTCCGTCTCAAAAAAAAAAAAAAAAAAAAAAAAGAAATATCTATAGATATAACAAAATAGGTACAAGATCCATACTTGGAAAACAACAAAACATTAAGTAAAATCAAAGAAGACCTAAATAAACTAAAAGACACATCATGCTCATGAACTGAAAGATTTATTACTATTTAGATATCAATTCTCCCTAAACTTATCTACAGACCCAACACAACCCCAACAGAAACTCCAGTAAGCTTTTTGGTAGAAACCGACAATCTGCTTCTAAAATGTATATGGAAATGTAGAAGATCTAGGGTAACAAACCAACTTTGAAAAATAATGACTTAGAACATCTGATTATTAAAAAATAATCTTTATTTATTTAAGATTTTTACTTATTTAAGATTTCTTTAAAGATAAAGAAATATCTTTACTTTTTATTTATTTTTCAGACGGAGTCTCACTCTGTCACCCAGGTTGGAGTGCAGTGGCGCAATCTCGGCTCACTGCAACCTCTGCCTCCCAGGTTCAAGCAATTCTCCTGCCTCAGCCTCCCAAGTAGCTGGGATTACAGGAGTGTGCCACCACGACTTGCTAATTTTTTTTGTATTTTTAGTAGAGACAGGGTTTCACTGTGTTAGCCAGGATGGTCTCGATCTCCTGACCTTGTGATCTGCCTGCCTCAGCTTCCCGAAGTGCTGGGATTACAGGCATGAGCCACCACACTCGGCCTATTTATTTATTTATTTTGAGACGGAGTTTCGCTCTTGTTGCCCAGGTTGGAGTGCAATGGCCCAGTCTCAACTGACTGCAACCTTCGCCTCCTGGGTTCAGGCTACTCTCCTATCTCAGCCTCCCAAATAGCTGGGATTTCAGGCATCTGCCACCATGCCCGGCTAATTTTCGTATTTTTAGTAGAGACGGAGTTTCACCATGTTGGCCAGGCTGGTCTCGAACTCCTGACCTCAGGCAATCCACTGGCCTTGGCCTCCCAAAGTGCTGGGATTACAGGTGTGAGCCACCGTGCCTGGCCAAACTTCTGATTTAATATAAAGCTAAATTAACCAAGACAGTGTGATACTGGCCTAAGGATAACCATACGGATTTGTGGAATAGAAAAGTCCAAAAATAGACTCAAACACATTGGTCAAGAGACTTTCCACAAAAGTGCCAAGGTAAATCAATAAAAAAAAAAAAAAAGTCTTCAACAAATATTACTGATACAACTGGATATCCATATACAAAAAGATTTATTTTTACTCTTGTATTACACTACATACAGAAACTTGAAATGGATCATCAACTTAAACATAAAAGCTAGGCTTAAACTATAATGTTTCCAGGAAAAAGCAAGTAAAAATTTTTATGATCTTATGACAGATTTCTTAGAACACAGCATAGACCATAAAAATATAATAATAAAATTGGGCTCCATCAATATTAAAAATTTGTGCTTTTCAAAGGACACCATCAATACAACAAAAAGGCAATCCAAAGAACAGATGAATGCATAGACGGGTGGATGCATATGGAGAGAGATATACAGATTTAGATTGATGGAGACAGACACAGAGATAGCCTCGTCTGTTTCTATCAGTCTATCTATTGATCTATATGACAGAGACTTGTATCCAAACTATTATACATAAAGAATCCTGGGCCAGGCTCAGGATTCTCATGCCTGTAGTTCCAGTAATTTGGGAGGCTGAGGCGGGCAGGTCGCTTGAGGCCAGGAGTTTGCTACCAGCCTAGGCAACATGGTGAAATCCTGTCTCTACAAAAAAGTACAAAAAGAAAAAACAAAAAAGTAGCTGAGTGTGGTGGCATGTGCCTACTGTCCCAGCTACTCAGGAGGCTGAGGTGGGAGGATCACCTGAGCCCAGAAAAATCAAGGTTGCAGTGAGCCATGATCACACCACTGCACACCATCCTGGGCAGCTGACTGAGACCCTGTCTCAACAATGACAACCACAAAAAAAAAGGATCCTTATAACTTCATAAAAAGAAGACAAAATTTAAGATGGACAAAAATTCAAACATACACTTCACAAAACAACATTTAGGAAAGGCCCATAAGTACTCTGAAAATTGCTCAACACCGTTGGTTACCAGGGAAATACATATTAAAACAATGAGATGCCACTTTCCATCCACCACAAAACAGCTACAGTTCCAAAGACAGGGGCGACTTAAATGAAATGGAGGCCAAGAGCACTGTAATCCCAGCACTTTGGGAGGCCAAGGCAGGAGGACTGCTTGAGCCCAGGAGTTTGAGACCAGCCTAAGCAACACCTTCTCTCTACAAAAAAAAAAAAAAATAAAACAAAATTGCCAGGCATGGTGGCACATGCCTGTGGTCCCAGCTACTGGGGAGGGTGAGATGGGAGGCTCACTTGATCAAGAGAGATGGGGGCTGCAGTGAGCTGAGGTCATGCCACTGCACTTCAGCCTGAAACACAGTAAGATCCTGTCTAAAAATAACAACAACAAAAATTTAACAGACAGATGCCTTGAAAAAGACAACCTACCAAAAACAAACACAAGATGAAACATAAAATTCTTTAAATGCTGTATCTATTAAAGAAAGTGAATTCAGAATTTTAAAACTTCACACCAAGAAATATCTAGGTCCAGATGATTTCAGTGATTAACTGTATAAAAATTTAATGAAACTACAACTCCAATCTTAACACAAACTTGATCATGAAAATATTAGCAAACTGAATCTAGCAATATATAAATACTAATATCATTCAGCCATTTCTCAAGGTAGAATGGGAATATATATTTTTTAATGTAATAAAGCCTAAGCCTATTTGACAGAAACCAACTACAATCCGCCCCCAATGACAAAATACTACAAATTAACTACTTTACTTAGAATCAAGAATTAGTCAAAAGTCACTACTACTTTAATATTTAATGAAGTCCTATAAATTTTAGCAAAACAGTACAATTATATAATCTGAACAAGCTGGAAAAAAAGGAATAAAATAGTTTTAGATAATATGGCTTTATGAATGGATAACTACAGACTCAAATTTATTTTAAAAGCCTACTAGATTTAATAAGGGAATTAAGTAACACCCTGACTATTCTTGCAATAAGAATCTAGAAATGAAAAAACGTTTTTAATATAAAAAATAAAAATGTTTACATTTGTCAAAGTACTAAAGAACAACTGATACCAGAAAAAGCACAATAAATATTACTTGAAAATAAAACATTAGTGAATGGCATAAAATAAGATCTGTATACGCTAAGATTTCGGCTTACTGTTCTTATTGCATGTAAGAACAAATACATAATACAAATACTGATTCTATCCAAAAGTAATATGTACATGTATGCATTTTCAATTAGAATTCCAACAAAATATTTTTGGAAAGTGTATAAAATCATGTTAAAATTTAGTGGTTTAATGGAAAGCAAAAATTACAAAAAATAAAACTGAGACAGTGGCTTGACCCAGCAGATAAACGTCTATACCACAAAGCCAATAAATACACAGTAATTTAAAAATACTCCTTCAAATAAATACACAAATAATAAAAATGAATATGGCACCAATATAAAAATATAATAGAATGTAATAGAAATTCCAAAAATAGATCCCAATATACATAGAACTTTAAATATATCTCAGTGGTGCTAATTCAGTTCAGTGATAAAAAGATTAACTATTTTGATGAAAAGATAAAACTATGTATATGGTAGCACAACAGGCTGCCCATCTAAGGAATAAAAGTGGACCCCAACCTTGCCCTACATCCAATTAAATAAAACTTAAATGTTAAAATATAAAGAGCTTGTATGATAATCCTTTATAGCAGGGGTACCCAAACCCCAGGCCACAGACCAGTACCAGTCCATGGCCTGTGAGAAACTGGGCCACACAGCAGGAGGTCAGCATCCCACAAGCAAGCAAAGCTTCATCTGTATTTACGGCCACTCCCCATCGCTTGCATTACCACCTGAGCTGTGCCTCCTATCAGATCAACAGCAGCATTAAATTCTCATAGGAGCGCAAACCCCACTGTGAACTATGCATGTGAGGGATCTAGGCTGCCTGCTCACTATGAGAATCTAATGCCTAATGATCTGTCACTTATCTCCCATCACTCCCAGATGGGACCATCTAGCTGAGGAAAACAAGACCAGGGCTCCTATTGATTCTACATTATAATTTGCTGTGTAATTATTTTCATTATATATTACAATCTAATAATAATAGAAATAAAGTACACAACAAATGTAATGTGCTTGAATCGTCTCAAAACCATCCTCCCTCTCCCCAACACCTGGGTCCATGGAAAAACTGTCTTCCGCAAAACGGGTTCCTGGTGCCAAAAAACGTTGGGGACTGCTGCTTTACAGAGTAAATTACAAAATTTTATTCAAAGACAGTGAAGATTTAAACAAATACAAAGTTCCAAGTACCAAGTTCATGGATAGAAAGACACAATGCCACTTCTCTCTCAGTTGATCTACACATTCATGATAATTCAATAAAATTCCCAACAAATTTTTGTTATTTGATTTTGTTCTGTCAGAAACTTTCTAAGATATTTCTAATGGAAACATGGGCAAGAATAGGCAAAACATTCCTGAAGAAAAATTTTCAGGAACATGTCCCATCAGATCATTAAGAATTATTATACAGCTCAATTCATTAGAATGCCTTGGTACTGTGTCACAGGAATAAACAAACAAACAGTCCAAGAAAACATTAACTGAGAATGTGGGGAAATGCCTACAGATGTAATTATAGAGTAACTTTGCATCTTACTAGAGAAAGGAGGTAGTATTTGATAGATGCTGGTGAGTAAGGTAATTTATCAGCCTTATAATAGTAAATAAAATTAGTTCCCTACTCCACACCATATAAAAAATCAGTGTAGGGTAATTCAAAAGCTACATGTGAAAGGCAAAATCAATAAAGATTTTAGGAAATAATATACAGTCAACCCTTCATATCCATGGGGCACTGGTTCCAGGACACCCCACCCAACCACACTCAAAACCCACAGATGCTCAAGTCCCTTATATAAAACGGAACAGTATTTGCATATAACCTATACACATCCTCCCATATACTTTAATTCATCTCTAGGTTACTTATAAAACTTAACATTATGGGCTCATACCTGTAATCCCAGCACTTTGGGAGGCCGAGACAGGCAGATCACCTGAGGTCAGGAGTTTGAGACCATCCTGGCCAATGTGGTGAAACCCCATCTCTGCTAAAAATACAAATATCAACTGGGTGTGGTGGCAGGTGCCTATAATCCCAGCTACTCAGGAGGCTGAGGCAGGAGAACTGCTTGAACCCAGGAGGCAGAGGTAGCAGTGAGCCAAGATCACGCCACTGCACTCCAGCTTGGACGACAAGAGTGAAACTCCATCTCAAAAAAAAAGAAAAAAAGAATATAATGTGAATGCTATGTAAATAGTTGTCATATTGTATTGTTTAGGGAATAATGACAAGAAAAAGAAGCCTGTATAATTTCAGAACAAATGCAATCATCAATATTTTTTTCCAAATATTTTTGATCCATGATTGGTTGAAGCTGCAGATGCGGAACCCATGGATACAGAGGGCAAACTATAATTGCTCTTCCTGATCTCAGCCCAGGAAATTTTTCCTAAATAAAATGGGGATTAAAATATAAACCATAAAGGAAAAGACTGATACATTTATTATCATTCAACTACATTAAAATCAATTAACTTCTGCATATGCAAAGATTTTATGAAGACATAAGATATGAATGAGAAGCTTATTCGCACCATCTATAACCGGTAAGTTTATTGTTCAGAACATGTAGAGAATGCCTACAATTCAATAAGAAAAAAAACTAATAGCAAGTGGGTAACAGATTTAATGTAACAGGCATTTCACAAAAAAAATTTTAAATACCCAATAAACATGAATAAATGTTCAACTAATTATTAACAAGGAAATGCAAATTAAAGACAAAATGAAGTTCATGTTATATCCTCCATACTGACAAAGATTAAAAGTCTAATAAATCAAGTGTTGGCCAGATGTGAGGTGACCACAACTTTAACCAGTAACAGAAATGTAAATGGATAAAACTACAGTCTTTCCTTGGTATTACTGGGGCTTTGTTCCAGGATATTCCCCCACTCACAGATACCAAAACCCGAGCATATTCAAGGCCTACAGTTGGCATAAGACTGCTGGTATGAAAAAAAGTCAGCCCTCTGTATAAGCAGGTTTCACATCCCTCACATACTGCATTTTCTATCCACGCTTGATTGCAGGATCCACTGATACAGAGAGCCAACTGTATTTACTAAATAAAATCCAAAATCCATGCATAAATGGAACCATACAGTTCAAGCCCATGTTGTTCAAGGATCAACTGTACAAAGAAAACTAAGTTTTGCATTTCTAGCAAAGTTGAGAATGTACACTCCCCTAGGCCTGAGCAATCACCTCCTCAAATATACTCTATAGCAGGGGTAGGTAAACTATGCCTGCATGCCAAATCCAAGAGACCTATCTGCTGTTTCTGTATAGCCCAAGAGCTAAGAATGATTTTCACATTTTTTAATAGTTTAAAAAACAATCCAAAGAATATTCCCTGACACATGAAAAATTACATTAAATTCAAATTTCAGAGTCCATAAAGTTTTATCAGAAACACAATAATCCCACTTTGGGAGGCTGAGACGGGCGCATAACGAGGTCGGGAAATCGAGACCATCCTGGTGAACAAGGTGAAACCCCGTCTCTACTAAAAAATAATAGGCCGGGCGCGGTGGCTCAAGCCTGTAATCCCAGCACATTGGGAGGCCGCGACGGGCAGATCACGAGGTCAGGAGATCGAGACCATCCTGGCAAACACGGTGAAACCTTGTCTCTACTAAAAAATACAAAAATCTAGCCGGGCGAGGTGGCGGGCGCCTGTAGTCCCAGCTACTCGGGAGGCTGACGCGGGAGAATGGCGTAAACCCGGGAGGCGGAGCTTGCAGTGAGCTGAGATCCGGCCACTGCACTCCGGCCTGAGCGACAGAGTGAGGCTCCATTTCAAAAAAAAAAAAAAAAAAAAAAAATACAAAAAACTAGCCGGGCGAGGTGGCGGGCGCCTGTAGTCCCAGCTACTCGGAGGCTGAGGCAGGAGAATGGCATAAACCCGGGAGGCGGAGCTTGCAGTGAGCTGAGATCCGGCCACTGCACTCCAGCCCGGGCGACAGAGCGAGACTCCGTCTCAAAAAAAAAAAAAAAAAAAAGAAACACAATAATCCATTTATGTATTATCTATATTGTTTTTTTTAATTTTATTTTATTTTTGAGATGGAGTCTCACTCTGTCACCCAGGCTGGAGTGTAGTTGTGCAATCCTGGCTCACTGCAACCTCCACCTCCTGGATTCAAAGCATTCTCCTGCCTCAGCCCCCAAGTAGCTGGGATTACAGGCGCCTGCCATCATGCTCAGCTAAGTTTTGTATTTTTAATAGAGATGGGGTTTCACCATGTTAGCCAGGCTAGTCTCCTGACCTTGGGTGATCCGCCTCAGCCTCCCAAAGTGCTGGGATTACAGGTGTGAGCCACCACACCCGGATTTCTGCATTGTTTTTATGCTAGAAAGGCAGAGGTGAACCGCCACAACAGAGATAGTATGACCTACAAAGTCTAAAATGTTTACTATCTGGCCCTTTAGAGAAAAAGTTTGCCAACTTCTGCCCTAGAGACCCACCATAAGAAACAAATCTTATACTGAACTGCACATATATTACTTTCTTATGTTACCAAGAAACATATGCAAGGATAATCATAAATTTGCAATAGAAAAACTAGAAACACCAATAAATCTATAGACAACAGGATGGATTTACTATATATATATATATATATATATATATATATATATATATATATATTTTGAGTTGGAGTCTCGCTCTGTTGCTCAGGCTAGAATGTAGTAGTGCAATCTTGGCTCACTGTAGCCTCCACCTCCCAGGTTCAAGCAATTCCCCTGCCTCAGTCTCCCAAGTAGCTGGGACTACAGGCATGCAACATCACATCCAGCTAATTTTGTATTTTTTTTTTTTTTTTAGTGGAGATGGGGTTTCATCATGTTGGCCAGGCTGGTCTCGAACTCCTGACCTCAAGTGATCTGCCCATCTCAGCTTCCCAAAGTGCTGGGATTACAGGTATGAGCCACCGTGCCCAGCCCAGAAAGAGGCTTAACTGACTCATAGTTCAGCACAGCTGGGGAGGCCTCAGTAAACTTACAATTATGGCAGAATGGGAAGTTGGCATGTCTTACATGGTGGCAGGCAAGAGCACGAAGAGCACATGAAAACTACCGTTTATAAAACCATGATAACTCATGAGAATTCACTCATTGTCACAAGAACAACGTGGGGGGAACTGCCCCTATAATTCAATCACTTCCCTTTTGTAGAGACATGAGGACTACAGGTCACTCCCTTGAATGTGGGGATTACAATTCAAGATGAGATCTGGGTGAGGACACAGAGCCAAACCATATCATGGACTATATAAATAATTGAATATTATTCAGCCTTAAAAATGAAGGTAGTTGGCTGGGCGTGGTGTGGTGGTTCATGCCTGTAATCCCAGCACTTTGGAAGGCTGGGGTGGGCAGATCACCTGAGGTCAGGAGTTTGAGACCAGCCTGACCAATGTGGTGCAGTCTTGTCTCTACTAAAAATACAAAATTAGCCAGGGGTGGTGGCACATGCCTGTAATCCCAGCTACTCAGGAGGCTGAGGCAGGAGAATCACTTGAACCTGGGAGGTGGAGGTTGCAGTGAGATGAGATCGCACCACTGCACTCAGCCTGGGCAACAAGAGTGAAACTCTGTATCAAAAAAAAAAAAAAAGAAGGAAAGACAAAGAAGGTAATTGTGACTCATGTTACAACATGTGTCAGAATGTTCAACATGGTACCACAAGGTTCAACACGATGAACCTTGAGGATATACTAACGTATCATTTTTACCTTAAAAATGAAGGTAATTCTGACACATGCTACAACATGTATCAGAATGTTCAACATGATACAAGAAAGCTCAACATGGTACCACAAGGTACAACATGATGAACCTTGAGGATATACTAACATACACACGGTTACTATCATAGTCAAACTCTTAGATGATAAAACTGGTTGCTAGGGGATGAAGAGGGGGTGATGAGGACTTACTGTTCAATGGGTACACAGTTTCAGTTTTGCAGGATGAAAAAGTTCTGGAGATCTGTTGTACAACAATGTGAACATACTTAACACTGCTGAACTGCACACTTAAAAATAGTTTAGGTGGTAAATTTTATTTTATTTCTTTTTTTTTTTTTTTGGATGGAGTCTTGCTCTGTCGCCCAGGCTGGAGTGCAGTGGCACGATCTCGGCTCACTGCAAGCTCCACCTCTCGGGTTCACGCCATTCTCCTGCCTCAGCCTCCCGGACAGCTAGGACTACAGGCGCCTGCCATCACGTCCGGCTAATTTTTTGTATTTTTAATAGAGACAGGGTTTCACCGTGTTAGCCAGGATGGTCTCGATCTCCTGACCTCCTGATCTGCCCGCCTTGGCCTCCTAAAGTGCTGGGATTACAGGCATTGAGCCACTGCACCTGGCCCAGAATTTTATGTTTTTTACCACAATTTAAAATAGTTATATATTTATATGATGAATTATCATGCATCGGTGACAAATAAACAAGAGCCACATACAACAATGCAGTAAAATCTCTGAAATATGCAATGAGGGCCGAGCATGGTGGCTCACACCTGTAATCCCAGCATTTAGGAGGCCAAGGCAGATGGATCAAGTGTCCTGGTCAGGAGTTCGAGATCAGCCTTGCCAACATGCTGAAACCTCGTCTCTACTAAAAATATAAAAATTAGCCAAGCATGGTGGCAGGCGCCTGTAGTCCCAGCTACTTGGGATGCTGAGGCAAGAGAATCACTTGAACCCAGCAAGCTGGAATTGCATCACTGCACTTCCAGCCTGGGTGACAGAGCGAGACTCTGTCTGGAAAAAAAAAAAAAAATGCAATAGGGAAAAAAAGCAAGTGGTAACAAACAGCATGATTCAAAAACAATAACAAAGCTCAAAACCAAGCAAAACTACAAATATTCAATAATTTAAATGTGGTAAAGGAAAAGCAAGAAAATAAACACAAAATTCAGGATGATGGCTACCTTTTTGAAGAGGTGGCTACATGTATGAGATGGGGAAATTGGCATCAAGAGCATGAAAATATACATTTTAAAAAGCTAAGTGGTTAAGGGTTTTCATAAAATAAATCTTACATTATACGTGTATTTTGTGTTTAATAATTTATAAAAAGTTTTCAAAGTATTCCGAGAAATTCTAGGGCAGTATATAACCAAGGAGTGAGAAAAACTTTCTTAAACAAGACTGAAAACCCAGATGTCATAAACGATACCAAAATGTTTAAGTGTCAAAAACATTTATTTAGCTCAAGATGACACAAAAAGAAAGTCAAATGAGGGAAATCAGAACTCCTGCCCCCATCAAAAGAACTTTACGTTACACATTCTCAAAGTTAAAAATCCTGACTGAATAGTGATTGTCTATCATGTATACCTGAATCTTCTTTCAGATGTATGCTTCACTGCGCTTACTGTGACTCACCATAACAGCTATTATTAAAATATAAAACAAGCTTACAACTTGCCACGAAGAAAAAGTAAACTTTTTTTTTTTTTTTTTTTGAGACGGAGTCTCGCTCTGTCACCCAGGCTGGAGTGCAGTGGCCAGATCTCAGCTCACTGCAAGCTCCGCCTCCCGGGTTCACGCCATTCTCCTGCCTCAGCCTCCCGAGTAGCTGGGACTACAGGCGCCGCCACCTCGCCCGGCTAGTTTTTTGTATTTTTAGTAGAGACGGGGTTTCACCGTGTTAGCCAGGATGGTTTCGATCTCCTGACCTCGTGATCCGCCCGTCTCGGCCTCCCAAAGTGCTGGGATTACAGGCTTGAGCCACCACGCCCGGCCAAAAGTAAACTTTTTTTAAAGGGCGAAAGATACTCATTCTTCAACAAATATTTATTACTGGACAATACAGAGAAAGCCAGTCTAAACGTTAAACTTATTAAAAACTGCTCAAATTCTAAAGGAGTTGAGAATACGCAAATTAAAGTTAAGGCTGTGATATTTTACATCCATCAGACTGGGAAATATTAAGAAGAGCTATAATATATACTAATGGATGGGGGAAGGTGTTCTTATACACGGCTGGTGGAAATGTGAGGTATTAAAGTGCTTTTTTATTTTTTAGAAACAAGATCTCTTTCTGTCACCAAGGCTGGAGTGCAGTGGCATAATCATAGTTCACTGTAGCCTCGAACTCCTGGGCTCAAGGAATTTTCCCACCTCAGTCTCTCAAGCAGCTGAGACTACAGGCATGCATACCCATGCCCAACTAGTTTTTTCTGTATTTTTTGTAGAGATGGGGTTTCGCCATGTTGCCCAGGCTCATCTCGAACTCCTGGGCTCAAGCAATCTGCCCACCTCAGTCTCCCAAAATGGTGGGATTACAGCAAGCTTTTTTTTTTTTTTTTTAAATCACAGAATCCTTATTCTTTCGAATCTAACCACATATATAAAATAACCAATTTATCAAAACATACATTAAAGGACTTTTAATGTATCATTGTTCATTGTGGCAGAAAAAACCTTAAACAACATAAATCCCTAAAAACAAAGCAGAAAATGACTTACTGTGTATCAAAATCACAGAATAGAGAGCTGCTCCAGTTGAGGTGAAGGGGTTTTATGAAGTACTCAAGACAGAGAGAAGTGAGGTGGAGAAAAGTATGTATATGATCCCATTTTTGTTAAATAAGAAAAACTCAAAATCCTGACATACATATATTTGTGTATGTTTATGTATATAATGATTTTATGAGCACTGAAAAAACATGGAAGGCTACCTACAAAGCTGTTGACACGGGTTATGAGAGGGGATAGGAACAACGATATGGGAAGGTGAGGCCAAGCCAACAGAAAAACCAAAATGTTACTCTTAAAAAATCATACGGACCAGGAACGGTGGCTGATGCTTGTAATCCCAGCACTTTGAGAGGCCGAGATGGGCAGATCAATTTGACACCGGGAGCTTGAGACCAGCTTGACCAACACGGTGAAACCCCATCTCTATTAAAAATACAAAAAATTAGCCGGGCGTGGTGGCGCACCTGTAGTCCCAGCTATCCGGGAGACTGAAGAACGAGAACTGCTTGAGCCCAGGAGGAGGCGACTACAGTGAGCTTAGATCGTACCACTGTGCTCCAACCTGGGCAACAGAGCAAGACCCTGTCTCAAAAAAAAAAAAAAAAAATTCATGTATGATCAGATTCATGCAATTTACATACAGGTATTACTGGACATAGCTAATGCCATGAAGATCCAAATACAGACCTATAGGATAAAATTTTTAAAGCTATTTTATGGCTTAGAATATTTTATAACGTGGTATTTTATATGCTGTGACAGCATATTTTATTTTATAAAAATGGCTGCAACAGTATCTTCCATCCATGTGCTTTCCTATAATGTGACCTTACCCTACCTCCTCCTATTAAGATGTGGGGTCTATAGCTTCTGAATCTGGGCAAGCTTGTGAATTGCTTGGTGGAAGGGATGCCAAATAACGTTTGAAGCTAGGTCAGAAACGATGATCCACCAGCATGGGCAACATAGCCAAGACCTATTTCTACAAAAAATATAAAAATCAGGCGAGTGCAGAGGTGCAGGCCTATAGTTCTAGCTACCTGGGAGGTTGAGGCAGGAGGATCATTTGAGCCCAGGAGTTCAAGGTCACAGTGAATTATGATCGTCACTACACTACAGCCTGGGTGACAGGATGAGAGCCTGTCTGGGTAAAAAATAATAATAATAATGTAACTTATGCCTTATTCACTGAATTATTATTTTGCTTGGATCCCTGAGCCACCATAAAAGAAGAGAGAAGACCTTAAGGCTGTCACACTATGAGGAAGGCAAGGTAACAGACTACGTACAGGTGCTCAAGTCAGCAGTCACAGTCTTTGAGTCCTCTTAGGCGAAGCACCAGACATGAGTGAACAAACTTTCAGATTATTCCAACATCAAGCCATTCAGTCAACTTCTGCCTCCAAATCTTCTCAGTCAAGACCAAAGACAATGTGGAGAAAGAAAAAAAAAATCCCCAGTATACCCTTTCTGAACACCTGAGTGATTGAATCCTTGAGCTTAATAAAAGTGTTTTACACCATTAGGTTTGGGGTGGTTTGTTAAGTAGCACATACCAGCAATCAGAATGCAAATTCAGAATACATCTTACATAATTTAGAAGGCTCTGGAAAACTACATTAACTGACTTAAAAAGTGACACTAGTGATTAACAATGTCAAATTTCTAGAGTCTGCATAAAATTCACAAAATAACTATAAGAAAATCAGTATTTTCTAAATCAATACTATTTAACATAAGGAGATTTTAAATATGTATATAATTCAATAAATGATTAATAGACATCTATTTCACCCATATGGCTATTAGTACATGTATTCTATATAACAAAATTCTATTTTTTTCCTCTTATCTTTTCACTGGGAAATGGGTCAGAACCCTGTATTTGGAATCATCTTATATTCAAACATTTACGATACACTTTTACCACCCTCTTATCCTACTGATCAACCTAAACTAAAATTCACATAGAACTTAGGTCTTCTTTTTAGTGTAAGAGTTTCCTTGACACCACCATTTTATTTATTTATTTTATTATTTTATTTATTTATTTTTTTGAGACAGAGTCTTGCTCTGTTTCTCAGGATGCTAGAGTGCAGTGGCACAATCTCGGCTCACTGCAACCTCCGCTTCCAGGGTTCAAGTGATTCTCCTGCCTCAGCCTCCCGAACAGCTGGGATTACAGGCACCCGCCACCACACCCAGTGAATTTTTTGTATTTTTAGTAGCAACAGGGTTTCACCATGTTGGCCAGGCTGGTCTCCAACTCCTGACCTCAAGCAATCCACCCACCTCGACCTCCCAAAGTGATGAGATTACAGGCGTGAGCCACTGTGCCCGACCGACACCACAATTTTATTGATAACAATGCTGAAACAGCTGTAAGTTACTGGCAAAAACATAAACCTTTTACCAATACAGAGATAAAACAAAAATTAGTTTAGTTCAGTTTATTCATTTGAAAATTGTATACTAATCATTGATCAGTTTGTTTAATTCAAGAAGAACCTATACTTTTATTTAAGGAGAACTAAAAAATTACTGAGAACTGTGAGATGTTTTTCAGTTAATGCCATCTCAATTCCCTACCCATGTTTACATCCCTAAAGAAGACTTTTAGGCTTTGATTTCAACATTTTCATAAAGAAAGTATTCCTTTACAATGTTTAAAGGATCCAAATAATACTTAGCAAAAGACCATGTAAACAAAAATTTTTAAGTAGTTTTTTTAAAAAAAACTCAAATTATCAGCTTTTTTATTTTTTGTTTGTTCCATTTAGAAAAACTGTAATTATATCAGTTCTTTTAAAAATTGAGCTGCACTGATAAGGCAAATATATTATAATTCGGACACAAACTGATGCTGATGCTCCACAAGCAGCCACAAAAACTTCAGTCACAGTTAATACACCTAAAACTATTTCTGAATTACTTTATAAATTACTCCGCTATTTTGTCGAATAATAGCTATTCTTCAAAACCTGTGATTCAAGTGAACTAGGGTGAGGTACAGAAACAGTTAATGAAAGATTTGAAAGGAGGGGCTTTGTAGCTAGGTAAATCAGCATTCAAATCCTGATTCCATCACTTGAAAGTGAAATGATGTCTCTAAGCCTTAGTTTGCTCCTTAGTGAAATAGAAACAGTCATAGTACCCTTTTTCTAGAGGGTTGTTGCAGCAGACACTAGGTACACAATAACAATTCTCTTTTCCTTACTAAGAGAGCCTCAATTTTCTTCTTGACAACAATGGGCTCAGCTGAAGGATTACTATTCCCAGCTTTCTTTGAAGGTAGGATGGACAATGAGATATAAACCTAAGTACACAGGTAGAGTTTCCAGGAAAGTTCTTTAAGAAGCTGATTCTGTTCAGAAGTGTGCCTTTTTGCTCTCCTTCCTCCCTACTCCAGGCTCAAGACACAGCAGCCATCCTAGAACACCAGGCTACCTTGAAAATCGAAGTCACACACTAGGGATAAAATCTAGATAGCTGGAAGAGCTTTCTTGATAACCACAGAGCCATATTATCATCTGGGTTTCTTTTACATGAGAAATAAACTCCTTTTCTTTTCTTTTTTTTTTTTTTTGAGACGGAGTCTTGCTCTGTCGCCCAGGCTGGAGTGCAGTGGCCGGATCTCACTATTTGGCAAAAGTGAGTAGTGACAGAGGATGCCTTCCGAGAGGTATGTTTTACTATCTGGCCTGGTTTCCCTGACCACAGATAATTGGTTCAAAGATGAACATGAGAATCAAGCTGGCCCAATCATAATCTTTCTCCAAACAACTTGAAATTTAGAATGGATATACAGAAAGACTAAAAATTGTGGGAATGTAACTGCTTTCTGGCAGCACTTGTACAGAACAGACATGATCTCCTTTTGCTGAGTACCCTGGAGGAAATTCATTTCATCTCATATTTTATGAAATATCCTAGTATATATCTAAAATGTTTCTTCTGGATAAGCTAGCTAAATTCTATATTTGATTGCTTAAAACAAAAAAGACACACAATAACTAAATCCACTGAAGACCAGGAGACATAGCTGCCTCTCAATATCAAATAACATAAAGTCAGATGATAGTCTAAAAATATTATCATTCTAAAATATTAACAAACTAATTACAAAGAGAAAGAAAGTACTCACAGATCCTACTGGTAGAAATAAATTTTTTTTTTTAAAAGTACATTCCCTTAACTCAAGAACTCTAGTTGACAAAATTTATCTTTCATAAAAAAGCACAAAAATATCCTTTGATAATTAATCAATTCTATTCTTGGAATTTATTCTACAGAATGCTTCAACAAGTATACAAAGATATGTATGGGAATACATATTCAATGTTCTTAATAATAATGCAAAATTGAAAATAAATTACACATGTATAAAAGAGGCTAGTTAAACTATAGTACAGCAGGTCCTCTAATAACATTTCATTCAATGTCATTTTGCTGTAGCACTGAAGAGGGAAACAAAGGCTGGGCGCTGTGGCTCACACCTGCAATCCCAGGACTTTGCCAGGTCGAAGCAGGTGGATCACTTGAGGTCAGGAGTTCAAGAACAGCCTGGCTAACATGGTAAAACCCCATCTCTACCAAAAATACAAAAAATTAGCTAGGTGTGGTGGCATGTGCCTATAGTCCCAGTGACTTAGGAGACTGACACAGGAGAATCGCTTGAACCTGTGAGGCAGAGGTTGCAGTGAGCCTAGATCACGCTACTTCACTAAAGCCTGGGTGACAAAGCAAGGCTCCATCTCAAAAAAAGAGAGAAAAAAAATGGCTCCAAGCCAGGGCTATTGTTTATGTGGAGTTTTGTATATTCTCTCCATGTCTGCATGAGTTTTCTCCAGATGTTCTAGATTCCCCCCGCATCCCAAAGATGTACACATTAGGCTAATTAATGTGTCTAAATTGTCCCAGTCTGAGTGAGCATGGGTGTGTGTGTGTGAATGCATGTTGTGATGGGATGGCATCCTGTCCAGGACTGGCTCCTGCCTTGTGCCCTGAGACTGCCAGGATAGGCTTCGGCCACCCATGACTCTGAATTGGAATAAGGGGATTGGAAAATGAACGAATGAATACAAATTATTATAATAACAAAAAGTCATAAAATATATAATCAACACAGAAATGGACAATAAATGATTCACTCAGTAAGCCCATCATGTTTATTGTTTGTTTCTGAACTACATGGTGGTAGGAGGTGCTCTTTACAATGTTTGCTTTGCAAACACTTATTCCTTAAGTTAACCAACCACCACTACAAGCACCATCATTCACTGATTCACCAAAAACTAGGTAAATAATTATCTTACTCATTTTTATTAATCTTTCTTGTATGTATATATAGTTCATATTTATTTCAATGTTTAATATTAGAAGTGTTTTAGATTTTTATTTAGAAGTTTGATGGTGTTTTTGTGATTAAAAATACACCACAGGAACTTAACTCTTATTTATATCAAGTTAAGCTTATAGTAAAATTGGTTTCATTATATGTCATTTCACCTAAAGTCACAATTTCCAAGAACCTATCAACAACATTTAGTGAGGACTTATTATACAGCCATACGATATACTACTGAGTGGCCATTAGAAAGGGTGCAACAGGTCTATATCCACTGACACAGAAAGATGTCTATGCAGTTGAATGAAAAAAAGCAAGAACAGTATTCATGATTCCTACACACATATATAAATCTCCATACACCATGTATAGATATATACACTCATAGAAAAAAGTCTGGAAAGATATATATGTTAAATTTTTAAAACTGGTTATCTTTGGAGAATGGTAATGACAAAGGCTTTTACTTTCTATTTTATTCATTTCTGTATTGTAAAATTGAATGTATTACTTTTATAATCATAAAAAAATTATTTCTAAAACTACAATAACACAAAAAGAATTTTAAAAGAAAATAAAATACCTTAAACCAAGTAGAAATCTTTAATAGTGATAAGTATAATCTTCCATATAGACACAAAGTATGGCTATATTTTAACATCATAATTATGATAATAAACTATTTATTGAAAAAAACAGTAAGATTTTTACAATTCATATTCACCTGCTAAAACGACAGTATGTGATGAGATCTAGACTAAATCAGTTTGAACCATCACATAAATCAGCCCTAACTAAACACTATAACAGTTAAATACCGTATCTAGATTAACATTCATTTTCTATCTAAAGACATGTTTGCTTTTCTCAAATGGTACTTACAGTTCTCTACAATTTCATCAAAAACTGCAACACTTTTCTGTTCAAACTGGAAAAGCAAAAAAGGAAAGAGAAAAGTAACATTACCATCATATCTTCTATCATACGTTCTTTTGGTATCCCTTCCTATTCCCCAAGGAGCTGTAATTTTCAACCCAAATTACGTAAGTGCACAATATAAACAAAAACATTGCCAAAGAGAGTAAAATAAAATTTAGGATGAACCAAAGTAGTTCTCAGACCAAAGCCCCGAACCAAAAACTAAGAGATAAATCACATTCTCTCACTATAAACAACTACTTATTTTTTAAATCATTCATGTCACAAAAAAGAGATGATCATATATATTTTTAATAACAACAAACACAGCTAACACTTCATAAGAACTTACTAACACTGAGAACTATGTAAAACTTCCCGTCAAAACTGAACAGAAAAATTAACAGCTTTTGCTCTTAAGCTAAAGCCAGAAACATGCTGCTCTTAAATTGAAAGTGAGGCCTGTTACAGGGATGGTTCCTACTAAGTATGTTAGTGCCTAAGACAGAAGTAGAGCCATGTTGGAGGTAATTTCAGATCTTTAAACACACAGGGAAAAGAAAGCAAAGCACCGGTAACTCCACCAAAGAACTAAAGAAAATGGCACACTTCACTTTGAGTATTTGAAGGCCTCCTTACTTTGGAGGTTCCTGCTTCCCTGCCTGTTACTTACCAATGAGGCAAGAACACAAGAAATGCTGCTTCTTGATAAACCTTGCCTACTGTAAGAAGCCAGAATCAGCCACCCCATTCAAGGGAGAGACTTTTAAGGAAAAAAGAACTACCTAGCTACCTATATAACTGTAGAGGAAACACAACAGCTGGCTATAGTAATCAGTAGTATCTGATATTCATAAATATGAGCAGAAAATAAAAGATCTCTGGTTTCTAAAAGAAAACTATGTGAAAGAGAAAGTTCAAGGTAAACAAACAGAACCACCACTCCAGAAGGAAACAAGAAACTTATAAAAAAGCAACTTCTTGGCTGGGCCCAGTGGCTCACCCCTGTGATTCCAGCACTTTGAAAGGCTGAGGTGGGCGGATCACAAGGTCAGGAGATGGAGACCATCCTGGCCAACATGGTGAAACCTCGTCTCTAGACAAAAAGTTGGAAAAGATAATTTATGGTGACATTGAGGATTGAAGCACTAAGTCTAACAGCAATGTCAAAGGTACCCCCAAAGAAGAAAATAATGGTGAAGGGGAATAACAGAAGAAAATTTCCCTGAACTGAGGATATAAATACCATATCTGAGATTGAACAGGCCCACTAAATACCAAAGAAATAATGAAAAAAAAAATGCATTCTGGTAAAATATATCAGAATTCCAAAAGAAAACAAAAGGAGCAATTTTTTTAAATGATAGTGCAGGTAATTTATAAACACATTTAACTTGAAATTCAACTATGTAAACATTGGAAAGGAAAGGAAAGCAAATAGTGAAGGCCACTCCACCTACCATTCCAGTCAATGAGCTATGCTCTAGAATGAAAGGGAAATGGGAAATGAAAAATTTCACTCTGGGCTGGGTGCAGTGGCTCAGCACTTTGGGAGGCAGAGACGGGTGGATCACCAGGTCAGGAGATTGAGACCATCCTGGCTAACATGGTGAAACCCCGTCTCCACTAAAAATACACGAAAATTAGCCAGGCGTGGTGGTGGGTCCCTGTAGTCCCAGCTACTCAGGAGGCTGATGCAGAATGACGTGAACCCAGGAGGCAGAGCTTGCAGTGAGCCGAGATCGCGCCACTGCACTCCAGCCTGGGCGACAGAGCAAGACTCCGCCTCAAAAAAAAAAAGAAAGAAAAATGTCACTCTGTAAGCCAAAGAATGAAAGCATCCACTTACACTGAGAGGAATCCTATTGTTTAATAACACTGTTTGTTTTTGAACAATACTGTCCCAAGGCCCGATGCTATTATTCCTTCTCATTTTACAAAATATTTCTCATGATTCTCTATCCCCCTAGAGCTACTGCTCATTTTTCTCTTCCCCTTGACAGCAAAACTCTTCAAAAGAGTTGTCTAGCCGGGTGTGGTGGCTCACGCCTGTAATCCCAGCACTTTGGGAGGCCAAGGCATGTGGATCACCTGAGGTCAGGAGTTCAAGACCAGCCTGGCCAATATGGTGAACCCCCGTCTCTACTAAAGATACAAAAAAATCAGCCAGACGTGGTGGCACGCACCTGTAATCCCAGCTACTTGAGAGGCTGAGGCAGGAGAATCGCTTGAACCCGGGAGGCGTAGGTTACAGTGAGCCGAGATTGCGCCATTGCACTCCAGCCTGGGCAACAGGGCAAGACTCCATTTCAAAAAAAAAAAAGTTGTCTATACATGCTGCCTATGACACCTGTCTCTTGAACCCACTTCAGTAAGGCCTTTGCCTGCACTATTTCTACTGAAACTTTTCTTGTCAAGGTCATAAGGGACCTCCACACTGCTAAACCCAATGATCTATTCTGACTCCTAAAGGAAAAAAGAGAACTAGAATATGACAACCATTTAAGGTGAAAAAATCTGGATCACAATCACTACTTCACATCAACATTAATCCCAGATAAGTTAAAAATAAATTGAGGCCGGGCGCGGTGGCTCAAGCCTGTAATCCCAGCACTTTGGGAGGCCGAGACGGGCGGATCACGAGGTCAGGAGATCGAGACCATCCTGGCTAATACGGTGAAACCCTGTCTCTACTAAAAAATACAAAAAACTAGCCGGGCGAGGTGGCGGGCGCCTGTAGTCCCAGCTACTTGGGAGGCTGAGGCAGGAGAATGGCGTAAACCCGGGGGGCGGAGCTTGCAGTGAGCTGAGATCTGGCCACTGCACTCCAGCTTGGGCGACAGAGCAAGACTTCGTCTCAAAAAAAAATAAAATAAATAAATAAATAAATAAATAAATCAAAGAAAACAAAAGCCCTAGTAGATACAAAAGTATTTTAACCAGAAAAATAAATCTTCATGAAAAAGATTTTAAAGTTTGACTATATTTTTAAAAAACTGGAAAAGCTTAAAGGTAATCTAAGTGAAAAAGTTGTAGTAGCAGTATAACAATGGTTAGTATTCTATGAATAAAGCAATTTTGGACTCAATTAAACAGTACTATCCCAATAGAAAGTGATCAAAGAACATAAGCACTAAACATTCAATCTGACCCAAAATCAAAATTGAGATACCATTTTCTCTCAGACTGGTAAAGATACAAAATGAAGGGAGACATAGATATGTCCCTGTTTTTAAAAAACCCAATAGTATATCTTGGAAAATTATCTTTATACAGAGATCTACTTCATTCTTTCCGGTGGCTGCATAGTCTCTTATTATATTATACTGATGAACATTTAAGGTTGCCTCCTGCCTTTTTTTTTTTACAAATGTAATATTGCAGTTGTCATCTGTATACATACACTATGGCTTAGGTATGTGAGTATATCTGTAGGATCAATTCCTAGAAGTGGGATCACTAGGTTAAAAAAGCACAAGTATTTAATTCCTCCCAAATAAGCTTCATGAGTAGCTGGGATTACAGAACACACCACCATGCCCAGTTTATGACACTTTTTTTCCAAGTACTTTACATGACTTAATCCAATTTAATCTCCCCAAAATCTCGTAAGGCATAAGGTAGGTACTGTTAACACCTCTATTTTATAGGGAAGAAATGGAGGTACTGAGAGGTTAAGGAGAAGGACACACATATATACACACACACACACACACACACACCCCTCTGTAAGTCTCCCAAGAAAAATGTCCAAACTTCTGTGGATCTATAAGACTCTCCAAAATCTAGCCCTAACTTCCTCTATAGCTTTATCTTTTCCTGCCTTCATGTTCCCATTACATCCCCATGCTGTAAGCAAATGCTCCAGCTATTATAAATGACCTATAGCTGCTCACCCAACCTTTCAGGTAGTTTCAAGCATCTGGACCATCATGCACAGTGCTTAAGCTTTTCCAGTCTTAATTCAATAGTAAACATATACTCAGCTTCTGAGACGGAGCTAAAGCTGCAACTCCTCTATTGGTACCATAATCTCACACACAACCCACACACACCCAACCTTCCGAACAAAGTAGAACTCACAGCTCTTTCCTAGTGCTACTACAACCAATGCGACTATGTAACAACTATAATAACCTTACTCCCAAGTTGAGAATGCTATATGGAATCAAGTACCCATACAGGTTTCTAAGCTGTATGAGGACATATCCCATTCTTTTTGTAGACCAACCTGCCAACAGATAACAGCGGTTATACAAACCTTGAGTTTTAATCCAACTTTGGAGACTAAACATAAAATCAGTAAAAAGGAACACTTTATATAAAGAGCTTTAGAATAATATTAAAAATTAAAAACAAAAAACAATCTAGTTAGTTTCTTTCAATAGAACCTAAATGAAATTAAGATTCTATAAAGGATTAGAAATCCTACACTTCTCAAAGCCAGAGCAGGCAAAACTGCACCCTGAAGAAAAAAACAAAAGATTATTTTTCTCCTATAACAGTCTCACAACACAGAACATTTCAGTGACCAGATATGTGGGACTTTTTCGTCACACACCAAATATCTAGCAGACACCAACTGTGTGTCCTATAATTCACTTCAATTCTGACACTATCTACCTAGAATTAAGAGTCAAATCCCACAGGCTGAAGGCTCAGTCCAACAAGACTGCCTCCCACTTCAGATACCAATCAGAAGGCCCAGGTTGTGACTTGACCTTGTAACTGGCCAGCTATATAACTTGGGGTGCCCACAACCCCCACCTCAGGTTCAATTAATTTGCTAAAGCAGCTCATGGAACTCAGAGGAACACATTTACTGGTTTATTATAAAGGATACTACAAAGGATACAGGTGAACAACCTGATGAAAGAGATGCATAGGATGATATATGCTGAGGAGAGTCATGGAGCTCCCACGTCTTCTCTGGGCATGCCACCTTCCCAGCACCTCTATGTGGTTCAGCAATCCAGAAGTTATCTGAACCTTGCCTTTGGGATTTTTATGGAGGCTTCATTATGTAGCCATGATTGAGTAAATCATTGACACTGCTACTCAACTCGATGCTTAGCCCTCTAGTCATGTCTTGGTCTTTTTGGTGACCAGCCCCATGCTGAAGCTATGGACGTGCCTGGCCCTAAGCCCAAGTCCAGTAGTACACAAGACATATTTATCACTCTAGAGATTCCAACAGTTTTAGGAGCTGTGTGCCAGGAACCTGGGGCAGAGACCATATACGTATTTCTTATTATATCACAGTATCACAGTAGCCTAAAGAGATTTTTACTTGTTCTGTATTGTAGTAGTCTAGCACCTATAACACTCCCTAAAATATAACAAAAATTCAATCTTTGCTGAATAATAGAATCACTTATATTAGTTAATAAGTAGTTTGAAACTTGTTTACTTAAAGAAACTTAACCATAGCGTACTTTTTATTTTCCAAAACTCCCAAGGAGTCCACTGTTGCATACTTTCAACAGACCACTCCAAAGCAAATGTCCAATCCTATTCCTATTCCTTCAACCCCCACAAAGAGTAAAGTTAGTCTTTCCCTATTGCTACTCTGATTTAGATGTCCCTTAGTTTTTCAAATGAATTAATCCCGATGACTTTTACAATAATTTTTCTCAAGTTTCTCAATGTGAGAAATTTGTTACGGAAACATTTTTGAGACGGGTCTTGCTCTGTTGCCCAGGCTGGAATGCAGTAACGTGATCACAGCTCACTGCAGTCTCAAACTCCTGAGCTCAAGGGATCCTCCCACCTCAACTCCTGAGTAACTGGAACTAAGTGTGCACAACCACGCCCAGCTAATTTTTAAAATTTTTCTGTAGAGACTGGGTATTGCTATACTGCCCAAGCTGGTCTGGAACTCCTGGCCTCAGGGAATCTTCCCACCTCAGCCTCCCAAAGTGCTGGGAAGGCAAGCATGAGCCACCACACCCAGCGATATTATATTTTTTATACAGGCAGCTACCATGCAGAAATATAAAAACGACTATGCAAGCTGAAACCATGCAAAGCAATCTTAATGATCAAAGTGAAAAATTAAAATTGCTCCATCATCTTTTATTGTCAAAACACTTGAAACGTTAAAAACTCTGCCAGTTTGGCCAGGCACGGTGGCTCACGCCTGTAATCCCAGCACTTTGGGAGGCCGAGGCAGGCTGATCACCTGAGGTCCAGAGTTTGAGACCAGCCTGACCAACATGGAGAATCCCTGTCTCTACTAAAAATACAAAATTAGCTGGCCATGGTGACGCATGCCTATAATCCCAGCTACTCAGGAGGCTGGAAAATCACTTGAACCCAGGAGGCGGAGGTTGTGGTGAGCCAAAATCATGCCACTGCACTCTAGCCTGGGCAACAAGAGCAAAACTCCATCTCAAAAAAAAAAACCAAAAAACAAAAAACAAAAACAAAAAACTTTGTCAGTTTAAACGTGTAGGGAAATGAAATATATTGTATAACTAATACTTGCTTACTATGTTATAATTTAAAATGTGAAAATCAAAGTGTTTTATTTATTTGTAAAAAATCTACCAGGAGTATGGCTGGGCACGGTGGTACACGCCTGTAATCCCAGCACTTTGGTATGCCAAGGCAGGTGGATGACTTGAGGTCAGGAGTTCAAGACCGGCCAGGCCAACATGGTACAAACCCGTCTCTACTAAAAATACAAAAATTAGACAGGTGGCGCATGCCTGTAATCCCAGCTACTTGGAAGGCTGAGGCAGAAGAATCACTTGAACCTGGGAGACGGAGGCTGCAGTGAGCCGAGATTATGCCACTGCACTCCAGCCTGGGTGACAGAGCGAGACTTCGCCTCAAATTAAAAAAAAAAAAAAAAAAAAAAACCCTACCAGGAGTGGACAGTGCCTGCCTTTGTCTTTTCCTCATGTTACTTGTGATACAGAATAAGCAACTTTTCCATGCCTTAACAAATTGTCAGTCGGGCGCAGTGGCTCACACCTATAATTCCAGCATTTTGGGAGGCCAAGGTGGGCAGATCACCTGAGGTCAGGAGTTCAAGACTAGCCTGGCCAACATAGTGAAACCCTGTCTCTACTAAAAATACAAAACTTAGCCGGGCATGGTGGCACACACCTGTAGTCACAGCTACTCGGGAGGCTGAGGCAGGATCACTTGAACCCAGGAGGCAGAGGTTGCAGTGAGCCAAGGTTGCATGACTGCACTCCAGCCTGGGCGATAGAGTGAGACTCCGTCTCAAAAAAAAAAAAAAAAATTGCCATAATCCCTTCTAAATTTGAACCGGCTTCCAAAATTACACCTTTTGCTCTTTCAATCTTGTATCTCAACGCGTTGTGTTACTGTGAAATTTCTACCAATATCACTTCCACTATGACATTTGTCTTTTTTGTTACAAGATTTTACTCATTTATGTTTGTAAATTTGCCTTCACTAAATTCTTCAGGTGACATATCTACACACTCCCCTTTATGGCCACTTGGAGATCCTATGTCGTTCATCGCATAAGTTAATGATGTGCTGCATTCCAAAAAAGACCTAACCCATCAACATGTTAAATAGCTGATGATCATAATTACCTGCCTTAAGTAATCTCTGGAATCTAGGCACAAATTTCACAGCAGCATCCCTATAACTGTTCTAGCATCTTCACCAGAGAACTTATCAATAATCCATGATCATTCTAAAATGATCAAACCAGCCTTTACTGGCAATAAGAAGTCCTTCAGTTGGCTTGTAATTAGTTTTCTTTCAGTGCAACAACTAACTTCAATGCTTCAGCCTGAATGCTAGCCAAACAGACTAGGGTCTGTTCTTAATACAATTTATTTAAATTACATGATAAAGCAATTTATTTATTTATTTATTTGAGACCGTTTCACCCTTGTTGCCTAGGCTGGAATGCAATGGCGCAATCTCAGCTCACTGCAGCCTCCACCTCCTGGGTTAAAGTGATTCTCCTGGCTCAGCCACCTGAGTAGTTGGGATCACAGGTGACACCATCACACCTGGCTAATTTTCTGTGTTTTTAGCAGAGATGGGGTTTCAGCATGTTAGCCACATTGGTCTCGAACTCCTGACCTCAGGTGATCCACCTGCCTCGGCCTCCCAAAGTGCTGGGATTACACAGGCATGAGCCACTACGCCTAGCTAAAGCAACTTTTTTTTTTTTTTTTGAGATGAAGTCTCGCTCTTGTCTCCCAGGCTGGAGTGCAATAGCCCAATCTCGGCTCACTGCAACCTCCACCTCCCAGGTTCAAGAGATTCTCCTGCCTCAGCCTCCCAAGTAGCTGGGATTACAGGCACCTGCCACCACACACAACTAATTTTTGTATTTTCAGTAGAGACAGGGTTTCACCATGTTGGCCAGGCTGGTCTTGAACTCCTGACCTCAGGTGATCCACCCACCTCAGCCTCCCAAAGTGCTGGGATTACTGGCATGAGCCACCGATTGAATTTTTTCAATACCGTTCATACTGTAACTACATGCAGGCCTAGCTCTTGTCCTATATTCACTTACCTGTCACCGTTTTTGAATCTTCTAATGACATCTAATTTTTCAGTTCCTGTGTTATCACTTTTGATTCCTTTTCTGAACTGTCATCTTTTTTGCAAATTCTCTCCTTTTCAGTATCCATTTTTATAAAATGTCACACAAGTTTATAATTGAAAGACAAGCATGCAACACAACTACACACTTTGCTGTCTGTGTATGAACTAAATAATAGATGGAGTGATGTGATTAGTCACTGTTCATGACAGACATCTGTTAATTACATAGTGATTTGTTAACTCAAGAGCTAGCACTGAAGTTTATGCTTTATGCAATTGCTCACAGTTAATATACCACGGTAAATGAAATATGAACTGTGTTGTTAGAAAACTGGCATTTAAACCTTGCCAACTGAAATCCAAGCATATTCAAAATAAAAGTGAAGACTAACTTACTATTACACATTTGCTACCAAATATATAATAGGTCTTGAGAAAGACCACTAATTTCAACACTATAATATTCTAGTCACTGTTCTGCTACTAACAAGCAAAGCTTAAGGGAGAAACTTAACTCCTGCGGGGCTCGATTTCTTCAACCCATATAATGAATATATAATAAAGTTGGGCTACATAATCTCTCCAAACATTCAAATTTAATGCTCACAATTCATTCTCAAGCTAGGCATAAACTAAAAACTCAAATTAATATTATATAATGGACACTGAACACTTGTTAAGAAAACTATAAAAAGTAGGTCTAATTCTCTCTCCATAAAGTGTTTCTTTTTAATTAAATGACTTTTTAAAAATAATAATTTTTTTTTTTCAGACAGGGACTCACTCTGTCACCCAGGCCAGAATGCCTTGAACTCCTGGGCGCCAGCAATCCTTCCGTCTCAGCCTCCTGAGTAGCTGGGACTACAGGTATATCCAGTGAATTTTTTCTTTGTTTTTTGTAGAGATAGGGTCTCACTGTTGCCAATTCTGGTCCCAAACCCCCGGGCTAAAGCGACCCTCCCAACTCAGCCTCCCAAAGTGCTAGGGTTACAGGGGTGAGCCTGACTTTTTAAGACAGTAATAATTCTTCCTTTAAAATAGAAGCAAATACATCTTTTTTTAGCATTTTTAGTCTTTCAAAATTTATGTAAAGTTACTTAAACAAAATGATTAGTTCCCAGAAATTACACGGACATAAACTAAAAACAGGCTTGGTTTCTCCATCAAAAAAAGACTGGCTACCTGTCAACTTGCTGTAGGTACACTTACTGTCTGTAATACACATTTTATGTGCTGGTAGTACTTTTCTTTTTAGAACTTTTTTTAATGTTATATAAAATAAAAACCAAAGTTCTAAGTAGAACCAATGGAAGTAAGCTGCATTTTACAACTCATAATTGTATAAAATAAAGCAACTGAATTACTTTCAAGTTCAGAAAAAAACTTAACAAGCCAGCCACTAAAAGTATTCTATTGAAGTTTTGCAAAACATATCATTTGAGTGTTAAATTTACATTTATATTTTAATGAAAAACTTCTGTTTGAGTAGTTATAATAACCTGATAAACATAAAATAGTCAAAATTTATCACAGTGAATATAGGGAATAGAGCCCATTACTGAGCCAGTGCGCCCAGCCAAAATTATTTTTTTAATGACTTCTTTTCACAAAATTTAAGGATAGAAATCAAATTACCCAGGCAAAAAACAAACAAACAAAAAAAATCATTTTTGAATAATTGGATAATGTTTCTCTTTCAATCTGCAAGTGTAGAATACTATATTTACCCTTAAAAGTAAACTGGGGCCAGGTGCAGTGGCTCACACGTGTAATCCCAGCACTTTGGGAGGCTGAGGCATGAGAATCATTTGAGCCCAGGAGGTGGAGGCTGCAGTGAGCTGAGATTGTGCTACTACACTCCAGCTTGGGCTACAGAGTGAGACTCTGTCTCAAAAAAAAAAAAAAAAAAAGAAAAAAGAAAAAGTGACAGACAAAAGTTTACCTTTAAAATACTTAAGACAGGCTGGGTACAGTGGCTTACGCCAGTAATCCCAACATTTTGGGAGGCCGAGGCAGACTCTCTTGAGGTCAGGAGTTTGAGACCTGCCTGGCCAACATGGTGAAACCCCATATCTAATAATAACAAAAATGTTAGCCGGGGCCAGGTACAGTGGCTCACACCTGCAATCCCAGCACTCTGGGAGGCTGAGGAGGGTGGAGCACCTGAGGTCAGGAGTTCCGGACCAGTCTGGGCAACATGGTGATACCCTGTCTCTACTAAAAACACAAAAATTAGCCAGCTATGGTGGCATGCGCCTGCAGTCCCAGCTACTCTGGAGGCTGAGGCAGGAGAATCACTTGAACTCAGGAGGCAGAGGTTACAGTGAGCTAAGATCGTGCCACTGCACTCCAGCCTGGGTGACAGAGCAAGCCTCCATCTCCAAAAACCGGTAATAATAAAATAAATTAGCCAGGTATGGTGGCACACACCTGTAATCCCAGCTACTCGGAAAGCTGAGGCACAAGAATCACTTGAACCCCAGAGGCGGAGGTTGCAGTCAGCCAAGATTACACCACTGCACTCCAGCCTGGGCAACAGAATGAGACTCTGTCTCAAAAAAGGAAGGAAGGGAGGGAGGGAAAAGAAAGAAGGGAAAGAAGGGAAAGAAGGGAAAGAAGAGAAAGAAGATAAAGAAGGGAAGAAAAAGAAAAGAAAGAAAAAATATTTAAGATAGACATTTGCTGCCATATAATTTAAACAATAAAAAAAAGTACTTTAAAATCCCACTGCAGGGAAATGGTTAATTTATTAAGATAGACTATACATGAAATTCTAGGCAGACTTTAAAAAGAATAAGGTAGAGGGTTCTGGAGATGGATGGTGTTAATAGTAGCATGACAATGTGAATGTACTTAATGCCACTGAATTATACATCCAAAAATGGTTACATGGCAGATTTTATGCTATGTATATTTTATCACAATAAAGGTATAAAAAGGTATAATATTTATGGCATCAGAGTTCCAGAAGCAGAGGAGAAAGACTGCAGAGCAGAAAAAATATCTGAAGAAATAATGGCTGAAAACTTCCCAAATTTGACGAAAGACAGATAGATATCTGCAGATTAAAGAAGCTAAGCAAATGTCAAACAGGAAAATCCAAAGATATATACACCAAGACACTCATAATCAAACTGCTAAAACCTAAACAACAACAACAACAATCTTTAAACAGAGACAAACAACACAAAAAAAGAAAAAAAAGGAATTTTAGCATACATTCATTTAAAAAATAAAATACATATGTATGCAAGATAAATTTATGTATAATTGTAAATACAGTGAGTAGTAAAATTACAACAGATTTTTATCTTTTCTGTATACCTTTTTATTTTTATTTATTTTCACTTCTTTCAAAAATTACTATCAAACTCCACTCACTGGATCAGAGCCCCTTGTGATGTTAGTGAAAAACTTGCCCCTCACATAGCACACTACCTACACTTATAAGCTTATACCTTTTTAAATCTTTGAAATCATCTACAACAATGCTGCCTTTATAATAAAAGTAAGACATTCAAAGATAACCACAAAATGGTCGGACGCAGTGGCTCACGCCTGTAATTCCAACACTTTGGGAGGCTGAGGCAGGCAGATCACTTGAAGTCAGGAATTCGAGACCAGCCTGGCCAACATGGTGAAACCTCGTCTGTACTAAAAAAAAAAAACACACGAACATTAGCTGGGCGTGATGGTGGGTGCCTTAATCTCAGCTACTCAGGAGGCCTGAGGCAGGAGAATTGCTTGAACCTGGGAGGTGGAGGTTGCAGTGAGCCAAGATCACGCCATTGCACTCTAGAGCCTGGGCGACAAGAGTGAAACTGTCTCAAAAGAAAAAAAAAAAAAAAAACCCACAAAATACTTGTTTCTTTAAGAAGATGTCCCTTAAATATAGTTCTCTTATAGAATTATTTGAAAAATAAATATATCAGAATATTCTAGAGTTTTTTTGTGTGTTTTTTTTTTTAAAGACAGTCTCACTCTGTCAGTCAGGCTGGATTTGGACTACAGTGGTGCGATCACAGCTCACTGTAGCCTCAAGCTCCTGGGCTCAAGCAATCACTGTAAAGTATTTTTAAATCTCAAATATAAAGTATAATTATAATGGCAGACAACTGCCTTCCCCAACCCATCCCTAAAAATTTACTAACAAAATAATTACAAGGCTTTTAAAGAGATAGATGAAACAGGATAACTTACAGTTTCTTATGTATAATCTGCCCTTTCTGAATATATAATCAATACACACACATAAATGATCAGTACAAAGCCAAATATTAGACCAAATTATTCTTTTTTTTTTTTTTTTTTTGAGACAGAGTCTCACCCTGTTGCCCAGGCTGGAGTGCAGTGGCACGATCTCCACTCACTGCAAACTCAGCCTCCCAGGTTTATGCCATTCTCCTGCCTCAGCCTTCTGAGTAGCTAGGACTACAGGCACCCGCCACCACGCCTGGCTAATGTTTTGTATTTTTAGTAGAGATGGGGTTTCACCGTGTTAGCCAGGATGGTCTCGATCTTCTGACCTCGTGATCCACCCGCCTCGGCCTCCCAAAGGGCTGGGATTACAGGTATGAGCCACCGCACCAGGCCTAGACCAAATTATTCGAAATTCTTTATTGCTTAATTACCTAAAACAATTTTATCCTTTCCTTATAAGTCTAAGGAACAAATCTAAGGCAATGCCCAGCACAATTTAAAGGACAAATATGTGTTTGTTGAATACATAATGCAAAAATAAAGCTACTCTTAAAATTTAAGAAAAACATTTCTGTCTGTATCAAAGAAATAAGCTAAATTTACAAAAATGCATTCAAAGAAGAAAGTTTATTTAAATAACTCATTTTCATAAAGATCCCCAAACTTGTACCATGTATAACCAAAATTATAAAATTAATATTATAAAATGTCAACAATTAAGTCATCTTGTTTCATTTCTCAGATTCAATGAGGTTGGCATCCATATTTAGTCAGGAAGTCATTCATACTATAGAACCTCTCTCAAACCCATCAACCATTTCTCCCCAGATTCACATACCATTCTAATATGTCTTCCATTTTCTGTCACTCACACCACTTTTCCTTTCAAACAAGGCTGTCTGCTCTAATCTTTTAACTTGCTATGTCAATTATTTGGTATTATTGTTTTGCATGTATCTTCCAAAAGCAAAAAAATTCCTTTTATCATCCACTTTCTTTGTTTTGTTTTCTGAGACAGAGTCTCACTCTGTCACCCAGGCTGGAGTGCACTGGTGTGATCTCAGCTCACTACAACCTCCACCCCCCAGGCTCAAGCAAACCTCCCACCTCAGCCTCCTAAGTTGCTGGGACTACAGGCATGTGCCACCATGCCCAGCTAATTTTTGTATTTTTGGTAGAGACAGGGTTTCGCCATGTTGCTCAGGATGGTTTCGAACTACTAAGCTCAAGTGATTCATCCCTCTTGGTCTTTCAAAGAGCTAGGATTACAGGTGTAAACCACCACACCCGTCTTATCATCCACTCTTCACTACGAAAACTCATTCTGATTCTAGTATTTCAAGCAGAACACTAAAGTAGACTAGTTCAGGCGACTAGGGTTCTAGACCAGCTCAATCACCAAATTACGAGAGATTGGGCCTAAAAGTCTGAAATTTCTCAATGAATGAACTCCTATTTCTCAAGCACCTAGCATGTGATATGTCTATCTATATGTTTGTATATACCATCATATTTCATTTGTGTGGGACACAGTAGGTACTCTATACATATTATTAAGTGAATAAACTGTCTTAAAATTAAGTACTATGATCAGGTGCAGTGGCTCATGCCTAATAATCCCAGCACTTTGGGAAGAGGCAGGTGGATCACTTGAGGTCAGGAGTACAAGACCAGCCTGGCCAACATGGCGAAACCCCATTTCTACTAAAAATACAAAAATTAGCTGGGCATGGTGGCACATGCCTGTAGTCCCAGCTACTCAGGAGGCTGAGGCAGGATAATTGCTTGAACCTAGGAGGTGGAGGTTGCAGTGAGCCGAGATTGAGCCACTGCAGTCCAGCCTGGGTGATATCGAGATTTCATCCTCAAAAATATAAAAAGTTAGCCAGGTGTGGTGGCAGGCGCCTGTAATCCCAGCTACTTGGGAGGCTGAGGCAGGTGAATCGCTTGAACCCAGGAGGCGGAGGTTGCAGTGAGCCAAGATCACACCACTGCACTCCAGCTTGGGGGACAGGAGCAAGACTTCATCTCAAAAAATAATAATAATGAAAAAATTTAAAATTTTTAAAAAACAATTATTTAAAGTACTACATGTGTTTGCAGATACACAGAAAAACATCATTTACCTTCTAAGTAAATTCTGTTTGTCCAAGGATACCCATGTGATGTCAGAGCCAGACACTGTACCAAGCAAGGTACAGGGGTTTTTGCAGTGCATTCATACCCTGAAAGCTTTCTAAACTGTGTAGCACTAAAACCTAAACCTACCAAGTTTTCACTACCAATCCAGTGTTTTCTCCCCTTACTCTAATGTGGACTTTTATGTTCAAATTCAGTTAGTCTCTCTATCCTTCCTACTAAATGATACTACTAAGAATTCAAAACATGAAAGTAAGTTTAAAGATAATTTAGTATTAACAGAGATCTCTCATTTCAGAGATGAGGAAAAAGAAATCACTCAAGGACATTCAGAGAGTTAACATGCCCAGTTCGGTCAGTTAGCCAACGGTTATTTATTGCATATTTGCCTGCTACAAATCAGGTACAAACTGTGCTGGTCTACATTAAAACTATGCTAAAACAGATCTGAAAATGAAGCATTTCTGTACTTTTCATAGTTTATCAGGAAATACAGATATTACACAAACAATTACACAGTTAGATGAATGGTATCATGGGGAAGAAGAAAATGCTATTGAATTTATTTAGTAGTGACTTAACCTAGTCTATAAATTTAGAAGGCATCCATTAGACTAGAAGGATGAAAAAGCATGTGCTATAGGAAAAGGTACGAAAGTTTTAGTGGAGGCCGGGCGCGGTGGCTCAAGCCTGTAATCCCAGCACTTTGGGAGGCCGAGACGGGCAGGATCACGAGGTCAGGAGATCGAGACCATCCTGGCTAACACGGTGAAACCCCGTCTCTACTAAAAAATACAAAAAACTAGCCGGGCGAGGTGGCAGGCGCCTGTAGTCCCAGCTACTCGGGAGGCTGAGGCAGGAGAATGGCGTGAACCCGGGAGGCGGAGCTTGCAGTGAGCTGAGATCTAGCCACTGCACTCCAGCCTGGGCGACAGAGTGAGACTCCGTCTCAAAAAAAAAAAAAAAAGAAAGTTTTAGTGGAGGAGGTCCACAACAGAAGAAATGGAGTATAGGCGTAAAAGAAACAAGACATAAAACTAGATATATAATCAGGACCACATATGCCCAACCTTGAATGATTTCGAACTTTATCATATGGTTAGCAGAAAGCCACTGAAAAATTTTAAGTAAGCCATAATGTGATTAAAGAATTTAAAAGATCGTTCTGGAACATCTTATTGTGTTAAAAACTAAGTAAAGACCAAAAAACTAATGGATATTTTAAAAAATAAAATGAAACAAAACAAAAAGAAGGTAGGTTAGAGGGGCTCCCTCTGCCTGAATATGGGATAATTTGAGTATCAAAATGAATACTGGTAACAATGGATCATGACACACTGATTAAAGAATTCATGAGAGCTTACTGATACTTAAAAAATAAACAAGCATTCATAGAAGGAAAATATAAGACAAGGGCCTAAAATATGGTGGGGGAAAAGGAAGGAAGAGAGATAAATGAAATATACTATTCTACAGGTTCTATAAATGATGTAATTTTTAAAGATAATAACTTAAAAGATGCATGCTGTAATCTTTACAATAACCTCTAAATACAAAGGAATACATCTAAATACTCAGAACAGTAAAAAAAAAAAACAAAAAATGCAATCTACCTACAATAAGGCAAGAATAAAGAACAAATGGGCCGGGCGCGGTGGCTCAAGCCTGTAATCCCAGCACTTTGGGAGGCCGAGATGGGCGGATCACGAGGTCAGGAGATCGAGACCATCCTGGCTAACATGCTGAAACCCCGTCTCTACTAAAAAATACAAAAAACTAGCCGGGAGAGGTGGCGGGCGCCTGTAGTCCCAGCTGCTTGGGAGGCTGAGGCAGGAGAATGGCGTAAACCCAGGAGGCGGAGCTTGCAGTGAGCTGAGACCCGGCCACTGCACTCCAGCCTGGGAGGCAGAGCAAGACTCTGTCTCAAAAAAAAAAAAAAAAAAAAGGGCATCAATAAGACACAAATAAGAAGACAGAAGACTTAAATCCAACTATGTAATTACTACATTAAGTCTAAAAGGAATAAACACAACAATTACAAACTGTTGGACTGGAGAAAAAGGCAAAATCCACATAGAGACACAGACTGAAAGTCAGAGGGTGGGGAGGGTAACACATATCAATCCAAACAATAAGCATAAAAAAAAACTGATATTAAATATAACCACATTAATCTCAGATATAGTAAGCCTAAAGAGAAAGTATACACCCAGCACAGTGGCTCACACCTGTAATCCCAACACTTTGGGAGGCAAAGGAAGGACGATCACTTGATGCCAGGAGTTAGAGACCAGCCTGGGCAACAAAGCAAGAAAGACCCCATCTCTACAAAAAATAAGAAAACTCAGCTAGGCACAGTGGTGTGTACCTGTAGTTCCAGCTACTTGGGAGGCTGAGATGGGAGGACTGCTTGAGCCCAGGAGTTCAAGGCTGCAGTAAGTTATGATTACGCCACTGCACTCCAGCCTGGGTGACAAAGCAAGACCCTGTCTCCAAAAAAAAAAAAAAATAGAAAACATGACAAGAATAGAGTCACTCAGCCAAGCATGGTGGCCCAAGTCTGTAATCCCAACACTTTGGGAGGCTGAGAGATCACTTGAGGAAAAACATTTTAAAAAAAAGAAAGAAAGAAAGAAAAAAGAATAGGCACTAAATATGATCATCAACAAGACATAAACTCTATATGTGAAGCAACTAACAATACAACTTCAAAATACATGAAGCAAAAAACAGAACTAAAGGGATAAGTAAAATCTCCAACTGTGACTGCAGATTTATAGTTCTGTCAGTTGTTAGAACAAGACAAAAAATCAAGTAAGACACAGACGATTTTAACAGTCCTACCAACAAACTTAACCCAAGTGACATTTATAGAAACACTACACCTAATAACTGTGGTGTGCACTTTTTAAAGTTTACTTGTGGGCCAGGTGCATTTGCTCATGCCTGTAATCCCAGCACTTTGGGAGGCCAAGGCGGGCGGATCACGAGGTCAGGAGATAGAGACCATCCTGGCCAATATGGTGAAACCCCGTCTCTACTAAAAATACAAAAACCAGTCGGTCGTAGTAGCGCATTCCTGTAATACCAGCTACTCAGGAGGCTGAGGCAGGAGAATCGCTTGAACCAGGGAATCGAAAGTTGCAGTGAGCCGAGATCACGTCACAGCACTCCAGCCTGCTGACAGAGCAAGCCTCTGTCTCAAAAAATAATAATACAATAAATAAAGTTTACTTGTGGGGGCACCAAGATACACTACATGCTGGACCATAAAAAAGGAGCATCGATAAAAATCAAATAATTGAGGCTGGGAGTGGTTGTTCACACCTGTAATCCTATCACTTTGGAAGGCCAAGGTGGGAAGACTGCTTGAGGCCAGAAGCTGGAGACCAGCCTGGGCAACACGGCGAAACCCTGTATCTTAAAAAAAAAAAAAAAATTAGCCAGGCATGGTGGCACATGTTACAGTCACAGATACTCTTAGAAGGCTGAGGTGGGAGGATGGTTTAAGCCCAGGAGGCAGAGGTTGCAGTAAGCTACGATCGAGTCATTGCACCCCTTCCTGGACAACAGAGCCAGAACCCGTCCCAAAGAAAAAAAAAAAAAGGAAACAAAAATCAAATAACTGAAATAACAGAAAACATATTCTCTGACTTCAGTGGTATTAAATTTGAAATCACTAAAAAACAAGATAATTACAGTATCAAAAATTAGGAATTAAGCACACTTCTAAAGAAACTGTATGGCCGGGCAAGGTGGCTCATGCCTGTAATCCCAGCACTTTGGGAGACCGAGGCAGGCAGATCACCAGGTCAGGAGTTCGAGACCAGCCTGGTCAACATAATGAAACCCCATCTCTACTAAAAATAAAAAAAATTAGCCCAGTGTGGTGGTGTGCACCTGTAATCCCAGCTACTCAGGAGGCTGAGGCAGGAGAATCACATGAACCCGGGAGGCGGAGGTTGCAGTGAGCCAAGATCACGCCATTGCACTCCAGCCCAGGTGACAGTGCAAGACTCCGCTTCAAAAATAAAAGGAAAAAAAAGAAACTTATGGTAATGTAAGCTGAAAAATAAATGAGAGAAAACTCAGTAAATATTTTGAACTGAATGATAATAAAAACACAACTTACTAAGAGTTTGGGGATGCACTTAAAACAGGGCTTAGAAATGTCTATAGCTTTAAACCATAAGCTATCAATATAACTTAAAGAAGGATGCCAAATCAAGAAGCTAGGAAAAGAAAGCAAAGTAAACCCAAAATAAGTGGAAAGAAGAAAATAATAAAGATAAAAGCAAAAATCAATCAAATAATGATAAAAGCAAAAATAAATTAAATAGAAAATTAAGGGCTGGGCGCGGTGGCTCAAGCCTGTAATCCCAGCACTTTGGGAGGCCGAGGCGGGCGGATCACGAGGTCAGGAGATCGAGACCATCCTGGCTAACACGGTGAAACCCCGTCTCTACTAAAAATACAAAAAAACTAGCCGGGCGAGGTGGCGGGCGCCTGTAGTCCCAGCTACTCGGGAGGCTGAGGCAGGAAAATGGCGTGAACCCGGGAGGTGGAGCTTGCAGTGAGCTGAGATCCGGCCACTGCACTCCAGCTTGGGCGACAGAGCAAGACTCCATCTCAAAAAAAAAAAAAGAAAATTAAGAACAGCATAAAAGTAAGTGAAACCAAAAATGAGTTCTATCAAAAGATCAATATAGGCTGGGCGCCATGGCTCATGCATGTATCACTTGAGGTCAGGAGTTTGAGACCAGCCTGGCCAACATGGCAGAGCCCTGTCTCTACTAAAAATACAAACATTTGCTCAGTGTGATGGTGTGTGCCTATAGTCCCAGCTACTTGGGGAGGGTGAGGCAGGAAAATTGCTTGAACCAAGAAGGCGGAGGTTGCAGTGAGCCGAGGTCGTGCCACTGTACTCCAGCCTGGGTGACTCCGTCTCAAAAAAAAAAAAAAAAACAAAAAGAACACCCACAAATTGCCAATATCAGGAATGAAAGAGGGAACACCACTACAAACCTACAGACATTACAAGGAAAATAAAGAAATACTACAAGCAATTTTTTCTTTTTTTCTTTTTTTTTTTTTTTTTGAAACAGGGTATCCCTCTGTCACCAGGCGGGAGTGCAGTGGCACCATAACAGCTCACTGCAGCCTCGACCTCCCAAGTTCAACTGATCCTCCCACCTCAGCCTCCAGAGTAGCTGGCACTACAGGCAACCACCACTACACCTAACTAATTTTGGGATTTTTTGCAAAGACAAGGGTTTTTATTTTTGCCAGGTTTCCCAGGCTGGACTTGAACTCCTAGACTCAAGTGATCTTCCCACCTCAACCTCTGGTGGAGCTAGGAATATAGATAGGTGTGGTCACTATGTCCTGGCTTTTTTTTTTTTTTTTTTTTTTTGATGGAGACAGTGTTATCCTATATTGCTCAGGCTGGTCTCAAACTCCAGGCCTCAAGCAATCCTCCCACCGCCAGCCTCCAGAGTAGCTGAGATAGCTGAGATTACAGGCATGAGTCACCACATCAGGCTCTCTTTTTTAAAAACAGCTCTTTAAAATGCAAAAGTCAGACTGGGTGCAGTAGCTTACACCTGTAATCCCAGCACTTTAGGAGGTGAAGGCTGGAGGATCACTTAAGCCCAGGAGTCTGAGACCAACTTAGCAACATAGAAAGACCGCATCTCTACAAAAAATAGTCAAATCAGGCCGGGCGTTGTGGCTCACACCTGTAATCCCAGCACTCTGGGAGGCCGAGGTGGGTGGATCACGAGGTCAGGAGATCGAGACCATCCTGGCTAACACGGTGAAACCCCGTTTCTACTAAAAATACAAAAAATTAGCCGGGCGTGGTGGCGGGCACCTGTAGTCCCAGCTACTCGGGAGGCTGAGGCAGAAGAATGGCATGAACCCGGGAGGCAGAACTTGCAGTGAGCTGAGATTGCACCACTGCACTCCAGCCTGGGCAACAGAGCAAGACTGCATCTCAAAAAAAAAAAAAAAAAAAGTCAAATTAGCCAGTCTGCTGGCACAGGCCTGTAGTCACAGCTTCTCCAGAGGCTGAGGCAGGAGGATCTATTGAGCCCAGGGGTCAAGGCTGCAGTGAGCCGTGATGGTGTCACTGAACCCCGGCTTGAGTAACACAGCAAGGCCTTGTCTCAAAAAAATTAAAAAAAAAAAAAAAAAAAAAGCCATTTTTTGCTTGTGGATAATACAAATATAGGCTACCAACTAGAATTTGGCCTGTGAGCTACAGCTTGCTGACCCTTGTTCTAGAGACTGAGCTCAGACAACAAAAACGAATGGAAAAGGACTTCAACTTTTTGGCTATTATGAAGTAACAGAGACTGGATTTACCTTCCTGCCTTAAACAACTAAAAGGTCAGACAAAATATATGAAGTAAGGTTTTCAGGCATTTAACAGGCAGAATAGAACAGTAAGTTCTGAGAGAAGAGAAACAAATGAGGTGAGTCCTATCATTGCCCCAGCTTACCGTCTGGAGAGTTTCCAGGCCACAAGGCATACAGAGTGAACCTAAATGGAGCCTGGCAATCTCCCAAAATTGAGAAAATAGGGTTCAGAGTTAGCAGACATCAAAGAGGTCAGAATTCACACAGGTCAGAATTCACATAGCAGAATACTAAAAAGGAGAGAGATACACTGAGAAGTCCAGAGATCTGCAGAGGACTCTCCTCTAGTCTTCAGCTAAGTATCAAGCTGTGCAAGTAAGAGAAGAAACCATGGAGGCCAGTGAAACAGTCACCTGAACAAAGCGGGCAGAACAATTCCTAGGGTTTATACAGGGCCTGGAATAGTTCATGTCCCATCAGCCAGAAGGAGAACACTTTTTTGTTTGTTTGTTTTTTGAAACAGCCTCTCACTCTGTCACCCAGGCTGCAGTGCAGCCGCATGATCTTGGCTCACTGCAACCTCCACCTCCCAGGTTCAAGCGATCCTCTTGCCTCAGTCTCCTGAGTAGCTGGGACTACAGGCGCCCACTACCACGCCCGGCTAATTTTGTACTTTGAGTAGAGATGAGGTTTCACCATGTTGGCCGGGCTGGTCTTGAACACCTGACCTTAAGTGATCCGCCCACCTCGGCCTCCCAAAGTGGTAGGATTACAGGTGTGAGCCACCGCACTCAGCCCAGAAGGAAAAGACCTTCTAATACATGGGGTATCACATGCGGCATCAAATATTCAACAGGGTACTAAGTCAGTAGGATAAAATTAGCTTTCATCAAGAAGCTATTCTGGTGCTGCCACCTAACAAAGATTAAAAGTAAGCCTCAAAAAGATCTGTTTATCTTTTTTTTTTTTTTTAAGGCAGGGATAAAGGGTACCAAAAATATCTGTTTCTAGTAACTTTACTGTATCCCAGAACAAAGTTTGAGAACAGTTAAGGGCATTTTTTAAGCCCTGCACCCAACTAGGTAGAAGTCACAATGTCTAGCATTCAATCAAAAGCTACAAAGCATGCAAAAAAGCAAGAATAGCAAATTTATAATGAAAAAGGTTAATCAACAGAAACAGATCCAGAAATGATACAAATGATAAGACTAGTAGACTATCAAAAGAACTATTATAAATATATTACAAATATTGAAGAAGGTAGAGGTGAAAGAATGAACATACTAAGGAGACACACAGATATATAAAAAAAAAGGACCCAAACTGAACTTAGAGATGAAAAACCCAATGTCTAAGATGAAAATTACACAGAATGGAAATAAGAGAAAATTATACACTGTGGAAGATTGGTGAATTAGAACATACAGCAAAAGAAATCGTCCAAAATAAAAAGAGAAAAAAGGCTAAAGAAAATTAGTGAGCTATGGAACAACATCAAGTGATATTATATGTGCATATAACTGGAGTCAATAAATATGCTAGCGAGAAGACAAAAAGATTTTGAAAATATAATGGCCAAAACTTCCCAATTTTATGAAAGCTGTATACTCACAGAATCAGAATGCTCAATGAACCCTGTGCAAAAGTTTGAAATAAACCATACCAAGGCATAAACGCATAATCAAATTCCTGATAAGAAGTGATAAGAGAATTCTTAAATGCAGCTGGGAGAAAATGGTATTACATCCAAAGCAACAAAAATAATAACAGTAGACTCATAGAAGCAGTGCTGAGGCAGGAAAATAGAATCTGGAGGCAGGGAACCTAAGGCCAATTCACACTGACTTACCAGAGCTAAATCAAAAGGAAAACCCCAAATTTCCACACCTAAGTAACAAAACAACTGGAGGCTACTCCCTTTGCAAACCCCACTCTTTTTCCATGTGGCAGATGGAAAATTGAAAGAATCTCTGTTGCCAGGCGCAGTGGCTCACGCCTGTAATCCCAGCACTTTGGGAGACCCAGGTGGGCGGATCACAGGGTCAGGAGATGGAGACCATCCTGGCAAACACTGTGAAAACCCGTCTCTACTAAACATACAAAAAAATTAGCTGGGTGTGGTGGTGGGCGCCTGTAGTCACAGCTACTTGGGAGGCTGAGGCAGGAGAATGGCATGAACATGGGGGGCGGAGCTTGCAGTGAGCCGAGATCGTGTCACTGCACTCCAACCTGGGCGACAGAGCACAACAAGACTCCGTCTCAAAAAAAAAAAAAAAAAAACCAAAAATCTCTGTTGGTTGCTTTCTGCAACCAATCAGACGTTTGCATCAGAGTGTTAACTTTGTAACTTCACTTTAGCCTTTGGTTAGTTGATTTCCACAACCTATCAGGCAACCAATCAGACTGATTCCTGGCAAAGTCTTTGTTTGCACAGAAGTGTAACTTTGTAACTTCACTTTAGCCTCTGATTGGTTGCTTTCCACAACCAGAGGCTGGCATAGGGTGTAACATTTGTAACTTAACTTCAGCCTCTCATTGGGGGCCACTACTTCATTTACATAGTGTGTACACCAGGTAACCAATGGGAAACCTCTAAAGAGCATTTAAACCCAAGAAAATTGTGTAATGGCACCCTTGAGCCCCTATGCTCCAACTGGTTTCCACACTGTGAAGTGTACTCTCATTTTCAATAAGTCTCTGTTTTTGCTTCATTCTTTCCCTGCTTTATTTGTGCATTTTGTCCAATTCTTTGTTCAAGACGCCAAGAACCTGGACACCTTCCATTGGTAACAAAGCAATCCAGAAGGTATAGGAGCAACATCTTTAAAGTACTGAAAGTAAAGGAAAATGTCAACCTAGAATTCAAAATCCTGCAAAAATATCTTTCAAAACTACACCAGGTGTGGTGGTGCATCATACCTGTAATCCCAGCTACTCAAGAGGCTGGGGTGGGAGGATCACCTGAGCTCAAGAATTTGAGTTCAGCCTGGGCAACATAGTAAGACTCTGTTTTTTTAAAACAAACAAACAAACAAACAAAAAACTTTCAAAACTGAAAGCAAAACAAACAGTTGTTCAGAAACAGAGAATTCATCACTACCAGACCAGTACTACAAGAGAGGTATTAAAGGAAAGTCCTTCACCATATGAAAACAAGCGTCTACCCTAAGGAATGAAGAGTATGGCAATGTAACTATGGGTTCTCACCAGTTATAAACAGATTGCCTCTCAACTCCAAACCCACTCTTCTCTGCCCCACTTTACGTAATGGGGATGGACTCTGTAAAACTTCCTCCTTTGCCAGCTGGCACAATGTTAACCTTTGTCAGTAGATGGCACTGGAGGAAACTTCCAGAAGGAAGGGGCTTCTCTTCCTGTTACACTGTTCTCTAGCTGGCTTGCTCCAGTGGAGGTGTTGTGCAGGACTCCAAATGGCCCTCCCAGGGACCAACTCCCCAACAAGTCTCAGTGACACAGGCACACACGCATGACTAGTTTCCTGACAAGTTTTGTCAGCCCTCCAGAGAGCAGCTACCCTGCAAGTTTCAGCAGCACCCCTATGGGAGACAGACTTCCCAGAGAATTTTGCCAGTGTCCCAGCTGGCCTCTTTTTTTTTTTTTTTTTTTTTTTTTTGAGGCGGAGTCTCACTCTGTCGCCCAGACTGGAGTGCAGTGGCGCAATCTCGGCTCACTGCAAGCTCCACCTCCCGGGTTCACGCCATTCTCCTGCCTCAGCCTCCCGAGTAGCTGGGACTACAGGCGCCCGCCACCTCGCCCAGCTAGTTTTTTGTATTTTTAGTAGAGACGGGGTTTCACCATGTTAGCCAGGATGGTCTCGATCTCCTGACCTCGTGATCCGCCCGTCTCAGCCTCCCAAGGTGCTGGGATTACAGGCTTGAGCCACCGCGCCCGGCCTCCCCCCAGCTGACTTCTTAACCAGATTCAGCAAGGGGCTTCCTAGTGACTTTTTTTTTGAGACACAGTATCCTCTGTTGCCCAGGCTGGTGTGTTGTGCTACAAACACAGTAAGTGCACTGCAGCCTTGTTCTCCTGGGCTCAAGCAATCCTTCCACCTCAGCCTCCCAAGTAGCTGGGACCATGGGTGCGCACCAGTATATCCAGCTAATTTTTTTATTTTTCGTAGAGATGAGGGACTCACCATCCTTCTGACTTTTATGGGCACCCCAGAGGGGCATTTTGTAATTGCCAGCAAAAGCCTGCCACACCTCAAATGTTTCCAGCATCCAGTGGACCACACCTGCTCCAACTAGATCGGAATCTCAGCCTTGAAGCTGGTGGGCTGGCCATTATCCAGATTTATTCCACCCTTGTTACTCTGCCTCAGACCTAGAGATAGTGGCCGCTCCCTCTACTGTTATTCTGTATCTTTAGCTTTCTCTTTATGCGTTAGAGTTAATTCCCCATTAATGGTAAATAATTCTTTATGTTAAACTTTCCATATTCAAATTACTATGTGGTTTCTGTCCTCTGAATACAGGATTGGTAGTAGCAGTGGTCATAGGAGACAGGCACACAAAGATGGGATTCAGAATTGGTTTTCGTTGTGTCCTTGGGCTTGAGTATAAGGCTCAAGCAGGAACTAGTTTGGTAATAATCCCACATATGCAGGGGCATCACAGTTAATCAGGCTATCGCCTGTGGTTGGTGATGATGAAATGCCAATAAAGCAAGTACCTTGGGAACCCAAATGGCTATTGAACTTAACTAGTAAAGCAGTAATGATGACTACAAAGTCTGTTATATGAGATGAATTCTCTAAGTGCTCTTGTGCATTTCTGATGAAAATAACAAGTGCAAGTCCATTAAGTCAGCTCAAGTCACAGTCAGAGAAAAGAGAGACCTTTCATGACAACCTTAAATATACATATATTTTTTGTGACAAGCACCCAGGCTGGAGTGCAATGGCGTGATCTCTGCTCACTGCAACCTTGGCTCACAGCAACCTCTGCCTCCCAGGCTCAAACCATCCTCCCATCTCACCCTCAGGTGTAAGCCACCATGCCTGGCTCATTTTTGTATTAATAATCTTAATTCTTATATAACCACAGGTTGATATTGCTGAAAATCAAATGCAAAATTTAATTGTGCAAACTGCTGAATGACAAAATTAGTTGAATTCAGTCTCACCAAGTTTATTGTGCGAAAGTAAAAGCAGACAGTAAGACTCCATCTCAAAAAAAAAAAAAAGAAAAGAAAAAGTAAGAGCAGGCCAGGCATGATGGCTCACACCTGTAATCCCAGCACTTTGGGAGGCCAGGGCAGGTGGATCACCTGTCAGGAGTTCAAGACCAGCCTGACCAACATGGTGAAACTCCATCTCTGCTAAAAATGCAAACATTAGCAGGGTGTGGTGGCGCAGGCCTGTAATCCCAGCTACTCAGGAGGCTGAGGCAGGAGACTCGCCTAAACCTGGGAGGTAGAGACTGCAGTAAGCCAAGATGGCACCACCGCACTCCAGCCTGGGCAATAAGAGTGAAATTCCCATCTCAAAAAAAAAGAAAGAAAAAGAAAAAGTAAGAGCAATTACTGGGAAATAATGGGACCTTGAAGTTTCAAATGGGAATATCTGGTTGGATCAGAATGAAATTGACAATTTCAGACTTCCACCTGCCCTCTGTATCTAAAAAGAATAGTCTTCTTTTGCTGGAAAATTATGTGATATCCTTATGTGCAGTAGATGCCCTACAGGAGGATGTTCATTCTCCTCAAAACCAACCACAGCTAACCCAGTCATCACTAGAGCCATAACTAGGGTCAAATCTCAGCATGTTGTAGGGGGACAGGTACACACGATGGAAACAGTTTTACAGGAAACAGCTTTAAAGGCAAAAAATTCCAAGATTTTGCTAATATACAAAAGCAGAAATCCAAACAGAGTCTCAGGATATTACACTAAGGTGGTTAGAATTTACTGATATGAGGTGCACGTAATACAGATTCTGAATTGAATACGTTAGCTTGTGTAGCTGGAGGTGTCTCTAATGGCTTCCTTGGTTGTTGACTGAAACTTAGAGTCAACAATAGCCTACATTTAATAAGACTGAGACAGATTTCCCTGGCACTATCTGGAAGAGGGAATCCTGAAGTGGATTCATCCTCTGCAACCTGCACACCTACCACCCAACTACATTCCCTGAGAAGGCCCGGGGGTCATTCTGTCAATAAGGGGAACACTCATATCTTTGAAAAGTCCTGTGGCTGTTCTCCTTTGTAGGTCAGGGATAACTGCAGAAAATGCCACCACTGAGATGGGCTCCTTGAGTTCACCAAGGATAATGGGATACCAAAGTAGCAGAGGCCAAATGGCAGTATTTAACCCCAAAGATAAGGACAGCAGGGACATACCGGTAATCAGAATGTTTTGGCCAGCAGGGATCTTTGGCAGTGGCTAATTGATCACGATGTTCCTAGGAATGAAATAGATGGGCAGTTTAATCTATATAACAGAAAAATGTCTAAATTTGGTGGCCAAAACCCAACTTGAGTTACCACAGTGCAAGTCAGGGGCATTTGCCCAGTTTCCAAACCTAGTCAATTCACAGGCCCAGCCAGAGACTCTTGACTGAGGACAGACTGGGTCCCGCTGAGGAAGGACTCTGCACCATTACTGCAAATATATACCATAAATCTTCCTCCAAGTCTTCCCCAAAGGAATAAGCACCCATTTAGCAGACCTGTGGTTCTCAACCAGGGCAATTTTGCTCCCCAAATCTAGAAAATCTGGCAATGTCTGGAGGCAGTTTTGGTTGTCAGAACTTGGGGGTGCTATTGAAATCTAGTGGATAGAAACCAGGGATGCTTAAATGTCCTACAATGTACAGAATAGCCCCCGCAACAAATTATCTGACCCTAAAAGGCCCTACATTTTCTATATTCTGCTATTCCCCTGATCTCATCTCCTGTTATTCACCACCTTGCTCACTCATGTTCAGCTACTGCCTCTGTGCTGCCTCTTTGATGCTCACAAAACATATACAACACTCTCCTGCCTCATAATATTTCATAATATTTGCCCACACTGTTCCTTCTACCTGGAATGTTCCTCCTATCAGATACCCATATGACTTCTCATTTCTTTCAGATCTTTGCTTAATTGCCACTGTTCAGAACTGCAATACCCCCTCCACCAAAGTACACTATATCTCTATTGTCTGCTTTATCTTCCTCTATAGAAATGTTTTATTTTAAATGTTCTACATTAATTATTTGTTTAGCAGTTATTCCCACCCCATCCCTGGAATGTAAACTCCATAGAGCAGAGATTTTCTCCATTTTATTCATTACTGTATCCTCCGTACCTAAAATGGTTCCTCAGGCATAATAGGCACTCAAACACTTGTTGAATGAAAGCATGAATGGTGACCGGAATAGAAATTAGGGATGTGGAGCACAGTGGAATCTAAAATGACTCCTGAAGTGGTTATCTATTGTTTTTATCTGTTCAATACCTTGTTCTGAAAAGTCAGTTCTCTGATATTTGAAAGCCATTTACCTTTTTCAAAATGTGACCATTTTTTCAATGTAATCAAATCTCATTCTTTTGAATTAATTTTTTTGTTTATGCTTGGAAAGGCATTCCTCATCCCAAGATATTCACCTACATTTTCTTTCAGTACTTTAATAGTTTCATTTTCTTATATTCATATATTAAACCCAGATAGGATATGTATTAGCATTTGGAATAAGAAAAAGATCTAACTTTTTCCCCAAAATGGCCAGTAGACCATCCAAACATGAATGATATATATATACTCTACTGTTATATAGACATGAATCTGTTTATCTGTAACAATTTCAGCATTCCCATACCTGTATCATATTTAAGACCTACCATAGAACAAGGTTCTATATTCCCCTACTGCCCTCTGCCTTCATAATTTTTCTAATTCAAAATTGTCTTGCCTTTCACATATTATTCTGCCCTATGTATCATCAAATAGAATAAATTTTTAAACCCCCACTGGGATACTTAATGTAATAATATTAATTTTAATTAATTTTATGGAACACATATTTTTATAATACTGAGTTTTTCCATCCAGGAACATGATGTACCACTCTATTTTTTTCCAAGTCCCAGAGTTTTCACATATTCTATGAAAAGATCATCTAAAGAAGCAAGGAAGTTATTAAGATATGCCACAATTTCAAGAGAAAAGACTGAACGAAAGAATAATTGGAACAAACATTTTTATTCTTTTTTTTTTTTTTTTTTTTGAGATAGAGTCTCACTCTGTCACCCAGGCTGGAGTACAGTGGTACAATCTTGGCTCACTACAACCTCTGCCTCCTGGGTTCAAGCAATTCTCCTGGCTCAGCCTCCCAAGTAGATGGGACTGCAGGCGTGTGCCACCATGCCTGGCTAATTTTTTGTATTTTTAGTAGAGATGGGGTTTCACTGTATTAGCCAGGATGGTCTTGATCTCCTGACTGTGATCCACCTGCCTCGGCCTCCCAAAGTGCTGGGATTACAGGTGTGAGCCACCGTGCCTGGCTTGATTCTTAAATAATTCAAGTGTTCCACAGAACGGAAGGCTAAAAAAAAGTATGTTTATTCCCACTTCCTAGCACTGACCTCCAGGGCTCCCATGACACTATCCTTGACTTCTACTCTTTCTCCTTTGCTTCGAGAAATTACCACCTAGGATACGCTATAGGTATTTCATGTGCGCTAGCCTATCGAAACCTACTGAAACAGAATTAGACACTACCTGTATTTCCATTTAATCCATTTAAAAAAAAAAACAGCCGGGCACAGCGGCTCACGCCTGTCATCTTAGCACTTTGGGACGCCAAGGCAGATGGATCACCTGAGGTCAGGAGTTCAACACCAGCCTGATTAACATGGCAAAACCACTCATCTCTACTAAAAATACAAATATTAGCCAGGTGTGGTGGCACGTTGCCTGTAATCTCAGCTACTCAGGAGGCGGAGGCAGTAGAATCTCTTGAACCTGGGAGGCAGAGGTTGCAGTGAGCCAAGATCCTGCCACTGCACTCCAGCCTGGGTGACACAGCAAGACTCCATCTCAAAAACAAAAACAAAAACCATGTTAATGGCATGGTATGGTGGTTCACACCTGTAGTCCTAGCACTTTGTGAGGCTGAGGCAGGAGGATCATTTGAGCCCAGGACTTTGAGACCAGCCTAAGTAACATAGAAAGACTCTGTCTCTACAAAAAATAGAGAAAAAAAAATTAGCCAAGCATGGCGGCGTGCACCTGTAGTCCCAGCTACCCAGGAGGCTGAGGTGGGAGGGTTGCTTGAGCCTGGGGGTTAGAGGCTGTAGAAAGTCATGATCATGCCACCATACTCCAGCCTGGGTGATAGAACAAGAACCTGTCTCAAAAAAAAAAAAAAAAAGTTAATGGTATCACAGACATGATTCTACTATGGTAGCAGTATCTACTCTACAATACTTCACTTTCTCCCTCATGTTCTATTTCAGAAGGTCTAGAATAGACAGGGCCTGGGCATTTTCATATTGTAAAGGCGGGAAGGCGGGTGGGGAAGTGGGGGAACTCCCCTGGGAGTTCTGAAGCACACTGTTAATTAAAAACAACTAAACTGCAGGGAACGGTGGCTCACGCCTGTAATCTAAGCACTTTGGGAGGCTGAGGCGAGTGGATCACCTGAGGTCAGCCTAGCTAACATGGTGAAACCCCATCTCTACTAAAAATACAAAAAAAATTAGCTGGGCATGGTGGCAGATGCGTGTAATCCCAGCTATTCGGGAGGGTGAGGCAGGAGAACTGCTTGAATCCAGGAGGTGGAGGTTGCAGCGGCCTGAGACCATGCTGTTGCACTCCAGGCTGGGCAACAGAGCAAGACTCTGTCTCAAAAAAAACAACTAAACTGCTGCACTATGTGGTATGTGCCCATAGCCCCAGTTACTCGGGAGGCTGAGGCAGGAGGATCACTCGAGCCCAGGAGTTCTGGGCTATAGTGTGCTAGCTATGCCGATTGGGTGTCTGCACAATGTTAGACTTCAATACGGTAACCTCCCAAGTGCAGGAGACCACCAAGTTACCTAAGGAGGAGTGAACTGGCTCAGGTCAGAAACGGAGCAGTTCAAAACTCCCATGCTGATCAGTAGTGGGGTCACGCCTGTGAATAGCTACTGCATTCCAGCCTGGGCAACATACCAAGACCCTGTGTCTAAAACTAAAACAAAAGCAAAAGACTAAACCAAGATAAGCTTTCTCTTAGGTCTTCTGATGCTATCTGTCTGTTGATTTCTACAAAATTAAATTTGTGTGTCTGAATGTCTGTGTGCATATTCACTCGCCTCAATCTCTATCTTGGGCTTCAGTTCCCAACTAACTTTAGAATTGCTTTTACCTATAAGACTTAAATAAAAATACTACGGTATCAAAGCAAGAATGTGGTGCAAAAAGGGCCTGCTAAATAGTAACAATCATGGCCTGGCATGGTGGCTCACGCCTGTAATCCCAGCACTTTGGGAGGCCAAGGTGGGTTGGATCACCTGAGGTCAGGAATTCAAGACCAGCCTGACCAACACATGGCGAAACCTTGTATCTACTAAAAACACAAAAACTAGACAGGTGCAGTGGCAGGTGTAATCCCAGCTACTTGGGAGGCTGAGGCAGGAGAATCGCTTGAACTCAGGAGGCATAGGTTGCAGTGAGCTGAAATTGCACCATTGCACTCCAGCCTGGCTGACAAGAGTGAAACTCTGTCTCCAAAAAAAAAAAAAAAAAAAGTAACAATCACTACCACTACTATTATTGATAATAGCTGTAGCTATGTCTGGAGACAAAGGGGAAAAGAAAAGAAAAAGCTGGTTCTTGAAGGAAGAACAGGTGGGAAGACATCTGCAAACAGAAAAAATAAAATGCTAAAAGGCACAGAAGTTAAATATGACACAAAAAGCATAATCCATAAAAAAAATTGATAAAGTAGACTTCATCAAAATAAAAAATTTCTGCTCTTTGAAAAACACTTAAGAAAATGAAGCTGGCCGGGCGCGGTGGCTCAAGCCTGTAATCCCAGCACTTTGGGAGGCCAAGACGGGCGGATCACGAAGTCAGGAGATCGAAACCATCCTGGCTAACATGGTGAAACCCCGTCTCTACTAAAAAATATGAAAAACTAGCCGGGCGAGGTGGCGGGTGCCTGTAGTCCCAACTACTCGGGAGGCTGAGACAGGAGAACGGCGTGAACCCGGGAGGCGGAGCTTGCAGTGAGCCGAGATCGTGCCACTGCACTCCAGCCTGGGCGACAGAGCGAGACTCTGTGTCAAAAAAAAAAAAAAAAAAAGAAAATGAGGCTGATGTGGGAGGGTCACTTTAGGTCAGAAATATGAGACCAGCCTAGGCAACGAAGCAAGACCCGGCACCCTATTTCTGCAAAAAAAGAAAGTGAAGACAAGCCATAAACTGGGAGAAAATTATTTTCAAAACATTAATAAAGGATGTGTATTCAAAATATATAAAGAACTCCCAAAACAATATAAGAAGACATACAGTATTTATATGATCCAGTAACCCTACTCCTTTTTACTCAAGAAAAATGAAAACATGTTTACATAAAAACCTATAGACAAGAAATTCAGGCTGAATTTTTCTGTTAAAAAGAAAACATTACTGAAGACATTACTCAGTGAAGAATCTCATCTGAAATTACCTTTAGAATCAGGACTAGAAAATGTTGTTTCTTGGCAGATGCAGTAATATTCTCTCCATTTAATAATAGAACATATTTAACTAATCATATTCTCTGATCAATCACATTAGAATTATCTGTATTTTCCTTTGTCACGACCCTTATTTCTTTTACTCATATATATCTTTTTGTAATCTGCCTCAAGTTCATTGTGGAAAGAATTAAATGTGAAAAACTAGCCGGGCGCGGTGGCTCAAGCCTGTAATCCCAGCACTTTGGGAGGCTGAGACGGGTGGATCACGAGGTCAGGAGATCGAGACCATCCTGGCTAACACGGTGAAACCCCGTCTCTACTAAAAATACAAAAAAACTAGCCGGGCGAGGTGGCGGGCGCCTGTAGTCCCAGCTACTCCGGAGGCTGAGGCAGGAGAATGGCGTAAACCCGGGAGGCGGAGCTTGCAGTGAGCTGAGATCCGGCCACTGCACTCCAGCCCGGGCGACAGAGCAAGACTCTGTCTCAAAAAAAAAAAAAAAAAAAAAAAAAAAAAAAAAATTGAAAAACTATATAGGAGAAGAAATTAGGCCCAACATAATAAGCATCTTCCTTTTATTAAGTCTTTCTGGGAATGAAATATCTTGCTTTAAATTTTCTAACAGCAAATTGTTAAAGGTAGTGTGTTCTTGTTAAAAATACAGTATATTTTTGGACAGGTGCAGTGGCTGCAATCCCAGCACTTTGGGAGGCAGAGGCAGAGGCAGGTGGATCGCTTGAGCCCAGGAGTTCGACACCAGCCTGGGCAACAGGGAGAAACCCCATCTCTACTAAAAATAGAAAAATTTGAGAGGCGTAGTAGTGCGTGCCTGTAGTCCCAGCTACTCTGACACTGCAACGGGATGATCACCGGAGCCCAGGATGCAGAGGATGATCACTTGAGCCCAGGATACAGTGAGCTGAGATTGTACCAGACCACTGCACTCCAGCCTGGGCCAGAGAGAGACCTTGACTCAAAAAATAAAAGATTGTATTTTTTAAAAACCTATAGGCAAATGTTTATAGTGATTTTATTCATAATCACCAAAAACTAAAAACAACATAAATATCTTTCAACTGATGAATAATCAAATTCAGTACATCCATACAACGAACTATTAGTAAGACACATGCAAAATGGATAAATCTCAAACACATAATGCTAAGTGAAAAAAGCCAAACTCAAAGGCAACACACTGTAAAGTATGATTAACATGATCTTCTGAAAAGGGAAAACTATAGAATAGAAAACAGATTGAGTGGCTGCTAGAGGCAGAAGAAGGGGAAAGGCTGGCTATAAAGGGGCATAAAAGAATCTGAGGGGTGATGAAAATGTACTGCATCTTGATTACAGTGCTAGTTACACCACTATATGCATTTGTCAAACCTTACAGAACTGTATAATAAAAGGATGAATTTCACTCTATATAAATTATACTGCAATAAACCTTATTTCAAAAATATTTATCACATGCCTGAACCAGTTAATTTAATTTATACAGAACTAGAGCTACAGACAGAAACTACATACAACGCTATTTGGTTTAGCTTCTTTTTTAAAAATAACAGCTTTATTGAGATACAATCAAATGCCACATAACTCATCAATCTAAATTGCACAATTAAATTGTGTTTAGTATATTCAGAGTTGTACAACCATTACCACAATCAATTCTAGAATATTTTCATCCAGTCAGGCATGGTGGCTCATTCCTATAGTCCCAACACATTTTGGAAGGCCGAGGCAGGAAGATTGTTTGAGGTCAGGAGTTCAAGACCAGCCTAGGCAACATAGCAAGACTCCAATCTCTACAAAAAATAAAAAATGAAAAATGAGCCAGGCATGGTAGCATGAGCCTATAGTCCTAGCTATCGGAGAGGCAAGAGGATCCCTTGAGCTCAGGCGTTCAAGGCTGCAGTGAGCTATGATTGCACCACTGCACCCCAGCCTGGGTGACAGAGTCGGATCCTGTCTCTAAAAAAATAAAAACTAAGTAAATAAATAAAATCAGGAAACAGAACTGTACATGTCTGTACATGTGATGTCAACCATGTAAAAACATACACCTGCAAAGAAATATCCTAGAAAGAAATATGCTAAGCATAAGTATAATTAGTAGTTATGGCTGAATAAAATACGATTTTTAAAAAGACAAGAAAACTGGAAAGTTTTCTTACTTACAGGCAAGATTGCTTACATCTGTAATCCCAGCACTTTGGCAGGCCAAGGCAGGTGGATCACTTGAGGTCAGGAGTTCAAGGCCAGCCTGGTCAACATGGAAAAACCCCGTCTCTACTAAAAATACAAAAATTAGCTGGGCACGGTAGTGCGCATCTGTAATCTCAGCTACTCCAGAGGCTGAGGTGGGAGAATCACTTGAGCCTGGGAGCCAGGGATTGCAGTGAGTTGAGATCACGCCACTGCACTCCAGCCTGGGCAACCGAGCGAGACTCCATCTCAACAAAAAAAAAAGAAAGAAAGAAAACTGGCAAGTCAATCACTATGATATATTATCATAATTTATATAAGTGAATGGTTTAAAAAGCAGCTATTATATATAGAATACAACAATCTAAAAAGGTCTTTAGGATATATGGTAAAAGTATCTAGACCAGTGGTATTCAACCAGGGGCAATTTTGTTCCACAGAAGATACTGGTAATGTCTGGAGATCTTTTTAGTTACCACAACTAGTGGGGCAGTGCTACTGACATCTTAGTTGATAGTGGGTTAAGTATGCAGCTGAATATCTCACAATGCACAAGACAATACCCCACAACAAAGAATTACCTGGTCCATAATGCCAACAGCGCCAACGTTGAAAACCCCTGATTTAGACTACACTGTAGGTGTTAAATAATCACCAATTTTTAAATCAGTAGAGTGATCTAAAGTGAGTAAATAATAGCTTCCTCTTTCATCCCAACCACTGCGTATTCTTTCCCCAGTTTTCCTATCTCAATTAATGGTGCCACCAACTATCTGGCACTGACCCTGCTACCTAGGGGTCAGAGGTCTTATTTCACTACAATTATCAACAAGTCCTATTGACTGTACCTCCAAAATATATCCCAACCAATTCTCATCATCTACACCCTACTCCAATGATTACTTTCAAACCTGAATTATACCAATAGCTTCCTAACTGACCTTCTGTTTTCCATCTTGCTCCCTGAAGTTCACCTCATACACAGGAGCCAAAAGAATCTTTTTAAGAGATCATACTCTTTAGATCATACACAAAAACCAACATGCTCAGAGAACTATCTATTCTTCCTACCTCAGTCACTATCATATTATCTTATGCTGTCCTGTTTTCTTCATTACCTCAAATTATTTTCTCTATTTCTTTTTTATTTTCTATCTTACCCCCACCATTAGCACAAACCTTAACTTCCTTATTATTCTTTGTCCAGCACTTGGAACCATGTCTGACACATGTCCTAAATATTTGTTCAATGAATGAATCTCTCCTATACTAATGGCCTATTTGTTCTACAGGAGACAGAGTAACAATAAATCTGTGCAAGAAGGAGACTGTATCTCCTGAAGTGAACTGACATTCCCAATTTTAGTCAGCCAGGACACAAATTACAGGTCATGAAGTAAGGTCCTTGGAAGAAAGGGGAAAAAAGTAAGTTATTTCTCCCAGATTTCAACCTGCTTCCAAGCTTCAAAGAAAAGATGCCCTCTGCTCACCATGAGACGACTGAAAGCTCAGCAAGTAGATGCTGCCTACTTCTCCTAGATCAGCCACATATAAAACATACATAAACACATACATATTTGTTCTGCAATTCCCTATTATACTAAGCTTTTAATAAAGTTTTGTTTTAAAATAATCACAGCCTGGTCTCAGCTGTGCTGGGGGGAATTAGGCAAAGATTCTGTCCACACAGAGGCTGGGGGCACAAGCAGGGCCTGTACCAAAGCTAGTGTGATAGCAGCAAAGATAATCAGAAAGAAACTCTCCCACAAAGAAAAAGTAAATTTCTGATAGGAGTCAGAGTTGTAAGGCAAGCTGCCTTTTGCCACAGGAAGAAACTCTGACCAGTAACCACCTTAGAGAACTGGAATAATAAGGGAGCCAACTTGTTACCTCAGAGATAAACATATTTTCATTTTAGAAGAAAAGCCTGTCTCCAGTGTATAAAAATGAATGGGGCAGAGGAAACAGTAAAGAAGAGAGCGCGAAAAGAAGAGTTGTAAAAGCAAGGAAAGTCAAAAGACAAAACATGCAAAATGAGTACCAGAACTAAGGTGGTATCAGTAGAAAATCAAAAAGGTGGCCGAGCGCGGTGGCTCACGCCTGTAATCCCAGCACTTTGGGAGGCCGAGGCGGGCGGATCACGAGGTCAGGAGATCGAGACCATCCTGGCTAACACGGTGAAACCCCGTCTCTACTAAAAATACAAAAAATGAGCCGGGCGAGGTGGCGCGCGCCTGTAGTCCCAGCTATTCAGGAGGCTGGGGCAGGAGAATGGCATGAACCCGGGAGGCAGAGCTTGCAGTGAGCGGAGATCGTGCCACTGCACTCCAGCCTGGGCTACAGAGCAAGACTCCGTCTCAAAAAAAAAAAAAAAGAAAATCAAAAATATTTCAAAATCATACCTGATGTAGTATCAACAAGATTTAGCAATCAAAACTAAATAGTAAGGGAAAAGGAAGAACAAAAGATGCCTCACAGGTTTCTAACTTGGGTGACTAGAAGCCAATAACTAACAGAGATAATACCTGAAGAATAACAGACTGGGGCTGCAGAGAGCTATGATCTTGCCACTGCATTCCATCCTGGGCAACATAGCAAGATTGTCTCTAAAATAAAAATAAAAATAGGCCGGGAGTGGTGGCTCACATCTGTAATCCCACCATTTTGGGAGGCCAAGGCAGGCAGACCACGAGGTCAGGAGTTCGAGACCAGCCTGACCAACATGGTGAAACCCCGTCTCTACTAAAAATACAAAAATTAGCCAGGGATGGTGGTGCATGCCTGTAATCCCAGCTACATGGGAGGTTGAGGTAGGAGAATCGCTTGAACCCAGGAGATGGAGGTTGCAGTGAGCCGAGATCGCACCACTGCACTCCAGCCTGGGTGACAGAGCGAGACTCCATCCCCAAAAAAATAAAATAAAATAAATATATAAATATAAATAAAATAAATAAATAGGAAAAATAACCAGATGAGAAAGGGGAGGGCACTAGGTGTGTGAGCAAGTAATTGGCAGGGAAGAAGGAAGTAAGAGTTCAGTTGTAGACAGTGAATTTGCAGTATTTGTGTGACAGCAAAAACACAAGATTTTTAGTTTTAAAGACAAAAACAGAAGCAAAGAAGTAAAATGGAAATCACATAATGTACTTAATGGGTAGATCCTAAAACTACTACTATAAGCCAGTGGCTGATGCCTGTAATCCCAGCACTTTGGGAGGCCAACGCAGGAGGATCACGTGAGGCCAGGAGTTCAAGGCCAGCCTGGGCAATATATCAAGACTCCATCTCTTAAAAAACATTAAGTAAAAAAAAAAAATTAAGTAAAACCACTACTGTAGAAGAGATTGCCCAAGAAAATACAAGCTGAGGGAATAACACTTACTGAGCATGCAAGAAGAGCAATTCAAGAGGAGAACCATGAGAATGCCATCTCATAAAACAAGGAAGAAGTCGAGGAAGGAAGGGCAACAGAAATAAGAAAGGTCAAATAAAGATCTAAGAAAAGTCAAATAAAATAATCTCTGAAAAGCATCCATTAGATTTGGTGATTATTAGATCATTTCAGTGTTCTTAAAGAGAAGAATTTCAGTGTCAAAACAGAAAGATAAGCTAGGGCCAGGCAGGGTGGTTCACACCTATAATCTTTGAGAGGCAGAGGTGGAGGATTGCTTGAGCCCAGGAGTTCAAGACCAGCCTGGACAACATATGGAGATCCTGTCTCTCCAAAAAAAAAAAAAATTATTTAGATAGCCAGGCATGGGGGTATTGTCTGTGGTCCTAGCTGCTCAGGTGGGTGAGGTGGGAGGACTGCTTGAGTCCAGGAGGTCAAGGCTTCAGTGAGCTGTGATCATGCCACTAAGAGTCTGCGCAACAGACTCTTAAAAAATATATATATATTCAAAAAGCTTGTCTGAGTTCAGGCTGTGATCTCCAGATACCATTTTCCACAGAAAGGTACTGAGGCTTCTTGCAAAACAGGTTAATTCCAAGTCTGAGGTAGTATATGTATAGATGAGCCTGGTTCTATTTTTTTGGCGGAAGGGGGCAAGGACTACTGGAGTTAAGTCAAAAGGCTACGGGTGTTTCAGTATTTTTTTCTTCTTGACACTAATGTAATTGAAATTGTTTTCTTAATTTCCTTTTGGGATTGTTCATTTAGAGTGTATATAAATACAACTGATTTTTGTGTGTTGATGCTGTATCCTCCAACTTTGCTGAATTTCTTACTAACTTGCAAAGTTTTGTTTGGTTTTGGTGTAATTTTAGGGTATTCTACATACAAGATCATGTTATCTTTAAATAGAGATAGTTTTACTTCTTCCTTTCCAATTTGAATGCTTTTTATTTCCTTTTTCTTGCTTACCTTCTGGCTAGAACTTTTTTTTTTTTTTTTTGAGATGGAGTCTCGCTTGGTCGCCCAGGCTGGAGTGCAGTGGCCGGATCTCAGCACACTGCAAGCTCCGCCTCCCAGGTTTACGCCACTCTCCTGTCTCAGCCTCCCGAGTAGCTAGGACTACAGGTGCCCGCCACCAAGCCTGGCTAGTTTTTTGTATTTTTTAGTAGAGACGGGGTTTCACCGTGTTAGCCAGGATAGTCTCTATCTCCTGACCTCGTGATCCGCCCGTCTCGGCCTCCCAAAGTGTTGGGATTACAGGCTTGAGCCACGGCGCCCGGCCTAGAACTTCTAATACTACATCGAACTTCTTTTTTTTTTTTTTGAGACGGAGTCTCGCTCTGTCTCCCGGGCTGGAGTGCAGTGGTTGGATCTCAGCTCACTGCAAGCTCCGCCTCCCGGGTTTACGCCATTCTCCTGCCTCAGCCTCCGGAGTAGCTGGGACTACAGGTGCCCGCCACCCCGCCCGGCTAGTTTTTTAGTATTTTTTTAGTAGAGACGGGGTTTCACCATGTTAGCCAGAATGGTCTCGATCTCCTGACCTCGTGATCCACCCGTCTCGGCCTCCCAAAGTGCTGGGATTACAGGCTTGAGCCACCGCGCCCAGCCTACATTGAACTTCTAATACATTGAATGGTGAAAGAAGGCATCCTCATCTTGTTCCTGATCTAAGGATAAAATCTCTCAGTCTTTCACCACTGAATATGATGTAAGCAATGATGTTTCATGGGTAGCCTTTATCATGTTGAGGAAATTCCCCTCTTTTCCTAATTTATTAAAGTGCGTTTACAAAGGAAAGGATGTTAGCTTTTCTTTAATGCTTTCTCTGCATCAACTGAGATGACGTAGTTATTCCTCAGTATCTGTGGGGGACTGGACCCTAGACCCCCCAAAGATACCAACATCCTTGAATGCTCAAGTCCCTTATATATAGTATTTGCATATAACCTACACATATCCTCCTACACAATTTAAATCATCTCTAGATTACTTATAACACCTAATACAATGGAAATACTATGCAAACAGTTGTTATACTGTATTTTTAAATTTTGTATTTTTTTTCCTCTGGTCCTTGATTCAGGAATAAATTTGTATTATCTTTTTTTTTCTTTCCCAAATATCTTTGATCTGCAGTTGGTTGAATCTGCAGATGTGGAACCCACAGATACAAAGGACAGACTGTAGTGAGTTTTTTTTTTTTCTTCATTCTCCTAATGTGGTGGATTATATTGATAGATACTTGAGAATGAATTTAACCAAAGAAGCAGAAGACCTGTACATTAAAAGACTTGTACAAAACATTGCTGAAAGAAATAAAAGAAGATCAAAATAAATGGAAAGACATCCCATGTTCACAGACAGGAAGACTTAACACTGTTAATATGACAGTAACTACCCCTGATTTACAAATTCAATTTGATCCCTGTCAAAATCCTAATAACTCTTTTTTCAGAAATAGGAAAAAGCCATCCTAAATTTCACATGAAACAATCTTGAAAAAAAAAATCTGACGACTCCTACTTCCTCATTTCAAACCTACTACAAAGCTACAGTAATCAAAACAGTATAGTACACAAGAACAGGCACATAGACAAATAGAACAGAACTGAAAGTCTAGAAATAAACTCTCGCATTTGTCGTTGTTATGGTCTGAATGTTTGTATCCCTCCTCCCCAGATTCATAAGTTGAAGCCTTAACTCCCCCATGTAATAATGCTTGGAGAGGGGGACTTTAAAAGGTAATCAGCTAGATGAGGTAGTGAGAGTGGAGCTCTCATGATGTGATTAATGCCCTTCTAAGAAGTAACACCAGAAAGCTTACATTCTCTCTCACCTCACAAACACTAAGAAATCACATGAGCACAAAGCAAGGTAGTGGCTACCTACAAGCCAAGAGAAAAGGCCTGAAAATAAAACCTACCTTGTGGGCACTTTGATCTTGGACTTCCCAGCCTCCTGAAACGTAAGAAATAAATGTGTTGTTTAAGCCACCCAGACTATGATACTGTGTTACGGCAGCCCAAACTGACTGATCCGATGGTCAACTGACTTTCAACAAGGTTATCAAGACCACTCAATGGGGAAAGAACCAACAGGCTCTTCAACAAAGGGTGCTACGAAAACTGGATATCCATACACAAAATTTTGAAACTGGACACTTACTTTGTACCATAAACAAAAATTAACTCAAGATGGATTAAAGAACTAAATTAAAGACCTAAACACTAAAACTCTTAGAAGAAAACATAGGGAAAAATCTATATGAACTCAGATTTGGCAACAGCATCTTAAATATGATACCAAAAGCATAAGCTACAAAAGAAAAACACAAATTGGACTTCATTAACATTTAAAACTTTTGTGCATCAAGGCTACTATCACGAGGGTGAAAAGACAATCTACAGAATGAGGAAAAAAAATCTGTGAATTATTTATGTGGTAAGAGTTTAATATTTAGAATATAAAAACAACTCCTAAAACTCAACAAAAGACAAGCAACCCAATTAAAAAAATGCACAAATAACTTAAATAACATTTCTCCAGAGAACATATACAAAAGGCCAAAAAACACATGAAAAAATGTTCAGCATCATTAGTCGCTGGAAAAACTCAAATCCAAGCCACAATAAGATACCACTTCAAGGCCGGGCGCAGTGGCTCACGCCTGTAATCCCAGCACTTTGGGAGGCCGAGGCAGGTGGATCACGAGGTCAGGAGATCAAGACCATCCTCACTAACATGGTGAAACCCCATCTCTACTAAAAATACAAAAAAAATTGGCCAGGTATGGTGGTGGGCGCCTGTACTCCTAGCCACTTGGGAGGCTGAGGTAGGAGAATGGCGTGAACCCAGGAGGCAGAGCTTGCAGTGAGCCGAGATTGCGCCATTGCACTCCAGCCTGGGCGACTGAGCAAGACTTCGTCTCAAAAAAGAAAAAAAAAAGATACCACTTCACACACACTAGGATAGTTATTAACCAAAAATAAAATACTCTGAAAGGCCTAGGCAGGTGGATCGCTTGAGGTCAGGAGTTCAAGACCAGTCTGGCCAACACAGTGAAACTCCATCTCTAGTAAAACTACAATAAAATTAGCCAGGCATGATGGCACACACCTGTAATCCCAGCTACTTGGGAGGCTGAGGCAGAATCACCTGAACCCAGAAGGTGAAGGGTGGAGGTTAGTGAGCTGAGATGGCACCACTGCACTCCAAAGCCTGGGTGACACAGTAAGACTCCGTCTCAAAAAAAACCCAAACAAACAAACAAACAAACAAACAAACAGAAAATAACAAGTATTGGCGAGGATATAGAAAAGCTGGAATCCTCATGCATTGCTGGTGCGAATGGAAAATGGTACAGCCCCTGTGCAAAAGGTTCCTCAAAAAGATAAACAGAGGCTGGGCGTGGTGGCTCACACCTATAATCCCAGCACTTTGATGCCAAGGCAGGTGCATCGCTTGAGCTCAGGAATGCAAGACCAGCTTTGGTAACATGGCCAAACCCTGTCTCTATAAGAAAAATAAAAATTAGCTGGGCATAGTGTTGCACATCTGTAGTCCCAGCTATTTGCGGAGCTGAGGTGGGAGGACAGCTTAAATCAGGAAGGTAGAGGCTGCAGTGAGCCATGATCACATGACTGCACTACAGCCTGGGCAACAAAGTGAGACCCTGTCTCAAAAAATGAATAAATAAATAAATAAGGATAAACAGAATTCCCATATAACCCAGCAAATCCACTTCTAGGTATATACCTGTACTAGTCTGTATAGTCTTGCTGTAACAGAATACCTGAGGTTGAGTAATTTACAAAGAAAAGAGGTTTATGTAGTTCACAATTCTGGTGGCTGGGAAGTCAAAAAGCATGGCACTGGTGTCTGCTTAGTTTTTGGTGAGGGCCATGTGCTACACCATAGCATGGAAAAGCAGAAAGGCAAGGGGGCAAAGAGGCACACAAAAGGTAGAACTTTGCCTATAACAACTCATTAGGGCAGTGTCCCCATGATCCAAACACCTCCCACTAGGCCCCACCTCCTAATACTGCCATATTGGAAATCAAATTTTAACATGAATTTTAAAAGAAACACATTAAAACCATCGCAATACAAGAAGGAATTGAAAGCAAGGATCCAAATACACACTTATACACCAATGTTTATAGCAACATTATTCATAATAGCCAAAAGGTGTCTATTGATGGATGAATGGATAAACAAAATGTATATGCACACAATGGAATATTTTGCAGTCATAAAAAGGAATGAGAAGTTCTGATACATACTGTAACTGGATGAACCTTGAAAATATGCTAAGTGAAATAAGTCAGACACCAAAGGACAAATATTTTATGAGTCCACTTACATGAAATATCTAGAAGAGGCAACTTCACAGACACAGAAAGTAATTTAAAGTTTACCAGAGGCTGGGATGAGGGACTACGCAGAGTTACTGTATAACGTGTAGAGAATGGTGATGATTGTACAAAATTGTTTACGTACTTAATGTCACTGAATCATACACTTAAAGTTGTTAAAATGGTAGAGGTTATATTATATATATATTTATTATATGATTTGCTTTTTGACAAGTTATAAACTGCACAAAATTAAGGGGGCACACAGTGGTGTTTCATACATAGGTACGTATACAGTGTGGAATGACTGAATCAAGCAAATTAGCATATTCATCAACTTAAATACTTATTTACACCACCTAACTACAACTTTCTACTCTTGGACCAATATCTTCCTCTCCCTCCCTTCCATTCCCCATGCTCTGGTAACTATAATTCTACTCTCTGCTTCTATGAATTCTATTGTTTTAGATTCCACATTAAATGACAAGATGCAGTTTTTGTGTTCCTGTGCCTGGCTTACTGTACTTTGTTATGTACATTTTAACACATTTTTTTAAATTTAATTTTTTTTTTTTGAGATGGAGTCTTGCTCTGTCACCCAGGCTGGAGTGCAGTGGCACTATCTCAGCTCACTGCAACCTCCGCCTCCTGGGTTCAAGTGATTCTCCTGCCTCAGCCTCCTGAGTAGCTGGGATTACAGGCATGTGCCACCACACCCAGCTAATTTTTTGTATTTTTAGTAGAGACAGGGTTTCACCGTGTTAGCCAGGATGGTCTTGATCTCCTGACCTCGTGATCCACCCGCACTGGCCTCTCAAAGTGCTAGGATTGCATGCGTGAGCCACCGCACCTGACGGGTAATTTTTGAAATATAAAAAAAGCAATTTTTAAAAAGGATCAAACTGCCAACCTTGAAGACCATGTTGTGGGTTAAATTGTGGTTCCCAAGAGATATGTCCACCCAGATCATCAGAATATGACTTTATTTGGAATAAAGTTCTTTGCTGGTGTAGTTAATGTAAGGGTCTTGAAATGAGATCACCCTGAATTACAGTGGGCCCTAAATCCAATGAAGAGTGTCCTTAGAAGAGACAGAAATGAAGATAAGACAGACAAAGAGAGAAGGCCATGTAAAGACAGAGGCAAAGACTGGAGTAATCTACCACAAATCAAGGAACACATGAAACCACCAGAGGCTCAAAGAGATGAGGAAGGATTCTTCCCTAAAGCCTTCAGAGAAAGCATGGCCTTGCCAACATCCTGATTTCAAACTTTTAGCCTCCAGAACTCTGAGATGATAAATGTCTGTAATTTTAAACCACCAAGTTTGTGGTAATTTCTTATGGCAAACCTAGGAAACTAATTCAGATTTTAGCACATGGAAATGAAGTGCTGCTTTAATAGACAAAAATGTGAAGGTGGGCCAGGCATGATGGCTTATGCCTGTAGTCCCAACATTTCGGGAGGCTGAGGTGTGAGAACTGCTTGAGCCCATGAGTTCAAGATCAGCCTGTGCAACATGGTAAAACACCATTTCTATTAAAAAAATTTGTAAACAAAGAAAGAAAAGAGAGAGAGAAGGAGAAAGAAAGAAAGAGAGAGAGAGGAAAGGAGGAAGGAAGGGAGGAAAAGAAAGAAAGGGAGGGAAGGGACGGAGGGGGAGGAGGAAAGGGAGAAAGGAAGGAAGGAGAAGAAAAAGAGGAAGGAAGGGAGAGAGGCGAGAGAAGAAGAGAAAAAGGAAGAGAAAGAAAAAGAAAGAAAAGAAGAAAGAACAGAAGAACAGAAGAACACAGAAAGAAAGACGTGAGACGAAAAATACGAGAGACGAAGGAAGAAAAAAAAGTACAACGCATTCAATACATCAGACAGAAAAACAACTCAGAAATAAAGAACTAAATAAAAGCAAGAAAGAAAGAACAAACCTATGCATCTAAAAGTGGCTTTGAAATTGGGTAATGGGTTGAAAGAGTTTTGAGATGCATGATTTTAAAAAAGTATAGACTGCCTTAAAGACATGGTGGTAGAAACACTGATGTCAAAGGCAATTCTGGTTAGGGTTTAGAAGGATGTGATGAGCAACTAAGAGAAAGTTTCTGTAGTCTTAGAGAATACATACACAGAATCATGAACACTTTGGTTCTTATCAATATTTTGGTTAAGGATGCTTCTGTTGCTGTCTCAGAAGTAAATAAAGAATATGTGACTGGCAACTGGAAGAAAGGTGATCTATGTTATAAAGTGGCTGAATTATGTTCTATTGTTGGATAGAAAGGAGAATCTGGAAGCCACGAACCTGAATATTTAGCCTAGGAGATTTCCAAGCAAAGTGTTGAAGGTACAGCTTGGTTCCTCCTAACCATATGCTGAAGATATTAGCAGTGTGACTCATGAATCCAATCAATCATCTCAATAGAAATGAGGAATGGAGATGGAGTTATCAGTAAGGAGCTGTGAAGAATCCTCTTGTCTAATGATATGGATCCCCTTGATATGTAAGGAGACTGACAAGGTTTTAAAGAATATCATACCAACAAAAATGCTATAAGCCTGTACTGAAAGGAACAGAGTTGGGACAAAATTTTTTAAAGTGTCTAACTTCTGGGATTTTATAGGCAAGAAATGGGCTAATACAGCTACTCAACTGCAAACATGTGCACGCCTTCAGGGAAAAGTAAAAATGACTGAAGGCAAGCAGCATAGTGGGGGGTGAGGGTGGAGAAGAAACAGGCCCACACCAGCTACAGAGTCTCCATGGGCCCAGAGGGCAGAGGATCAAGCCACAGATTATTATTCTCAGGCCCTGAAACCTAGAGAAATTTGTCCTGATGAGTTTTGAACTTGCTTGAAACCAGAGATCCTTTATTCTTTCCATTTCCCTCCTTTTGAATGGGAATGCCTATCTTACAACGGTCTCATCCTCTCATCACTGTATTTTGGAAGCAGATACCTTGTTTTCTAGTTTCACAGGTGACAGATGTAGAATTTTGTCCCAAATGAATCATGCCAAGTCCATACTCTTACCTAATTTAGATGATTTAGACAACGAGATTTGAAACTTTTTGAGGTTATAATATTTGGAGATTTTGGACTTAAGAGTTCATGCTGTAGCCAGGTGTGGTGGCTCACGCCTGTAATCCCAGCACTTTGGGAGGCTGAGGCAGGTGGATCATGAGGTCAGGAGATGGAGACCATCCTAGCTAACATGATGAAACCCCGTCTCTACTAAAAATACAAAAAATTAGCCAGGCATGGGGGCATGTGCCTGTAGTCCCAGCTACCTGGGAGAATGAGGCAGGAAAATGGCTTAAATCCAGGACGCGGAGGTTGCAGTGAGCCGAGATTCCACCACTGCACTCCAGCCTGGGCAAGAGAGCGAAATTCCGTCTAAAAAAAAAAAAAAAACAGAGTTCATGCTGTAATAGGTCAAGACTTTTGAGGATGTTGGGATGAGGTGAATTTCTTTTACATATGGGATGTAAATGAAGTTTTAGGGGTCAAAAAAAACTGTAGTGGATTAAACTGTGGCTCCCAAAAGTTATGTCCACCCAGAACCACAGTATGTGAGCAGAATAGATCTTTGGAGAGGTAATTATGGTAAGGATCTTGAGATGAGAACACCCAGGAATAAGGTAGACCCTAAGAGACAGAAAAGAAGACACAGAAAGAAGACCATGGAAAGATGAAGGCAAAGACAGGAGTTTTGCCGCCACAAGTCAAGAAATACCAACCAAGCCACAAGAAAATGGAAGAGATTCCATCCTGGCTAACACGGTGGAACCCTGTCTCTACTAAAATTACAAAAAATTAGCAGGGCGTGGTGGCGGGCGCCTGTAGTCCCAGCTACTCGGCAGGCTAAGGCAGGAGAATGGTGTGAACCGGGGAGGTGGAGCTTGCAGTGAGCCGAGATCACGCCACTGCACTCCAGCCTGGAGGACAGAGCGAGACTCCGTCTCAAAAAAAAAGAAAATGGAAGAGACGAGCAAAGATTCTTCCCTAGAGCCTTGATTCTGGACTTCCAGCCTCTAAAACTGTGAGATAATTTCTGATGTTTTAAGCTACCAAGTATGTACTAATTTTTTTGGCAGTCTTAGGAAACTAATTTAAGAGACCACCAATCATCAAAGATACAATAAATTGAACACCAAAATGACTATGATAAATCAGAATGTATCACATATATTAAAACTCATGAGTTCATAATGATATTCCCTCCCAAACCTCACCTTTGGGAGTTGTGAGGGTGGGCATCAATTCATTTTTCTGAAAATTATTGATAAAGGGGAAAAAAATAAGCATTTATCCTGCTTTTTCTTTACAAACCATATTACAAGGTAACCAAATAATTGATGAGGAAATTCTTTATGAAAGAATTCCAAGGCCGGGCGTGGTGGCTCAAGCCTGTAATCCCAGCACTTTGGGAGGCCGAGACGGGCGGATCACGAGGTCAGGAGATCGAGACCATCCTGGCTAACACGGTGAAACCCCGTTTCTACTAAAAAATACAAAAAACTAGCCGGGCGAGGTGGCGGGCGCCTGTAGTCCCAGCTACTCGGGAGGCTGAGGCAGGAGAATGGCGTAAACCCGGGAGGCGGAGCTTGCAGTGAGCTGAGATCTGGCCACTGCACTCCAGCCTGGGCGACAGAGCGAGACTCCGTCTCAAAAAAAAAAAAAGAAAGAATTCCAGTTAATAAATACAAAAGAAATGACCAAAAAAAAAAAAAATCACTCTTCTAATGAAACAATGGATATAGGCAACAATTATCATTGGCCGATAAATCCATTAAGTGAAAAGTTAAAAATAAATTAAGTTCGGATCCCACTGACAGAACCTAAACCAAATGATTCATTTAGTATCACTAAAAGTAGAACCACCACTTATGTTACCTCCTAGAATGATCCAACAAGAATTCACAGCCCCATCTAATGGGGTGACTATACATTCTAATTTGTCTAGAACAATTCCAGTTTAAACTATTCCTTCTGTATAATCATTAGTAGCACCCCCTTTCATTCTCAAAATTGTCTGATTGCAAATAAATTATATAATCACTCTCTATAAGCATTTCTTGCCAAAGAAACCGAACCTAAACTCAGAAGCTCTACCAACTAGGGCTCTCAATCTTGGCTACAGATGGAAATCACTTGGTAAATTTTTTTAAATATTGAGATGACATTTTACCTCATGGGCTCTCATTAATTTATCCGGCCCAGGGATCAGGATAACTAAAAGCTCTCCAGATAATTCTAAAGCTTCAGCCAAAGTTCAGAACCACTGCTCTGTATTTAACTACTAATTTGTGGGAAATACGAGGAGTAAAGGAACATGTTAAATACCACAACAAGGATTCAATCAGCCAAATCCAAAATGTGGAAAATTCTCCTGGAACAATAAACCAGTTTTTTCAACAAGTAAACAGCATGGGAAAGGAGCACAGCGGGTATGAGTTAAGAAAGGGGATTACTGGCTGGGTGTACTGGCTCATGCCTGTAATCCAAGCACTTTGGGAGGTGGAAGTGGGTGGATCACTTGAAGTCAGGAGTTCGAGACCAGACTGGCCAACATGGTGAAACCCTCTCCCTACTAAAAATACAAAATAAGCCAAGTCTGGTGGTGCATGCCTATAATCCCAGCTACTCGGGAGGCTGAAGCAAGAAAATCGCTTGAACCCAGGAGATGGAGGTTGCAGTGAGCCGAGATCGCGCCACTGGACTCCAGCCTGGGCAATAAAAGCAAAACTCCATTTCAAAAAGAAAAAAAAAAAGGGCGGGGGGATGATTAAGGTTAAGAAAAACTTAAGAAACATATAAACCAAATGAAATGTGTAGCTCGGCCGGGCGCGGTGGCTCAAGCCTGTAATCCCAGCACTTTGGGAGGCCGAGACGGGCGGATCACAAGGTCAGGAGATCGAGACCATCCTGGCTGACACTGTGAAACCCCGTTTCTACTAAAAGATACAAAAAAAACTAGCCGGGCGAGGTGGCGGCGCCTGTAGTCCCAGCTACTCCGGAGGCTGAGGCAGGAGAATGGCGTAAACCCGGGAGGCGGAGCTTGCAGTGAGCTGAGATCCGGCCACTGCACTCCAGCCTGGGAGACAGAGCCAGACTCCGTCTCAAAAAAAAAAAAAAGAAATGTGTAGCTCTTAGTTGGATGATTTAAACATATCAAGTGTAAAAAGACAAAGAATAAGAGAAGTCTGAACACAAACTAGATTAAAGAACTCTTTTGTTACATATAACAGTACTGTGGTTGTGCTTGTTAAAAATTCTTACCTGTTAGAAATACACATGGAAGTATTTATAGATTAAATGATGTGATGTGTGTTATTTCTTTGAAATTATTTCGGCCGGGCGCGGTGGCTCAAGCCTGTAATCCCAGCACTTTGGGAGGCCGAGACGGGCGGATCACGAGATCAGGAGATCAAGACCATCCTGGCTAACACGGTGAAACCCCATCTCTACCAAAAATACAAAAAACTAGCCGGGCGAGGTGGCGGGCACCTGTAGTCCCAGCTACTCAGGAGGCTGAGGCAGGAGAATGGCGTAAACCCGGGAGGCGGAGCTTGCAGTAAGCTGAGATCTGGCCACTGCACTCCAGTCCGGGCGACAGAGCGAGACTCCGCCTCAAAAAAAAAAAAAAAAAAAAAAGAAGAAGAAATTATTTCAACTAAGGAAAAGGAAGGAGGAAGGAAAGGAAAGGAGGGAAGAAAGAAGGGAGGGAGGGAGGGACAGAAATGAGTAGTTAGATGAGACGGGAATGGTAAATTAATTTTTTGCTTATAAATGTGTAATATGCATGTCAGTATTAAAATACTTACATTTGTAAGACATATTGGGAAGCATGAAGAAAGAAAAACACATATGATTCTTGACCTCAAAGAACTGATAGTACTGGGTTCTATATGCTGGATAGACCAAAACAAAACAAAAAAAAGGACTATCTTTGGTCAAAGGCAGCTAGCTAAAACTTCTAGGAAGCCAGAAAGATGACATGAATGAAATTAAAATAACAATATAAATATTTCCTAAGAAAGTGGGTATAGGTATGACAAGGTTGGATAAGAACTATTGCTACCCCAAAATTGCTAAATTCCAGAGATAATACCATAAACAGACTTTGAAAAACCCATGCTCTTACTAATGGCTAAGCCACATAAAAGTGTCTTTTTTTTTAAGTCAAATGATCAAGTATCAGCAATTTTGTTGGGTTGAATACAGTACATTTATACAATACCTGCCCTTCTGCTTTGCTAAAGTAACTACATACAGTTAGCTAATAGTAAAATAATCAGAATTTTTAAGGGAAATATCACTTTTCTTTAAATAGTGGCTGTTCTCCTAATACAGAATTCAAAAACACCTCTTAAGTATCCATAGAAACTGCAATTTTATATTTATCTACTTACACATTCTTTAGTAACAAAACCTTTCTGGCAAGGCACGGTGGCTCATGCCTGTAATCCCAGCACTTTGGGAGGCTGAGGCGGGCGGATCATGAGGTCAGGAGTTCAAGACCAGCCTGAACAACATGGTGAAACCCTGTCTCTACTGAAAATACAAAAATTAGCCAGGCGTGGTGGCGCACGTCTGTAATCCTAGCTACTTGGGAGACTGAGGCAGGAGAATTGCTTGAACCCAGGAGATGGAGGTTGCAGTGAGCTGAGATCACACCACTGCATTCCAATCTGGGCGACAGAGCAAGACTCTGTCTCAAAAAAAAAAAAAAACAAAAGAAAAAAGAAAATCTTTCCATTGTCAAAAAAAGTACGAATATAATCTTTAAAGTAAATCACAGCTTCAAAATATTTAGTGTATATTTTCTAAAAAATAAATATGAGCTGTGAATACGTATTTTAAGATGATCTCAAACAAAAATGTATTTCTTTGGGAACAAGCTAACTTAATGATTCCTGAGAAGTAATTTACATCAACTTTGTTTGAGTGTAATTCAAATTATTCTAACATCCATACATTACAGATAAAGAATTATGTGCTTTATTTTACAAATGAGAATATAAACACTAACCATAACATTTCTGGATAAACAAAAGTGCTAACCTATATGATCAAATAAGACCAGTTCAAATAATAATTGATCCTGATTTAGCCATGATATCTCCAGCAAATCTCTCTGTGCTTTAGTTTCCTAACTTATAAAATGGGACAATAATTGTGGTGGAAAAATATATCACATGTAAAAAACTTAGAAAAATGACTAGCACTTAAAGGTTTATAAATACCAAGTATTATCATTATTCACAGATGTCTCTGCTTATTACAAGATGGGAAGAAGCAGTATGTGAAAACAACTCAGAATCATTCTCAGTATTAGAATGGCCTCTCCTTTTAAAAAAAAAAAAACAAAACAAAAACACAGTGTCTCTCTTGCTCTGTCACCCAGGCTGGAGTGCAGTGGCACAATCATAGTTCAGTGCAACCTGGAACTCCTAGGCTCAAGCAATCCTCTCACCTCAGCCTCGTGAGTAGCTAAGACTGCAAGCACATGCTACTAAACCTGGGGTAATTGTTTTAATTTATTGTAGAGATGGGGTCTTGCTATGTTGCCCACGATGGTCTCAAACTCCTGGCCTCATGCCACCCTCCTGCCCTGGCCTCCCAAAGTGCTAGGATTACAAGCATGAACTACTGTACCCAGCCACAAGTAGTATTATTTACAGATGCCTCTGTGTGTTACAAGATGGGAAGCAGTGTGAAAACAACGCAGAATCACTGTATTTGAATGGCCTCTTCAAATGGTCTCTAAACAAAGAGTCAATACTTTCTCAAAGCAAATTATTTACATTGCATACATATAAACCGCAAATATTTTAATGATATGTACCGCCATGTTTTTAAGTAATACATTTAGCAAAAAGACAGAAAAGAGAAAAAGTTCATTAAGGAATTAAGAGGGATCAATCTTTTGCAATTATTTTATTATAAAATATTAAAATAACAGAAATTCAAAACAAAACTTCTCCATATCCCATCACATCATGAAGTCAATGCTTTCATTTGTTCGTATTTTCTACTGTCTATATGCATGTTCAATTTTCACACATGTATATTATGTTAATAGATAACATTTTATAGTCTACATTTTCACTTAGCATTATACCATGAACACTTTTTCCACTTTGTGAAATTTTCACCCTTAAACTCTCTTTCCTTTCTCCTCCCTACCCACTGAAGGTAATCAATGGTAATATCCTGACCTGGGTCCTCCACAATTTTCTCTAAGTTCATACATACACAAACATATACAGACACAAATGTGGGGAGGCAAGAAAGGTCGTTTTGTTTTGTTTTTCAGAAAAAATGGCAGCATACTACTTATACATATGCTTTCTCTCTTTTTAAACCATACCAGATATATACATCTCAAATTTAATATACAGAGAATTTTAAGTATGAAAATGAATACAACTTACTAGACCGGGTAATACTCACATTTATAAAAGTTATTTTGTAAGTAAACTTTGAAAAGACAAGGATTTTACAACAAAATATGGCTCTGCCAGATTTAGTTAGACCTCGTATTTCATAACATACTTGTTATTATAATAGCCATGCATAAATAATTCAATCATTTATAATAAACCTACCTGAGTCTTTTTTTTTTTTTTTTTTTTGAGGCGGAGTCTCGCTCTGTCGCCCAGGCTGGAGTGCAGTGACCGGATCTCGGCTCACTGCAAGCTCCGCCTCCCGGGTTCACGCCATTCTCCTGCCTCAGCCTCCCGAGTAGCTGGGACTACAGGCGCCCGCAACCTCGCCGGGCTAGTTTTTTGTATTTTTTTTAGTAGAAACGGGGTTTCACCGTGTTAGCCAGGATGGTCTCGATCTCCTGACCTCGTGATCCGCCTGTCTTGGCCTCCCAAAGCGCTGGGATTACAGGCTTGAGCCACCGCGCCCGGCCTAAACCTACCTGAGTCTTAAAAGCTATTTGAGAAAACAAAAATTTTATCACCTAAAAAAATTAAATAATACGCCAACTTTAGAGTGTGTGTGTGTGTGTGTGTGTATTTGTGTGGGGGTGATGCTTGTTTTAACGCCTTCATGTACAGGCACTAGGATATGAACTTAATTCTCTCTATACCAGAGATGGTAGATGAATATAGTGCTGATCCACCCACACACTCAGCTCCCCCGTGTTCACAAATTGAGAGACTAGCATTCTAGCATATTCTGAATACAATTGTTCCAACTGCCCACAAATATAAAAACAAGACATCAGGCAGGCCTACCTAGAATTTAAGGTTGTTAACCCAATAGTCTTAAAATGCAGTCACCAGTCGGGCGTGGTGGCTCACGCCTGTAATCCCAGCACTTTGGGAGGCCGAGGCAGGCAGATCACGAGGTCAGGAGATCGAGACCATCCTGGCTAACATGGTGAAACCCCGTCTCTACTAAAAATACAAAAACAAAAAATTAGCTGGGCATCAATGGCAGGCGCCTGTAGTCCCAGCTACACTGGAGGCTGAGGCGGGAGAATGGTGTGAACCCAGGAGGCAAAGCTTGCCGTGAGCTGAGATAGCGCCACTGCACTCCAGCCTGGGTGACAGAGCGAGACTCTGTCTCAAAAACAACAATAACAACAAAAATGCAGTCACCTGCCCATCTAACCATAATCCAGAACAATCAGAAGATCCCTAAATCTAGATCCATGGGAGAGAACTTTGGGGAGTAAAGGACAGTATGAAAGATTTACAGAGCCCCTCAAAATTACAAAGCAGAGAACTTGGTACTCAACCCACAGAGTCTCTGCTGTAACAGGTAACCTTTTCTTACAAAAATAAATCAGCAAGTCTTCTGAGTTCCTATTGTGTAGAGGTCACAAGATGTTGAGAAGCAAAAAGCAATGAAATAGATACTATGTTAAAGGAGTTTACAATTTATCAGGAGAGCCAGCATATATTATCCTAAATGACCCTAAGTAACAGAGCACAATGCCTAGCATACAGCTTATGAAATAGCACAGGTGCTTAGCAACTTTTCTGTGACATGATTACAAAGGTCAAAAGCAGTAAGCATTATTAAGTACAATACCATGTCATCAATACAATTTCAGATTGAATAGCCTAAAGTTACTATCTAACTCTATGTGGATAGTTTGTTTCAACTCCCTCAAGTCAGTCAATTTCCAAAGACATGGTACTGCATAGTCCCCATTAATCAGCTTGGAGTATACATACGGAATCCATGTGTAATTTGGCACACACCAAAAAAAAGTGGAAAAAAGTACTTATATTATTGAAGACAATCATACTGAACATTCTAATGAAATATCAAAAACAAAATGAATTACGAATCAAAAAATATTATTTATGTATTATTTTTACTTTTTCTAGAGAGGTGGTTTCCCTCTGTCACCCAGGCTGGAGTGCAGTGGCAATATCATAGCTCACTGCAACTTCCAACTCCTGGGCTCAAGCAATGCTCCCACCTCAACCTCTGGAATTTATTTGGAACCTTTGGAATTAATTAACCCCATTAATTCCAACAATTAATGAATGTAACATTCCTTCGTGATGAAACTGGCAAAATAATGGTGGAAACCTATACAAGTGCTGCGTATGTTATAGGTCGTTAAAAGTAAAATTAAGTTTTGGGCCGGGCCCGGTAGCTCATACCTGTAATCCCAGCACTTTGGGAAGCCTAGGTGGGCTGATTACCCGAGGTCAGAAGTTCGAGACCAGTCTGGCCAACATGGCGAAATCCCATCTCTACTAAAAATACAAAAATTAGCCAGGCATGGTGGTGCGTGCCTGTAATCCCAGTTATGCGGGAGGCTGAAGTAGAATTAATTGAACCCATGAGGTGGAGGTTGCAATGAGCCGAGATCGCGCCACTGCACTCCAGCCTGGGCGACAGAGCAAGACTCCGTCTCAAAAATAATAATAATAATAAAGTTTTTACTGCTACCAGTGTGGAATCTTTTTTTCTTTTCCAGCATTCCTTTAGCAGAAGATTCACAAGACCAGTAACATCTTTTAAGTGCACTACAAGAGATAGAAAATATTTAAAATCCAGCTGAATTTGTTGTCAAAGTGCACAGATGTTTTCTAGAATATCCTAGAACATCCTAGTACCGAAGGTGAATGACAACATTCCCAGCAACTGGATGCAGAAATCTCTCTGAATTAACATTACATATCTGAAGTAATTTACCCTGTATGTCTTCATTGGTGGCCTATTTGTCATATGCCTTCATCCAAGCACAGTAAGGATCCAGTTCAAAACTGAACACAACTTGAAATTTTTAAAATTTCAAAACCCATGCATTCCATACCCAACATTTATACTTACAAAATTATTTGGACATACCATTATACAGCTTAACTTGTTCTGTGACTAATTATTGCATTAGGTGAATCCAACATTTTGTAAACTTATCAACGGTAAACATTTATTGTTCAAAACACTACAATAAAATGCATTAAAATAACATGACTGATGAACAAAAACAGGGATAGAGGGGTAAATACATGATAAAACAAGTGGAATGCAATTATTTTGGGGAGGGGGGTTTGAGACACTGTCTCACTCTGTCACCTAGGCTAGAGTACAGTAGCCCGATCTCGGCTCCCTGCTACCACCGCCTCCCGGTTTCAAGCAATTCCCCTGCCTCAGTCTCCCGAATAGCTGGGATTTACAGCACCCGCCACCACGCCGGGTTTTTTGTATTTTTAGTAGAGATGGGGTTTCACCATGTTGGCCAGGCTGGTCTCGAAATCCTGGCCTCAAGTGATCCTCCCGCCTCAGCCTCCCAAAGTGCTGGGATTACAGGCGTGAGCCGCCGCGCCTGTCCGGAATGCATCGTTAACCGTACGATCTAGGCGGTTGGCTGTATGGCTGCTCCCTGTAAGTTTTATAATTCTGCCGGATAGTTCAAAATATTTTCCTAAAAAATTGTTGGAAAAAATAATACTTGATACTTCTTTGGTCATTTACAACTGAAGCTTTTAAAAAGAGAAACATAGATTAAACTCCTCTGTGGCATCCCACACAGGCACTACAGTTGGGACAAACCTGGATTCAAATCCTAGCTCAACCTTGCACCTAGTTGTATGATCTAAGTAAATTACTAAGCCCTCAACACCTAAATTTCCTCATCTCCAAATAGGTTCTACGTGGAGTTACTACGAAGTTAAATTCTTCACATAAAGCTCTTAGCTCAGTGCCAGGCACATAGTAAACACAAAAAGCGTCAGCTGTAGTATCATTATGAGATTAATTTTATGCTAAGTTGAAAGGGCATTCTTCATAAAGTAGTAATTTTTTGCCCTTTTGCTAATTGATCGTTTCTGAAACCATTCCCAAAAGGAAGACTCCTAAAAGGAAACTTATTTCTTATGCTAAGCGGGGAGGAAGTAAAAGAAAAGTGAGGGTTATTGCTCAATCGATAGTACAGTATTGTTCGCCATCGGAAAAAAACCACTGAAAATTAAATAAGAAAAGTTTCCAGACAAACTTTAAAAGGTATTCAAACAACTCCTATGTAGAACTACCTTCACCTCTGCAGGTTGATTGAGTACATCCCTGATATGACAAAACTTGTCATACTCTTCCACGTCCCTAATTGCGAGTAAGAAGCTAGGTTAGAACATGACATTCATAGTAGCCAAAATCCTTCTCCTAAATCAGGACATGCCAACGATCCCACTTCTTCACAGGTAAGACCACCACCCCTACTTTGGTCTACATAACGGCCATGGGGGGAGGGGAAAGGAGGCAGGAAAATGAATTCGCGATGGTGTTACTGAAGAACCCTCCGGTTATTTCTCCTGATACTCCTCCACGACTTATTCCCGCCACCACCACCCCCACCTGACCTCTCCCCAGTTAAACTTCCACACTCTGATGGACTAAAGATGCACTTAAGAATCTGACACCTCCCCTCCCCGGGCCCAGATATCCCACCCCAGTGCTGGGGAAGGTGGGGGGAGGAAGGCAAACAACAGCCCCCTCCCTTCCCCCCCACCCAGCAGCAAATCTTTGTCCCACCTGCCGAGGGACCGCTCGCCAGCGCGCTCCGGACCCCAGGCTGCCTCAGACCTGCCCGCAACCTTGTTCCAACCGGGCCTCGGCGACCCCTACACGAACCTGAGTATGGCCCATTCCCGGCCCCGGGCCGCGCCCCGCCCCCCGCCGCCCGAGTTCTGCCTCACCTCACCTACCCTCTTTCGGGGGCCGGACTCCACCTCTCTCTCCGCCATGTTGGGCCCCGCTCGGAACCGCTGCGGCTCCCCGCGCGGTGGCGGCGGTACCTCTCGGGCCCCCGGCCCCCGCCCACACTGCAGGCACGGCCGCCTCGCGGCAGCTTCCCTGGACCCGGCCGGGCCTTGCGCCGAGAGTGGGGAGGGGGCGGATGCCGCGCGCCGGGCCGCAGCTTCTGAGATCCCACGGGTCCGCGAGTGGGCGGGAGGGCCTGCCCGGGGACGCGGTGGGGGGGGGCCGGGACTCGGGGGGTTAATGGCCTCCAAGGGGCCCCGTGAGTAGGATTATTTTCTCTCAGAGAAATTCCTCCGCCTGCGGTTTCTTAAAGGGATCACCAAATCAGCCCCTTGCGCGCGCCCCTGATGCGCAGGCGCACCCTAAGTCCCTCCTTCCTTTCCCACCAAGCCCCCGGTCCTGAGCGTGCGCGGTAAGTGGCCTTGGGTAGGCCAAATCCTGCAAGTCTCTTTGCTGCCAGCAGCTGCTCCCACCACTCAACTATGGCTGCTCCCTTAAAGGGACCATGACGCAGTGATGAAGAAAGAATGAAAGAAATTAGTGGAAAGACAATCTGGAGAATTGGGTGTAATGTCAGTGAGGGGTCCACATCACCATCTTACACCTGACTGCAGTGGTACCATTGAAAAGGGAAAGTCATGGTGAGCTGAAGTTCTCAGTGGACCTCTGAACATGAAGAATCCGAAACCAATGAGGGAACAAGATAGTCATCTCAAGGAAAACCAACTTTCCTCCCTTTCGACCGCCTGTGCTGAAGTACAAGGCATAGAATATCAAGGGCCAACTCCTATAACCTCACCTTAAAATCAAAGCTTTTGCTGATTTTGAAGACTGAACCAACAACTGGAAATAATTTGTTCAATAGTAATTTCTCCTTAGAACATCAAAATGGAGAAGGATAAGGGTCTTAGGGAACCATTTACTCCAGTGCTCCCAATGATAAAGTTGCAGCCTGATCATGGGAAGTAATTCGTCCCAATGTAACTAATGGCTGGTGTGGAGCTGGAATGAAGATTTCAGTCTCAGTCCTCCAGGCTGTCTTCAGGCAAGAGATAAATTTCGTTTAATTTGGTATCCCTAGAAGATTAAAAATTGAAGTTTCATGGTATTTGGAGAATATCGCAATTCTCCTGTGAAGATGTAATGATTTGCAGATGATGTGTGTCCTCATTCACCTCTACTGAAGGAGCTTGACAATCTGCCCTAAAGGATAAGCATCTTATTTCTAAGCAGGAAACCAGGAAGTAGATTTGGGTCTATCTTGTTCCAAAACTGGGAACAAGATAGGAACTCTATCTTGTTCCAAAACTGGGAACAAGATAGGAACTATCCTGTTCCTAAGCTGCAAATGGCTGAAGAGAAGGAGGGCTTAATTCTTCTTCTGTTCATTCTAGTTCCCACAAGCTTTGGGTGGAGAAAAAAAATGAAGCTTATAATGATAACTCAGGAACAGTGAGGAGACATATAGTAAGAATTAGAAAGAAGTTGCCTCCTGAAGGCCATCTCCCATGACAAGACATATTCAAGTGGGAATAAGTAGCTCCTGAAGTCACAGGATAATGAGATGTAACTTCTTTTTTATTTATCACTTGGTAGCTATTCTGAAATGGACGTTTTCTAATCTGTAATATTTTGCTGAAGACTATTGGTGAAATTGCTGCAAGTTTCCATACTGGCCTTGCTTATGCCTTTAGCACTGTCTTTAATTTCACTTCTGGGTAGGAGAAAAGAAAGAAGGACAAAGAAATACGTTCATTTCAGCCAGAATTTTAAAAACATGTTCCCTTTAGTTCCATGTCCAGGACAAAAAAGAAAAGAGGAGCCACAAAAAGATAATTCCAGGGAATGTGGCTACATAAAACTTCTAGTGGTTTCCACCTGTTTTGTTGGCAGTGGAATACTCTCTTCTAATAAAATCTGATGGTTTAAAATGTGGAGCTGCTAAGTTGGGAGTGTAAGTGGGGAACCCACTAGTCTGTCCACCCAGCCTCACCCTTGCACTCTCTCTCCTTTCATGCCCCCTCCCATCATTAGAGAAATGTTGACTGTCTCATATCACAGTTTAAACTTATTAGTTTAGTCTAACTCCACATTTTCAAGGTGGAGCCTCTGAGGCTTAGAGAAGATATGATTTTCTTGAGATCACACACACGATAAGTAGCAGTATCAAGACTGAAACAGACATCTTGATCCTCAGGGCTCTGTCCTGCGCCGACTGTTTCTGGTGGTATTAGCAACGTGTTAGGTCTTGAATAATAGGTGGGATTTGTATATTTCAAATAGTATAGAAGCATAACATGAATGTTCAGGGCAATCATCCATATGGAGGAATGAGACAAGAGAAAACCATTTAGTGAGCACTGAAAAGTTAATCATAATTTTATAGAAGGGTTCACAGAGCTTAAGTGACTAGTCCAAGATCATTCAGCACTGAGGCCAAGTCAGAATTCAAAGACTTGTTCTTTCTGACTTATTTGAAATATTGTAAATTAGACATTGCATGGTGGCCTTGTGACCAAATCTGCTCCGCAGAAATGCATTTGATTTGTACTGTGTATAGCCATATGATCTTGGTCAAGGCAGTTGTCCTGTGCCTCACTTTCCTTGTCTGTAAAATGGGACACCAAGAGAATTAAATTAGTTAACATCTCTAAATCTCCTAGAACACTGTTAGTTCCTAATACCATATGAGTATTATTATTATTATTATTTTTTTTTTTTTTTGAGATGGAGTCTCGCTCTGTCATCCGGGCTAGAGTGCAGGGGCTAGAGTGCAGTGGCATGAGCTTAGCTCACTGCAAGCTCCGCCTCCCGGGTTCACGCCATTCTTCTGCCTCAGCCTCCTGAGTAGCTGGGATTACAGGCGCCCACCACCACACTCAGCTAATTTTTTGTATTTTTAGTAGAGATGGGGTTTCACCATGTTTGCCAGGATGGTCTCGATCTCCTGACCTCGTGATCCACCCACCTCAGCCTTCCAAAGTGCTGGGATTACAGGCATGAGCCACCGCGCCCGGCCATTATCTTTAAAAAAAAAAAAAAAAGTTATATATCAACATTTTAAATGAGATATTTCACCTTCAAATCCAGTGTTCTGACTTATCTCAAAAAAAAAAAAAAAAACTAGACTATAATGGGGGTAGTATCTTGCAAATATCAAACTGATTTATTTTAACTTTCTTAAGTCATCCTCTATCATAGACTCTTGCTTGAAATGTAGCCTTGAGACTTATTTTCCCAATCAGGAGAGAACAGAATGAAGAGAAAAAGAATTTGCTAAATTTTCTTAGTTCCATTTAATCTATGAAGCTCAGCACATAATAATTTTATAGAGTTCTTACATACTCCACAGGAAATGCCTTCCATCCAAATGTCGTTCCATCCAGGACAGCTAACCCATGAGGCTGTGTATAGGGAAATAAAAGAAAAGTCTGACTCTTTTAATAAAAGTGTAGAGAGAAGAACAAAGAGAGAGGTAAGAGAGGCATAGGTTAAGAGACATGTGCTCCTGTCTTCTCATTCTAGCTCTTCAAAGCAGAAAGGATTCTTACTTTGCTCTGTTTAGGATTCCAAGTAGAGATGACTTGCAGACTATGCCCATACCAACAAGCAGCCAGACACATATGGGAAGTCATGCCCTGGTGTAGTTGGGAAAAGAGAGCAGGCCTGCATTTAGCTCCTTAGAGTGTCTCTCAGCCAGAGGTGAATCCAGGTTTTACAGATCTTGAAGCTTATGTGATGAGGGGAGAGGGAGGGTTTTGTTGTTGTTGTTGTTGTTGTTTGTTTGTTTGTTTGTTTGTTTTTTAAGAAAAAACAGTTACATACACAAAATTAGGTACAGGTTTTGGGAGGAGCTCAGCAAGTGAGTGATCCTTAGCTCCTGCGATAAAGTATATCCAGAAGTTCCCACATACCCTGTAGAAGAATAAGGAAAGTAGCCAAGAGTGCTGGCTGTCAACTATAGGAGGAAGTAGCTCTGTAAATTACACTGGGTCAGGAACAAAAAGTAGTAACAGCCAGACCTCAGGAAGAGCTGTGGTTTGCCTTCAGGCTCTGAGCAAACTTAGTGAGGCCAGGCTACAAAACATTCCACTCTCTTACCAACAGGCTGTAGAGCATCCTGAGAGGTCAGGGACTCCAAATAGATCCAAGGTCTCAGGCTTCCCGAACGTCATGATGCCTCATACATGCAGACACTATTTTAGAGACTCACTCAGAGGGAGAGGGCAGCCACAGGAAAGATTCAGTGTTTCTTTCCAAAAGAAATTATTAACTAACAGAATTCTAACCATTAGATTCAAATATGTTTTAAACTACATTGGATATTTAGGTAGATCCATTCAGAAAATGTTAGGAAGAAAGTAAAGCAAGTGGGATAAAAAATAACTATAGTGGGGCTACTTTAGATATGTTAGTCAGCGAATATTTTCCAAGGAGGTGACTTTGTTTTTCTTTTTCTTTTCTTTTGGAAACAGGGTTTTGGTTGGGCGCAGTGGCTCACACCTGTAATCCCAGCACTTTGGGAGGCTGAGGCAGGTGGATCACTTGAGGTCAGGAGTTCCAGACCAGCCTGGCCAACATGGTGTCTCTACTAATTTGTGTCTCTACTAAAAATACACAAATTAGCTGGGCATGGTGGCGCACGCCTGTAATCCCAACTGCTCGGGAGGCTGATGCAGGAGAATTGCTTGAACCCAGGAGGCAGAGGTTGTAGTGAGCCAAGATCGCGCCACTGCACTCCAGCCTGGGAGACAAAGTGAGACTCTGTCTCAAAAAAAAAAAAAAAAGACAAGATCTTGCTCTGTCATCCAGGCTGAAGTACAGTGTCACCTTCATAGCTCACTGCAGCCTCAAACTCCTGGGCTAAAGTGATTCTTCCACCTCAGCCTCCCAAAGTGCTAAGATTATAGCTGTGAGCTGTCACACCTGGCTAGGAGGTGACATTTGAGCTGAAACTTAAATCATGACCTCATGACTGAGAGCCATCTGTGCAAATGTCTGGGTCAGAGCATTCCAGTCAAAGGGAGCAGCAAGTGTAAAACCCCTTGGCAGGAACAAACCTGAAGTGTTCAAGAAAAGCAAGGTGCCAATGTTACTAGAACCAAGTGAGAGAGGGGCAGAAGATGAAGTCAGAGAAGCAGACAAAGACAAATTATAAAGATCCTTGGGGGCCATGGTAAGGATTTGTAATTTTCTGTGTATGATGGAAAGCCATTGAAATCTTAAAAAAAAAAAAAAAAAAAAAATGATATGAACCCTCTGGATACCATGTGCATTACAGAATAAGCCATAAAGGAGCAAGGGTGGATTTAAGTTAAGAGGCTTTGTGGCAGTCCAGGTAAGAGATAACAATGACTTAGCCTAGGGCATTGGCATTGGAGATAGTAAAAATTAGTCAGATTCAGGATATATATATTTTGGAGGTAGGCCAGGCACGGTGGCTCATACCTGTGATCCCAGCACTTTGGGAGGCCGAGGCGGGCGGATCACAAGTTCAGGAGATCGAGACCATCCTGCCTGACACGGTGAAACCCCATCTCTACTAAAAATACACAAAATTAGCCAGGTGTGGTGGCAGACACCTGTAGTCCCAGCTACTCTGGAGGCTGAGGCAGGAGAATGGCGTGAACCCAGGAGGTGGAGCTTGCAGTGAGCCAAGATTGCGCCACTGCACTCCAGCCTGGGTGACAGAGTGAGACTCCATCTCAAATAATAATAATATTTTGGAAGTGTAGCCAATAGGATTGCTGCTAATGAATTGGGTGCTGGGAGTGAAAGAAAAGGTGATTTAGGGATGATTGTTAGCTTTTTAGCCTAAGTTGATAGGATAATGCTGTTGCCCATTATTTGAAATGGAGAAGAAAAGAGCAGATGTGAGAGAGTGGGCAGAGAAGGAAGGAAGATGTCTTGGACATGATAAATTTTAGATGCCTCTAGACATCCAAGTGGAAATGTCAAATAGCAGTTAGATATTCAAGTCTGAAGCTTAAGAGAGATAACAGGGCTAGAGATAGAACTATGGGAGTCGTCGGTATAAGCCATAGACTTGATAGTGTTACCGAGAGCACGTATATTGAAATGAGCCCTGAGGCACCCCAACACTTATGACTCAGGAAGAGAAAGAGGATCAGCGAAGTAGGAAAGTCAGGAGAATGTGTGGTCTCAGTAACCAAATAAAGAGTGTTTCGGGAGAGGCTCAATTACTAATTTTTCAGATGTCACTGAGAGGACAAGTAAGATGAGGCCCAAGAATTGATGATAAGATTGAAAGATCTTTAGTGATCTGGACTAGAATCATTTCAGTGGATTTGTTTAAACATAAGCATGATTGGAGTGGTCTGAGGAGAGAACAGGAGAAGAAGACATAGAAACAGTGAATATGAACAATTCTTTCAAGAAGTTTCACTTTGAAAAAGATTAGAGAGGCCGGGCGCGGTGGCTCAAGCCTGTAATCCCAGCACTTTGGGAGGCCGAGACGGGCAGATCACGAGGTCAGGAGATCGAGACCATCCTGGCTAACACGGTGAAACCCCGTCTCTACTAAAAATACAAAAAACTAGCCGGGCGAGGTGGCGGCGCCTGTAGTCCCAGCTACTCGGGAGGCTGAGGCAGGAGAATGGCGTGAGCCCGGGAGGCGGAGCTTGCAGTGAGCTGAGATCTGGCCACTGCACTCCAGCCTGGGTGACAGAGCGAGACTCTGTCTCAAAAAAAAAAAAAAAGATTAGAAAAATAAGGTGTTATTAGAGAGGAATGTGGCCAAGAAATCTTTTTTTAAAAGATGGGAATCACTAACGCACATTAAAAATAGTAAACCATGACCAAATATATTGGAAAGGTCTAATAAATGACATGGGCCAGGCGCAGTGGCTCACACCTGTAATCCCAGCACTTTGGGAAGCCAAGGCGGGTGGATCACCTGAGGTCAGGAGTTCAAGACCAGCCTGGCCTACATGGTGAAACCCTGTCTCTACTAAAAATACAAAAATTAGTTGGACATGGTGGTGGGCGCCTGTAATCCCAGCTACTTGAACTCAGGAGGCTGAGGCAGGAGAATCACTTGAACCTGGGTGGCGGAGGTTTCAGTGAACTGAGATTGTGCCATTGCACCCCAGCCAGAGCAACAAGAGCAAAACTCCATCTCAAAAATAAATAAATAAATAAAGGACATGGCCTCCAAAACGTCTCCCTCCAAGCTGAGACAAACCATGGAGATGAGGCTAAAACAGTAGAGAAAAGCCAGGAAGTAGATAACTGGGCAGGTCAAAAAGAAATCAAGCATCCTGGGGTAAATCCAACTCTAGCAGTCAGTGTTCCATCTAGTATTTAGTCCCTGGGACATACATTCTTTAGAATTAGCATAATTATTTTTTTTTCTGCAAAGGAAGCTAAATATCAATTCGTTGATTGATTATGTATTTATTTATATTAGAGACAGGGTCTTGTTCTGTTGCTCAGGCCGGAGTATGGTGGTGTGATCATGGCTCACTATAACCTCAAACTCTTGGGCTAAAGGGATCCTCCCACCTGAGCATCCTAAGTAGCTAGGACTACAGGCATGTGCCACCACTCCAAGCTAATTTTTAAAATATTTTTTAGAGATGGGGGTCTCTCTATGTTATCCCGGCTGGTCTTCAACTCCTGGCCTCAAGCAGTCATCCCACCTTTATCTCCCAAAGTGCTGGGCATGAGCCACTGCACCCAGCCAGTAAGTATCAGTGTACTTCTATAAACCTTGTTCTTCAAGTTCTACTGGATGAGATACAATTCAGTACTAACCAGAATATATTAAAGATGAGCACATTGAAGCTGGGCGTGGCAGCATGCACTTGTAGTCCCAGCTTCTTGGGAGGCTGAAGTGAACTATGATTGTTCCTGTGGATAGCCAGTGCACTCCAGTCTCCTGGGCAAATAGTGAGACTCTGTCCAGAAAAAAGAAGAAGGAGAAGAAGAAGAAAGAAGGAGAAGAGGAAGAAGAGGAGGAAGGAGGGAGAAGGAGGAGGAGAGGAGGAGGAGGAGGAGAGGTGGAGGAGGAGGAGAGGAGGAGGAGGAGGAGAGGAGGAGGAGGAGAGGAGGAGGAGGAGGAGAGGTGGAGGAGGAGGAGAGGAGGAGGAGGAGGAGAGGAGGAGGAGAAAAGAAGAAGAAGGAGAAGGAGAAAGAGGAGAAGAAGGAGAAGAAAGAGAGAGAAAGAAAGAGAAAGAAAGAGAAAAGAAGATGAAAGATGAGCACAGTTAATGCTGGTGAGTTAGATATTTTGCATGACAGAATGAAAAGGTAAAGAATGTAGTCTGGCAAGTAACAGTATTGTAACCTACCTGAATAATCATGAGAAGTTTTCAGCTCCTAAAATGATGCCAATAATAACAGCAATATTGCTTTCAGTAATGCAGAAATTATTTTCAAAAGAAAATTTTTTAAAATTTTATATTAAAAATCATTTCCCCTGGCTGGGTGCAGTGGCTCATGCCTGTAATCCCAGCACTTTGGGAGGCCGAGGCAGGCGGATCGCCTGAGGTCAGGCGTTTGAGACCAGCCTGACCAATATGATGAAACCCTGTCTCTACTAAAAATACAAAAATTAGCTGGGCATGGTGGCATGTGCCTGTGGTTCCAGTTACTCAGGAGGCTGAGACAGGAGAATCTCTTGAATCTGGGAGGCAGATGTTGCAGTGAGCCGAGATCACACCATTGCACTCCAGCCTGGGCAGCAAGAGCAAAACTCCATCTCAAAAAAAAAAAAAAAAAAAAAAAATCACTCCCCTCCACAAAGAAAGAAAAACAGAATATGCACCTTTTCATTTTATCTATTTATTTTTTGAGAGAGAGAGCGATCAAGTCTTGCTGTGTCGCCTGCCTGGAGTGCAGTGGCACGATCTTAGCTCACTGCAACCTCCGCCTCCCAGGTTCAAGCAATTCTCCTGCCTCAGCTTTCTAAGCAGCTGGGACTACAGGTGCACACCACCACGCCCAGCACATTTTGTATTTTTTTTTTTAGTGGAGCTGGGGTTTCACTATATGTTGGCCAGGCTGGTATTGAACTCCTGACCTCAGGTGATCCACCCACCTCAGCTTCCCAAAGTGCTGGGATTACAGGCCTGAGCCAGCAGGCAGACCCAGAATATGTACTTTAAGACTCTAGAAAGATACGAAAAAAACAGTAGTTACATGTTTGTAACTTCTGCTACATAGGTGGTAGTACTTACGTATGTCATAGTAGTAGTTACATATGTAACTTCTAGTACATAAGTAGTAGTTACATATGTAATTTCTAGTATGTTAGTAGTAGTTACATATGTAACTACTGCTACTAGGTAAGTAGTAGTTACATATGTAACTTCTACTACAAATTTGTAACTTCCAAGATAAAGGAAGATTGTGGGGAATAACATTCCTTCTATACCTTTTCAGTTTTTGAACTATGCAAATATATTACTTATTTTTTAAATCAAATAACTTTTAAACTAGTTCTGTCAGAATTCTGATTAAAATAGTAAAGAGCTGAAATAAATTAAAAAAATAATGTTATCATCAACAAAACATCCAGCATACATCAAACAACAGGATGGGAACAAATGTTATTTATCATGCTTTCTGTATGAACAGCAATTTATTGCTTTCAAGGTATTTTCACACACATTTTCATCTTGCCTGTTAGAGAACATTTTATCCACATTATTTTACAGGAGAGGACACAGACTCTCAGAGGTTAAGTGACCATAGGTTGTCACCAAGGCCACAGAGCTAATAAGAGGAGGAACCTGATACATGTTTAGGCTGTCTGACTCCAAGTTTAGACAATTTCAGGACAAAGGTTACAAATGCAAATACCCCAGAAGCAAGGTTACAAATGCAAATGCTTACAGCAGCTAGTATGCAGCATAAATGAGTAAAAAAAACCCAAGTGGAATAGCAGAAAGCTCATGCCCTTCCTGCCGGGGCAGCCACTACTCATTCCAGGATATTCTTCCCAAGAGGGAATGCCAGCCCATCCTTGCCAGATCTTCACATTGCTAACTCAGAAATTGCACTGTACTTGAAATTTCCCGCCGGGCACAGTGTCTCATGCCTGTAATCCCAGCACTTTGGGAGGCTGAGGCGGGCGGATCACGAGGTCAGGAGATCGGAACCATCCTGGCTAACATGGTGAAACTCTGTCTCTACTAAAAATACAAAAAATTAGCCTAGCGTGATGGTAGGCGCCTGTAGTCTCAGCTACTCGGCAGGCTGAGGCAGGAGAATGGCGTGAACCCAGGAGGCGGAGCTTGCAGTGAGCCGAGATGGCTCCACAGGCCTCCAGCCTGGGCGACAGAGCGAGACTCCGCCTCAAACAAACAAACAAAAACAAAAAAAGAAATTTCCCAATTTATTGTACTTTTTTTTTTTTTTTTTTTTTTTTGAGACGGAGTCTCGCTCTGTCGCCCGGCTGGAGTGCAGTGGCCGGATCTCAGCTCACTGCAAGCTCCGCCTCCCGGGTTTACGCCATTCTCCTGCCTCAGCCTCCCAAGTAACTGGGACTACAGGCGCCAGCCACCTCGCCCGGCTAGCTTTTTTTGTATTTTTTAGTAGAGACAGGGTTTCACCGTGTTAGCCAGGATGGTCTCGAACTCCTGACCTCGTGATCCACCCGTCTCGGCCTCCCAAAGTGCTGGGATTACAGGCTTGAGCCACCGCGCCCGGCCCTTTTTTTTTTTTTTTTTTTTTTTTTTTTTTTTTGAGGCAGAGTCTTGACTCACTGCAACCTCCGCCTCCTGGGTTCAAGCAACTCTTGTGCCTCAGTCTCCCAAGTAGCTGGGACTATAGGTGCATGCCACCACACCCGGCTAATTTTTTGTATTTTTAGTAGAGATGGGGTTTCACCATGTTGGCCAGGCTGGTCTCGAACTCCTGACCTCAGGTGATCCACCCACCTCGGCCTCCTAAAGTGCTGTGATTACAGGCTTGAGCCACCAGGCCTGGCCTAAGCTTACATTTCAGTTGTGTTAAGAATACTCACTTTGTGGGCATTCACTCTCCAGAAGTTTTTTATCTTGCAAAACTGAACCTCTATACCCGATAAACAATAAATCCTCTATTTTCCCTTCCCCCAGCCCCTGGCCATCGACACTCTTTCTGTTTCTGTGAATTTGACTACTCTAAATACTTCATATAAATAAATCTTACAATATTTGTCTTTTTGTGACAGGTTTGTTTCACTTAGCATAAAATCTTCAAGGTTCATCCAGTTGCAACATGTGTCAGAATTTCCTTCCTTTTTAAGGCTGAATGATTTTACATTGCATGTATATACCACATTTGTTTATCCATTCATCTATCAGTGGACACTTGAGTTGTCTACCTGGTGGTTATTGTGAATAATGCTGCTATGAACATGAGTGTGCAAACATCTCTTTGAGACCCTGCTTTCGATTATTTTGAATATATACTCAGAACCCAATTTTTTAAAAAATAACTTTATTGAGCTATAACTTACATACCATAAGTCATACAGGTATAACTTACATACCATGTAAGTTAAATGGTATAACTTACATACCATTTAACATGTATGATTCAGTGGGTGTTTGTTTGTTGGTTTGTCTGTTTGTTTTTTGAGATGGAGTCTTGCTCTGTCACCCAAGCTGGAGTGCAGTACTGCAATCTCAGTTCACTGCAACCTCTGCCTCCCTGTTCAAGTGATTCTTCTGCCTCAACCTCCCGAGTAGCTGGGATTACAGGCGCACACCACCACACCCAGCTAATTTGTGTATTTTTAGTAGAGATGGGGCTCACTATGTTGGTCAGGCTGGACTCGAACCCCTACCTCAGGTGACCTGCCCGCCTCGGCCTCCCAAAGCGCTGGGATTACAGGCGTGAGCTACCACAGTCACCACGGTCACTTTTAGAACATTTTCATCATCTCAAAAAACTACACTTTAGCTATTGCTCTCCTGTCTCCCTGGCCCCTACTCTCCCTGCATTCCTAAGCAACCTCTAATCTACTTCCTGTCTCTATAGATTTCCCTATTCTGGACATTTCATACTGACGGACTCATACAATATGTGATTTCCATGACTGACTTCTTTCACTTAGCATACTGTTTTCAAGGTTCAGCCATGTGATAACATGTATCAGTACTTCATGTCCTTTTTTTTTTTTTTTTTTTTTTTTTTTTTGGTGAGGGGGACCTAGTCTCACTTTGTCTCCAGGCTGGAGTGCAGTGGTGCCATCTTGGCTCACTGGAACCCCTGCCTCCCAGGTTCAAGCGATTCTCCTGCCTCAGCCTTCCAAGTAGCTGGGACTATAGGCACGCACCACCACGCGCGGCTAATTTTTGTATTTTTAGTAGAGACGGAGTTTCACCATGTTGGCCAGGATGGTCTCCATCTCCTGACCTCGTGATCTGCCTGCCTCAGCCTCCCAAAGTGCTGGAATTACAGGCATGAGCCACCACACCCGACCTTCATTTCCTTTTATGGCTAATATTCCATTGTATGGATATAGCATGGAATTTCTCAGTTTTTGAGTGCTGTCAATTAAGTAAAATAGTTTTCAATTTTCCATATAAGCCAACAATAAATATCTGCAAAGCCCGCAATTTGCAACCTTTACATAAACTTCAAATTAATATCTCCTAACAGCATTGTACAAAATAAAAAACAGCAATAAGAGAAGGTATGCAGGCAAACATTGGAAGAAAAAAATATTTAAAACCGATAGAGGCCAGGCACGGTGGCTCAAGCCTGTAATCCCAGCACTTTGGGAGGCCGAGACGGGCGGATCACAAGGTCAGGAGATCGAGACCATCCTGGCTAACACGGTGAAACCCCGTCTCTACTAAAAAAAATACAAAAAAAAAAAAAACTAGCCGGGCGAGGTGGCGGGCACCTGTAGTCTCAGCTACTTGGGAGGCTGAGGCAGGAGAATGGCGTGAACCCGGGAGGTGGAGTTTGCAGTGAGCTGAGAGCCGGCCACTGCACTCCAGCCTGGGCGACAGAGTGAGACTCCGTCTCAATAAAAAACCAAAAAAAAAAAAAAACAATAGAAGCACAGATCAAGGCAGTTCAACACAATCCATTCCCTTTGTAGCCTCACAGGAACAGCAATGGTAGCCTGGAGACACAGCAAGCTCTAGCTCCTAGGATGAAAATGGAAAGTAACATGGAAAAGAGTATTAATTTTCTCCCAGACACAGGGGTCTGTCCTATTCAGTTTCGATCACTCTATCTTGGGCATCTTCATGTATGAACAAACCTAAAGTGAGCACTTCCTAGAGTGAGGCAAACAGCCTCATTTTATAGTTTGTGAAAACCTAAAGCAGATTTAACAAGTTTGCAGCTGGACAATATATCTACAAAAAATACAAAAATTAGCTGGGCATGGTGGCACACGCCTGTAGTACCAGCTCCTCGGAGGCTGAGGCAGGAGAATTGATTGATCCCAGAAGGTTGAGGCTGCAGTGAGCTGTGATCATGCCACTGTACTCTGGCCTGTGAGACAGAGACCCTGTCTCAAATAATAATAATTAAATAAATAAAAAATAAAGAATTTGTGGGTATGCTGGTTTTCATGGTAAGTTCATGTCTCTTGGAAACACTCAATTGGTCCAAAGAGCTAAGTCCTTTTTTCTTTTTCTACTACCTCTCACCAGCTGCCCACAGGCAAACCTTATGGAAGGGGAATGTGAGGGTTAATTTTATGTGTCAACCTGTCTGGGCTGTAGTGCTCGGATGTTTGTTCTAACATTATTCTGGATGTTTCTGTGAGAGCATTTTTTGGATAAGCTTAATTAACATTTAAATAAGTGGCCTTTGGTCCAGGCGTGGTGGCTCATACCTGTAATTCCAGCACTTTGGGAAGCTGAAGTGGGCAGGTCACCTGAGGCCAGGAGTCCACGACCAGCATGGCCAACATGGTGAAACCCTGTCTCTAAGAAAAATACAAAAATTAGCCAGGTGTAGTGGCACACACCTGTAATACCAGCTACTTGGGAAGCTGAGGCATGAGAATCGCTTGAAGCTGGGAGACAGGTTGCAGTGAGCCAAGATCACACCATTGCACTTTAGCTTCGGCAATAGAGTGAGACGCTGTCTCAATCAATCAATCAATGGGCTTTGAATAAACTAGATTGCCCTCCATAATGTTTGTGGACTGGCCTCATCTGATCAGTTGAAGGCCTTGATAGAACAAAGACTAACTGCCTCATCACCCCCCATCCCTGAGGAAGAAAGAAGTCTCCCAGCAGATGGCCTTTGGTATTGAATCGCAACATTGGCTCTTCCATGGGTCTCCATCCTGCCAGCCCACTCTGAAGGTTTTGGACTTGCCAATCTCCATAATAGTATGAGCCAATTCCTTAAAATAAATCTCTCTATATGTTTGCACATCCTCTTGGTTCTGTTTATCTGAAGAACCATGACTAACACATATAATGAGCACCCAGCGATTACTCTTCCAAAGAAAGGAAGGGGCACTAACATTTTTGAGCACCTACCGTGTGCCAAGCATTTTCTTTTTTTCAAATTACTGATAACTTATATATTTTATTATTACAAAGGGTATCACATGTTTCTCAAGGAAAATATAACAACAAACAAAAGAGGAAGAAAATTAAAAGCCAATATCTTTCCATTGCTCAAAGTAAATGACTTCTTGTAGAAGCCAAAGCAACTCCATCATGGATGCTAATCCTTCATGTTGACTTCTGATTAACCCTTGTTCCTAGAAGGCCTCTAAGATTTCCAGTTTATGTATAGTTTCTTGGGTAACAGCACATACTTACCATAAATCCTACCCTTAGGTCAAAACGATCTTGATTGTATCATATTTCAGTTGTCCTACATGTCCTTTCTGAATCACATATACCCCTTCCTTATGGTATAAACATATTACCTGATGGTCTACCCATAGTAGTATTAATCATTTTATTCCCCACTATACTATTTCCAACTTCTAATCATCAAATCAGTAACCGATTGATTTCCATTCAACAATGATTAGTTCAACTTACACTAAAACAAATAATAATTACCCATACCATAAGCCCTAGGTCTAAGGGGTAATGGTGAGGATCTACCATCTTGTCTTGTCAGTGCCTGAGACACAAACATGGCTTTTATTCCTAAGTCTCTATGAAATATTTCTTTCCAGGCTGGGTGCAGTGCCTCACACCTATAATCCCCAGCACCTGAGCAGGCCAAAGTGGGAGGATTGCTTGACCCCAGGAATTTGAGGCTGCAGTGAGCTATGATTGCACCACTGCACTCCAACCTGGGCAACAGAGTGAGACCCTATCTCTTTTTAAAAAAGAAATATATAAATAAATGTTTCCGTCTAAAAAAATTGGATTTGTTAGCCTCTTTCTTTGGCTTCTTGGCGTCCTTGAACCTTGGTGGTAGGTTTGCATAGGCCTGCCCACTGCAGAACACTACTGGTAAATTTTTTGTGGTTTTTATAAATTTCATATTTAATCTCTCCCTTTTTTCCACTTAATGCAGCAAAACATATTACCTGATGATAAAGATTAATGTACAGCATTTTTTATAGCATTAGATATTCCATTGTGTGGCTAAATTATATACATAGATATATTTTTTGTTGTTGTTGTTGTTATTGTTGTTTTTGAGATGGAGTCTCGCTCTCTCACCCAGGCTGGAGTACAATAGCGCAGTCTTGGTTCGCTGCAACTTCTGCCTCCTGGGTTCAAGTGATTCTTCTGCCTTAGCCTCCCGAGTAGCTTGGACTACAGGCATGTGCCACCACACCGGGTTAATTTTTGTATTTTTAGTAGAGCTGGGGTTTCAATATGTTGCCCAGGCTGGTCTCAAACTCCTGACCTCATGATCCACCTGCCTCAGCCTCCCAAAGTGCTAGGATTACAGGTGTGAGCCACCACGAGTGGCCTATATATATATATTATATATCTGTGATTATATATATAAACATATATAAATATACATTTATAAACAATGTATATTTATAAATAAATATATATATATATATATATTTTTTAACCAGACCCTTTTTATGGGACATTTAGGTGGTTTCCGGTTTCTTGCTGTGATAACATTACAGTAAATGTCCTTGTACCCAATATAAGCAACGTTACAGTAAATTTCCTTGTACACAGACTTTTGCAAACATCTTAAATATTTCCTTAGGATAAATTTCTAGAAGTAGAATTGCTGAGTCAAAGATTGTAGATTTTGATACATGTTGCCAGATTACCTTCCAAAAAGATATCAATTTATACTTTCATTAGCGGTGTCTGCTAACTGCAGGCTTCCATTGCTGGGTACTGTCATTTTAAAATATAATTAAAATATAATTTACATACAGAATAGGGCACAAATCACAAGTGTATGGCTTAATGGATTTTTTTTTTTTTTTTTTTTGAGATAGAGTCTCACTGTGTTGCGCGGGCTGGAGTGCATCAAGAAATAGAAAATCTGAAGTGCAGTGGCGCGATCTCAGCTCACTGCAACCTCCGCCTCCTGGGTTCAAGCAATTCTCCTGCCTCAGCCTCCCCAGTAGCTGGGTTAACAACACCTGTCACCATGTCCAGCTAATTTTTGTAATTTTAGTAGAAATGGGGTTTTACCATATTGGCCAGGCTGGTCTGGAACTCCTGACCTTGCTATCCACTTACGTCAGCCTCCCAAAGTGCTGGGATTATAGGTGTGAGCCACCACGCCCAGGCGCTTAATGGATTTTTTTAAACTGTGGTGAAATATACATAACATAAAGCTTACCATTCAACTGTTTTTAAGTATACAGTTCAGTGGCATTACGTACATTCACATTGTTATGCAACCATCACCACCCATCTTCAGAACTCTCTTCATCTTGCAAAACAGAAATTCTCTACCCAGTAAACAATAACTCCCCACTGGTCAATTAATTTTTAAAACATGAAACCAGTTCCCAGGTTAATAAATAAAATATTAGCAACATCCCAGAAGCCCCCTTCCAGTAACTATACGCACACACAAGAGGGTGACTTCTTTTGGAGTCTCACTCTGTCACCCAGGCTAGAGTGCAATGGCACTATCTCAGCTCACTGCAACCTCTGCCTCCTGGGCTCAAGCAGTTCTCCTGCCTCAGCCTCCCCAGTAGCTGGGATTATAGGCACATGCCACCACTGCCAGCTAATTTTTGTATTTTTAGTAGAGATGGGGTTTCACCATGTTGGCCAGGCTGGTCTTGAACTCCTGACCTCGTGATCTGCCTGCCTTGGCCTCCCAAAATGCTAGGATTACAGGTGTGAGCCACAGCGCCCAGCCCTCAGAGGGCAACTTCTAACTGAGGCTTTTTCGAACTATGACAATTTGATAGAATAATAATATCTTACTGTTCTCTTCATTTCTTTAAATTATTTTAGTTGAAGCTATGAAGCTGGTGAATAAATAAATAATTTTAAAAATAAAGTTTAAAAAACTGTTTTAAGAGGAACAACTCTTTAAACTATGACCATGACCATTTGCATTCTTTGTTAGGAATTTTAACTCATTATCTTATTTAATCTTCACACCAACCTAATGAGAGAATCAAAAAACCAAGAGTTGCTTCTTCTAAACTATTGATGAAAGTGACAAACCTTTAGCTAAATTGACTAAGAAAAAAAGGGACAAGACTCAAATAACTAAAATCAGTAATAAAAGCAGGACACTACTACCAATTTTGCAAAAGTAAAAAGAATTGTGAGAGAACTGTGAACAATTATATGCCAAAAACTTGCATAACCTACAGGAAATGCACAAATTCCCAGAAACACAACCTCCCAAGAATGAATCATGAAGAAATAGAAAATCTGAATAGCCATATAACTAGTAAAAAAAAAAAAAAAAAAAAAGAATCAGTAATCAAAAACCTCCCAACAAAGGAAATCCCAGGACCAGTTAGATGCCTTCCCTGCTGAATTCCATCAAACACTTTTTTTTTTTTCTGTTTATCACTACTTACTTGCTTTTGATTAATTCCATCAAGCATTTATAGAAGAATTAACACCAGTCCTGCTCAAACTCTTAAAAAAAAATTGGAGAGAAGGGTATATACTTCCTAACTCATTCTATGAGCCGGTGTTACCCTGATACCAAAACTGGACAGAGATACAAGAAAACCACAGCTATATATCCCTCATGAATATTGATGCCAAAATCTCAACAAAATAACAGCAAGCCAAATTCAGCAGCATGTTAAAAGGATTATACATCATGACTGTATTAGTCAGAGTTCTCCAGACATATATGAGGAAGAGAGAAAATGGATTTATTAGGGGAATTGATTCACGTGATTATGGAAGCTGAGAAGTCCACAATAGGTTGTCTGCAAGCTAGAGACCCTGGGATGCCAGAAGTGGGTTCAGTCCAAGTTCTAAAGCCCCAAAATCAGGGAAGCCAGTGGTATTATTCTTATCCAAAGCCAAAGACCTGAGAACGCAGGGGGCTGTTAGTGTAAGTTCTGGAATCCCAAGGCTGGAGAACCTGGAGTTCTGATATCCAAGGGCAGGAGGAGAGTGTCCCAGCTCCAGGGGAAAAAGAAAGAAAGTATATTTCTCAGCCTGGCGCGGTGGATCACGCCTGTAATCCCAGCACTTTGGGAGGCCTAAGCCGGGAATCACGAGGTCAGGAGATCGAGACCATCCTGGCTAACACGGTGAAACCCCATCTCTACTAAAAACTCAAAAAAAAATTAGCTGGGCATGGTGGCGGGCGCCTGTAGTCCCAGCTACTTGGGTGGCTGAGGCGAGAGAACGACGTGAACCCAGGAGGCGGAGCTTGCAGTGAGCCAAGATCTCGCCACCGCATTCTAGCCTGGGAGACAGAGTGAGACCCTGTTTCAAAGAAACAAAAAAAAAAAAAAAGAAAGAAAAGAAAAGAAAATCAATCAATGTAGTATACCACATCAACAGAATGAAGGAGAAAAAAGCATAATTATCTCAATTGATACAAAAAAATCAAGAATCATTTTATAATTTTTTTTTTTTTTTTTTGAGACAAGGTCTCTCTCTGTCACCCAGGCTGAAGTGCAGTGCAGTGGCATGATCTTGGCTTACTGCAATCTGTGCCTCCCAGGCTAAAGCAATCTCCCACCTCAGCCCCCCAAGAGGCTGGGATTACAGGCACGTACCACCACGCTGGCTAATTTTCGTATTTTTTGTAGAGGTGGGGTTTCACCATGTTGCCCAGGCTGGTCTTAAACTCCTGAGCTTAAGTGATCTACCCACCTTGGCCTCCCAAAGTGCTGGGATTACAAGCATGAGCCAACAAGCCTGGCCCATTTTATAAAATTTAACACTTTTTTTGTGATAAAAACACTCAACAAGCCAGGAATAGAAGGAAATTACCTCAATACGATAAAGGGCATATATGAAAACCCACAGACAACATAAGTACTCACTGGTAAAAGACTAAAAGCTTTTCCTCTAAAATTAGGAACAAAACAAAGATGCCTGCTTTTACCACTTACATGTAGCAATGGAAGTCCTAGCCAGAGCAATTGAGCAAGAAAAATAAATAAAAGACTTCCAATTTGAAAACAAAGAAGTAAAATTAGGCCGGGCGCGGTGGCTCAAGCCTGTAATCCCAGCACTTTGGGAGGCCGAGGCGGGCGGATCACAAGGTCAGGAGATCGAGACCATCCTGGCTAACATGGTGAAACCCCGTCTCTACTAAAAAATATAAAAAACTAGCCGGGCGAGGTGGCGGGCGCCTGTAGTCCTAGCTACTCGGGAGGCTGAGGCAGGAGAATGGCGTGAACCCGGGAGGCGGAGCTTGCAGTGAGCTGAGATCTGGCCACTGCACTCCAGCCTGGGCGACAGAGTGAGACTCCGTCTCAAAAAAAAAAAAAAAAAAAAAAAAAAAAAAAAAGAAGTAAAATTAGCTTTGTTTGCAGATGACATGATCTTAGATATAGAGAACCCCAAAGATTCCACAAAAAGTCTGTTAAAACTCATAAGTGAATTCAGCAAAGTTAAAGGATACAAAATCAACACATAAAAATCAGTTTTGTTACTTTACACTAAAAGTGAACAATCCAAAAAATAAATTATGAAAACAATTTCACTTAAAATAACATCAAACTCCTGACCTTCTGATCTGCCTGCCTGGCCAATATGGTGAAAACCAGTCTCTACTAAAAATACAAAAATTAGTCAGGTGTGGTGGGGGGTGCCTGCAGACCCAGCTATTTGGGAGGCTGAGGCAGGAGAATCACTTGAACCTGGGAGGCAGAGGTTGCAGTGAGCCAAGATTGTGCCACAGGACTCCATCCTGGGTGACAGAGCGAGACTCTGTCTCAAACAAATAAATAAATAAAATAGCATCAAAAATAATAAAATAGGTAAATATAAACAACCAAGGAGGCAAGAGACTTGTACATTGAAAATTACAAAAGGGGCCGGGCGCGGTGGCTCAAGCCTGTAATCCCAGCACTTTGGGAGGCCGAGACGGGCGGATCACGAGGTCAGGAGATCGAGACCATCCTGACTAACACAGTGAAACCCCGTCTCTACTAAAAATACAAAAAAAAACTAGCCGGGCGAGGTGGCGGGCGCCTGTAGTCCCAGCTACTCGGGAGGCTGAGGCGGGAGAATGGCGCAAACCCGGGAGGCGGAGCTTGCAGTGAGCTGAGATCCGGCCACTGCACTCCAGTCCGGGCGACAGAGCGAGACTTCGCCTCAAAAAAAAAAAAAAAAAAAAAAAAAAAAAAAAAAAAAGAAAATTACAAAAGGTTGCTGAAAGAAATTAAAGAAAATACAAATAACATCCTGTACTCATGGATTGAAATATTTAATTTTGTTAAGGTGACAATACTACCCAAAGTAATATACAAATTCAGTGTAATCCCCATCAAAACCCCAATGACTGTTTTATATAAATTAAAAAATTATCCTAAAATTTCATATGGAATCTCAAGAGACCCTGAATAGCCAAAATGATCTTTAAAAGAAGAACAAAACTGCAGAATTGGAGTTTTCATACTTTCTGATTTCAAAACGTGCTACAAGCCATTGTAATCAAAAGAGTGTGGTACTGGCATAAAGACAGACAGGCAGACCAATGAAATGGAATAGAGAGGCCGGGAATAAACCCTTACATATATGGTTAAATGATTTTCAACAAGAGTGTCAAGATCATTCAATAGGGGAAAGGACAGTCTTTTCAACAAATGCTGTTGGGAAAACTGGATATTCACAGGGCAAAAGAATAAAGCTGGGCTGGGCACAGTGGCTCAGCCTGTAATTCCAGCACTTTGGGAGGCACTTTAGGAGGCCAAGGTGTGCGGATCACAAGGTCAAGAGATCAAGACCATCCTGACCAACATGGTGAAACCCGGTCTCTACTAAAAATACAAAAATTAGCTGGGTGTGGTGACACGCTTGTACCCACTTGAATCACTTGAACCCAGGAGACAGAGGTTGCAGTGAGCCGAGATGGCACCACTGCACTCTAGCCTGGCGACAGAGCCAGACTAGGTCTCAAAAAAACAAAAAAAGAATGAAGCTGGATCCTTATCTTACACTATACAGAAACATTAACTCGAAATAAATGAAAGACCTAAACATAAGAGCTAAAATGATAAAACTCTGTCTCTCTCTCTCTCTCTCTGTATATATTATATATATATATATTTTGTTTGTTTGTTTGTTTTGGAGACAGAGTCTTGCTCTGTCGCCCAGGCTGGAGTGCAGTGACGCTATCTCGGCTCACTGCAAGCTCCGCCTCCCGGGTTCACGCCATTCTCCTGCCTCAGCCTCCTGAGTAGCTGGAACTACAGGCGCCCACCACCACGCCCGGCTAATTTTTTGTATTTTTAGGAGAGACGGGGTTTCACGTGTTAGCCTGAATGGCCTTGATCTGACCTTGTGACCCGCCTGCCTTGGTCTCTCTACAGGCGTGAGCCACCGCACACAATAAAACTCTTAAAAGAAAAATTAAGGGCAACAGCTTCACAACATTGGTTTGCCAATGATTTCGTAGATATGACACCAAAGCACAGACAACAAAATCAAAAATAGTTAAGTTGAACTTCATCAAAATTAAGTCTTTTGACCAGGCATGATGGCCTGATGCCTGTAACCCCAGCACTTTTGGAAGCCAAGGTGGGAGGATCACTTGAGGCCATAAGTTTAAGACCAGCCTGGGCAACATAGTGAGACAGTCCCCCACCCATCTCTACAAAAAAATAAAAATAAAATAGGCTGGCATGGTGGTTCACACTATAATCCCAGCACTTTGGGAGGCCAAGGAAGGTATTTTACTTGAGTTCCGGAGTTTGAGACCAGCCTTTGCAACATGGTGGAACCTCATCTCTACAAAAAATATGAAAATTAGCTGAGTGTGATGGCGTATGCCTGTAGTCCCAGCTACTGGGGAAGCTGAGGTGGGAGGATTGCTTGAGCCCAGGAGTCAGAGATTGTGGTGAGCCAAGATTGTATCACTGAACTCCAGCCTGGGCGACAGAGCAAGGCCCTGTCTCTGAAAAACATAATTAATTAATTACAAGTTTTGTGCATCAAAGAAAAAGAATGTTATTAACAGAGCAAAAAAGGCAACCCACAGGATAGGAGAAAACATCTGTAAATTGTATATTTTGGTAAATAATTACTATCCGAAATATATAAATAATATATTAAAATATATTAACAACTTTCTTTGTTGTTCAACACAAAAAATGAACAATTAAAAAATGAACAAATGGGGCCGGGTGCAGTGGCTCACACCTGTAATCCCAGCACTTTGGGAGGCCGAGGCGGGTGGATCACGAGGTCAGGAGTTTAAGACCAGCCTGGCCAAGATGGTGGAACCCTGTCTCTCCTAAAAATACAAAAAAATTAGCCGGCCCCAGTGGCAGGCGCCTGTAATCCCAATTACTTGGGAAGCTGAGGCAGGAGAATCGCTTGAACTCGGGGGGTGGAGGTTGCAGTGAGCCGAGATCGTGCCACTACTCCAGCCTGGGTGACAGACTCCATCTCAAAAAAAAAAAAAAAAAAGAGCAAATGGGGCCCGGTGCGGTGGCTCACATCTGTAATCCCAGCACTTTGGGAGGCCAAGACAGGCAGATCCCTTGAGGTCAGGAGTTCAAGACCAGCCTGGCAAATATGGTGAAACCCCATCTCTACTAAAAATACAAAAATAAGCTAGGCATCATGGTGCGTGCTTGTAATCCCAGCTACTCTAGTCAGGAGGCTGAGGCAGGAGAATTGCTGGAACCCAGGAGGCAGAGGTTGCAGTGAGCAGAGATCAAGCCATGACACTCCAACCTGGGTAACAGAGATCATGTCTCAAAAAAATAAGAAATTTAGAAATTAAAAATGAGCAAATGGGCCTGGCGAGGTAGCTCATGCCTGTAATCCCAGCACTTTGGGAGGCCAAGGCAGGCGGATCACCTGAGGTCAGGAATTGAAGATCAGCCTGGTCAACATGATGAAATCCCGTCTCTACTAAAAATACAAATATTAGCCAGGCGTGGTGGTGCACCCCTATAATCCCAGCTACTCGGGAGCCTGAAGCAGGAGAATTGCTTGAATTCAGGAGGCGGAGGTTGCACTGAGCCAAGATCACACCACTGCACTCCAGCCTGGGCAAACAGAGGGAGACTCTGTATCCAAAAAAAAAAAAAAAAAAAAAAAGCAAATAACTTAAATAGACATTTATCCAAAGATATACAATTAGTGAATAAGCGTAAGAAAAGATGCTCATCATCTTTTTTCCCCCTAATTAGTAGGGAAATGTAAATCAAACCACCGTGAGATACCACTTTACAGCCATTAAAATGGCAATTATCACACACACACACAGAGATATAGAGAGAGAGAGAGAGAGAGAAAATAACAAGTGGTAGCAAGGATGTGAAGAAATTGGAATCCTCGAGCATTGTTGGTGGGAATGTAAAATGGTACAGCCAATACGGAAAATGGTATGATCACTCATAAAAAAATTATACACAGGCCGGGCGCGGTGGCTCAAGCCTGTAATCCCAGCACTTTGGGAGGCCGAGACGGGCGGATCACGAGGTCAGGAGATCGAGACCATCCTGACTAACACGGTGAAACCCCGTCTCTACTAAAAACTACAAAAAACTAGCCGGGCGAGGTGGCGGGCGCCTGTAGTCCCAGCTACTCGGGAGGCTGAGGCAGGAGAATGGCGTGAACCCGGGAGGCGGAGCTTGCAGTGAGCTGAGATCCGGCCACAGCACTCCAGCCCGGGTGACAGAGCGAGACTCCGTCTCAAAAAAAAAAAAAAAAAAAAAAAAAAAATTATACACAGAATTACTGTATAATGCAGTATATCCACTTCTGGGTATACATCCAAAAGAAATGAAAGCAGGGACCTGAACAGATATATATACACTATGTCCACAGCGGCATTATTCATAATAGCCAAAAGGTGAAAGTAATCCAAGTGTCTACCAATGGATGAATAGACAAAATGTGATACACACATACAGTGGAATATTCAGCCTTTAAAAAAAAAAAGGAAATTTTGGGTTGGGCACGGTGGCTCACACCTGTAATCCCAGCACTTTGGGAGGTGGGGGCAGGCGGATCACGAGGTCAAGAGTTTGAGACCAGCCTGGCCAAAATGGTGAAACCTCGTCTCTACTAAAAATAAAAAAATTAGCTGGGCATGGTGTCATGTGCCTGTAATCCCGGTTACTCGAGAGGCTGAGGCAGGAGAATTGATTGAACTGGGACCCAGGAGGCGGAGGTTGCGGTGAGCCGAGATCACACCATTGCACTCCAGCCTGGGCAACAAGAGTGAAACTCTGTCTAAAAAAGAAAAAAAAAGGAAATTTTAACACATTACAGCATGAATGAAACTTGAAGATAGTACGTTAAGTGTTAAGTGAAATAAGTCAGTCACAAAATGACAAATATTTTAGAATTCCATTTATATGACGTTCCTAGTTTAGTTAGTTTCATAGAGACAGGAAGTAGAATGGTGGTTGCCAGGGGCTAGGGAAGGGGTAAAGGAGGATTTAATATTTAATGGGTACAAAGTTACAGTTGGAAAGAGGAAAAAGTTCTGGAAATGGATGGTGATGATGGTTACACAACAATGTAAATGTATTTAATGCTACAGAACCATATACTTAAATATGGTTATAAGGGAACATTTTGTTTTGTTTTTGCTTTTGTTTGAAATGGAGTCTCACTCTGTTGCACAGGCTGGAGTGCAATGGCACGATCTCAGCTTACTGCAACCTCCACTTCCCAGGTTCAAGTGATTCTCCAGTCTCATCCTCCTGAATAGCTGGGATTACAGGCATACACCGCCACGCCTGGCTAATTTTTTGTATTTTAGTAGATACGGGGTTTCACCCTGTTGCCCAGGCTGGTCTCGAATTCCTGAGCTTAGGCAATCCACCCACCTTGGCCTCCCAACGTGCTAGGATTACAGGTGTGAGCCACCGCACCTGGCCTAAATTTTATCAACTATATTTTGTCACAGTAAAAAAAAAAGACCCAGTGAGGTAAATAACTTTCTCATTTTACAGATGAAAAATTTGAGGCCTGCGTATGTGACTTTACACAGCTAGTAACTAGAAATATCAAAATCTAAGGCTTTTAACACCAGTGTTTTAACACCAATGTTCTTTGTTCTTTGTACTGTATCAGTGTTTTTTTTTTAAGTATAATTTAGATACAGTGAAATGCGTAGATCTAAAGTGTGCAATTTAAAGAGTTTTGATAAATCAATATACCAGTGTCACCACCAACTCAGTTAAGATAAAAGTTCATTTCCATGAACCAAGAGACCACCCTCATATCCTCTTCCACTCGATCTCCATCCCCTATTGACAACCATTGTCCTGATTTCTATAGACAGTTTTACCCATTCTTCAACTTCATACAAAAAGAATCATTCAGGATGTACTATTTTCCGTGACTCCCTTGGCTCAGCAAAATGTGTTTGTTATTCATCCACATTGTTGGTTGGATTAGTAATTCATTTTTTGAGTGCTGGATAATATTCTATGTTGTGACTCTCCCACAATTTGTTTATTCTTTCTCAAATTGATGGATATTTAGGTTGTTTCCAGTTGTTGGCTATTACGAAGAAAGTGGCTATGAACATTTTTGCAGAAGTCTTTGTAGGAATACATTTTCATTTCTCTTCTCTTGTGACTTGATTCAGCCAATGGGACAGTAGCAAACTTGATGCAAGCAGCTTTGAAAAATTACCCAAGTGTTTTTTCTTCCTCTTTTTAAACCTTGCCACTATCATGAGAACACACACAGACTAGCCTGCTGGAAGATGAGAGATCACGTGGAATGGAGCCAAGTCATCCCAGCTGAGGCCATCCTACACTAGCCAACTCCCAGCCAACCCGGTAGCTGCTTGCAGATTCATTACAAAGTTCAGGTGAGATTAGCTTAGCCCACCTCAGATCAACAGAATTACCCAAGTAACCCATGAAGTCATAACAAATCACAAATGGTGGATCCTTTAAATCATTGGGTTTTGGGACAGTTTGTTATACAGCATTATTGTGGCAATAGATAATTTATACACAAACACACACACACACACACACACACACACACACACACATATATATATATATTTTGAGACAGAGTCTCTCTCTGTTACCCAGGCTGGAGTACAGCGGTGCCATATCGGCTCACTGCAATCTTCGCCTACTAGATTCAAGTGATTCTCCTGCCTCAGTCTCCTGAGTACTTGGGATTATGGGCATGTGCCACGATGCCCAGCTAATTTTTGTATTTTTAGTAGAGATGGGGTTTCACCATGCTGGCCAGGCTGGTCTTGAACTCCTGACCTCAAGTGATCTGCCCACCTCGGTCTCCCAAAATGCTGGGATTACAGGCGTGAGCCACTGTGCCTGGCCACATGTATCATTTTTCCATGCATGCATAACAAATTACCTGAAATCAAGCTATCAGCCAGGGCTGTATTCTCATCTTAGGTTTGGGGTCCTCTTCCGAGTTCACTGGTTACTGATAGAATTTAATGTGCTGCAGTTGTAGGACTGAGCGCCTCAGCACTTAGCAGCCACACACCATTCCTGGCCACATGGCATCTCTACAGGGTGGCAGTTTGTTTTATTTTATTTCATTTTTGAGATGGAGTCTCGCTCTGTTACCCTGGCTGGAGTGCAGTGGTGCTATCTCGGCTCACTGCAATCTCCACCCCCTCGGGTTCGAGCAATTCTCCTGCCTCAGCCTCCCTAGACTGTGGCAGTTTGTTTCTTCAAGGCCAAGAGTGAGCATCTCTGGCACTTCAAATTTTTCTGACTTCTGTCTGACTCTGACCTCTAGACTCCTCCTTTAAAGAGTCAGCTGATTAGGTCATGTCTACCCAGGATAATCTTCCTTTTAATTAAGTTAAAGCCAACTGGTTAGGGGCCTTATTATACCTCCAAAATCCCCCCACTTTTCCTGTAAGAGATAAACTAATCACAAAATATATCCCAAAATAATTACAGGTCCGACCCATATTTGTGGGGAGGAGACTTTATAAGATGTGTACATCAAAAAATGGAAATCTTGGGGGCCATCTTAGAATTCTGCCTACCTCAATGTCCCAAACCAAGATACACAATCCATTTTTAAAGATAAATAAATATATTTATTGTGCCAGGCACAGTGGCTTATGCCTGTAATTCCAGCACTTTGGAAGGTGGAAGTTGGAGGATCACTAGAGCCCAGGAGTTGGAGACCAGTCTGGGCAATAGCAAGACCCTGTCTCTAGAAAAAAACTAAAAATTAGCCAGATGTGGCCGGGCACGGTGGCTCACACCTGTAATCCCAGCACTTTGGGAGGCCGAGGCGGGTGGATGACCTGAGGTCAGGAGTTCAAGATCAGCCTGACCAACATGGAGAAACCCCGTCTCTACTAAAAATACAAAATTAGCTAGGCATGGTGGCGCATGCCTGTAATCCCAGTTAGTCAGGAGGCTGAGGCAGGAGAATCACTTGAACCCAAGAGGCGGAGGTTGCAGTGAGCCGAGATCGTGCTGTTGCACTCCAGTCTGGGCAGAAAGAGCAAAACTCCGTCTCAAAAAAAAAATTAGCCAGATGTGGTGACACACACCTAAGGTGCTAGCTACTTGGGAGGCTGAGGTGAGAGGATCACTTGAACCCAGGAGTTCAAGGCTGCAGTGAGTTCTGATGGCACCACTACCCTCCAGCCTGGGTGACAGAGCAAGACCCTATCTCTAAAAAAGAGAGAGAGAGAGGCAGGACGCGGTGGCTCAAGCCTGTAATCCCAGCACTTTGGGAGGCCGAGACGGGCAGATCACGAGGTCAGGAGATCGAGACCATCCTGGCTAACACAGTGAAACCCCGTCTCTACTAAAAAATACAAAAAACTAGCCGGGCAAGGTGGCGGGCGCCTATAGTCCCAGCTACTCGGGAGGCTGAGGCAGGAGAATGGCATAAACCCTGGAGGCGGAGCTTGCAGTGAGCTGAGATCCTGCCACTGCACTTCAGCCTGGGTGACAGAGCGAGACTCTGTCTCAAAAAAAAAAAAAAAAAAAAAAAGAGAGAGAGAGAGAAAAGAAATATGTTTGTTGAGCACTAAAGATAAATTTATGTAATATACAGTATGCCATATAAGATATCATGTTAACCTTCAAATAAGCAGCTATTTGAAGGTAAGTATCATTTGTACATAACATGTAATTAAATTAGCTGTATTAAACTGACCATAGGAAGACTTGATTATGGAAAGTGGGGGGTGAATAAATGTACAAGGGAGTTATTCTGCGGAAGATACATCCTTTTTTGGGGGACTCCATTTTCACTAATTTTTTCTTTTTCTTTTTGAGACGGAGTCTCGCTCTGTCACTCAGGCTGGAGTGCAGTGACACAATCTCGGCTCACTGCAAGCTCCACCTCCTGGGTTCATGTCATTCTCCTGCCTCAGCCTCCTGAGTGGCTGGGACTACAGGCGCCCGTCACCATGCCCAGATAAATTTTTGTATTTTTTAGTAGAGATGGAGTTTCACTGTGTTAGCCAGGTTGGTCTCAATCTCCTGACCTCCTGATCTGCCCACCTTGGCCTCCCAAAGTGCTGGGATTACAGGCGTGAGCCACCACACCTGTGCCATTTTCACTAATTTTTACATCTTTTAAGGGCTCATGGTTGTCTTGCCCTTAAACTGCACTTAAAAAATAAATTTATTACACAGAAAAACTCTTCTAGAGCAAAATAAAGTCTAAATATAAAAGTGCCTTAAGAAATGGAAATGACATGCATGTACAATGACTGAAGAGTCATAGATGATAGCGTCTCTCCTTTCTCTCTCTTGCCATATATAAGCAAAACAAAACATTTTGTTTTTATCCAAACAAAAAGCACAATTTAAATTTGTTCATATGATATTCTCTGACTAAAATCTGCAGCACCGAGTAGTGAATGTATCTTTGCCTGTATTGAAATATCACTTCTGGCTGGGCACAGTGGCTCATGCCTATAATCTCAGCACTTTGGGGTAGACATGGGAGGATTGCTTGAAACCAGTCTGGGCAACAAGGCAAGACCCCTGACTACAAAAAAAAAAGAGAAAAGAAAAAGAAATATTACTTCTCATATCCTATTTTTAGTGCATTTTTAAGTGAAAAAGTAATAATACGAGGGGAAAAATCAATTACTGACTGAAAGGTGAAATAATTTTCCAAGAGCCATTATGGCAAAAAGTCATAAACTGAATGGTCATTATGTGAGTTAAGTCTATATGCCATGGCCAGGCGCGGTGGCTCACGCCTGTAATCCCAGCACTTTGGGAGGTTGAGGCGGGCAGATCACGATATCAAGAGATCAAGACCGTCCTGGCCAACACGGTGAAACCTCGTCTCTCCTAAAAATACAAAAATTAGCTGGGCGTGGTGGCACATGCCTAAAGCCCCAGCTACTCGGGCGGCTGGGAGGCTGAGACAGGAGAATCGCTTGAACCCAGGAGGCAAAGGTTGCAGCGAGCCAAGATCGTGCCACTGCACTCCAGCCTGGCGACAGAGCAAGACTCCATTAAAAAAAAAAAAAAAAAGTCTATATTCCTCTCTCATTAATTACAGATCCAAAGTTTTTTTTGTTGTTGTTGTTGTTTTACTTTCATTTATTTACTTATTTATGTATTTATTTATTTATTTATTTTTGAGACAGAGTCTCCTTCTGTTGCCCAGGCTGGAGTGCAGTGATGCTCACTGCAACCTCTGCCTCCCGAGTTCAAGCTATTCTCATGCCTCAGTTTCCCAAGTAGCTGGGATTACAGGCATGCGTCACTATGCCCACTATTTTTTTTGTATTTTTAGTAGAGACAGGGTTTTGCCATGTTGGCCAGGCTGGTCTCGAACTCCTGGCCTCAAGTGATCTACGAGTCAGCCTCTCAAATTGTTGGGATTACAGGCGTGAGCCACTATGCCCAGCCCAGATCCAAAGTTCTTAATGTAAATTTACTGATCTGACATTTCCCATGTCCAATCAATACAGCATTTGAGCAGCTGTTTACTAAGCAATCCTGTATCTACCCAAGCTTTAGATACATGATTTAATTCAAACCTTATTACTCAATACAGAGGATGAAATTGAGATTTAGAAAGGCGAAGTAACTTGCTCAAGGTCATAAAGCTGGAAATGAACAGAGTTGGGAATTGAACCCAAGTCTGTTCCACTCCAAATCCTGTTTCCACAGCCTCCACTTCTGCCAGTCTAAAACCAGTTTGGAGGCCGAGGCAGGTGGATCACTTGAGGTTAGGAGTTAGAGACCAGCCTGGTCAACATGGTGAAACCCCATCTCTACTAAATTCAAAAATTAGCCAGGCGTCATGGTGCATGCATGTAATCCCAGCTACTTGGGAGGCTAAGGCAGGAGAATCGTTTGAACCCGGGAGGCAGAGGTTGCAGTGAGCCGAAATTGCAACACTGCACTCCAACCTGCGTGACAGAGCGAGACTCCATCTTGATGAAAAACAACAACAAAAAGACCAGCTTCCATTAAAGTCCAGCCTCTGCTACTTAAATAGCTATTCAACCTTGTACACATTTCTTAACATCTATGAGGCTATTTTGTCATCTATAAAATGGGGATATTAATTCCTACCTCATAAGATTGTTTTGTTTGCTTGTTTGTTTGTTCATTTGGGGTTTTTTTTGTATGAATTAGAGACAGGCCGCTCACGGTGGCTCACACCTGTAATCTCAGCACTTTGGGAGGCCAAAGCGGGAGGATTGCTTGAGCCCAGAAGTTGGAGACCAGCCTGGGCAACATGACGAGACTGTCTCTAAAATAAAAAAATATAAATTAGCTGGATTTGGTGGCACTTGCCTGTAGTCCCAGCTACTTGGGAGGTTGACACAGGAGGATCACCTGAGCCCAGGAGGTAGAGGCTGCAGTGAGCTGTGATTATCCTACTGTACTCCACTCTGGGCAACAGAGCAAGACCGTGTCTCAAAAATAAATAAATGAAAAGAGACTATGTTTGTGAAAATACATTTAGCAGCATTTCCTAAATTACAGATGCATCCTCCATAAATGAGGAGAATCTGGGTCTGAAACTCATAATCTCTTTTCCCCCTCGCACCACTGCAAGTAAACCTGCTTCTCTCTTTGTTTTTCTTTCGTGGTTGTGGCATCTTAAGCCACTCTATCTGGAAAACTAAATCACGATTAAGTTCTGTTTTTCTTTTCTTTGAACCCCATCACCACTCACACCTTCAAAATCAAATTCATTATCAAGACCAAGTAATTCTGCCTTGCAATGTCCTTCATACCTGTTTCCAACAGTTCTTTCACTACATCTACCATTGCTAAGAGCCTCATCAATGGTCATTGGAATTATTTGTGTCTTAATTATTTAAGTGAAAACATTTAATAATAATACATATACCTGATGTGAAATTTTTAAGAGATACAAAAGGTTATACAGTGAAAGGCAAGTCTCCCATTACTGTCTCCCAGAAATCTAGTTCTCCTCTCCACAGGCAGCCACTGTTACGAGTTGCTTGTATATCTTACCAGAAGCTACACATCTAACACACACACACACTCACACACAATTTTCCTTTTTTTTTTTTTTTTTTTTGAGAAGGAGTCTTGCTCTGTTGCCCAGGCTGGAGTGCAATGGCACGATCTTGGCTCACTCTGCCTCCTGGGTTCACGCCATTCTCCTGCCTCAGCCTTCCGAGTAGCTGGGACTACAGGCGCCCGCCACCGTGCCCGGCTAATTTGTTGTTGTTGTTGTTGTTGTATTTTTAGTAGAGACGGGGTTTCACCATGTTGGCCAGGATGGTCTCGATCTCCTGACCTGGTGATCCGCCCGACTCAGCCCCCCAAAGTGCTGGCATTACAGGCGTGAGCTACCACGCCTGGCCCACACACACAATTTTTCATAGATGATAACATATAATGCATATTGTTTTCAACCTTGTTTTTTTCACCAACAATATATATGTATATTTTTTGGAGACAAGGTCTTGTTCTGTTGCCCAAGCAGGAAGGCAGTGGTATGATCACAGCACACTGCAGCCTTCACCTCCCAGGCTCAAGCAACCCTTCCACCTCAGTCTTCCAAATAGGTAGGACCACAGGCATGCACCACCACACCCGGCATTTTTTTTTTTTTTTTTTTTTTTTTTTTTTTTAAGAAAAACTCGGTCTCACTGTGTTGCCCAGGCTGGTCTGAAACTGCGGGGCCCTAGCTATTCTCGTAACTTAGCCTCACAAAGTACTGGGATTACAATCATAAGCCACGTGCCTGGCCTCAATAACAATATTTTTTGAAGATAATTCTATATTAGTACCCATAAAAAGGATTCATTCTTTTCAGGAGCTTCCTACTATACCACTTACGCATTATCATTTTTTATTTAACCATCCTCTATGGACCTTTAGAAAGCCTCCATTTTTTGCAAGACATTCCCACATATATATGTAATTCTGAACAAATGTGCATATATTTGTATTATACATTTCTAAAAATGGAATTTCTGATTCAACATACATGTACATTTTAACTATTAACGGATACTAATGTTTTTAAAGGTATGTACGTATACCAGCAATGTATGAAAGTGTTTCTCTGCACCTTCACTGACAAAATTTATTACCAGACTTCTTGAGTGTTGCCAATCATCAATTAGGTGAAAAATGGTTCTTCTCGTAGTTTTGAGTATTCTTAAAGTTTCTACCGAGTTGAAACCTTTTGCCTCCACTTTGCATTGAAATTGTAGAATGTTCGTTAGAATTATTTCAATGGATTCCTCACTGGTCTCCCTGGCTCCAGTTTTTTTTTTTGTTTTGTTTTGTTTTTGTTTTTTTTTTTTTTTTACCTTTCAGCCTTTCTGTATACCACCTTTAGAATTATTTTTTTTAAAAAAACCAAACAGTTCTCAGCATGTGGCACCTGGTCTCTAAATCACTAGTTCTCAAGCTGTTTTGTATCAGGACCCCTTTGCACTCTTAAAAGCTGTAGAGCCAGCCGGGTGCGGTGGCTCACGCCTGTAATCCCAACACTTTGGGAGGCCAAGGTGGGTGGATCACCTGAGGTCAGGAGTTCGACACCAGCTGGCTAACATGGTGAAACCTGTCTCTACTAAAAATACAAAAATTAGCCGGGCATAGTGGCAGGTGCCTGTAGTCCCAGTTACTTGGGAGGCTGAGGCAGGAGAATTGCTTGAACCCAGGGGGCAGAGGTTGCAGTGAGCAGAGATTGTACCACTTCACTCCAGCCTGGGCAAAAGAGTGAAACTCCATCTAAAAACAAACAAACAAACAAACAAACAAACAAACAAACAAAAAACTGTAGAGCTTTACAATCAGACAAGAGAAAGAAATAAGAAATAAAGGACTTATGACCGGGCATGGTGGCTCACGCCTGTAATCTTAGCACTTTGGGAGGCTGAGGCGGGCGGAGATCGAGACCATCCTGGCTAACACGGTAAAACCCCGTCTCTACTAAAAATACAAAAACTAGCTGGGCGTGGTGGCAGGTGCCTGTAGTCCCAGCTGCTCAAGAGGCTGAGGCAGGATAATGGCGCAAACCCAGGAGGCGGAGCTTGCAGTGAGCCGAGATTGCACCACTGCACTTCAGCCTGAGTGACAGAGCAAGACTCCGACTCAAAAAAAAAAAAAAAAAAAAAAAAAAAAAAAAGGCCGGGCGCGGTGGCTCAAGCCTGTAATCCCAGCACTTTGGGACGCCGAGACGGGCGGATCACGAGGTCAAGAGATCGAGACCATCCTGGCTAATACGGTGAAACCCTGTCTCTACTTAAAAATACAAAAAAAAAACTAGCCGGGCGACGAGGCGGGCGCCTGTAGTCCCAGCTACTCGGGAGGCTGAGGCAGGAGAATGGCGTAAACCCGGGAGGCGGAGCTTGCAGTGAGCTGAGATCCGGCCACTGCACTCCAGCCTGGGTGGCAGAGCGAGACTCCGTCTCAAACAAACAAAAAAAAAAAAAAAAAAAAAAAAAAGGAAAAAAGAAAGAAAGAAAAGAAATAAAGGACATACAAATTGGAAAGGAAGAAGTCAAATTTTCCTTGTTTGCAGATGATATGATCTTATATTTGGAAGATCCCAAAGACTACACCAAAAAAAAACTGTCAGAACTGATAAATAAATTCAGTAAAGTTTCAGGATACAAAATCAACATACAAAAAATCAGTAGCATTTCTTTTCTTTTGCTTTGTTTTCTGAGATGGAGTCTCTGTCATCCAGGCTGGAGTGCAGTGGCCCGATCTCGGCTCACAGCAACCTCTGCCTCCTGGAAAGAGAATCACTTGAACCCCGGAGGTGGAGGTTGCAGTGAGCAGAGATCCCACCAGTGTACTCCAGCCTGGGCGACAGAGCAGGACTCCGTCTCAAAATAAATAAATAAATAAATAAATAAACAACTGGACTCATGGAGATAGAGAATAGAATGATGGTTACTAGAGGCTGAAAAGGGTAGTTGTGGGGTAGGGGTGGGGAGGGAGATGACTAATGGGTACAAAGAAATAGAATGAATAAGATCTAGTATTCAGTAGCACAACAGAGTGACTAGTCAATAATAATTTGATTGTACATTTAAAAATAACTTAAAGAATATAACTGTAGGCCAGGCACAGTGGCTCATGCCTGTAATCCTAGCACTTTGGGAGGCTGGGGGGGGGGGGGTCACCTGAGGTCAAGAGTTCAAGACCAGCCTGACCAACATGGAGAAACCCTGTCTCTACTAAAAATACGAAAAAAAGTTAGCCAGCATGGTGGCACGTGCCTGTAATCCCAGCTACTTGGGAGGATGAGGCAGGAGAATCACATGAACCAGGGAGGCAGATGTTGCGGTGAGCTGAGATCATGCCATTGCACTCCAGCCCAGGCAACAAGAAGGAAACTCCGTCTCAAAAAAAAAAAAAAAATATATATATATATATATATAATATATATACACAAATAATTGTATTGTTTGTGAAACAAAGGATAAAGTCTGAGATTAATGGATACCTCATTTACCCTGATGTGATTATTACACATTGTATGTCTGTATCAAAATATCCCATATACTCCATAAATATATACACCTACTATGTACCCACAAAAATTAAAAATTAGAAAACAAAAAACTGTAGCACTTTTGTTTAATGCCTATTTACCATATTTGAAATTAAAACTGAGAAAGTTTAAAAATATTTATTACTTCAGTTAAAATTATAGCAATAAACCCATTGTATGTTTATATAAATAATATACTATGTGAAAAATAATTATGTTTTCCAAAATAATAATTAGTGAGAAAAATGGCATGTTTTACTTTTTTTTGTTTTTTGTTTTTTGTTTTGTTGTGTTTTTTTGAGATGGAGTCTCACTCTGTCACCAGGTTGGAGTGCAGTGGCTGATTCTCCTGCCTCAGGTTCAAGCGATTTTCCTGCCTCAGCCTCCTGAGTAGCTGGGATTACAAGTGGCCACCACCAAGCCCAGCTAATTTTTGTATTTTCAGTAGAGATGAGGTTTCAGCCATGTTGGCCAGGCTGGTCTCAAACTCCTGACCTCAGGTGATCTGCCTGCCTCGGCCTCCCAAAGTGCTGGGATTACTGGCGTGAGCCACCGCACCTGGCCATGTTTTGTGAAGTTCTTTCATGTCTCACTTAATAGAAAAGAGCTGGATTCTCGTATCTTCTGCTTTCAGTCTATGGAGATATACTGCTTTGGTTGAAGCATATGAAGAAAATCTGGTCTCATGCAGATATGTTATTGGAAAAGGGAAGAGAATCTTTAAAGTCTTTTTTTAAATAATTGTGAATATTTTTCTTTGGTATTATACCAATAATCAACAAATTGTAGTTTCCTTCTTTTTTTTTTTTTTTTTTTTTTAACAGTATCTCACTCTGTCATGCAGGCTGGAGTGCAGTGGCATGATCTCGTCTCTCTGTAGCATCCATCTCCTGGGTTCAAGCTATTATCTTGCCTCAGTCTCCTGAATAACTGGAATTACAGGTGCATGCCACCATGCCTGGCTAATTTTTTGTATTTTTAGTAGAGACAGGGTTTCATTATGTTGGTCAGGCTAGTCTGTTTTTTTTTTTTTTTTTTTGAGACAGAGTTTCACTCTTGTTGCTTAGGCTGGAGTGCAATGTTGTCATCTCAGCTCAGTGCAACCTCCACCTCCCAGGTTCAAGTGATTCTCCTATCTCAGCCTCCCGAGTAACTGGGATTCCAGTCACCCACCACCATGCCCGGCTAGTATTTTGTGTTTTCGGTAGAGACAGGTTTTCACCATGTTGAGGTCACGGTCTTGAACCCCTGACCTCAGGTGATCCACCCGCCTCAGCCTCCCAAAGTGCTGGGATTATGGGCATGAGCTATTGTGCCACCCAGCCAGGCTGGTCTTGAACTTCTGACCTCAAGTGATCCACCTGCCTCGGCCTCCTAAAGTGCTGGGATTACAGGAGTGAGCCACCGCGCCTGGCCAAGAAATTGTAGTTTCTTAAAGGGTAGTTTCAATGTGGAATCTGAAACCACACCAGTGAATTTTTGGTATTCTGTTACATCAAAATCCATCAGTCTGTCTTGTAACTTGAGTGAATGTTCTAGCCATGAATAATTTTGTAACACCATGCATTTGGAAAGTATTGATTCACTGAGTTATGCCAATCTTTCAAATAAAAGATCTCATTCATTAATATCATTATAAATATTAAAAAATCTCATTCATAATATCACAACCAATCTTATAATAAAAGCCTTCAGTATTGCAAAGTTGTTAAGCTCAAGATGGCAAATACAACTTTTCCAAAATTCTAATTTTATGTGAAAGCTTGGATTTATTATTGGCAACGAATACTATCAGTTGTTTTCCATGAATTAATGGTCTCACTTCACTCAGTTTTGAGAAAAATGTCTGCCAAATACCCAAGTCTGTATAATCATAGTTTATCTGTCAGTCATTCTTTCAAGTAAAAATGGTGATTTATGAAAAAAAGGGCCAGGCAAAGTAGCTCATGCTTGTAATCCCAGCACTCTGGGAGGCCAAGGCCAGTGGATCACCTGAGGTTAGGAGTTTGAGACCAGCCTGGCCAAGATAGTGAAACCCTGTCTCTACTAAAAACACAAAAATTAGCTGGGTATAGTAGCGGGTGCCTGTAATCCCAGCTACTTGGGAGGCTGAGGCTGGAGAGTCTCTTGAACCCAGGAGGCAGAGGTTACAGTGACTGGAGATCGCACCATTGCACTCCAGCCTGGGTGACAAGAGTGAAACTCTGTCTCAAAAAAAAAAAAAAAAAAGAAAGAAAAAGAAAAAAGAAAAGAAAAAAGAGCTATTCTGTTCCTAGAACTGGATCCAATCCCACAGGAGCTTTTCCTTAAAGTAATTTTTATGCTTGGATATACAGCAGAAGTACTTTATTAAGAAGACATGTCTTGGCCGGGAGTGGTGGCTCACGCCTGTAATCCCAGCACTTTGGGAAGCCAAGGCAGGTGAATCATCTGAGGTCGGGAGTTTCAGACAGGCCTGGCCAACATGGTAAAACCCTGTTTCTACTAAAAATACAAAAATTAGTTGAGCATGGTGGTGCGTGCCTGTGGTCCCAGCTACTCAGGAGACTGAGGCAGGAGAATTGCTCGAACCTGGGAGTCGGAGGTTGCAGTGAGCCAGGATTGAGCCACTGCACTCCAGCCTGGGTGACAGAGTGAAACTCAGTTTCAAAAAAAAAAAAAAAACATGTATTGAGTGTTGAGATTTGATAAAATTAAAATTAATAATTTTTACTGCTTCGTCAAGAACATTTGTTTTACTGTGTCAGTAAAGGTGTCAGCAAAGGGTGCAATAAGTACAAGGTCAGCTTGGCACCACTGTGTTAAGGTCCAACAGATAAACCTGCCATTGACTAGCAGCATCAATGCAAATGTCAGCCCAGTTAAAAAGGCAAATAATAGAATAGAAAATGGTGTAGCTGCTATGGAAAACAGTATGGCAGTTCCTCCAGAAATTAAAAATGAATATACTGTATGATCCAGCAATCCCACTGCTGAGTATATACTCAAAGAAATTGAATGAAGGATCTTAAAGAGATATATGCATACCCATGTTCATAGCAGCATTATTTACAATAGCCAAGAAGTGGAAGCAATCCAAATGTTCATCACAGATGAATGGATAAACCAAATGTGGTGTATATATGTATACAATGGAATATTACTCAGACTTTAAAAAGAAGGAATTATTTTCTTTCTTTCTTTCTTTTTTTTTATTTTTTTATTTTTTGAGATGGAGTCTCGCTCTGTCGCCCAGGCTGGAGTGCAGTGGCCGGATCTCAGCTCACTGCAAGCTCCGCCTCCCAGGTTCACACCATTCTCCTGGCTCAGCCTCCCGAGTAGCTGGGACTACAGGCACTCGCCACCTCGCCCGGCTAGTTTTTTGTATTTTTTAGTAGAGACGGGGTTTCACCGTGTTAGCCAGGATGGTCTCAATCTCCTGACCTCGTGATCCACCCATCTCAGCCTCCCAAAGTGCTGGGATTACAGGCTTGAGCCACCACACCCGGCTCCTTCCCTTCCCTTCCCCTCCCCTCCCCTCCCCTCCCCTCCCCTCCCCTCCCTCCCCTCCCTTCCCCTCCCCTCCCCTCCCCTCCCGTCCCCTCCCTTCCCTTCCCCAGAGTCTCACTCTGTCACCCAGGATAGAGTGCAGTGGTGCCATCTCAGCTGACGGCAACCTCCGTTTCCCAGGTTCCAGTAATTCTCTTGCTTCAGTCTCCCAAGTAGGTGAGACTACAGGCACCTGCCACCACGTCCTGCTAATTTTTGTGTTTTTAGTAGAGATAGGGTTTTGCCATGTTAGCCAGGCTGGCCTCGAACTCCTGGCCTCAGGTGATCCACCCGCCTCGGCCTCCTGAAGTGCTGGGATTACAGGCATGAGCTACTGTGCCTGGCCTAAAAAGGAAATTCTGACACATGCTACAACATGGATGAATCTTGAGGACATTATGCTAAGTGAAATAAGCCAGTTACAAAAAGACAACTTCCATATGATTCCAATTATACGAGATTTTTTATTTTATTTTATTTTATTTTATTTTATTTTATTTTATTTTATTTTATTTTAATTTGAGACAGAGTCTCGCTCTGTCGCCCAGGCTGGAGTGCAGTGGCACGATCTCAGCTCACTGCAAGCTCCGCCTCCCAGGTTCACGCCATTCTCCTGCCTCAGCCTCCCGAGTAGTTGGACTACAGGCACCCGCCACCACGCCCGGCTCATTTGTTGTATTTTTAGTAGAGACTGGGGTTTCACTGTGTTAGCCAGGATGGTCTCGATCTCCTGACCTTGTGATCCACCCGCCTCAGCCTCCTAAAGTGCTGGGTATACGAGATTTTTTTTTTAAAAAGTTTGTCAACGGCCAGGCCCAGTGGCTCACGTCTGTAATCCCAGCACTTTGAGAAGCCGAGGCGGGTGGATTCCTGGAGGTCAGGAGTTCGAGACCAGCCTGACCCACATGGTGAAACCCCATCTCTACTAAAAATACAAAATTAGCCAGGTGTGATGGCACATGCCTGTAATCTCAGCTACTTGGGAGGCAGAGGCAGAAGAATCACTTGCACTTGGGAGGCAGAGGTTGCAGTGAGCCAAGATTACACCACTGCACTCCAGTCTGGGTGACAATGTGAGACTCTGTCTCAAAACAAAACAAAACACAAATGTATCAAGGAAGCCCCAAACCAGAATAGGTTTAGAAAGCCTGCCTTTAAAAGGTATCCCAAGTAGTTAAATACACAGAAAGATAAAGTAGAATTGTGGCTGCCAGGGGCTTGTGGAGGGGGGAAATGAAGAGTTGTTTAATGGGTATAGATTTTCAGTTTTGGAAGATGAAAAAAGTTCTAGAGATCTGTTGCACAATAATGTGAATATTCTTGACACTACTGAATTATACATTTAAAAATGTACAAAGGTAAGCTGGATGCAGTGATGCATATATCATTACAGACATTTAAAAGTCTTATTGCTTAATGTCACAATCAACCTTATTAATATAATAAAAACCTTCAGTATCTCAAAGCTGTCAACATCATGATGGCAAATACAATTTTTCCAAGATTCTAATTTTATGTGAAAGCTTGGATTTATTATTGGCAACAAATACTGTCTGTAGTCCCAGCTATGTGGGAGGCTGAGGCAGGAAGATCACTTGAGGTCAGAAGTTTGGAGCTGTAGTGCACTATGATCACGCCTGTGATTCGCCACTGTACTCTAGCCTAGTAAACATAGCAAGACCCCATCTCTAAAAAAATAAATAAATAAAATTTAAAATTTTTCAATGTACAAAGATGGTACATTTTTTATTTTTATCACAATTTTTTTTTTGAGACAGAGTCTCGCTCTGTCGCCCAGGCTGAAGTGCTGTGGAGGGATCTCGGCTCACTGCATGCTCTGCCTCCAGGGTTCACGCCATTCTCCTGCCTCAGCCTCCCCAGTAGCTGGGACTACAGGCACCCGCCACCACGCCCGGCTAATTTTTTGTATTTTTAGTAGACACGGGGTTTCACCGTGTTAGCCAGGATGGTCTCAATCTCCTGACCTCGTGATCCACCCGCCTCGGCCTCCCAAAGTGCTGGGATTACAGGCATGAGCCGCCATGGTCCGGCCTTTATCACAATTTTTAAAGGCAAAGAATGTATTATTATTATTATCATCATTAGTATAAGAATAGTTTTGACTTCATGAACCCTCTGAAAAGATCTCAGGGATTCTCCAGAATCCAGAATCCTTGAGGATCATTGCTCTAAATCAGGCATTGGCATAATATTTTTGTCCTCATTTCTGCTTATATCTTTCCTGCCTTTAGAAACAAGTCCACACTCCACAACATGGCTTTCAAGACCATTCATGATCTGGCCCTATTTCCCCTTTTTGTTCTGCCTTCTCTGTGTTCTAACCACAATGACATTTGTTATACTCCACACACAAAATACACTTTCACACTTCTATGATTTTGCTCAAGCCACATTCTGAGAACCCCTTTTCATTCTGTTAAAATCCTACTTGTTGGGCCAGGCGCGGTGGCTCACACCTGTAATTCCAGCACTTCGGGAGGCCGAGGCGGGTGGATCACCTGAGGTCAGGAGTTCAAGACTAGCCTGACCAACATGGTGAAACCTGGTCTCTACTAAAAATACAAAAATTAGCTGGGTGTGGTGGCGCATGCCTGAATCGCTTGAACTCAGGAGGCGAAGGTTACAGTGAGCCGAGATGGCGCCACTGCACGCCAGCCTAGGTGACAGAACAAGACTCAGTCTCAAAAAAAAAAAAAAATCCTACTTGTCCTTTAGGATTCAGCACAAACACCTGTCCCTCACCAAGTCAGGATAAAATTGCCCTTCCTGTAGGCTCTCTGGGCATTTTATTTGTCCCTTTACCTTTCTACTTATTTTCTTTGTTCTCTATTTAGTCATTTGTGTGTCTGTCTTTTCACTAGATTGTAAAAATTCCCAGGGTAAGAACCTGGTTCCCTTACTGCATACTTAGCACAGTGCTTCCTTGGGTGAGCTGGGCAAGTTAGCTGTTCTCTTAACTTCAGTTTCCTCATCTGTAAAGTAGGAATAAGGACACCTGTCTTGTAAGTTCCTGGGAAGATTCAGTAAGATCATGTCTGTTGATGTCTAGCTTACCGCCAGACATATTGTAGGACTGAGGTGGGAGAATAGGGTCTGGAGACAGGAAGCCTAAGGCCAACCCATGGCTGCCTTCTTGGAACTGAACTAAGAGAAAAACCCCACCTTTCCATGACAAAGTTATGAGGGACCAAAGGTCCCCCACTTTCTGAACCTCTCCTCCTCTACATCCTGAACAGGAATGTCTGTAATTGGTCTATTCTGAAACCTTCATTTGCATATACATCACAGGCAGGATGCCTCTGATGGGTCCTGGGCAGAATCCTCCCTCTGACTGGTCCTGGGCAGAAGTCTTCATTTGTGTAGGATGTAACCTATATAAATCAGAGGTCTCTAAAGGGTGCTTAGGGGGTGTTACCACGCTCTTTTAATTCAATAAAAATCCCAAAGAACATTACAATCAGGGCTCTTGCTCCAGTGGTCTCCAACTCTGTGGAGTGTACTTTCACTTCAATAAATCTGTGCTTTCATTACTTCATTCTTTTCTGCTTTGTTTCTGCATTTTGTTCTATTCTATGTCCAATATGCCAAGAACCTGGACAACTGGCAGTCAAGACTTTCTATCCAGTACGAGGACAGCAATAAATAGGAAAGCCTTCCCTTAGTATGGATTCAGTGAACAGGTTTGAATAGGGAAGCATTGTAAAGTACAACAAGGGGATTTAGACAAATCTCAGAATGGTTATTAATAAACAATACTAGTATTATGATGTCCTAACTGTTGTTGTTACCAATACGTGGAGAAAATTTGTTACCAGGGAAATCTAGTCTTTTCTCCATAGCCTTCTGACTTTATTATCCAGATTTGATCTCATGAGCCTTTTTATACTCCCCCAGAGAATCCTACCACTCAAAAGTTAGTAGAATGGGCCGGGCACAATGGCTCACACCTGTAATCTCAGCACTTTGGGAGGCTGAGGTGGCGGATCACGAGGTCAGGAGTTTGAGACCAGCCTGGCTAACATGGTGAAACCCCGTCTCTACTAAAAATACAAAAATTAGCTGGGCATGGTGGCGGGTGCCTGTAGTCCCAGCTACTTGGAAGGCTGAGGCAGGAGAATCGCTTGAGCCCGGGAGGTGGAGATTGCAATGAGCCAAGATCGTGCCATTGCACTCCAGCCTAGGTGACAGAGTGAGATTCCATCTCAAAAAAAAAAAAAAAAAAAAGTTAGAATGATCATTTAGGCTATAAGTGCAAGTCAGACAAAATCTACGAGATATTCAAAATTAACTGAGGTATCAAATAGTCAAAGGAATTGTTTCACTCTGGGAATATGTAAGAATGCAAGATTCTAAGATTCCTCCAAGTTCCAGTCTTTAAAACTCAAAACATTTTAAATGGAAGATATTAATATATTATAGGATCTCATCAAATTAAACGGTTTTCAGAATTTGAAAAAAAAAAAGACATGTACACATCTCAAAAACCAAATAAATGCAAAATCAATTAATTAATTAACATGATGAGAATGTGAGAAAAAGAAAAATTAGGAAATGAGTGTGTTTGACATGGACTGTGGTATCATTGTGTTATAACTCCACTTGAAGTTAGTGACTCATCAATATAATTTTTTTATTTTTTGAGATGGAGTCTCGTTCTGTCCCCCAGGCTGGAGTGCAGTGGCACGATCTCGGCTCACTGCAACCTCTGCCTTCCAGGTTCACATCATTCTCCTGTCTCAGCCTCCCAAGTAGCTGGGACTACAGGCCCCCACCACCACGCCTTGCTAATTTTTTGTATTTTTAGTAGAGACGATGTTTCACCATGTTAGCCAGGATGATCTTGATCTCCTGACCTCATGATCTGCCCACCTCGACCTCCCAAGGTGCTAGGATTACAGGCATGAGCCACAATATAATAATTTTAAAGAGTTTTCGGTATGTCTTTGGTCATTTGTAATCTCAATAAATGTTTCCTTTTCTAGTCTACATCTTGAAACTCTGGAAAGCTTTATAATTTAATATAGAAAAGTTTAAGGGAATCAAGCCATATTATTAATATTTTTGTGTGAAGAAATTTGTGCACAATTGATATTTTATATACTTTTTTTGTTAAGATAAATTGTTTCCAGATTGAAAGAGCCTACCAATGGGCCCAGCATATGAATTTTAAAAGCCTGGAATCATAGTGAGACCCCATCTCTACAGCCTAAGGCACATCGTCTAAAAATTTTAGACGTATCTAAAACTACAAGATACTGTATCTAAAACTTGTATCTTGTATCTAAAACTACAAGATATTAAAAAAAAAAAACTCTCTAAGTCTTCAGAGAGAGAAAACAGATGACATTCTGAAAGCAGAATGTAACATTGAAAGCCGAAAGACAATCGAACAAACCTTTTCAAACACTGAGCGGGGAAAAACGGGCGGATCAGTCTAATTTTCTTCAACTAGCCATACTATTAAGTGTGAGAATAGAATTAAGACCTTTTCTTTTCCCTTCCCTTCCCTTCCCTTCCCTTCCCTTCCCTTCCCTTCCCTTCCCTTCCCTTCCCTTCCCTTCCCTTCCCTTCCCTTCCCTTCCCTTCCCTCCCTTCCCTTCCCTTCCCTTCCCTTCCCTTCCCTTCCCTTCCCTTCCCTTCCCTTCCCTTCCCTTCCCTTCCCTTCCCTTCCCTTCCTTCCCTTCCCTTCCCTTCCCTTCCCTTCCCTTCCCTTCCCTTCCCTTCCCTTCCCTTCCCTTCCCTTCCCTTCCCTTCCCTTCCCTTCCCTTCCCTTCCCTTCCCTTCCCTTCCCTTCCCTTCCCTTCCCTTCCCTTCCCTCCCTTCCCTTCCTTCCTTCCCTTCCCTTCCCTTCCCTTCCCTTCCCTTCCCTTCCCTTCCCTTCCCTTCCCTTCCTTTCCCTTCCCTTCCCTTCCCTTCCCTTCCCTTCCCTTCCCTTCCCTTCCCTTCCCTTCCCTTCCCTTCCCTTCCCTTCCCTTCCCTTCCTTCCCTTCCCTTCCCTTCCCTTCCCTTCCCTTCCCTTCCCTTCCCTTCCCTTCCCTTCCCTTCCCTTCCCTTCCCTTCCTCCCTTCCCTTCCCTTCCCTTCCCTTCCCTTCCCTTCCCTTCCCTTCCCTTCCCTTCCCTTCCCTCCCTTCCTTCCTTCCCTTCCCTTCCCTTCCTTCCCTTCCCTTCCCTTCCCCTTCCCTTCCCTTCCCTTCCCTTCCCTTCCCTTCCCTTCCCTTCCCTTCCCTTCCCTTCCCTTCCCTTCCCTTCCCTTTCTTCTTTCTTTTCTTTCATTTTATTTTTGAGACGGAGTCTCACTCTATCGCCCAGGCTGGAGTGCAGTGGCCGGATCTCAGCTCATTGCAAGCTCCGCCTCCCGGGTTTACGCCATTCTCCTGCCTCAGCCTCCCGAGTAGCTGGGACTACAGGTGCCCGCCACCTCGCCTGGCTAGTTTTTTGTATTTTTTAGTAGAGACGGGGTTTCACGGTGTTAGCCAGGATGGTCTCGATCTCCTGACCTCATGATCCACCCGTCTCGGCCTCCCAAAGTGCTGGGATTACAGGCTTGAGCCACCGCGCCCGGCCTTTATTTATTTTTTTTTTAGTCAAGGTCTCACTCTGATGTCCAGGCTGGAGTGCCGTGGAGTGAAGTACAGTGGATCTTGACTCATCACAACCTCCACCTCCTGGGCTCAAGTGATCCTCCCACCTCAGCCTCCTCAGTAGCTGGGACTACAGCATGCACCACTATACCTGGCTAATTTTTTTTTTTTTTTTTTTTTTTTTTTAGTAGAGACACGGTTTTGCCATGTTGCCCAGCCTGGTCTTGAACTCCTGAGCTCATAATCCGCCTGCTTCGGCTTCCCAAAGTGCTGGGATTATAGGTATGAACCCCTGCACCTGGCCAAAACATTTTCAGTTTATAAAGATTCAGTAGATTTACCTTTGAAACCCTCTTCAATAGAGAAGCAACTGGGAGATGTGCTCCAGTAAAATAAGGGAATAATCCTACAAAGAGAATGAAATAAGATCAAGGAAGCAGAAGACACAATTCAAGAAAATGGTGAAAAGAAGTCCAGTGGTAATATCTTGTTGCAGACCTACACATCTAGCTCTTAGTGCAGAATGTGGTAGTACCGGGCTATGGAACGGAGATGTCAGTGGGGGATGGGGAAATGGAATTGATTTGATCAGTTGAAAAATAGTGTTGATAGGCATACAGTGTATCGTGGAACACATAAGGAACGCTGAGTGTATGAATAAGGGAAACTAAGCAAATTTAAAAGTGAAGCAATACCTGTAGGAAAATACAATAGGACAAAAACTAAATTGCAGAGTATACTCACTGGCACAGAAGTAAATAATGCTTATGAAACCATAATAATGCAAATATTGATTACTGATTTATTGAACAATTGTGATACTGGGAGAATGAAAAGAGGAAGAGGGAGTGGTGGGTGTAACGAGCTAAATTCTCACTTACCTTAAGAAGTCAATGAATAATGTCTGAAGTTTAGAAATCATGGCTGGGAAACAATGGCTCATGCCTATAATCTTAGCACTTTGGGAGGCCAAGGCTGGAGGATCTCATGAGGTCAGGAGTTCAAGACCAGCCTGGGCAAAATAGTGAGATCCATGCCCCCCTCCCCTCCCCAACCTTTACACAAAAATTTAAAAATTAGCTGGGCATGATGGTGTGTGCATATAGTTCTAGCTACTCAGGAGGCTGCAGAGGAAGAATCACTTGAGCCCAGGAGGTTGAGGCTGCAGTGAGCCAGGATTACGCCATGGTATTCCATCCAGCATGGATGACAGAGTAAGGTCCTGTTTCTAAAAAGAAGAAGGCTGGGCACTTTGGGAGGCCAAGGCAGGCAGATCACCTGAGGTCAGGAGTTCGAGAACAGCCTGGCCAACATGGTAAAATCCCGTCTCTACTACAAATACAAAATTAGCCGGGCGTGGTGGGGCATGCCTGTAATTCCAGGTACTTGGGAGGCTGAGGCAGGAAAATCACCTGAACCCAGGAGGTGGAGGTTGTAGTGAGCCGAGATTGCGCCACTTCACTCTGGCCTGGCCAACAAGAGCGAAACTCCGTCTCAAAAATAAATAAATAAATAAAAAATGGCCAGGCGCAGTGGCTCACGCCTGTAATCCCAGCACTTTGGGAGGCCAAGGCAGGTGGATCACCTGAGGTCAGGAGTTTGAGACCAGCCTGGCCAACATGGTGAAACCCTGTCTCTACTAAAAATACAAAAAATAATTAGCCTGATGTGGTGGCAGGTGCCTATGATCCCAGCTACTCAGGAGGCTGAGGCAGGAAAATCACTTGAACCTGGGAGGTGGAGGTTGCCCTGAACTGAGATTGTGCCACTGCACTCCAGCCTGGGCAACAGAGTGAGACTCGGTCTCAAAAAAAAAATAATAAAAATAAATTAAAAATAAATAAAAATAAAAGAAGAGGAATAAAAAATGGTGTGGCAGTACATGATTAAGAGATATGAAAGTAGATATCAGAAAAAATATATAGGTAATATAGTTGACGTTCTGGGAAGTTAAGCTAGTGGGCATGGACTGGTAGGAAAAGGATCACTGGGTTTCATTATAGTTCTACTTATATTAATTTATATTTTAGTTTTCTGTAACTAACATTTAAAATTGTTTATGTTTATATTTATTTATTTATTTATTTTGAGACTAAGTCTTGCTCTATCGCCCAGGCTGGACAGTGCAGTGGCCCCATCTCGGCTCACTGCAAACTCTGCCTCCTGGAATCAAGTGATTCTCCTACCTCAGCCTCCCGAGTAACTGGGATTACAGGTGCCCACCACGCCCAGCTAATTTTCATATTTTTAGTAGAGACGGGGTTTTGGCATGTAGACCAGGCTGGTCTCAAACTCCTGACCTCAAATGATCTGCCTGCCTCAGCTTCCCAAAGTACTGGGATTACAGGTGTAAGCCACTGTGCCAGGCCAATATATTTATATTTTATTTTATTATTTATTTATTTATTTGAGATAGAGTCTTGCTATGTCACCAGGCTAGAGTGCAGTGGCCCGATCTTGGCTCACTGCAACCTCCACCTCTCGGGTTCAAGCAATTCTCCTGCCTCAGCCTCCCAAGTAGATGGGACTACCGGCACGCGCCACCATGCCCAGCTAATTTTTGCATTTTTAGTAGAGATGGGGTTTCACCATGTTGGCCAGAATGTCTCAGTCTCTTGACCTCGTGATCTGCCTGCCTTAGCCTCCCAAAGTGCTGGGATTATAGGCATGTGCCACTACGCCTGGCCTATATTTTAAAAATTGAAAATGATGCTACAATAAACATCAATGTATATACATCATTGCGCTCATTCTGATTATGTCCTTACAATAAATTCCAAAAAATGGAATTTCGGGATCAGGACACATACATATGTTAAAGGCTTTTAATACAAGTTACAGAAATAACTCTCCAGCAGAAAAATAACTCCTCTCAGCAGAGAAGTAGCCTGGCCTATCACCTCCCAACCAGACTATCGATAGCTCCAAAGCTAATCTAACAGGAGATTATTCTCCTTGGCTTTTTGACTCATTCCTCTGCCTTTTATCAGAAACTAGAATTTTGAACTGGGAAGGTTGTCTGGTCAAACAAGAAACCTGGGTGAGAAATTCTATTTTGGCTATGCTACTGCCTGTCTATATGGTTTTAAACACATTTATTCCTTTCTCTGGCCTCAGTTTTATCATGTCTAAAGTGAGGTGCTTGGACCAGATTATTAGATCTCAACCTTTTTACCACCCTTCTCTTGAACATCATGTTTTTATCTATTAAACAAAATGCATTTACTAAGAAATTATTCTCCTTCCTGGTATGTATTACTCATATAAGATGACAGTTGGCCAGGCGCAGTGGCTCACACCTGTCATCCTAGCACTTTGGGAGGCCAAGGCGGGTGGATCTCTTGAGGCCAGTAGTTCGAGACCAGCCTGGCCAAAATGGTCAAATCTTATCTCTACTAAAAATATAAAAATTAGCCGGGTGTGGTGGCAGGCACCTATAATTCCAGCTACTTGGGAGGCTGAGGCAGGAGAATCGCTTGAGCCCAGAAGACGAGGTTGCAGTAAGCTGGGGTCGTGTCATTGCACTCTGGCCTGGGCAATGGAGGGAGACTCTGTCTCAAAAAAAAAATAAAATAAAATAACCGTCTATGAGAACTTCTGGGTAGCAGGGGAGAGATACCCCTTGCAACCTAACCGAATTAATAAATTTAAGCCAAAAGAATGTTATTTTCCAGCTTACACAGCCTGACTGTAGCAAATAATGTGAACTATGTAAGCTCTCTTTGCTGCTTATAGATTCCCCAGGGTGAGCAGGGTGAGATAACTGTCTCAGATTAAGTAATCAATTTTCTCTACCTATACCCCACCATCATCAGAGTTTATTCTGTCAAGACTGCTGCCCAGGCCGGGTGCTGTGGCTCACACCTGTAATCCCAGCACTTTGGGAGGCCAAGGCAGGAGGATTGCTTGAGCCCGGGAGCTCAAGACCAGCCTAGGCTGTAGCCAAACTCCATCTCTACATTTAAAAAGAATGTTTCTTTTCAATTAAATAGAAAAAGAGACTGCTGCCTAGCTAAATCAGTTAAACAACTGGCCTTGTACATATTCGTGGGAGCTAGCCTACAGCAAAGGCCACTGAAGCAAACATTAGCAGCAAGGCTGGGCATAATGGCTCTAGCCTGTAATCCCAGCTACTCAAGGGGGTGGGCGGAGGAGGGTTTTGAGGCAGGAGGATGGCTTGAGCCTGGGAGGTCGAGGCTGCAGTGAGCTGAGATCCTGCTACTGCACTCCAGCCTGGGCTGTCTTAAAAAAAAAAAAAAAAAAAAAAAAAAGATTAGCCCCAAGCCCTGTAAGGAGAGAAAGAGGGAAGGAGGATTTATTTTGAAGTTAATGGAGCTTAAGTTTCAGGGCCCCTCACTTGCAGGGGCTCCTCTGAGAGATGGGAGTTGCCAGGAGTTGTAGTCTGCTCTAGATAAGGAGAGGAAGCAGTTTGCAATCAAGAAGAATTTCTGCATAAGCATTTCTGAAAAATTGCCTGGAATATCTCAGAAAAGAGGGATCTGAATCCCTGTCTTCAATAATTTGTCTTGATGTGTTTTCTCATTCCAAACAAATATTCACATGCATACTTAATACTGTAGTCATAATTTTGTATTCTTTTTCTTGGAAAGGGCCTCCGGAATTGCAAAAGCTCAGGCCCTACAAAACTTGGATCCACTCCAAATATAGAAATGCGTCTCTTCCCAGCAAGATAAAAGCTAAAGATCTGGCTTATTCACTGGTAGCAGAAGAGAAACACTTCTACTGCTTCTCCATCTTCGACCAGCATATGTGGACAAATATCCTTGAGGCCAGCCTGTAACATGAGAGCACATGTGTAACCAACAATTCCAGTGTAGTCTCAGATTATTGCAGCTACCTCTCTGGGGACCCTGACAGTCCATGTGAATGACCCTGCCATTCAGATAATTTCTCAAAGCTAATTTCTTAACCATTGCTTTCAAATCTTCTGACAGTCTTTTGCCCTCCCTTGTAATACATTTCAAAAGCAATGTGTTTGCTTTCCTATGCCTGGCACATTTGAAAGCATGCGATAAATAATTGTTAAATGAATAATTTAGGAGAATGAATCCTAGCCTTTCTGGTTCCCAGCCTCTGACAAGAGTGTGAATAAGCTGTAAAATTACAAAAATATGGGCAGTCGTAGGAAGTAGGATGACAGCTTTTCTTTTCTGTTTATTCACTAAAGCAGCGATTTGCAAACTTAGTGTGTTTTAGAAAGTCATATTTAAAGTCCAGATTCACAGGCTCTGCCACCAGAGGTCAGATTCAGTAGTCTAGGAAAGGATTCAGGAAGCCACATTTTTATTAATGAACCCTGGTGATTCTGGTTGTAGGCCACTTTTTGAGAAACACTGAAAAAAAAATGACTGGGTCTGTCTGGGTACAGAATTTACTGATCTCACCAAAAGCAGTGGCTCACACCTGTAATCCCAGCCCTTTGGGAGCCTGAAGCGAGCGAATTGCCTGAGCTCAGGAGTTTGAGACCAGCCTGGGCAACTTGGCAAAACCCTGTCTCTACAAAGAAATATAAAAATTCACTGGGCATGGTGGTGCATGCCTGTGGTCCCAGCTATTTGGGCGGCTGAGGCAGGAGAATCACTAGAGCCCAGGAGGTAGAGGCTGCCATGAGCCACGATCTTGCCACTGCACTCCAGCCTGGGTGACAGAGCGAGATCCCATCTGAAAAAAAAAAACTTTACTGATCTCTTGCAACCACTCTGTCTGGAGGTGGTTCTAGAGGTCTTGAGATTGTAGCAATCCTTAATTTCTTTTATTTAGATAAATGTTAACAGCTGCTATAGTGGAAACAATACAGGTTTGAGAAATCAGACAGATCTGGGTTCAAATTGTTTAATCGCTCTGAGCCTCAATTAATGTGGAAAATAGGCATAATAATGCCACCATAATTATTGTGAGAATTAAATACACTGACATGTGAAAGTCTTGTGTACAATGCTAGTGCATACAGGCTTTCCATACAAAGCTGTTCAGTAAAAGCCCATTTTTACCTCATTCTTTTGCCTGAATGATATGAAAAATGAAGGAATTTCCCCCAAGAACCATGGAATTCTCCCATTTAGACATTCACTTCCTAGGCTTCAGTCTTTAGTTCTTCTTAAAATGTATATGGCTCTGAAATTAGTAACCAGACATCCCACTGTTATTTATATCTTAGTTAAATGTAGTTGCTGAATTGTTTTGGGAAAGCAAAGACAAGAAGAAGGCTTGTGGGGTGAGCAGTCTATGGTGGGAAAGGAGAGGGGGAAGAGGTTGAGGGACAGGAGAAGGATGTAGGAGAAAAACTGCAGGCACTGGAGAACAACATTTTCAAACGTTTATAGTCTCATATGGGGCCAGGAAGCCTGCTGTGAAAAATAATTTTCAGCCTGTGCTCCTGGTGGCCATGTGAAGAAACACAAGGGGTCTGTTGGTGGAGAGGACGTTTTAGTGAAGAGGTGCTGAAAATGTTAACAATTTTTGTGGCCAGGTGTGGTGGCTCATGCCTGTAATCCCAGCATTTTGGGAGGCTGTGGTGAGCGAATCGCTTGAGGTCAAGAGTTTGAGACCAGCCGGGCCAACATGGTGAAACCTGATCTCTACTAAAAATACAAAAAATTAGCAGGATATGGTGGCACATGCCTGTAATCCCAGCTACTCTGGGGGCTTAGGCAAGATAATTGCTTGAACCCGGGAGGTGGAGATTGCAGTGATCTGGATCCTGCCACTGCACTGCAACCCGGGAGGCAGAGTGAGACTCCATCTCAAAAAACAAACCATTTTTGCAAGGGAAGGTTTTTTTTTTTTTTTGAGACGGAGTCTCGCTCTGTCTCTCAGGCTGGAGTGCAGTGGTGCGATCTCTGCTCATTGCAAGCTCCGTCGCCTTCCGGGTTCACGCCATTCTCCTGCCTCAGCCTCCCGAGAAGCTGGGACTACAGGCGCCTGCCACCACGCCCGGCTAATTTTTTCGTATTTTTAGTAGAGATGGGGTTTCACCGTGTTTGCCAGGATCGTCTCCATCTCCTGATCTTGTGATCCGCCCGTCTCGGCCTCCCAAAGTGCTGGGATTATAGGCGTGAGCCACTGCACCTGGCCAAGGGAAGGTATTTCTTTGGAAAAATATCTTGGTAAAATCCTCTTGGAGTAGAAGGTGAAACCTTAAGGGCATGACTGTGGCTAAACTACTTCAAGTGAGTTGAGAAGTTTAGTTTTTCTCCTGAGTGGAAGGGTAATGGAGAGTGGGACTGGACAAAGAAAGGTGGAAATGGCATGAAGGTGGTGACTCTGTGGAGTGAAAGTTGTTGGTGTAAAATCCTTAGCAGTGGGCAGCCAGATGACATTAGAAAGGAATGTCTGGCCAGGCACGGTGACTCACGCTTGTAATCCTAACACTTTGGGAGGGCGAAGTGGGTGGATCACCTGAGGTCAGGAGTTCGAGACCAGACTGGCCAACATGGTGAAACCTCGTCTCTACTAAAAATACTAAAAATTAGCTGGGCGTGGTGGCGGGCACCTGTAATCTCAGCTACTCTGCAGGCTGAGGCAGGAGAATTGCTTGAACCCAGGAGGCGGAGGTTGCAGTGAGCTGAGATTGTATCACTGTACTCCAGCCTGGGCAACAAAAGCGAAACTCTGTCTCAAAAAAGAAAAAAAAAAAAAAAACAGAAAGGAATGTCTGGTGTTCACACTGACATTTTTGATAGTAACATGGAGGTAATAGTTAATAGCCACTAGAGTGTGAGATTTCTGGGTTTTCCATGTCCATCTTTCATGGTTGGATAATTGCAACCCAGCTTTGGCAGAGACTGTTGATTGGCTCCCCCAAAGGCAGCCTCCTCTTCCTTGATAGTTACAGAAATTTTAGCTGAGCACAGAGCTGCCTAGTAAAAGACGACATTTTTCGGCCTTCCTTGCAACTAGACGTGGCCATGTGACTAGGTTCTGGCCAATGGAATATGAGCAGGATGAGTGAAATGTACAACTTACAGGTGTGTCTTTAGAAGCAAAGAGTATATCCTCCCTTTCCCGATGGATGTGGATATGATGGCAGGTGCTAGAGTACCTATATCTATGCAACCACAGAAACTTCCATAGTAGCTAGGGAAGCTACTTTTCTAAGGAATACAGAACTATAGGATAGAAGAAACCTGGACCTCTTACTAATCTTGTGAAGCAAATTGCCCAACCAGGCCCGAACTGCTTTGTCTAGACCTTTTGTTTTTGTTTTTATTTTTTTGTTGTTATGTATGTATGTATGTATGTATTTTTATTATTATTATTTTGAGATGGACTCTCACTCTGTTGCCCATGCTGGAGTGCAGTGACGTGATCTCAGCTCACTGCAAGCTCTGCCTCCTGGGTTCACACCATTCTCCGGCCTCAGCCTCCCGAGTAGCTGGGACTACAGGCACCCGCCACCACGCCTGGCTAATTTTTTGTATTTTTCGTAGAGACTGGGTTTCACCGTGTTAGCCAGGATGGTCTTGATCTCCTGACCTCATGATCCACCCACCTCGGCCTCCCAAAGTGCTGGGATTATAGGCATGAGCCACCGCGCCCAGCTGTTGTTATTTTAGAGGCAGAGTCTTGCTCTGTCCCCAGACTGGAGTGCAATGGTGAAATCACAAGTTACTGTAATCTTGAACACCTGGGCTCAAGAGATCCTCCCACTGCAGCCACCCAAATAGTTGGAATTACAGGCACATGCCACCACATCCCATTAATTTTTAAAATTTTTTGTAGACATGGGGGGGGGGGTCCCACTATGTTGCCCAGGGTGGTCTCGAACTCCTGGCTTCAGGTGATCCTCCTGCCTCAGCCTTCCTAAACACTTGAATTACAGGCATGAGCCAACGGAACTGGCCTGTCTATACTCTTTTTAGAGAAAGAACTTCTATCATGTTTGAAATTTGGTTTTGTTTCTTTTTGTTATTGCAGTCAAACTTCCAACCTAAGCTAATATATAAGAAAATGCATTGGATTTGTTCTTGAGCAGAACTTTAAAAAAAACACATTTATTTCTTCATTATAAAAATAACCTGGCCAGACGTGGTGGCTCAAGCCTATAATCCTAGGGCTTTGGGAAGCCGAGGTGGGTGGATCATCTAAGGTCAGGAGTTCAAGACCCGCCTGGCCAACATCGAAAAACCCCGTCCCTGGCCGGGCGCGGTGGCTTAAGCCTGTAATCCCAGCACTTTGGGAGGCCGAGACGGGCGGATCACGAGGTCAGGAGATCGAGACCATCCTGGCTAACACTGTGAAACCTCGTCTCTACTAAAAAATACAAAAAACTAGCCGGGCGAGGTGGCGGGCGCCTGTAGTCCCAGCTACGGGAGGCTGAGGCAGGAGAATGGCGTAAACCCGGGAGGCGGAGCTTGCAGTGAGCTGAGATCCGGCCACTGCACTCCAGCCCCGGCGACAGAGCGAGACTCCGTCTCAAAAAAAAAAAAAAAAAAAAAAAAAAAAAGAAAAACCCCGTCCCTATTACAAATACAAAAATTAGCTGGGCGTGGTGGTGGGCGCCTATAATCCCAGCTACTCTGGAGGCTGAGGCAGAAGAATGTCTTGAACCCAGGGGGAGGAGGTTGCAGTGAGCCAAGATCACGCCACTTCACTCTAACCTGAGCGAAAGTGTGAGACTCTGGAAATAAATAAATAAATAAATATAAACAAAATAAATTAAAAAAAAAAAACCTACCAGCAATACTCTTGATATGATGTGATGGGCGTGGTACCTTACTTCTGTGGTCTTCTTCCCCAAAACCCATAACTCCAGTCTAATCATGAGAAAAACATCAGATAAGTCCAAATTGAGGTTTATCCTACCCCTGTGCTCCTCAAAACTATGAAAGTCATCAAAAAGAAGGATGTCCAAGAAACTCACAACCAAGGGGAGCTTAAGGAGACAGGACAACTAAATGTAATGTGGTGTCCTCTGAGGGATCCTGGAACAGAAGAAGGACATTAGTTAAAAACCAAAGAAATCTGAATAAAGTGTGGACTTTTATTTATTAATAAATGTCAATCATTGTTTTATCTTATTTTATAAGGTATACAATAATATAAAATATCTTTATTTTATTATGACTTTTATTAAGTCAATAATGATTCAGGCCCAGCACTTTGGGAGACCAAGGCGGGTGGATCTCTTGAGGTCAGGAGTTCGAGACCAGCCTGGCCAACATAGTGAACCCCATTTCTACTAAAAATACAAAAAATTAGCTAGGCTTGGTGGCAAGTGCCTGTAATCCCAGGTTCTCGTGAGGCTGAGGCAGGAGAATCGCTTGAACCCGGGAGGCAGAGGTTGCAGTGAGCCAAAATCACACCACTGCACTCCAGCCTGGGTGACAGAGTGAGACTCCATCTCAAAAAAAAAATAATGATTCAGTAATCATTTAATATTGGCTCATTAATTATGACAAAATATGTTAACAGTAGGGAAAATTGGATATGAGGTATAAGGGAACTATGTTATATGTTTGCAACTTATCTTTAACCTAAATTTCTTCTAAAATCAAAAATGTATTGAAAAAAGTAGGCCGGGTGTGATGCCTCATGCCTATAATCCCATCACTTTGGGAGCCTGAGGCAGGCAGATTGCTTGAGGCCAGGAGATGGAGACCAGCCTGGCCAACATAGCAAAACCCTGAATACAAAAATTGGCTGGGTGCAGTGGGTCACACCTGTAATCCCAGCACTTTGGGAGGCCAGGACAGGCAGATCACCTAAGGTCACGAGTTCGAGACCAGCCTGGCCAACATGGTGAAACCATGTCTCCATTAAAAATACAAAAATTGGCCTGACATAGTGGTGGGTGCCTGTAATCCCAGCTACTTGGGGGGCTGAGGCAGGAGAATCACTTGAACCCAGGAAGTGGAGGTTGTAGTGAGCTGAGATGGTGACACTGCACTCCAGGCTGGGTGACAAGAGCGAGACTCTGTCTCACCAAAAAAAAAAAAAAGCTGGGCATGGTGGCTCATGACTGTAATCCCAGCTTCTTGGGAGGCTGAGGCACGAGAACTGCTTGAACCTGGGAGGTGGAGGTAGTAGTAACCCAAGATCATACCACTGCACTCCAGCCTGGGTGACAGAGCAAAAAAGAAGAGAAGAGGAGGGGAGCGGAGGGGAGGGGAGGGGAGAGGAGAGGAGGGGAGAGGAGAGGAGAGGAGAGAAAAGAGAAAGAGCTGGGGGGAGGAGAGGGGAGGGGAGGGGAGGGGAGAGGAGGGGAGGGGAAGGGAGGGGAGAGGAGAGGAGAGGAGAGGAAAGGAGAGGAGAGGAGAGGAGAGGAGAGGAGAGGAGAGGAGAGGAGAGGAGAGGAGAGGAGAAAGAGGAGAGGAGAGGGGAGGGGAGGGGAGGGGAGGGGAGGAGAGGGAAAGAGGCCGGGCACGATGGCTCATGCCTGTAATCCCAGCACTTTGGGAGTCCGAGGCGGGCGGATCACTTGAGGTCAGGAGTTCAAGACTGGCTTGGCCAACATGGTGAAACCCCATCTCTACTAAACATACAAAATTATCCGGGCGTGGTGGCGCCTGCCTGTAATTCCAGCTACTCAGGAGGCTGAGGCAGGAGAATCGCTTAAGTTAGGGAGTCGGAGGTTGCAGTGAGCTGAGATCATGCCACTGCACTCCATCCTGGCGACAGAGCGAGACTCCATCTCAAAGAAGGAAGGGAGGGAGGGAGGGAGGGAGGAAGGAAGGAAGGAAGGAAGAAATTACACTTTGATTTTTTTTTTATTTTTATTTTTTGAGATGGAGTCTTGCTCTGTCACCTAGGCTGGAGTGCAGGGGCGTGATCTCAGCTCACTGCAAGCTCTGTCTCCCGGGTTCACACCATTTTCCTGCCTCAGCTTCCCGAGTAGCTGGGACTACAGGTTCCCGCCACCACGCCCAGCTAATTTTTTGTATTTTTAGTAGAGAGGGTGTTTCACCATGTTAGCCAGGATAGTCTCGATCTCCTGACCTCATGATCCGCCCACCACGGCCATCCAAAGTGCTGGGATTACAGGCATGAACCACCGCACCCCGCCACACTGAAAATTTTAGAATACAAATTGAAAAGAAAAAAAAAAAATCATCCCAAACACCATAATTCAGCAATTTGCTATATCTGTGTGTGTGCTTTAAATGAAAACTGCCATACTGTATGTACAATTTCTGTCTTATTTTATTTAAAATTTATCATTAAGTATTTTTACATACATTCATTTTATAGCCTTTCAAGAGGACCTCAAATCAATGACATATAATAGCAATTAATACACTTGGTTTCCAAAAGGAACAGGGTCCCCTAGAGAAATGACTGATTCCAGAGTTGGGACAGAATGAGCCTGTGGATATCCTGTGCCAGACAGTAAATAGTGCTCAAAGAATGATGGCATAAGTCAAGAGGACACATGGGTCAGCTCAAACAGGCTCCACTGGCCAAATCTGGGACAATTTGAGAATCAACATCAATAGAAAGTGTAATGAAAAATAACCCATTGGGCCGGGCGCGGTGGCTCAAGCCTGTAATCCCAGCACTTTGGGAGGCCGAGACGGGCGGATCACGAGGTCAGGAGATCGAGACCATCCTGGCGAACATGGTGAAACCTCGTCTCTACTAAAAAATACAAAAAACTAGCCGGGCGAGGTGGTGGGCGCCTGTAGTCCCAGCTACTTGGGAGGCTGAGGCGGGAGAATGGCGTAAACCCGGGAGGCGGAGCTTGCAGTGAGCTGAGATCCGGCCACTGCACTCCAGCCTGGGCGACAGAGCGAGACTCCGTCTCAAAAAAAAAAAAAAAAAAAAAAGAAAAATAACCCATTGAAAAAAATAAGAAAGCAATTGTACCAGTTTACTCTTCCCCACATTCTTACCAATAGTAGATATTAGCAATATTTTAGTTTTTGCTAATCTAAAGGGTAAAAAGTAGTATCTTACCATTGTTACAGTTTTAGGAATTGCTTTTTATTAAACAGGAATATTTATTGACCATATGTGTTTCTTCTTCAGTGAATTTTTGACTCCTATTTCTTGCCAAATATTTCAGCTGGGTTATTTGTAATTTTCTTATTAATATGTGAAAATTCATACATACTGTAAAGACTACCTTTTTGTTTGCCATATGTTTCTTTCAGGGGCAACTATAATGTAATGGTCAAGAGTATGAACCCCGGAACCAGACTGCATGAGTTCAAAACTGGGCTCCACCACTTAATAGCTATTTGATCTCTAGCAAAAGATTTAATCTTTTTTTTTTTTTCTGGAGCCCAAGTTTCACTCTCCTCACCCAGGCTAGAATGCAATGGTGCAATCTCGGCTCATTGCAACCTCCACCTCTCAGGTTCAAGTGATTCTCCTGTCTCAGCCTCCCAAGTAGCTGGGATTACAGGCACCCACCACCACACCTGGATAATTTTCATATTTTTAGTAGAGATGGGGTTTCACCATGTTGGCCAGGCTGGTCTGAACTCCTGACCTCAGGTGATCCATCTGCCTCAGCCTCCCAAAGTGCTGGAATTACAGGGGTAAGCCACCACACCCGGCCAAAGTATTTAATCTTGTTGTGCCTCTGTTTCCTATCTATAAAAGGCAGATGAAAATCATAATGCTTGCATCATAAGATCACTAGGATGCTTAAATAAGTTAAGACATGTAAATTGCTTAGAACAGAAACTGGCATGTATAAAGTGATAAATAATTGCTGGTTATTATGTTATTACTCTTCAGATAGAATGTCTACTAAAATTTTTTTTTGTTTTGAAACAGAGTTTCACTCTTGTTGCCCAGGCTGAAGTGCAATGGCGCGATCTTGGCTGCAACCTGTGCCTCCCGGTGCAAGTGATTCTCGTGCCTCAGCCTTCCAAGTAGCTGAGATTACAGGTGCCTGCCACCACACCCAGCTCATTTTTGTATTTTTAGTAGAGACGGGGTTTCACCATGTTGGCCAGGCTGGTCTGAGCTCCTGACCTCAGGTGATCCACCTGCCTCGGCCTCCCAAAGTGCTGGGATTACAGGCATGAGCCACCGTGCCTGGCCGTAAATATTTTATGTAGTCAGGATCTACTGATCTTTTTCTTCATGGCTTCTCGATTTTGTTAAGAAAGTTTCTTTGAACCCCAAGAATAGAAAAATAAATGTTTTCCGATATCTCCTTCTAGTATTTGCATAGTTTTTTTCTATGTTAGTTTCTATAACAACATGCCAGGCATTGTGTTGGTCGCTGGGGATAGAAGGATGAGCAGGACAGAGAGGCCTGTTCTTGCCTTCCTGGAGCTTACGCTCTAGGGGGGTAACCGACAAAAAACAAGACACCAGGTGCAGTGGCTCACACTTGTAATCCCAGTACTTTGAGAGGCCAAGGCGGGCAGTTTATCTGAGGTCAGGAGTTTGAGACTAGCCTGGCCAACATGGTGAAAACCCATCTCTCCCAAAAATACAAAAGTTAGCTAGGCATGGTGGTGGGCACCTGTAATCCTAGGTACTTGGGAGACTGAGGCAGGAGAATCCCTTGAACCCAGGAGGTGGAGGTTGCAGCGAGCCGAGATTGTGCCACTGCACTCCAGCCTGGGTGACAGAGTGAAACTCTCTCTCAAAAAACAAAAACAAAAACAAAAACAAAACCACAAGAAACCAATTAGTAAAATGATAAATTCGGTAAGTGCCATGAAAGGAAACAAAAACATTATAAACTTCTCTCTATATTTATAATCTGTTACCTCCTCCCAAGAAAAGTCTCTCTCCAATCTAATAGAGGGAAAACAAATACAAAAGAAAAAAAGGAGAAGGCAATAAAGCTGTCCCAGCCACTTTTGGTGCAGTTGTATCCCTTTTCCTCCATTTTCTGTAGCTTGGGTATTATCTCCACGGTTCTGTTTTATCGTAGAGCTTCCCTGCAACCTTTTGACTGTGTCCTTGCCATTGTGCCCTTAACATACCTCTTAGGACTTAAAGGCCTTGGTTTGGAGCCAAGAAGTGACAGCTGGGCTCTGCAAGAAGGATGAAGGCTGAAGAAAGGATGTGGACTGAAGAAAGGCCTGGACTGGCTCAAAGGGCATATCGGTGACCTTCCAGAGTAACAACTACCGTAATGTGTTTGAGACAGGGGCAAAATTCTAAGGCATTCAAGCTCATCTTTAGTTGTGCTTGTGGACACTACCAACCCTTTTAACCTCTGAATCAGTCCTTGTTCTCCTTCTTGAGGCCTGCTCTTCCTTCATTCAACTCTGCAGACATTCTCATCTCCATGAGTTGAAATATCTTCACATCTAGAAATTGAGCCACTACTGTTTCAGCAAAGAAGAAGTTCTGACCAGATGGGTTCATTTTGCCTTTTTCAATGATGAGAGGTACTTTACCCTTGTAAGATCAAGCATTCAGGTGACCAGATAGGAGAGCGGGATAAGGTTGCAACAGCATTTAAATAGACTGGGAATGGCCAGTCACAGTGGCTCACGCCTGTAATCCCAGCACTTTGGGAGGCCGAGGTTGGTGGATCACCTGAGGTCAGGAGTTCGAGACCAGCCTGGCCAACATGGCGAAACCCCATCTCTACTAAAAATACAAAAATGAGCTGGGTGTGGTAGCAGATGCCTGTAATCCCAGCTACTTGGGAGGTTGAGGCAGAAGAATTGCTTGAACCCTGGGGGCGGAGGTTGCAGTGAGCTGAGATCGTGCCACTTCACTCCAGCCTGGGCGACACAGCGAAACTCTGTCTCAATAAATAAAATAAAATAGACTGAGAATGATGGCTTCTCAGAATGTACAGGGGTGGCTGAGCTATTAAAGATCTGGGATATAAGTTCCAGTTGCCATCTATTTACTGGTTTTCAAATCTACATTCTAGTAAAACAATAGCATGCATTTTTCCAGTATGTTTTATGTGCTATCTGCTGTTCTATGTGCTTTAAACACTTAGTTTAATCTTCCTGATGATAAAGGTAAATATTATCAGCATTCTTGCCTTTCATATTGAGGAAACTGAAGCCCTAAGAGGTTAAGAGATTTAACAAAGCCGAGCTGGGTATGGTGGCTCGGGCCTGCAATCCCAGCACTTTGGGAGGCTGAGTGGGGAGGATTGCTTGAGGTGGGAGGATTACTTGAGGCCAGGAGTTTAAGACCAGCCATAACAAGGCCACATCTCTACAAAACATTTTGAAATTAGCCGGGTGTGGTAATGCATACCTGTAGTCCTAACTACTTGGGAAGCTGAGTAAGAAGGATCCCTTGAGCCCAGGAGTTTGAGACTACAGTGAGCTATAATTGCACCACTGCACTCCAGCTTGGGTGACAGAGTGAAAGACCCTGTCTCTAAAAAATCAAAAGCAAAACAAACACACACACACGCACATACACACATACACACAGAGAACAACAACAAAAAAGGAGACTTAACAAAACATTTACAACCAGCTAGTAAGTGGCAGACCCAGGATTTAAAACCTAGACAATCTAGAGTCTATGCACTTTTTTCTTTTTTTTTTTTGAGATAGCATTTCACCCTGTTGCCATGCTGGAATGCAGTGATGATGTGATCATAGCTCACTGTAGCCTTGACCTCCTGGGCTCAAGTGATCCTCCCAGCTCAGCCTCTCGAATAGCTAGGACTACAGGTGTGCACCACCATGCTCAGCTCATCTTTAAATTTTTTGTAGAGACAGGATCTTGCCATGTTTCCCATGCTGATCTTGAACTCCTGGGCTCAAGCAATCTCCCAGCCTCAGCCTCCCAAAGCACTGGAATTACAGACATGTGCCATCCTGCCTGGCCTTAGAGTCTCTGTCTTTCTTAATAGCGATGCTATATTGCCTCTCAAGAGTAAATTTGTTTCTATTGCCTGAAACGTTTTTTGTTATTTATTTGTTTTTTCTTTTATGACCAATAAACTGGTTTCAGACATCTGGAAGTAGGCAATTCCTTGAGAATGTTGAGAGCATGAGAAAATAGCGTAGGGGAATTTTCTTACAGAGTTGAATAAGAGATCCCAAGAATAGAGGTAGGAGATGCTAAAGTTTTAGAAATAAGGGTTTTGAGCTTTTTTCAGAATCAAGGATTTCAGACTTGTGAGGCTGAGGTAATTTTCTGAAAAAACTTGTTAACTCGAGGGAGACAGAGGGAGTAAAAGAGGCGATTCTCCACAGAGTAGGCAACACTGGGAAGGTGTTTGGAAAGAAAGCAGTGGCCGGTGGTGGATGGGTGCTGAAATGATGGCCCAAAGGGGTTGCTGCGGGATTTAATACAGTTTTATGAATATGCTGTTCATAGTTTTAGGCCATTGACTCTAGATAATGGGGGCCAGCTGCAGAGAAGAGAGGGAGCAGGCTGTTTAACTTTGTACAATGGATTACCGGGCTGCTGCAGAAGCATCAGATCCTCACTCCCTGGAGGACTCTGAAGAGGCAGCAGGCACGTGGCTCATGGTTTAAATTCAGCACGCAGTACAAAGGCAGTGGGGGAGGGCTGCAAGGTGGGCGATGCCGGACTGCAGAGGAGGTACTGGCAACCTCGGAATCTGGCTTACATTGGCATTCGTAGGAAAATCTCTCCACTTACCATTCTGGTTTCTTTCTCCTTCTCTTCATCTTTCACTCTCTGCCTCAGATGTGTGTCTGTTTAAAAGGCAGTCTCCTCTGTCAGCCTAAGCCCCTGCTGTCAGCCATCCCCCAGGCCTGGTGAACCCTGAGTCCTGTTTCCAGGCTTGGTCTTGTTGGGTGGCTCATAATAAGCTCCAGGGGAGGAGGAGGATGCGTTTTGCAGGGTCTGTTGGTATCCACATAGAGGACTGGGAAGAAATGCAGTTACCTGGGTGGGGGATTGGCCGTAGGCCTCCCTGATGACTCCCTCCCTGGGCCCTCCCTCCTGTGAGTGGTCTTCCTTGAATGAACTCCGAGGAGAATGTATTTACATTCGTGAGGTTAGACTATCAGAGAGAGCTTCATTAAGCACAGGAATGAAACACCCGAGTTTTCCTTCAACTAATGCACCGTTGCTTAGCCAAAGGCATCAGAGTACTTTACATTGACCTCATGTATTCTTACTCAATGAGAATTTTACAGATGAAAGAAACTCAGGTTCCAGATTTGTGTTTCCATCTCTTTTGCTTATTAGAAAGGAACTCGTTTACTGAGCACCTAAAATTGGCCAGGTCCTGGGGATACATCTTCTCTTATTCTATCCTTGTTGATCCTCACAACAATGCCACGAGGGAGTCATGATTGCCCCCGTTTTTAGGTGAGGAAACTCTGAGAGAAGTAACTTACTATGGTTACACAGCTATAATGATGAGGCTGGGATTCAAATCCAGGCCTATAAAGATTCTAAAAAATGTAGCCAGGTGTGGTGGCTCACACCTGTAATCCCAGCACTTTGGGAGGCTGAGGCTGGTGGATTGCTTGAGCTCAGGAGTTTGAGACCAGCCTAGGCAACATGGTGAAACCCTGTATCTACAAAAAATACAAAACTTAGCTGGACATGGCACGCACCTGTAGTCCCAGCTACTCAGGAGCCTGAGGTTGCAGTGAGCCAAGATTGCACCATTGCACTCCAGCCTGGGCCACAGAGTGAGACTCTGTCTCAAAACAAACAAACAAACAAACAAAAAACAAAAAATAAAAAATAAAAGACACTCTAAAATGCATACTTTTTTCAACATACTTCGCTTTATTTAACAGTCATGAAACATCCATCAAGCACTTAAGACATGAATTCACAGGCTGAATTCTCAGATGAAAAACATGATCCCAGGCTGAGCACAGTGGCTCACGCCTGTAATCCCAGCACTTTGGGAGGCTGAGATGGGTGGATCTCTTGAGGTCAGGAGTTCACCAGCCTGGCCAACATGGTGAAACCTTGTCTCTACTAAAAATATAAAAATTAGCCAGGTGTGGTAGCAGCCACCTGTAATCCCAGCTACTTGGGAGGCTAAAGCAGGAGAATTGCTTGAACCTGAGAGGCAGAGGTTGCAGTGAGCCAAGATCGTGCCATTGCACCCCTGCCTGGGCAACAGAGCGAGACTCTATCTCAAAAAAACAAAAACAAAAACAAAAGATAAATGTGATCTCTGCCTTCAAAGAACTCACAACCATGTGGAGGAAACACAAAAGTCAGCAGACAATTGAAACACAATATAGAGTGGTAAGTACAGTGACAAACGAAGAATAGGAGATTTAGGAGCCCAAAGGAGCAAATGATGGGCCCTGCCCAAGGAAGTCTCAGGAAGGTAGCCTTTAATCAACCCATGACCACTGCATTCCTGGTCACATGGAACATGGAGGTGCTGAAGAAAAAGTAGCTGATGTTTCTTGGCAGGCATTGCACTAAATATGCATTGTTTCACTTAATCCTCACAACCTTGATCCTGAATTGGGCAATGAAGGATGACAAAGGGATTTATAGGCATGCCCCCTGTGTAGTAAGGTGCTCATGGAGCCCAAGGTAGGTTATTCAATAATAATGAGAGCCTTGAAGAGTGGCAGTAAGCCTGGAGCTAAGGCCTCATTCTGGGCCCATCTGGTGGGAAGCAGGTGAAACGAGGCTTTTTTACTGCGTTTGCTGCAGTGCCAGTGTCCAACCTGCCTTCCGCCACAGTGTCAGGAGGGCAGGAAGCTTATCTCCTTTGTGGTCTGAAGAATATTGAAAGCTAATCTTGCTTGCCCCGAACACTCCCCTGCAGTGCGTACAATGCCTGCCAAAAACCAACCAGACTAGGTGATTTCGTCTGCTTGGCCCTGACCTTCCAGATTGTTTCCTTATCTTCTCACAGGAAATATCACTCATGCCATGCTTCCACTGTGTTCTTCTCTGCTTAAGCAGGTGATATTTTATATATATATAATACATGTGTTATATATAATATTATACATTATTAATATATTATATATTATACATTTATTATATATATGTATTTTTATGTATTATATATATAATCTCACCTGCTTAAGCAGAGAAGAACACAATGGAAGCATGGCATGAGTGATATATATATATATATATATATGTATTTTATATATATATACACATATATATATGTATTTTATATATATATACACATATATATATATATTTTTCTTTTTTGAGATGGAGTCTTGCTCTGTCACCCAGGCTGGAGTGCAGTGGCATGATCTCGGCTCACTGCAACATCCGCCTCCTGGGTTCAAGCAATTCTCTCACCTCAGCCTCCTGAGTAGTTGGGATTACAGACACCCACCATCATGCCCGGCTAATGTGTGTATTTTTGTACAGACAGGGTTTTACCACGTTGGCCAGGATGGTCTTGAACTCCTGACCTCAGGTGATCCGCCTGCCTTGGGTTCCTAAAGTGCTGGGATTACAGGCGCCTGCCACCATGCCCAGCTAATTACAAGTTTATTTTATTTTATTCTTTTGTATTTATTTATTTGGCACAGAGTCTCGCTCTGTCGCCCAGGCTGGAGTGCAGTGGCATGATCTCGGCTCACTGCAATATCTGCCTCCCAGGTTCAAGCAATTCTCCTGCCTCAGCCTTCCAAGTAGCTGGGACTACAGGCGTGTGCCACCACGCCTGGCTAATTTTTGTATTTTTAGTAGAGACGGAGTTTCACCATATTGGCCAGGCTGATCTCAAGCTCCTGGCCTCTTGATCCACCTTCCTCGGCCTCCCAAAGTGCTAGGATTACAGGCGTGAGGCACCACAGCCAGCCAAAAGTTTATTTTATTTTCTTATTTTATTTTATTTACAGGCGTAAGCCACCACACCCAACCAAAATAATTTATTTTAGATTAGCATATAGTTAAATGCAGCATTATACAGTTGTATTTATAAAGCTGTTTTTTTGCCGGGTGTGGTGGCTCATGCCTGTAATCTTAGCACTTTGGGAGGCCGAGGCGGTCAGATTACCTGAGCTCAGGAGTTCGAGACCAGCCTGAGCAACATGGTGAAACCCCGTCTCTACTAAAATGCAAAAAAAAAAAAAAAATTAGCCGAGCGTGGTGGTGTGTGCCTATAGTCCCAGCTACTTGGAAGGCTGAGGCAGGAGAATTGCTTGAACCTGGGAGGCAGAGGTTGCAGTGAGCTGAGATAGTGCCACTGCACTCCAGCCTGGCGACAGAGCAAGACTCCATCTCAAAACACAAAAACAAAAAAATCTTCTTTTTTGTTTATTAGTTATTATTTTTTTTGAGACAGAGTCTTGCTCTGTTGCCCAGGCTGGAGTGTAGTGGCACCACCTCTGCTCACTGCAAGCTCTGCCTCCCAGGTTCACTCCATTCTCCTGCCTCAGCCTCCCGAGTAGCTGGGACTACAGGTGCCCGCCACCATGCCTGGCTAATTTTTTTGTATTTTTAGTAGAGATGGGGTTTCACTGTGTTAGCCAAGATGGTCTGGATCTCCTGACCTTGTGATTCACCTGCCTCGGCTTCGCAAAGTGTTGGGATGACAGGCGTTAGCCGCTATGCCTGGCCTTTTTTTTGTTTTTTTATTTTTGGAACAGAGTTTTTCTTTGTCACCCAGGCTGGAGTGCAGTGGTGCGATCTCAGCTCACTGCAACTTCTGCCTCCCGGGTTCAAGCGATTCTTCTGCCTCAGCCTACCAAGTAGTGCGATTACAGGTGTGCACCACCATGCCTGACTAATTCTTGTATTTTTAGTAGAGATGGGGTTTCACCATGTTGGCCAGGATGGTCTTGAACTCCTGACCTCAGGTAATCTGCCCCCTCGGCCTCCCAAAGTGCTGGGATTACAGACGCAAGCCACTGTGCCTGGCCTGTATTTACAAATCTTTAATAACACTCATAAACTATAATTTTTTACATTTGTCCATTTAATTAGTGATACATGTCTAATTTCAATAAATCATGTAACAAAAACAGCTATATGTATATTTGTGTGTATGTATATGTGTGTGTGTGTGTGTGTGTGTATTTTGAGACAGGGTATTTTTACCCAGGCTGGAGTGCAGTGGTGTGATCTTGGTTCACTGCAGCCTCGACCTCCTGTGGTCAAGTTGATATGAACCAGAGGCAGGGAAATACTGGATAGAAGAGGATGGTTCCCCACAAAAGCCCCACCCACAAGCCTGGACCTGCAGCTCTAAATAAGAACTTTACATCCCTATTTTCCCACCCAAACGTTGCTTTTTCTAAAACCACCCTGGCTTGCCACGCCCACCATCCAGTATGCATAAAAACCCCAAACTCCACTGGCAGAGGAGCAGAGGCACATGGCAGAGAAGGAGAGAAGAGAAGAAGCGTCTGAATGTTGAAGAGACAGCTGCACTATCAGAAAGGAGGTCAGCTCGGGATGTCCGAACTCCAGGGGAAGATTATTTTCCCACTCCATACTCTTTCCAGGTCCCCATCCCGCTGAGAGCCACCTCTGTCACTCAGTGAAACCTCCACATTCACCATCCTTCAAGTTCATGTGACCTGATTCTTTTTGGGCACTGGACAAGGACCTGGGTACCAAGAAGGAAGGATGTAAAAGGCTGTTACCCTGACTCTCCACTGAGCTGGTTAACACTTAGCTGTCTGCAGACAGAAACTGCTAAAAGAGCATTAATTGTAACATACCCCTAGATGCTACCATGGAGATGGACCCCAAAAGCTCTCGTCAGAGCCCCAGCACCCACTCGTCTGCAAGCTCCCCCTCCCACAAAGGGTTTGAGGATGGCAGCCGAGTAAGTGAGCCACACCCCTGTTGTAAGTCCTGTGAAGGGGTCCAGGGAGCTCTCCTGTCTTAAAGCAAGCCTCCCACCTCAGCCTCCCCAGTAGCTGGGACTACAGGCACATGCCACGACTCCCGGTTAAATTTTGTATTTTTTGTAGAGATGGGGGTTTCGCCATGTTGCCCAGGCTGGTCTTGAACTCCTGGCCTCAAGTGATCCACCCGCTTCAGCCTCCCAAAGTAGTAGGATTACAGGCATGAGCCACCACACATGATCTACAAAAAATATTATTTTTCCATCAATACATTTAAAAGTGGTATGTGGCCCAGGTGTGGTGACTCACGCCTATAATCCCAGCACTTTGGGAGGCCGAGGTTGGTGGATCACCTGAGGTCAGGAATTTGAGACCAGCCTGGCCAACATGGTGAAACCCCGTCTCTACTAATAATACAAAACATCAGCAGGGCATGGTGGTGCATGCCTGTAGTTTCAGCTACTCAGGAGGCTGAGGCAGGAGAATCGCTTGAACCTGGGAGGCAGAGGTTGCAGTGATCTGTCACCCAGGCTGGAGTACAGTGGTACAATCTCAGCTCACTGCAACCTCCGCCTCCCAGGTTCAAGTGATTCTCCTGCCTCAGCTTCCTGAATAGTTGGGATTACAGGCATGTGCTACATACTCAGCTAATTTTTTATTTTTAGTGGAGACGGGGTTTCGACATGTTGGTCAGGCTGGTCTGTGACTCCTGACCTCAGGTGATCCGCCCACCTCAGCCTCCCAAAGTGCTGGTAATATAGGCATGAGCCACTGCACCCAGTCTCATATGTTGAAATTTAAACAGATCGAGAAATGAGCCCAGAGTGAAAATAAGAAATAAATTAATAAATAAATATTTTATTTTATTTTATTTATTTTTTTGAGATGGAGTCTCCCTCTGTTCCCCAGGCTGGAGTGCAGTGACTGGATCTCGGCTCACTGTAACCTCCACCTACCGGGTTCAAACGATTCTCCTGCCTCAGCCTCCCAAGTAGCTGGGATTACAGGTGTGTGCCACCATGCCTGGCTGTTCTTTTAAATTTTTAGTAGAGACGAGGTTTTGCCATGTTGGCCAGGCTGGTCTCGAATTCCTGACCTCAGGTGATCCGCCTCCCAAAATGCTGCAATTACAGGCATGAGCCACCACGCCTGGCCAATACAAAGAAATTTAAACAGATATAACTATACATTAAAAAGAGACTTCATAATTGGATATTTGGGATTCTTACATTTCATTTGTTAATGAATTCTTGAATTTTATTTTTTAAAAATCAATTGCTGTATTTACAATGTATTTATAATTAGTGGACTTAAGAGAACCTATTTTGTTTATAAGAGATAGACACATTTTGGGGCTACTATTTGTATGCACTTTCCAAATAACATTTGTGAACATAGGTAATCTTTATCCCCCCATAAATGAATAAGAAGTCCAACTGGATATAGTTGTCCCTATGGGTAGGATAACTTGCTATTTCAAGGTCTGGATATAGACTATGCAGATGTAAATCTTGGTTCTACCACTTCATAACTATGTGACTCTCGGTGACTTAATCCCTTATCTTAATAAAAGGGGGTGAAATAAGAAAAATAAATAATTATGGGGTTGTGAAAATTAAATGAGTTAATGCATATAAAGTCCACACAGATGTAAAATCCATTTTAGAAAATCTAGAAATTGCAGAAAAATAGGAAACCAGAAATCATCCAACCTTAGTAACTTAAGGGACAGTGGCTAATCCCAATGGTGCTTTTGTACAAATTAGAAAAGCTGGTCCTTCCTCAAGATACTTGACTGCTATCAGCCAGAAAGCTGTCTTAATAGGGGAGCACTATTTATTAATTACGCTGGGATATCAAACATAAACTAAGATTGTCTTAAGCAAAACAAGACCTTGCCTATGGATGACAATGTAGGATGTTTTTGATTTAATGCTATTACTAATCATGTGGAGATGAACAAATTTATACATAACATTTTTTCCGTAGTTAGAATTTAGGCTAGATTCCAGCACCTGGCAGGCACACAGAGGGTATTTGTTAAATAAATGAATGAATGAAAGCGGGGAGGATGTAGAGAGGGAGGGAGGGGGGAGAGAAAAGGAGAGAGAGAGGGAGAAAACGAATTTGCCAAATTATTTTCCAAAAGAATTATATCAGTAGTGGCTGTTTAAATTTGTGTTAACTTAGATGAAAAATATTCTCTCATTTTTATTTCCAGTTCTGTAATTATCATCAGAGGATGAATATTTTCCATGTGTTAGTTCATTTATTTTGGCTATTAATTGGGATCTTATTTTTCTTATAACATTGTACATGTCATTTGCATAGGAAAGATATTAACCACTTATAATTTTTTCTTGCAATTATTTTTTTAATTTAACTTTTAATTTTTATTATTGTCTTGGTTTTTAACCTGGTGGTTTCTAATCTTCATGCAGGGAAATTTACTGATATTTTGTTTTGTGATTTATTCTATCAGAGTAAATCTTAAAAAATGCTCTTCCTGACAAAGATCTGATATTCACTTTTATTTTCTTCTCATTCTTTCTGGGTTTGTTTAAAAAATATGTATATTTCTTTTATCCATCTGGAATCAGTTTGATTTTATATATATATATATACACACATACATACACACACACATACATATATAGCAAATTAAATATTTTAGTGCCATTTGTTGAATATTTCTTTCCTTTCTCATTAATTTCTGAAGTACACTTATGGTAAAAATTTATACCTACCTCTGAGCTATCTTTCTCCATTTGATGATTCTTTAAACTCCATTTTTTTTTTTACCTTTAAAATCAGTTCAAGTGGTAAACATAGGGGCAGTTGAAAATAAATGCCTTCAAGTCTAAAGTAACTGTGGAAAAAACCTGGAAAAACATTTAATTTAGTTTTAGTTCAGTGTGCGAGTGAGAGGTGATGAAACTGGGGTCGCTCATCATGACTAAGGAAGACCTCTCCCCATCCCCCAACACAATAAAGAAATAAATTAGATGGAGAAATAAATAAGTAAATAAAGGTACTACAAGCAGAGCACGTTTTCCCTACATAAAGGAAGGCGGTAACAGAGGAAGACACTGCAGTTAATCCAATGTTTCTCTTATTAAGAGAGACAATCTAGATACTGATTAGATCTACTGGAAAATTTATCCAGGTATTGAAATCAACCTTTCCAAAAGGTTCTTAGCTTGGAGGCTCAATAACAATAGAGTAATGGAGTGTATGCAGCTAGCTGCTTTCCAAGGAGATGGAGGAAGTGGCACGGCCACTGAGACACCTAGTGGTGAGGGTTTTACTGCACGGTTAGAGTTTGCCAGTTGGGCTCATCTAAGAGCCACTTTCTTGGGGGAGGTGGTGTGCATTTGAGGAGCTTAGATGCCCTTCTTTTAGCTCTCCTTTTCTGCCCCCAGCAAAATAATTTGAGCTCTCTGTTGTGTGCATGAAGCCTCAGAGACAAGTGCTGATAGGTCTGAAAACTGAATAGCTTCTGCAAAGTTGGAAGAGAGAACTACGAAGCTAAATTAACATATGCTGACCAACATGGTTTCTCAAGCCCTGGGGGACAGCTGAAGATGTAAATTTAGTCAATTGAATTAATATTCATTAGAGAGCAACAGTGTGTTTCATCAAGCATATTTTTCCATCCCCTACCCTTCTAGGCCTTATAAAAACTCAAACAAGAGGATAATTATAATTTTCATTTTATTGTAATTATAGTGTTTGAACTGTAAGTTCACCCACATTCAGAGTATTACAAGGTAAAGATTGTTCTACATACTATTCAGGCATGATAATTTACCACAGATGTGAGCTACAGAGTTGTGTTTAATATCTGAAATTAGTCATTTATGTTGAGGACATTCTTCAATGGTTCAGAAAAGGAAAGATTAATGGATTCATTCACTTATTCATTTGTTCAAATATAGAGTATCACAGCACTAGGCCCTGAGGATTTGGTGCTGAAAAGAGAATCTCAGTCATTGTCCTCATGATCTTACAGCCTAAAGTGTACAATTTTGCAAGTCTCTATAATAAAGTGGGATAAATACTCTAAGAGTGAAAGTACAGGATGCTAATCAAATGGGGCAGCTTGGTCCTTGGGGTCACAGAAGGCCTCCAGAGAAGGGCAAGTGTAAGTCAAGTCCTGAAAGATGGATAAGAGTTAACCATAAAGGAGGGAGACGATGACCAGAAAGATATTATTTCAGATGAGAACATGAGAACTTAAAAGAACTAAAGGCAGTCAGTGTGACTACAGCAAAGAATTCAGGAGTCGGGGTTGAGGCTGGGGAGGAATGAGATGGCCAGGGAATGGAGGGACATCATAGGAGTTAACGAGGTTGTTTTTTTCTTCTAAGGGCAATAGGAAGACAATAAAGAGTTTAAAAGAGGGGAACTGAAGCATCAGATTTGCCTTTAAAAATGATAATTTGCTAGCTGCCTGGAAAATAGGAAGGAGGAAGGCAATTGGGATGACCAGTTAGAAAGCTTTTGCAGAAGTTCTAGGTGAGCAATCATGTTCCATTGTTAGTTTTCAGTGTGTATCCTGGATGTAACAAAACAATGTTAGCTTGGCTGGGCATAGTGACCTGTGCCTGTAGACTCAGGAGGCTGAGGAGGGAGGATCACTTGAGCACAGAAGTTCGAGACCAGCCTGGGCAACATAATGAGACTCCACCTCTCAAGAAATAGAAAAGAGAGAGAAAGAATAATGTTAGCTTGGATTACAGTAATGGTGGTTTTTTAATCTGAAAGATGAGAAAAATAATACTATAAATCTCAGAGTTGTAATAAGAATTTAATATTAAGGCTGAGTACAGGAGCTCATGGCTATAATGCCAGTACTTTGGGAGGTCAAGGCGGGTGGATCACCTGACGTCAGGAGTTCGAGACCAGCCTGGCCAACATAATGAAGTCCTGTCTCTACTAAAAATACAAAAATTAGCTGGGCCTGGTGGTGGGTGCCTATAGTCCCAGGTACTTGGGAGGCTGAGGCAGGAGAATTGCTTGAACCCAGGAGGTGGAGGTTGCAGTGAGCCAAGATCGTACCACTGCACTCCGGCCTGGGCAGCAAAGCAAGACTCCATCTCAAAAAAACAAAACAAAACCAAAAACAGAAAAACAATTCAATATTAAGTACTTACTACATTGTATGACATAAACTAAATTGATCAGTTGATTTTGGCTATTTTGACACTGGCTAGTCTTTGAAGTAGATATTACTTATAATAGTAAATAATTACTCTTTTGGTACACATACCAAACTTTTAACTCTTATTTAGAGACAGGATCTTGCTCTGTCACCCAGGCTAGAGTTTAGTGGCACCATCACAACTCACTGCAACCTCCATCTCCTGGGTCCTGGCTTCAAGAGATCCTTCCACTTCAGTCTCCCAAGTAGCTAGGACTACAGGCACCTGCCACCACACCCAGATAATTTTTCTTCTTCTTCTTATTTTTTTTAGATATGGGGTCTTGCTATGTTGCCCAGGCTAGTCTCAAACTCCTGGTCTGAAGTGGTCCTCCTGTCCTAGCCTTTTGAATAGCTGGGATTACAGGCTCAAACCAGTGCACTTGGCTTTACTGAGCACTTAGAAAGTACTAAACACTTCACACAATCCTCACAATGTCCCCAAAAAGCAAGGGTGTCAGAAAAGTGAAAGATCTTGGGACAATACCCTGCTCAGATGGAAACAGCCTGTTCTTCACCATTATGCTTTCATTTATTCGTTCACTCAACAAATGTTTATCTCTGTTCTAGTGTCTGTTTTAGGTGCCAGTGATACAGCCTTAAAGAACTCAGAGTTTCAGTCCAACAGAGGAGACAGACAATAGACAAATGAAGAAATAGGTTGCGTGCGGTGGCTTACGCCTGTAATTCCAACACTTTGGGAGGCTGAGGCTGGCAGGTCACTTAAGGTCAGGAGCTTGAGACCAGCCTAGCCAACATGGTGAAATCCCATTTCCACTAAAAATACAAAAATTGGCTGGGCGCGGTGGCTCAAGCCTGTAATCCCAGCACTTTGGGACGCTGAGAAGGGTGGATCACGAGATCAGGAGATTGTGACCATCCTGGCTAACATGGTGAAAACCCGTCTCTACTAAAAAATACAAAAAGCTAGGCCGGGTGTGGCGGCGGGCGCCTGTAGTCCCAGCTACTCCGGAGGCTGAGGCAGGAGAATGGTGTAAACCCGGGAGGCTGAGCTTGCAGTGAGCCGAGATCCGGCCACCGCACGCCAGCCTGGGCGACAGAGCGAGACTCCGTCTCAAAAAAAATACAAAAACAAAAACAAAAATTAACCAGGTGTGTGAGCCAAGATCGTGCCATTGCACTCCAGCCTGGGGGACAGAGCGAGAATCTGTCTCAAAAAAAAAAAAAAAAAAAAAAAAAAAAAAAAAAAAATGCCGGGCGCGGTGGCTCACGCCTGTAATCCTAGCACTTTGGGAGGCCGAGACGGGCGGATCACGAGGTCAGGAGATGGAGACCATCCTGACTAACACGGTGAAACCCCGTCTATACTAAAAATACAAAAATTAGCCAGGCGCGGTGGCGGGCGCCTGGTGCCTGTAGTCCCAGCTACATGGGAGGCTGAGGCAGGAGAACGGTGTGAACCTGGGAGGCGGAGCTTGCAGTGAGTGGAGATCGCGCCACTGCACTCCAGCCTGGGCGACAGAGCAAGACTCCGTCTCAAAAAAAAAAAAAAAAAAAAGAAAGAAAAAAGAAGAAATAAGAATACACAAGTTGTGAAGAGAGCTATCATGTACATTACATACAGGATGTTGTAACAGAGAGGAGGAGCCTGCTTTAGATGTGATGATGAGCACAGAAGACTTCTTTGGGGGTGATTTTCAACTGAGATAGAAGGATGAAGAGATCACTCCATAAAGCAGGGAAGGAAAAAGAAAAAAAAAACAAAGAAGAGGAGATACCTGTGCAAAGAGCCGGGGCATGGCGAAGGGGAGAGAACACTACAGGCTAAATAAAGAGCAAGTGCAAATGCTCTGAGGCAAAACATGCAGGTAAAGTAACTTGATAAATCTTAAGAATAGCTAGGGCTTAGTGCAAATGGAGTAGGGAACTAGGGAGATAAGACTGGGAAGGCGGGCAGGAGTCAGACCAAGTCAGGACTTGTAGACCTTGCTAAAGTATTTGGATTCTATTCTAACAATGGGAAGCCATTGACGGCCTTTAAATAGGGTAAACAAATGACATTATTTGAATTTCTTTTTCTTTCTTTTTTTTTTTTTTTTTTTGAGACGGAGTCTTGCTCTGTCACCCGGGCTGGAGTGCAGTGGCCAGATCTCAGCTCACTGAAAGCTCCGCCTCCCAGGTTCACGCCATTCTCCTGCCTCAGCCTCCCGAGTAGCTGGGACTACAGGCGCCCGCCACCTCGCCCGGCTAGTTTTTTGTATTTTTAGTAGAGACGGGGTTTCACTGTGTTAGCCAGGATGGTCTCGATCTCCTGACCTTGTGATCCGCCCGTCTCAGCCTCCCAAAGTGCTGGGATTACAGGCTTGAGCCACCGCGCCCGGCCTTTTTTTTTTTTTTTTTTTTTTTGAGACAGAGTCTCGCTCTGTCGCCCAGGCTGGAGTGCAGTGGCGCAATCTCGGCTCACTGCAAGCTCCGCCTCTCAGGTTCACGCCATTCTCCTGCATCAGTCCCCCTAGTAGCTGGGACTACAGACGCCCGCCACCACGCCCGGCTAATTTTTTGTATTTTTAGCAGAGACAGGGTTTCACTGCGTTAGCCAGGATGGTCTCCATCTCCTGAACTCATGATCTACCCGACTCGGCCTCCCAAAGTGCTGGGATTACCTGCATGAGCCACCGCGTCCGGCCTGAATTTATTTATTTATTTATTTATTTTTTAAAAATCACTGCAGATCAGGTGTGCTTGCTGACACCTATAACCCCAGCACTTTGGGAGGCTAAGGCAGGAGGATCACTTGAGGCCAAGACTTTGAGACCAGCTTGGGCAACCCAGCAAGACCCCATCTCTACAAAAATTTAAAAAGATGCATGTGGGCCAGGCGCGGTGGCTCATGCCTGCAATCTCAGCACTTTGGGAGGTCGAGTCAGGTGGATCACCTGAGGTCGGGAGCTTGAGGTAAGCCTGACCAACGTGGAGAAACTCCATCTCTACTAAAAATACAAAATTAGCCAGGTGTGGTGGCGGCATGCCTGTAATCCCAGATACTCCAGAAGCTAAGGCAGGAGAATCACTTGAACCTGGGAGGCAGAGGCTGCGGTGAGCTGAGATCACACCATTGCACTCCAGCCTGAGCAGCAGGAGAAAAATTCCACCCAAAAAAGGAGAGAAAATATTCAAAAAGAAAAAATCTGCTGGGCATCGTGGCGCCCACCTATAGTCCCAGCTATTTGGAACCCTGGGGCAGGACAACTGCTTGAGCCCAGGAGTTTGAGGCTGCAGTGAGCTATGACTGTGCCACTGCACTCCAGCCTAGGTGACATTGAGACCCTGTCTCTAAAATAAATAGGCTGGGCATGGTGGCTCACACCTGCAATCCCAGCACTTTGGGAGGCCAAAGAGGGTGGATCACCTGAGGTCAGGAGTTCGAGACCAGCCTGGCCAACATGGCAAAAACCCTTCTCTACTAAAAATACAAAAACTAGCTGGGTGTGGTGGTGGGCACCTGTAATCCCAGCTACTTGGGAGGCTGAGGTAGGAGAATCGCTTGATCCTGGAAGGCGGAGGTTGCAGTGAGCTGAGATCGCTGCATTGCACTCCAGTCTAGGTGACAGAGTGAGACTCTGTCTCAAAAATAATAAATAAATAAATAACACTCTAGCTGCCATATGAAGAATGGATCAGAAGACTGAAATATTAGTGGTTGCAGGACTTTATGTGAGACATAGAGATGGAGAAGATTACGATGTAGTGGTAGAGGGGGAGGATTCAAGACATACTTTGGAGGTAGAACCGATCTTTGGATTTTTATAAAGACCAATTCTAGGTGTTTGTTTTGAACAACCAGGTGTTACTATTTACTATGCTGGGAGAGTTTGGGGGAAGGAATAGATTCAGTTGATTAAAATCAACACCTCTGAGTTGGACATATTAAATCTGATATGTTGGCCAGATGCAGTGGCTCATGCCTGTAATCCCAGTACTTTGGGAGGGCGAAGTGGGAGTATCACTTGAGGTTAGGAGTTCGAGACCAGGAGCTCAATTACAGGCTCAAACCAGTTCACCTGGCTTTACTGAGCACTTAGAAAGTACTAAACACTTCACACCATCCTTATAATGTCCCCCAAAAGCAAGTGTGTCAGAAAAGTGAAGAATCTTGGGACAATACCCTGCTCAGATGGAAACAGCCTGTTCTTTACCATTATGCTTTTATTTATTCATTCACTCAACAAATGTTTATTATCTCCGTGCTAGTGTCTGTCTTAGGTGCCAGTGATACAGACTTAAAGAACTCAGAGTTTCAGTCCAACAGAGGAGACAGACTATAGACAAGTAAAGAAATAGGCTGTGTGCTGTGGCTCATGCCTGTAATTCCAGCACTTTGGGAGGCTGTTCGAAGTCAGGAGTTTGAGACCAGCCTAGCCAACATGGCAAAACCCCGTCTCTTTAAAAAAAAAACAAAAATTAGCCAGGCGTGGTGGCACATGCCTGTAGTCCCAGCTACTCGGGAGGCTGAGGCAGGAGAATCGCTTGAACCCGTGAGGATTCAGAGATCATGCCACTGCATTCCAGCCTGGGCAACAGGGCGAGACCCTGTCTCAAAAAAAAAAAAAAAAAAAAAAATCTAATATATCAACTAAGTCGTCTCCAGTTGGCAATGTCTAATAAATAGCTGGATATCTCAGACCTGAGCAGGGCATGGTGGCTCACATCCGTAATCCCAGCACTTTGGGAGGCTAAGGCGGGTGGATCATCTGAAGTCAGGAGTTCAAGACCATCCTGGCCAACATGGTGAAACTCCGCCTCCACTCAAAGTTAAAAAATTAGCTGGGCGTGGTGGCACGTGCCTGTTGTCCCAGCTACTTGGGAGGCTGAGGCAGCAGAATAGCTTGAACCTGGGAGGCAGAGGTTGAAGTGAACTGAGATCATGCCACTGCACTGCAGCCTGGGTGACAGAGTGAGACTCTGTCCCCCCCCCAAAAAATAATAATAATAAAAAGAATCATGAGGTTACTATGCTGTGTGAGCCAGAAGGAAAAGTGATGATCAGTAAGAGAAATGCTTGAACTAAAGATTTCAGAGATAATGCAGTTACTGGTAATAGTAAACAGGGGTAAGTGTGATGAGGGGAGGGTGGGAGACTGGATGGTTGATACAGCTTAGAAGGAAATACTATTGAAGGAGGTAAGGAACTGAGCATTAGTGTGTTGGGTGGGTCATCTGCCTGGATCTTTTTTTTGTTTTTTTTTTGAGACGGAGTCTCACTGTGTGCCCAGGCTGGAGTGCAATGGTGCGATCTTGGCTCACTGCAACATCTGCCTCCTGGGTTCAAGCGATTCTCCTGCCTCAGCCTCCCGAGTAGCTGGGATTACAGGCCCATGCCACCACGCCCCGCTAATTTTTGTATCTTTACTAGAGAGGGGGTTTTGCCACCTTGGCCAGGCTGGTCTCGAACTCCTGACCTCAAGTGACCCTCCCGCCTCAGTCCCTCAAAGTGTTGGGATTACAACCGTGAGCCACCACGCCCAGTCCTCCCTGGATATTGAAAGAAGAGAGTTAGAGGCAGAAAAGGAGGTAATAAGCTAGGAGATAATGTTGAGGGAGGAATGATTCCCCAAAAGGTCTGTGGACCTCAAACAAACTAGAGATTGTGAAATACAGGCTGGGTGTGGTGGCTCACCCCTGTAATCCCAGCACTTTGGGAGGCCTAGGTGGGTGGATCACTTGAGGTCAGGAGTTCGAGATCAGTTGGAGTGCAGTGGCACAATCTCGGCTCACTGAAACCTCTGCTCCTGGGTTCATGCCATTCTCCTGCCTCAGCCTCCCGAGTAGCTGGGACTACAGGCACGCGCTACCACGCCCAGCTAATTTTTGTATTTTTACTACAGATGGGGTTTCACCATACTGGACAGGCTAGTCTCGAATTCCTGACCTCGTGATCCATCCGCCTCGGCCTCCCAAAGTGCTGGGATTACAGGCGTGAGCCACCGCACCCAAATTTTTGTATTTTTTAGTAAAGACGGGGTTTCGCCATGTTGGCCAGGCTGGTCTCGAACTCCCGACCTCAGGTGATCTGCCCGCCTCAGCGTCCCAAAGTGCTGGGATTGCAGGCGTGAGCCACAGCACCCGGCCTAACATTGTAATTTAAATACCTTAGTCTGTTCGTAAAGTGTTGAGTGGAATATTTACATTCCTCCGGTGATTGGTGTTTGTAAACGTGTGCGTACAAAGCCTCTTTTTGAACAATGAGCGCACCCACAAAAGCCTATTGAAAAGTTTATACTGCTACAACAAATCTGTATTCCTATGAGGTTCCATAATGAAATCAGCTAAGACTGCGTGCTTTTGAAATAGGTTAGATTTTACTTCTCTCCTTTCATTGACTTGGCACTAGGTAGGGTAGATAGCAGGCACTAAATTTCTGACTTTGAATCGGAAAACATCTGTTTTTCTGGGCAAGGATAGCAGATTGCTCCTAGGGGAAATCAAGAAAGAAAAGAGACCTCCAACGCTTCTCCCCAGGAGCGGATAGGGACCTGGTTATTTGCTTGCAAGTGAAAATTGCCTTGGCATACCCATTCAAATTTCTCCTAACAAATCATAGTGGTCCACAGTCAACGCCTTCTTCGCTCATTGGCCAACTGGAAACTTCAGTCCCTCCATGCCTCCCGCCTCTCACTCAGGGACCAATAGGAAAGATCAGAGTTTCGCAACTTAGCGTCATCAAGTATAGTAATTGCAATTGGCTATTGGAGCTGTCGGTCGAGGAGTAGGCGGGGCCGTGCCCGCTGGCCTATATAAGAAGAGGACAAAGGCGGCGCGCCGCCTGTGTCATCCGCCATTTTGTGAGAAGCAAGGTGGCCTCCACGTTTCCTGAGCGTCTTCTTCGCTTCTGCCTCGACCGCCCCTTGACCACAGACATGTCTCGGGATCGGTTCCGGAGTCGTGGCGGTGGCGGTGGCGGCTTCCACAGGCGCGGAGGAGGCGGCGGCCGCGGCGGCCTCCACGACTTCCGTTCTCCGCCGCCGGGCATGGGCCTCAATCAGAATCGCGGCCCCATGGGTCCTGGCCCGGGCCAGAGCGGCCCTAAGCCTCCGATCCCGCCACCGCCTCCACACCAACAGCAGCAACAGCCACCACCGCAGCAACCACCGCCACAGCAGCCGCCACCGCATCAGCCGCCGCCGCATCCACAGCCGCATCAGCAGCAGCAGCCGCCGCCACCGCCGCAGGACTCTTCCAAGCCCGTCGTTGCTCAGGGACCCGGCCCCGCTCCCGGAGTAGGCAGCGCGCCGCCAGCCTCCAGTTCGGCCCCGCCCGCCACTCCGCCGACATCGGGGGCCCCGCCAGGGTCCGGGCCAGGCCCGACGCCGACCCCGCCGCCAGCAGTCACCTCGGCCCCTCCTGGGGCGCCGCCACCCACCCCGCCAAGCAGCGGGGTCCCTACCACACCTCCTCAGGCCGGAGGCCCGCCGCCGCCGCCCGCGGTAGGCCCGGGCCCGGGTCCAGGGCCTAAGCAGGGCCCAGGTCCGGGCGGTCCCAAAGGCGGCAAAATGCCTGGCGGGCCGAAGCCAGGTGGCGGCCCGGGCCTAAGCACCCCTGGCGGCCACCCCAAGCCGCCGCATCGAGGCGGCGGGGAGCCACGCGGGGGCCGCCAGCACCACCCGCCCTACCACCAGCAGCACCACCAGGGGCCCCCGCCCGGGGGGCCCGGCGGCCGCAGCGAGGAGAAGATCTCGGACTCGGAGGTGAGTGTCTATGGGAGCGACGCGTCGGCTCCCCTAAGATGGCGGCGGCCCCCTCCTCGCCCCCGCCCCCGCGCTGGGCTTCCATTTTGTCGGCCGCCGGAAGGGGCGCCTGCGCGCGCCGCCGTGGGGGCGGGGCGGTGTCGCGGGCTCGTCAGTCGGCCGGGGATTGGCCGCCGCCGCGCCTTGCTCTCTGGGCGGGCGGAAGGCTAGGGGAGGTCTCCTTTCGGGAGGAAGTGCCGCTGTGGTCTGCCCGGCGGAAGGTAGCTTGTCCCTGGAACCGGCGTAGTGCAGAGCGTGCGGCATAGTTTTGGAGAGAATCGGGAAGTTCCGTAAAAGCGCAGGCGCATATCGTGTAGGTGACAGTGGCATTTGGACTTAATGCTGTTTTTTTATTTTAATTTTCATAATACGATTTAGATTTTGTTGGGGACTCTCAACATATGTGGCTGACAGAGTTGCTGATGGACGTCTGCTCTTTGGGGAAGTGTCTGTTCTCGAGCATTCTGGATGACGGGGCTCCTTTTTCGATGTTAAGATAGTTGCTCGTGTTAGAAATCTCACATAGTAGCCGGCCGGGCGCGGTGGCTCAAGCCTGTAATCCCAGCACTTTGGGAGGCCGAGGCGGGCGGATCACAAGGTCAGGAGATCGAGACCATCCTGGCTAACACGGTGAAACCCCGTCTCTACTAAAAAAAAAAATACAGAAAACTAGCCAGGCGAGGTGGCGGGCGCCTGTAGTCCCAGCTACTCGGGAGGCTGAGGCAGGAGAATGGCGTAAACCCGGGAGGCGGAGTTTGCAGTGAGCTGAGATCTGGCCACTGCACTCCAGCCTGGGTGACAGAGCGAGACTCCTTCTCAAAAAAAAAAAAAAAAAAAGACATCTCACATAGTAAAACCTTGATTGTGACCAAACGTCACAGAAAAGCAACTGATAAGTTTCAGATAAGAAAATACTATCTTGGGGATTTTCACTTGCAGAGGTCTCTGGTGTTTGAAAACTTCTTTCTTTTTTCATTAGGGGTTTAAAGCCAACTTGTCTCTCTTGAGAAGGCCTGGAGAGAAAACTTACACACAGCGATGTCGGTTGTTTGTTGGGAATCTACCTGCTGATATCACGGAGGATGAATTCAAAAGACTATTTGCTAAATATGGAGAACCAGGAGAAGTATTTATCAACAAAGGCAAAGGATTCGGATTTATTAAGCTTGTGAGTGTAATTGTTTGATTTTACGTAGAATTAGAAGGGGTGGGTTTTTTTTTTTTTTTTGTCGTCGTTACAAACGGTGAAGGCTTGGTTTTTAAACTGGGGAGAGTAAATTGGTCTTTTAGATTTTCACCATTCTTACAGGAAAAATACGCCTGCGATATAATGCATAATTGTTGCTACCCAAGAGAAAAGAGGGATAGGGTGGGTAAACTAAGTGATGTTAGCGGGTGCTGCCTAAAGATAATGCTTGCACTGAGCTGGAAGAAGGAAAGGAGTAGGAAGTAGGCTTATGACAATTTAAGAGTAGAGATCAACCAATTTTGAGGTTGTTAACATGAGTGTCTCTGATACTTACAGGAATCTAGAGCTTTGGCTGAAATAGCCAAAGCGGAACTTGATGATACACCCATGAGAGGTAGACAGCTTCGAGTTCGCTTTGCCACACATGCTGCTGCCCTTTCTGTTCGTAATCTTTCACCTTACGTTTCCAATGAACTGTTGGAAGAAGCCTTTAGCCAGTTTGGTCCTATTGAAAGGGCTGTTGTAATAGTGGATGATCGTGGAAGATCTACAGGGAAAGGCATTGTTGAATTTGCTTCTAAGCCAGCAGCAAGAAAGGCATTTGAACGATGCAGTGAAGGTGTTTTCTTGCTGACAACGTAAGTTGTCTTGTTTATTGTAATAATTTCTAATGACTTACATGAGATGGTGGCAATAAAACTGAAACAAAGCTAAGATGGAACCATTTTTGTTGTTAGGACTCCTCGTCCAGTCATCGTGGAACCACTTGAACAACTAGATGATGAAGATGGTCTTCCTGAAAAACTTGCCCAGAAGAATCCAATGTATCAAAAGTAAGATTGATGAAACTTTTTGGCAGTTTTTAAGTGTAAAGGAGAAATTTGTGTTAGTAATTTTCCAATTTTGCTTAAAATATGCAAAATTATTTGATGTAGATATGTTTCTTAGTGAAAAATCTCAGGCTGAGAAAGATTTGAAGCTGTTACTCAGATGGCTGTTTGTTTCTGAGGTGGGTACGTTCACATGCAATCCTGTTTTGTCTCTACAATGATGGCATAAAGTCGTGTGTGACTGAGAGTCTCTGTTGCCCAGGCCAGAGTGCAGTGGCATGATCTCACCTCATTGCAACCTCTGCCTCCCGGGTTCAAACGATTCTCCTGCCTCAGCCTCCCAAGTAGTTGGGATTACAGGCATGTGCCACCAGTCCCGGCTCATTTTCTATTTTTAGTAGAGATGGGCTTTCACCATGTTGCTAGGCTGGTTTCGAACTGCTGACCTCAAGTGAGTCGCCCACCTCAGCCTCTCAAAGTACTGGGATACAGGCATGAGGCGCTGTGCCTGGCCAAAGTACTTCCCCACCCCAAGCTGGAGTTTCACTGTTGTTACCCAGGCTGAAGTGCAGTAACTTGATCTCAGCTCACTGCAACCTCTGCCTCCTGGGTTCAAGTGATTCTCTTGCCTCAGGCCTCCAGAATAGCTGGGATTACAGGTGCCTGCCACTGCCCGGCTAATTTTTTGTATTTTTAGTGGAGATGGGGTTTCATCATGTTGGCCCAATGGGTCTTGAACTCATGACCTCAGGTGATCCACCTGCCTTGGCCTCCCAAAGTGCAGGAATTACAGGGGCGAGCCACCCCGCCTGGCGTGGAGTACATTTTTATGGGTGGAACAAATAAGCCTCAGTAAGGAATTTGGCTAGAGGAAAACAGAATTAGAAAATGAGGAAGGTAGGATTTATCTCCAGTGCCTGTATGCTCTTTTGCTGAGTATTCTGAGTATTTTTGCTGTGAAGATATTTTTAGATGAATCAGGATAATTTTTGCTTTTTGTACCCTTTACAAGAAATAGAACAGGAAAAAGACCAGTATGAGGGCAAGTATTTTCTGGTATGCATTCACAAATTGGTTCATGTTTAAATTTTGTGTATTGTTAGGGAGAGAGAAACCCCTCCTCGTTTTGCCCAGCATGGCACATTTGAGTACGAATATTCTCAGCGATGGAAGTCTTTGGATGAAATGGAAAAACAGCAAAGGGAACAAGTTGAAAAAAACATGAAGGATGCAAAAGATAAATTGGAAAGTGAAATGGAAGATGCTTATCATGAACATCAGGCAAATCTTTTGCGCCAAGGTAAAAAGATCTCCGCATGAACATTACTGCTACATCACTGCTAAGGTCAATTGTTTTTTCACCCTGTTAGAACCTTGTTAATGAGAATCCAAAATATTTTCCAATGTTCAGATCTGATGAGACGACAGGAAGAATTAAGACGCATGGAAGAACTTCATAATCAAGAAATGCAGAAACGTAAAGAAATGCAGTTGAGGTAAAATTGTGTTTAAGGTTTAAACTTCATTTTTTTTAATTTCCTTAGAAGTGTATCACTCTGGTTGGGCACAGTGGCTCACGCCTGTAATCCCAGCACTTTGGGAGGCCGAGACGAGCGGATCACGAGGTCAGGAGATGGAGACCATCTTGGCTAACATGGTGAAACCCGATTTCTACTGAAAATACAAAAAATTAGCTGGGCGTGGTCACCCGTGCCTGTAGTCGGGAGGCTGAGGCAGGAGAATGGCGTGAAGCCGGGAGACGGAGCTTGCAGTGAGCTGAGATCGTGCCACTGCGCTCCAGCCTGGGCGACAGAGCGAGACTGTCTCAAAAACAAAACAACAACAAACCTGTATCACTCTGTTGCCCAGGTTGGAGTGCAGTGGTGCAATCTCAGCTCACCACAACCTCTGCTTCCTGGGTTCAAGTGATTTTCTTGCCTCAGCCTCCCGAGTAGCTGGGGATTGCAGGCATGTGTCACGACACCTGGCTAATTCTTTTTGTATTTTTAGTAGATACGGGGTTTCGCCACATTGGGCAGGCTGGCCTTGAACTCCTGACCTCAAGTGATTTGCCTGCCTCTGCCTCCCAAAGTGCTAGGATTACAGGCATGAGCCACCATACTTGGTCATTTTTTTCTTCCTTTTTTGAGGTGGGCCCAGGCTGAAGTGCAGTGGCATGATCATAGCTCACTGTAGTCTCAAACTCCTGAGCTCAAGCAATCCTCCTGAGCAGCTGGGACTTCAGGCACAGGCCACCACCCCCCAGCTAATTTTTTTTTTTTTCTTTTTTGTGGAGATGGAGTCTAGGCTGGTGTCAAACTCATGGCCTCCTGAAGTACGGAGATTATGAGATTACAGGCATGAAATACCAACCCTGGTCTTAAACCTTGATTTATGCACTAACATTTATATTCTGACATTTAGGAAAAAGATGTACTTATTAGTTTTTCAGGTCAGGTAAAATACAAAGGTTAAATATTATGTCAGTGTTGATTTTCCTTAATAAAGCCTACATTCTTTGCCAGAATGTCTTTAGTACTATGCCCCTAGACTCACTCTAAGCCTTTGTGTTTTTTAGCTCTAACCTAGTTCTTAGGCCAACTGCTAAGTTTCTTCACATTGAATTCTAAAAGATGTGGATAACACTTCAGTTATGTGCTTGATGGGTATTTCTAGGCAAGAGGAAGAACGACGTAGAAGAGAGGAAGAGATGATGATTCGTCAACGTGAGATGGAAGAACAAATGAGGCGCCAAAGAGAGGAAAGTTACAGCCGAATGGGCTACATGGATCCAGTAAGTCAACCTTTGCTGCAAATTTAAATAGCAAATTACGGTGATTTTCTGGTTTTTTTTGTTTTTTTTTTTTTTTTTTTTTAATCGAGTATAGTATGTTTGATTGTCTTGTATGGGTCAGAGGATTTAATTGAATAGAAAGTTTTTTGTGTTTGGAGACAAAGAGTTTTGCTCTTGTCACCCAGGCTAGAGTGCAGTGGCTTGATCTTGGCTCATTGCAACCTCCACTTCCTGGGTTCAAGTGATTCTCCTGCCTCAGCCTCCTGAGTAGCTGGGATTACAAGTGCCTGCCACCACGCTTGGCTAATTTTTTTATTTTTAGTAGAGATGGCGTTTTGCCATGTTGGTCAGGCTGGTCTCGAACTCCTGACCTCAGATGATCTGCCTGCATTAGCCTCCCAAAGTGCTGGGATTACAGGTGTGAGCCACCTCTCCCAGCCTTGAATAGGAAGTTTTATAGGTCTTTGGATAATTGAGTGTAACTTAGTTTTCAGAATATTGATTTCAAAAATAATTCAGATGATGAACTTTTGAACTTTACTGTGTTTTTTTTATTTAACTCTTGAAAATTTTTCAGTTCTTAAGAATGCTTGGTGTGGGTGTAGTACTGGTATATTGAAAGGAATTTTTTTTCTTGCAGAGGGAAAGAGACATGAGAATGGGTGGCGGAGGAGCAATGAACATGGGAGGTAAGTATGAAATTTAAATTTAACGATATAAGTAGAGAGTGGTGTTCTGGTGGAGTTGTAACCACTATTTTTGTTTTCTAGATCCCTATGGATCAGGAGGCCAGAAATTTCCACCTCTAGGTGGTGGTGGTGGCATAGGTTATGAAGCTAATCCTGGCGTTCCACCAGCAACCATGAGTGGTTCCATGATGGGAAGTGACATGGTAATGTATCCTGTGGGACGTAGTACCAAGGAAAATCTCATTTTCACAACTTAGGTGTGTGTGTGTTTTTTTTTTTTAAGTAGGTGACTGGACCTCTTAGTTTCCCCTACCAATTTCATACATAAATACGTAATATTGAGGAATACTTTGGCAACATAGAAGAACTCGGTGTGTGGTAACCTAAACAGGTTGCCAACAAGGAGTCAATGCTGTTAGTAATATGTGGAATTACCTTTGGCAATAAGTAGATTTAGGTGCTTTTGAACTGTAGTGCATGGCAAATCCAAATTCTAGATGCTAGATAATGTATCTGATTATTCTACATCCAAGTGAGAATAATCAAATGGCAAACTGTCATTCTTTAAGCTGGTATTTGCCATAAGTAGGAATCAGACTTGTAGTTTGAAGCTTTAGGCATATTTTAGTGATGTGTAGGACTTTGACCTATATTTGGTGTGGCTTCTACCCTGTGAAAAGGGAATTGAGTGTTTTGACTCGTCGTTTCCCACCTGTTGGGCCTGTCTGTAGGTATACCTTCTAAAATCAACTGACATCTCCATTTTGCTACAGAGTAGCAAAAATCAACAATAATTTTTAAGCATACTAACGGTGTGCATTTGATCTGAACCTTCTTGATGCTATCATGTTTCAGCTGTAAATACAGCCTGTCAGATGCTTAGAACAATCAGTTGAACTGGTATGAGAGGCTGCGTTAGGGCTTTACAAATCGCTAGGACTGAATTTTGGTGGGTTTAGAGAGTGCATTTTTATAGCTGAATTGAATGTGATGAGTTCACCACAGGCTTTTGGCAAAGTAGGGGAGCTGCAGTGTGTAGCTCATAAGATTCATTTTATAAATAGAAACATAAGGATTTAGTATAGGGCTTCACTTGTTTACAATCTACCTAAGACTTTGGGAATTAAAGTTAGAATTATAAATGGCTGGTTGGGTAAAATGTAATACTATGGGCTTTCTGCAGATTTTTCAGAGTATGTGGGTAACATTTTGGTTTAATAATCTTTTTAAAGACCGATGGTTAGGTAATGTGTAAAATCTAATTTGACCTTATGTTCTCACAATTAAAGGTTTATATTCTAGGTAACAGGTAGCTGATAGCGCCTGGGTTCTCAGCTGTTGTAATTAACATAATTATGAAAGCCCCAAATTTTTCTTTTTTTAGCTCTTAGAGGTAGAATACAGAACAATGAGCCAAAAACCCTGTAATTTGTAAGATTTTGTAAAAAATCTTATAAAAAAGATTACGGTTTCGTCATTTTGAGTAGCTCTATAGTATTTTGTTTAAAAGAAGTTGAAATTGTGTATAGGAACAGTTAAACCCTGCTGCCATTTTAGTTTTTTATTTGGAGTAATACTCATAATAACTGGTCTGTTATAAATGGAATGAGAAAAACAGTGTAGGCTGCTGTGTTTGCATACCTGAGGGGTCTGCTGTTGAGGCACATATGTTTCTATTGAAAACTTCTGTCTCTAGAATTACCTAAAACTAGATGGGAATAATGAAGTCACTCACTGCTTTATTGCAGTTACTTTAGCTTGGTGTTTCACTGTTTGGGAAGTATCTAAAACATGGAATTACAGCAAAGTGTCTGCACTTTTCAAAGACCTAAGGGAAAAGATGGACTGATGAAGGTGGGTGGGGTTTGTTCATTCAGTTTGCAACAATATAGGATAGTGCTGAGAACGTAGTTGTCTCTGGGTCTATAGTGATGGCTCTGAAGGTAGCATGCCTGTGAGAATTTGGCAACACAAGTTTTTTGATCAAGTTATTGTGCCGGTTAAGTGACTAAATCTATTAGTCTTTTATGCTTTTTCTTTTTGTAGTCTGGTAGCATTTTATTAAAACTTTCAACCTTTTAAGTTTTCTGCAACTTAGCAGATGTGTCTTAAGATCTTGAAAAGCACAAGGTTTCTTAAGCAGCGCATGCCACTAACTGGTGAGTAGGTCTTTGTCACTTCATTGAGTGAATTGAATCTCTGGTTGGGCTTGTTAGGCTTACTTGGAAATGAAATTTCCTGTTCAGATGTTGAAAGTGAGAGTTTGCAAGCTTTTCATTGGGTTAATCTGATGTGAAATTTCTTAGAACTCATTTTGGAATGGATTTTCACATCTGCACTAATTCTTAAATTTTTTAGCACTGCAGGGAAGATCTGTTCTTTGAAACAGGTGTATGAGAATGGCTCAAGTGGGAACATACCACAAGGCATGTATTATCGTAAACTAATTTTCAAATTACCCTTTTTTCCTTTCTATGTTCCCGGTACCTGTGGATCGACTCATTGGTGATTGTATCGACGAACGTTGACTACGGAACCTTCTAAAATATTTACTTAACACACATGGACATCAACTACTTATAATGAACTGTTAATTACTGTTCCAATAGCGTACTGAGCGCTTTGGGCAGGGAGGTGCGGGGCCTGTGGGTGGACAGGGTCCTAGAGGAATGGGGCCTGGAACTCCAGCAGGATATGGTAGAGGGAGAGAAGAGTACGAAGGCCCAAACAAAAAACCCCGGTTTTAGATGTGATATTTAGGCTTTCATTCCAGTTTGTTTTGTCTTTTGTTTAGATACCAATCTTTTAAATTCTTGCATTTTAGTAAGAAAGCTACCTTTTTATGGATGTTAGCAGTTTATTGACCTAATATTTGTAAATGGTCTGTTTGGGCAGGTAAAATGATGTAATGCAGTGTTTGGAACAGGAGAATTTTTTTTCCTTTTTTTTTTTTTTTTTTCCTTTTTTACTGTATAATGTCCCTCAAGTTATGGCAGTGTACCTTGTGCCACTGAATTTCCAAAGTGTACCAATTTTTTTTTTTTACTGTGCTTCAAATAAATAGAAAAATAGTTATAATATTGATCTTCAACTTTGCCATTCATGCTTCTATGCACATTAGGCTAGGTATTCCACATTGAAAGCATGAGAGTGTCTAGGCCTTTGAATGGCGTATGCCATTTCTGGGAAATTTATCTGGAGGCTAAGTATTGCTTTCTACAAATAACTGCCCCCTTTGTTTTAAAAAGAAGAAATGCATATTGAAGTAGTTTCATGATTTGTTTGGCATATAGGAAGCACGCTGGTGCTAAGTATTTTTTAAATGGTTATGTAAGCAAAGCTGAACTGTAAATCTTCATTCAGGAATATGTATTAAGATTGTGGAATGGGTGTAAGACAATTGGTAGGTGAAAGTGTGTTTGATTAAATGGATCTTTTATGGCCCTATGATCTATCCTTTACTTGAAAGCTTTTGAAAAGTGGAAAGATCATTTTGTTGCATTTCCCCATTTCTTGTTTTTAAAAGACCAACAAATTTCAAGCCCAATAAATGGCTTGTATTGAACTTTCACATTTGAATTAAAGATTGTTAAACATGAAGCCTTTTCATGTATTCAAGTGATTTATAAAGATGGGGTGTAGTCTAAAAAATGAAACTTGAAAATAAGAAGGTTTAGTAACTGGGCTGGGCGCGGTGGCTCACGCCTGTCATCCCAGCACTTTGGGAGGCCGAGGCGAGTGCATCATCTGAGGTCAGGAGTTCAAGACCAGCCTGGCCAACATGGTGAACCTCTGTCTCTACTAAAAAATACAAAAAATTAGCTGGGCGTGGTGGCAGGCGCCTGTAATCCCAGCTACTCGGGAGGCTGAGCCAGGAGAATTGCTTGAACCTGGGAGGTGGAGGTGTCAATGAGCCGAGACCGTGCCACTGCACTCCAGCCTGGGCAACAGAGTGAGACTCTCTGTCTCAAAAAAAAAGGTTCAGTAACTGAAGTAGGTTTAGTTATTTATACATTTGTACTCTGTAACTTTTACATCTCCTTGTGCTACTTCTGTTGGGCAAAATCTATAGGACTATAAAAGTCTATTGGTTCTCTTCTAAGAGTTAGTGGTGACTGTTAACAAATAGGGTTGCAGATAATCATTCTTATTGTAAATTTGTTAACTTGTTTTTACTTAGTTTCCTTTTGATGTAGCACTAAATCTGGAGAAAGTTGCTCATGCTACACAGTACAAATATCCCTTCCTACCACCTTAAAGGCTTTGAATGTTTCCATGGTGTTGTCAGTTAATTGTCAACTTCATTGAACCCCCTTCCTTTAGAACAAGAGACTTTGACTATTAAAGTAGATGGTTTATTGTTGCCTGTTAGTATAATGGGAGCCTGATTTCCCAGTGTAAATATGTTAGAGGAACAACTTCCTAACAGTAGGTAAATGAATGGTTTGGCTTTGTTCTTAGTTATGTTCCATTCAAATCTGTACATTATAGAACTCTTACTATGGAGTGTGTCTTCCTCCTTTTCACCTCTGTTCTTGGTGCTAATTGGCAAAAGAAAAATTCTAAGTCAAACCTTTATTAACATGCTGAAGTTTAGTATTGTGTCTGTGTACAAAAGAAGACCTATTGTTGGAACAATCCGAGCACTTTCTGCATAGGAAACAGGATAATGCTGAAAGTAAACACTAGTGTATAAAAGCATCTCACTAAATTCTGGTTGTATGACTGACAGGTACATGGTGTGCTAAGGGAGAATCTCATTAGAAAATAATGCTCATTATTTCATTCACCAGCACACTTGGAAATATGAGTAGTTTTACCATGGTTATATCAATGAGAAAGTTTTGTCCCAAAACAGATCATTAATTGGTGATACGTAAGAGATTTTCTGTATGGAAACAAGGGTCTTGATTAGAAAGGAATCCATTACAGTTTGGTTGAATAATATAGTTAGGGACTCTACTAAAGACAAGGAAATAAGGGGTGTTCATGGGACACCCACAGAGGGTGAACTTTTTGAATGTGTGGGTGGGGGGCTGGTTGGGAAATGGGAAAATCTGCCTATAAAATTAATGTTTCAGTTTATTTTTCAGATTACATGCCTTTCTTTATAAGGGATGCTGGCACAGACCCCCTAAAATAAGCTTTTGGTAGTACTGTACCTTTGAAGAGTGGTGAAGGATGCTAATGGATAATCTCCTGAAAGTTGTGGCTTTTGATACCCTTACTGTGGACTGTAGAGTTGCTAAACGTTGTTTAGCAAATAATGTTGCTTAGTTTCAAATGACATTTGACTTTAATCACTGAAACAGCAATGTACCCAGGGTTGTAAGCTTACTCAAATAGACTTTCAATAAGTCTTCAATGTATATATGATAGTTTTTAGCCTAATGTGAATTTAAATAATCTTAATAAGTAGTTTATCTGAAACTTGGGGTGGGAAAGGGGAGGTAGCAGTTTTGAAGTATTTTAGCCATTTTTCTCATTTAAAGAATCCACTTGTCCCCATTTCCTCTTCTCCACTGTCTCATAATTTTAAGAGGAACACTGGTTGTGTTTTATACTACTTCTCCCAATCTTTACAAAGTACATACTTTTAAGACCCCAGTGTATTTAGTAGGTATTTTATAAGCATAGCCCATTGGCTCATGTTAGTGAAACCATAATCCTCTTTGCTTAGAACATTTATTAAACTCTTAAGAAGTACTACAAACCCCACCACTCTTTATAGATGTATTGTACGACTAATATAAACAGTTAAAAAATGGGGAAATTGTAATGTTACGCCTGTGCAATTTTTAAGTGGCATATTATGGCAGATTAAAATTTAGATACTTGGCTTTTCTTGGGCAAGCCACTAAGTTGTGGCAGAATGTCTTCTGGTGTTCTTGGACTGCAATTATGCACTATTAAAGTAGTGGCCTGCTACATAACTGCATTTAGCCAGCATTTCTGCAGTGCGTAACTGTGAGGAACGTAGTACCGCAAATGGCAATGGACATTAGGACCCGGATGTAGTATTCCTGCTTGCTCCAAGATTCTCATTGCCGACTGCATACAGGTAGGTAACAAGCAATATAATCTAACTTGGTGACTTGCTATGTACTTTTATTCCGTGGGCATTCTGGCATCACACTTCTGACAAATTACAGTGCAGCACCTAACACTTGTATGGTAAAGCTAGCTTACATCAAAACTGTGTGGGTGTGGGGTTAGAGCTGTAATTTGTTAGGCAGAATTCAGTGCTGTTGCAGTTCTCAGATAAAAAGTGCAAACTTGATTCTTTGGTATATCTGACTCAGTTGTGTGGTTTCCTTTAGTTGCATTGTAACTGAAGATAACATGGAACACATCAGTGGTGTGGGGGAGAGGGAACTAAACTCTACTTGGGGACTAGGGTGCTTTTAGCACCTTGACATGGGCCGTGTAGCATGTGATAATTAGTCTTTATTGTAGCAAACTGACCTGCCCGTAGATCGGCAATATCAGTAATTTCAGTATGCAATCTTTGTAATTCGAGTTGAGATGAACTGAAAGTACAGGTTTTTTTGTAATGCGATTTAAAATTTTTAGAAACATGGGCTTCATGAAAACACCATTGTTACTAACTTGGGCTTAGATGGGAATCTAATGTGAATAGTTCAAGTTATGGGACTTGTCTAAATATGTCTATACTCTAAACTGGGGGAAGGTGGTGTGGAACATTGACTTGACTACAGTCGAATACATTTTGGGAATCATTCCCAATCATAAGACATCGTCGTTTCTGTAGGATGACTGCATATGTTCAGAGTAGCTTTTTGAATTTGCTTCCCTTAGCTTTAGGGATGTGATGTTACAGTCCAAAATGTTTACAAGAAAACCTAAGTCTTCAAAAGCACTTCTTCTGTTGCTTAGGACTTTGCATCAACTGTTGTTCCAGACCTCACTTCAACTTTTTGGTCTCTGAACTGGTTTTTAGCTAGCATGCATGAGAGACAGCTTTCATGTATAATGTTTCTACTCTGTAACTGGAAAGCGGTTTACTTTGCATAAATGCTGATGAAACCTTCATGACTATGATAATTTTCTTCTGTGTATCAAGAAAAAGAGCTTACTCGTTGGCAAGCAATTCACAAGGTGGGGACAGACTTGTACAAACATGTAGTCCATTCAAGCAAACAACTTTGGACTCTACTGATAGATGAAAGAGCAAATGATGACTAGTTTAGCTTCTGCATATCAATAATATAATGCAGATCAAGTATAATGCTCAATATTAGTGACATGAGTATCACTAAATTACGTAGAACCCTGATTGGGGTTTCTTGTGTCGTAATCCATTAAATCGGTGGCCATTGCTTGCTGCCGTGGTTTAGTGATTGGGTGTTAGAAATAAAAACTCAGGCCTATTTCTTACCAGTCAGTAACAATTTTTAGAGAATGTACTTGGTATAATATATGGACTTCAGGAACTTCATTGGGGTGGGGGGTTAATTTTGCCTTATCCTGTTCACTTTAAGATGATTAGGCTTTTGCACTTTAGAATGAGAAACTTGTGACGTTAGTGTGTTCTTACTAGCTTTAATTTGTATCTAGCAATGAATTGTGAATCTTAGTGCAGTGGGTTTTTTACAAAAACTCAGTCAAAAAGCTGGGAATTAAGTGGGTTTCAGTAATAATGCTATACCGAGGTGCTTGCATTGTATTTCATAATCTTGTTACAAACCAAAATTATTTTTAATGAGAGCAGTCTTGGGTTCAGAGGTGTGATGCCAGAATGTATTTTCGTACTGTTAGGCCCTTGGAACAGATACCGGTGCTTTCTGAAAGATGAAAGAAATGCAATGGGTGCTCTTCATGCAAGGTTGCAGACCTACCAAGAATGCATAATAGTCTCACTTTTCCCCAATAAAGAGATGCGTGTGACTAGTTTTGGACTTTTAACCTTAATGGGGGTTGCATGTCTCCTATTGTTAATCATTGTCAGCTGCAGTGACATGATCCACAGTCCTGCATTTACTGCCTTTCCCTTAATGATTTTGGACAGGTTTTAGCCAGGATGTTGGTCTGGGCCTTTATTTGGTTTTGGCTTTAGCTGATAATGTTTTAGTGATGTCAGCTAGTGCAGTTCTCAAATGGCTGCCTATTAGGGAAATAATTCAGAGGATTTGACTGCTCCTAATCATCTGTCATTGCTGCTAGATAATGATTGGCAATTTTTAAGACTCAACTGGAAATCTCAACAGTTGCTGGTAAACCATTAAACCGTAAAAGCGTTGCTTTTCAACACCAGTGCTGAAAAAAAGACTTATTTTTTTTTTATTTTTATTTTTTTTTGAGAGTGAAAAGGGCTTGGACGTAGGATAGGATAATGTGGAGAATGGGGGGAAGAATGCAAAACGATATAGTATCCCTTATGGATGGTACATGTGCAACAGGGAACTCTTATTTCATATACCCTTTGCAGTAATCATTCAGGGAGGAAGAAAAACCTGGAACTTGAATGAAGGCTGATCTTTGTTTTGTGCACTGTGGCCCTGCCAGGCATATAGTGAAGGTGAATGAATGTCTTCTTCCTCAGAAAATAATTGGTTCCTTGCTGTCCCAGTAAGGCATAGCTTTTCCGGCCCTAACTTTAAAACCCAGTGAGGACTTAGACGGGAAAGAATGAGGTAAATACAAAGGATTGCAGGACAACAACTGCAGCGTTGTGTACTGTGGGAAGGGGAGTTGGGCATTCTTGGAGGACTCCTGCTGAAGGTGGTCAGCCCGCCTGACAATGGAAGACATACTTGAATGGGGAGCAGGGTATGTGCTTTCATATGAAAAAAGAGCTGATGTTAAAACTCATTTGGTGAGGTCAACGTTGTCACATACCTTCACATAAGGGATAGTATATTTTGGGTTGCAGTCAAACTTGTGCTCAGACTGGTGAAAATAAGAGTTAGGCTTTTACATTTTAAAGAACATGCAGTTTTCATTCTAATTCAGGTGTCTACTTATTTTATGTAAGAATAATTTTAGATTTCCCCCCATGAAGTTTCTTCCTATTTTTTTTTTAATGCTGTAACTTACCCCCAATCTTTATCTCTGGAATTTTACTCTTTAAATTTTGAAGTTGACTAGCATTTTCAGACCTTTATTTTTATACCCTTGTCTTTTATATTAACTTTTTCTCATTATTCTTTAGGTAAGAATGATTGATGTTGGCTGATATTGGAGTGCTCGTTCACATGAAGTAAGTTTCCTTAGAAATCTTAACCCCTAGAGGCTTTTGAGTTTGATTTAAATAATTTCATTTAGATATGTGGGGTGAAATTTTGGTATTTGAGATGTTTACCTTTTTTTTTTTTTTTTTGTGAGACGGAGTCTGGCTCTGTCACCCAGGCTGCAGTGCGGTGGCCGGATCTCAGCTCACTGCAAGCTCCGCCTCCCAGGTTCACGCCATTCTCCTGCCTCTGCCTCCCAAGTAGCTGGGACTACAGGCGCCCGCCTCGTCGCCCGGCTAGTTTTTTGTATTCTTTAGTAGAGACGGGGTTTCACCGTATTAGCCAGGATGGTCTCGATCTCCTGACCTTGTGATCCGCCCGTCTCGGCCTCCCAAAGTGCTGGGATTACAGGCTTGAGCCACTGCGCCCGGCGAGATGTTTACCTTTTCTAAGGTAATATCTCTGTGTTTTTGTTTGTATAGGGATGTATGTGAGAAAGCAAGTGAGAGGCATTATACAAATGTCAAACAATATAATTCAAAAAAGGTGGATGGTTATATAACATAGAACAGAAAAGAAAGCTTGACTTAAGGGGAAAGGCCATATTCTTGATACTCAATTCAATTTAGACTCCATCTAAAATTCCCGTGATTCTTTTTTTACTTACACTCTAAAGATGTAAAGAAAATGTAGGAGAAGGTCAGGCATGATGGCTTTACACCTATATTCCTAGCACTTTGGGAGGCAGAAGCAGGAGGATTGCTTGAGCCCAGCCTGGGCAAAATAGTGAGACCGTGTCTCTACAGAAAAAAAAAAAAATAGCCAGGTGTGATGGTGTGTGCCTGTGGTCCCAGCTCCCTTGGAGGCTGAGGTGGGAGGATTGCTTGATCCTGGGAGGTTGAGGCTGCAGTGAGCAAGTTACATTTTTTGTTATAGGTGGATAGATACTTCTCAAGACATCACACAGCGTGAGCCAATCAAGGAGGGAAGCCACAAGCAGTTAGATTGACAACGTTTCTAGGTAAGTTGAATGATTCTTAGACTGTTAAACTGTCTTCAGAAAGAAAGGCGCTTGGGTGGAACAAAAATACTACTAATGTGGGAACCTTTTTTTTTTTGGAAACGGAGTTTCGCTCTTGTTGCCCAGGCTGGAGTGCAGTGGTGCGATCTCGGCTCACTGCAACCTCCACCTTCTGGGTTCAAGCGATTCTCCTGCCTCGGCTTCCCGAGTGGCTGGGACTACAGGCGCCCACCACCACGCCCAGCTAATTTTTAGTAGAGATGGGGTTTCACTGTGTTAGCCAGGATGGTCTCTCGATCTCCTGACCTCATGATCCGCCCTCCTTGGGCCTCCCAAAGTGCTGGGATTACAGGCATGAGCCACCGCGCCTGGCCAATTAATAAGATTTCTTTGGTATTAGTTCACTTGACAGTTATATAATGTTATGTTTGAGAATTTGGTAACTCTGATTCTTGTATCCTTGGAGTAATCATACCCTTTAATTAGCAGGATCAGGTGAGCTGTGTCCAGAAAACCAACAAGAAGGAGTGGAAGGAGGAATGAACGTTTCATTCTCATTAATAAAGACATTATCCTAATTATCCTATGGTTTTGTTTTTGTTTTTTTAGTACTCATTTATTTTCTATAATTTTCCTGACTTCAACATATTCAAAGTGACATTTTTTTTAAAAAGTCTGTATTACAGACACAGAACCAGATTAAGTATAATTCAGGATCCTATTGTGACTTGGCAGTGCTGCTCTCAGTCTCAATTACTGATCAGTTTTTATGGTCATTTTTAGATATTTGCCTTCACTCTGTAATTTTTATTTCTAAAATTAGCATGTTATAATTTAGCAATTACTACCTACATACTTCTCCTTGATTGGATTTCAGACATAGCATTTTGTATTTCCAACTTCTGTATGTGCAAACTATCAGATGATGGTTATGAGATAGTCACACATTGCTTCACAAACAAGCATAGTCTCAACAATGTAGTCGTATCCCCTTATCTGCAACCATGGTTAACCACAATCTCAGAGTTACTAATTTTTAAATTGTGTGCTTTTCTGAGAGGCATCCTGTCCTTCCCACCTTGGATGGGATACTGGGAATGTTGGATACAGCATATTCATGCTGTATATGCTATTTGCCATCCAAGAAAAAAAAGGCCATGTAGGCTAGGCCAGGCTTTGGTATAATTTGTGGTTTTGGGTATCCCCTGTAGGGGGGTCTTGGAATGTATCTCCTCGCAGACAAGGGAGGACTCTACTGTGGTTTGGTTGACCTGAGTAATAATGAAGGGCTGTCAATTTCTCGAAGTCAAAATTTGATAATGGAGTCTGATCTGGGTAATTTTTGAGAATATCTAAATGTAAGGAAAAATCTGGAATTGACTATAAAAGCTGCTTAGTAAAAATTGTAGACAAATTATCTGTCCCCTTCACTCTTGGAGACCTTATATTAAAACTTGCCAAGCTGTTAGTCTCGTACACTAATTTTTATTTACTTGTTTTTTTTTTTTTTTTTTGGAGACGGAGTCTCACTCTTGCCCAGACGAGTATGGTGGCACCATCTCAAATGGTTCAGTGCAACCTCTACCTCCTGCGTTCAAGCAATTCTACTTCAGCCTTCTGAGTAGCTGGGATTACAGGTGTGCACCACACCCAGCTAATTTTTGTATTTTTAGTAGAGATGAGGTTTCACCATGTTGGCTAGGCTAGTTTCAAACTCCTGACCTCAGGGGATCTGCCCAACTTGTCTCCCAAAAGTGCTGGGATTACAGACAGGTGTGAACCACTGCGCTCAGCCTCACACAAAACATTGCAGTTTTACAGTATGTTCTGCCAAAGCAAGTGCTCACTAAAGCATTTGTTGAGGACCAGAACGAGATCTGAGGCTCATGCTTAAAGGTATTTGTATTGCTGTGTTTACCTGTGGACTTTAATTTGGGGCCTCATTACTAGTATTGCAGAATTTCAGACAATCATTTTGCTTCAGTTGAGCAAAAAAATTCAGGTTTGCTTGAGATTGGAAATAGCCACCAAGGAAGAGTTAAGGTACATCATCCACTCATCCCATGAAATTTGTCTTGCGGAGCTGTGTACAGTTACTCCCAGGAATGAGACCAAGATCTGGTCAATTTTTTTCATGCTTTGTATTTTTTAAATAATCAGGTCAGCTTGCACCCAAATCAAGAATCTTGGAGTCATTGGGCTTAATTCTGGTGTGTGTGTGTGTGTTGTTTTTTTGTTTTGTTTTGTTTTGTTTTGAGACCAAGTGGCTCTGTCACCTAGGCTGGAGTGCAGTGGTGCAATGTGGGCTCTCCGCAAGCTCTGCCTCCTGGGTTCACGCCATTCTGCCTCAGCCTCTCGAGTAGATGGGACTACAGGTGCCTGCCACCACGCCCAGCTAATTGATTGTATTTTTAGTAGAGATGGCGTTTCACCGTGTTAGCCAGGATGGTCTCAATCTCTTTTTTTCTTTTTTTTTTTTTTTTTTTTTTTTTTTTTTTTTTTTTTGAGACGGAGTCTCGCTCTGTCACCCAGGCTGGAGTGCTATGGCCGGATCTCAGCTCACTGCAAGCTCCGCCTCCCGGGTTCACGCCATTCTCCTGTCTCAGCCTCCGGGGTAGCTGGGACTACAGGCGCCGCCACGTCGCCCGGCTAGTTTTTTGTATTTTTTTAGTGGAGACGGGGTTTCACCGTGTTAGCCAGGATGGTCTCGATCTCCTGACCTCGTGATCCACCCGTCTCGGCCTCCCAAAGTGCTGGGATTACAGGCTTGAGCCACCGCGCCCGGCCGGTCTCAATCTCCTGACCTTGTGATCCGCCTGCCTCGGCCTCCCAAAGTGCTGGGATTACAGGCGTGAGCCACTGTGCCCGGCGGCTCAATTCTGTTAATACTTAGTTTTCCCACTTGTGGATCTGAAGCCTTGTGGATCTCAAGGCAAAAACAATATGAAGTATATTATAGTGGTTAGGGGTATGTGAGATCATACTACCAGAACTAATACATTATTTCTGCAATTTGCCTAGCTGCATTATGTCATAAATTTGTTCAGTTGTAGTTTGCTTATCAGCAAAACACCTTTTTCACAGGATCACTGAGAGAAAATGATGCAAAAACATTTAGCAGTGCCTAAAGGTGCAAAAGGAGCACATGGTATTTTCAAGTCTACCAGTGACCAAGGTTCACAGGCCGAAAGGATATTTCCCTTAGTATACCATGTAATTAGAAGAGCCTGATTAGCAGTTTTTTGATAGCAAGGGAGAAAATTTAACTTTCAGATCATGTACTCCATAGGGAACAATTAAGAGCCTAAGTACTGAACGGCATGGAAGTCCCAGGAGAGGCTATTCATTTGTTGCAAGTGTACTTAACCTCAAATGGTAAGTAGAATTAAGTCCAAGAATTGCTGCCTAGCAGGGTTGTTGATTAGTTGGTATGTTAAGTACTTGGCAATACCTCACTCAGGTGTTCCATAACAATAGTCTAAGGGTGGAGAAGCCTAGAACTTAAGACATGGCAAAGCCCACATTTTAACAAAATGGCACATAATGTTTTGTATCTAAAAAGGTTTAGTTCTAAACGGACTTGAAGAAGCACAGCACTATTGAAATAACTAAAAGAATGAGAGGAAAAGAAATTGTGGAAAGAACACACATAATTGGGGAAATATTCCATAACAACATTGTTAACATGGTAATACTTCACAAACTAGGCTACAGATTTCAGCGTAATCCTAGCTGATTTCTTGAAATTGATAAACTGATTGTAAAAATCACATAGAATTTTAACAGAGCCAGAATAGCCAAAACAATCTTGGAAACAAATCTTGAACAAAGTCGAATTCACATTTCTGATTTCAAAACTTAACTACGAAGCAATGGTAATCAAGGCTGTTGTATTAGCACAAGCATAGACTTAGAGTAATAGAATTGAGAGTCCAGAAATAAACGCTCACGCATATGGTCAGCTGATTTTCAACAAGGGTACCAAAATCGTCTGATGGAGAAATAATGGTCTTTTCAACAAGTGGTGCTGGGAAACAAGGTAGCCACATGTAAAATAATAAAGTTAGGCCCCACCTCACACCATATACAAAAATTGAAAAATTGATTGAAACCCTAAATATGAGAACAAAACCCGTAAATACTTGCAAATCATGTAGCTGATAAGGGACTTGTATGTAGAATATATAAAGAATACTTAGGACTGGCTGCGCATGGTGGCTTATGCCTATAATCCCAGCACTTTGGGAGGCTCAGGCAGGAGGATCACTTGAGGCCAGGAATTCAAAGCCATCCTGCACAACATGGCAAGACCCTGACTCTACAAAAAAATTTTAAAATAAGGTGCATGTGGTGACACCTGTGGTGCCAGCTATTCAGGAGGCTGAGGTGGGAGGATCACTTGAGCCCAAAAGGCTGAGGCTGCAGTGAACTGTAATAGCACCACTGCACTCCAGCCTGGTGACAGAGCAAGACCCTGTCTCAAAAAAATGAAAAAAATAAGAATATTTAATAAAACATACTTAAGACATAGGCACTGATGCTTGTAATCCCTGCACTTTGGGAAGCCAAGGCAGGCAGATCACTTGAGGCCAGGAGTTCGAGACAATCCTGACCAACATAATGAAACTCTTGAGTCTACTAAAAATACAAAAAATTAGCCAGGTGTGGTGGCTGGTACCTGTAATCCCAGCTACTTGGGAGGCTGAGGCAGGAGAATTGGTTAAACCCAGGAGGTGGAGGTTGTAGTGCACTCCAGCCTGGGTGATGGAGTGAGACTCCATCTCAAAAAGAAAAAGGCAAAGATGGTGAATAGATATTTCTCAAGGAAGATTAGTAAGTGGCTAATAAGCACATGAAAAGATGCTAGACATTATTAGTCATTAGGGAAATCCAGTCAAAACCACTTTACGTTCACTAGAAAGGCTAGAATCAAGACTAGGCATGGTGGCTCATGCTTGTAAAACCAGCACTTTGGGAGGCCAAGGTGGGTGGGTCACTTGAGGTCAGGAGTTCAAGACTAGCCTGGCCAACATGGCGAAACTCCGACTCTGCTGAAAATACAAAATTAGCCAGGTGTGGTGCATGCCTGTAATTCCAGCTACTTGGGAGGCTGGGGCAGGAGAATCATTTGAACCTGGAAGGTGGAGTTTGTAGTGAGCCGAGATCGTGCCACTGCAGCCTGGGTGACAGCGTGAGACTCCGTCTTGGGCCGGGGGAGCAGGGGGCAGAAACGGAAACCCTCATATACCACTGGTGGAAATGTAAACTGGTGCAGCCATGTTGGAAAGCAGTCTTGCAATTCGGCAAATAAACATAGAGTCACCATGTGACCCAGCAATTCCAATGCCCAAGAGAAACGAAAACATATTTGCTTAATAATTTGTATGCAGATGTTTATAACAGCATGAATAGCCAAAAGGGCCAGGCTTGGTGGCTCACATCGGTAATCCCAGCACTTTGGGAGGTCAAGGCGGGAGAGTTGCTTGAGCCCCCGAGTTTGGGAGTAGCTAGCTGGGTAAATACAAAAATTACCCAGGCATGGTGGCACTGTGCCTGTAGTCCCAGCTACTCAGGAGGGTGAGGTGGGAGGAACACTTGAGCCTAGGAAGTCGAGGCTGCCGTGAGCTGTGATTGTGCCACTGCATTCCAGCTGAGGTGGCAGAGTGATACCCTGTCTCAACAATAATAATAATAATAACTAAAAGGTAGAAACAACCCAAATGTCCATCAACTGATAGATAAATAAAATGTAATATATCTGTACAAAAGAATATTATTAATCCATAACAAGGAATAAAGTACTGATAACATGCCACAATATGAATAAAGCTTGAAAACATGCTAAGTGAAAGAAGCCAGTCAAAAAAGTCTGCATATTGTATTCACATGAAATGGCCAGAACATGGAAATCTACAAAGTCGATGAGTGGAAGTGGCTGAGAGAGTGATGGGGAATAATATAGGTGGATCATAGCTGAATGATGCAGGGTTTCTTCTTGAGGTAATGAAAATATTCTAGGCCAGACACGGTGGCTCATGCCTGTAATCCCAACACTTTGGGAGGGGCTGAGGTGGGTGGATCACCTGAGGTCAGGAGTTCAAGACCAGCCTGACCAACATGGTGAAACCCCATCTCTACTAAAAATACAAAAATTAGCTGGGTGTGGTGGTGCATGCCTATAATCCCAGCTACTTGGAGGCTGAAGCATGAGAATCACTTGAACCCAGGAGGTAGAGGTTGCAGTGAGCCAAGATCGAGCCACTACACTCCAGCCTGGGCAAGAGTGAGACTCCATCTCAAATAAAAAAAAAAAAAGAAAATATTCTAAAATTGAGTGGTGATGGATGCACATATCTGTGAATATACTGAAAACGATTAAATTGTATAAATGGATGAACTGTTAGATGTGTGAATTATATTTAAGTAAAGCTTTATTGAAAAAAGAAAGACTTTAGGAGTGGTGTAAGAAGAGGCCTTAGCAGGGCATGGTGGCGTGGTGGCGCACGCCTGTAATTTCAGCTGTTCACAAGGCTGAGGCAGGAGAATTGCTTGAACCTGGGAGGTGGAGGTTACAGTGAGCCAAGATCGTGCCACTGCCCTCCAGCCTGGGCGACAGAGTGAGACTCCATCTCAAAAAAACAAAAGAGGCGGTCTTATAGGCACAGGTGAGATCATAAAAGGCCATGTAGGCTATGCTAAGTATTTTGAACTTTATCTGAAGAGCAGTGGGAATCCTTGAACAAGAAGCACTGAGAGCACCTGGATTATTACAATCACTTCCTCACTGGTTTTATCCCCTGCTTTGCTGTGGTCTGTTTCTTAGCACTACCTCTAGTTCAGTTATCTATTGCTTCCTAACACATTACCCCTAAACTCAGTGGCTTTAGACAACTCACTATTTTTTTGAGGATTGGCTGGGCTCAGCCAGGCAGCTCCAGGTCAGAGGGAGGCCAGGTCTGAAGTCTTCTGAAGGCTATTGGTGTCCAAGTTCAAGATGGCTACTTCTCTCGCATGTCTGACAACTCTGCTGAGATGGTTGGAACACTTACGTCCTTTCTTTTTCCTTAAAGTGATCAGATGTGTCTCAGTTCCTAAAGGAAAAGGGACTGGTGATTGTTTTTCAGGACAGTGAGGAAGGGTGCCTTCAGACCGGGTTCTACCCTGAGACTGTGGCATGGAAAGGGAAAAGACACCTGAATGACAGATTCTGTGGTAGTGATCACAATGGATTGGAAAGCCGACTTGCATCAAGAGAAAAGGGGAACAAAGGAAGCCAGTCTGTGTCTGAGAAAAGGGCTTTGAACTGAGCAGTAAAAAAAAAACATTGTGTGGGCCGGGCGCGGTGGCTCAAGCCTGTAATCCCAGCACTTTGGAAGGCCGAGATGGGCGGATCACGAGGTCAGGAGATCGAGACCATCCTGGCTAACATGGTGAATCCCCGTCTCTACTAAAAAAAATACAAAAAAACTAGCTGAGCGTGGTGGCGGGCGCCTGTAGTCCCGGCTACTCGGGAGGCTGAGGCAGGAGAATGGCGTAAACCCGGAAGGCGGAGCTAGCAGTGAGCTGAGATCCGGCCACGGCACTCCAGCCTGGGCGACAGAGCGAGACTCCGTCTCAAAAAAAAAAAAACTTTGTGTGATGACTTCTCCCTTGGCAAGACGTAAAGAAGAAGAATTCTTGCATCTGAGAATTTATCAATATTTTATCTTATGTCTTAGGTACTCTCCATTTACATATTAGTTTGGAACCAGGAGTTTCTTTTCATCAAATATTAAGACAAAATAAAAACTTTTGGCTGGTGAATCTAACAAAACGGTGGTAGTACCACAAGGACTGCTGGAAAAAACTGAAAACTAAAGATCATCCTGATGATATACACCAAGTTTATTTTGTTTTCTTATTTTCTGTTTCAAACTTTATTTTTTGAGAGGGGGTCTCACTCTTTTTTTTTTTTTTTTTTTTTTGAGGCGGGGGTCTCACTTTGTTGCCCAGGCTGCAGTGCAGTGGCATGATCACAGCTCACTGCAGCCTCGACTTCCCCAGCTCAAGTGATCCTCCTGCCTTAGTCCTCCAAGTAGCTGGAACCACACACAGGCATGCACCACCATGCCTGGCTAATATTTTTATTTTGTAGAGATGGGTCTCACTGTGCTGCGCTGCCTAGGCTGGTCTTGAACTCCTGGGCTCAAGTGATTCTCCCGCCTGAGCCTCCCAAAGTGTTGGGATTACAGGTGGGAGCCACCACACCCGGCCCGGCCCTTTTACTTTTTTTTTTGAGACCAAATCTTGCTCTGTCACCCAGGCTGGAGTGCAGCGGTGTAATCTCGGCTCACTGCAACCTCCGCCTCCCGAGTTCAAGCAGTTCTCCTGCCTCAGCCTCCCAAGTAGCTGGGACTATAGGCGTGCGCCAACACGCCTAATTTTTGTAATTTAATAGAGACAGGGTTTTGCCATATTGGCCAGGCTGGTCTCGAACTCCTGACCTCAGGTGATCCACCCGCCTTGGCCTCCCAAAGTGCTGGGATTACAGGCGTGAACCATTGCAGGTGCCCTCCTTTTATATTTCTTAAATGTCTTTACCTTGAGCATTTTTTGTACCTGCCAGCACAGTTTGAATTCAGTGTCTCAGTTTATATAACCCCAATGGACTCTACCAGTATCCCTTATCCCAATTTTCCTGCCTTTTCTCTCCCTCTCTCTGTTGACAAATAAAAATTATATATATTTATGGCATACAACATGATGTTCTGAAATATGTATACATTGTGGAATGGCAAATTGAGCTAATTAACATATGCATCACCTCACATACTTATCATTTATTTGTATGAGAACAATTAACATTTCATCCTCTTAGTGATCTGCAAGTATGCAATACATTGTTATTAACTGTAGTCACCATGGTGTACAATAGTAGAACTCTTGAATTTATTCCTCTTGACTGAAATTTTGTGTCGTTTGACTAATATCTCCCCAATCTTCCTTCTCATCCTCCATCCCCTGGTAAACACCATTATACTCTCTGCTTCTATGAGTTTGACTTTTTTAGATTCCACATATGAATAAGATCATGAGATATTTGTTTTTCTGAGCCTGGCTTATTTCGCCCAGATAATGTCCTCCATGTTCATCTGTGTTATCAAAGATGACAGAATTTCCTTCTTTTAAAGGCTGAATAGTACTCCACTGTGTATGTATCTTACATTTTCTTTATCTGTTCATCCGTCAGTGGACACTTGGATTGATTCCATAGCTGCCTTCACTCCTGCACCTTTTGCTCATGACATAGTTTCCTTCCTAAAACACTCACCTGATCATTTCTCTTCTGCTTGGAATCACTTTCTCTTGTACAACAAAGTTCAAACTCCTTATCAGGTCACACAAATCTATTTCTTTCTTTAGTTCATCTTGTGTTATGCCGTTAAAACTATGCCGTATGTAAACCAAACTTTTTTTTTTTTTTTTTTTTTTTTTTTGAGACAGAGTCTTGCTCTGTCACCCAGGCTGGAGTGCAGTGGTGCGATCTTGGCTCACTGCAACCTCCACCTTCGAGGTTCAAGAGATTCTTCTGTCTCAGCCTCCCGAGTAGCTTGGACTATAGGCGTGCGCCACCACACCTGGCTAATTTTTGTATTTTTAGTAGAACAGGGTGTCGCCATATTGGCCAGGCTGGTCTGAAACTCCTGAGCTGGTGATACGCCCACCTCAGCCTCCCAAAGTGCTGGGATTATAGGCGTGAGCCACCGCGCCCAGCCCAAACTCTCTATTTGCCCGAGTGTATCTTGGGTTTTCTTCCTCTTTGCCTTTGTACACATTGCTCCAGCTTCACCCTTCATTTGTCAGACTGGCAAAAGCCAACTTATATATATATATATAATTTTCTAGGGTACTTTTGTTATAGCAAATGCCAACTTTTTTCTTCTTTTTTTTAATTGTAAATTGACAACTTGTAATTGTATAGACTTACGGGTTCTGTGAAGAGGGTGTTGTGTGGGGAAAACATTTATGGGATACAAAATACTGTTACAGGCCGGGCGCGGTGGCTCAAGCCTGTAATCCCAGCACTTTGGGAGGCCGAGACGGGCGGATCACAAGGTCAGGAGATCAAGACCATCCTGGCTAACACGGTGAAACCCTGTCTCTACTAAAAACGACAAAAAACTAGCCGGGCGAGGTGGCAGGCGCCTGTAGTCCCAGCTACTCGGGAGGCTGAGGCAGGAGAATGGCGTGAGCCCGGGAAGCGGAGCTTGCAGTGAGCTGAGATCCGGCCACTGCACTCCAGCCTGGGCGACAGAACGAGACTCCGTCACCAAAACAAACAAACAAACAAAAAAAAACAAAATACTGTTACAATTTATGAATGCAACATGAAAGAATTAAATCAAGCTAGGTAATATATCCATCACCTCAAATACTTAACATTTTTTTGTGGTAAGAACACTTGAACTTTACTTAGCAATTTTGAAATTTGTAACACTATTATTAACTATATTCACCAGGCTGTGCAATAGAACACATAAAAAGAGAAAACATTCTCCCTGTTTGAAATTGTATACCCTTTGGGCCAGGCGCGGTGGCTCATGCCTGTAATCCCAGCACTTTGGGAAACTGAGGTGGGTAGATCATGTGAGGTCAGGAGTTCAAGACCAGCCTGGCCAACACAGTGAAACCCCATCTCTACTAAAAGTACACACACACACACACACACACACACACACACACAAATTAGCTGGGTGTGGTGGTGCATACCTGTAATGCCTGTAGTCTCAGCTACTCAGGAGGCTGAGGCAGGAGAATCACTTGAACCTGTGAGGCTGAGATTGCAGTGAGCCAAGATCGTGCCACTGCACTCCAGCCTGGATGACAGAGCAAGACTCCCTCTCAAAAAGAAACAAACAAAAAAACCCCCAGGAAATTGTATACCCTTTGACCATCACCTCCCCATTTCCCCCATCCTCCAGCTTCTGTCACCACTGTTCTACTCTCTGCTTCTATAAGTTCATTTTTTAAATTCCACATATAAATGAGAACATGTGGTATTTGTCTTTCTGGGCCTGACCTATTTCACTTAGCATAATGTTCTCCAATTCCATCAATGTTGTCACAAATGTCAGAATTTCCTCTCTTTTTCTTTTCTTTTTTTTGTTTGAGATAGTTTCACTCTGTCGTCTAGGCTGGAATACAGTGGCATGATCTTTACTCTCTGAAACTTCTGGCTCCTGGGTTCAAGCAATTCTCCTGCCTCAGCCTCTGAGTAGCTGGGATTACAGACATGCACCACAATGCCTGGCTAATTTTTGTACTTTTTTTTTTTGAGATGGAGTCTCACTCTGTTGCCCAGGCTGGAGTGCAGTGGGGTGATCTCGGCTCACTGCAAGCTCTGCCTCCCGGGTTCATGCCATTCTCCTGCCTCAGCCTCCCGAGTAGCTGGGACTACAGGCGCCCGCCACCACGCCCAGCTAATTTTTTTTGTATTTTTAGTAGAGACAGAGTTTCACCGTGTTAGCCAGGATGGTCTCGATCTCCTGTCCTCATGATCTGCCCGCCTTGGCCTCCCAAAGTGCTGGGATTACAGGTGTGAGCCACTACGCCCGGCCTAATTTTTGTACTTTTAGTACAAAATTTAGTACAAAAAGACAGGGTTTCGTCATGTTGCCCAGTCTGGTCTCAAACCCCTGACCTCAAGTGATCTGCCCACTTTGGCCTCCCAAAGCACTGGAATTACACACATGAGTCACTGCACCCAGCCAGAATTTCCTTTTTCTTTCTTGGAGACAGAGTCTCACTCTGTCACCCAGGCTGGAGTGCAGTGGTGTGATCTTGGTTCACTGCAACCTCCACCTCACAGGTTCAAGCCATTCTCCTGTCTCAGCCTCCCGAGTAGCTGGAACTACAGGTGCACACCACCATGCCCAGCAAATTTTTTGTATTTTTAGTAGAGACAGGGTTTCACCATGTTAGCCAGGATGGTCTCGATCTCCTGACCTTGTGATCTGCCCACCTCGGCCTCCCAAAGTGCTGGGATTACAGGCATGAACCACTGCACCCAGCCCAGAATTTCCTCCTTTTTTTAAAGGCTGAATAGTATTCCATTGTGTATATGCACTACATTTTTTTAATCCATTCATCTGTTGATGGGCAGAGATTGAATCCATAACTTGGCTACTGTGCATAGTGCTGCAGTGAACATAGGAGTGCAGATATCCCTTTAACAAACTTATTTCAAGTCTTTTGCATTAATACCCAGAAGTGGGATTTCTGGATCATATGATAATTCTATTTTTAGTTAGTTTTTTTTTTCTTTGAAATTTCCATACTGTTTTCCCTGTTTTTGTTTTTGTTTTTGAGATGGAGTCTCGCTCTGTTGCCAGGCTGGAGTGCAGTGGCATGATCTTGGCTCACTGCAACCTGACTCCCTGGTTCAAGCAATTCTCCTGCCTCAGCCTCCCAAGTAGCTGGAATTACAGGCATGTGCCACCACACCCAACTAATTTTTGTATTTTTAGTGGAGACGGGGTTTCACCATGTTGGCTGGGATGGTCTCGATCTCCTGACCTTTTGATCTGCTCACTGTAGCCTCGCAAAGTGCTAGGATTACAGGTGTAAGCACTGTATGAGATGATATCTTATTGTGGTTTTAATTTGTATTTCTCTAATGATCAGTGATGCTGAGCGTTTTTTATTACCTGTTAGCCATTTGCGTGTCTTCTTTTGAGAAATGTTTTTATCACTGGAATGCAAGGATGGTTCATCATATGCAGATCAATAAATGTGACATCCCACATAAATAGAATGAAAGATAAATACCATGTAATCATCTCATTAGATGCCAAAAAGCAGCAAATACCAACTTCTAAGATACTCACAGTTTTCTTTTTCTTTTCTTTTTTATTTGACAGAGTCTCGCTCTGTTGCCCAGGCTGGAGTGCAATGGCTTAATCTCAGCTCATTGCAACCTCTGCCTCTCAGGCTCAAGCCATCCTCCCACCTCAGTCCCCCAAGTAGCTGGGACCACAGGGGCACACCACTACACCTGGCTTTTTTTTTTTTTTTTTTGTATTTTCAGTAGAGACAAGGGTCTCTCCATGTTGCCCAGGCTGGTCTCAACCTCCTGTGCTCCAGGGATCCACCCACCATGGCTTCCAACAGTGCTGAGATTACAGGCGTGAGCCACCATGCCCAGCCTCTTTGTTTTTTGTTGTTTTTCTTTTTTTTTAATTAAAAAAATGTTTGTTTTTTTTGAGATGGAGTTTTGCTTTTGTCGCCCAGGCTGGCATGCAATGGTGCGATCTCAGCTCACCACAACCTCAGCCTCTCAGGTTCAAGTGATTCTCCTGCCTCAACCTCCCTAGTAGCTGGGATTACAGGCATGTGCCACCATGCCTGGCTAATTTTGTATTTTTAGTAGAGACAGGGTTTCTCCATGTTGGTCAGGCTGGTCTCGAACTCCTGACCTCAGGTGATCCACCTGCCTCAGCCTCCCAAAGTGCTGGGATTACAGGCATGAGCCACCACGCCCGGCCAATTTTTAAATTTTTAAAATTTTAATTTTCCCATAAGTTATTGGGGGTACAGGTGATATTTAGTTACATGAGTAAGTTCTTCAGTGGTGATTTGTGAGATTTTGGTACACCCATCACCCGAGCAGTATACACTGCACCCTATTTGTAGTCTTTTATCCCTCACCAACCTCCCACCATCCCTCACACCCTCCCACTTGTTTTTTGTTTTTTTGATGTTCTTTCTAATTTTTACCTGCTTAAGGGGTGCACGCACACCCACACAGATACACAGAAATAGAAATGATTATTAGCTTTTAAATTTTAAGAGATGGGGCTAGATTCCAACTCCTGGGCTCAAGCAGTCCTCCCACTTCAGCCTCCCAAATAGCTGAGACAACAGGGCCTCGCCTCACTGCACCTGGCTGATTATTCTGTTTTGTGCTCCTCATTGTTAACCAGTCATTCTCTATTGGATTTATTTTTACCTTTTTTTTTTTTTTTTGAAACAAAGTCTCGCTCTTGTCCCCCAGGCTAGAGTGCAATGGCGCGGTCTCAACTCACTGCAACCTCCACCTCCCGGATTCAAATGATTCTCTTGCCTCGGCCCCCCAAGTAGCTGGGATTACAGGCGCCTGCCACCACGCCTGGCTAATTTTTATATTTTTAGCTGAGACAGAGTTTCACCATGTTGGTCAGGCTCGTCTCAAACTCCTGACCTCAGGTGATCCACCCGCCTCAGCCTCCCAAAGTGCTGGGATTACAGGCTTGAGCCACCGTACCTGGCCTTGTTTTTATCTTTCTTCAACAAATATATTTATATTTTTAAATCCATTTATTATATAGTTACATTAATATATATTACTATATTATATATAGTTTATAAAACTAAACACATATTGTATTCTTTTTTCTTTTTTGATTTACAACTTTAACTTTTTTTTTTTTTTTTTTTTTTTTTTTTTTTGAGACGGAGTCTGGCTCTGTCTCCCAGGCTGGAGTGCAGTGGCCGGATCTCAGCTCACTGCAAGCTCCGCCTCCCGGGTTTACGCCATTCTCCTGCCTCAGCCTCCGGAGTAGCTGGGACTACAGGCGCCCGCCACCTCGCCTGGCTAGTTTTTTGTATTTTTAGTAGAGACGGGGTTTCACCATGTTAGCCAGGATGGTCTCGATCTCCTGACCTCGTGATCCGCCCGTCTCAGCCTCCCAAAGTGCTGGGATTACAGGCTTGAGCCACCGCGCCCGGCTACAACTTTAACTTTTTAAAAAATTCATTCTTTTTTTTTTTGAGAGGGAGTCTTGCTCTATCACCCAGGCTAGAGTGCAGTGGCATGATCTCGGCTCACTGCAACCTCTGCCTCCTGTGTTCAAGTGATTCTCCTGCCTCAGCCTCCTGAGTAGCTGGGATTACAGGCAACCCACAACCACACCCGGCTAATTTTTGTATTTCAGTAGAGATGGGGTTGCACTATGTAGGTCAAGCTGGTCTCGAACTCCTGACCTGAAATGATCCACCCACCTTGGCCTCCCAAAGTGGTGGGGATTACAAGTGTGAGCCACCGCACCTGGCCACAACTTTTATTTGAAGTTCAGGGGTACATGTGCAGGATGTGCAGGTTTGTTACATAGGTAAATGTGTGCCATGGTGGTTTGCTGTACCGATTATCCCATCACCTAAGCCCAGTATCCATTAGTTACTCTTCCTGATGCTCTCCCTCCTCCCACCCGCTATATATATACATATAAAATAGAGACTGGGTGGGTTTTGCCATGTTGTCCAGGCTGGTCTCAAACTCCTGGCCTCAAGTGATCCTCTTCCCTCAGCCTCCCAATGTGCTGGGATTACAAGTGTGAGCCACCGCTAGTGGCTCCCACTAAACTTTAGATGGCAGGAAGCATGTATCATTGGACTTGATATCCCTTATGGTACACTTGACATTTAATAAATTCTAAGTAGCCATATGATGAAAGAGCCCCTACTTCACTGAGGAGACAACCTGAGAGGATGTGGATTATCCAAAGTCTCAGAACTAGTAAATAGCAGTCACACTCAGAGCTAGGATTTTTTTATTCCAAGTTTAGTATCCTATCCTTCATGTACCTGAGATACTCTTTTTTTTTTTGAGATGGAGTTCTGCTCTGTTGCCCAGGTTGGAGTGCAGTGGTGCAATCTGGGCTCACTGCAACCTCCACTTCCTGGGTTCTAGCGATTCTCCTGCCTCAGCCTCCCAAGTAGCTGGGATTACAGGTGCGGGCCACCACACCCGGCTAACTTTTTTGTATTTTTAGTAGAGACAGGGTTTCACCATTTTGGTCAGCCTGGTCTTAAACTCCTGACCTCAAATGACCCACCCACCTCAGCCTACCAGAGTGTTGGGATTACAGGCGTGAGCCACAGTGTCCAGCAATTTTTTTTTTTTTTTTTTTTTTTTTGAGACAGAGTTTAGGTCTTGACGCCCAGGCTGGAGTGCAATGGCGCCATCTCAGCTCATTGCAACCTCCACCTCCCTGATTCAAGTGATTCTACTGCCTCAGCCTACCAAGTAGCTGGAATTACAGGCGCCCGCCAACATGCCCACCTAAGTTTTGTATTTTTGGTAGAGACGGGGTTTCACCATGTTGGCCACACTGGTCTCAAACTGCTGACCTCAGGTGATCCGCCTGCCTCAGCCTTCCAAACTGCTGGGCTTACAGGCATGAGCCACCACACCCAGCCAATATTTTTTAATTTTAGTAGAGGTGAGATTTCTCTATGTTGCCCAGGTTAGTCTCCAACTCCTGAGCTCAAGCAATCCTCTTGCCTTAGCCTCCCAAAATGCTGGAATTACAGGTGTGAGCCACTGCACCCAGCCAGGTTGGCATTGTTTATAATGAGAAATTAATTGTCATCTTTCTAGCTGCTTGTAAACTTTTACCTTTATCTCTGATTTTCAGCATCCTTATTACGACGTGCCTTGGGATGATTTGCTTTCTGTTATTCTGCTTCAGAATTGTTGAGATTTTTGAATCTATGAGGTTATAGTTTCATCACATTTTAAAAAGTTTATCGGCCGGGCGTGGTGGCTCAAGCCTGTAGTCCCAGCACTTTGGGAGGCCGAGACGGGTGGATCACGAGGTCAGGAGATCGAGACCATCCTGGCTAACACGGTGAAACCCCGTCTCTACTAAAAAAAAATACAAAAAATTAGCCGGGCCAGACGGCGGGCGCCTGTAGTCCCAGCTACTCCGGAGGCTGAGGCAGGAGAATGGCGTAAACCTGGGAGGCGGAGCTTGCAGTGAGCCGAGATCGCGCCACTGCACTCCAGCCTGGGCGACAGAGCCAGACTCCGTCTCAAAAAAAAAAAAAAAAAAAAAAAAAAAAAGTTTATCCCAGCACTTTGGGAGGCTAAGGTAGGCGGATCACCTGAGCCCAGCAGTTTGAGACCAACCTGGGCAACATGGTGAAACCCCAACTCTACAAAATAAATAAATAAATAAATAATTAGCCAGCCATGGTGTTGTGTACCTGTAATCCCAGCTACTTGGGGGGCTGAAGTGGGAGGGATCACTTGAGCCTGAAGTGAGCCTGAATCGAGGCTGCAGTGAGCCATGATTGCATCACTACCCTCCAGCCTGGGTGACAGAGTGAGACTCTGTCTCAATACAAAATAATAATAATAATAATTAAAAAACAAAAATTGGCCATTACTTCTTGGAATATTTTTCTTGCCCTCTTCCTTTTTGTAGACTCCTATTACATGTAAGTTAGATTGCTTGACATTTTCCCACAGGTCACTGAAACTCTGTTCATCTTTTTTATTTATTTTCTTTTCCTTAGGTCTTCAGTGAACTTGAAGACATGGCAGTATGATTTGCTAAGTCTTCAAGTTCACTAATCTTTTCTCCTGTAGTGTCTAATCTCCTGTATCCCCAGTAAGTAACATTTTCATTTCAGATATTCTATTTTTCATCTCTAGAAGTTCAATTTATGACCAGGCATGGTGGCTAATGCCTCTAATCCCAGCACTTTGGGAGGGTGAGGCAGGTGGATCACCTGAGGTTGGGAGTTCGAGACCAGCCTGACCAACATGGAGAAACCCTATCTCTACTAAAAAAATAATAATAATAATAAAAAAACATGCAAAATTAGCTGGGTGTGGTGGTGCATGCCTGTAATCCCAGCTACTCAGGAGGCTGAGGCAGGAGAATTGCTTGAACCCGGGATGCGGAGGTTGCAGTGAGCCGAGATCCTGCCATTGCACTGCAGCCTGGGCAACAAGAGCAAAACTCCATCTCAAAAAAAAAAAAAAAAAATTAAAAGAAGGTCAATTTATTTTAATATTTTCTCTTCACATGTTCACGTTTTCCTTTGTATAGCTGTATATAGTCTTATTAACTGTTTGCATTATTGTCTGCAATTCCATCATCTTTGTCATCCTGGGTCTTTTGTTTTTGTTTTTGAGATGGAGTCTCACTCTGTTACCTAGGGTGGAGTGCAGTAGCACAATCTTGGCTCACTGCAACCTCCACCCCCTGGGTTCAAGTGATTCTCCTGCCTCAGCCTCCCTAGTAGCAAGGATTAGAAGTGCATGCCACCACGGCTGGCTAATTTTTGTATTTTTAGTAGAGATGGGATTTTGCCATGTTGACCAGGCTGATCTTGAACTGTTGACCTCAGGTGATCCTCCCACCTCAGCCTCCCAAAGTGCTAGGATTATAGGTGTGAGCCACCATGCCCTGCCTTTTTTTTTTTTTTTTTTCCTATTAGCTGATTTTTTCTACTGCTATGGTTCACATTTTCCTGCTCCTTGACATGTCTAATAATTTTTTATTAGATGCTGGACATTGTGAATATTATGTTGTTGAATGTCTTACTTTTTAGAGTATTAGTTTTGTTTGGCAGGCAATTAGATTTGATAGAGCAAGTCTGGAGTGACCTTTTCTCTAGGCCTAATTCTAGTATTTCCACTGGATGCCTTAGATGTGTAACAAGGTTCTTCTATTCTGAAGAGTCAGAATGCGAATGTCTCCCCAGCCCTTGTAAGCTCTAGGAATTGTTCAACATAAAACTCTCTAGTTGTTGTTTCTTTTTCAATAATTGTTTTTTCTCTGACCTTGTGGAGTCTTGTTCTGTACATGCACAACTTAGTATTCTGCCAAAAACTCCAAATCATTTTATGCAGATTCTTTTTCTGTATAGCTCCATTCTTTCTAGTATTTTGTTCCTCAAGTTCCAGCTGCTTCAGCCTTATCAAACTCTAATCTCTGGCTGAGCTCAGTGGCTCATGCCTATAATCCCAGCACTTTGGAAGGCCAAGGTGAGTGGATCACCCGAGGTCAGGAATTTGAAACCACCCTGACCAACGTGGTGAAACTCTGTCTCTAATACTAAAATTAGCCAACTATGGTGGCACGTGCCTGTAATACAAGCTACTCAGGAAGCTGAGGCAGGAGAATCACTTGAACCTGGAAGGTGGAAGTTGCAGTGAGCTGAGATTGTGTTGCCACTGCACTCCAGCCTGGGCAACTGGAGACTCTGTCTAAAAAAAAAAAAAAAAAAAAAAAAAAAAGAACAACTCCAATCTCTGTCTCCTCAATGTAGCAAGAACTCCATGCTCTTGTTTGGGTCCTCTTCTCTATGCCATGGATCAGGTAAAGCTTCCAGGCAGATATCATGTGACAATCAGGAGTTTCACTCTTTCACCCAGGCTGGAGTGCAGAGGTGCTTGCCTCATTTACTATCCTTTTTTTCAGGAATCACGATCCTGTATAGCCTATTTTGCAGTGTGTTATGGACTGAATTGTGTCCCCCCAAAATCCAACTGAAGTCTTAACCCCCAGTGCATCTCAGAATGTGACTATATTTGTAGATAGGGCCTTTCAAGAAGTAATTAAGGTAAAATGAAGGCATATGGGTTAGGCCTTACTCCATTATGGCTAATATCTTTATGAGAAGAGGAAGAATCACCATGGATGAGTGGACCACGTGAGGACCAGGAAAGGACACAGCAAGTAGACAGCCCTCTGCAAGCCAAGGAGAAAGACCTCAGAAGAAATTAAACCTGCCAACACTGCCATCTTGATCTTCCACCCTCAAGAACTGTGAGAAAATACATTTCTGTTTTTGTTTTTTTTTTTCTGAAACAGAGTTTCAGTCTTTCACCCAGACTGGAGTGCAGTGGCATGATCTCAGCTCACTGCTACCTCTGCCTCCCAGGTTCAGGTGATTCTCCTGCCTCAGCCTCCTGAGTAGCTGGGATTACAGGCACCCGCCACCACGCCCAGCTAATTTTTTTTTTTTTTGAGATGGAGTCTCACTGTGTTGCCCAGGCTGGAGTGCAGTGGTGCAATCTCAGCTCACTGCAAGCTCCGCCTCCCGGGTTCACGCCATTCTCCTGTCTCAGCCTCCCAGGTAGCTGGGATTACAGGCGCCTGCCACCACGCCTGGCTAATTTTTGTATTTTTAGTAGAGACAAGGTTTCACCATGTTGGCCAGGCTGGTCTTGAACTCCTGACCTCAAGTGATCTGCCCCCACCTCGGCCTCCCAAAGTGCTGGGATTACAGGCCTGAGCCACTGTGCCCAGCCTATTTCTGTTTTTTTTTTTTTTGTTTTTTTTTTTGTTTTTTTTTTTTGAGTCAGAGTCTGGCTGTTGCCCAGGCTGGAGTGCAGTGGTGCAATCTCAGCTCACTGCAAGCTCTGCCTCCTGGGTTCACGCCATTCTCCTGTCTCAGCCTCCCAAGTAGCTGGGACTACAGGTGCCCGCCACCTCGCCCAACTAATTTTTTATATTTTTAGTAGAGACGGGATTTCACTGTGTGAACCAGGATGGTCTCGATCTCCTGACCTCGTGATCTGCCCACCTCAGTCTCCCAAAGTGCTGGGATTACAGGCATGAGCCACTGCGCCCGGCCCCTATTTCTGTTTTTTAAGCCACTAGTCTGGTATTTTGTTATGGCAGCTCTAGCAAACACACATACCATGTATGAACAGCAGTTGTTTCATGTACGTCATGCAGTTTTCTAGTTGTTTACAGCACTGAGGAAAATCTGGTACCACTTTTCTGTCTGAGCTGGAAGCCGAATACAACAGATTTGTTTTAACAGAGACAGAACAAGTTGGAAAAAGTTATAAATAGTCACACAAATCTCTGTTTTACACAGGAAAACATAATGAACATTTTAAAAAACAGCTTAAATGAAGTAATTGATATACAATAAACTGCACATATTTAAAGTACAAATTTGATAAAGTTTGACATATGTATACACCAATAAGATCATTACCACTGTCAATCTAAATAATAAACAGAGAGAGGCTCTCTAAAAGAAAAAGAGATTTCTTCAGGAGTTAGGCATTGCAATGGGAATATGTGTGCCACAGTAAACTATGTGTATGTATTGAGTAGGTAAAGAAAGACAAAGGTTTTGACCGGGTGTGGTGGCTGGTGCCTGCAATCCCAGCACTTTGGGAGACTGAGGTGGGTGGATTACATGAGGCTAGGAGTTTGAGACCAGCCTGGTCAACGTGGCGAAAACCTATCTCTACTAAAAATACAAAAATTAGCCGAGGATGGTAGTGCATGTCTGTAATCACAGCTACTCAGGAGACTGAGGCATGAGAATCAAACCCAGGAGGCAGAGGTTGTGGTAAGCTGAGATCACACCATTGCACTCCAGCCTGGGTGACAGAGCAAGACTCTGTCTCAAAAAAAAAAAAAAAGAAAAGAAAAGAAAAATGAGAGACAGAGAAACGTTTTCAAAGGAAAAAATGAGGATTACATCATTGTTTTGAAATGATATCCTTGGCTATAAAAATCCTTAACAAGGGTGTTGCCTGGCTGAGGTTGGACAGGCAGTTGCTTGGTAGATGTCTTTGCAGATGAATTTTTTTTTTTTTTTGAGACGGAGTCTCGCTCTGTTGCCCAGGTTGGAGTGCAGTGGCGTGATCTCGGCTCACAGCAAGCTCTGCCTCCCGGGTTCACGCTATTCTGCCTTAGCCTCCCAAGTAGCTGGGATTACAGGAGCCCACCAGCACGCCTGGCTAATTTTTGTTTCTTTAGTAGGGACAGAGTTTCACCATGTTGCCCAGGATGGTCTTGCACTCCTGGCCTCAAGTGACCCACTCGCCTCAGCCTCCCAAAGATACATCTAGTTTTTGTATATGTGTAGTGCAATGTATTGTAATAATTTTTCTCTTTTTTTTTTTTTTGAGACCGAGTCTTACCCTCTCACCCAGGCTGGAGTGCAGTGGTGCGATCTGAGCTCACTGTAACATCCGCCTCCTGGGTTCAAGCGATTCTCGTGCCTCGGCCTCCCAAGTAATTGGGATCACAGGCGACTGCCACCACACCAGGCTAATTTTTGGTATTTTTAGTAGAGAGGGGCTTTCACCATATTGTTCAGGCTGGCCTCAAACTCCTGACCTCAAGTGATCCACCTGTCTCAGTCTCCCAAAGTGCAGGCATTACAAGCATGAGCCACCATGCCTGGTGCTGTTTTTTAAATTTTAAATTTGGTGATGTCCAAAATTTAAACATTGATTATAATATTCAACATAATACTAAATTTCAATACCGAAAAGCTCTATAAAAGAAAGAATCTATACTTAATAGTCACAAGCTCTGCCTCCCGGGTTTACGCCATTCTCCTGCCTCAGCCTCCCGAGTAGCTGGGACTACAGGCGCCCGCCTCGTCGCCTGGCTAGTTTTTTTTTTTTTTTTTTTTTTTGAGACAGAGTCTCGCTCTGTTGCCCGGGCTGGAGTGCAGTGGCCGGATCTCAGCTCACTGCAAGCTCCACCTCCCGGGTTTACACCATTCTCCTGCCTCAGCCTCCCGAGTAGCCGGGACTACAGGTGCCCGCCACCTCGCCCGGCTAGTTTTTTTTTTTTTTGTATTTTTTTAGTAGAGACGGGGTTTCACTGCGTTAGCCAGGATGGTCTCGATCTCCTGACCTCGTGATCCGCCCGTCTCGGCCTCCCAAAGTGCTGGGATTACAGGCTTGAGCCACCGCGCCCGGCCCCTGTTTTTTGTTTTTTTGAGACGGAGTTTTGCTCTTGTCTCCCAGGCTAGAGTGCAGTGGCGCGATCTCAGCTCACTGTAGACTCTGCCTTCCAGGTTAAAACGATTCTCGTCCTTCAGTCTCCCAAGTAGCTGGGACTACAAGCGTGCACCTGGCAAATTTGTTTGTATTTTTAGTAGAGAGGGGATTTCACCCTGTTGGCGGGCTGGTCTAGAACTCCTAACCTCAGGTGATCCACCTGCCTCAACCTCCCAAAGTGCTGGGATTACAGACATGAGCCACGGCACCCAGCCCATGCCTGGCTAATTTTTTTTTTTTGAGACAGAGTCTCGCTCTGTCACCCAGTCTGGAGTGCAGTGGTGCAATCTCGGCAATCTCACTGCAAGCTCCGCCTCCCGGGTTCACGCCATTCTCCCACCTCAGCCTCCCAAGTAGCTGGGACTACTACTATGTGGGAAGTTATTTCTATTTTATTTTATTATGTTATTCTATTTATTTTAGAGATGGGGTCTCACTCTGTCGCCCAGGCTGGAGTGTAGTGGCGTGACCACCACTCATTGCAGCCTTAACCTCCCAGGCTCAGGTGATCCTCCCATCTCAGCCTCCCAGGTAGCTGGAAACACAGGTTTGTGCCACCATGCCCAGCTAATTTTTAATTTTGTTTTGTAGAGACAGGGTCTTGCCGTGTTGGCCAGGCTGGTCTTTAACTCCTGGGCTCAAGCAGTCCTCCCACCTTAGCTTCAGAAGTGCCAGGATGACAAGCCTGAGCCACCGCGCCCGGTTGCTATTTCATTTGGAAAAAGGAACTTTGCGTGTCCCGGGTGTGTGCATTGATTTTTGCAACACCCCCGGACATGATTACCTTAGATCGTTTTATTGCTGTCTCCTGCAGGTAAGGACACTTTGATGTGGTAATGTCTTCACTAGAGTCACACACTGAATTTGTGAAGAGGATCCATGAGCTCTCTGCATGCTGAGATGTTTGAAGATCTGGGGTAGTTTGGGTCTTTAGTATCCTATGGTAGACATTAGAAATTCCGAGAATAGCGTATGGAGTCAGGGGTTAATAAATAGGAATAGTTTTTAAATGTTCTTGGTCAGGACAAGAAAATAACAGTTTATTTCACCCCTCAATAAACCTATCCAATATTTTTTTTTTCTCTGCTTGCTTGGTTGTATAAGGTTTCTTATATTTAATATTGGCATTAGTGTTACAGCTCTTTTAGAATTTGTCAGCAGGCCTTCCGGTATTTGCCGGAAAGCCCCCCCCCAAAAAAATATATTGGCATTAAATATGGAGTATTTTAGTACAACTAGATATAAAAATGGTTTCCCCCTATTTTTTTTAAAGAAAATGGAATGTGGCTTTGTTCTTAAATATGCTGGAAACATATTACTTATAATAACATTTTATTTTGTTTTGGTCTCAAGAAATTGAATGAATAGGAGACATTTTTAAAAAGATTTTTGGGCCAGGCTCGGTGGCTCATGCCTGTAATCCCAGCACTTTGGGAGGCCAAGGCAGGCGGATCGTGAGGTGTCAGGAGATCGAGACCATCCTGGCTAACGCAGTGAAACCCCGTCTCTACTAAAAATACAAAAAATTAGCTGGACGTGGTGGCGGGCGCCTGTAGTCCCAGCTACTCGGGAGGCTGAGGCAGGAGAATGGCATGAACCTGGGAGGCAGAGCTTGCAGTGAGCAGAGATCGTGCCACTGCATTCCAGCCTGGGTGACAGAGCGAGACTCTATCTCAAAACAAAACAAAACAAAAAAGATTTTTGATGTGCTTCTCTCTCTTTTTTTTTTTTTTGAGACGGAGTCTTGCTCTGTCGCCCAGGCTGGAGTGCAGTGGTGAGATCTCGGCTTACTGCAACCTCCACCTCCCAGGTTCAAACAATTCTCCCTGCCTCAGCCTCCCAAGTAGCTGGAATTAAAGGCGTCTGCCACTATGCCTGGGTAATTTTTGTATTTTTTAGTATAGATGGGGTTTTACCATATTGGCCAGGCTGGTCTTGAACTCCCTGACCTCAGGTGATCTTCCCGCCTTGGCCTCCCAAAGTGCTGGAATTACAGGCATGAGCCACCGTGCCTGGCCGGTGTACTTCTTTTATAGTATTTAACAATTATGATTAGTCTTAAAAGTACTTAGCTTGATTTCCGTATCCAGGAACCTACTTTTCTCTCAGACTAGCCACTTTGGTCAGTCTCCTTTTTCTGTCCAGTACCCTACGATTTGCTTTTGTCTTCAAAACCCACGATTAATTTGGTAAGAATATCCTGAGTGATGAGGAAACTTTGCCCTTTGAGGATAGGTAAAGTTATCTAGAATCTTCTCTGATGAATAAAATACATAATTGAGTTGATTGTTACCATGTGGCAAATACTGTGCTAAGCGCTTGATATGCATTATCTAAATTATTGTTGCGGTTGGGTGCAGTGGCTCATGTCTGTAATCCCAGCACTTTGGGAGGCCAAGGCAGGTGGATCATCTGAGGTCAGGAGTTCGAGACCACCCTGGCCAACATGGCGAAACCCCCCTCTCTACTGAAAATACAAAAATTAGCTAGTGTAATGGTGGGCGCCTGTAGTCCCAGCTACTCGGGGGGCTGAGGCACGAGAATCGCTTGAACCCAGGAGACAGAGGTTGCAGTGAACCGAGATTGTACCACTACACTCCAACCTGGAGAAAGAGCGAGACTCCATCTCAAAAAAAAAAAAAAAGTTGCTTAGGCTCAAAGTACAAAATGATGGAACTGAGATTTGAACCAGGGTTGAATGACTCCAGAACCTGTGCTTTTAATCACTTTTATAGTCTTGCTCCGTCCACTTAAGAGGCTCACTTGAGTGCAGCTTTGATCTCTGTATGGAAATTCTCATGTACTTATCATCATCCCACATCAAACAAGGGCTATGGGGGCATCTCTTTTCCTGCTTCGGGGGTACTGCTTGCCATTTGGAGGCACAACCTGTAGGTGTGGGGGAATTAATATCCCAGGGGAATTCTCAGTTAGAATTGGTGGATAAAGGCTGGGCGTGGTGGCTCAAGCCTGTAATCCCAGCACTTTGGGAGGCCGAGACGTGTGGATCACGAGGTCAGGAGATCGAGACCATCCTGGCTAAAACGGTGAAACCCCGTCTCTACTAAAAAAATACAAAAAAACTAGCCGGGCAATGTGGCAGGCGCCTGTAGTCCCAGTTACTCGGGAGGCTGAGGCAGGAGAATAGCGTAAACCCGGGAGGCGGAGCTTGCAGTGAGCTGAGATCCCGCCACTGCACTCCAGCCCGGGCTACAGAGCGAGACTCCATCTCAAAAAAAAAAAAAAAAAAAAAAAAAAAGAATTGGTGGATAAATGCCCCAACCTTCCTGCTCTTTAGTAGGACAGTCCAAAGTACTGTCTACATGGTTCCTTAGAGAGTCCCAGTAAGATTGAGCCCCAGTTGTTCTTTGCATGGTGACCACTTCAGTAACACCCTTTATTGGATTTTTTTCCCCTTTCTTATTTCAATCATATTCTCCACTCCTTCACTTCCGCTTCCTGGGGTCACCTCCCAAATAAACAACCCCAACCATGTCTTTGTCTCAGGCTCTGCCTTTAGGGAAAAAATACCTAAGAAATCTATGAATTCTGCCTCTAAGAAATGAGACTTAAAAAGTAATTGAACATGAATATAAAAACAAGAATATGGAACAAGATGTTCTATGTATAGATGTTCTTATATCACTTGTCAGTTGTTCCTGAAATGTATATCTGAGCCTCTATAGAATTCCTAGTGTCTGTGAGTCACTAACTCTACCAACATTTATTGAGGGATACGTGATACACAGTAAAATGCATATATTTAAACTGTATAATTTGATACTTCTACATTTTTTAATTTTTTTAGAGACAGGGTCTCTCACTTTATCACCCAGGTTGGAGTGCAGTGGTGCAAAGATAGCTCACTGCTGCCTTGACTTCCTAGGCCTGAGAGATCCTCCTGGCTCAGCCTCTCGAGTAGCTGAGACTATAGGCATGTGCCACTATGCAGGGCTGATTTTTTTTTTTTTTTTTTTTTTTTGAGACAAAGTCTCGCTTTGCTGCCCAAGCTGTAGTATAGTGGTGTGATCTTGGTTCACTGCAGCCTCCGCCTCCCGGGTTCAAGCAATTCTCCTGCCTCAGTCTCCTGAGAGGCTGGGACTACAGGCACACACCACCATGCCTGGTGAATTTATTTATTTATTTATTTAGTTAGTTAGTTAGTTAGTTGGTTTTTGAGACGGATTCTCGCTCTGTTGCCTGGGCTGGAGTGCAGTGGACCGATCTCAGCTCACTGCAACCTCTGCCTCTGGGTTCATGCAATTTTCCTGCCTCAGCCTCCCAAGTAGCTGGGACTACAGGCACCCGTCACCACAACTGGCTAATTTTTGTATTTTAAGTAGAGACAGGGTTTCACCATGTTGACCAGGCTGGTCTCGAGTTCCTGACCTCGAGTGATCTTCCCACCTTGGCCTCCTAAAGTGCTGGGATTATAGACATGAGCCACCGCACCCGGCTGTGTTTATACTTTTTAGACAAAGGATGATGAACTTGAGAAGCAATGACAGGATAAAGATAATCTGGTGAGGGGCAGTAAATAGGCTAGGGGAGTCACTAGGCATGTAGGGGAGGGTGTAAAACTAACAGAAAATAAGAGTTACTTGGGTAAGTGTGTTTATTTGGGTCTATGGCAGCCCCGCAGTGTGTCTCTGATAATGAGGGCTGTTTTCTCACCCTGGTGTGGGGAGGGTACTCCTCCTGGAGGAATCCTTATGGCTTGCTGCATGCAGGAAGGGACAGGTCAGCTAGTTCTTCCCGAAACTACAATTTCGCTAACATTTTGTTTTGTTTTTGTTTTGAGACAGTCTCCCTCTGTTGCCCAGGCTGGAGTGTAGTGGTTTAATCTCGGCTCACTGCAACCTCCACCTCCCGACGTTCAAGCAATTCTTGTGCCTCAGCCACCCAAACAGCTGGGATTATAGGTATGCACCACTATGCCAAGCTAATTTTTGTACCTTTTGTAGAGTCAGGGTTTCACCATGTTGGCCAGGCTGGTCTCAAACCCCTGGCCTCAAAGTGTTGGGATTGAAGACGTGAGCCACCACCTCTGGCCTCACCAATGTTTTTAGCTAGAAATAATCAATGTACCAATCCAGCATATTTTGGGATGGCATGTCCTTCACTCCTTCAACATCAAGGTCTTTAAATTTGTACCAGATATCCAGGTATCTGCAGAGGGCCTCCCTCAAATATTCAGCAGAGTGCTGATCAGTGCATGTGTGATAGAAACTTCCTGAAACTGAGATAAAACCATTAGAATGGATTGGAGAACAGTGCCTGGCACTCATACAGGACTGGGAATAGTGCCTGTTCTCACCAGCTAGACTAGAAAATCTCACAATTCACCAGGCACTGGGAAAATACTCAGGTAGGGCTTGCTTTGTCTAATTAGCCCCAGCTTGAGCACTACTTCAGACCTGCTGGACAAATGACAAAAGTAGTAACAAAATGATCAAAGTCTTTCCATGTAAGTTAACTGAATCCCAGAACAAAGAACAAGAAGTTGTATAAGAATAGAAAATATTGGGCACGGTGGCTCACGCCTGTAATCCCAGCATTTTGGGAGGCCAAGGCAGGTGGACCACCTGAGGTCAGGAGTTTGAGACCAGCCTGGCCAACATGGTGAAACCCTATCTCTACTAAAAATATAAAACTAGTTGGGTGTGGTGGCACGCACCTGAAGTTCCAGCTATTCAGGAGGCTGAGCCAGGAGAATCGCTTGAACCCAGGAGGTGGAGGCTGTAGTGAGCCAATATCGCACCACTGCACTCCAGCCTGGGCAAGACGGAGAAAGACTCCATCTAAAAAAAAAAAAAAAATCAAGTAAGTGATTTTTTTTTTCTAAAGACCACCAGAGTGGGCACAAAAGAACCAGCGAGCAGGCAAGGGTAGGAGCAAAACTGCAAATTTATTTTGGTCACCTAGCTTCAGGGAAGTAGGTGGGTAGGGAGAGGTCTGTCGGCCTCCAGCAAAGGAGGCCAAGAGAGTCGCCCAGTGAGCTCTGGGGCAGAGTTCCTGATACAGTCCCAACTGGGGGCTGGGAAGTCCGCCCGGGGCGTCTTCCGGGAGCGGCTTTTCTGAGAGTGGGAGGGCAATAGGCGGGGCACGGGCGTGTCGGGGGGCGTTCCGCAGGTGCGACCAGGTAAATCTTGGTCTCTTCGGATTGACGTCACCTGGCGCATGCCCGGTTGGTCTGCACCTTCCTGGGCGCCGGCTGCATTTTCACGCACGCAGGAAAAGTTGGTGATGAAGAACGTGGAAGTGCGCCATCCTGCCTCCGTTCATCCAAACAGTCCAACCTTTTATTGATAATAGTGATAAGGGGCGCCGTGGTCTATCTGGCTACTTCCTGCTATTAAGGGGTGTCGTTAAGGTCGGGGCCTATGTTTGGTATTTGGACGTACGAAATCTTGGCACAGAGAAATTTGATCAAAATGGGGGCAAAACATAAAATAAGGTACAGTATTAGTATAGGAATGAGGAATGGAAGCATTTGTTGGAATATGGGCAAAACCCAGAAGGATAGTCCTGGCAAGGCTGAGGAGTATGAGATAGTTAAGAAAATTCAGTAAGTTTGAGGCAAATGGGGGAAAGCCAAACTGATTTCCACTGATTACTTTCGGTAGGGGCCCTTTTTAGTTGGGAATGAGGAACGAGTGCGCAAAGTAGTTGTTGGCCAGGCAGCAATTAAGGAGTGGAGTTTTTCTTGGAGTGGATGGCTTTCCGCTTATTCCTACTACAGAGATATTGGATGGAAGGCTAGGTCCAGAGAAGGACGGCAAAACAGAATAGGTAGCCTCGCTGTTGATTAAAAAATTAATTGTCTTACCCGCTACCAGGAGAGTTACCCGCGGCTCGGCAAGGGTGATGGGGGTCCCCGAGTCTCAGCACCTTCAGCTGTCGTCGTCCAGATGTAGGAGCTGGAAGGAGCTCCCAGGATCCTGGGAAAGGGGGGTCACATGGAGACGCGGCACCTGTTCTCAGGGTGGGGCAATCAGACTTCCAGTGTCCTCCCTGCTGGCAAGCAGGGCAGGGGTTTGCTGGTGGACAAGGGTTAGGACATTCACTAGCCCAATGTCCTGATGCCTTGCACTTATAGCAAGGCTGCGTTGGGGCTCGGGGACCTTGCGGACACCTGTTGGCATAGTGTCCTGCCTTGCCGCACTTATAGCAGGCTCCTTTTGTAGCCTTGGAGTCTGTGGGGTGTGTGCTCTCTGGCCTGGGGTTACGACTGGGCTGTAAAGCCGCTGCTAGGAACTGTGCTTTCTGTTTAAGGCGAGCCTGTCGCTATGCTTCAGCCGTCTCCTCTCTGGAGTTATAGACCTTAAAGGCTAATTTAACCAGGTCTTGCTTGTATTGGTGCCTGAGGACCATCCTCTACCTTTTGAAGTTTTTTGCGAATGTCAGGAGCTGATTGAGAAATGAAATAAGACGCCAAAATGGTGGCCCCTGTGGGGCAGGCCGGATCTAACCGGGTATACTGGGTTAGAACCTCAGTCAGTTTAGGGCAGAGGTTAGGATAACTTGGAGGTCATGCCAAGTTAAGTCATAGGCCTGACAAAGGTATCTAAATTCCTTTATGTATATGGTAGGATTAGCTGAGAAATCACCTGAATGCTTCTCAATTTTGGAAACATCGGCCAGTGAAAAAGGGACATGTACTCTGACTACCCCCTCTGCCCCAGCTACCTCTCGCAAAGGTGGTAACACTGTAGGAGGGTGTGGGGCAGGAGTGGAGGTGTTAGCGGGGCACTTAGAGCGGGTGTGTGCAGAGATAGGGGACTCAAGACAGCCAGTTGGGGGCCCCGAAGGAGGCACGGGACCGAGTGGATTACTAGTAGATAAGGAGGAGGAAGGAGGAGTCTGGACAGGAAGGGAGGGGGTGGAGAGAGCGGGGAGAGAAAGAGGAGTATAGGGCAGATCGGGACGAGAGCGTAAGGCCCAAAAGCCTTGTATGTAATTAATTTCAGACCACTTGCCTAGCCGCTGGCAGAAATTGCTGAGGTCGATCACGCCACAGTGGAAAGGAAAATTAACCGCTTCCTCCTAAGGTCTTGTTCGAGCTGTAAGGTTTATAAATTGGCTAGGAGGCACCCCAAGGGGGTGCTCTTTGGAAATTTGGACTGGGGGTTTCCCATTTGTTTCCTCTTACTTACACAATGGACACAATGGAAATGGAAGTGGATCTCTGCCTGGCTTCAAAGCGTCCTTTGGAACCACCAGAGACAGACCGGAGGCTCATGGAGCCAAAGTGGAGATTACCTTCAGGCGGACGTCTCCATCCATTCTCCCGAGCCACTTGGTGGCTCAAAAGTGGGCCTCGGACCTGCGCAGGATTTTTGGCCCAGGGAGGTAAAGAGGAGACAAGGGCACTTACCCCAGAGAGGCCGTGAGAGTGAGGGAAGCGGGTCTCAGGTCCTGGTCCGTCTGCGGCGTGGGAGCAGGAGGAGGTTCCTCAACCCCTAGAGGCCTGAGGAGGGGTCTCCTCCCGGGTCTCGGCACCAACTGATTTGTTTTTTTCTAAAGACCACCAGAGCGGGCACAAAAGAACTAGTGAGCAGGCAAGGGTAGGAGCAAAACTGCAAATTTATTTTGGTCACCTAGCTTCAGGGAAGTAGGTGGGTAGGGAGAGGTCTGTCGGCCTCCGGCAAAGGAGGCCAAGAGAGTCGCCCAGTGAGCTCTGGGGCGGAGTTCCTGATACAGTCCCGACTGGGGGCTGGGAAGTCCGCCCGGGGCGTCTTCCGGGAGCGGCTTTTCTGGGAGTGGGAGGGCAATAGGCGGGGCACGGGCGTGTCAGGGGGTGTTCCGCAGGTGCGACCAGGTAAATCTTGGTCTCTTCGGATTGACGTCACCTGGCACATGCTCGGTTGGTCTGCACCTTCCCGGGCGCCGGCTGCATTTTCACGCGCGCGGGAAAAGTTGGTGATGAAGAACCCGGAAGTGCGCCATCCTGCCTCCGTTCATCCAAACAGTAAGCAACAAGGTAAAATTAATTTCTACCATTCAATTAATGATTGTCAGACATGCAAAGTAAGAGGAAAACATGACCCATTTTGAAAAAATAATCAAAACTAATCCTGCATTGACACAGATGTTAGAATTAGTAGACAAATCATTCAAAAGAATTATAACCCAATGTTCATGAAAGCATTAATCACAATAGCCAAAGGGGAACAACCGAAGTGTCTATCAACTGATGAATGAATAAACAAAATGTGGTATATCCATATGATGGAATATTATTCAGCTATAAAAAGAAGTTTTGATATAGGATGAACTTTGAAAAAACTGTATGAGGTGAAATAAGCAGGCACAAAAGCACAAATATTGGAGGCCGGGCGCTTTGGCTCACACCCGTAATCCCAGCACTTTGGGAGGCCAAGGCAGGCGGATCACAAGGTCAGGAGATTGAGACCATCCTGGCTAACATGGTGAAACCCTGTCTCTACTGAAAATACAAAAAATTAGCTGGGCATGGTGGTGCGCGCCTGTAGTCCCATCTACTCAGCAGACTGAGGCAGGAGAATCACTTGAACCTGGGAGGTAGAGGTTGCAGTAAGCCGAGATTGTGCCAGTGCACTCCAGCCTGGGTGACAGAGCAAGACTGTCTCAAAAAAAAAAAAAAAAAAAAAAAAAACAAATATTGGGCCAGGCGCAGTGGCTCACTCTTGTAACCTCAGCACTTTGGGAGACTGAGGTGGGCGGCTGAGGTCAGGAGTTTGAGACCAGCCTGGGCAACATGGTGAAACCCCGTCACTACTAAAAATACAAAAAAAAAAAAAAAACAAAATTATCTAGGCATGGTTGGTGGGTGCCTGTAACCCAAGCTACTTGGAAGGCTGAGGTGGGAGAATCACTTGAACCATATATATATAGAGAGAGTATAGGCTGGGTGTGGTGGCTCATGCCTGTAATCCTAGCACTTTGGGAGGCTGAGGCAGGTGGATCACGAGGTCAGGAGTTTGACACCAGCCTGGCCAACATGGTGAAACCTGGTCTCTACTAAAAATACAAAAATTAGCCAGGCGTGGTGGTGCACACCTGTAATCCCAGGTACTTGGGAAGCTGAGGCAGGAGAATCTCTTGAGCCTTGGAGGCAGAGGTTGCCGTGACAGAGCAGGACTCCATCTCAAAATATATATATATATTGGCCGGGTGCGGTGGCTGAAGCCTGTAATCCCAGCACTTTGGGAGGCCGAGACGGGCGGATCACGAGGTCAGGAGATCGAGACCATCCTGGCTAACACGGTGAAACCCCGTCTCTACTAAAAATACAAAAAACTAGCCGGGCGAGGTGGCGGGCGCCTGTAGTCCCAGCTACTCAGGAGGCTGAGGCAGGAGAATGGCGTAAAACCTGGGAGGCGGAGCTTGCAGTGAACTGAGATCCGGCCACTGCACTCCAGCCTGGGCAACAGAGCAAGACTGCATCTCAAAAAAAAAAAAAAAAAAAAAAAAAAAAAATATATATATATATATAGTATGACTCCACTTACATGAGATCTCTAGGATAGACAAATTCATAGAGACAGAAAGATGAGAGATTATCAGATGTTAGGGTAGGGATGAATGGGAAGTTTCTGTTTGGGGTGATAAAAAATATGTAAGTAGATTGAAGTGATGGTTGGATAACATTGTGAATGTAATTAATGCCACTGAACTGTATACTTCAAATGGTTAAAGTGGCAAGTTAAAAAAAAAAAAAAAAACAGTAAAAGAAGAGCTCCCCCAACACCTTAAGGAGCTTAGAGGGCAGACATACATGCAAATAATTACAATACAGTGTGCTAATGTTATAATTGTGATGCATACAGAGTGTGATGAGTTTTGGGAGAGAACTCATATGTTTGTGGGTGTCAGGAATTTGGAATAATCATGGTGAGTGCCGGAACCTCTCTCAGCTCAGTGTTAACAGGGTGTGGAAGGAAAATATCTTGGGCCCCCAAAATTACTGAGCTAAAGGGAAAAGTCAAGCTGGGAGCTGCTGAGGGCAAACCTGCCTCCCATTCTATTCAAAATCACCCCTCTGCTCACTGAGATAAATGCTATCTAATTGCCTCTTTTGGAGAGGCTAATCAGAAACTCAGAGGAATGCAACCCTTTGTCTCTTATCTACCTAGGACCTGGAAGGCCCCTCCCAACATCGAGTTGTCCTGCTTTTGCTTTCAGTTGTCCCATTTTTGCTTCGGGTTGTCCCGCCTTTCTGGACCAAACCAGTGTTCATTTTACATATGTTGATTGCTGTCTCATGTCTCCCTAAAATCTATAAAACCAAGCTGTGCTCTGACCACGTTGGGCACCTGTCGTCAGGACCTCCTGAGTCTGTGTCACGGGTGTGCATCCTCAACATTGGCAAAATCAACTTTCGAAATGAACTGAGATCTGTCTCAGATTTTCGGGGTTCACGTTTTGGTAACCATGAAGGGATTCTGAGTGGAGGTGCCCCTGACCTTGACAAACCTCCTGTTGGTGCCTGGTGCCAGCTTGATCTATCTTTATGGCTCGAACCAATAGGACAACTTGCTGAGGCCTGGATCACCCACTCCAGAGAATCCCTGATTTCCCAATATTTGGTTGAGATCTAAAGGATTATTTTGCTGTACAACTTCTTTTTTTTTTCTTTTAGTTTTACTTGCTTCCAACAAGTTTTCGAGCTTCCATGGTGATGGAATGCAGGTTAGCTCCTCTGCTGAGTTTGAGCTTGCTTCCAATAGGGAAGGTGAGTTTTTTTTTCTTGCTTCTCGGATGGTAGGCAGCAGTCCTCAGCCTGAGACCCATCCCTAAGTAAGTAGATGAGTTGGAGTTTTGTCTTGTCTAAAGTTAACAACCAGCTGGTCCTAATTTCTCCGTGCCATTAGAGCACTCAGTAATCCATAGAAGTTGTGTTTGTTTTGCTTAACTGGTTGTTGTTGTTGTTGTTGTTTGTGTCCATTTTTGTTGCTGTTTTGGTCCTTTTCCCACTGGGTTTGACCAACTTTATCTGTCTTGATCAAATCCGAAGGAAAGTTCCAAATTATGGGGAACAAGGCCCTGAAATGGTTAAATTCCCCCTGCACCCCCACAACACAAAAGTGGTATGGTGGGGGAGAAAAAACAGCCAGCAAAAGGAAAAAAAAAAAAAGGAAAGTTTTTATTTTGACTACTAAGGGATTTATTTACATAACAAGGCCACCTTTTTGCTAGCCAGGCCAAACTGAAAGAGCAATGACTGTACTTCCGAAACAGCAGCAGTTTGTCCTAGCTGAAATATGATAATGAGGTTAAGAAAGTTTTTTTTAAAGGAACTCAATAGTTAAAAGTCAGCTTAATTAAAAGCCAGCATCCAAGATGTCTGTGTGGTGGCTGGGTGCAGTGGTTCACGCCTGTCATCCCAGCACTTTGGGAAGCTAAGGCAGGCAGATCACCTGGGTCAGGAGTTTGAGACCAACCTGGCCAATATGGTGAAACCCCATCTCTACTAAAAGCACAAAAATTAGCTGAGTGTGGTGGCGGGCACCTGTAATCCCAGCTACTCGGGAGGCTGAGGCAGGAGAATTGTTTGAACCTGGGAGGCGGAGGTTTCAGTAAGCTGAGATTGTGCCACTGCACTCCAGCCTGTCAACAGAGCGAGACTCCATCTTTTAAAAAAAAAAAAAAAAAAAAGTTAAGTGCACTTTATTTATATATATATATATATATATATATATATATGTTTTTTTTTTTTTTTTTTTTTTTTTTTGAGACTGAGTCTGGCTCTGTCGCCCAGGCTGGAGTGCAGTGGCCGGATCTCGGCTCACTGCAAGCTCCACCCTCCCGGGTTCATGCCATTCTCCTGCCTCAGCCTCCGGAGTAGCTGGGACTACAGGCGCCCACCACCTCGCCCGGCTAATTTTTTGTATTTTTTAGTAGAGACGGGGTTTCACCGTGTTAGCCAGGATGGTCTCGATTTCCTGACCTCGGGATCCGCCCGTCCCGGCCTCCCAAAGTGCTGGGATTACAGGCTTGAGCCACCGCGCCCGGCCTTAAGTGCACTTTAAAAGCATCGCGTGGTCTAATCTCATAACAAGTCTCCCTTTTTAGAGACCCAGGATTCACTGCTAGCACTGCGCAGAGCTCAGAGATCCAGTTAAAAGATATCCCTATCTAAATAAAATTGACCTCGTTATACAATCCTATGATACATTTCTATAGTTTTATGTTTGATTTGATATCTATCTTTAATTTCCCTCTAGCACCACCAGACTTTTTCTCTCTGTACCTTATGATGTAAATTTTGCTATTTGATTTTCACCTGAGTTGTTTCCCTGAATATGCAAATTTAAGGCTATTTAGCTGACAGCTGCTTAGGGTTGTGAAACAGGTTATCAAGAATCTGAAAGTTTAAGATGGCAAAAAGAAAGGTTTTTATAAATCAAGATGTACTTCTATTGGCATACCTAATACAGCTGTGTATTCATGTATTGTGTACACAATGTTTCACTCCTGAAAATATATAAAATAGTTCTATTAATTGGCTTAAAGAAAAACAAAAGTGTGGCCGGGCGCGGTGGCTCAAGCCTGTAATCCCAGCACTTTGGGAGGCCGAGACGGGCGGATCACGAGGTCAGGAGATCGAGACCATCCTGGCTAATACGGTGAAACCCCGTCTCTACTAAAAAAAATACAAAAAACTAGCCGGGCGCGGTGGCGGGCGCCTGTAGTCCCAGCTACTCAGGAGGCTGAGGCAGGAGAATGGCGGGAACCCGGGAGGCGGAGCTTGCAGTGAGCTGAGATCCGGCCACTGCACTCCAGCCTGGGCGACAGAGCAAGACTCTGTCTCAAAAAAAAAAAAAAAAAAAAAAAAAAAAAAAAAAAAAAAAAGAAAAACAAAAGTGTGTAAATCAAATACTTTATCTGAACATGGAAAGACTAGTTAAATGGTTTTTCAAGTTTACGTGACTTAAGTAAAATCTTTAATAAATAAGGTAGCTTTAAAATTATTGGTAAAGTAGGCTGGGCGCGGTGGCTCACGCCTGTAATCCCAGCACTTTGGGAGGCCGAGGCGGGCGGATCACAAGGTCAGGAGATCGAGACCATGGTGAAACCCCGTCTCTACTAAAAATACAAAAAAAATTAGCCGGGCGTGGTGGCGGGAGCCTGTAGTCCCAGCTACTCAGGAGGCTGAGGCAGGAGAATGGCGTGAACCCGGGAGGCGGAGCTTGCAGTGAGCTGAGATCCGGCCACTGCACTCCAGCCTGGGCCACAGAGCGAGACTCTGCCTCAAAAAAAAAAACAAAAAAAAAACAAAAAACAAAAAAAAATTATTGGTAAAGTAATATCAGAAATGTCTTAAGATTGCCAGCATACAGTTTTTTTTTTTTTTTTTTTTTTGAGACAGAGTCTTGCTCTGTTGGCCAGTCTGGAGTGCAGTGGCATAATTTTGGCTCACTGAAACCTCCATCTCCCAGGCTCAAGCAATTCTCCTGGCTCAGCCTCCTGAGTAATTGGGATTACAGGCGTGTGCCACCACACCTGACTAATTTTTTGTGTTTTTAGTAGAGACAGGGTTTCACCATGTTGGCCAGGCTGGTCTCAAACTCCTAACCTCAGGTAATCTACCTGCCTCGGCCTCCCAAAGTGCTGGGATTACAGGCGTAAGCCATTGTGCCCAGCCCAGCATATATTTTTGTTCACATTTATCAATCAAGCAATTTTATACTCATCCCTGCCAAATACTATAAGATGTCAAAATTTGGCATGGGGTTACAAAAGTATAAACATAGCCCATAATAGAATGATCTTTGCTTGTATATTTTAAAATAAATAACACATTGATATTGGTTTAATGAAAATAGCTACATCTTGAATTTACTAAGATTACCATAACTTCTTTTTTTTTTTTTTTTTTTTGAGACGGAGTCTTGCTCTGTCGCCCAGGCTGGAGTGCTGTGGCAGGATCTCAGCTCACTGCAAGCTCCGCCTCCCGGGTTCACGCCATTCTCCTGTCTCAGCCTCCCGGGTAGCTGGGACTACAGGCGCCGCCACGTCGCCCGGCTAGTTTTTTGTAGTTTTTAGTAGAGACGGGGTTTCACCGTGTTAGCCAGGATGGTACCATAACTTCTAATCCTTGGCTTTAGGCAGTCTAGTCCATAGGCAGTAAGGAGGTTTGCTTTGGGAAAGGACTGTTTGTCTTTTCTTCAAAGCTAAACTATAAACTAAATTCCTCCCAAAGTTAGTTTGGCTGACACCCAGGAATGAACACGGACAGCTTGGAGGTTAGAAGCAAGATGGGGTCAGTTAGGGCAGATCTTTTTCACTGTCTCAGTTATAATTTTGCAATGGCAGTTTCATAACTTTAAATGATGACAATTCCAATTTTCACAAATAATATAGGTAAATGATTAAAATAAAATAAGGTCAATGTAATGGGATAAATACTTGTAGACAAACTTGTCATAATTTAGAATCTAAAGTTATATTAAATAATACATAGTTTGGCCAGGCATGGTGATTCACACTTGTAATCCCAGCACTTTGGGAGTCCAAGGTGGGAGGATCACCAGAGGTCAGGAGTTCAAGGCCAGCCTAGCCAACATGATGAAACCCCATCTCTAAAAAAAAATTAGCTGGGCGTGGTGGTGGGTACCTGTAATCCCAGCAACTTGGGAGGCTGAGGCAGGAGAATCGCTTGAAACCGGAAGGCGGAGGTTGCAGTGAGCTGAGCTTCTGCCACTGTACTCTAGCCTGGGCAATAAGAGCAAAACTCCATCTCAAAAAAAAAAAAAAAACCCAACCAAACAAAAAACATTGCTGATTCTTTTTTTTTCAGAGTCAGTACAATTTTTCTTTTAAGCTATTTACAGCTTTTTAACAACTGAGTAAAGTATACTCCTGTGAACAAAATTTGGAGCCTATTTGTTTATCTCTACCTGATTTCGACAGAATTTAGAAACTGTGAGTATTCTTAAATTATGACAATACAATTATTTGCATAAGTGTGAAGGGGTGGCCTGCCCCTCCACACTTGTGGGTGTTTCTCGTTAGGTGGAACGAGAGACTTGAGAAAAGAAATAAGACACAGAGACAAAGTATAGAGAAAGAAAAGCGGGGCCCAGGGGACCGGCGCTCAGCTTACAGAGGACCCACGCCGGCACTGGTCTCTGAGTTCCCTTAGTATTTATTGATAATTATCTTTACCATCAAAAAGATAAGGGAGTGGCAGGACAATAGGATCATTTTAGGGAGAAAATCAGCAGTAAGACATATAGATAAAGATCTTTGTGACCTGAATAAGTTCAAAGGAAAATGCTGTGCCTTGAGATGCATATGCAAACTCTCCATAAACCTTTTAGCAGTATTGCTCCAGCAAATCCCACCTTATTCCTAAAGGCGGTTTTCTCTTTGCTCAGTAAACAAAGCACACAATGGGTTTTACACGGAGATGTTCCATTGCCCAGGGACGGGCAGGAGACAAATGTTTTTCTCTTACTTGAGATTAAGAGAATGGTGATGACCTCTAACCACAAGCAGCCTTTAGGCACTTGTTTAACAAAGCACATTCTGTACAGCCCAGAATCTTTTAAACCTTAAGTCACCACAGCACATATCTCCTGCAAGGACAAAGTTGGGGATAGGGTCACAGATTAACAGCATCTCAAATACAGAACCAAATGGAGTCTCTTAAATCTACTTCTTTCTATATAGACACAGTAACAGGCTGACCTCTCCTTTCCCCACATAAGCGCAATAAGAATCTGTTTTCATTTGTAACAGGACACAATTGGAGAAACTGGATATTTTACCAAGGCTTTGACTTGAATGGTGTGCTTTCCTTTAAGGAATTGAACGTGATTTATGGAGCCAATAAAAGCCCCTTGGAAAAAACTGGCCTCATACTTTTGTCTACACAGTCCCTGTACAGGGTTCCTGACCTGTGGTAAGTAAAGAATGTCACTTTCTGACAAGGCCCAGGAGCCCCAGGTTTATCTTAGAACCTAAGAGGAGATGAATTCACCCAACTCATAGGTATTTGATGATACAAATCCATGGCTGGGCTCACCTTTAAAAAAGTCTTATCTAAGATTCCTTCTATTGAACAAAGTTCCATCAAAGCAACTTTAAAAGCCTATGGAAAAAAATAATTATAATTCTTGCTGCAGTATATACAAATAATCAGGCCAAGTATAATAAAGCAAATCAGTCCTGAAACTGGAGAGAGAATAATTGTGTTTCAGAAACTTTAGTACACCTGTTGTTAGTAGATTCTAGTCTTGCCTAATGTTTACCAATTTTTATTTTTTTCTACAGTTTGGACTGAATTCTAATTTTCTTGGCTACGAGCCTGCAAAATAATATTTTCAATTTCTTTCTCCTTCTTTTTCTCCGTTTTCCCTAATTTGGAGTCACTGAAAATTAAGCTGTGCTTTCTTTTCTTTTCTTTTTCTGAGACAGAGTTTCGCTGTTGTTGCCCAGGCTAGAGTGCAATGGCACAATCTCGGCTCACCGCAACCTCTGCCTCCCAGGTTCAAGCGATTCTCCTGCCTCAGCCTCCCGAGTAACTGGGATTATAGGCATGCACCACCATGCCCAGCTAATTTTGTATTTTTAGTAGAGATGGAGTTTCTCCATGTTGGTCAGGCTGGTCTCGAACTCCCAACCTTAGGTGATCCGCCCGCCTCAGCCTCCCAAAGTGCTGGGATTACAGACGTGAGCCACTGCGACTGGCCTAAGCTGTGCTTTCTTAAAGCCCTGCGAACTGAAGCTAGACAACTTAAATTTCAGAAGAAAATAACAGCAACCTATTTACATAGATAACCCACTTTCATACCTGCCTACTGATGTACTGACTTCAGAGTATTGTGGCCTATATTGATTTTCCAGGATTGTTCTTTGTTTGTTGTTTTTCTCCCTTCCTCCTCTATTTTCTCTTTACAGGACATGAGAGTTCGCAACCTTTTAAAAATAAGCTTTCTGGCCAAGTGCAGTGGCTTATGCCTGTAATCCCAGCACTTTGGGAGGTCTAGCAGGGTGGATCACTTGAGGTCAGGATTTCAAGACCAGCCTGGGCAACATGGCAAAATCCTGTCACTACTAAAAATACAGAAATTAGCCAGGTATTGTGACATGAGCCTACAGTCCCAACTACTTAGGAGGCTGAAGCATGAGAATTGCTTGAGCCCGGGAAGTAGAAGTTGCAGTAAGCCAAGATTACACCACTGTACTCCAGCCTGGGTGACAAAGCAAGATTCTGTGTCCAAAAACAGTTTGGGGGGAAATGGAATTGTCATTTTATCTCTGAAAGGATATTATATTAAACAAAGAAAAGGGGACACGGAGCTGCTTTACAGCCTCCTTGGAGGACTGAACAATAAGGAATATCACAGGCAACAGGAAGAGCTGAGATTTAAACAAAGAAAGAACTTTCCCAGGCCCTGGAACTAGTGGACAGGGAGATTTGAAGCATCTACCTCCCCAGGGCATTTAACTTCTTTTTTTACATACTGTGAATGGAAGCAACATTTTTTTTTTGAGACGGAGTCTCGCTCTGTTGCCCAGGCTGGAGTGCAGTGGTGTGATCTGGAGTGCAGTGGTGTGATCTCGGCTCACTACAAGCTCCGCCTCCTGGGTTTACACCATTCTCCTGCCTCAGCCTCCCGAGTAGCTGGGACTACAGGCACTGCCACCTCGCCCGGCTAGTTTTTTTGTATTTTTTAGTAGAGACGGGGTTTCACCGTGTTAGCCAGGATGGTCTCGATCTCCTGACCTCGTGATCTGCCCGTCTCGGCCTCCCAAAGTGCTGGGATTACAGGCTTGAGCCACCGCGCCCGGCCAACATTTTTTTTTTAAAGCAGCCAGATGGATCACCTGAAGTCAGGAGTTCAAAACCAGCCTGGCCAACATGGTGAAACCCCCGTCTCTATTAAAAATACAAAAATTAGCCAGGTGTAGTGGCAGGTGCCTATAATCCCAGCTCCTTGGAGGCTGAGGCAGGATAATCGCTTGAACCTGGGAGGCAGAGGTTGCAGTGAGCTGATATTGTGCTATTGCACTCTAGCCTGGGTGACAAGAGCAAAATTCCCGTCTCAAAAAAAAAAAAAAAAAAGAAAAAGAAAAAAGGAAAAAAGAAATAGGAAAGCAGCCAGAGAAAAAAGACATGTAGAGAATAAAGATAAGAATGACAGCCAAGTTCTTGAAGAAAACAATGCAAGCAGAGGTATTAAACTCCTTTAAAGTACTGAAAGAAATTTAAAAAAAACCCAAAAGCTATTAACCTCTAATTCTATACCCAGCAAAAATATCTTTCGAAACAAAATGCAGGCCAGTTGCAGTGGCTCATGCCTGTAATCCTAGCACTTTGGGAGGCCGAAGTGGGCAGATAACCTGAGGTCAGGAGTTCAAGACCAGCCTGGCCAATATGGCAAATCTCTGTCTCTGCTAAAAATACAAAAAGTAGCTGAGCATGGTAGCTCGTGATTGTAATCCTAGTTACCCAGGAGGCTGAGGCAGGAGAATCGCTTGAACCTGGGAAGTGGAGGTTACAGTGAGCTGAGATCACACCACTGCACTGCAGCCTGGCGACAGAGTGAGACTCCATCTCAAAAAACAAACAAAAAGACATATCTATTCTAAACACTGCACACTTAATAATAAAGATTCAAAGTACACAAAGCCAAAACTGCTAGAACTGCAGGAAAAATAGAGAAGTTCATAATTAAGGTTGGAGATTTGGTATCCCTTCATAATCAATATTATGCAATTATTGAGAAAATCAGCAAGGAATAAGAAAATTGAGCAACACTATCAGCCAACCTTATCTGATATTTATTTATTTATAACTTTTTTTTTTGACTGGGTGCGGTGGCTCACGCCTATAATCCCAGCACTTTGGGAAACCGAGCTGGGTGGATCACCTGAGGTCAGGAGTTCAAGACCAGCCTGGCCAACATGGTGAAATCCCATCTCTACTAAAAATACAAAAATTAGCTGGGCCTAATTTTTTTTCTAGAGACTGAGTCTTCCACTGTCACTCAGGCTGGAGTGCAGTGATATGATTATAGTTCACTGTAACCTCAAACTCCTGGGCTCAAATGATCCTCCCAGCTCAGACTGCCAAGTAGCTAGGACTGTAAGTGCATGCCACCATGTCCAGTTAAGCTTGTTTTTTTTTTTTGTTTGTTTGTTTGTTTGCTTTTTATTAGAGAGGGTCTCACTATATTGCTCAGGTTGGACTCGAACTCCTAGCCTTAAGTGATTTTTCCAGCCTCAGCCTCCCAAATCATGCGGATTATAGGCATGAGCCACCATGCTGGCCTAATTGATATTTATAGACTACTCCACCTAACAATAGTAGAACACACATTATTTTTAAGGGCAGATGAAAAATTTACTAAGATAGACCACAGTCTGGACTGTAAAATAAGTCTTGGTGATAAACATAAATTTTAAAAGATTCAAATCATACAGTGAATGTTCTCTGACTACAATGGAATTACATTAGAAATTAATAACAAGATACCTGGAAAATACCCCCAAATTTGGAGATTACATAATATACATTTAAATAACTCATAAAGGAGAAATCAAAAGGAAAATTAGAATTTTTTATTCTTTTGAGATGGAGAAATGGCCAATTTTTTTTAAAAATTATTTTTTATGGTTAAATGTTACTTTTATGTTTTAATTAATTAATTTTTTTTTATTGAGATGGAGTCTTGTTCTGTCACCCAGGCTGGAGTGCAGTGGTGTGATCTTGGCTCACTGCCAACCTCTGCTGCTGGGTTCAAGCGATTCTCGTGCCTCAGCCTTCGGAGTATCTGGGATTACAAATGCGCGCCACCAGACCAGGCTAATTTTTTTATTTTTAGTAGAGACGGGGGTTTCGCCATGTTGGCCGGGCTGGTCTCGAACTCCCGACCTTGGGTGATCTGCCCGCCTTGGCCTCCCAAAGTGCTGGGATTACAGGTGTGAGCCACTGTGCCCGGCTATTTTTATTTTTCCACCTATTTTGGTTTAGGACAGATGCCTCTGACTTGAACAGACCATCAGAGATGTGCAACATTAATTTTAGAAAACCACTCAGAGAGTGCTGAGCTCCCTTAGGAAACAACACAAGTTTCTGCTTTCCCACCACCCATGCTTCTGGGCCTGCGCTCACAGAGAAGTCCTCTGTTATCAGACTGGCTTCATAAGTCAGTCCCAGCATCTTTGAAGGCGTATTGATGCTGAAATGGAAAGGGTTTCAGTGCAATCTCTTCCAGTTTCATAGATGAAGCTCTAGGACAGAAGTAAACTTTCCTATTTATAGCAGGTCTTTGAATAATGTTTTATTCAACATCATTTGGTTATAACATTGATGAGAAAAAAATCTGACTCCTGGCTGGGGCCGCTGTCTGTTTGCATGTTCTCCCATGTTGGCGTGGGTTTTCTCCGGGTACTCCCACATACAAAGCTGTGCATGTTTGGTTAGTTGGCATGTGTAAACAGCCCCAGTCTGAGTGTGAGAGTGTCTATGAGGAAGCCCTGCGATGGGGTGGCATCCTCTCCAGAGTAGGTTCTCACTTTGCACTCTAAGCTGCCAGGATAGGCTCCGGCCACTCATGACCCGACCCTGCACTGCTTATTCATTGCTGTGGTGTTTATTCAGACTTCGTTCAAACTCATCTCTCCAGATCCTGTCTTCTCAAGTTGTTTTTGCTTGCTGAGTAGTTTTTCATTAATTTGGGGGATTTCTTGGAATGAGGTTTTCTGATTAGATTCTATTGTTCGAAATTTTCCTTGAGGGCATTCAGATCCTCCTTGAGAGCAACCTGCATCCACACCAAGCCAACATAGGCCACAACATAGGCCACAACACAGGCAGCGAGGGTGACAAAACCACAGAGCAGATAACAGATCTTGCAGCATCGTAAATAGCCTCCCTTGGCAAAGCGAGAGCCATTTCCAAACACACCGAATTCCTCTTCCTCCTGGGAGCTGGACTCAGAGTCTGAGTCAGGAGGCTCAGGGCGATGACTGCTTGGACCTTTCTTGGGCTTCTTTCTCTGGCTGTCCCCAGCCAAACCAATCAATGCATTGAGCTCTTTGAGCATTTTCATTTTCTTGTGTGGGGTAAGTGGAGCCCCGAATCCTGAGCTGCCAGGTGCACATCGGATGCCCCATTCTCTTCCTGCCTTGGAGCTGCCTTCCAGGGTTGGGGATCCTGGGCCAGAGCCCCCTGGTCACTCCCACCTAGGGGTGGGACTGACCGGATCCGCCAGGGACTGGAGATTGAAGCCCAGAGGAAGCTGGATGGGGGAAGACAAATAGAAATGGCCAAGGAGCTGATGACCCCAAAGGATAAGGCCTTGAGCGCAGAGCGTTAGTAAAGAGGGTGGAAAGGGACCTTTATCTCCCAAAGCGGGAAAAAAGCCAAGTCAAAAATGAAGGATTCTCAGCCCTGATAAGTAACGCAATACTTCTAAGGGTGCTGCTCCAGGAGCTGGGGAAGGGCACACAAAATAGATGTTTTGGACCTCTGGGGCAGAGTTTTCAATAGAGAGGGAAGAGAAACTTATTCTTGAGTGGGAAGAGTGGGGAGGTGTAGAGCAAGAAGGTGGGAACGCGTCAGTCCCTTCCTAGCAGGAGAGGTGGCGGCAGGAGGGAGCTCCCAGCGGTTACAACCCCAACACTGCTTGGCCGCGGAGAAAATGCCCAGGCCAGGAAGCCGGACGGGGTGTGTGATGATCACCGTTCTCTGGCCTCTGGCCTGAAAGTGAAGGGGGCCCGAGGCCGAGGAAGATCTCGAGCCCGGCTCTAAGGGCTCGCTCTGAGAGAAGCCAGTCCGCGCCTGCTAGACCTGCGCCCCGCCGTCTGGGCCTGGGGGGCGCCGTGCCGCGGGCGACGGCTGCTCAGCCCACCAATAACGCTTCCGCCTGGACTTTGACGTTCCGGTCTCTCGGCCACTCATACGCGCAGGCCCCACGCTAGCCGCAACTCTGGCCCCTGCTCCGTCTCCGGCCGCCTACACGTGGTTGTTGTTGTTGGCGGTGGCTGCCGCTAGCTCCAGACCCGGGCCATCGCCCCCGCCCCCTACTTTTTAAATATTTATTTATTGAGACAGTGTCTTACTCTGTCATCCAGGCTGCAGTGCAGTGGTACAATCACAGCTCACTACAGCCTCGACCTCTTGGGCTCAAACAATCCTCCCACTTTTGCCTCCCAAGTAGCTGGGACAACAGGTGTGAGCCACCATGTCCAGCTACTTTATTTTTTGCAGAGACGGGGTCTCACTATGTTGCCCAGGCTCTTTTAGCTTGTTTCAAAACATCATGTTAATTTTCACCTGTTTGGTAGGGATTTACTTTGCTGTTTTCTATGCAATTTTGTATTATATTTCATAATCCTTTTTGTTGCTTACTTTCATGTGAAATGCATTTTCCTGTACTTATTGGGAGAGATGGGCCAGAATAGCTTTTCTAGCCTCAAGGCTCATGAAGTTCTATTATTTTCACAAAGTGACTAAAATAGCCTAATACTTTGAGATGTTTCCTCTGCTTCTCTCGCACTGCTGTCTGTACCTTTTCTTTCCTTTACCTCTGTCACTGTCCTGCTCAATTTGGAGTCTACAACCTCAGAGGAGTTTTGCTTTGGAATGAAGCTTAAATTTGTTAGTTTCAAGAGTTCATGAGAACCTAGACCACTACAACATCTTCAGAACTTAGCACCGTCCCCACAAACTCATGGGCAAATTGGAGTCGATAGAAACTTTCCGTGTTTCGGCTGTTGCTAGATTTTTTTTTTTTTTTTTTTTTTTTTTTTGAGATGGAAGTCTTGTTCCTTCTGTTGCCCAGGTTGGAGTGCAGTGGCAGGATCTCGGCTCACTGCAACCTCCACCTCCTGGGTTCAAGAGATTCTCTTGCCTCAGCCTCCTGAGTAACTCAGATTACAGGCGCCTGCCACCACCACCTCTGGCTCATTTTTGTATTAGTAGAGATGGGGGGGGGGGGTTTCACCATGTTGGCCTGGCTGGTCTCGAACTCCTGACCTCAGGTGATCCACCTGCCTCTGCCTCCCAAAGAGCTGGGATTACAGGCGTGAGCTACCACACCTGGTTCCAATTTTTAAAATTTTATTTTTGGCCTACCATGCTTTCCAGTGAAAACATGTTGACTTGGGGGCTCTCCTATTCTTAAGGCCATCTGATGTCCCACTGCCTTTCCTCCATGGCTTTCTACACAGATGTCCCAAGCAGATCTTATAGCTGCTTTTGAGTTTGTCACTATCTGATCATATTTTGGAATTGTGGAGATACCTTGTCACAAAGATTAGCAGTAGATGCCGTGCATGGATTTCTGCTTTAACTCTCCTAGTTGCTGTTTTTATGAAGGGATTTGGGGAGATTAACAATGACACAACCATTTCTGACAACTACTTTTTTTTGTTTTTTCTGCACCAGAGTCTCGCTCTGTCACCTAGGCTGGAGTGCAATGGTGCAATCTTGGCTCACTGCAACCTCTGCCTCTCAGGTTCAAGCAGTTCCCCTGTCTCAGCCTCCCAAGTAGCTGGGAATACAGGTGTGCACCACCATGCCTGGCTCATTTTTTTGTATTTTTAGAGATGGGGTCTCACCATATTGGTCAGACTGGTCTTGAACTCGTGGCTTCAGGTGATCCACCCGCCTTGGCCTCCCAAGATATTGGGATGACAGGTGTGAGCCACCACGCCCGGCCATTTATTTTTTAATGGACTTCTGGTAATCTTTTATTTAGGAATATTTATAAGTGATAATGGTTGTCTAAGAGGTAGTAGAGCATGGTGATTGATAGGATGGACTTTGGAGTCAGGCTACCTGGGTACAAATCCCAGTTTCCCCCGTATTAGTTGCGTAATCCATAATGTCTGTTTTTTTTTAGTTTCCTCTGTAAAATAATAGGTCGTTGTGAGAACTAAATGAAATAATATATGTAAAACACCGAGGGAAGTACTAGGTTACTTAATAGGCTAATAGGCATTCAACAAAGATAGCTGTTATACTTGTTTATTTTTTTTTACATTATTGGCTTTATAATAGACTACAAAGAGTAGAAAACACTTGAAAATGAAAATAAGAACACCAACTTCTTGATTTTATGACAAAGTAGAAACTACAACTAAAAACAGCTAGAAAATGATGAAAAACACACATGGTTGACCAAGCTGACTTTAGAGGAAAGTTCATAGTCTAAAGCACTTCCATTAAAAGAATGAAAATATATGCAATAAGCATTCAATACTAGAGTTAACTGTCTTCTATTTCTTTTTTTTTTTTTTTGAGACGGAGTTTCACTCATTGCCCAGGCTGGAGTGCAATGGCGTGATCTTGGCTCACTGCAACCTCTGCCTCCTGGGTTCAAGTGATTCTCCTGCCTATCTCCTGAGTAGCTGGAATTACAGGCACCCACCACTATGCCTGGCTCATTTTTTTGTATTTTTAATAGAGATGGGGTTTCACTATGTTGGCCAGGCTGGTCTTGAACTCTTGACTTCGTGATCCGCCTGCCTTGGCCTTCCAAGGTGTTGGGATTACAGGCATGAGCCACCATGCCCGGCCTATTTTATTTATTTTTTCTTTTTTTTGAGAATTTCGCTTTTGTTGCCCAGGCTGGAATGCAATGACACGATCTTGGCTCACCGCAACCACAGTCTCCGGGGTTCAAGCTGTTCTCCTGCCTCAGCCTCTGGAGTAGCTGGGATTACACATGTGCCACCACGCCTGGCTAATTTTGTATTTTTAGTAGAGACAGGGTTTCTCCATGTTGGTCAGGCTGGGCTCGAACTCCCAACCTCAAGTGATCTGCCTGCCTCGGCCTCCCAAAGTGCTGTGATTACAGGTGTGAGCCACTGCGCCAGGGCTGTTTTCTCTTTCTTAAGGTGGAAATCAGTTAATTAGGGCCGGACATGGTGGCTTATGCCTGTAATCCCAGCACTTTGGGAGGCTAAGGTGGGTGGATCACTTGAGGTCGGGAGTTCGAGACCAGCCTGGCCAACATGGTGAAACCCCCATCTCTACTAAAAATACAAAAAAATAAGCCAAGTGTGGTGATGGGCGCCTGTAATCCCATTTACTTGGGAGGCTGAGGCAGGAGAATCGTTTGAACCCGGGAGGTGGAGGTTGCAGTGAGCTGATATTGCGCCACCGTACACTCCAGCCTGGGCAACAGAGGGAGACTCCATCTTTAAAAAAAAAAAAAAAAAAAAAAAAAAAAAAAAAAAAAAAAGATGCCGGGCGCGGTGGCTCAAGCCTGTAATCCCAGCACTTTGGGAGGCCGAGACGGGCGGATCACGAGGTCAGGAGATCGAGACCATCCTGGCTAACACGGTGAAACCCCGTCTCTACTAAAAATACAAAAACTAGCCGGGCGAGGTGGCGGGCGCCTGTAGTCCCAGCTACTCGGGAGGCTGAGGCAGGAGAATGGCGTAAACCCGGGAGGCGGAGCTTGCAGTGAGCTGAGATCTAGCCACTGCACTCCAGTCCGGGTGACAGAGCGAGACTCCGCCTCAAAAAAAAAAAAAAAAAAAAAAAAAAAAAGAAAGAAAGAAAGTAAAACAGGTATATAGAAGATACTAAGAGAATTTTTTCTACAACTCTAGACAAATGCATTTGAAAGAAAGCCTCAATGAAATGGATGTTCTCCTAGAAAAAGTACAAGTTTTCAAAATTGATGAGAGGGTAAAGGAGAAACAGCTGGAGAAAAGTGCCAGAGAAATAGTCTTAAAAAAAAAAAAAATTCCAGGCCTAGATATATACACCACTTGATTCTTTCAAATCTTTGAGTAACACATTTTCTTTGTTATTTAAACTTTTCTGGCCAGGCATGGTGGCTCACGCCATAATCCCAGCACTTTGCGAGGCCCAGGCGGGCGGATCACCTGAGGTCAGGAGTTCAAGACCAGTCTGGCCAACATGATGAAACCCCATCTCTACTAAAAATACAAAAATTAGCTGGGTGTGGTGGCATGCGCCTGTCATCCCAGCTACTTGGGAAGCTGAGGCAGGAGAATCGCTTGAACTTGGGAGGCAGTGGTTGCAGTGAGCTGAGATCACACCATTTAACTCCAGCCTGGGCAACAAGAGCAAAACTGTCTCAAAAAAAAAAAAAAAAAAAAAAAAAAAAAAAAAAAAAACTCTTCTGAAGTATAAATAGTCTTTTCTTTTGAGGTTACTTAAATATAGTTATATTTTCATAACGTGCCTTAGTAATTTATTGTGTCATCCAGCTGAGATGTATACACCAAAAACAGAGCAATGACTTTAACATTTAAACAGGACAGTTTACAAAAAAGGAAATACAAATGGCTCAAACAAATAAATAGATACCTAATTTTATTCTTGTTTATTTTTTTATTTTTATTTTTTTTTGAGACGGAGTCTCACTTTGTCGCCCAGGCTGGAGTGCAGCGGTGCCATCTTGGCTTACTGCAAGCTCCGCCTCCCGGGTTCACGCCATTCTCCTACCTCAGCCTCCGAGTAGCTGGGACTACAGGCGCCGCCACCACGCCCGGCTAATTTTTTGTATTTTTAGTAGAGACGGGGTTTCACCGTGTTAGCCAGGATGGTCTCGATCTCCTGACCTCGTGATCCACCCACCTCGGCCTCCCAAAGTGCTGGGATTACAGGCGTGAACCACCGCGCCTGGCTCTTGTTTGTTTTAAAGAGATAAGGTCTCGCCGGGCGCGGTGGCTCAAGCCTGTAATCCCAGCACTTTGGGAGGCCGAGACGGGCGGATCACGAGGTCAGGAGATCAAGACCATCCTGGCTAACACGGTGAAACCCCGTCTCTACTAAAAATACAAAAAAAAAAAAACTAGCCGGGCAAGGTGGCGGGCACCTGTAGTCCCAGCTACTCGGGAGGCTGAGGCAGGAGAATGGCGTGAACCCGGGAGGCGGAGCTTGCAGTGAGCTGAGATCCGGCCACTGCACTTCAGCCTGGGCGACAGAGCAAGACTCCGTCTCAAAAAAAAAAAAAAAAAAAAAAAAAAAAAAAGAGATAAGGTCTCACTCTGTTGCCTAGGCTCTGGAGCATAGTGGTGCAATCATGGTTCACTGCAGCCTCAAATTTCTGGGCTTAAGCAATCTTCCTGCCTCAGCCTCCCAAGTAGCTGGGACTTCAGGTATGCACCACCACACTTTGCTAATTAAAAAAAAAAAAAAAAAAAAAATTGTAGTGATGGTATCTTACTATGTTGCCAACCTGATCTTGAACTCATGGTCTCAAGTGATCTTCCTTCCTGCGTAGGCCCTCAAAGAGCTGAGATTATAGGTGTGAACCACCATGCCCAGTCCCTCACCTTACTCTTAATATACAAAATTCTACTGAGATTAAAATGCCATTTTTAAAGTAAGAGATTGAGAAAGATCAAAACATTTGATAACACAAAGATTTAATAGGCACTCTCATGCATTGTGGGTGGGACTGTAAATTGGCATAATCCTTATAGATGGCAACTTGCCAATATCTATCAAAAGTAAAAATGCACATATCTTAACCTAGTAATTCTAACTTTAGATTTCCAGTTTACAGTAACTCACTCAAGTGCAATATGACCTATATAAAAGGTTAAAAAATGAATCATTATTTATAATAGCAAAAGGTTAGGAAAAAACATGTCTGTCAGCAGGGACTGCTCAAATATATTATGGTACATTCATACAATAACATCTGCAGTTATAGACCAAGAATCAAGAAACTCTTCATGTAACATGACAATCTCAAAAATATGTTACACAGAGAAGACATGCTAAAGAACACTATACACTGTACAATACCACTTAGGAAAAATATCTCTAGAGGGATATTTAAGGAAAAGATAACACTTTCTGGGAAGAGAAAATGAGTTCTAAAGGAGGGAAGAAAACTTCACTGTATATCATTCTGTGTCTTTTGAATTTTGAACAATTTTGAAATAAAAACATTCCAACGGATATACAAGTCTTTTAGGTAAGTTCAAATGAACAAGTATTATATTTCTTTCATCTGACTGATAAACTTTTCCACAATTTCATTGAGTCTTTCAGGCTCCATTAGTTTATTTACCAACTCCTGCTCAACAGCCATTAGGGCTGGGCCAGTAAGCTTCTCTTGTCCCAAGGTATTACATAAATATGTCTTAAGACGAGGCAAGGTAGAAAATGAATTGTCAGTACTTGCTGAAGTAATTGGCCAAGACAAAGCAATATATAATAGCTTTGAGAGACAAGGAATATTACTGTGAAGACCATGCTGAATAAACAAACAGCCGAGACTGACGAAGTTTATGCAATTATCATCTATGACAAAGTTGAGCTTTGCATAATGTCGATAAAATCTGAGTTCTGGGATAATGTCCTCATCAAGTTTATAAAATTCCTGAACATGTTTTGCTGTTGATTCATTTAATGGCTCATTCCATTTAAATAACAGTTCTGAAATTTGCTTTATTTTGCAATAATCAAACTCTGAAAAACATAACTTTAAATTTTGTAATATAGTATCTAATCCTTGATAATAGATATTAATTTTATATTGTTCTTCTGTTGAAGTAGGAAAAAACGTATTATCTGAACTGCCAAGATCTACTGATTTCTGAATTTTTCTTCTTTTCTGAAGAGAAGGTTTTTCAACTTTAAAACCTTTACAGGTTATTTTTTGACATATTTCCTCTGCTCCATCCCAGATTGTTTTAAAGTATACATCATTTCTTTCAGATGATAAACATTCCAAAATTGCTTCTATTTTTGAAGACAAAGAAAAAATGTCTATGGTTTTATTTTGAAGCTCTTTGGAAAGAATTCCTGTAACACTCAGCACTCGATACAGGAATTTCAAACAAAAGACAAATTCAAATTTGGAAACCAATGTCAGCAAATGACTCAATTCATCAGCGAAACTTGTATTTGAAGAATGGCTTGCTATAACTTCCAATGTTTCAATAATCTCTGGAAGAGTGTCAATCACAGATAGTAATGTACGATCATGGACTGTCCAACATGATTGTGATATATGTTTCTTGCATGTTTTGTTTTGACTTAGCCTACAAATGTTTCGAAAATTTGCCAACATTTCCCCAGACATACAAATAGTGTTGAACAAAGAACTGAGAGTTTTTAGAGCACTTCGGAGTTCTTTTACTTCTTTACAAAACCTAATTATTGATAAATCCAAAAAGTGTGCATAACAATGTATGTATAAAGCTCTTGGTTCTTCTTTCTTGAATTCTGCTGCTACTTTATTAAATTTTATTCTCAAATTAGTGGTGCTATCATAGGCCTGGCCATGTATTTTATCCATATCAACTCCAATTTGCTGCAGATAAGTTTTGATGGTGCTATGTAAGTGGGTCCCAGTCATCTCCTCAGTATCAACAAAACCCAAGAATCTTTCCTTAATTAAGATAGCCTTTGATGATTTTTGTGGGTATCTTACACAAATTGAAAGCTGTTCTTTCATGGCACTATTGGTTGTCTCATCACATATTATTGAAAATGCTGAGGAGTCATTGATCTCATTCACAATATCCTGCAACATTTCAGTCTTTATTATTTCAATAATATCACTTTGAATTTGTGTACTGTTATAGAAGTCAACTTGTGAATTCATGAGTCGAAATGTTTCTTCTCCTTTATCTTTTGCTCTCATTTCTAACAATTCTAAAAAATTGCCTTTATTCGCAGATGAAACTGACTGGTCGTTTCCTCTTAAGGGTAAACACTGCTTTCCAAGAAATAAAATATTTTCAATTATAAGCTTTAGGTACTTTTTATTTCCCTCAATCTGTTTCGAATGAATAGATAAATCATCACTGACAGCTCCATCACAAAATTGGTATTCTCTCCAAAATTCCAGTGACTTCAAATGCATTTCACTTTTTTCATGCTTGCTGAATTTTTCCAGAGTTTTTTTCCAGTTAGAGGTTCCATGGGTTGCAAATGACTCTCTTCCACAGCTAAAATATTTTTGGCAGAACAACTGGCATGAATAACAGAATGCCACATCTTTTTTACTGTTTTCCAAACACTGAAAATCTGCACAACAAGATTTTTTAATACTTCTTGATTTACCTTTAACTTTTTGTACTTTGGATGTACATTTTGGGTGACATAGTTCATCACTTATTTTCATAGATTTCATATTGTCTTTTTGTACTTCTATACTGGAACCAATTGCATGCTGACTGAATACTGATGAAGATGGTGAAAGGCTTGGCTGTTCCATACTACTACTTGCAATAGCACTACTGGGTTCACTAGGTGAACTCTTAGAAAGCTTTGGGAGAAAATGGGAAAAGAACATTTAAGAGTTTTCAAAAATTAATTAAAATATCAAATATATCTACTCTAATAACATAGTAAAATAAATGGCTGAGTTACAGTATGAGCTCCACTAGGGGGAAACATTAACAATTATGTATAACTTATTTATTTGCAATCTAGATTCAGCATTAAATGTTTGAAGGACTTTTTGGTATGTAATTGTCATAAAAATAATTTTTATTGCTCAGATGACTCAAATTGCATAGTATTTTTTTAAAAGAAGAACCCAGAGGAAAAAAATCCTTCTGTTTAAACAATCTACACACATATAATACATATATTTAAAAAAATATATAAGAAATATATATTGGCCGGGCGCGGTGGCTCAAGCCTGTAATCCCAGCACTTTGGGAGGCCGAGACGGGCGGATCATGAGGTCAGGAGATCGAGACCATCCTGGCTAATACGGTGAAACCCCGTCTCTACTAAAAAAATACAAAAAACTAGCCGGGCGACGAGGCGGGCGCCTGTAGTCCCAGCTACTCGGGAGGCTGAGACAGGAGAATGGCGTGAACCCGGGAGGCGGAGCTTGCAGTGAGCTGAGAGCCGGCCACTGCACTCCAGCCTGGGCAGCAGAGCAAGACTCCGTCTCAAAAAAAAAAAAAAAAGAAGAAATATATATTAAATATAGAAATATAATATATATTTATATATTAAATATAGAAATATAATATATATTATATAAACATATATATAAAAAACATCTGGGCCAGGTGCAGTGGCTCACGCCTGTAATCCCAGCACTTTGGGAGGCTGAGGTGGGCAGATTTGAGACCAGCCTGGCCAACATGGTGAAACCCCTTCTCTACTAAAAATACAAAAATTAACTGGGCATGGTAGCAGGTGCCTGTAATCCCGGCTACTCAGGAGGCTGAGGCAGGAGAATCGCTTGAACCCAGGAGGTAAAGGTTGCAGTGAGCTGAGATCATGCAACTGAACTCCAGCCTGGGTGGCAGAGCGAGACTCTGTCTGCAAAAAAACAAACAAACAAAAAAAATTCTGCTTATTAAAAACAAACAGTGGTTAAAAAAAAAAGGTTAAAATAAAACTTACCTCCACAATGACATCTGCTGTTGCTGTTACTGAAGAAACTGTATCTGTTAAAATAGAGCATAAATTCAAGATCTTACCTACTATAACCTATAAAATAGCATCATAAACTATAATTGCTTATACAAGAAACAAAAAGGAAATTTAGCATATAGACAGATTTATCAAGTGTGACAAAACAATATTTATGTCAAATATCTTTTTTTTTTTTTTTTTTTTCTGAGATGGAGTCTCGCTCTGTCACCCAGGCTGGAGTGCAGTGGCCGGATCTCAGCTCACTGCAAGCTCCGCCTCCCGGGTTCACGCCATTCTCCTGCCTCAGCCTCCCAAGTAGCTGGGACTACAGGCGCCCGCCACGTCGCCCGGCTAGTTTTTTGTATTTTTAGTAGAGACGGGGTTTCACTGTGTTAGCCAGGATGGTCTCGATCTCCTGACCTCGTGATCCGCCCGTCTCGGCCTCCCAAAGTGCTGGGATTACAGGCTTGAGCCACCGCGCCCGGCCTATGTCAAATACCTTAACGTCAATTTTTACCTTGTAAGACATCAGTGTTCATGATGGGCAAGGCAACATCGGTGTCTGCCAATGACACTATATTGCTTATAACTGGAGTCGTATCTTTCTTTGGAGAGAGAAGCTCTGTTGAAGTATCGTGCACCACGGAAACAACATTTACTGACAAAAACAAAAAGATTTCTTATAAACTAAGCGAAATCAATCATCAGAAAGTACTGTTATAGTAATACTGTTTCAAGTAATAATGCAAGCATCTAATAGCTTAAGGAATTGGTAGTTACTGAAGTAATTTTTATTAGGGCTTAGGAATAGCCAGGTTCTGTAGTATCATATTTATAATTACAACACTACACTGAAAATTTACACTTCTCCAATATTTTATGTCTTTTACCTTTGTGCACAATTTCCCAGTCCTTTTAAACAATTTAAAAAGTTTAAATTATGAGAAAATTTTTCTGTGAAAATTACTCATGAAGAAAAGAGATTCTGAGAATCTTCTAATGGGCATCAATTTCAAACTCTTCCAGGATTCATAAACCTTAACATCAATAGGGTGCTAGGTTGGTGAATAGGTTGGTGTCCAAGCTATTATTGCAGAAATTTCTGTAACAAGCCAGTTTGTATGACTTACAAATCCCAAAGGCAGCAGTCACTCTATGGTCTATGTAAATAGCACCACTGGTCCTATCCTGGGGCTTTTTGATGGAATACTTAGTTGGCTCAGATTATTTGTGCTTTTTTATTATTAAGTCCTAAAGCATTTACAATCACCTCTATTTCATGTGAAAAATGTAATGAAAACTCTTATTTTTACAAAGCAGGGCTAAGTAAAACATTCTATATTCTAATAAAAGCAGTCTTGTAAATGGATTAAACTCTATATTGAGTGTCTCCTATTTACCATGTTTTGCAGTAGGTGCTCAATATATATTGATGTAAACATACATATGTTCATTTACTAAAGAATCTAAAGACATGTATCTTTTAATTTTTATTATTATTATTATTATTTTTTTTTTTTTTTTTTTTTGAGACAGAGTCTCGCTCTGCCCCCAGGCTGGAGTGCAGTGGCCGGATCTCAGCTCACTGCAAGCTCCGCCTCCCGGGTTCACGCCATTCTCCTGCCTCAGCCTCCGGAGTAGCTGGGACTACAGGCGCCCGCCACCTCGCCCAGCTAATTTTTTTGTATTTTTAGTAGAGACGGGGTTTCACCGTGTTAGCCAGGATGGTTTCGATCTCCTGACCTCGTGATTCGCCCGTCTCGGCCTCCCAAAGTGCTGGGATTACAGGCTTGAGCCACCGCGCCCGGCCTATTATTATTATTTTTGAGATGCAGTCTTGATCTGTTGCCCAGACTAGAGTGCAATGGTGCAATCTCGGCTCACTGCAACCTCCACCACCTGGGTTCAAGTGATTCTCCTGTCTCAGCCTCCTGAGTAGCCGGGACTACAGGGACCCACCACCACGCCCAGCTAATATTTTTCTATTTTTAGTAGAGATGGGGTTTCGCCATGTTGGCCAGGCTGGTCTCAAACTCCTGACCTCAGGCGATCTGCCTGCTTTGGCCTCCCAAATAGGCATGAGCCACCGTGGTTGGCCTACAAATATCAACTCTCTGGGGGTAAAGTAGCCTTCCTTTTATACAAAAATACTGAAAAATAGTTATTTGCAACAGGTTTAGATTGTTTCGACTTTTAAAAGTCCGTTTAATTTGAAAATGAATCAAGGTTATAAATTAAAGCCAAATAATATTATTTATTAATAATTACTAAACCCCTACAATTGCTAAACAAACATTACCTGAAGAAGATTCCATCTTAGCTTTACTGTATGCAGAGAAACAATTAATAGAGCAGAAAAGCTCTGTCCTCCCCAAATCACTGGTAGTCTCAATCATTTCATCTGAGGGCTTCAATGGTTTGCAAGGAACAGATATAAGTGGTTTGGCAGGTTTCTGTTTAGAGATTAAAATAATATTCATATTCCTGATATGTGATATATTGTTAATGAAGAAGAACCTATCTATTACCACTGCTTTTAGTTGGAATATTAAAAAGAATAACAAGATAGTTTTTATATTTTCTTAAAAAAAAAAAAAGACACTACAGATTGCAATAACTAAAATGAAGAAAATTGGCAAATTTGAAAATGGTCTTTATTATTTATCAGATATATTTAACAGCAATTATAATAATAATACCTATGAAAGCAATAAGGCCAGGTATGGTGGCTCACGCCTGTAATCCCAGCACTTTGGGAGGCCAAAGCAGGCAGATCACCTGAGGTCAGGAGTTCGAGACCAGCCTGGCCAACATGGTGAAATCCCGTCTGTACTAAAAATACAAAAAATTGGCTAGGTGTGGTGGTGAGCACCTGTAATCACAGTTACTTAGGAGGCTGAGGCAGGAGAATCACTTGAACCTGGGTGGCAGAGGTTGCAGTGAGCTGAGATTGCACCACTGCACTCCAGGCTGGGCAACAAGAGCGAAACTCCATTTCAAGGAAAAAAAGAAAAAGCAATGAAGAAAGTGGTCACAGAAGAAGTTCATCATTTCAGGCAGTCAAAGCCTACTGGATAAACAAAGGCCTTATATAGTTATAGATCTGTCCTCAATGGTAGCTTGGGAATTAACTTGGGAAGATGTCTACTGATGCTGAGGAGCAGCCAGGAAGGAGTGCTTAACACACTTTATAAGATACTGTGGGAATAACTGTTTTTCTAGGCTAACTTCATGGTAAAAATTACAAGCATATTGTAAGAAAGCAGCATACAAGCAATAGAAAGTATAGAGTATTCTGAGTTGAGTAGTAACTGTGCAAAAGAAAGGATATAAACTTTGAAAGGCAGGCATTACTGCAAAGATTATGCTCACCATCTATTCTTTCTAGTCAAACAGGAACCAATATTCCTGGATTTCAGAATATGTCAGAGCCTAGGCACAGTGCCTCACGCCTGTAATCTCAACTTTCAGAGGCTGTGGCGGGAGTATCACTTGAACCCAGGAGTTTGAGACCAGACTGGTAAAATAGTGAGACCTCATCTCTAATAAATAAATAAATAAATAAATAAATAAATAAAAATAAAAAATTAGCCTAGTGTGGTGGCATGTGCCTGTAGTCCCATTTACTTGCGAGGCTGCGATGGGGAGGATCACTTGAGCCCAGGAAGACAGAGGTTGCAGTGAGCTGAGATCACTGCACTCCAGCCTGGGCAACAGAGTAAGACTCTGTCTCAAAACAAGAAAGAAAGAAAAATAAAACATCAGGCTGGGTATGGTGGCTCCTGCCTGTAATCCCAGCACTTTGGGAGGCTGAGGCAGGAAGATCACTTGAGCCCAGGAATTTGAGACCAGCCTGGGCAACAAAGTGAGACCCATCTCTACAAAAAACACAAACATTATCCAGGTGTGGTGGCACATGCCTGTGATCCCAGCTACGTGGGAGGTTGAGGCAGGAAGATTGCTTGAACACCTGAGGTTGGGCCTCCAGTGAGCTTTGCTCACACCACTGCACTCCAGTCTCCAGCCTGGGTGGAAAAGGAAGACTCAGTCTAAAAAAAAAAAAAGTCACTGATAGAATAAAACTGCTTTCAGAAATACAAAGTACACAGACAGGCTGGGCGCCAGTGGCTCACACCTGTAATCCCAGCACTTTGGGAGGCCGAGGCAGGCAGATCATCTGAGGTCAGGAGTTCAAGACCAGCCTGGCCAACATGGTGGAACCCTGTCTCTACAAAAATACAAAAATTAGCTGGGTGTGGTGGTGGGCACCTGTAACCCCAGCTACTTGGGAGGCTGAGATGAAAGAATTGCTCGAACCCGGGAGGCGGAGGCTGCAGTGAGCTGAGATCGTGCCATTGCACGCCAGCCTGGGCAACAGAGCAAGACTCTGTCTCAAAAAAACAAAAACAAAAACAAAACAAAAAAAACCCCACCAAAGCACAAAGACAAAAAAATACACGTTTTATTTTTCTGTGAGAGAACAGGATATTGGCAAAGGCACAATAAAACAAAAAGGATAATTTTGAAAATTTCTATTTTTATCCTTTATTAGCATGAAAAACTTTTATATTTTGAGAAATCTTAACAATTCACTAATCTTTAACATTAATCAACAATAGTGGCATAATTTATTTTTATTTACTTATTTATTTTTGAGACAGAGTCTTGCTCTGTTGTCCAGGCTGGAGTGCAGTGGTACGATCTCGGCTCACTACAACCTTTACCTTCCCCAGGTTCAAGCAATTCTCCTGCCTCAGCCTCCTGGGTAGCTGGGATTACAGGCCTGTGCCACCATGCCCGGCTAATTTTTGTATTTTTAGTAGAGATGGAGTTTCACCATATTGGTCAGGCTGGTCTTGAACTCCTGACCTCAAGTGATCCTCCTGTTTGGCCTCCCAAAGTGCTAGGATTACAGGCATGAGCCACCGCTTCTGGCCCAATGTATAATTTATAATTAAGTTAGTTTATTATTCATAAGGGAAGGCTAACTTAATATACTCTATTAACATATGGCCAAAATAATTATAATTGCATCTAATAATCCACTTTTTTTTTTTTTTTTTTTTTTTTTTGAGGCGGAGTCTCGCTCTGTCGCCCGGACTGGAGTGCAGTGGCCAGATCTCAGCTCACTGCAAGCTCCGCCTCCCGAGTTTACGCCATTCTCCTGCCTCAGCCTCCCGAGTAGCTGGGACTACAGGCGCCCGCCACTTCGCCCGGCTAGTTTTTGTATTTTTAGTAGAGACGGGGTTTCACCGTGTTAGCCAGGATGGTCTCGATCTCCTGACCTCGTGATCCGCCCGTCTCGGCCTCCCAAAGTGCTGGGATTACAGGCTTGAGCCACCGCGCCCGGCCTTTTTTTTTTTTTTGAGTCTCGCTCTGTCACCCAGGCTGGAGTGCAGTGGCCGGATCTCAGCTCACTGCAAGCTCCGCCTCCTGGGTTTAGGCCATTCTCCTGCCTCAGCGTCGCGAGTAGCTGGGACTACAGGCGCCCGCCACCGCTCCCGGCTAGTTTTTTGTATTTTTTAGTAGAGACGGGGTTTCACCGTGTTCGCCAGGATGGTCTCCATCTCCTGAACTCATGATCCACCCGTCTCGGCCTCCCAAAGTGCTGGGATTACAGGCTTGAGCCACCGCGCCCGGCCATAATCCACTTTTTAAAAATAAAAAGCTATCCCATTTTTAGATTCACGTATTTGGACATTTTTCTAATTCTGGATTATAGTTCCCTAACATTGTAGATTTACTCCATTATCACTGTCACATGATGTCTTACATTCAGATGTAAGAGGAAAGTGTTAGGTTGTGCTTATTAACTAACTCGTTTACCCAAATCAGTTCTGCCCCATCACATAAGCTGAACAACTGGGTACTCAATACAGGCTTTTAAAAACAGAACAAAGCCTATTTATTGAGTGTCAAAAATAAAGAAAAAAAAAGGAATATTATTTCCTGCCTTTGGGAGAAGTCTTCTGGGCTTTCCATTCTGGTCCCAAGGCAGGATACTCTCAAAATGGGGGCATTCTGCCTTAGAAAAGATGTGAGTCACAAATGATCTATTTGAATTATGGCTTGTTTTGACTCCCATCTTCAACTGCTTTTTTTTTTTTTTTTTTGAGGCAGAGTCTCACTCTGTCGCCTAGGCTGGAGTGCAATGGTGCCATCTCGGCTCACTGCAATTTCCGCCTCCCGGGTTCAAGCAATTCTTCTGCCTCAGCCTCCTAAGTAGTTGGGATTACAGGTGCCCACCACCATGCCCAGCTAATTTTGGTATTCTTAGTAGAGGCGGGTTTTCGCCATGTTGGCCAGGCTGGTCTCCAACTCCTGACCTCAGGTGATCCGCCCACCTCAGCCTCCCAAAGTGCTGGGATTATAGGCGTAAACCACCGCACCAGGTCAACTGCTTGTTTTTAAGGAAGTCTGTATAGGGAAAGAGTTGGGTCTCAAAACATGATATGAACAAGCAACATATCTAAGAAGTCCCACCTCATCTCATTTGCTCTTTCTCTGCTCTCAGAAGCACCCACCCAGAGCTCGTCTCATCAGAAATAGGGACAAATAATCCAAATCTCATTGGATTATTTCCTCCTATGACTGATTCAGAAAAAGCATGTGATATTTTTTGTTTGTTATTTTATTTTTTTTTTATTTATTTTATTTTTTTATTTTTTTTGAGATGGAGTCTCGCTGTGTCGCCCAGGCTGGAGTGCAGTGGCCGGATCTCAGCTCACTGCAAGCTCCGCCTCCGGGTTCACGCCATTCTCCCGCCTCAGCCTCCGAGTAGCTGGGACTACAGGCGTCCGCCACCTCGCCCGGCTAGTTTTTTTGTATTTTTAGTAGAGACGGGGTTTCACCATGTTAGCCAGGATGGTCTTGATCTCCTGACCTCGTGATCCACCCGCCTTGGCCTCCCAAAGTGCTGGAATTACAGGCTTGAGCCACCGCGCCCGGCTGTTTGTTTTTTTAAAGATGGGTTATTGATATGTTGCTCAGGCTGGTCCTGAACTCCTGGTTCAACTGAACCTCCTGCCTTGGTCTCCCAAAGTGCTGGGATAACAGGTGTAAGCCACCATGCCTGGCCACATGTGACATTCTTGATTCATCTTTGCATTGTTTGGTATAAGAGTTAAACACGTGGAATTAAAAACAAAAACATAGCTAGGTTCAGATCTGTAATCCCAGCACCTTAGGAGACCAAGGCAGGAGGACCAGCTGAGTTCAGGAGTTTTAAGACAAGCTTAGGCAACACAGTAAGAGCTTGCCTCTACAAAAAATTTAAAAATTAGCCAGGTGTGGTAGCGTGTGCCTGTAGTCCCAGCTACTCGGGATGCTGAGGTGGGATGATCACTTGAGCTAAGGAGGTCAAGGCTACAGTGAGCCATGATTGCCACTGCACTCCAAGCTGGCTGACAGAAGAGAAAGACCTTATCTCAAAAAAATAAAAATAAATAAAATAAATAAATAGCTGGGCACGGTGGCTCATGCCTGTAGTCCCAGCTCCTTGGGAGGCTGAGGCAGGAGAATTGCTTGAACCCGGGAGGCAGAGGTTGCAGTGAGTCAAGATTGTGCCACTGCACTTCACCCTGGGCAAGACAGTGAGACTCCTTCTCAAAAAAAAATAAATAAAAATAAAAACAAAAATACTTTCATGTTTGGGTTTTATTGACCAGCAGACTTGTTATTTTTGCTATACTTATTTGTAGTTTACAAACTGGCTCCAGCCTGCTTGCCTTTTCTTTAAGATAACATAATCAATCTGAGATGATTTAGAAAAATCTCCATATAGCATTGATCATGAATTCTTATGCAAGAAGAAACTGTTAAAAAGTCTTCTATTTCATCTTCATCAACTTACCAACTGACATTATTCCAAAGGGTACCAAAAACTACTTCCCACATTTTCCTAGAGTGAAACCATTCATAGGCCAGTTAATAGAAGAAACCATAGGTCTTTATTCATACCTGCTTAAATGCTGTAATGCTCTTTGAACTATTAAAGTAATGAGACTGTCCTTCCATCTGAAGTATGTGAGACAGACTAGAGCTGGTGTAACAATAAGTGCCACAGTTCTCACAGCAGTTCATGATGAAGTTGTTAGCAGAGTGAAACTTTGAAAGGCAGGCATTACTGCAAAGATTATGTTTCACATTCTGGTATTTTACTTCATACTGAATCTAGGATTTAATAAAAAGATTCAGTAAAAACTCTGATATTTAAGCAGAATCATCAGAATCCCTGTAAAGGTTGTAATTGAAACTTACAGTAGCAGTCTTCTGGCACATGCTGCACTTGGTCATAATGCTATTAGTACATATGGTAACAAATGGTTTTCTTTTTTCTTCATATGATGAAAGACAAGATAGGCTGCAAAAAGTTTTGCATGAGGTAGTGTCTTCCAGTTGAACACTGATCACATCCTTTGGATTTAAAATGTCTCTAAGAATAAATAACAAGGACACCATTAAACAGTTTAAACACAATTATAACTTCTTCCTCTTTATAAACAAAATAACCTCTCAAAATAGAGTAAGAACGTTAGCCTTGAAATGAGAAAACCTGAATTTGGTATCCAGTTCTGTCACATTTATACTCCCTAAATTTTAATTTTCTCATATATAAAGCACATCTAATAGTGCAGTTTTGTTTTTTTTAAGAGATAGAGTCTTGCTATATTGCCCAAGCTGGCCTCAAATTCCTGGGCTCAAGAGATTCTCCTACCTCAATCTCCCAAGTAGCTAGGATTACAGGCACATGATGCCACTATGCCTGACTTTGATGGTGCAGTTTTGGAGACTAGCCAGCCTGTAGTATTGGGTGGTGCTAGTGAAAACCGAGGGATCACATAATCACACGAGCAACTCTAGAATGTACAGGACAGAGAATCTCAAAGTATAGTCTTCAAATCCCCGGGCGGGGGGTCCCCAATATCAAAACTATTTTCGTAAGATGTTATTTGCCTTTTCACTGTGTTGACGTTTGCAACATCACTTTGCCACTGATGTTGCAAAGCTAACGGTAGGACCTTGCAATCCCACTCCTTGGTAAACACCCAAAAAAACTAAAAACAGGTACTTAAACAAGCACATGTATATGCATAACAGCACTATTCACAATAGTCAAAAGATGAAAACAGCCCAAATGTTCATCAGTAAGTGAATGAATCAGTAAGCACACTGTGTTACATACATACAGTGGAGTATCATTCGCCTATTAACAAAAAGAATAAAGTACTGATACATGTTACAACATGGACAAACCTTGAAAATATTATGCTAAGGGAAAGAACCAGACACAAAAAGTCACTGCACTCTAGCCTGAGCAACAGAGTAATAATACCCTGTCACAAAAAAGTCATGTATGATTCCATTTATAGGAGATATTCGGAATAGATGAAATCTATAGATATAATGCATACTGGTGGTTGACAGGCACTGGGGGTAGTGCGAACTTGGGAGAAACTGCTTAGTGTTTAAGGTGTTTTACTTTGAAGTGATGGAAATGTTTTGGAACAAGATAGAGGTGATAGTCACACATTATGAATATACTAAATGCCAATGAAATGGTTAATTTCTTGGTATACAAATTTCACTTCAATGAATTTGGAAAAGAAAAAAGGCAATGGTGGGTAAAACTGTCAGAGCCTTAGCAGAAATCAAGGCTGTGGCATCAAAATGTACTAATATTCATGTTATTCCCTGCTACACATTCGCTGCCAAAAAAAATTTTTTTGAAGTATCAGTTTCACTTAAGGATGTACTCAATGAAACAGCAAAATATTTTAAATTATTTAAACTTCATCCTTAAGTACATTTAAAAAATATTCTGTCTTGGCCAAGTGGTAGGGTGAGAAAAAAAAAATTCTGTGTGACAACATGGGACATAAGCATAAAGTACTTCTGCACACCAAAGGATGATGGTTGTCTCAAGGAAAAGCCCACATGTAAATGTTGAGTTATAAATGAATTAGCCACTTTTTTCATGGAAAACATTTTTACTTCAAAGTACTATAAACAGTTTACTGTAAATAGTTTAAAGACAAACTATATTATCCACAAGTGGGTATCTGCAGATATTTTCTTGAAAATGAAAAAAAATGAGACTGCCACTTCAAGTAAAACAACTGACAGTATTTATCACCAACAACAAAATGTTGGCTTTCAAGTGATAAGTAGAATTTTGGAAATCTTGTATCTTCCAAATTCAACTTGATCGATACCCAAAACTTAAAAACTTTTCTGAGACTAGTGGTGATTTTTAAAATACTGCATAATAAAATATGAGAACATTTAGAAGATCTGCAGAACTCGGTGAACCAATATTTTCCAAATTACAAGAGCATATTACAAAAATCATTCACGGGTAAAAGATTCATTCAAAGTACAAGATAAATTAATGAATTTTAACATAACAGAGTGCAAAAAGTTCACTGATCCACATGGTACAAAAAGTTTCATCCCACATTGCAACTAGCCTTTAAGAAACTACCACTTGATTTTTGGTTGTAGTATCAAAGAACACCCACAACGATCTAAAAGCCTACTAAAACACTCCCTGATTTTCCAATCACATATTTGTGAGGCCAGATTTTCTTCAGACTTCAACCTAAATGACATTTTGCAATAAAGCGAAGGCAGAAACAGATACAAAAATCCAGCTAGACGTAAAGTGATTTGCAAAACTGATAAAACAATGATATTTATCAATTTTTTAAAAATATGGGTATTTTTCGTTCAAAAGGTCATTTAATTTTTGATACAGTTAATACTCATAATCTACATAGCTAAAGCTCTTTGGGTCTTCAATAATTTTTCAGGGTATAAGAAGTCCTGAGACCAGAGAGTTTGAGAACTGCCACTATAGAAAATATCTATATACCTAATAGCCAGGCGTGGTGGCTCATGCCTTTAATCTTGGGAGGCCAATGCGGGTGGGTCACTTGAGGTCAGGAGTTCGAGACCAGCCTGGCCAACGTGGTGAAACCCCATCTCTACTAAAAATATTTAAAACCATTAGTATTTTGTGATCAATGTTTTGGGAGTTATGAACACAACACTGTAAAATCACAGACCACAGAAGAATTAATTTGGGGAGCGGGTGGTTGTAAAAGGAGAGTGAGGAATGGTGTGGGAATAGACAAAAGGTAAAGATATTTGAGGCATACCTTTCAGACAGAATAAAGACACCAGCCAGATGGGAAGGGAGAAGAAGAAACTACATCAATGACGCATGGACGTCTGAAAATGCTTCCTAGTTTTTATTGCTATCAGCATACTAGATTTCTGGCTTCTAACGATCTCCTAAAGCTTTATAAAAAATTAAAAAATGAATGTTGGTCAGGCACGGTGGCTCACATCTGTAATCCTAGCACTTTGGGAAGACGAGGCAGGCAGATCACCTGAGGTCAGGAGTTGGGGACCAGCCTGGCCAACATGGTAAAACCCCGTCTCTACTAAAAATACAAAAATTAACTGGGCATGGTGATGGGCACCTGTAATCCCAGCTATGAGGGAGGCTGAGGCAGGAGAATCTCTTGAACCTGGGAGGCGGAGGTTGCAGTGAGCCGAGATCCCGCTATTGAACTCCAGCCCGGGCAAAAGAGTGACACTCCGCCTCAAAAAAAGAAAAAAAAAAAAAAAAAAAGAGAATGTTGGCTGGGTACAGTGGCTCACGCCCATAATGCCAGCACTTTGGGAGGGCAAGGTAGGAGGATCACTTGAGCCCAGGAGTTCAAGACCAGCCTGGACAACATGGTGAAACCATCTCTACAAAAAAATACAAAAACTGGTCAGGCAGGGTGGCATGTGCCTGCAGTCCCAGCTACTTGGGAGGGTAAAGGTGGCAGGATTGCTTAAGCCTGGGTGGTCGAAGCTGCAGTGAGTCAAGATGGTGCCACTGTATTCCAACCTGGGTGGCAGACAGAGATCTTGTCTCAAAAAAAAAGAAAGAAACGCCAACAAATTAGGAACAACTTTCTGATAAATAAATCAAACCTAGTGCAGAGGCCGATTTTGGGCTTTATTGATTGCATTCAGGATTTCTAGTTGGTTCCAACTGAGATACTAAAGTGAAGAAATGACACTTAAATACACAGTTCCCAAGAACAAGTCACATCGTTTTTTTTTTTTTTGAGACAGGGTCTCGCTCTGTTGCCCAGGCTGGAGTGCAGTCGCACAATCTCAGCTCACTGCAACCTCTGCCTCCTGGGTTCAAGCAATTCTCCTGCCTCAGTCACTGGAGTATCTCGAACTCCTGACCTCCAGTGATTCTCCTGTCTTGGCCTCCCAAAGTGCTGGGATTACAGGTGTGAACCACCTTGCCTGGCCCACAAGTTGCATCTTTCTAGTAAGATTTAAAATGTTATCTTCAAAGTGATCTTCCATTTAGTCCATGAAATAGAATAAAAACTGCATTGACTCAAAACAGATATTAAATCATTCCTATAACAGAAATCTTAAAAAGTAATTAAAAATCAGGCAGGGTGTGGTGGCTCATGTCTGTAATCCCAGCACTTTGGGAGGCCGAGGTAAGCAGATCACCTGAGGTCAGGAGTTCAAGACCAGCCTGGCCAACATGGCAAAAGTGCATCTCTACTAAAAATAAAAAAGTTAGCTGGGCACAGTGGCATACGCCTGTAATCCCAGCTATTTAGGAGGCTGAGGCAGGAGAACTGCTTGAACCCAGGAGGCGGAGGTGGCAGTGAGCCAAGATTGCACCACTGCACTCTGGCCTGGGTGACAGAGTGAGACTCTGTCTCAAATGAAACAAAACAAAACAAAACAAACAAACAAAACTGAAAATCAGCACGGTGGCTCACACCTGTAATCCCAGCACTTTGGGAGACCAAGGCAGGAGGATCACTTGAGCTCAGGAGTCTGAGACCAGCCTGGGCAACACAGTGAGACTCTGTCTCTGCAAAAATAAATAAATAAGTAACTGAAAATTATTTTCAATTCAGGATAGTTTCACTGGAAGATAAAAAACCCCAGAAGACTAGCTAAAATTTATATAAAAGGCTAATTAATGTGGAATTTTTAAGTTTTGAAAAAAGCACAGTCTACTCTGAATCATGGTCTTTCCCAGCCTAAAATTTACTACCATCTTTCTACCCACTACAATATAGTATTTTTGATTTAAAAATTTTATTCTAGAGGAAGTAAAACTTATCTCAGATTTTTACTCATATTGGATTTTCATGCCTAGGAGAACTTACACACTAAATCTTTCCTGCTTCAGCCTTTTTCAATCTGTCTGGGACATCTGCTGAAGATGTGTAGTGAGTCTCTAAGGTCCCTTCCAGTTTTATGATTCTGCAGGGAGAGAAAGCAGGCTGAAGAGAGTACTATATGGCCCATAGCAAGAAAGTAAAAAGACAAAAGGCTAGTATAGTATTGAAGGGTTGAAAAGCAAAAGAGAATGTAAGTAACCTTCCATGGAATAAGACCGGAAGCAACAGATAAGAACTGAAGCAGCAGCCAGAGGAGCTGAAGCAACCCATCAAAACGGTTTGTGAGTTTGTTAAGAAAATAATAAGTTAACATTTATTGAGTCCTTATTACCTGCTAGTATTGTTCTGACCACTTAAATATACTATTTAATGCTCATAATTCTTTTTGTACATTTATAAAAACAGATACGAATACTAAGTAACAAAGAAGTTCTCAATAGTGATCCAACTTTGGCATGTATAGGAATCACATGGGGATAAATGCAGTTCTGAATCAGTAGGTCTGGGTGAGACCCGAGAAACTGCATTTCTTTTTTTTTCTTTTTGAGATGGAGCCTCACTCTGTCGCCCGGACTACAGTGCAGTGGCCCGATCTCAACTCACTGCAACCTTCGCCTCCCGGGTTCAAGCAATTCTCCTGCTTCAGCCTCCCAAGTAGCTGGGATTACAGGCGCACAGCACAGCACTTGGCTAATTTTTTGTATTTTAGTAGAGACAGGGTTTCACCGTGTTGCCCAGGCTGGTCTCAAACTCGAGCTCAGGCAATCCGCCCGCCTCGGCCTCCCTAAGTGCTAGGATAACAGGCGAAAGCCACCGTGCACGGCCTGAAAAAGTGCATTTCTAACAAACTCTTGGGTGATGCTGATCTAGCAACTCAGGTATGCAACTTTGAGTAGTAAAATATAACTAAACAGAAGAAGCAAAATTCAAATTATGGCAACCTGAGTCCAAAACAAGTATTATTTGGAAGAAATTTGTTATATTTAGAAGCACTGTGGTTGCCTATGAATTTTCTTGTTCTGAACAAGAACATTTAAAAATTAGCATATCCTAAGTGCTAACAACCATAATTATACTGCCTTAGGACTCTCAAAGCCAAAATGACACTGATTTTTCACATATTCTCACGTAAGTTTTTAAAAGATTACATACAGTCATGTAGGTTTATCTATGGCCATCAATTTTTCAAAAGAATCACTTCATTTACCATTATAAAAGAAATGTAGTATTATTCTACATCTTGGAAAATCCAAAATAACTGTCATAGGATTAATGTTTTAGTATGTTGCTCCCTATACAGTTAAATAGAACAGAATGGATAAACAATAATCCCACTTACAGAGAATTTCAAACAAAAAGAGTAGGAAAGTAAGTTTTTGAAAGTCACATTACTTAAAGGTGAAGAGAAACAGAACTTTTCACATGTTAAATTTCTGCAAAAAAAAAATATTTCTAGAGAATCCATCAGAGGAACTAAAAGTAGAAAAAACTTTTTACTAAACCAAGACGACATGTCTTCAAAAGAAATGAAAATGGCCGGGCGCAGTGGCTTACACCTGTAATCCCAGTACTTTGGGACGCCAAGGCTGGCAGATCACCTGAGGTCAGGAGTTGAAGACCAGCCTGGCCAACATGGCGAAACCCCATCTCTACTAAAAATACAAAATTAGCCGGGTGTGGTGGTGCATAGCTGTAATCCCAGCTACTCAGGAGGCCAAGGCAGGAGATTCTGGTTGAACCCAGGAGGAGGAGGTTGCAGTGAGCTGAGATCGTGCCACTGCACTCCAGCCAGGGCAACAAGAGTGAAACTCAGTCTCAAAAAATAAAACAAGGAAATGTAGAAATTACAACTAAGACTATGATCAAGAACAAGGTAGGGAAATAAAAGGGGGCATAATTTAGAATTATATACTTTGAGCAGTTTGAACAAGTTCTCTTAGAAGGAACTGATGAACTGGCAGATGAAATGTATTCAGTGATGCATGGTATGGAGCAGAAAAGTTGAGCAGATCCTTTCCTCTGATAAGCAGTTTGCCCCTTCTGAAGAATTTTTTTACAACCAGCACAGGAAACCTGAATAGCTGTGGTTGAAACTGAAGGAAGCATTTTATTCATGCCAGATGATGCCAGAGAAAGCTGAATGCCTGTAGTCAACTGTGAAGCTATAAAAACAGAAGAGGGAGAAAAAAAATCGAGTTACATAAAATTAAATAGGCATTCTTTTATTTTCTTTCTTTCTTTTTTTAGAGCCAGGGTCTTGCTCTAGTTGACCTCTTTTGCACTCTAGGCAGTGTAGTAATATGATCATGGCTCACTGCAGCCTTGACACCCTGTACTCAAGTGACCCTCTCGCCACCTGGTGTGGTGGCTCACGACTATAATCCCAGAACTTTGGGAGGCCGAGGCGGGTGGATCACCTGAGGTCAGGAGTTCAAGACCAGCCTTGGCCAACGTGGTGAAGCCCCATCTTAATAAAAAATACAAAATTAGCCAGGCGCGGGGGCTAACACCTGTAATCCCAGCATTTTGGGAGGCCAAAGTGGGTGGATCACGAGTTCAAGAGATTGAGACCATCCTGGGCAACATGGGAAAACCCCGTCTCTACTAAAAATACAAAAATTATCTGGGCATGGTGGCACGCACCTGTAGTCCCAGGTACTCGGGAGGCTGAGGCAGGAGAATCACTTGAACCTGAGAGGTGGAGGTTGCAGTGAGCTGAGATCACGCACTGCCCTCCAGCCTGGCAACAGAGCGAGACCCTGTCTCAAAACAAAATTATCTGGGTGTGGTGGCACGTGCCTGTGATCGTAGCTACTTGGGAGGCTGAGGCAGGAGCACTGCTTGAACCTGGGCGGCGGAGGTTGCAGTGAGCCAAGATCGTGCCATTGCACTCCAGCCTGGACAACAAGAATGGAAACTCCATCTCAACAAAAACAAACAAACAAAAAAAAATCCTCATGCCTCAGCCTCCCAAGTAGCTGGGACTACAGGCATGCACCACCACATCTGGTTTATAAATCTTCTGTAGAAATGGGATCTCACTATGTTGCCCAGGCTGGTCTCAAACTCCTGCCCTCAAGCGATCCTTCCACCTTGGCCTCCCAAAATGTTGGGATTACAGGCATGAGCCACCATGCCCAGGCTCTTTCATTTTCTTTTCTTTCTTTTTTTTTTTGAGACAGAGTCTCGCTCTGTTGCCCAGGCTGGAGTGCAGTGGTGTAATCTCGGCTCACCACAACCTCCGCCTCCCAGGTTCAAGTGAATCTCCTGCCTCAGCCTCCTGAGTAGCTGGGATTACAGGCATGTGCCACCATGCCTGGCTAATTTTGTATTTGTAGTAGAGACGGGGTTTCACTATGTTGGCCAGACTGGTCTCGAACTCCTGACCTCATGATCCGCCTGCCTTGGCCTCCCAAAGTGCTGGGATTACAGGTGTTAGCCACCGTGCATGGCCTCTCTTTAATTTTCTTACAAGTTACTTCTCCTGGACTTGAAACCCAACACAAACAGAGCAATATTCAAAGGCATTAAAAAAGAATGAATCAGCTATCATATTGGTCTGAATAAACATAATTAACTTAAATAATTCTATTACCACTCTCTGAAAACACAGCGTTTATTTTCAGTTCATTTTCCTGAGTTCTGGATTGTTGCCTATGACAATACTCCTAAAAAGAAAAAAAGAAAAGAATTAAAAATAATGAATACAATGAATTTAAGACAACCACTCATTCAACAGAAAATGATAAATTGTGGTCAGGTCTGGTCAATGAATTGTAAACTGAATTGAACCAAAATACATAGGTATGCACTACCCTTTTGGTGCTCTTTGGCTGACAACACCAATCACCTAATACATTATTTTCTGTGGTATCCAGGTGTGACATCAGAATCTTTTGTCAACAAAATCCTTCCAGTCACTACCAATAGGGAGCAGACATATTGAATTACAACTATTTTCCCTACTTTTTTTTTCTTTTTTTTTTTGGAGACAAGATCTCACTCTGTCACCCAGGCTGGAGTACAGTGACGCGATCTCGGCTCACTATAACCTCCTACTTCTGGGTTCAAGTGATTCTCATGCCTCAGGCTCTGGGACTACAAGCACGTGCCTCCATGCCCGGCTAATGTTTGAATTTTTAGTAGAGACATGGTTTCACCATGTTGCCTGTGGTCTTGAACTCCTGGCCTCAAGTGATCTGCCTGTTTCACCCTCCCAAAATGCTGGGATTACAGGCATGAGCCACCACACTCAGTCTTCCCTGCTTGTTCTAATCATTAACAGTCAATTGTCTTCATAAAGACCTTAACCCCAGAAATTGTTAATTGGACAGAATGATTCTTACAAAGGACAATTTTTTCAGAACAGGAGGCAATTTCATAGCTGCTATATCTAAACTTGATCTATGCCTGAAAGTCCACGGGATGAAGAAGCAATAGATAGTTCCTAGATGAGTAACATTCCCCAGTGTCAACAACTCAATGGTAAGCATACCCTTATTTAATATTCATCTACTTTAGGCTATTTCTAAATAGAATACTACAAATAAATTACTCTTTTTAGCGATTTTTCTTTCATTAGAACTTTCAGCTCGTTCACAGTTCATATACATTCTTTTTTTTTTTTCTTTTTTTTAAGAGACAGGGTCTCGCTTCATCACCCAGGCTGGAGTGCAATGGCACAATCATAGCTCACTGCTTCCTTGAATTCTGGGGCTCAAGCGATCCACCTGCCTTAGCCTCTCAAGTAGCTGAGACTACAGGTGTGCACCACTATGCCTGGCTAATCTTTGTATTTTTTATACAGACAAGGTCTTGTCATCCGGTTGGTCTCAAACTCTTGGGCTCAAGTGATCGTCCTGCCTTGGCCTCCCAAAGTTCTGGGATTACTAGTGAGCCACTGTGCCCGGCCATATATACAAACATTCTAAGGAATGTTTTCCCTACTTAAACAATACTCACAGCTCAAGTCAGTTCATCCTTTATAAGTTCTTTAGTAAGTGATATGTATAAAAAATTTTTTTAAATTTACATAAAAAATTAACTTAGATTAAAAAATTGTAATTTGTATTGTTTCAAGTTAAGAAAAACAAAAATAAAATATGTTATCCTCTGGAAGTAGACTCTGGCAAAAAAAAAAAAAAAAAAGTGTTAACCTTAGCTAGGCCCATAACACCTTAAACAATCCTTTTATCTACACAAAAACCCAATTCCAAACAGTCTAATTTTTCCTCAAATCATTTTCTTACATATACTTGTAATGGTACTTAACACTATATACCTTGTATTATTTCATTAACTGCTTTGGAGGAGACAAAGATTTGAGTTTTTCAATGAATAATTTCAGCACCTTTATAACTAAAATTTATAATTAAATGCTGCTCTAGAAATAATGGAAATAAGGGAAAAGTGTTTACTTGAGCATTGTCGGGTTCTGTCTTAACTTCATCTAGCAGCCCCAGCTGTGATGCCATTGACTTGTCACATTCACCACCTAACAGTGGTTCTTTCATTTTAGTATCTGATGCAAAGGAATTCTCCAGTTCCAAACTAATGGGTTTCTTCCTGAAGAACAGTTTCCAGATTCCTAAAATAAAATATTGATAAAGAGTTTGATTTTTAAAATTAGTCCTTTTAAATACGGTAATTTTCTGGAACCACAAAAGGGTCTTTAGACAGCTTGGCATCAAGGTTCCTTCACTGTAAGAACACTGGCTTTCCTTTTTTTTTTTTTTTTTTTTTTGAGACGGAGTCTCGCTCTGTTGCCCAGGCTGGAGTGCAGTGGCCAGATCTCAGCTCACTGCAAGCTCCGCCTCCCGGGTTTACGCCATTCTCCTGCCTCAGCCTCCCGGGTAGCTGGGACTACAGGCGCCCGCCACCTCGCCCGGCTAGTTTTTTGTGTTTTTTAGTAGAGATGGGGTTTCACGGTGTTAGCCAGGATGGTCTCGATCTCCTGACCTCGTGATCCACCCGTCTTGGCCTCCCAAAGTGCTGGGATTACAGGCTTGAGCCACCGCGCCCGGCCCTTTCCTTTCATTCATTATTCTTCAATATAGTTTTGCTGTATACTTCTCTGGTAGCTACTACCAACTCTGTGCTTTCTTCTGAAATAGTCTCCATTTCTGTTTCCCCAAGCCTGAATGCAGCATAAAACCACCAAAACTTACAAGTTTATTTTTAACTTTTCTTTTTTTTTTTTTTTTTTTTTTTTTTCTTTTTTTTTTTTGAGACGGAGTCTTGCTCTGTCGCCCGGGCTAGAGTGCAGTGGCCGGATCTCAGCTCACTGCAAGCTCCGCCTCCCGGGTTTACGCCATTCTCCTGCCTCAGCCTCCCGAGTAGCTGGGACTACAGGTGCCGCCACCTCGCCCGGCTAGTTTTTTTGTATTTTTTTTTTTTTTTTTTTTTTTTTTTTTTTTTTTTTCTTTTTTTTTGAGACGGAGTCTTGCTCTGTCGCCCAGGTTGGAGTGCAGTGGCCGGATCTCAGCTCACTGCAGGCTCCGCCTCCCGGGTTCACGACATTCTCCTGCCTCAGCCTCCCGAGTAGCTGGGACTACAGGCGCCGCCACCTCGCCCGGCTAGTTTTTTGTATTTTTTGTAGAGACGGGGTTTCACCGTGTTCACCAGGATGGTCTCGAACTCCTGACCTCGTGATCCGCCCGTCTCGGCCTCCCAAAGTGCTGGGATTACAGGCTTGAGCCACCGCGCCCGGCCGTTTTTTTGTATTTTTAGTAGAGACGGGGTTTCACCGTGTTAGCCAGGATGGTCTCAATCTCCTGACCTCATGATCCGCCCGTCTCGGCCTCCCAAAGTGCTGGGATTACATATTTTTAACTTTTCAATAGTAGAAAATGTAAAGCTTTCAGCCAGGGGCGGTGGTTCACACCTGTAAACCCAGCACTTTGGGAGGCCTAGGTGGGCGGATCACCTGAGGTCAGGAGTTCGAGACCAGGCTGGCCAACATGGTGAAACCCCATCTCTACTAAAAATACAAAACATTAGTCGGGCATGGTGGCACGTACCTGTAATCCCAGCTACTTGGGAGGCTGGGGCACGAGAATCGCTTGAACCTGGGAGGTGGAGGTTGCATTAAACACACTGAGCCACTGCACTCCAGCCTGGCAGACAGAGTGAGACTGTGCCTCAACAAACAAACAAAAAAGAAATGTAAAGCTTTCTATCTGAGGTTAACCCAATCTGTACTCACTACCCCTCTCTGCCCTCCAGTTATCCTTGTCATTTGCTTCTTCGATTTCTCTTCCATTACAGGATATAAGCATTTAAATACATTCTAGAATCTAAAGCTATCCACCGTCTCTGACCATCCCTTTCCCCATTCTTGAAATTCCTTTGATTTTTCTTACTCCGATGTCTCCTGTTTCTCATTTTACCTCTTTGGCAGTATTTTTCACAAATACTTATTTTACCTGCTTCTAAAATGTTTGTGTTCCTCAAAAATACAATTTCCCAGTACTCTTCTTGCCTGCTCTATGATCTTGAACTCCTGGCTTTTAAAAAATAACCAAGTTGGCTGGGCGCAGTGGCTCACGCCTGTAATCCCAACACTTCGGGAGGCTGAGGAGGGTGGATCACGTGAGGTCAGGAGTTTGAGACCAGTCTGGTCAACATGCTGAAATCTCATCTGTACTAAAAATACACAGAATTAGGCTTGGTGGCACGTGCCTGTAATCTCAGTTACTCGGTAGGCTAGGGCAGGAGAATAGCTTGAACCTGTGAGCAGAGGTTGCAGTGGGCCAAGATCGCGTCATTGCACTCCAGCCTGGGTGACAGAGCGAGACTCTGTCTCAAAAAAAAAAAGAAAGAAAGAAAGAAAGAAAAACCTGTTGGCTGGGTGCGGTGGTTCACACCTGTAATCCCAGCATTTTGGGAGGCCACGGCGAGTGGATCACCGGAGGTCAGGAGTTTGAGACTGGCCTGGCGAACAAGGCGAAACCCCGTCTCTATGAAAAATACAAAAAAAAAAAAAGAAAAAGAAAAGAAAAATCAGCCGGGTGTGGTGATATGTGCCTGTGATCTCAGCTACTCGGGAGGCTGAGGCAGGAGGATTGCTTGAACCCAGGAGGCGGAGGCTGCAGTGAACTGAGATTGCACCACTGCATTCCAGCTGTCTCAAACAAACAAAAAAACCAAGTCTTTGGCCGGGCGCGGTGGCTCATGCCTATAATCCCAGCACTTTGGAGGTGAAGGCAGGTGGATCACCTGAGGTGAGGAGTTCGAGACCAGCCTGGTCAACATGGCAAAAGCCTGTCTCTACTAAAAATACAAAAATTAGCTGGTCATGGTGGCAGGCGCCTGTAATTCCAGTTACTTGGGAGGCTGAGGCAGGAGAATCACTTGAAAACGAGAGGCAGAGGTTGCAGTGAGCTGAGATCATGCCATTGCACTCCAGCCTGAGAGACAGAGAGAGACTCCATCTCAAAAAACAAAACAAAACAAAACAAACAAAAACCAAGTCTTTTTTTATTTTTATTATTTTTTGAGACAAGGTCTTGCTCTGTCACTCAGACAGTGGCACTATCTCAGTTCACTGCAGCCTCACCCTCCTGGGATCAAGCAATTCTCCCACCTTAGTCTCCCGAGTAGCTGGGACCACAAGCATGCGCCACCATGCCCAGCTAATTTTTTTTTTTTTTTTTAAGAGAAGGGGTCTCACTATGTTGCCCAGACTGATCTCGAACTCCTGGCTCAAGTGATCCTCTCACCTCAGCCTCCCAAAGTGCTCGAATGACAGGTGTCTATCTGTGCCCAGCCTATGATCACAACCACAGATTCAACTATCACCTATGGGCTGTTTCTCCCCTACATTCCTAAGCTGCGGCCCATATACCTAATTGCCTATTAAATATCTCCACTTGGCCGGGCGGTGGTTCACGCCTGTAATCCCAGCACTTTGGGAGGCTGAGGCAGGTGGATCACGAGGTCAGGAGATTGAGACCATCCTGGCTAACACGGTGAAACCCCGTCTCTCCTAAAAATACAAAAAAAATTAGCCAGGTGCAGTGACAGGTGCCTGTAGTCCCAGCTACTCGGGAGACTGAGGCAGGAAAATGGCGTGAGCCTGGGAGGCGGAGCTTGCAGTGAGCAGAGATCGAGTCACTGCACGCCAGCCTGGGTGACAGAGCAAGACTCTGTCTCGATAATAAAATAAATAAATAAATAAATAAATAAATAAATATCTCCACTTAAATGTTCCACAGGTCCCTCAAACTCAAGGGATTTGAACTCTGGTCTCAAGCAATCCTCTTGCCTCAATAAAACTATATTCTTTTATTACCCCCACAAACCTGCTTTACAGATATTCCCTTTCTTGGTAAATAGCAGTGTCATATACCTAATTTCCCATACCAGAAATCTAGGATTAACCTGGGATTATTCTTCTTCTCCCTAAATCTAATCATGAAATTAGATCAATCTACCCTTTAAATAAGTCTCTCTTTTTTTTTTTGAGACAAGAGTTTTGCTCTTGTTGCCCAGGATGGAGTGCAATGGTATGCATCTCGGCTCACTGCAACCACAGTCCTCCTGGGTTCAAGCGATTCTCCTGCCCCAGCCTCCCGAGTAGCTGGGATTACAGGCATGTGCCACCACGCCAGCTAATTTTGTATTTTTAGTAGAGATGGAGCTTTTCCATGTTGGTCAGGATGGGCTCAAACTCTCGACCTCAGGTGATCCGCCTGCCTTGTCCTCCCAAAGTGTTGGGAGTACAGGTGTGAGCCACCACGACCAGCCAAATAAGTCTTAAGTCTATTTTCCCATCACACATGCCTGCCTGTTTCTCCTCACTATCCAAATCAGTAGATCCATTTCTGGTCAATAGGCAGCTAAAATCCAAACTCACAGTATAAAAGACTGTTGTGCATTCAGGTTTTAAAAAAATTCCATCTTACAATTTTTGAGGAACGATGAAAGCAAGGTCTCTTTTACTTTTTTCATTATACTTTAAGTTCTGGGGTACACGTGCAGAACATGCAGTTTTGTCATACAGGTATACACATGCCATGGTGGTCTGCCGCACCCATCAACCTGTCACCTATATTAGCTATAGCTCCTAATGCTATCCCTCCCAGCAAGGTCTCTTTTTCAAAGACAGATTGGTTCCTTATTTTCTCCTTTTTCCTTGACTGAGGCCTACTTTCCACTTTTCTGGTAACTGCCACCTCTGATTCTAAATCCTTTGGAACTCTTTCCTTTCCTGCCACTCTAGCTTGGCTTCAGAGTGCAAGTCTTCCTGTCTCCTAGATCCTTAAAAAAGAGCCTTGAGGCCGGGCGCGGTGGCTCACGCCTGTAATCCCAGCACTTTGGGAGGCTGAGGCGGGCGGATCACCAGGTCAGGAGATCGAGACCATCCTGGCAAACATGGTGAAACCCCCTTTCTACTACAAATACAAAAAAAAAAAAAAAAAATTAGCCGGCCGTGGTGGCGGGCGCCTGTAGTCCCAGCTTCTCGGGAGGCTGAGGCAGGAGAATGGCGTGAACCCAGGAGGCGGTGGAGCTTGCAGTGAGCGGAGATCATGCCACTGCGCTCCAGCCTGGGCGACAGAGCGAGACTCCGCCTCAAAAAAAAAAAAAAAAAAAAAAAAAAAAGAGCCTTACAGCAGGCACCTGTAGCCCCAGCTACTCGGGAGGCTGAGGCAGGAGAATAGCGTGAACCCAGTATGCGGAGCTTGCAGTGAGCCGAGATCGTGTCATTGCACTCCAGCCTGGGTGACAGAGCAAGACTCTGTCTCAGAAAAAAAAAAAAAAAAAAAAGCCTTCATTATGGAGGGCAGATGATAACTAACACAAATGTGGAGAAGCTGAAGTTATTCACTTAGAATAATGGGCTCCAAAAAAGAAAAAAACAAACAAAAAATCTCTTATAGGAGTAATTCCAGGACTACGGTTTTATTCTGGGTTAGTACATGAAAGACCCAAGTAATCCTGCCATTATTTTTTATTTCTGTGATTGGGGCTCAACCACCTTCCCTCATTTCCATCTTTAGTTCAACTTTTGCTGAAAGTTCCTATCCCAACGCAGAAAGTTAAATAAGGCCTGAGTGTCAAGTGCAATAAATGGTTCATACAGCCTCTGTCCAGCCCATTTGAGCACTACACACAAGCAGTAAAGCAAAACTCACTAATAATTAACTATTTGTCATCAGGTAGATTCCCTTCACCTGAAAGTACATATGCCTTGCAAGTCTAAACATCAATTAAAAAGAAAGCACCGAGTTTTGTGCAGTGGCGGTATCATAGCCAATGAAGTTTACGTGAGGTACAATTACTGCTATTTGTAAGACAAAACAAAACAAAGTAAAACAAAACAAAGTACCTATGAGCTTTGGCATCTTGCAACCCCTTCAAATGTGTCATCATACAAACATAAAAATAGTGGAGACTGAGCGTGGTGGCTCACGCCTGAAATCCCAGAGCTCTGGGAGGCTGAGGTGGGTGGATCAGGAGGTCAGGAGTTCAAGGCCAGCCTTACCAACATAGTGAAACCCCATTTCAACTAAAAAATACAAAAAATTAGTCGGGCATGGTGGTGGGCACCGGTAATCCCAGCTACTCAGGAGGCTGAGGCAGGAGAATAGCTTGAATCTGGGAGGTGGAGGTTGCAGTGAGCCGAGATCTCACCATTGCACTTCAGCTCAGGCAAGAGTGTGAGACTCTGTCTCAGAAAGAAAAAAAGGAAAGCATCCTGAAAATTTCTGAGGCAAGGGAAAATGCAATGCAACATTTGTTTGGCTATAAGAAGAACAAAACACGTATTAGTGACAGATCCATTACATCCTTTTCCAACAAGATGCACATTAGAGTAAAATAATTCCTACAGATTTCCTTTTAACATAGCCCTACTCATCTTTCCAAACTAGGGCTAAATCATAGTATGACAGAGTACAGGTATTAATAGTCAAAGGATGAATGCTGCAAATCTTCCTGCTGGGCAATACTACTTGGTAGTAACATAAAATACATATACATATATACACATACACACATTTTGAGATGGAGTCTTGCTTTGTCACCAGGCTGGAGTGCAGCGGTGTGATCACGGCTCACTGCAACCTCTATCTCCCAGGTTCAAGCGATTCTCCTGCCTCAGCATGCTGAGTAGCTGGGATTACAGGCATGCGCTACCACGCTCAGCTAATTTTTGTATTTTAGTAGAGACGGGTTTTCGCCATGTTGGCCAGGATGGTCTCGATCCCCTGACCTTGTGATCCGCCCACCTCGGCCTCCCAAAGTGTTGGAATTACACATGTGAGCCACCACGCCTGGCCATAAAATATTTCAATTTAAACCAAAGAGAGTAATATGATAGAGCACACAACAAAATTCACATTCATTCTTTCTTTTTTTTTTTTCTCGAGACGGAATCTCTCTCTGTCACCCAGGCTGGAGTGCAGTGGCACAATCTCAGCTCACTGCAACCTCCGCCTCCCAGGTTCAAACAATTATCTGCCTCAGCCTCCTGAGTAGCTGGGATTACAGGCGCCGGCCAGCACGCCTGGCTAAGTTTTTTTTTTTTTTTTGAGGCGGAGTCTCGCTCTGTCGCCTGGGCTGGAGTGCAGTGGCCGGATCTCAGCTTACTGCAAGCTCCGCTTCCTGGGTTTACGCCATTCTCCTGCCTCAGCCTCCCAAGTAGCTGGGACTACAGGCGCCCGCCACCTCGCCCAGCTAGTTTTTGTATTTTTAGTAGAGACAGGGTTTCACCGTGTTAGCCAGGATGGTCTCGATCTCCTGACCTCGTGATCTGCCCGTCTCGGCCTCCCAAAGTGCTAGGATTACAGGCTTGAGCCACTGCACCTGGCCACTAAGTTTTGTTTTTTAGTAGAGATGGGAAGTTTTATTTTTTCAGTAGAGAAGGGGCTTCACCATCTTGGCCAGGCTGGTCTCGAACTCCTGACCTCATGATCCACCGGCCTCAGCCTCCCAAAGTGCTGGGATTACAGGCATGAGCCACCACACCCGGCCCACATTCATTCTTAAACTGAAAACAGGAGATCATAAAGAAATTGGAGGTTTCGAGACTAGGCACGGTGGCTCATGCCTGTAATCCCAGCACTTTGGGAGGCTGACGCGGGCTGATCACCTGAGGTCAGGAGTTCAAGACCAGCCTGACCAACATGGAGAAACCCCGTCTCTACTAAAAACACAAAAAATTAGCCGAGCGTGGTGGCACATGCCTGTAATCCCAGCTATTTGGGAGGCTGAGGCAAGAGAATCACTTGCACCTGGGAGGCAGAGGTTGCAGTGAACCTAGATTGTGCCACTGCACTCCAGCCTGGGCAACAAGACCGAAACTCCATCTCAAAAAAAAAAAAAAAAAAAGGAAAAAGAAAATGCAAGTTTCAAGAGTTATTTCCAGATACACATATAGACCTCCAGGGGATATCATCCAGATTCTTCCTGGAAAATTAGTAAACAGTATTTACATAACCCTGATGGTTCAAATTACTGTTAAAAAATGAATTTTTGGGCGGGCACTGTGGCTCACCTCTGTAATCCCAGCACTTTAGGAGCCTGAGGCGGGCAGATTTATCTGAGGTCAGGAGTTCGAGACCAGCCCGGCCAACATGGTGAAACCCCATCTCTACTAAAAATACAAAAAATTAGTCAGGTGTGGTGGCACACACCTGTAGTTTCAGCTCTTGGGAGGCTGCGATAGGAGAATCTCTTGACCTGGGAGGCGGAGGCTGCAGTGAGCGGAGATCGTGCCACTGCACTCCAGCCTGGGTGCAACAAAGCAAGACTCCATCTCAAAACAAACAAACAAACGAAAGGCCGGATGCGGTGGCTCACGCCTGTAATCCCAGCACTTTGGGAGGCTGAGATGGGTGGATCACAAGGTCAGGAGTTCAAGATCAGCCTGGCCAAGATGGTGAAATCCCATCTCTATTAAAAATACAAAAAAAAAAAAAAAAAAAAAAAAAAAAAAAAAAAAAAAAAAAAAAAAAAAAAAAAAAAAAAAAAAAAAAAAATACAAAAAAAATTAGCCGAGCGTGGTGGTGGGTGCCTGTAATCCCAGGTACTCGGGAAGCTGAGGCAGACAATTGCTTAAACCCGGGAGGTGGAGGATGCAGTGAGCCAAGATCGGGCTACTGCACTCAAGCCTGGGCAACAGAGTGAAACTGCATCCCAAAAAAAAAAAAAAAATTTTTTTTCAATTGAAAAAAAAATTTGCATGAGATTTCAATAAAATATAAGGCAGTTACAATAATGAAAGGAAACTGCATGACGATGAGTAAGATGCAGACATATAATCTCAAAACTAATTTATATAGACACTTTTTTTTACTGCTACAGATAAAGTTATAATCTTGATTGGAGAGAGATCTGAACAAATTTAGCAACAAACTTTCTGTTTTTTACAAATAATAGCCCAGACTGTAGTCCCAGCTACTCAGGAGGCTGAGGCAGGAGGATCACCTGAACCTGGAAGGCAGAGGTTGCGGTGAGATACGATTGCGCCACCGCACTCCAGCCTGTATGACAGAGTAAGATTCCATCTCAAAATAAATAAATAAAATAAACTAATAACTCAATATTGAAAATTTTGGGGAAAAACCTTAAAATTCTGTATGACTATAAATATAACTTGAAGAAATTATTTTTTAAAAAGTCATATTATGGATGATAGTGATTTATATAATGAAATTCAAATCTTCTATATTTTCTGTGATAACCATTTACCATGAGTGACCCAAATACAATGTTTAAACATAATACACAAAATTGAATTCTGACATCATTGATAATTTGCTTACTTTCAGTCCTGAAAACCACAGCTTTACATGTATTTTTCTATTTGGTCATTACAAAGATGTATTGGTCACGGTAGGAGGATGGAACTCATTTTATTCCGCGATGTGTTCGCTTAATTTATAACTTTTAAATATTTAGACAGAGTATGTGGGCTTCCGTTCATAATCTTAGCAAGGACCCCACAAAGGCTAGGGGCCAGTGTGAACCTAGCACCCCAACCACAAGTACGTTTCAAAACTAGGCTGGGAATGAGGGGTGCAGAATACTGATTTAACAACAATTCCCTATTAGAGCTAGGTGGCTGGCATGTGCCACACCAAAGGCAGGAATGGGCAGGCCCAGGAGAGCCCTAGGAATGACTGTTCAAGGAAGGAGGCTATTGTCCCTCAAGCTGGAATGTAGTCAAGGAGGTGCTTTCAGGGTCAGCAAATGACAGCTGCAGCCAAAAGGAGATCTACAACAACCACAGGAGAAAACACCATCCTCCTCTTTGGGCCAGAGGGAAAGAGAGACAGATGTCAAGGCAAAGAATCAGCTGCACCTTAATCTCCTCACTTTACTTGTCCCCATACTGCTTTCCTTCCTGCAAGTCATTTCTGCCTAATCAGATCCTATGAGTTTGTAAACCAATTGAACTCCAGATTTTATCAGACTAGCAAGAATCAAAAATAATATGGGGGCTGGGTGCAGTGGCTCACACCTGTAATCCCAGCAATTTGAGAGGCCGAGACAGGTGGATCACGAGGTCAGGAGATCGAGACCATCCTGGCTAACACGGTGAAACCCCATCTCTACTAAAATTACAAAAAATTAGCCGGGTGTGGTGGCAGGCGCCTGTAGTCCCAGGTACTCAGGAGGCTGAGGCAGGAGAAGGGTGTGAACCCTGGAGGCAGAGCTTGCAGTGAGCCAAGACCGCGCCACTGCACTCCAGCCTGGGCGACAGAGCGAGACTGTCTTAAAAAAAAAAAAATGGGGCTGGGTATGGTGGCTCACACCTGTAATCCCAGCACTTTGGGAGGCCAATGCGGGTAAATCACCTGAGGTCAGGAGTTCAAGACCAGCCTGACCAACATGGTGAAACCCCATCTTTACTAAAAATACAAAAATTAGCAGGGCATGGTAGCACACGCCTGTAATCTCAGCTACTAGGGAGGCTAAGGCAGGAGAATCATTTGAACCTGGGAGGCAGAGGTTGCAGTGAGCTGAGACTGTGCTAGCCTGGGACTCTGTCTGAAAAAAAAAAAAAAAAAAAGTTGGGCATGGCGGGAGGCACCTATAATCCCGGCTACTTGGGAGGCCAAGGCAGGAAAACTGCTTGAATCCAGGAGGCGGAGGTTGCAGTAAGCCGAGATCACGTCACTGCACTCCAGCCTGGGTGACAGAGCGAGACTCTGTCTCCAAAAAAACCCAAAACAAAACAAAACAAAAAACGGATAAATCCAGGCATAGTAGAGTAGCCTTTAGCATACTAAATCCTTTCACTAGAATCAATTACAAAATTTAACAGACTTTATTTACTGGTAAGGGGACTTTCCACGACAAAATAGTGGAAACCCAAGCAGAAAACAGCAGGAGACAGTTAGCAGTACTGGATTCTAAAGTAGCTGGAACTCAAGAGGCACAATCTGGGAGAGGAGGAAACCACAGAAAAACAATGTGCATACAAATCTCCCCTCCTCCAAGTCATTGGCTGACTCCTAAACTGCACATTTACAGAGTGAGACTTAAAAAACTTAACAGAACACAGCAGTTAAATGTCAAAGAGCTGATAAGATTATAGCAGCTATGCTGAGTTGAGAGTTGAAATTTAAGACTAGCAGATAGAAGGGTTTTGGTAAAGACCTGGATTTCTGGTTGAGACTCAAGGAGGACCTTGCCCCAAGAGTAATGGCCATGCCCCAAGAAGAAAAGAGACCACTTCCAAGAAGAAAGGACAAACTGAAATAGAACAGCCTTAACAACGCCTGTAATCAACAGGATCAATGTCATCTGCTACTACTATCCACCTGCCTAATGGCAACCTTAGCCTGCTTTGATTTGAAGGAAGTACATCCAGATGCTAATAATGTTCATCCAAAATGTCCAGAATCTAATAATAATTTATGGACCAAGAGGAAGTTTTAAAATCCCAAAACTGACTGGAAAAAAATGGCAACAGAAACAAACCCACAGGTGACTCAGATATTGTTCTTGTCAGGCAAGGACTTGGTTATGTTTGAGAAAATAGAGGAAAAGATGGAGAAGTTCTGCAGTGACCTGGAATCCATTAAAAAAAAAAAAAAAGAGAGAGAGTTAAATGGAAAATCTAGACTTGGAAAACACAGTGAGAATATTAAGAATTCAACAGATGAGTATCAAATTAGTGAAGACAAACTAGAAGGTAGACTGACGCACAGAGATAAAAGGATGGAAAATTGAAATAATGTGCCATGTGGGATTCCTATTCAGTTCTAGAATAAGAATCTAGAATAATGTGCCATGTGGGATCTCTTATTCGGTTCTAGAATAAGAGAAAATAGACAATGCAAAAGAAGTAATATTTGAAAGAAAATACCAGGCAAGGTGTCTCACGCCTGTAATCCCAGGACTTTGGGAGGCCCAGGCAGGAGTTTGAGTCCAGGAGTTCGAGACCACCCTGGGTGACATAGTGAGACCCTCATCTCTATAAATAAATTAGAAAAATTAGCTGGGCATGGTGGTGAATGCCTGTAGTACAGGCTATATGGGAGGCTGAGGCTGGGGGACCACTTGAGCCCAGGAAAGAGTTCCAGGTTATGGTGAGCTATGATCGCACCACTGCACACCAGCCTGGGTAACAGACTGAGACACTGTCTCGAAAAAAAAAGTAACAAAAAATACCTACAATTTTTTGGGACAATTTCCCAAAACTGAAGAAAAACATCAAACCACATGAATTCAAGAAGTTCTGTGAATCACAAAAAAGACAAATATAAAGAAAAAAGCGAGTAGGCATATCATAGTCACACTGGTGAAAACCAAAAAGAAAATCTTAAAAGCAGTAAGAAGGTTGGGTGTGGTGATTCACACTTGTAATTTGAACATGTTGGGAGGTAGAGGACAGAGGACTGCCTGAGCCCAGGAGTTTGAGGCCAGCCCCTGGCAGCATAGTGAGACCTCCCATCTCTAAAAACAATTTAAAAATTAGCTGGGTGTGATGGTGTGCATCTGGAGTCCCAGCTACTCGGGAGGCTGAGTTGGTAGGATTGCTTAAGCTGGGAGGGTGAGGCTACAGTGAGCTGTGATCATGCCACTGCACTCCAGCCTGGGGGACAGAGTGAGACCCTGTCTAAAAAAAAAAAAAGAAAAGAAAAGAAAACAATGAAATCTCAGAAGCCAATGTAATATCTTTAAAGTGCTGGGGACAATCTACCTAAAATTCTATATTCAGTAAAAATATCCTTCAAGATTAAGAGCAAAATAAAGACACTTTCAGATAAATGAAAACACTGTAGAAATGCTAAAGGAAATTCTTTTTTTTTTTTTTTGGAGACAAGAGTTTTACTCTTGTCACCCAGGCTGGAGTGCAATGGCACAATCTCGGGTCACTGCAACCTCCACCTCCCGGGTTTAAAGGATTCTCCTGCCTCAGCCTCCTGAGTAGCTGGGATTATAGGCATGCATTACCACTTCCGGCTAATTTTTTGTGTTATTAGTAGAAAAGGGGTTTCACCATGTTGGCCAAGCTGGTCTGGAACTCCTGATCCCAGGTGATCCACCTGCCTCGGCCTTCCAAAGTGCTGCCATTACAGGTGTAAGCCACTATGCCCGGCCACTAAAGGAAATTCTTTAAGCTAAAGTAAAATAGTAGATGGGAATTTAGCATAAAAGTTGGAAAGGAGGCCAGGCATGGTGGCTCAAGCCTGTAATCCCAACACTCTGGGAGGCTGAGGCAGGCGGATCACTTGAGGTCAGGAGTTCGTGACCAGTCTGGCCAGTGTGGTGAAACCCCATCTCTACTAAAAATACAAAAATTAGCTGGGTATGATGGTGCACGCCTGTAATCCCATCTACTCGGGAGGCTGAGGCAGGAGAACTGCATGAATCCAGGAGGTGGAGGTTGCAGTAAGCCCAGATCACGCCATTGCACTCCAGCCTGGGTGGCAGCGCAAGATTCCGTTTCAAAAAAAAAAAAAAAAAAGTTGGAAAGGAAGAAAACTTTTTATTTGTAGGCATGACTGCATATAGAAAACTCTAAGGAACCTCCCCCAACTCAATCCTGGTAAAAGAAACTACTGGAATAAGTGAATTCAGCAGAATCATAGGATAATACAAGATCCATATTTTAGAATTTTTCTTATCACTGATCTTCAACATTGTAGTAGAAGTTCTAGTCAGATCAATAAAGCAAGAAAAAATAAAAGACAAACTTTGAAAAGTAAGTAAAATTGTTATTATTCATGGATGACATGATTCTGTACAAAGAAAATTCAAAAGAATCTCCAAATTATTAAGCTTAGCAAGACATTTGAAAATCAATTTTGGCCAGGTACAGTGGCTCACACCTGTCATCCTAGCAATTTGGGAGGCAGAGGCGGGTGGATTACCTGAGGTCAGTAGTTCAAGGCCAGTATAACATGGTGAAACCCGTCTCTACTAAAAACACAAAAAAATTAGCTGGGCGTGGTGGTGGGCACCTGTAATCCCAGCCACTCAGGAGGCTGAAACAGGAGAATCACTTGAACGTGGGTGTCGGAGGCTGCGGTGAGCCATTGTGCCACTGCACTCCAGCCTGGGTGACACAGCGCCACTCCGTCTCAAAAAAAAAAAAAAAAATCAATTTGATTTATTTGCACTAGAACAGAAAAATATAAAAATAACCATTGCTACAACATCATAAATATCAAGTATATGAATAAATCTAATGAAAGCTATTAAAGAACTCTACAGTGAAAACAAAACATTGCTGAGTGAAATTAAGGAAGATCTAAATAAATGCTCATTGATGGAAAGAGTCAATATTAAGTTAATTTTTCTCCTAATTAAGCTGTAGAAGAAAATCCCAGCAGGGGGTTTTTGTGGAATTTGCAAGGTAATTCTAATGTATATATAATGTGCATACAGAGCCTAGAATAACCAAGACAATCTCAAAAAAAAAAAAAAAAAACAAAAAAAAGTTGGAAGGGCTTATAAAGCTATAGTAAATTAAGATAGTGTGGTACGGACACAAGCAAAAACAAAACAGAGTCCAGAAGCAGATATACTCCTCTTATTTCTTTGCATTATACTACTTCTTTATACATTACACTTTGCTAAGATTTATTTTATTTGGCCAGGCACGGTGGCTCCTGTCTGTAATCCCAGCACTTTGAGAGGCCGAGGCAGGTGGATCACCTGAGGTCAGGAGTTCTAGACCAGCCTGGCCAGCATGGTGAAACCCTGTCTCTACTAAACCAAAATTAGCCAAGTGTGGTGTAATCCCAGCTACTTGGGAGGCTGAGGCAGGAGAATCACTTGAACTCAGGAGGTGGAGATTGCAGTTAGCTGAGATCGTGTTACTGCACTCCAGCCTGAGCGACAAGAGTGAAACTGTCTCCAAAAAAAAAAAGAGAAATTTATCTTATTCAACTGAGTTCTGCAAGGTCTTTTACTAGCCTGATGGGAAGGCTGGAGGCAGAAAGCTATATGCTTTTCAAACCAAACTAAAATGTCCATGGTTAATTCTGCAGGCAATGGGGAGCCATCATTTCCGAAGTGCCTTGGTACGGGGTTACATTGATGAGCAGGATGTCCCAACCAGTAAGTATATACAAGGTACTGAGAAGAAATGAGAAAAGAAGACGGTCAGTCTTCTGGGAGGTGAAATTTGAGCTGGGTTTTAAAGTGTCTACTACCAACCAATAATGGGGGATATTCCTGGTATAGAGACAGCATGTACAGAACCACAAATAGTCGGGCACAGTGGCTTAAGCCTGTAATCCCAGCCCTTTGAGAGGCCGAAGCGGGTGGTTTGCTTCAATTCAAGAGTTCGAGACAGCCTAGGCAACATGGAGATAACCTGTCTCTACAAAAAATATAAAAATTAGCTGGGCGTAGTGGGGAACACCTGTTGTCCTAGCTACTCTGGAGCCTCAAGTGGGAGGATCGCTTGAGCCCGGAAAGCTGAGGCTGCCTGTGAGCCGTGATTTTGTCACTGCACTCAGCCTGGGCCAAAGAGCGAGACCCTGTCTCCAAAAAAAAAAAAAAAAAAAAAAAAAGGCACAAATACATGGGAACTAGAAGGAGCGGGATTATTGTTGCAGATAAAGTACAAGTGCAAGAGTGCCAGTAGAAGCAACTGGAAAGCTGAAAAAGTAGACATGGGTCATGGGTCATGTCAGGAAGGTCCCTGATACCAAATACCTTAAAATTAATCTTGTAAATTAGCAGCGTTCAAACTGTGCTTTTGGGGTTCAGCAAACATTTCTTTTTTTTTTTTTTTTTTTTTTTTTTGAGACGGGGTCTCGCTCTGTCGCCCAGACTGGAGTGCAGTGGCGCGATCTCGGCTAAATGCAACCTCTGCCTCCGGGTTCAAGCGATTTTCCTGACTCAGCCTCCTGAGTAGCTGAGATTACAGGCGTCTGCCACCAAGCCCAGCTAATTTTTGTATTTTTAGTAGAGACAGGGTTTCGCCATGTTGACTAGGCTGTTCTCGAACTCCTGACCTCAAGTGATACGCCCGCCTCGATCTCCCAAAGTGTCGGGATTACAGGCGTGAGGCACCGCGCCCGGCCAGGAGTCAAACTTTTGAAAAATCACTGCTTAATGAAGGAGAGCTACAGGTGTGATGAAGGCTTTTGAAACGGAGGCTGCGGAGGGAGACCAAAGTCTGAAGGCCCGGTTACGACACAGGAGCAGGAGGCGGCGAGAATCGCTGGAAGCGGGGAGCAGTAACCCCCCAAATCTGTGAGGGTAAGGTTAAAGGAGGCGACAAACACAATCCAGGTCAGGGCCTGGCCCGGAGTTCCCGACCCCCATCTGGCGGAATCTGCACTCAAAGTTCCGTCTCTAAAACCCCAACCCGACGCCTCATCCTCCCTCCGACCGACAGGAGAAACCCTGCCCCTTTCGAGTAAGGCGCAGGAGTAAAAACCGAAACCAGAGCCGCATGAGGAGCCTTACTAATTTCTCTCAGAGACGCCCGCCGCGCAAAGCTTCTCAATCTCGAAGCGAAACGGCCCCGCCGGCCACGCCCCTCTCCCGTCGTGCTCCGCGGCTGAGCATGCGCAGGGCCGCAGGCCCAGGGTGGTCCCAGCTCCCTGCGTTGGGAAGGGCGACCTTGGGATTGAAAACGTGGGAGAGAGGGAGGGGAAGAGTCCTTACGGCCCGCATAGGATTTTACCCTTGAAGTCGTCGCTGGCTGGCAGCCAAAGTGGGACCCTTGACTCAGAGCTCAGGCAGGGCAGTTAGATTTTCTGTATTTGAGAGATGGCTTTACCACTTATTAGCTGTGTGCTAGTAAGCGATTTGACAACTTCTATAAATCTCAATTTCTTCGTCCTTGAAATGGGGATAATTGTAGTGGCTGCATCGTAGGTTTGTAAAGATTCGGCAGGCTTCTGCAGAAGCTGGACTCAAAAAAAAAAAAAAAAAGGCAATGTTAGTGAAGTGCCAGGTGCAGAGTAAATTTCCAGTAAAAGGAAATTATCCTCAGAGGTAGGGAGTTCAGACTTCTTTCATTAATACATTAAAATTTAAAAAATGGCCGGGCGCGGTGGCTCAAGCCTGTAATCCCAGCACTTTGGGAGGCCGAGACGGGCGGATCATGAGGTCAGGAGATCGAGACCATCCTGGCTAACACGGTGAAACCCCGTCTCTTCCCAGCTACTCGGGAGGCTGAGGCGGGAGAATGGCGGGAACCCGGGAGGCGGAGCTTGCAGTGAGCTGAGATCCGGCCACTGCACTCCAGCCTGGGCGACAGAGCGAGACTCCGTCTCAAAAAAAAAAAAAAAAAAAAAAAAAAAAAAAGAAACCCCGTCTCTACTAAAAACTACAAAAAACTAGCCGGGCGTGGTGGCGGGCGCCTGTAGTCCCAGCTACCCGGGAGGCTGAGGCGGGAGAATGGCGTGAACCCGGGAGGCGGAGCTTGCAGTGAGCTGAGATCCGGCCACAGCACTCCAGCCTGGGTGACAGAGCGAGACTCCATCTCAAAAAAAAAAAAAAAAAAAAAAAAAAAATTAAAATGACCCCAGGCTGGGCGTGGTGGGTCACGCCTATAATTCCAGCACTTTGGGAGGCCGTGTCGGATGGACTGCTTGAGTTAAGGAGTTCAAGACCATCCTGACCAACACGGTGAAACCCCGTCTCTATTAAAAATACAGAAATAAGCAGGGCATGGTGGCGGGCGCCTGTAATCCCAGCTACTTGGGAGTCTGAGGCAGAAGAATCGCTTGAAGCCAGGAGGCATAGGTTGCAGTGAGCTGAGATCCCACCACTGCACTTCAGCCTGAGCGACAGAGACTCTGCCTCAAAATAAAATAAAATAAAATAACCTTAAACTGCGTGTCAAAAATAATGGTATATTTTAAATGCTTTTAACAATACTTTCAACATCTAAAAAAGTATAGGATCAACTAACTGTGCTATTCCTAAAGGCATAAGAGGATTCTAAAATATATATATATAAAATTGAATGATGAACTTATTATAATCATATTTGACAATTACTTTTAAAGGAGATATTCTCAAAAATCTAAATTTGAGACCCTTGCGAAGGTGAGGTCCAGACCAAAAGGGCCTTCTGATCCTTGCTGCTATGGTCCTTAAACATCCTTTGGCGTTAGCCTCAAATCTAATATAAACCCTTTGGTAATTTGAAATATTATACGAGTAACTGAGGTTAATTTCTCTAACATTTATTATTACCTTCTAATATTCATAATAATGTATTTAAACTGTTAGGATTAGAAGGGACCTTACTGAAATGATCTCCCCTTTAATACTCCCTTCTTACCAAAGGAAAAGCTGAAGGCAAGAGGATAAAGGTAATGTGCCCCAAGTTACACAGCAACTCAGTGACTGGGATTAGATTGGAACCCAGAAATCAGTCCTGGTTCAGTGGGCATCCAAAGGCAAGTGATGTCATTGTAACTGCCCAGTGGGCTCACCTTGCCTGCTACCTAAACAGAACCCATTTATCAAGACGGGAATTGCAATAAAGAGTAATTCACGTAGAGTCAGCTGTGTGGGAGACTGGAGTTTTATTATTATTGAAATCAGTCTCCTCGAACATTTGGGGATCAAGAGTTTTTAAGAACAATTGGTGGGTAGGGGGAAGCCAGTGAGCCAGGAGTGCTGATTGGCTAGATAGGAGATGAAATAATGGGAAATTGAAGCTGTCCTCTTGCGCTTAGTTCCCTGATGGCGGCCACAAGATCAGATGAGCCTGTTTATCAATCTGGGTAGTACCAGCTGATCCATCAAGTGCAGGGTCTGCAAAATATCTCAAGCACTGATCTTAGGAGCAGTTTAGGGAGGGTCAGAATCTTGGCCTCCAGCTGCATGACTCCTAAACCATAATTTCTAATCTTGTGGCTAATTTGTTAGTCCTACAAAGGCAGTCTAGTCCCCAGGCAAGAAGGAGATTTGTTTTGGGAAAGGGCTATTATTGTCTTTATTTTAAACTATAAACTAAATTCCTCCCAAAGTTAGTTCAGCCTATGCCCAGGAAGGAACAAGGACAGTTTAAAGGTTAGAAGCAAGATGGAGTCCTTTAGGTTAGATCTCTTTCATGGTCTCAGTCATAATTTTGCAAAGGTGGTTTCATCATCATTACTAACTTCCTTGGGAGTTGAAAAAAAGATAGGATTCATGATATCACCAAAAATTGTAAGGATGTGTGATAATTTTGAGATGTGATATTCTAACCCCCCCTCAGATAGAGCTGAAAATTTGTCTCAATATTTCAAGCAGTAGATGTAGGTCACAAGTTACATGTGTCTTTCTTGCCCTGAAGTCTCAATAGTTTATACTGGCTGAAAGATTAAGTCCTAAGGAATAGGAGGAGAGCTCTGGGAGATAGGAAGCTTGATTCATTTTTTTTCTTTTGTTTTTTTTTTTTTTTTTTTTTGAGATGGAGTTTTGCTCTTGTCGCCCTGGGTGGAGTGCAATGGCATGATCTTGGTGGCTCACTGCAACCTCTACCTCCTGGGTTCAAGCAAATCTCCTGCCTCAGCCTCCCAAGTAGCTGGCACTACAGGTGTGCGCCACCACCCCCAGCTAATTTTGTATTTTTAGTAGAGATGGGGTTTCGCCATATTGGCCAGGCCGGTCTTGAACTCCTGACCTCAAGTGATCTGCCTGCCTCGGCCTCCCAGTGTGCTGTAATTACAGGTGTGAGCCACCGTGCCTGGCTGATTCATTTGTTTTCTTTCTTTCTTTTTTTTGTGATGGAGTTTCGCTCTTGTTGGCAGGCTGGAGTGCAATGGCGCGTCTTGGCTCACCATAACCTTTGCCTCCCTGGTTCAAGCGACTCTCCTGCCTCAGCCTCCTGAGTAGTTGGGATTACAGGCATGCGCCACCATGCCCAGCTAATTTTGTATTTTTAGTAGAGATGGGGTTTCTCCATGTTGACCAGGCTGGTCTTGAACTCCTGGCCTCAAGAGATCTACCCTCCTTGGCCTCCCAAAGAGCTGGGATTACAGGTGTGAGCCACCACGCCTGACCAAGAAGAAATATTTCTAATTAACTACCTAACCATGCACCTCAAGAAACCAGAAAAACAAGAAAAAATGAAACCTAAAATTGATAGAAGGGAGGAAATAATAAAGCTCAGAGCAGAAATAAAAACATAGAGACTAAAAAAAAATTCAAAAGATCAATAAAATGAAGAGTTGGTTTTTTGAAAAAAAAATTAACACACTTTCAGCTAGACTAACCAAGCAAAAAAGAGAAAAGACTCAAATAAATAAAATGACATGAAAAAGAAGACACTGCAACTGATATCACAGGAATACAAAGGACCATAAGAGACTATCATGAACAACTATATGCCAACAAACTTTAGAAGATTGAATTCCTGAACAAATACAACCTGCCAAGATTATACGAAGAAGTAGAAAATCTGAACAGAGCAATAATGAGTGAAGAAATTGAAACTGTAATATAAAGTCTGCCATCAAAAGACTCCAAAACATAAATACATTCAGGACCCAATGGCTTCACTGCTGAATTCTTTTTTTATGTTATTTTATTTTTTGAGATGGAGTTTATCTCTTGTTGCCCAGGCTGGAGTACAATGGCATAATCTTGGCTCACTGCAACCTCCACCTCCTGGGTTCAAGCAATTCTCCTGCCTCAGCCTCCCAAGTAGCTGGGATTACAGGCATGCACCATCATGCCTGGTTTATTTGATACTTTTAGTAGAGACAGGGTATCACCATGTTGGTCAGGCTGGTTTGAACTCCTGACCTCAGATGATCTGCCTGCCTCAGCCTCCCAAAGTACTGGGATTACAGGCATGAGCCACTGCACCCAGTCTTCACTGCTGAATTCTACCAAACATTTAAAGAAGAACTAATGTCAATTATTCTCAAACTATTCCTGAAAATTGAAAAGAAAGGAATACTTCCAAACTCATTTTAAGATGCCACCTTTACCTTGATTCCAAACCATACAAAGACAAAACAACAACAACAACAACAAAACTACAGTTCAATATCCCTGATGAACATAGATGCAAAATTCTCAAGAAGATACTAGCAAACTGGAAGGCTGGGTGCAGTGGCTCATGACTATAATTCCACCACTTTGGGAGGCTGAGGTGGGAGGATTGCTGGGCCAGGACTTAGAGATCAGCCTGGGCAACATAGTAAGACTTTGTCTCTACAAAAAATTAGAGAAGATGTACCTGCAGTCCCAACAACTCAGGAGGCTGAGGTGGGAGGATCACTTGAGCTTGGGAGGTCAAAGCTGTGGTAAGCCATGATTGTGCCATTCCATTCCAGTCTTGGTGATAGAGTAAGACCTGACCCTGACTCCAAAAAAAAAAAAAAAAAATGCTAGCAAACTAAATTCAAAAGCACATCAATAATATAGTTCACCATGAACAAGTGGGATTCATCCTAGGGATGCAAGGATGGTTCAATATATGTACATCAACATGATATATCACATTAATAAAAAAAAAAGGTTGGGCTTGGTGGCTCACGCATGTATTCCCAGCACTTTGGGAGGCTGAGGTAGGCAGATCATCTGAGGTCAGGAGTTTGAGACCAGCCTGGCCAACATGGTGAAACCCCATCTCTACTAAAAATATTAAAAAATTTGCTGGGTGTGGTGGTACACACCTGTGATCTCAGCTACTTGGGAGGCTGAAGCACGAGAATTGCTTGAACCTGAGAGGTGGAGTTTGCAGTGAGCCAAGATCGTGCCACTGCACTCCAACCTGGGCAACAGAGTGAGACTCCGTCTCAAAAAACCCAAAAAACAAAAACCCATTATTTTAATACATGCAGAAAAAGTATTTGACAAAGTTCAACATCCCTTCATGATAAAACAAAACAAAACAAAACAAAAAACTCAACAAATTAGGCATAGAAGGTATGTAACTCAACACAATAAATGCCATATATGACAAACCTACCACTAACATCATCATATATCACAAACCCACAGCTAATATTAGTGTCAATGAGGATATGGAGAAAAGGGAACACTTACACACCATGGTGAAATTGTAAACTAGTACAGCCACTATAGAAAAATGGATAGCAGTTCCTCAAAATATTAAAAATAGAACTTCCAGGCCAGGTGCGGTGGCTCATGCCTGTAATCCCAGCACTTTGGGAGGCCGAGGCAGGCAGATCACCTGAGGTCAGGAGTTTGAGATCAGCCTGGCCTACATGGTGAAACCCTGTCTTTACTAAAAAAACCCATCTCTAAAATTAGCCAGGCGTGCCTGTAGTCCTAGCTACTTGGGAGGCTGAGGTAGGAGAATCGCTGGAACCTAGGAGGCAGAGGTTGCAGTGAGCCAAGATCATGCCACTGCACTCCAGCATGGGCGACAGAGCAAGACTCCATCTCAAAAAAAAAAAAAAAAGAAAAGAAAGGAAAAAGAAAAAGAAAAAAAGGACTTCCACATGATCCAGCAATCCCACTACTGGGTACATAGCTAAAGGAAATGAAATCAGTACATCAGGGAGATATCTGCACTCTCATGTTTATTGCAGCCACTATTTACAATAGCCAAGATATGGAATCAATCCGGGAGTCCAACAATGAATAAATGAAGAAAATGTGGTATATGTACACAATGGAATACTATTCAGCCATAAAAAAGAATGAAATCTTGTCATTTGCAACAACATGGATGGACCTGGAGGCCATCATGTTCAGTGAAATAAGCCAGACACAGAAAGATAAATACTGCATAATCTCACTCCTATGTGGGATTTAAAAAAAAAAAGTTGATATCATAGAAGCAGAGAGTAGAGTTACCAGAGACTGGGGAGGGGAGGAAGGCGGGAAGATGGGATAAGTTGGTCAACAGGTACAAAGTTACAATTAGACAGGCAGAATAAATGCTGGTGTTCTATTGCAACAAAGGTTAACAGTATGGTATTGTATATTACAAAATAGCTAGAAGAGAGGCTTTTGAATGTTCTCACCACAAATAAATGATTATGCATGGGGTTGTGGGCACACTCAATACCCTAATTTGATCATTGTAAAACATACATATGTATGTTATATATATATGGGGGTTAACCACCTTGGTCCTGTGTGCCGGGACCACAGGCGTGAGCCACCGTACCTGGCCATGAGTAAGTTCTTTAGTGGTGATTTGTGAGATTTTGGTGAACCCATCACCTGAGCAGTATACACAGCAACCCTATTTGTGGTCTTTTATCCCTCACCCCCACTCCCAACCTTCCCCCCAAGTCCCCTCTACAAAATTAAAAAAAAAAAAAATTAGCCAGACATGGTGGTACATGCCTGTAGTCCCAGCTACTTGGGAGGCTGCAGCAGAAGGATTGCTTGAACACAGAAGTTAGAGGTTGCAGTGAGCTGTGATCACACCACTGCACTCCGGCCTGGGCAACAGAAGGAGACCTTGAGTTTTATTTTTATTTAAATAAAAATATTTAGGCCAAGCATGGTGGCTCATGCCTGTAATCCCAGCACTTTGAGAGGCCAAGGTGGACAGATCATTTGAGGTCAGGAGTTCAAGACCAGCCTAGTTAACATGGTAAAACCCCATCTCTACTAAAAATACAAAAATTAGCCAGGCATGGTGGTGCATGCCTGTAATCCCAGCTACTCAGGAGGCTGAGGCAAGAGAATCGCTTGAACCTGGGAGGCAGAGGTTGCAGTGAGCCAGACTGCACCACTGCACTCCAGCCTGGGTGACAGAGTGAGACCCTATCTCAAAATAATTAAATAAGTAAATACAAATATTTAAATACTTCAATCTTTTTCAAAATTGTTTTGACTATTTTAGTTCCCTTGATTTTCCATAACATTTTAGAATCAGCTTGTCTACATTTACAAAAAAATTCTGCTGAGATTTTTTTTTTGAGATGGGGTCTTGCCATGTTGCCCAGGCTGGCCTTGAACTCCTGGGCTCCAGTGATCCTCCTACTTTACCTTCCTCAGTAGTTGGAACTACAGGTGCAATAGGTGCAATTACCACCTTTGCTGAGATTTTGAATTGTGTGAAATTTATAGATCAATTTGGGAAGAATCAGTGTCTTTAGTACATTAAGTCTTTCAATCACGAACACCTATAGCTCACCATTTATTTAAATCTTCTTTTAATTTCTTTCATTATTCTTTTCAGCATACAACACAGAACATGTTTTATTAGATTTGTATCTTATTATTTCATATTTTGAGCTATTGTAAATGCCATTTAAAAATTTTAAAAAAATTTTAATTTTTGGCCAGGCGCAGTGGCTAATGCCTGTAATCCCAGCACTTTGGGACGCCCAGGCGGGGGGAGCACCTGAGATCAGGAGTTCGAGACCAGCCTGGCCAACATGGTGAAATCCCATCTTTACTAAAAATGCAAAAATTAGCCGGGTGTGATGGCTTATGCCTGTAATCCTAGCTACTTGGGAGGCTGAGGCAGGAGAATTGCTTGAACCCAGGAGGTGGAGGTTGCAGTGAGCCGAGATCAGGCCACTGCACCCCAGCCTGGGCAACAAGAGAGAGACTCCATCTCAAAAAAAAAAAAAAAGATTTTCTAATTGTTTGTTGCCAGTATATACAAATATAAAAATACAATTGGTTTTTGTGTGTTAACCTTGCAACCTTACTAAGCACATTTATTAGTTGTAGGAGGTTTTTTTTATAGATTCCTTGGGATTATGTGCATATAAAATCATGTCACATGAGAGTCTCTCTGCACCTATTATGGCTCAGGAAGCTGCTTGATTTGAAAAAAAGAAAAGAAAAGTGGCTGGGCGCGGTGACTCACACCTGTAATCCCAGCGCTTTGGGAGGCTGAGGCAGGCAGATCATGAGGTCAGGAGTTCGAGACCAGTCTGGCCAACATGGTGAAACCCCATCTCTACTAAAAATACAAAAATTATCCAGGCGTGGTGGCAGGCGCCTGGAATCCCAGCTACTCGGGAGGCTGAGGCAGGAGAATTGCTTGAACCTGGGAGGCGGAGGTTGCAGTGAGCTGAGATTGCGCCCTGCACTCCAGCCTGGGCAACAGAGCGAGACTCCATCTCAAAAAAAAAAAAAGAAAAAAAGAAAGAAAGAAAAGTTGTATTTATTTCTTTCCAATCTGTATGCCTTTTATATTGGTTAGGACTTGCAGTACAATGTAGAATTGGAGTGGTGAGAGTAGACAATCCCAGTTTATTGACGTCAGGGGAAAAGCATTCAGCTTTTTGCCACTAGGCATCATGTTAACTATAGGTTTTTGCAGATCCCTATTATCAGGCTGAGGAAGTTCCTCTCTATCCTACTATTCCGAGAGTTATTTTTCTTTTTTAAAATTATGGACGCTGAATTTTGTCAGATACCTAGAAAGGTATCTGGTGCAGAACATCAAATGCAGAAATGGATATGATCATGTGGTTCATCTTTAGATTATCAATATGTGATTAGTAACAATCTTTAGATTATTAATATGTGATTAATAACAATCAGTCTGATTGATTTTCAAATATTGAACCAGGCTAGGCGAGGTGGCTCACACCTATAATCCTGAGGCCGACATGGAGGATGGCTTGAGCTCAGGAGTTCAAAGATGCAGTGAGCTCACTATGGTTGCACCACTTTACTCTAGTCCAGGTGACAGAGTGAGATCCTCTCTCTTTAAAAAAAAATTAAGGCCGGGCGCGGTGGCTCAAGCCTGTAATCCCAGCACTTTGGGAGGCCCAGACGGGCGGATCACGAGGTCAGGAGATGGAGACCATCCTGGCTAACACGGTGAAACCCCGTCTCTACTAAAAAAATACAAAAAGCTAGCCAGGCGAGGTGGCGGGCGCCTGTAGTCCCAGCTACTCGGGAGGCTGAGGCAGGAGAATGGCGTAAACCCGGGAGGCGGAGCTTGCAGTGAGCTGAGATCCGGCCACGGCGCTCCAGCCCGGGCGACAGAGCAAGACTCTGTCTCAAAAAAAAAAAAAAAATACACGCACAATTATATATACATGTACACATACATTTATATATAATTATATAAATTATATAAAATTATATTATGTTATATAAAATTATATAAAACCAGACTTCCTGGAGTAAATCCCAATTAGTCATGGTGACTTGGTCATAGTGTGTTATTCTTTTTATATATTATATTTAATAATATTTTAAAGATTTACTAATATTAGATTATTTGTTGAGGATTTTTGTGTCTATATTGATGACAGATATTGGCTTGTAGTTTCTCTTTTTTTTTTTCTTTGAGACGGAGTCTCGCTCTGTGGCTCAGGCTGGAGTGCAGTGGCCGGATCTCGGCTCACGGCAACCTCCGCCTCCCGGGTTCAAGCAAGTCTCTGCCTCAACCTCCCGAGTAGTTGGGATTACAGGCGCCCGCCTCATCGCCCGGCTAGTTTTTTGTATTTTTTGGTAGAGACGGGGTTTCACCGTATTAGCCAGGATGGTCTCGATCTCCTGACCTCATGATCCGCCCGTCTCGGCCTCCCAAAGTGCTGGGATTACAGGCTTGAGCCACCGCGCCCGGCCTGTTTTTTTTTTTTTGTATTTGTAGTAGAGACGGAGTTTCACCATGCTACCCAGGCTGGTCTCGAACTCCTGAGCTCAGGCAACCCAACCGCCTCGGCCTCCCAAAATGCTGGGATTATAAGCATGAGCCACTGTGCCTGGCCGGCTTGTGGTTTCTTATCTGTCTTTGTCTTGCTTCAGAATCAGGATAATTCTCGCTACATAGAATGAGATGAGAACTGTTTCCTTTTCTTCTATCTTCTAGAGGCTACTTTGAAGATTTAAATGTTTTTTTTTTTTTCATTAAATGTTTGGTAAGGTTTACTAGTGAAATTACCTGGGCCTGGAAATTTCTATTTTAGAAAATTTTAAACTATGAATTCAATGTATTTAATTTGTATAGAACAGCTTATCTGGTTTATCTTGGATGGGTTTTGCTAGTTTTTGTATTCTGAGCTCTTGGCCCGTTTCACCTAAATTATTGAATTTTTATGGGTAGAGTCGTTTGTGGTATTTTGTCCTTTTAATGTTTGTGTGCCCTGTAGCAATATCCCCTTTCATTCCTGATATTAATAAGTTGTGGCTACTCTAATTTTTCTTTATCAGTCTTGCTAGAGGTTTATCCATCTTACGATCTTTCCAAAGAGCCAAGTTTTGGTTTTATCAGTTTTCCCTATTTTAATTTCATTGATTTCTGCTCTTTATTTCCTTCCTTCTGTTTGCTTTGGGTTTATTTTCCTTTTCTTTTTCTAATTTCTTAAGATGGAAGCTTAGATTATTTATTTGAGATCATTCTTCTTTTCTAACGACTTAATGCCATAAATTCCCCTTTAAATACAGTTGACTCTTGGCCAACCACCCTTTACAGTTGAAAATCCATGTGTAACTTTTGAATCCCCCAAAACCTAATTACTAATAGCCTACTGTTGACCAGAAGCCTTACCAATAACATAAATGTCAATTAACTATATTTTGTATATGTATTATATACTATATTCTCACAATAAAGTAAGCTAGAGAAAAGAATATGGTATTAAATCAAAAGGAAGGGAAAATATGTTTATTATTCATTATGTGTAAATGAGTCATAAAAGTCTTTTTTTTTTTTGGTGCCGAAAGCCAGGAATGAACCAGTCATAAATGTCTTCATCCTCCTCATCTTCAGGCAGAGTAGGCTGAGGAGGAGGAGGAAGGGAAGACAATGATCTAGCTATCTCAAGGGTGGCAGGGGGAAGAAAACCTATGTGTAAAAGTGGACCCATGCAGCTCAAACTCATGTTGTTGAAGGGTCAACTGTACTGCTTTAGTTGTATCCCACAAATTTCGATAAATTGTATTTTTTTGTTCAATTAAAATATTCTAATTTTACTTGAGTCTTCTTTAATCCATGGTCAGTGTGTTTAGAAGTTTTGGAGCCGGGCGCGGTGGCTCACGCCTGTAATCCCAGCGCTTTGGGAGGCCGAGGCGGGAGGATCATAAGGTCAGGAGATCGAGACCATTCTGGTTAACACGGTGAAACCTTGTCTCTACTAAAAATACAAAAAATTAGCTGGGCATAGTGGCGGGCGCCTGTAGTCCCAGCTACTCAGGAGGCTGAGGTAGAAGAATGGCGTGAACCCGGGAGGCGGAGCTTGCAGTGAGCCGAGATCGCGCCACTGCTCCCCAGCCTGGGTGACAGAGTGAGACTCCATCTCACAAAAAAAAAAGAAGTTTTAGAAATACGTTGTTTAATTTCCATGTGTTTGGAGATTTCCTGTTATCTTTCTGTTATTGATTTCTAATTTAATTTCTTTATTACCAGGGAAAATATTTATTATCTGAATTATTTTAAATTTGTTATGGTTTGTTTTATAACTCAGGATATTGTCTATTTCGGTAAATGTTCCTCGTGTACTTGAAAGAATGTATGTTTTACTGTGGTTGGGTGGAGTGTCCTATAAATGTAAATTAGATCCAATTGTTTGATGTTATTCAATTTTTCTATTTCCTTGCTCATTTCTGTCTACTATTTCTATCAACTACTCTGAGAGGAGTGTTGACGTTTCCAACTATAATTATGGATTTGTCTGTTTCTCCTTTCAATTATTTTATTATTATTAATATTTTTTGAGACAGGATCTCACCGTGTTTCCCAGGCTGGCGTTGAACTCCTGGGCTCAAGCAATCCTCCTGCCTCAGCCTCCCAAAGTGCAGGATTAGAGGCATAAGCCACCATGCCCAGCCAGTTCTGTCTGTTTTTCCTTCGTTTATTTTGAAGTTCAGTTAGTTATTAGGTGCATATACATTTAGGATTATTATGTATTCTTGGTAAATTAACCCTTTTATTACTGTGTAAGGCCCCCTTTTATCTCTGGTAATTTTCTTTGCTCTGAAATTCTACTTTGTTTGATATTACTATAGTTACTCCTGTTATATTTTGGTTAATGTTTGCTTGATATATCTTTTTCATCCTTTTACTTTGAACTTTTATGTGACATTTTATTTGAAGCATGTTTCTTGTAGGCAGTATATAGTTGGGTGATTTAAAAAATTTCATTATGATAAGCCGGGCACTGTGGCTCACGCCTGTAATCCCAACACTTTGAGAGGCTGAGGCAGGCGGATCACCTGAGGTCGGAGTTTGAGACCAGCCTGGCCAACATGGCGAAATCCCGTCTCTACTAAAAATACAAACATTAGCAGGGTGTGGTGGCTCATGCCTATAGTCCCAGCTACTTGGGAGGCTGAGGCAGGAGAATTGCTTGAACCTGGGAGGTGGAGGTTGCAGTGAGCCGAGATTGTGCCATTGCACTCCAGCTTGGACGACAGAGTGAGACTTTGTCTCAAAAAAATCAAATAAATAAATAAGTAAATAATTCCATTACGATAATTTCTTTTGCTTAATTGACATTTGTAGATCAGTAAAATTTAAGGTAATTATTGATATGGTCAGATTTAGGTGTACCATTTAATTTATTTGTGCTCTACTCCCTTTCCTCCCTTTTTTTTCTAATTAAACATTTGTAGGTATTCCATTTTAATTCTTCTGTTGTGTTTCTCTGTTGTGTTTCTCCTTCCTTCCTTCCTTCCTTCCTTCCTTTCTTTCTCTTTCTTTCTTTCTTTGCCTCCTTCCCTCCCCTCCTCTCCCCTGCTCCCTTCCTTCCTACCTTCCTTCTTTCCTTCCTCCCTTCCTTCCTTCCTACCTTCCTTCCTCTCTCTCCCCCTTTCTTTCTTTCTTTCTTTCTTTCCTTTCTTTCTTTCTTTCTTTCTTTCTCTCTCTTTCCTTCCTTCTTTCTTTCTTTCTTTCTTTCTTTCTTTCTTTCTTTCTTTCTTTCTTTCTTTCTTTCTTTCTTTCTTTCTTTCTTTCTCTTTCTTTCTTTCTTTTTCTCTCTCTCTCTGTTTCTTTCTTCTTTCTTTCTTTCTCTCTCTTTCTCTCTCCCTTTCTCTCTTTCTTTCTCTCCCTTTCTTTTCTTTTCTTTTCTTTCTTTCGAGATGGAGTCTTACTGTGTTGTCCAGACTGCTCTGAAACTCCTGGGCTCAAGCGATTCTCCTGCTTCAGCTTCTCAGTATCTTGGATTACAGGGGTACATGGGTACACCATCATGCCTGGCTGATCTATTGTGTTTTTCACATATCCATATATCTTTTTTTAGTGTTTGTTTTAGGGATTACAATAAACATATTAACTTTTTATAGTCTACTTAAGAACCAGTATTTTACCACTTTAGGGGGAGTATAGGAATGTTATCACTATATAAGTTCCTTTATCTCCTTCCCCACACTTTATGTTATAATTACCTTATACAGTAGAATTGCAAGCCCCATCAGATAGTGTTATAATTTTTGTTATAATTTTGTTATAATTTTTGTTATAATTTTATATAGTTTTGTTGTATTTTGTTATAATTTTGTATATAGATACACACACATATATTTACACATATACACATATACACACATACTTTTACATATGTATTTATGTGTGTGTATATATACTTTTATATATGTTTAGATATATATACTTTACATATATATATAAACTAAAAAGAGGAATAATCTATTATATTTACCCAGCTATTTACAATTTCTGTTATTCTTCCTCATCAGGTTCCCTTCATTGGAGGAATTCCATTATCCTCTGATAACTTTTTATAGTCCACTTGGGAATCAATGTTTTACCACTTTAGAGGAATCTGATATCCTCTAATAATGGATATTCATTATTCTCTGATACTGTCTTTATTTTACTTCCATTCTTGAAGGATATTTTCACTGGATAAGAGGTGTATGTCCTAATAGTTTAGGGGCAAAAAATTTCCGCAAGGTGTTGATACCATATAATGACTACCACTTACCTAATCACAATACCTGGGAGATGGAGTATTCAGATTCACTAGTCTAGTCTAGATTATATAATGACACTTTTGATACCCACCCTTCTATCCCCTTGATCTAGCCATTTGTGAAGTCTAGCTTTTTTTTTTTTTTTTTTTTGAGATGGAGTCTCACTCTGTCACCAGTCTGGAGTGCAGTGGCGTGATCTTGGCTCACTGCAACCTCTGCCTCCCAGGTTCAAGTGATTCTCCTGCCTCATCCTCCCAAGTAGCTGGGACTACAGGTGTGCACCACCACTTCCAGATAATTTTTGTATTTTTTTTTTTTTGTTTTGAGACAGAGTCTTGCTCTGTCACCCAGGCTGGAGTGCAGTGGTGCTACCTCTGCTCACTGCAAGCTCTGCCTCCCGGGTTCATACCATTCTCCTGCCTCAGCCTCCCGAGTAGCTGAGACTACAGGTGTCCACCACCATGTCCTGCTAATTTTTTTTTTTTTTTTTTTTGTATTTTTAGTAGAGACGGGGTTTCACCATGTTAGCCAGGATGGTCTCGATATCCTGACCTCGTGATCTGCCCGCCTTGGCCTTCCAAAGTGCTGGGATTACAGGTGTGAGCCACCGTGCCCGGCCTAATTTTTGTATTTTTAGTAGAGATGGGGTTTCACCATGTTGGCCAGGCTGGTTTTGAACTCCTGACTTCAGGTGATCTGCCCACCTAGGCCTCCCAAAGTGCTGGGATTACAGGTGTGAGCCACAGTGCCCAACTGTGAACTTCTAACTTCTGTGAGCCAATAGATTCTCTCTTGTACTTAACCTACTTTCACTTGATTTTCTGTCATTTGCAGCCAGTCATCCTAACAGTCATGTGCTGCATAAGGACGTTTTTATCAAGGACGGGCTACATACACAATGGTGGTCCCATAGGATTACAACATTGTACTTTTTACTGTAACTTTTCCATGTTTAGATATTTTAGATACACAAAAACTTACCATTTTGTTATAATTGTCTATAGTATTCATTACAATAACATGATGTAATAGGTTTGTAGCCTAGGAGGAATAGTCTATACTGTATAGCCTAGGTGTGTGGTAGGCTATACCATCTAAGTTTGTATAGGTACCCTCTATGATGTTCGTGCAATAACAAAATCACCTAACAACACATTTCTCAGAACATGTTCCCATCGTTAAGCCACGCATGACTGTATATATATGTATACATATATATTATATATATATTCATGAGTGATTCCTGATAACAAGTATTCTTTAGTTTATAGATTAATAGAGTTTGTTTCACTAAGCAAGATAAAGCACTTGACCTTATAAGACATGTAGGCTCCTGTTTCCAATAAATGAATAGTTCTTGCAAGTAAAAAATATCAATGAGAGATAAGCCCTAGCACTTTTGTGTAACGCCTTTGCACGAAACAGAAGAACTAGAGTAGTGAGTATACATCCCTGATTCTGATGATAGGAGCGAGAGGGAAAAAATGCCATAAAAAAGATAGAAACCTGGTTCCATGTGAGGACTTCCATTGGATATAAGCTGCTTGTTCATGGGGCAGGGTATGTTTTCGGTTTTGTTGTTGTTGTTTTGAGATGTAGTCTCGCCCTGTCTCCCAGGCTGGAGTGCAGTGGTGTGATCTTGGCTCACTACAACCTCCGCCTCCTGGGTTCAAGCGATTGATTCTCCTGCCTCAGCCTCCCGAGAAGCTGGGATTACAGGCAAGCGCCACCACACTCAGCTGATTTCTGTATTTTTTTTCTGGGGGCCGAGGGGGATGGAGTCTCGATCTGTCTCCCAAGCTAGAATGCAGTGGCGTGATCTCGGGTCACAGCAACCTCCTCCTCCTGGGTTCAAGCGATTCTCCTACCTTAGCCTCCTGAGTAGCTGGGATTACAGGCATGTGCCATACCCAGCTAATTTTTGTATTTTTAGTAGAGATGGGGTTTCACTGTGTTGGCCAGGCTGGTCTCGAACTCCTGACCTTAGGTGATCCGCCCACTTTGGCCTCCCAAAGTGCTAGGATTACAGGTGTGAGCCACCAAGCCCAGCCTAATGTTTGTATTTTTAGTAGAGATAGGGTTTCAACCATGTTGGCCAGGCTGGTCTTGAACTCCTGACCTCAGGTGATCCTCTTGCCTCGGTATCCCAAAGTGTTGGAGTTACAGGTGTGAGCCACTGTGCCTGGCCATAAGTTTTGAAATACTATTTTTTGTTGTTTGCTGTGTACCATTCCTCCCTTGCATCCTTGTCTTAGGGGTTTTGGTAGGACCAAAAGCAGAAGCTGTTGGAAGTCAAGAGCTGGTCCTAAATTTTGCAAAAATTTTAGCTGACTGAAAACATTATGAAAGTATCCAAGGAGGGAGGGAGTGTGTGTGTGTGTCTGTGTGTGTGTGCATGCGTATGTTGGCCGAGGAGATAGGCAAGTACTAAGGGAGAAAATATTTCAGAACGGTAGGAGAAGGGTGAAGTTCTATAGGTTGTGTGATTTGAGGGTACCTGTGCCATGTTCTTTAACAGCATGGTGGGGAGAGGGCTGAACCGTGAGCACACGGAGTCCTGTTCTTGATGAAGATGCTCATGCCCCAGGCCACTGATCCTGATAATAACATGTAGGCTGGAGCAATGGCCATCTTTGATGTAACCAGTCTAGAGGCTAGACTATTGAGCCAATGGCTACAGAGCCTCTGGGATGCTTTGGTGGTGAGACTCACTGTGGTAGTGGTAGTCTTCTTAGGATTGCCAATAACAATTGAGATTAAATTTTCTGCCAGTATACCAGCACAAGGTCTCAGATTCTAATTTAATTTTAGTATGAGAAAAGGAAGAAATACGTTCTTTCTTCCATACCTGAGTCTGCCCCAAAATGTATATTTTACTTTATTTATTTATTTGAGATGGAGTTTTGCTCTTGTTGCCGAGGCTGGAGTGCTATGGCGCAATCTCGGCTCTCTGTAACCTCCACCTCCTGGGTTCAAGTGATTCTCCTGCCTCAGCCTCCCAAGTAGCTGAGATTACAGGCATGCGCCACCACACCCAGCTAATTTTGTATTTTTAGTAGAGATGGGGTTTCTCTATGTTGGTCAGGTTGGTCTCGAACTCCCCACCTCAGGTGATCTGCCCACCTCAGCCTCCCAAATTGCTGGGATTACAGGCTTTAGCCACCACGCCTGGCCTATTTTACTTTAGAATGAAGCATTGGAACCCAACTTGGTTCCTTGATTTATCTCTTTTGAATAAGTATCTGAAGAGAGAGGCCAAGTAGCAGCCAAACCATAATCCAAGAAGAGTTCCCAGGATCTTATGCATCATCAGTGACATTCATACTCTTAGGAGAATACACAGACATTAAGAGTACACTCTTTTGAGGGCAGGTGCAGTGGCTCATGCCTGTAATCCCAGCACTATGGGAGGCCTAGATGGGAGGATCACTTGAGGTCAGGAGTTTGAGATTAGTCTGGGCAACATGTCAAAATCCTAGCTCTACTAAAAATACAAAAATCCGCTGGGTGTGGTAGTGGGCGCTTGTAGTCCCAGCTATTCCCAGCTACTCAGGAGGCTGAGGCAGGAGAATCGCTTGAACCTGGGAGGTGGAGGGTGCAGCGAGCAGAGATCGCGCCATGCACTCCAGCCTGGGTGACAGAGTGAGACCTCGTCTAAAAAAAGAAAAAGAAAGAAAAAAGAAAAAGTGTATACTCTTTTGAGTTCACAACTAGTAGAGAACGAATGGAAGTTAATACTACCGTTTTATCCTTTGTATTCTATATCCACAAACATAGTCTTCATCTACTTTTTAACAGCCTAGTGCTAAAATTTCTTCATTTGATTATCCCGTGTGTGTGTGTGGGGGGGTATATCTGTTTAGCATGCTTGGTTGCCAGTAATCTATAATTCAACTTTAATAGATTTAAACAATAAAGGGAATACATTGACCCATTAATTGAAAAATAGGAAAAGAGGACAAGCTCCAAACTTGGCCCAACCTGGGCTGGGCTGCATTTTTCTGTAATTCTCTCAGCTCTGCTCTCTTTGATTGTCTTTGTTCCCAAGTTGGCTTCTTTGTGGTAATAAGGTGGTTATCATGGAATATATATCTCCTTATTCACAACCAGGAAGAAAGAGGGTATTTCTTTCCACAACGGTTTGACTAGCTGGCCTGTCTGGGGTCTTGTGCGGCTTCTGAATCAATTAAGTGGATAAGGAGGTTGAGACACTGTTACTGAATTGTACCAATCAGGTCCCAACCACGGACTTGGATGGAGGTAGTGTCAGTCCCATTCAAAGCACGTGGCTGTCACAGAGCAAGAAGTGTTGGAATGGAGGATTGCACAAGTAGCACAATTTCAAATATTTGATTTACTTTATTTTTTTGTTTTTTGAGATGGAGTCTCGCTCTGTCACTCGGGCTGGAATGCAGTGGCGTGATCTCAGCTCACTGCAACCTCCATCTCCTGGGTTCAAGAGATTCTCCTGCCTCAGCCTCCTGAGTAGCTGGGATTACAGGAATGCACCACCATGCCCGGCTAGTTTTTGTATTTTTAGTAGAGATGGAATTTCGCCATGTTGGCCAGGCTGGTCTCAAATTCCTGACCTCAGGTGATCCACCCATCTCAGCCTCCCAAAGTGTCAAATACATTTGAAAAAACAACTCATGAAAGAAGATGTGGGGGTGGGGGGTGGGGGGTGATGCCAGGCATGGTGGCTCATGTCTGTAATCCCAGCACTTTGGGGGGCTGAGGTGGGCGGATCACTTGAGGTCAAGAGTTTGAGATCAGCCTGGTCAACTTGGTGAAACTCCGTCTCTACTAAAAGTACAAAAATTAACCAGGCATGGTGGCACGTGCCTGTAATCCCAGCTACTCGGAAGACTGGGGCAGGAGAATCTCTTGAACTCTGGAGGCAGAGGTTACGAGCCAAGATCGTGCCACCGTACTCCACCCTGGGTGACAGTGCGAGATGCATCTCAAAAAAGTAAAAAAGAAAGAAGATGGGGGCGGGGGGGAAATACATTAAATCTGAAGTGTCTTTGAGACAATGAAACTGAGGGTGGATTTCTCTTTCTCTTACATTTTAACTTACAAATCTGTATATCTATACTTACATAGCTATAGGTAGATAGATATCCCTGACCATAATAATGTGCCACCTTTATAATGGAAAGAAACACCCCACACATTTACTAGGGGAAAAAAACAAGAGCTGGAGAATGATGCAAAATAGAGATATGAGAATTCACCAGATAGCACACAGCTAATTGCCAATAAGTGGAACAATCTGCAATAGGGAGAGTAAGAATGAGTCATAATTCTGTTTGTCTCCTTGAAGAACCCTTCTCTCTCTTCAAGGCTCTTTATGCTAAATAAAAAACTAAAAAGCACTGTAATTATGTGTAACATCCCATCTCAGGACAGCATTTGAAATATTTTTTGAGTTTTATTTGCTGGCTATCAAAGCCAAATGAAACTTTCTCTATACATCTTTCTCTACACTTCTGCCTGACATACACTGTCGGTTTTTTTTTTTTTTTTTTTTTGAGACAGAGTCTTGCTCTGTCACCTAGGCTGGAGTTCAGTGGCATGATTTCGGCTCACTGCAAGCTCTGCCTCCTGGGTTCAGGCCATCCTCCTGCCTCAGCCTCCCGAGTAGCTGGGACTATAGGTGCACACCGCCATGCCTGGCTAATTTTTTGTATTTTTAGTAGCTTTTTGTATTTTTTGTTTTTTAGATTTCACCGTGTTCGCCAGTATGGTCTCAATCTCCTGATCTTGTGATCCACCTGCCTCAGCCTCCCAAAGTGCTGGGATTACAGGCATGAGCCACCGCGCCTGGCCAATAGCACTTTCTTTATGGGGTTGCTGAGAAGATCAAATGGAATAATATATGGAAAGCATATCTGCCCTGCGAAGAGTACTGAAAAAAATGTCAGTAATTATTATTATTTAACATCCATCTGTTGAGTGTTGCCTGTGTGCTAGATAGTGGGGATTTTAAAATTCCCATCACTATACTAGATGGTGGGGATTTTTTAAAAAAGAAGAACCAAGATAGATATAGTTTATACCCTCATGGAGCTAGTCCAGAGGGGTATTTGAACATGTAAATAGGGATTGCCAACATAAGACTATGACAGTAGAAGCACAGTGTGCTAGGAAGCCCATTCAAGGACCACTTATTCTGAGCTTGGAGGTTAAGGAAGGCTTCCAGAAGAAAGTGACATAAAAAGTGACACAAGAAGACTCAGTAGGACTTAGCCAAGTGAAGAGAAGGATATTCTAGGAGCAGCATATTCAAAGGCTTAGAAACCAGAAAAAACTTGAAGTGTTCGAGGAATTAAATTTGGCATATTGTAACCTATCATGCAAGGTGGAAGTAGTTGCAAGAATTGAGGCTGGGCTGGGTGTGCCTGTAATCCCAGCACTTTGAGAAGCCCAGATGGGAAGATCACTTGAGGGCCGGAGTTAGAGACACTCCTGACCAACATGGTGAAACCCCATCTCTACAAAAAATACAGAAATTAGTCAGGTGTGGTGGCACAGGGGTGAGCCACTGTGCTTGGCCTACAAATAATTTAAGATTCAGGCAGGTGTGGTGGTGTGCACCTGTGGTGGTCCCAGCTACTTGGGAGGCTGAGGCAGGAGGATCACCTGAGCCCAGGAGGTTGAGACTGCAGTGAACTGTGATTGCGCCACTGCACTCCAGCCTGGGGGACAGAGTGAGACCCAGTCTCTAAAAATAAATAAATAAATAAATAAATAAATAAATAAATAAATAAATAAATAAATAAAAGTGAAGAGATGATCTCTTCCAAATGTGGCCTCACACTCTATTAGAGGGATTCCCAGGTAATGTTAATAATACCTGTCAGAATTTTTAGGAAATCTTCCATTTCAAATTTTGATTCTTGCTTTTTCTTGCTTCTTCTCTTAACTCGTCTGTTCTCTTCCATTCTCTAGATCTAGATATAACTCCGTTTGAGCTGAGGCTGAATTAGATCCAAGTGACAGACACTGTACTCTGTTCATTCTGTTCTCAGTCCCTGTGTCTCTGTTACTGACCAGGTTTATCTTGCTGGCTTATTTTTTTCCCCGTTAGGGAAGCAGGAGGCTAGGAGAGTCAGAGTAATGCCATTTTAAGTTCAGCTCCATCTTGAGACTAACAAGGCACATTTCTTGCTGGTCACTACCGGTAGTCACAAGATATTTGCATTTGAGGAAACAGCCTAAAGATACCTACAAAGACACACTCCTACAACAATAGAAAGTCCAGATGTCCCTATATTCATCGCAGTGTATGTTTTCAAGATAATTATAGTTATGCTTTGATGTATTCACACACACTAAAATGTCAAGGATAGTTTTTTTTTAAATCAATAGAATAATAAACTTTGTCATGCTGTCAGCCCACCCACATGTAGGCACAGTTTACTTTAGTCTTTACATAGACAAGACCCCTATATAAGAAAAACTTAAAGATGATGTGTTCCTCTGCTTGCTTTCTGAGAACACTTCACTTTGTAATGGAGTAACTTTCAATAAACTCTCTTTTCACTGCACTCTGCAACTCATCTTGAATTCCCTCCTGTTTGAGATCCAAGAATCTCCTCTCGCGGTCTAGATCAGATTCCTTTTCCCATAACACCTTCACATCAGTTTTCTCCCGGAAGTCCCTCAGCAAACAGATTTCTTGGCCGTCCTACCAGTTAGTTAGGCCTCGGGGATATATCTAGATCCTAGCTGTGGGGATACAGCTAATCTGGTTTCTCTTCATTGTGAAAAATACTTGTCATTGGAACTGATGTGAGGTTTCCATGATATTTGGTTATAAACATCACGTCAATTACATAGTATTTTATAATGTACTATGTCTTGTTAGAAACAAATGCTTGGTGCTGCAAAGAAGAATCAGCACTCTGGCAAAAAGATTTCTCAGAAAAACAATTTACTTCTGCAGAAGGGTGCCACTCGCTCTGGGTGTGGTCACAAGGGCACACTGAGTGGGGTGGGACAGGGGTTTTTATTCCTAACATAGCAGCTCCTGTACATGTGTTCTTTCCCCACTGGCTGGAGTTGGACTGCACAATCTAAGCTGACCCGATTGGCTACTGTTTAAAATTGAATAGGGCTAACTAGGCGGGAATGGAGAGGCTGTCTGTTACAGTTTTAGGGTGCAGTAAAGACGGGAAGGACAGTTTTGGTGGGAACCAAGGAAATAGATGTGAGTTATAGATTAGGACTGCCAGGAAAGTTGTTTACTGTAAATAGGGACAAGGAGGCACAAAGAACGAGGAAGTTAGGCTTGGAAAATCGAGATCAAAGAACAAGAAAGGTGAACAAGCTGACTCTTTGAAGAGGAACCCATAAAAGATACATAGAAAAGGTTATTTCTCTCTTTTCCTAACCATCCCAGGCTGGGTTAACTCCTCTTCCCTCTGTGCTTCCAGAGCATCCCTTCTGTAATATTCACCACACCATAGACTAATCACCTGTTTGGCTGTCTTCTCAGAAACTATATGTGCCAGAGTATCCCAAATTCTTTCAACCAACCCTCATTCCAGTTCCCTTAAGTGGTAAGTCTCCAGACTCATCACTTCCCCTTCTTCCTAAGGAGTAGTAAAAGCAAATTATCTATTTGGTGCCTTGTGACTCAGTATTTTTGATGGATTTTTTTTTTTTCATGTCCAAAGGACTTTTGTGCATGGACAGGAATACTAATAGCTATTTTATTGTTTAATGCCCAATTTACTAGTTATATTTCTAATACACGAAACATTGAAACCCTTTTTTTATTGACCATTAAACACGTAATAAATTTAATTTAATTATCTTAAACAATTTAAACTGCAATTACAAAATTATTAGGTCTGATACAGTTGAATACTTCAAATGCCTTAAACATTAGTAAAGCACACACAAATGCAAAGATTACAAAATGACTACACATATTTAAGTCAATGCCATAGGTTAAGTAGTCCTGCATTATTTTTGCAGTTTTTATATCTATATTTACTTTGATATCTTCTTGAATTTTCAGTAATATTATTTTGGTTATTTTCTGGGATTTTTGGAAATCTTATCAAATCTAATAGAAAAAATAAATACAGTATTATACCAGTTGAGATTACAGAACCTGTGATATCAACTAATTCTTTCTTAGTGGGCTATAAAACATAGTTTTGCTGTCCAAGGTAATTTAGACTGGGCTGAGTGCAGTGGCTCACCCCTGTAATCCAAGGCAGGAAGATCTGTTGAGGTCAGGAGTTTGAGAACAGCCTGGGCAACATAGTGAGATCCCTGTCTTTCCAAAAAAAAAAAAAAAAAAAGCTTAGCTGGGCATAGTGGTATTCACCTGTTCTCCTAGCTAGCTGGGAGGCAAAGTTAGGAGGAACACTTGAGCCCGGGAGTTTGAGGTTACAGTGAGCTATGATGGTGCCACTACCCTTCAGCCTGGATAACAGAGGGAGACCCTATCTCAAAAAAAAAAGATAATAATAATAAAAATATATATATATATATTTTTTTTTGAGACAGAGTTTCGCTCTGTTGCCTAGGCTGGAGTGCAGTGGCATGATCTTGGCTCACTGCAGCCTCCATCTCCCAGGTTCAAGTAATTCTCCTGCCTCAGTCTCCCGAGTAGCTGGGACCACAGGCGTGTGCCACCACGCCCAGCTAATTTTTGTATTTTTAATAGAAACGAGGTTTCACCATTTTGGCCAGGCTGATCTCGAACTCCTGGCCTGAAGTGATCCACCTGCCTCAGCCTCCCAAAGTGCTGGGTTTACAAGCGTGAGCCACTGTGCCCAGCCTAAAAAGATAATTTTAAAAATTAAAGGTAATTTTTTTTTTTTTTTGAGACAGAGTCTCACTGCCATCACCCAGGCTGCAGTGCAGTGGCACAATTACGGTTCACTACAGGCTTGACCTCCCAGACTCAAGTAATCCTCCCACCTTAGCCTCTTGAGTAGCTGGGACTACAGGTGTGCACTACCATGCCCAGTTAATGTTTTGTATTTTTTGTAGAGGCAGAGTTTCACCATGTTGCCGAGGCTGTTCTCAAATTCCTAGGCTCCCAAAGTGTTGGGATTATAGGCTTGAGTAAAAAAAAAAAATAATAATTTACATGGTTACTTTAAAACTTTTTCATAATAATTTTTATTATATCACAGGACTTTTAAGTCCCTATCTTTCTTATGATTTTTAATTTTTTTTCTTTTAGAGATGGTATCTTGCTATGTTGCCCAGGCTGGAGTGCAGTGGCTATTCATAGGCATGATCATATTGCACTATGCCCTGGAACTCCTGGGCTCAAGTGATCCCCCCACCTCAGCCTCCCAAGTAGCTGGGACTACAGGAATGTGCCACTGCGCCTGGCACATAGTTTTTAATTTCAAAAACTCAGTATCTATCCCAGATATTATGTAAGATCTTCGATTTCCATCACCAGCAGTTTTAATGAATTATCCTACCATTACATAACATTGATCAATTTAAAAGTTTATGGATTTCTTATAATTTTATTATAATGAGTAGGGCCATTAAACTGTTTTCTCTCTTGAGAGATGAATAATTCATTCACCCGTCTCATCCTTAGAATCATCTGTTGAACTCTCGTTTTGCTAGTTTATTATTAATCTGGTGCTGTCCAGCTTATAGATTCCCCTTCTACCTGGTCATGATGACTTTATGAAACCATCAATGCTGACAGGGCCTTCCTATTATTAGTACTTTTGAAAGGATAGTTTGGCTTATTATGTATTTTTTTTTCATTTTTACCTGCTTGCTCAGTCAGATACATAATATATACAGAAGTATAAGTAAATTATATTTATATATATTTAAATCAATGTACCCTTTAACAAAGGAAAAATACTGAAAAAATAGGTGTACTTGTGCACATGCAAATAACTCATTAAACGTATCATATTGTATTCAGCCTTCTATTGTTTTAAAACTGTTTTATTTCCTTTTCTCTTTTGAGTATTAGTATGAATGCGTAGTCTTTGTAGATTTGACTTATTTCAATTAACTCTAATTATGATGTTTTAAAATATAATTGTTATAACTTGCCAGTGGGTGCATCTTTAAGCTTTGTCCTTTTAGCTCCGTCCCTGACATCCTTGAAACATCCTTTCTTTCCTGTGTACAGCAGAATGTTCCAAAGCCATACTGCTTTATTTCCTACCCCATGGAATCAGTTACTCTGTAAAGAGTTCCAGATTCTTTTGGTGGATAAAACTACTAAAGACCAAATTTAGATTTTCAGGGTGTGCATGAGAAAATGTTGGGCAAAAATGTTAGACCTGCTACTGGGTCTCTTTTAGTAGTGACAAACCTGGAAAAAAAATTGTAAGGTTCTGACCTTGCAGTCCTGTTTCCATTTTAACGTTCGGTTGCTGAATCACACTTTTCTTATAGTATATGGTTTTATTGGCCATTAATGCTTTCTCATACATTGACAAATATTATCCTTTTCTTTTAATTATTTGCTCTTCTGAAAGTGTGGGAGGCCCTCAGGACTCAGGGAGGGCCATTGTCCCCTCAGTAGAACTCTCTGGGCACCTATATTTTTAAAAATTCTTGCATCTGAATAATAAACTACTACAGTTGAAAAAACCCTCAGAAACTTTCCCTTTTTTTGTTGAGACACAGTTTCACTCTGTCGCCCAGGCTGCAGTGCAGTGATGCCATCTGGGCTCACTGCAACCTCTGCCTCCTGGGTTCAAGTGATTCTCATGACTCAGCCTCCCAAGTAGCTGGGACTATAGCTGCGTGCCACCATGCCCAACTAATTTTTGTATTTTTAGTAGAGACAGGGTTTCATCATGTTGGCCAGGCTGGTCTTGAACTCCTGGCCTCAGTGATCTGCCTGCCTTGGTCTCCCAAAGTGTTGGGATTATAGACATGAGCCGCTGTACCGGGCCAGAAACTTTCTTTTATTCTTTCTTTTTTTTGAGACGGAGTCTCACTCTCGCCCAGGCTGGAGTGCAGTGGTGCGATCTTGGCTCACTTGGTCCACCTCCCGGATTCAAGCAATTCTCCCGCCTCAGCCTCCTGAGTACCTGGGATTACAGATGAGGACAGTCATGCCCAGCTGATTTTTATATTTTTAGTGGAGACGGGGTTTCACCATGTTGGTCAGGCTGGTCTCGAACTCCTGACCTCATGATCCACCCGCCTTGGCCTCCCAAAGTGCTGGGATTACAGGCGTGAGCCACCATGCCCAGCTGAAACTTTCTTTTTTTAAATCCATGAAGATTACAGATGTGCTGGATATCCGTCATTTCGGGCTATCTAGCATCCATCTCTCCACCTATCTGTAAACACCCTGATCTCCCTTTTAGGGAAATTCTCCATTATGAGTGAGGGCAATTCTTCTGCCTTCCCTCTTACTGTCACCTCTCACAGTGGAAGTAAAGAGGGACAGATCCTTCCTATATTTCTTTCCTGATACAACTAGTAGGTTAGCATGTGACCTAAACTTGTCCAATCAGGTGATCCTTCTCAGAACTTTGACCCTTGTTCACATAATATTGTGATAGAGACCATCAAATGTGCAGCAACCCCCATTTCCTTATCTTCTTGGGCATACAGATGGACTATTTTTTTTTTTTTTAAGTTAGCTGTGGACTTATGTCTTGAGTTCCGGACGACAGAATTTAGATAGAAACTAAGTTCAGTGGCTTGTACCTGTAAACCTGGTTACTCAGGAGGCTATGGTGGAAGGACTGCTTGAGGCCAAGAGTTCTACACCAGCCTGGGCAACATGGTGAGACCCCATCTCTAAAAAAATATTTAAAAGTTAGCCATTGGTTTGTGCTCGTGGTCCTGTAGCAGGAAGAGCCACAGACAAAACTCCTCAGACACCAGATTAAAGAAGGAAGAGGTTTTTTTATTCGGCTGGAAGGGTCAACAGACTTGTGTCTTAAGAGCTGAGCTCCCCGAAAAAGAAATTCTTGGGTTTTTTAAAGGCTTACAACTTTAAGGGGTCCACGTGAAAGGGTCATGATAAATCGAGCAAGCGTGGGAAATGTGACTGGGGGCTACATACATCAGCTAACAGAACAAAAAGTTTTACAATGCTTTTTTCATACAGTGTCTGGAATTTACAGATAACACAAGTAGTTTAAGTCAGGGGTTGATGTTATTACTATTATTTTTTTTAACTCCTAGGGCCGTGTGGTGGTGCCAAGGTTGTCTGGCTATTTATCTTACTTTTGTTTCTTTCTAACTTTTTGCTTTTTCTCTTTCCTCCTGTCTTGTGAACTAGGGAAGGTGAGGGGAGGAGGCAGCAGGAGTAGTAGTGGTCTCCTTCCTTAGTCCCAGATACTCAGGAGGCTAAAGTGGGAGGATTGCTTGAACCCAGGAGCCTGAGCCTATGGTGAGCCAGGATCATGCCACTGCACTGTAACCTGGGTGACAGAGCAAGACCCTGTCTCTTAAAACAAAACAAAACAAAACAAAAGAATACACCACAAAACTTAGCTGAATGTGGTGGCATGTTCCTGTAGTCCTAGCTACTCTAGAGGCTGAGGCTGAAGAACAACTGGAGCCCAGGAATCTGAGGCTGCAATGAGCTATGATGGCACCACTGTATTCCAACCTGGGTGATAAAGTGAGGCCCTGTCTCTTAAAAAAAAAAAAAAAAAAAAAAAAAAAAAGGCCTGACCTATTAAAACCTCCCACATTTGATCTTTGCCCTCTCTTTTCCTAATCATTGGCTGAATGGAGAGGACACCACATACAGAGAAGCACAGAGCCATAAGATGGCAGGAGTCTGGGTCTCTGAGTCACTGCCTGGAGGAGAGCTGCCAAGAAAGCCGCTAGACCAGAAGCATCCATGCTGGACTATTGTGTGAGACAGAAATAAACTTCCATTGTGTAAAACCTCTGTGATTTGGAAGGTTATTTTAGCATTTGTTCTTACCCAGATTAAAAGACAGTATGTTTGGCATAAGGTTTATTTTAGCATTAGCAGTGATGTGGATCAAGTTGTTCTTACTGACAGATCTTGGGAGGTCCTTGGTTCTGTCTATTATCTAAACCTTTTATCTTAGTTTCTCATCTCTTTGCAAGCCATCAGTATCCTTATTACACATTTCCCCTTTTTGGCTTAAAATAACCAGACCTGGTTTCTGTTGCTATAACCAAAAATTTAGATGTATTTATTAGATAAGAATTTGAGGCCTTAAATGGCAAGTGATTTGCCCAAGGACACAACTGGTTAAGTGTCAGATTTAGGATTACAAACCTGGCCTGGTATCTCCTGCTTCAGTGTACTTTCCACTCTACTACTGGGAGTTCAAAGGGAGCCCAGTAATTAACACTCCTCTTCCCCCACTCACTTCTAAACCAATTGAGAAATAAGAGTTAATAGAAATGGCAAATAAAAGGTAGCATCACCTTCATTACTGGAAAAAGCTAGGTTGGAGGGTAGAACCTTCTTACTGTTTTCTGCTCCTGTGAGATTTAAGGCAGAAAAGAGCAAAGAATAACTAGTGTTCCCTGTTGACAACTTGCTTCTAAGTAGAAAGAAAAGAGGAAGAGGCTGTACTACACACAATGAGTTTCTCCTTCCAAAGTTTCCATTTAGAGAAGTCACTATCTCAACTGGGTAAGAATGAGAGGGTGGACAGGAGTCAGGACTAGAATGCTGATAATTGACCGTTTACATAAAAAAGTGGGATATAATGCCGGGTGCAGTGGTCACACCTGTAATCCCAGCACTTTGGGAGGCCGAGATGGGCAGATCACAAGGTCAAGAGTTCGAGGCCAGCCTGGCCAACATGGTGAAACCCCATCTCTATTAAAAATACAAAAAAATTAGCCAGGCGTGGTGATACATACTTTTAGTCCCAGCTACTCGTGAGGCTGAGGCAGGAGGATCACCTGAACCTGGGAGGTGGAGGTTGCAGTGAGCCAAGGTTGTGCCACTGCACTCCAGCCTGGGTGACAGAGTGAGACTCCATCTCAAATAAATAAATAAATAAATAAATAAATAAATAAATAAATAAATATAAAAGGGAAATAATATGTCCATATTTCTATCTATCTATGTATCTATCTTACTATGTCTATCTATCTTGACTGACAGATAATGTTTTGGCTGCTAGAAATACTTTATTTCTGATGATACATGATTGGGTTAAACATTGAAACAAAGTCCCCTAATATTCTTCCCATCACATTTAAATGTTATTAACAGTTTAGTAGTATGTGTCCTTCTTTATGAACATGCTGAAGTTGAGTTATGGTGAGTTATGGTTGAGTTATTAATCTGCGTGAAGCATCCAGCCAGCGTGGTGCCTGGTACAGGAGGAACTCACTTGCTTCCTTTCTTCCTTTCTAGTGCCCCAGAGCCTTCTCTAGTCTAAGAATCCATGACTAGTGTTGGATGAGGCTGATGTGACCATAGAGTCCAAGGTGTGCCCTGGCTTTTGGGGGTGCTGACAGACTTAGGCCTGGCAGGACTGCCAGAGAACAGTAGTTAGAGGCTCAAGGCCATGGCAAGTGTCCACTGGGCAGGAGCTGTTCAGCCCAGCCAGGCCCATGGCCTTTCCTACCCTCTGTTCCAGCTGGGCCCAGAGCTTGGGACTGCCTGCTGGGTTAGCACACTGTCCCATAAGCTATCTGTGTTAGCTAGGACAGGAGTTTCAAGCACCAGGGCCAGTCTCCTCCTTCTGGGCCTCTCTCATAGGACAGTCAGGCATAGGGCTGGGCCCTATGAGGTCCCACAAAGGCCGGCTGGTCGGCTGACTGCTGAGTTCACGTGGTGCCACCTCCCCTCCCTCAGCTCTGCCTGAAATGCTGCCTGATCTTGCCCCAGCCTCAGAGATGTCCAAGCCCCTGCCCTCCTTTGTAGATTTCTGGACTTAGCAGGAGAAAAGATATCTGGGAGCTGAGGACACAGCAGGAGAGGAAGGACGAGGAGGCAGCACAGACTGAGAGCTACCTCTGCCTGCCTTTGCCCTCTGACTTAGTTCAGAGGTCTTCCTTCCTCCAGAAATTTCTCCTGATGCCACCTCTCTTTCCCCTAGGCCAAGTTAATCAATCCCTCCTCTACTCTTGTTAATAGTTTTTTTCCAGCTGGGTGCGGTGGCTCACACCTGTAATCCCAGCACTGTGGGAAGCCAAGGCGGGCAGATCACCAGAGGTTGGGAGTTCGAGACCAGCCTGACCAACATGGAGAAACCCCGTCTCTACTAAAAATACAAAATTAGTCAGTTGTGGTGGCACATGCCTGTAATCCCAGCTACTTGGGAGGCTGAGGCAGGAGAACCCAGGAGACAGAGGTTGCAGTGAGCCGAGATCATGCCATTGCACTCCAGCCTGGGCAACAAGAGCAAAACTCCGTCTCAAAAATAAATAAAATAATAATAATAATAGATTTTCCCCCATGTTTGTCTCTTCACTAGGGTGTGAACTTTAAAGGCCAACATATATTTCATCCATCTATATGTATCCAGTGCTCAGCACTGGCTCTGGCTCAATAATACTCAATGACTTGAGACTCAGTGATCTAGAAAAGGAAAGGTGGCACCCTAGAGCTGAATTATAGAAGTAAGGGTGAGGGCAAGTAAGAGAAAGGAGGCCGGGTGCGGTGGCTCACGCCTGTAATCCCAGCACTTTGTGAGGCCGAGGTGGGTGGATCACGAGGTCAGGAGATCAAGACCATCCTGGCTAACATGGTGAAACCCCGTCTCTACTAAAAATACAAAATTTAGCCAGGCATGGTGGTGGGTGCCTGTAGTCCCAGCTACTTGGAAGGCTGAGGCAGGAGAATGGCCTGAACCCAGGAGGTGGAGCTTGCAGTGAGCAGAGATCGCACCACTGCACTCCAGCCTGGGCAATAGAGCGAGACTCCATCTCAAAAAAAAAAAAAAAAAAAAAAAGAGAGAGAGAGAGAAAGGAAATACCTTTTTGTGCCTGGGCCAGGTTTTGTAATCAGAACCTCTCTGACAGCCAAGTTGTTCACTGTGGAAGGAGCTGCAAGGAAGAAGTCAACTTCCAGTCTTGAAAACTACAAAGAAAGGCTGGAGACTCCTTTAAGAATGCTGCCATGGGGATTCAAGTACGACACAAACCTGAGATCATGTAACCACCAAGGTGCATTGCAACTCTGAAATCTAAGAGTTTGGAAGAATACAAGACTGGTCCCAGAGATGCAAAGACTCAGAAGATTACATATCTGTTTTGTTGAGGTTAACGTTGCCTGGAGGACACTCAGGATAATGTCACAAGCTAATCAGCCTCTACTCTTCTATACCTTGCATACAAACACATATTCACAACAATTTAAATGACAAAAAACTGGATGTGGTGCCTCATGCCTGTAATTCCAGTACTTTGGGTGGCCAAGGTGTGAGGATTGCTTGAGGCCAGGAGTTCAAGACCAGCCTGGGCAGCATAGTAGGACTCTAAAGTCTATAAAGTATTTAAGTCTTTAAAAAAAAACACACACACACACACAAAACTTACATAATCACCTGCCTGTATATACATGTTGCAATGAATTTTTTTGGACTGCCAAATTATCTTTTATTGAACTTTTTTTTTTTTGGTACATTTTAACTAGTGGAACATTCTGTTGCACCACTGTCGATGTCATCTATGATGTCATGACGGTGGTTGACAATCAACATTGCAGCCCACAGACTGGGCAATCCCCAAAATCTCTTTAATGGTTCTGGCCAAAGACTGGTGCCACACCTGTTGGGCAATGTTGATTATCTCATCCAAAGTGACATTTCCACTGTATTTAATATTTTTGTTTCTATCTCTTGGAGCTTCCTTGAGGGCTTAGAGGATCAGTGTTACTGGGGGCAGGTATCCGAATTACGCCGGCAGCAAATCCGTACAGGTCTGCAACAACTTCAGTCCTTGCCTCCTCGGAAGAAAGAATTCAACTGAGGGGCATAAGGCAGAGGGAGAGACCGAGACAAGTTTCAGAGCAGGAGTGAAACTTTCTTAAAAAGCTTTGGAACAGCAAGGAAAGGAAGAAAAGTGTTACAAAGTTTCGGTGCCGCAAAAGAAATAGCACTCGAATATAAAATTTTCTTTTTAATTCGCAGCGAGTCAAGTTACTTCTATATAGAAGGGTGAGCCCTTACAGATGGAACAATGGTGAGTGCACACCTGGACAAGGAAGGGGAAGGGGGGGGGGTCTTATGCCTGACACAGGTGGCCCCTGCTGCTGTGTTGTTCCCCTATTGGCTAGGGTTAGACCGCACAGGCTTAACTAATTCCGATTGGCTAATCTAAAGAGAATGATGGTGTGAGTGCTTTGGTGGGAGTCAGAGCAGAGCAGGTACCAGGTAAGCGGAATGAGTTAGGGTGGAGCAGGTTATTGGAACACAGGGTGGAGCAGATGATCAGAATGAGTCAGGGTGGAGTATGTAATCGAAAAAGGTTGCTTTATGAGGAAGTTAAGTTTAAAAGTAGAACGCAAAGAATTGAACATACTGACATATCAATTATTTGAAAAGAAATTTAGAACTCATATCTAACAAAAGGAAAGAAAAGAAGGAAAGCACAACTTGGAATAGGGCACACGGGTGACTTGAGAAATCAAGTGTGCAGCTTGACTTCCTGACTTGGGGTTTATACATTGGCGTACTTCTGGGATTCTTGCCTTACTTCTCCCCACCCCTGAGATCTTATTGGGAAGCTGATATCAATTTTCAGGTGTTTTCTATCTATTAGGAGACTGCCTTTCCCTGGCACTGGCTGTGACCAATTATTTAGAGAAACACTTAACAACTGCCTGACCATCACCTGATGTTCGCCCGGCAGTCCCGGTGTGTGTGTGAATCCTTTCTTGCTCTGCTCCTACCAGACTAGCTACCTACTGTAACATCAGGACAGAGGCAATAGGTCCCACTTCAACCCGAGTCTGTCTATTCTGAAGGGTCAATGTCACTGTGTCAGGCACCCAAGCTAAGCCATCATATCCCCAGTGACCTGCACATATACATCCAGATAACCGGAAGCAACTGAATATCCACAGAAGTGAAAATAGCCTTAACCAATGACATTCCACCATTGTGATTTGTTTCTGCCCCACCCTGACTGATCAATGTACTTTGTAATCTCCCCCACCCTTAAGAAGGTTCTTTATAACCTCCCCCACCCTTAAGGTTCTTTGTAATTCTCCCCACCCTTGAGAATGTACTTTGTGAGATCTACCCCCTGCCCCCAAAATATTGCTCCTAACTCCACCGCTTATCCCAAAACCTATATGAATGAATGATAATCCCACCACCCTTTGCTGACTCTCTTTTCGGACTCAGCCTGCCTGCACCCAGGTGAAGCAAACAGCCATGTTGCTCACACAAAGCCTGTTTGGTGATCTCTTCACAGAGATGCGTGAAACAACTGTAATCCTGAAACCCTTCTAGTCACCTATTAACTTGGTGATATCATTGCCAACCATTTCTGGAGATGGACTCAGGCTTGATCTTGAGAGCTGGGGCAGAAATGGCACTGACTTCCCCACCAGTGCACCTGAGGTTTGCAAATCAATCTTGCTGGGGTTGAACTTAGGCAGTACGGTGGAGTGACTAGTGTCAGATGTACCCAGATGTGAGATGACAGAAGAAAGTTGCACCTTAGGCCATGCATGGTGGCTCATGCCTGTAATTTCAGCACTTTGGGAGGCCGAGGTGGGTGGATCAAGACCAGCCTGACCAACATGGTGAAACCCTGTCTCTACTAAAAATACAAAAAATTAGCTGGGCGAGGTGGCACATGTCTGTAAGCCCAGCTACTCAGGAGGTAGAGGGAGGAGAATCACTTGAACCCAGGAGGCGGAGGTTGCAGTGAGCCAAGATCGTGCCACTGTACTCCAGCCTGGGCAACAGAGACTCTGTAAAAAAAAAAAAAAAAAAAGAAAAATAAAAAAGGCAGGTTTGCACCTTGGCCTCCTCTGAGCTGAAAACCAAAAGGCTTGAATGTCTTCACAGGCAAACATGTTAAAACCTATACTCAACACTAAGCCAACACTCACTTGTCTACATTGATACACACTCCCTCACCCTAACTAAAACTTCATCCATTGCTTCTAGGCCTAAAGAGCCATGGAGTTTCTTCCTTTTGGAATTGGCTAGGTAGCCCTGACAGAGGAACAAGAGGAGAAGGCGTGGCCTGCCTGTGATGGATAGGATTAATCTTCTAAGATGAAGAAACAAAATAATTAAATTATTGATCACCCCTAAGCCAGCAAGGCTGATATAGCTGAGGGAGGGAGGGGGCTCTGAGGCCCAAACCAATATCCTAGAAATGGAGAGGGACTTAGGGAGAGAGGCACAGACAGAACCTTTCAGGCCAGAAGGAAAACCAGTAGGCAGGAAGGCAGATACACCTCGCTAGTGCCACAGAATGTTTGTTTCCAAGAGGAAACAAAGCCTCCCATCATCCACTTTCTTGGAAAGAAAGCCTCCCGTCATCCACTAAAACAGGGTGTTACGAGGGTCTGGGCCCTCTTCAGCCCTCCCCAGAGCCCTTCCTGCCCCTCCATGGGATGCATCCTGGGAGTGTATAGGAATAATACATACGGCTCACAAATTGCCTAGAATCTTGAGTTTCATCAGGCACAGGGTCAACATTCCTCCTGGGATCCCCAGCTCTCAGTAGTGACAGGCCTATTTTCTGGTTTGGCAGAATGGCAGGAGATGATGTCTTCCACACAGATTCCTTGGCTCCCTTCAGAAAGTAAAAAAGGCTAGGTGTGATGGCTCACACCTGTAATCCCAGCAGTTTAGGAGACTGAAGCAGGAGGATTGTTTAAGCCCAGGAGTTCAAGACCAACCTGGGTAGCATAGTGAGACCCTACAAAAAATAAAAATTAGCTGAATATGGTGGCACATGCCTGTGGTCCCAGATATTTGAGAGGCTGAGGTGGGAGGATCATTTGAGCCAGGAATGTTGAAGATGCAGTGAGCTGTGATAGCGCCACTGCACTCCAGCTTGAGTGACAGAGTGAGACTTTGTCTCAAAAAAAAAAAGTAAAATAAAAATGATAAGTATTTGATAGTAGAATTGATGAGAACTAAATTCTTTTTTATTTTTTGAGACAGAGTCTCGCTCTGTTGCCCAGGCTGGAGTGCAGTGGCTGGATCTTGGCTCACTGCAAGCTCCGCCTCCCGGGTTTACACCATTCTCCTGCCTCAGTAGCTGGGACTACAGGCACCTGCCACCTCGCCTGGCTAGCTTTTTTTTGTATTTTTTAGTAGAGACGGGGTTTCACCGTATTAGCCAGGATGGTCTCGATCTCCTGACCTCATGATCCGCCCATCTCGGCCTCCCAAAGTGCTGGGATTACAGGCTTGAGCCACCGCGCCCGGCCGAGAACTAAATTCTGATTTAAAATGTCTTCCTGGCTGGGTGAGGTGACTCATGCCTGTGATCCTAGCACTTTGGGAGGCCAAGGCGGGTGGATCACCTGAGGTCAGGAGTTTGAGACCAGCCTGGCCAACATGGTGAAACCCCGTCTCTACTAAAAATAAAAAAGTAGCCAGGCGTGGTGGCATGCGTCTGTAGTCCCAGCTATTCGGGAGGCTGAGGCAAAGGAATCACTTGAACTCAGGAAATGGAGGCTGCAGTGAGCTGAGATTACACCACTCCAGCCTGGAAGACAGAGCGAGATTCCATCTAAGAGAAAACCAAACCAAACCAAAACAAAATGTCTTCCTCCTGAAACCTGACAAATGACGTTAAAGGATTTTTTTTTTTTTTTTTTTTTTTAAGATACAAAAGGGCAAGAAGAATAGGAAAGGAGATACCAAAGAATGAAAGAGTTCAACACATTTTTGAAGACTGAAAACTTACAGAAGGTGAAAACTACCATGTGCCTGCAGAGGTAGGGTATCCTTAGAAGTCAATGCCTTCCACAGAACTCTAGAAAGGCTCAAAGTGCAGAGGCATTTGGCATCTCAGAGGGTGAGTGGTGACATCGGGATGAAAACATAGGAATTGGTAGAAACTCTAAATGTGGAACAGCCAGATCCCCCAGTAATCCCTCCAGCATCCATTACAGCCAGACAACAACCCAGACCAGACTCCTTCATTTTGGAGAAACAACCAGACAGACTTCATGTCTGGGGATATCTGGCAGGATGGAGAATAGAGACAGTGAGTAGGGATGAAAATGGGGGAATAGGGAATGAAAAGAGTGAAAGTCTACGGAGTGATAGGGCTTGCAGCCCTCTTCCCCCGTGTTGTTCTCAGATCCGTGGTCATAAAGCAAGAACTTGAAGGATTCTTCTCTGGAGAAACTGAATGACTCTAGAGTAAAGATCTTTAGATGAGTCATTTGGCGATCCCTCAATGAAAAAGCCAGTGAAGCCCATTTCTCCATGTGCTTTACTAAAAAATGAATAAAGCAGCAGTGATCATAGACATTTGAGGGAACTTTAAAGGTGAAAGAGAGACTACAATTATTAATAAGAAGCAGGAAAAAGAAACCTGGAGTAAGTAAGGACAATACAAGAAACAGAAAATTATTTAAGAAAATTACTTACAAAGCTCACCAACATGAGTTAATATACCTAAAGAGTTAAGATAATTTTTATATGTATAAAACAAGAAGCAATGCTATGAAACAAACAAACAAAAAAACAGAATAAGGGAGAAAGAAAGAGCTCTTGGAAATTAAAAATACAGTAGTTGACGTTAGAAATTTAATAGAATAGGCTGGTTGCAGTGGCTCACACTTGTAATCCTAGCACTTTGGGAGGCTGAGGTCAGGGGATTGCGCAGTCAACTTTTGTGCTTTAATAAAGGACACCATTAAGAAAGTGAAAAGGCAACTCAAATAATGGGACAAAAGTTTTGCAAATTCTATATCTGATACGGGACTTGTATACAGAATATATAAAGAACTTTTATATCTCTGCTGGGCGCAGTGGCTCACGCCTATAATCTCAGCACTTTGGGAAGCCAAGGTAGGAGGATCACTTGAGGTCAGGAGTTTGTGACCAGCCTGGTCAACATGATGAAACCCGTCTCCACAAAAAATACAAAAATTAGCCAGGCATGGTAGCGCGTCCCTGTAATCCCAGCTACTTGGGAGGCTGAGGCATGAGAATGGCTTGAACCCAGGAGGTGGAGGTTGCAGTGAACCAAGATGGCATTACTGCACTCCAGCCTGGGTGACAGAGCAAAAAAAAAAAAAAAAAAAAAAAAAAAAAAGATGTCTTACATCTCAATAATATAAGGACAAATAAACCAATAAAAATGGGCAAAGAATCTAAATAGACATTTCCTCAAAGAACATACACAGTTGGCCAATGAGCGCATGAAAAGATGCTCAATATCATTAGTTACAGAGAAATGCAAATCAAAACCACAGAGAGAGATACCTCTTTGTGCCAAGATAGCTATAATAAAAAATAGAGATAATAACAAATGTTTTCGAGGGAGAGGAGAAAATGGAACTTTCACACACTGCTAGAGGGAATGTCAAATGGGTGCATCCACTTTGGAAAACAGTATGGCAGTTTCTCAAATGGTTGAACATAGAGTTACCATATAACCCAGCAATGCCACTTGTAGGTATATAGCTAAGAGAAATGAAAACATGTCCACACAAAAGCTTGTACATGACTGTTCATAGCAGCGGTTTTCATAATAGCCAGAAGGTAGACACAACCCAAATGTCCATCAATTGGTGAATGGATAAATAAAATGTATATCCATACAATGGATAAATAAAACATGGCAATCCATCCATATTATTTGGCAATAAAAAGAGGCTTGGCATGGTGGCTCATGCCTGTAATCCCAGCACTTTGGGAGGTGGGTGGATCACTGGAGGTCAGGAGTTCTAGACCAGCCTGGACACCATGGCAAAACTGCATCTCTACTGAAAATACAAAAATTAGCCGGGCATGGTGGCATGCTCCTGTAATCTCAGTTGCTCGGGAGGTTTAGGCAGGAGAAATGCTTGAACCTGGGAGGTGGAGGCTGCAGTGAGCCAAGATTGCACTACTGTACTCCAGCCTGCGCAACAGAGCAAGACTCCGTCTTAAAAAAAAAGGAACACTAATATTTGCTACAACATGGATGAACCTTGAAAACATCATACTAAGTGAAAAAAGCTAGTCGCAAAGAACCACGTATTTTCTGATTCCACTCATACAAAATGTTCAGAACAAGCAATTCCATTGGGACAGAAAGTGGATTGGTAGTTGCCTCGGGGTCCATAGGAAATGGGGAGTGACTGCTAATGGGCAGGGGTTTTTTTTTGTTTTATTTTGTTTTTTTTTTTTTGAGATGGAGTCTTGCTCTGTTGCCAGCTGGAGTGCAGTGGCACGATCTCAGCTCACTGCAACCTCCACCTCCCGGGTTCAAGAGATTCTCCTTCCTCAGCCTCCCAAGTAGCTGGGACTACAGGTGCACACCACCACGTGCAGCTAATTTTTGTATTTTTAGTAGAGACAGGGTTTCACCATGTTGACCAAGATGGTCTCGATCTCTTGACCTTGTGATCTGCCTGCCTTGGCCTCCCAAAGTGCTGGGATTACAGGCATGAGACACCGTGCCTGGCCATTTTTTTCTTCTTTTTTCAGCAATGAAAATGTTATATCAATTGTGGTAATGATTGCACAATTCTGTAAATAAACAAAAATCCATTGAATTGTACACTTTAAATGGGTGAATTGTATGATATGTGAAATATATCTCAATAAAGCTGTTATAAACTTAATTTTCAAAGAAGAAACCCATTTCGTGAGAGCCATTTATAGGATGTGCTCAACGTAGAGGGAGGTAAAGCACCAGAGTACCAGAAGGGGAAGTCCCAGAGAGAGCCTCCTGAGATCGTTTCTGGCCAGCAGAGTTACAAAAAAGAAGTTCCATTCCTAGAGCTCAGATAACAGAGGCAATCTGGTGGTTTCTGAGTCACATAAGGACAATTTAATCCCACAAAGGAATTCTGACACCCATGGGGGAAATCGTCTTCCTCCTCCTATAACCAGAGAAAAAGGAAATGCCAAGTGCAGAGAAGCCTAGCAGACAGAGTGCGTCAAGCCTTGACATGAAGGCAGAAAAATGAAAGAGACCTCACTTCTGAAGCCTGTGGAGCAACAGCTGAAGGTGAGGGTGAGAATCGAGGCCAGAGTGGGTCCAGTCAGAGGCTGCAGGGCCAGTGTGTGCAGGTGTGTGCAGAGCTGAGGAGCTGGGCCAGCTCTGGCCATGGGTGGGAGACCTATGATCAAGGCTGAGGGAGAGCGAGAGAGTGAGGATATCTCTGTGGTCTCTGGGAAGCAGCGGTTTCTGGATTAGACACTGAACCAGTTCTGACCCCACAGAATTAGGGCATAACCAGAGTGTTTGTGGGTGGTGTCTTTACTATTCCTTTTCACCCTTCATCCCAGCCTCTCTTTGCTTTCACTTGGACTGACCCTGACACGCATCAGGCTCAGCAAATTACTTGGGCTCTACTGCCACAAGGCTTCACAGACAGCCCCATTACTTCAGTCAAGCCCAAATTTCTTCCTCATCTGTTACCTATCTCGGCATAATTCTCATGAAAACACACGTGCTCTCCCTGCTGATCGTGTATGGCTAATCTCCCAAACCCCAACCCCTTCTACAAAACAACTCCTTTCCTTCCTAGGCATAGTTAGTGCGTTCAGAACTCTTACACAAGAGCCAGGACCACACCCTGTATCGCTTCTGTCCAAACAACTTGACCTTACTGTTTTAGCAGAGCCCTCATGTCTGCGTGCAGCAGCTGCCGCTGCTTTAATACTTTTAGAGGTCCTCAAAATCACAAACTGTGCTCAACTCACTCTCTAATCTTTGCTAGCAGGGCTATGCTGAACCTCCTTAGGCACTCTAATTAGATGTCCTGAGTCCTCCCAATTCTTAGTCCTTTCATACCTGTTTTTCTCTTTCTCTTATTCGGACCTTGTGTCTTACGTTTAGTTTTTCAATTCATATAAAACCACATGCAGGCCATTGCCAATCATTCTATAGGATAAATGCTCCTTCTAACAGCCCCACAATATCACCTCTTACCACAAAATCTTCCTTCAGCTTAATCTCTCCCACTCTAGGTTCCCACATCACCCCTAATCTCGCTTGAAGCAGCCCTGAGAAACATGGCCCATTATCTCTCCATACCACCTCCAAAAAAATTTTCACCGCCCCAATGCTTCAACACTATTTTGGTTTATTTTTCTTATTAATATAAGAAGACAGGAATGTCAGGCCTCTGAGCCAAAGCTAAGCCATCATATCCCCTGTGACCTGCACGTACACATCCAGGTGGCCGGTTCCTGCCTTTACTGATGACATACCTTGTGAAATTCCTTTTCCTGGCTCATCCTGGCTCAAAAGCTCTCCCATTGAGCACCTTGTGAACCCCACTCCTGCCCACCAGAAAACAACCCCTTTGACTATAATTTTCCTTTACCTACCCAAATCCTATAAAACGGCCCCACCCCTATCTCCCTTCGGTGACTCTCTTTTCAGACTCCGCCCGCCTGCACTCAGGTGAAATAAACAGCCTTGTTGCTCACACAAAGCCTATTTGGTGGTCTCTTCACACAGACGCGCATGAAATTTGGTGCATGAAAGGTGGGGGAAGTGATTGGGTATTGTTCTCTCTGCTGGGGAGAGGGGGAGCCCCAGGCTGTCAGATGGTAGCTATTGAGAAGGTGTAGCAAGTGAGTTTTTCTCAGGTCTGGGACCAGCATGTGGTCAAGGCCAAACCAGGGCTTCAGTCCATGTAATTCCATGGATGCATTTGTCCTCATTCTGCGTTGAGGAAGGGACTCTGCATCAAATCTCTGAAGGTTGAAATAAGCCTAGAGTGGAGGCATGCTGACAATATTGGCTGATCACTTTCCTGTGTGGGCTCACATTCCTGGAATAGTTCATATTCACTGTCTGACTCTTCTCCAGATGCCTCTGGGTACAGCCCTTGCATTGACCTGTTTTTCTGTCCTGAACCCAGAAGCTTGGTGTTGGAGTTGGTTTTGCCATAATGCAAAGCTGGGCCCTTTTACCTCTATTTCCAGATTCCTGTCTGGTCTTGCTATGGGTCATGTGACTTCGTGTCAGCACCATTGTTCCCCCAATTTTCCCCTAAGTCCACCCCCTCATCTGGTTGCCAGAAGACTATTTATCTTCCCAATTTAAAATTTATCATTACTAGCCTGGAAAAGATCGTGAGTCCCTATCTCTACAAAAATTTTTTTAAAAAATTAGCTGATCATGGTAGTTGTCGCTATAGTTCCAGCCACTCAGGAGGCTGGGGTAGGAGGATTGCTTGAGCCCAGGAGCTCAAGGCTTCATTAAGCTATGACTGTACCACTGCACTCCAGCCTGGGTGACAGAGCAAGACCCTGTCTAAATAAAATAAATAAAATAAAATAAAATAAAATAAAATAAAATAAAATAAAAATAAAACATAGCACTCACAGAAGGTTTCCAAAGTTCATTTCCTCAGAAGTAGGCATCTGGAGGGCTAGTAATGTCCTATATCTTGGTCTAGTTAATGGTTAAAATACTATATTTGCTTTGTAATAATTCATGGAGCTGGTCAGGTATGGTGACTCACACCTGTAATCACAGCACTTTGGGAGGCCAAGGCAGATGGATCGCTTGAGCTCAGGAGTTAAAGACCAGTCTGAGCAACATAGTGAGACCCTGTCTTTATAAAAATGCAAAAATTAGCTAGGCATGGTGGTGCATGCTTGTAGTCCCAGCTACTCAGGAGGCGGAGGCAGGAGGATCACTTGAGCCCAGGAGGCAGAGGTTGCAGTGAGCTGAGACTGTGCCACTGCACTCCAGCCTGGGTGACAGAGCCAGACCTTGTCTCAATAATAACAATAATGATAATAATAATTCATGGAGTTTTACACTTATAATTTGTACTTTTTTATGTTTATGGATCTGCCATACCATCAACCTGTGAACTTCTATGTATGTAAGAGAGAAATAAATCTCCATCTTGTTTAAGCCACATATGCAGACCAAGGTGGTGCTCCCAAATTGCCAGAAAAGGGGTGATGTAAAGTGCACATTAACAAAAATCTCACACCTGTAATCCCAGCACTTTGGGAGGCCGAGGCAGGTGGATCACCTGAGGTTGGGAGTTCAAGACCAGCCTGACCAACATGGAGAAACCCCGTCTCTACTAAAAATACAAAATTAGCCGGGTGTGGTGGCGCATGCCTGTAATCCCAGCTACTTGGGAAGTTGAGGTAGGATAATCACTTCAACCTGGGAAGCGGAGGTTGCAGTGAGCTGAGATCGTGCCATTGCACTCCAGCCTGGGCAACAAGAGTGAAACTCCATCTCAAAAAACAAAAAGAAAAACCTTTTCCTTGATTCTTACCATCATAAACAGAAACTTCATGAGAAAGTAGGAAAAGTTTAAACTTAAATTTACAGGTCCACAGTCTCTTACTTAACAATCTTGAAATTTGAAAGGTTCTAAAAATGAAAGTTTTTCATAATTCAGTTGGTGGCATAATATGACTAGACCTGAACTCTTTTAGCAGCAAAGCCTGACCAGAACTGATGTGAGGCTGTGTTTAGTTTTTATTTACTCTGTTTAGGAGAAATAATCACTAAGTTTTGCTGAAAAAATAACATATCGGGTTATGAAGTGCTTTTAAAAAGTTGCTGGGGGCCAAGTGCCGTGGCTCACGCCTGTAATCCCAGAACTTTGGGAAGCCAAGGCAGGCAGATCATTTGAGGTCAGGAGTTCAAGAGCAGCCTGATGAATATGGTGAAACCCTGTCTCTACTAAAAATGCAAAACTTAGCCAAGTGTGGTGGCATGCGCCTGTAGTCCCAGCTACTCAGGAGGCTGAGGCAGGAGAATCGCTTGAACCCAGGAGGCGGAGGTTGCAGTGAGCCAAGATTGTACCACTGCACTTCAGCCTGGGCGACAGAGTGAGACTCCATCTCAAAAAAAAAAAAAAAAAAAAAAGTTGCTGGAAAGTGATAGGCAGCTCTCCAGTTCTTGAGCATAGTGCAGAGTGGGTGAGTAGTAACTGGGGAAAATCCTAACTGAAACAAGGACAAAGAAAAAAGGCTTATATGATTCCAGGTATTAAAAAGAACATTTTACTTATAAAGGAAAGAGAATTAGACTAGCTTTGCATTTCTCTTCTACAGTACTATGATAGAAACTAAAATCCAAGAATCTTATGCATAGCTATCATTCTTGGGCAAATTGATGACAATTTTGGAAATGCTGTGCAAGACGGTAGGGAGATTGCTAGCCTTCCAGTAAAATTCAGTCTTCTCCTTTCCTGTGGGATTATAATTGTAGCCTCAAACATGACCTTCTATTTCCCAGCCCCCACTGTAATTAGACGTGGCTATGCGGACTAAGCTGTCTCTAATAGAATGTGATCAGAAGTGTTATGTGCCATTTCTGAGCCCAGTGACTTAAGACCAGAGTGTGCCCTCTTCACACTCTCAGGAAGACGTGCCTGTGACTCAGTTTCAATGCTAAAGAAACAAGATGGGAGAATACTATGTCCATAAATGATTGTGTAGCAGCATAACTGCGAATGTCCTAAAACAATGCTCTGAAATGCAACATGAGAGAAAGATAAACTTCAATTTTACTCGAGCTATTACATTTTGGGGTTTCTTTGTTATAGAAATTTAGTCTTTAATAATCAGGGATTCAGGCAGTATATCATCTGTAACTTTATCTGAGAAAAGTAATTGAAAGAGTACTCTAACTAGTTTTCAAGATAGGAGAAAATAAAATGAAAGACTAATAATAAATCTGTAATCTCTACAGTGAAATCTAAATAGAACATAACATTGCAGCTGGGAATTTTTCATAGAAGGACAAAAAACATTCTTGAAACTGAACACGCATACTGAGAGGAAATTGTTAATAACATCAGACTTAAAGCTGCAGACTATTTTAGTGTGTCAGTTATCTATTGTTATATAGCAAAGTACCCCACAACTTTGTGACTTAAGATGATAATTCGTTATTTCTCATGATTCTGTGATTGGCTGGGCTCAAAGTGGGAGTTCTGTTCCACTTCATGCTGACCGGGGTTATTTCTGTGGCTACCTTCTTCTAGGAACTTGACTGGAACATTCAGAATGGCTTCACTCATGTGCCTGAGACATTGGCAGGGAGGTTCTGGGGCTTTTTTCTCTCTCTCTCCATGTGGTCTCTCCAGCAGGTTGGCCAGACCTATTTATGTGGTGGCAGAAGTTGCCAATCCTCTTAAAACCTACACCCGTAACTGTCACAGGGTCACTTCCCTTGTAATTGATTGGTCAAGGTAAGTCACAGTCCAGCCCAGATTGAAGTGGTGGGAAACTAATTCCACTTTTTTTTCTTTTTTTTGAGACAGGGTCTCACTCTGTTGCCCAGGATGGAGTGTAGCAGTGTGATCTCAGTTCACTGCAACCTCCAACTCCTGGGGCTCAAGTGATCCTCCCACCTCAGCCTCCCAGCCTCCTGAGTAGCTGGGACCACAGGCATGTGCTACCATGCCCAGCTAGTTTTTGTGCTTTTTGTAGAGATAAGAGGTATCTTGCCTAGGCTGGTCTTGAACTCCTGGGCTCTGGCAATCCACCTGTCTCGGCCTCCCAAAGTGCTAGGATTACAGGTGTGAGTCACCATGCCTGGCCTTCCCACCTCTTTTAAAAATTATTTTTATTTTTATTTTTTGTGGGTACATAGCAAGTATATATACTTTTGAGATACATTAGATGTTTTGAGACAGGCATGCAATGTGTCATAATCATATCATGGAAAATGGAGTATTTATTGCCTCAAGCATTTATCCTTTGTGTTACAAACAATCCAGTTATGCTCTTTTAGTTATTGTAAAATGTACAATTATTATTGACTATAGTCACCCTGTTGTGTTACCAAATGCTAGGTCTTATTCATTCGTTCTAACTATTTTTTTGGTACCCATTAACCATCCCTACCTTCCCACCCAACTATCCTTCCCAGCCTCTGGTAACCATTACTCTCTATCTCCAAGAATTCAATTGTTTTGATTTTCAGATTGCACAAATAAGTGAGAACATCTGATGTTTGTCTTTCAGTGCCTAGCTTATTTCATTTAACATAATAACTTCCATTCCAACCATGTTGTTGCAAATGACAGGATCTCATTCTTTTTTTATGACTGAATAGTACTCCATTGTATATAAATATCACATTTTCTTTATCCATTCATCTGTTGATGGGTGCTTAGGTTGCTTCCAAATCTTGGTTGTTGTAAACAGTGGTGCAACAAACAAGGGAGTGCAGATATCTCTTCAATATACTGATTTCCTTTCTTTTTGGGTATAAACCCAGCAGTGGGATTGCTAGATCATGTGGTGGCTCTAGTTTCAGTTTTTTGATGAACCTCCAAACTGTTCTCCACAGTGGTTGTACTAATTTACATTCCCACCAATAGTGTACGACGGTTCCCTTTTCTCCACATTTTTGCCAGCATTTGTTATTGCCTGTCTTTTGGACACAAGCCATTTTAACTGGGGTGAGATGATATCTCATTGTAGTTTTTATTTGCATTTCTCTGATGATCAATGATGTTAATCTTTTCACCTTTTTGTGTCCACCTTTTCATGTGACTGTCATTTGTATGCCTTCTTTTGAGAAATGTCTACTCAAATCTTTTGACCTCTTTTTTGTTGTTTTTGAGATAAAGTATGGTTCTGTTGCCCAAGCTGGAGGGCAGTGGCACGACCTCAGCTCCCTGCAACCTCTGACTCCTGGGCTCAAGCCATCCTCTCACCTCAGCCTCCCAAGTAGCTGGGACTACAGGTGAGTACCACCATACCCAGCTAATTTTTGTATTTTTTGTAGAGACGAGGTTTTGCCATGTTGCCCATGCTGGTCTTGAACTCCTGGGCTCAAGTGATCTTCCTGCCCTGGCCTCTTAAAGTGCTGGGATTATGATTTTATTTCTGTTTATGGCGAGAGAAGGGGGTCAAGTTTCATGTTTCATTCTTCAGAGTTTGGATGTCCAGTATTCCCTGAGCCATTTATTGAAGTGACTGTCTCTTCCCTAGTGCATGTTATTGGCCCCTTTGTGGAAAATGAGATCACTGTAGGTGCATGGATTTGTTTCTGGTTTCTCTATTCTGTTCTATTGATTTATGTGTTTATTTTTATGCTAATATCATGCTGTTTTGGTTACTATAGCTCTGTAGTATAATTTGAAGTCAAGTAATGTGATTCCTCCAGTTTTGTTCTTTTTGCTTAAGGTAGCTTTGGCTATTCTGGGTCTTTTGTAGTTCTATGTAAAAAAAAAAAAAAAAAAAATTTTTTTTTTTTTTTAAGGCTTGGAGTGCATTGTCTTACTGTAACCTCCGCCTCCTGGGTTCAAGTGGTTCTTGTACCTCAGCCTACAAGTAGCTGGGACTACAGGCAGGTACCACCATACCCAGCTAATTTTTTGTGTGTTTTTAGTAAAGATGAGGTTTCTCCATGTTGGTCAGGCTGGTCTCGAATTCCTGATATCAAGCAATCCTCCTGTCTCTGCCTCCCAAAGTGCTGTGATTACAGGTGTGAGCCATTGTGCCTGGCCGGTTCTATACAAATTTTAGGGTCGTTTTTTCTATTTCTGTGAAGAATGTCGTTGATATTTTGATAGAAATTGCATTGAATCTATAGATTGCTTTGGGTAGTATGAACATTTTAACAATATTGAGTCTTCCAATCCATGAACGTGGAATATCTTACCATTTTTTGGTGTCCTCTTCAATTTCTTTCATTTGTGTTTTATAGTTTTCATTATAGAGATCTTTCACTTCTTTGATTAATTCCTAGCTTTTTAATTTTATTTGTTGTTACTACAAGTGGGATTACTTTTTTAAATTTCTTTTTTCAGATTATTCATTGCTGGCATATAGAAGTCCTGCTGCTTTTTATATGTCGATTTTGTATTCTGCAACTTTACTGAATTTATCATTTTTTTTTTTTTTTTTTGAGATGGGGTCTCACTCTGTCACCCAGGGTGGAGTGCAGTGGCATGATCCTGGCTCACTGCAACCTCTACCTCCCAGGCCCAGGCAATCCTCCTACTGCAGCCTCCCAAGTAGCTGGGACCACAGGTGCACACCACCACACCTGGCTAATTTTTTTGTCTTTTTGGTAGAGATGGAGTTTCACCCTGTTGCCCAGGCTGGTCTTGAACTTCTGCACTCAAGCAATCTGCCCACTTTGGTTTCCCAAAAGTGCTGGGACTACAGGTGAGTCACCGTGCCTGGCAATTTATCACTTTTTTTTTTTTTTTCGAGACAGTCTTGCTTTGTTGCCCAGGCTGGAGTGCAGTGGTGCAATCTCAGCTTACTGCAACCTCTGTCTCCTGTGTTCAAGTGATTCTGCTGCCTCAGCTTCCCAAGTAGCTGGGATTACAGGTGCGCGCCAGCATGCCTAATTTTTGTATTTTTAGTAAAGATGGAGTTTCACCATGTTGGCCAGGCTGCTCTTGAACTCCTGATCTCAGGTGATCCATGCATCTTGGTCTCCCAAAGTGCTGGGATTACAGGTGTGAGCTACCATGCCCAGAGGAATTTATCATGTCTAATAATTTTTTGGAGGACTCTTTAGGTTTTTCCAAATATAAGATCCTATCATCTGCAAGCAAAGATAATTTAACTTCTTCCTTTCCAATTTGGATACCCTTTTATTTTTATTTTTTTGAGGTGGAGTCTCACTCTGTCACCCAGGCTGGAGTGCAGTGGCATGATCTTGGTTCACTGCAACCTCCACCTCCTGGGTTCAAGCATTTCTCCTGCCTCAGCCTCCTGAGTAGCTGGGACTACAGGCGTATGCCACCATGCCCAGCTAACTTTTGTATTTTTAGTAGAGACAGGGTTTCACCATGTTGGCCAGGCTGGTCTCAAACTCCTGACTTCAGATGATCCACCCACCTTGGCCTCCCAAAGTGCTGGGATTACAGGCATGAGCCATTGTGCCCAACAATACCCTTTATTTTTCTCTCTTGTCTGACTGCTCTAGCTAGGACTTCCATTACTATGGTGAATAACAGTGGTGAAAATGGGCATCCTTGTCATGTTCCAGATCTTAGAGGAAAGCCTTTCAGTTTTTCCCCATTTAGTATGATACTAGCTGTGGGTCTGTTGGATACAGCTTTTATTATGCCCAGGTATGTTCCTTCTATACTGCTTTTTAAGGGTTTTTGTCTTGAAGGGTGTTGAGTTTTATCAAATGTTTTTTCAGCATCAATTGAAATGATTATATGGTTTTTGTCCTTCATTCTGTTGATATAATATATCACAATGATTGATTTGCACATGCTGAACCATCCTTGGATCCCAGAGATAAATCCCACTTGGTCATAGCAAATGTTCTTTTTAATGTATTATTGAATTATTTTTGCTAGTATTTTATTGAGGATTTCTGCATCAATATTCATCAGAGATATTGGTTTGTAGTTAATCCCACCTCCTGATGGGAGAAGCATCATGCACATCGAAGATGGGATCATTGACAGCATCTTTGGAAATAATCTTTCTTTCTTTTTTTTTTCTTTGAGACAGTGTCTCACTCTGTCACCCAGGCTGGAGTGCAATGGCACAATCATAGCTCACTGCAGCCTTGACTCACTGCAGCCTCAACCTCCTGGGCTCAAAGGACCCTCCTGCCTCCGTTTGCTGAGTAGCTGGGACCACAGGCACATGCCACCACGCCTAGTTACATTTTGTATTTTTTGTAGAGATGGGGTCTCACTGTGTTGCCCAGGCTGGTCTGAAACTCCTGAGCTCAAGTGATCCTCCTGCCTTGGCCTCCCAAAGTGCTGGGATTATAGGTGTAAGCCACCACACCCAGCCCAGCAACAATCTTTCATAGTTCACCTTCTGGCCATAACAATCCATATCATTTCCCAATCAAAACACACTCATCCACTCCACCAAAAGTCTCAAACCATTATGGCCTTGGATCAAAGTCCAGCATTTCACTATCTAAATAAGGCCCATGAAGAAGTTGTTCCTGTGGTATAGTTTATTGGGTGTGCAGGTACAACTTCTTCAACCCAGAGACCTGTGAACTAAATAGATGACTTATCTGCTCCCCTTATTCCTCACTCCCCACACCCACACACCAACACACTTGATAATATAGAGACATAATGACTCCACTGAATAGTCTTATTCAAAAAGGGGAAGAATAGAAGGCACATTAATAGTTATCGATTCATAATAATTCTGAAATTTACCTGGGCACCTATTGTCAGGTTCTCCTACTCTGAGGACATGAATTGTTCTTTGATTGTTTTATCGAATGGCTTTTTTTTGAGACTGAGTCTGACTTTGTTGCCCAGGCTGGAGTGCAGTGGCATGGTCTTGGCCACTGGGCTCAGGTGATCCTCCCACCTCAGTCTCCTGAGCAGCTAGGACTGTAGGCACATGCCACTATGCCCAGCTAATTTTTGTATTTTTTTGTAGAGACAGGGTCTCACCATGTTTCCCAGGCTGGTCTCGAACTCCTGGACTCAAGTGATCTGACCACCTCGGCCTCCCAGACTGCTAGGATTACTGGTGTGAGCCACTGCCCCTGGCAGGAATGGTTTCATAATCCATTTTATTTTCAGAAGCTTTTAATTCTGCCTTTTGCCTTCTGGGATCTTGGCTTCACACCCTGAGAAAGCAATTTCCATAAGAAACAGTCCATATTTGTAGTTGAGGAGCTTTTTCAGTTTCTTTCCACCCATAGAAAGTTGAGGGCCCTGGGATCCTTTTCATTTCAAACTGTCTTTGCCCCTTATAATCTCTAGTTTCACTTTTGCCAATACACTTCTCTTTTTTTTTTTTTTTTTTTTTTTTTTTTTTTTTTTGAGACGGAGTCTCGCTGTGTCGCCCAGGCTGGAGTGCAGTGGCGCGATCTCGGCTCACTGCAAGCTCCGCCTCCCGGGTTCCCGCCATTCTCCCGCCTCAGCCTCCGAGTAGCTGGGACTACAGGCGCCCGCCACCTTGCCCGGCTAGTTTTTTTTTTGTATTTTTAGTAGAGACGGGGTTTCACCGTGTTAGCCAGGAGGGTCTCGATCTCCTGACCTCGTGATCCACCCGCCTCGGCCTCCCAAAGTGCTGGGATTACAGGCTTGAGCCACCGCGCCCGGCCACACTTCTCTTTAAAACTTTGTAGGCATTTTATGAATATTACTTGGATTCACACCATACACCTCAAACCACATCCATACTTCTTTCTGAGACTGAAGTCTCTCTACTTTGGATGTGTCTGATTGCTATAGTGCAATGCCCTTATGTTTCTCAGAAGCCCTTTTGTCTGGGTGAGATGGTCTACAAGGCACTGCCTAATTCCTTATGAAGTCTTACAGCTGCACTCTTTTTTTTTTTTTTTTTTTGAGGCAGAGTCTCGCTCTGTCGCCGGGACTGGAGTGCAGTGGCCAGATCTCAGCTCACTGCAAGCTCCGCCTCCCAGGTTTACGCCATTCTCCTGCCTCAGCCTCCCGAGTAGCTGGGACTACAGGCGCCCGCCACCTCGCCCAGCTAGTTTTTGTATTTTTAGTAGAGACGGGGTTTCACCGTGTTAGCCAGGATGGTCTCGATCTCCTGACCTCGTGATCTGACCGTCTCGGCCTCCCAAAGTGCTGGGATTACAGGCTTGAGCCACTGCGCCCGGCCACAGCTGCACTCTTGATTTGATCTTGACCTTGAGGCCACATTTAACTTGCAATTTCCTAGATTTGATCTTTGCTCTGAAGCCATTCCTTATTTTGCTAAGTCCTTAGTCCTTTACTCACTAAGTCCTTTACATTTTGTCTCGGTTCTGCTTGAAAACTGAATAGTTTCTTCTTTGACTTATTTCTCTTTTGCACTACAACATCCTATGTGGTTAAAATAAATCAGCGAACAGTTTTAACATTCTGCATGGGAGTCTCCTAAGGCAGATCCAGACGGTCATTAAGTATGTCTCCTAGCTTCTAAGTTATCACAGATGACAGTGCTGCCAAACATTCTGCCAATGCATCACACTGGTTGTTCTCTCTCCAGGCTTTAGTAAGTTTCCTCACTGCTCTTCTAACCTCCACTCATAGCCTCCTGGCTGTCTTTCCAGGCTCTACCTCCTGCCTGGTCCCAACATCAATGCCACATGTTTTATGTTTTAGTTATGGCAGTATCCCATTTCTAGATACCAATTCTCTAACAGTTATCTGCAAAGGAGTGTTTTGTTATATAACAACAGATACTGTCATCATCTAGTAATCTGGAGGATAGAAGATGGCTTCACTCATATGTATGGGGCCTTGGTGCTGGCCATGGGATCACTCTCCATATGTGATTTCTCATCAGTCAGCAGTTATCCCATTTAACTTTGACATGGTGGTAGGAGTGTTCTATGACAGCATAAGCAGAAGCTCTAAGGACGATAGAGGCCTACACTTAGGAACTCACATGGTATCACTTCTGTAACATTTTGTCAGTCAAAATAATTCACAAGCCCAGTCAAGAAACAACAGGTAGGGAAAAAGACTATGTATTAGTCAGGGTTCTCCAGAAAAACAGAACAAATAGGATACGAATATTTATTATTATGAAGAATTGGCTCACATGATATGGAGGCGAAGAAGTCCCACAATCTGCTGTCTGCAAGCTGAAGACCCAGGGAAGCCAGTGGTGTAATTCAGTCTGAGTCTAAAGGTCTGAGAAGCAGGGGAGCTGATGGTATAAATTCTAGTACGAGGGCAGGAGAAGATGAGAGGGGATGTTTCAGCTCAGACAGTGAAGCAGGAAAAAAAAAAAGAGAGCGAGCAAGCGAGAGGGCAAATTCCTCCTTCCTCCACCTTTTGTTCTATTCTGACCTTCAATGGATTGGATAATGCCTTTCTATATTGGGAGGACATTCTATTTTACTGAGTCTACAGATTCCAGTTGACACATGAAATTAACTATCACAGACTCCCTCTCTCTCACTCTCTCTCTTTTTAAATCTGCCATCTGCACACTAAAGACTCCTCTTAATGGGAAAAGTTGTAACAACTTTATGGCCATATTTAACCTCCCACGGGTAACTACAAACATCTTAAAGTAAATATAATATTCAATAATTTTATGTTGAAAGCAACATAACAGGAACAAGATATAGATACCCAATATCACTATTTCCATTTAACACATTACTAGAGGTTTTAGCCACTGCAATAGACAAGAAAAAGAAATAAAAGTTATATAATTGGAAAGAAATAAAATGGTCATTATTTTCTACATAGCTGGAAACAGAAAGTAAGAAAAATGGCTAGACTATTAGAATTAGAGTTTAATTAATAATTCAGCAAGGGTGCTAGCTTCAAGACCAACATACAAAAATAATTGTATTTCTATATTTACACTGAAAACAATTAGAAAATAAAAATTTACATTAAAAATGACATGAAATATTAAATGCCTAGAATAAATCTAACAAAGATGTGTGCAGTTTCTATACTTAAAAACTGTAAAGCATTAAGAGAAATTACAGACACCAAAATAAATGGAGAAATATATCATTTTTATGGATTGAAAGATTCAACCCCACATAATGCTGTTATTAGTCTTCTAAGGCTGCTTTAATAAAGTACCACAAACTGGGTTTATTTTTTAAAACAACAACAACAACAACAACAACAACAACAACAACAACAACAACAAAACACCCAGAATTTATTATCTCACCATTCTTGGGGCTAGAAGTCTAAAATTAAAGATCGGTAGGGTCATGCTTTCTCAGAAAACTATACAGGAGAATCTTTTCTTGCCTCTCTTAGCTTTTGGTGTTATCAACAATCCTTAGCATTCCTTGGCTTGCAACTGCAGTACTTCAGTCTCTGTTTCCACCATTGCATGGGGTTCTCCTCGCACGTGTATGCCTCCATATCTTCTCCTCCCTTAAGGACACCAGTCATAATGCATGAAGTATGCACCTTCCTTCAGTATGAGCTCACCTTAACTAATTTCTTGTGCAACAATCCTATATGACTAAATAAGGTCCCATTTTAAGGGTTAGAACTCCAATGCATCTTTTTAGGTGACACAATTCAACACAATGAATAACAAATACCAATTCTCCAAAACAGGCATACCACTTCAGTATAATACTACACAAAATCCCCATGGATTCTAAAATTTATAAGGAAAGTTTTGTCACAACTGACAAGCTGATTCAAAAATTTACATGAAGATGCAAAGGACCAAGGAAAGCAAAGATAATCTTGAAGGACATAATAGGAGGGAGGACTTTTTCTATAATATACTAAGATTTATTATAAAGCTATTACAGAAATTAAGACAGTATGATATTTCCACAAGGAGAAACAAAAGGAACAGCCTTCATAGTCCTGAAACAAACCCACATATGTATATATATAGAGACAACTGATACATGACAAAGGTGTCAATGCAGAACAGTGGGGAAAAGGACAGTCTTTTTAAAAAATCGTGCTTAATCCATGTAAAATTCACATGGAAAGGTTGAAATCTGACTTACCTTACACTATACACATAACCCAACCTCAGCTGGATTATAAAACTAAATGTGAAAGACTAATAACATTTCTAGAAATGTTCTTCATTTGGTAGGAAAATATTTCTTAAGAGTATACAATAGGCCGGGCGCGGTGGCTCACGCCTGTAATCCCAGCACTTTGGGAGGTCGAGGCGGGTGATCATGAGGTCAGGAGATCGAGACCATCCTGGCTAACACGGTGAAACCCCGTCTCTACTAAAAAATACAAAAAAATTAGTCAGGCGAGGTGGCAGGCGCCTGTAGTCCCAGCTACTAGGGAGGCTGAGGCAGGAGAATGGCGTGAACCTGGGAGGTGGAGCTTGCAGTGAGCCAAGATCGCGCCACTGCACTCCAGCCTGGGCGATAGAGCGAGACTCCGTCTCAAAAAAAAAAAAAAAAAAAAAAAAAAGAGTATACAATAAGCACTAAGCACAAAGGGTTGTTTTTTGGATGGAGTCTTGCTCTGTTGCCCAGGCTGAAGTGCAGTGGCACAACCCCAGCTCATTGCAACCTTTGCTTCCCGGTTCAAGTGATTCTCCTGCCTCAGCCTCCTAAGCAGCTGGGACTATAGTTGCACACTACCATACGCGGCTAATTTTCTTTTTTTTTCCTGTGGCAGAGTCTTGCTCTGCCACCCAGGCTGCAGTGCAGTGGTGCGATCTTGGCCCACTGCAAGCCCTGCCTCCAGGGTTCAAGTGATTCTCCTGCCTCAGCCTCCCTAGTAGCTGGGATTACAGGTGCCCACCATGCCCAGCTAATTTTTGTATTTTTAGTAGAGACAGGGTTTCACCATGCTGGCCAGGTTGGTCTCAAACTCCTGGCCTCAAGAATTCTGCCTGCCTCAGCCTCACAAAGTGCTGCTATTATAGGTATGAGCCATCGCACCAGGCCACAAAGGTCTTTTAAGTTCATCAAAAGACACCAATGAGTGAAAAGGCAAGCTACTGAGTGGGAGAAGATATTTGCAATATATGCAGTAGTCCTCCCTTATCCATGGGGATATGTTCCAAGATGTTCCACAGATGCCTGAAACCCCCAGTAGTATCGAACCCTATATATGCTATGTTTTTTCCTATACATACATACCTATGATAAAGTTTAATTTATAAATTAGGCACAGAAAGAGACTACCAACTAACAATAGAATAATTATACTTTAATAAAAGTTGTTTAAAACTTAAGAATTATTTGTTACTGGAATTTTCCATTTAATATTTTCAGACCATGGTTGATTATGGGTAACCAAGACTTCAGAAAGCAAAATCGTGGATGAGGGGCGCTATTGTATATTCAAAAAAGACTTACCTTAGTGTATTCTTGATTGCCAAAAGAAAATGCCACAGACTGTGTAATTTATAAATGGTAGAAATTTATTTCTCACAGTTCTGGAGGTTGGCAAGTCCAAGATCAAGGCACTGGCAGATTTTTTGTCTTGGAATTATCTCCAATTCCAAGGTGAAACTTTGTTGTTGTCCTCTTGCTGGGAGGAACATTGTTATCACACAGTGAGGGGTTAAAAGGGCAAAGGAATGAACCTTGTGAAAGGCATGAATACCCTCTTTTGTAAGGGCATGAATCCCATTCACGAGGATGGAGTCCTCATAGCCTAACCCCTCCTAAAGGCTCCACTTCTTATACCATTGCCTTAATGTTTAAGTTTCAATATATGAATTTTGAAGGGACACATATATTCAAACCATAGCAGGACTGATATCTAGAATATATGCCCATAAGAAAATGTCAATCCAATACAAAAATGAGCACAAGACTTGAACAGGCACTTACGGGAGATATCCAGATACCCAAAAAACATGAAAATGGGCTTAGCCTCATTAATAATCTGGGAAATGCAAATTAAAACCACAATGAGATACCACTATACCCCCATCAGAATGGTTATAATTAAAAAGATGTGCAGTAGTAATTATTGGCAAGGATGTTGGGAAACTGAAACTCTCATACATGGCTGAAGGGAGTATAAACTGAAACCACCCTTTTCTAAAATTGCCTGAGATTATCTACCTAAATTTTACATATACATAACAAACAATTTCACTTTTAGGTATAAACCCAACAGAAATGTGTGCATATGTATCACCGTTAAATAAAAATTGTAGGCCATTGTTTTGGGCTAAGTTCCTGCACTAGGTCTCAATGAACCAGACTAAAAATCAAAATGGAGTCACTCACACTGAGGTTCCATGTCATCAAATGGAAACTACCTTGTTATCTTAAGTTCTGAAAAGTCAGGAAAAAGAGTCTAATTTCCCCTGAGTGCCAGTTTCAATTAGCATAATAATGAAATTCCTTCTGCTTTAATCCTTACCAAAAAAAGGTAAACTGAAGTTACCTGATGTTAACCAATCAGTTACTTCTCTATCGTTTTGTTTCTCGGTTCTGCTTTACAAGGAAAATAACTTATTTATTTATTTTTTGGAAGGTTACTTTGAAATGGACCAATCTGTTTTCTATTCTTATTTCTGCTTTCTCCAGCCCTTCTCTGTCTATAAAACCTAACTCTTCTGCTCAGCTCATTGGAACACTTGTTCTATTTTCTGGAATGAAGTGTTTCCAGATTCTAGAATCACAAATGAAGCTAACTGAGATCTTTAAATTAAATTTGTTGTAATTTTGTCTTTTAACACCACCAATGACAAGAATGTTCACAGAAGCATTACTCCTAATAGCCACAAATTGGAAACAACTCAAATGTCCATCAATAGATGATTAAAATTGTACCATATTCATAAAATGGAATACTAGACAGCAGTTAAAATGAATGAACAGTCACAAATCACAGATGTACCTGTGAAACAGTGTTGAATAAAAAAACCCAAATCTCAATTTTGAGCAAGTTAATTAATCTTTTCATTTCTATCTCGAGATTAAAAAAGTATACCTCCTAGGGTTAAATGGTGAGGATTAAGTGGGTTGGTGCATGTGAAGTGCTCAGCAAGCCAAGTATTTTTTAATATCATGCTCTCTCAGTAGGCCACCTTTCAGGAAACGGGCACTAAAGAATGCTACAGATTAGCTGGACGTAGTGGCAGTGCCTGTAAGCCCAGCTATTCGGGAGGCTGAGGCAGGAGAATCGCTTGAACCCAGGAGGCGGAGGCTGCAGTTAGCCGAGATTGCGCCACTGCACCTGCACCCCAGCCTGGGCAACAGAGTGAGACTCTGTCTCCAAAAACCAAACGAACAAACAAACAAAAATGCTATAGAGCACTTATAGTGCCTTCTAACACCACTGATAATTCTTCCTCAAACCCCTTCCCCCTTCCTCTACCTTTTCACAATTGAGCCTCGGTCTCTTTAAGAAGTGAACCATAACTGAGGAAAGAGGAATGCTGGGAAGTTCTCCTCGGCTCAGGTCCGGAGCCTGACGGGAAAAGAGGGCGGAGACTAGGCCTGCGCACGCGTGGTTGGCCAGCTGCTGCGTTGTGATGCATCAGGCGGAATTCCAGAAGAGAAACTAATCCTTGTCTAGGCGCAGAGGGCTTGGTTCATATTCGCAAATTCCCCGTCCGGTGCTCTTCCGGTAGCAGGGAGGCGACAGAAGGTGGGTGCGGCCGCAGTGGTAGTGGGCGGGACGGCGGGGCGGAGGCCACGCCACGTGATGAGGCGTTGCGGCGGGGGCGGTGCCAGGTGGGCTACGCTGCTGGGGCGGCTGCGGATTTCGCCTTAGGGACACTTTGACACTCACTGGCTGGTCCACTGCTCTCAGTCGGAGACCACGTTGCCTCGTTAGTCCTCAAAGATGGGAGTGGGAATTCTTGGTGGGAAGGAGAATTTCGGAACGCGTGCGGTTCTCAGAGGAGGGATGAGCGCCCATAGATGTTTGTGGCGAGTGCGCAAAAGTTCTCATCTCTTCTTTGGAACAGTCTTTTCAACCAGTTGTCCGTTTCCATCCCTGACTGTTCGGATAAAGACAACTTTGAAGAGCTTTTTGTTTTAGGTTTAATTCGTCCCGTTTAGTTCTTTGACTTTTAGGAGAAGGGAGTTTACTGAATGGCCAACTAGTTTCTTTTCTACAGGAAGGCGATTGTGAAGCGGGTCTCAGAGGGGCTTGATGTCCTCCACCCCTCACACGAAGACCTTGAAAGAGGCAGGTGACTCACTTTCAGTAAGGGCGTTCATGTTGTTCGCCTGCGATGGATGGCATCTTGAGCTCACATCTAGCGTTAGGCCAAGAAATGGGGCCCTTAGGGAGGCTTCCAGTGAAGATTGAGTTACAGGTCAGGGCTGGGAGGTTGTTGTGCCCCTCTTTGAGAAATAAAAGGCGACGTGGGCCTCGAAGTACGGACTCTCATGGGGTCAGAAACTATTTCTTGAGTCCATTCTTCTCAGAGTTTGGTAACTTCCTCCCACGTCTTGGTCTGCTGGTCTAATTCCCTTCAATAACCTTCAACGTAGGAGAGACCAGAGTGTGTGTCTTTAAAGATACTAGAGGAGTGGGAGCTGTTGCTGGAAAGCTGTTTTCTTATGTAGCTACTGAAGGAACAGAAAGCAGGAAGAAAGAAAAAAGTTAGTTGTGGCCCCAGAAGAGTTGTTTTTCAAATGCTGAGCCGTGAAGCCTCATGCACTCAACACAAAGTTTTTCTTTCATATAGATAAGCCTGAAGAAAAAAAAAAAAAAAAAGAATAAACCTGAGTATGTATTTTAGGTGTCCAGCTATCCATTACCAGGAAGAAATCTATTCTTTTGAGCCTGAGGAACTCTTTGAGGTAAAAAATTAGAATGAAAGAACCTTTGGATGGTGAATGTGGCAAAGCAGTGGTACCACAGCAGGAGCTTCTGGACAAAATTAAAGAAGAACCAGACAATGCTCAAGTAAGCATTTCATCTTGATTTAAACGTTTTTAAAAATTCCTTCTTTTCCATCTGGTCAACTGAAAAATTTTAGTCAGGCAATTTCTGGTTTGTAAGTTTAAAATAACCCAAACTGAGACAGGCTCTCGCTGTCGCTCAGGGTATATATAGTACAGTGGTGCGATCTCCTTGGCTCACTGTAGCCTCCACCTCCCAGGCTCAAGTGATCTTCCAACCTCAGCCTCCTGTGTAGCTGGGACCACAGGGCACACACCAACCTGCTCAGCTACTTTTTTGTATTTTTGGTAGAAACGGGGTTTGGCCACGTTTCCCAGGCTGGTCTCAAAACTCCTGAGCTCAAGCAATCCACCCACCTTGGCCTCCCAAAGTTCTGGGATTACAGGCATGAGCCATCATGCCTGGCTGGTTTTTTGCTGTTTGAATGAAAGCTACAACTATGTGGTTTTGTTTGTGTGGAAGGAAAGTAGTATGTTTACCATTTTTCCATACTTGTCATTAAAAAAAATTCTCTTGTATCTGGTAGTACTTTTCTTTATTCTGTTAAGAATTCGTGGTCTGTGCTAGTCTCTGGGTATCTAGGACTGAGCAAAGTCAGCTTAGTCCCTTCCCTTGTAGAGCTTATATGTTAGTAGAGGAGGCAGAGATTACAAAAGTATTGGTCAAATAATATATATAATTACAAACTATGACAAGTACTCTGGAAGAAAAGCCTAAAATGGGGATCTGACCTAGTTTTGGTTGTGGTCTGAGGCCTGGGAATGGCCAGGGAAGGCCTCTCTAAGGAAAGGATATGTAAGCTGAATTATGAAGAATGAATTGATTAGGCAAAGGGCATGGAGAAGAGTATTACAGACAGAGGGAATTGTGAATAGGAAAGCCCTGAGTTGGGAAGATGCGTGGTTCTTTTTAAGACCTGTGGGAACAGTGGGCCTGGAACAGAAAAGGTATGAAAATGGTGATGAAGATAATGATTAAAACAACAACAATAAAAATAGATGGCATTAGTATATCAGTATGTAGTATATATTATATCATAATCATATGTGACATTATTAACTTAATACTTATATATGCTTAAGAGTGTGTCAGACACCATTTTTACCACCATATTATTATCTCCATTTTACAGATGAGGAGACCAAAGCTCAAAAAAGCCAAATAGTTTACCACAGATCACAGTTAGTAGTAAATGACAAAGACTGGATTCAAATCCAGGTGGTCAGACTCCAGAACCTGTGCTATTCTGCTTCTCTATGATAAGGCTGTATATATAGTTTGAGGCTGGATTATGCAGGACCTAGTGGACCTTGTTATAAATTTTGGTTTTTATTCTAAGAGCAGTTCATAGCCGTTATATGTTTTTTTGTTTGTTTGTTTGAGATGGAGTTTTGCTGCAATGGTGTGATCTTGGTGGCTCACTGCAACCTCCACATCCTGGGTTCAAGTGATTCTCCTGCCTCAGCCTCCCCAGTAGCAGGGATTACAGGTGCCTGCCACCACGCCTGGCTAATTTTTTTTTTTTTTTTTTTTTTTTAGTGGAGATGAGGTTTCACCATGTTGGTAGGCTGGTTTCAAACTCCTGACCTCAGGTGATCCGCCCACCTCAGCCTCCCAAAGTGCTAGGATTACAGGCGTGAGCCACCACACCTTGCCAATTGTAGGGTTTTAAGTGAAAAAGTAAGATGAAACAGATCTGTGTTTGGAAAGATCATTCTGGCTACCCCATAGGGACCTAGAATAGAAAGCACAGAAATCAATGTGGAGGCCAGGCGTGGTGGCTCATGCCTGTAATCCCAGCACTTTGGGAAGCTGAGGCAGGGTGGATCATGAGGTTAGGAGATTGAGACCATCCTGGCTAACACTGGTGAAACTCTGTCTCTAAGAAAAATACAAAAAATTATCCAGGTGTGGTGGTGGGCGCCTGTAGTCCCAGGTACTCGGGAGGCTGAGGCAGGAGAATGGCGTGAACCTGGGAGGTGGAGCTTGCAGTGAGCCGAGATTGCGCCACTGCACTCTAGCCTGGGCGACAGAGCGAGACTCTGTTTAAAAAAAAAAAAAATCCTTGTGGAGAGATGAGTTAGTTGTTTTGGCAAGGATTTTTTTTTCTGGGACAGTTCTTTTGCTTTACATCTATAGTTACTGACTTTGTTGTATAAGCGAAGCAGTTATATTTTAAAATAATAAAAAATAATTTTATTTTTCACACCATCTCACAGGCAGTATCATTTCTTTTTTTGTTTTCAAGATGGAGTCTTGCTCTGTCACACTCAGGCTGGAGTGCAGTGGCGTGATCTCGGCTCACTGCAACCTCCACCTCCCAGGTTCAAGCGATTCTCCTGCCTCATCCTCCTGAGTAGCTGGGATTACAGGTGTGTGCCACCAGGCCTGGCTAACTTTTTATATTTTTGGTAGAGACTGGGTTTGGACATGTTGGCCAGTTTGGTTTCGAACTCCTGACCTCAAGTGCTCTGCCCACCTCGCCTTCCCAAAGTGCTGGGATTATAGTTGTGAGCCACTGTGCCAAGCCACAGGCAGTATCATAAGAAGACAGGGATGTCAGGTAGATTTTGTTTCACTCATGAACTCTATGCCTTCCTAGAGTGCTGGGCTAAGAAGAGTTCTGAGGTAGTGTCTGTAAGATGTGGAGTGGGGGATGGTGGCATCAATGCTACTTATTTTCCCTCCAGATGGTAAATTCTTTTTTTTTTTTTTTTTTTTTTTTTTTGAGACGGAGTCTCGCTCTGTCGCCCAGGCTGGAGTGCAGTGGCCGGATCTCAGCTCACTGCAAGCTCCGCCTCCCGGGTTCACGCCATTCTCCTGCCTCAGCCTCCCGAGTAGCTGGGACTACAGGCGCCCGCCAGGTCGCCCGGCTAGTTTTTTGTATTTTTAGTAGAGACGGGGTTTCACCATGTTAGCCAGGATGGTCTTGATCTCCTGACCTCGTGATCCGCCCGTCTCGGCCTCCCAAAGTGCTGGGATTACAGGCTTGAGCCACCGCGCCCGGCCAGATGGTAAATTCTTATTTTCCCTCCAGATGGTCACATTCTTAGAAAGTGACCGTTTCTTTGCCAGGTTTTGTGTATTTTAGCTTTTAAATATTTTTTATATCTGATCCTTGATATTCTTCTGTATTTCATTATTTCTCTCTCTCTCTTTTGTGTTTCCTTTTTTTGAGACAGGGTCACACTTTGTTGCCCATACTGGAGTGCAGTGGCGTGAGTATGGCCACTGCACTCTAAGCGATCCTCCCACCTCAGCCTCCCAGGTAGCTGACCGCAAACATGCTCCACCACACCTAACTGGTTTTTGTAGAGATGGGGTCTCCTTATGTTGCCCAGACTGGTCCTGAACTCCTGACCTCAAGCAATCCTCCTGCCTTGGCCTCCCAAAGTGCTGGGATTACAGGCATGAGCCATCACACCTGAACTATTTCATTATTTTTCATTTGTACTTTTATAATAGTTTCCTAGCTATTCTCCTGCCTTCAGTCACATATCCCATCAAAACACTGTATGGTGATGCCATTGTACTGTACAGATGGAGTGATATTTCTCCCTTTAAAGACCCTGTTTCCTTCTGTGTGATGAAGCAAAGATCTTTCATTGTGACATCCAGACAATCCATGTTTAGGCCTTTGTTTCCCTCTCCAGTGTCATCATTCATTGTTCCCACCTTTTCTAATCTATGCTCCTGCTGAACTATTTGCAGTTCACTCAAAACTATCTTCTAAAACTAGGTTGCATTTTATTTCCTTGCCTTTGCACATGCCATTTCTTATGCCAGTGGAAGAAGAAATAAGCTAGGTAGGCTGGCAAAATTTTGTCTCTTTTAAGATGAAGTTTGTTTGTCATTCACAATAGAATGAGCTGTTCTCTCTTTTTTTAATTGTATAGTGCGGTCACTTTTATTATGGTATCTACAGGTCAATGAATTTTGTCTTCATACTGATTATACTAATCTTGCCATCTCCTCCTCATCCTTCATTGACACACTAGACTGCAGTCTCTCTGAAGTCAGAAATTGGTCTTGTTGACCTGAATCTCCATTTCCTAGCACAGGGATTGGCACAAAGTACATGTTCAATAATTGGAATAAAAGAGCCTGTGTTTCACATATAAGGAAACTGAGCCTGAAGGAATAAGTGATTTCACCAATGTCTCATGGTAAAACTGGGATACAAACCAATTTGTTGTTACTCTAGATGCAATATTTCTTTCATTATACCTTGCCTATACACTTTACAAATAATGTGCTTTAAGTTAATTAAATGTTCTTTCTGAATATAAAAATTGTGATAATGGAAATCTCCCTAGCAGCTTAGATTGTAAAGTTAAGAGGATAGGAACTGCTCAGTTGTCTTTGGTTTATAGTATTGCTTTCAGGTGAATAGGCTATATTTTTTGTGATTGAGGGTATAGACTATGATTGACAAGCCAGTTGACAAGCCAGTTGACACAATTGACAGTACACAAACTGTGTATTGTTTTCCATGTTGCATTGATGAATCTCCTTTGAATATTGGAAAATAAGAGACAAATAAAAAATGTTTTTTATTTTCTGATTTTCTAAGAGTTTGTTCTGGATATTAAAATTATAGTTGAAGGCCAGGTGTGGTGACTTGTGCCTATAACCCCAGCAGTTTGGGAGGCTGAGGTGGGTGGATCAGTTGAGGTCAGGAATTCGAGACCAGCCTGGCCAACCTGGTGAAACCCTGTCTCTACTAAAAATACAACAACTAGCTGGGCATGGTGGTGGGCACCTGTAATCCCAGCTACTTGGGAGGCTGTGGCATGAGAATCACTTGAACCTGGGGGGCGGAAGTTGCAGTGAACTGAGATTGCACCATTGCACTCCAATCTGGACCACAAAGGGAGACTCTATCTAAAAAAAAAAGTTACAGTTTAGCCCTCATATTCATCTATGTTGAGCATTCATATTCATTCAGTTTTTATTCCTGCCTACTATAATCCATAATACTTGAACATTGTTGTGAGCAGTTTACATACCTTAATCCATTTGATGCTCACAACCCTGAGTTAAGTAGTTTTTCTTCCCACTTTACCTATGAGGAAGCTGAGTCCTAGATAGTAACCTGTTAAAAGTCATATAATTAATAAATGGTTGAGTCAGGATTTGGACCCCAGCAGTCTGATTCAAGAGCCCAAACGCTTAACCAGAATGGTAAACTGTATTAGTTACTTTGTTTTCAGAAAGGCTACAGAGATGAAAAGATAGGACTTCTGCTCTCAAGGTAATTGATAGTATAATGGAGAGAAAAGTTATAGGAATGAGAGAAGTAATATTTATTTGTTGAGTGACTGTGCCTTGTGAGAAGCTGTGCTAAGCATATCTTATGCATTCTCATTTAAACCTAATTGTCTTCAAACTTGTATGCTTTCTGTTGCTCTGTGCCACCTTTTTTTTTTTTGGATGGAGTCTTGCTTTGTAGCCCAGGCTGAAGTGCAGTGGTGCGATCTCGGCTCACTGTAACCTCCACCTCCTGGGCTCATGCAATTCTCCTGCCTCAGCCTGCCGAGTAGCTGGGATTACAGGCGCCCACCACCACACCTGGCTAATTTTTGTATTTTTAATAGAGACGGGGTTTCACCATGTTGGCCGACTGGTCTTGAACTCCGCCTACCTCGACCTTGCAAAGTGCTGAGATTACAGGCGTAAGCCACCGCGCCTGGCCTGTGCCGCCTTTTGTACAAATTCACAATCAAGGCCAGGCATGGTGGCTCATACCTGTAATCCCAGCACTTTGGGAGACTGAGGTGGGTGGCTCACTTGAGGTCAGGAGTTCAAGACCAGCCTGGCCAACATGGTGAAACCCCATCTCTACTAAAAATACAAAAAAATTAGCCAGTCTTGGTGGTACGCACCTGTGATCTCAGCTACTTGGGAGGCTGAGGCAGGAGAATCACTTGAACCCAGGAGGTGGAGGCTGCAGTGAACAGAGATTGCTCTACTGCACTCCAGCCTAGGCAACAGAGAAAGATTCCACCTAAAAAAAGAAAAAATACAAAATCACAGTCTTATGTAAGTGCTTTAAAATTGTGTGAGGTGCATTGGGAGCATAGGGGAAGGAGCCCTAAATCTATTTGAGAGGGAGAGGAAGGCTTCACAGAGCAGGTAGCAACTGAATCATAACAACTGACTAAAAGTTTCAGACAGAGAAAATATAGCAGAGAAAATAGCCAAGTCATGGAGGGGTGAGATAATGTGGTGTGTTTACTAGTTGAGTATTGATAGTAAAGTGGGAAAAGAGAATAGATTTAAAAATGGTTAGGTAGGATTGATCAAATTTAGAGATTGTTTATGAGGTGTGAAGGTCAAAGAGGAGTCCAAGGATACTTACAGGTTTTGGGGTTTATGGTGATACCATTTACTGAGGGGTTAGAGCAGGATTTTGGAGGAAGTACTAAGTGCAGTTTGGGGTCTGTTGTGTTTAAAGGGCTTGTGGGATATTCAAGTGGTGAATTGCACAAGGAAGCATTTGCACATAAAAATCTGGGATTTGGAGATTGGAAAGTTATCTCCTTGGAGATGTAGGGCTTCCAGATAAAATACAGGATGTCAGCTTAAATTTTACTATCAAATAAACAATGGTAGTTTTTACTATAAGAGTATTGCGTGCAATATTTGGAACACACTTATTCTAAAATAGCATTATTTCAGCTATAGCTAAAAAGAAGGTTTCCTTTTCCTGTAAGATAGTAGGACAGTTTGCTGAGCGATTTGTAGGTAAGGTGGAGGGGGTTGAAGGATTTTGAGGGAGTTCTTAGTTACTTCTTTTTACCTGGTGAAATTGAAACATCAATGAGCAGGAAAGATGTGGAGTTTGGACTTGTGAGCTATGAAGGTTTAGAAAAGTTACTTTCTGAGGTAAAAGAAACCAGTCAGGGAAATATAACAGAAGTATTAGAAAAATTTTAGAAATTGAGTTGATAAGGCAAAGTAATTTTTATTGAATCTGGCCGGGCACGGTGGCTCACGCCTGTAATCCCAGCACTTTGGGAGGCCAAGGTGGGCGGATCACGAGGTCAGGAGATAAAGACCATCCTGGCTAACACGGTGAAACCCCGTCTCTACTAAAAATACAAAAAAATTAGCCAGGTGTGGTGGCGGGCGCCTGTAGTCCCAGCTACTCGGGAGGCTGAGGCAGGAGAATGGCGTAAACCTGGGAGGCAGAGCTTGTAGTGAGCCGAGATTGCGCCACTGCACTCCAGCCTGGGTGACAGAGTGAGACTCAGTCTCAAAAAAAAAAAAAAATTTTTTTTATTGAATCTTAAACACTCATTTTGGTAATTTGAAGATGTATATAATACTTTTAACATCCTCTTCATTTTGCAAGTGTCAGTAAATATTGTTATTTAAGTATGTTTAAGAACATGCACTTTGGATTGAATAGACTTACATTCCTTCATTTAGCAAGTATTTATTAAATGCCACAGTTATTAAAATAATAAGTATGAGAACTAGCATTTTGGCTGGGTGCAGTGGTTCACGCCTGTACTCCCAGCACTCTGGGAGGCCAAGGCAGGCAGATCACCTGAGGTCAGGAGTTCGAGACCAGCCTGACCAACATGGAGAAACCCTGTCTCTACTAAAACTACAAAATTAGCTGGGCGTGGTGGCGCATGCCTGTAATCCCAGCTACTCCGGAGGCTGAGGGAGGAGAATCACTTGAACCCTGTAGGCCAAGGTTGTGGTGAGCCGAGATCACGCCATTGCACTCCAGCCTGGGCAAGAAGAGCAAAACTCCATCTCAAAAGAAAAAAAAAAAAAAAAGAACTAGCATTTTGTGTTCGTATCATGCTTACTTTTGACTTTGACTAACTGTAAGATGCCATGCTGTGTACTTTATTTATATTAAGTCATTTGCCCCCTCCCTCCCCATTGGCCCTATGGGGTAGGTAATATTATCTTTATTTTACAGATAAATTGAAACTAAGAAAGATTAAATAGCTTGTTTAGGAGCCAAGATCATATGTTTCTGTCTGCTGTTAGAACCCATAGTCATTACTGTTATGTTGACTGTGTTGGGCGATTGGGTATACAGGGGTGAAAAAAACAGATATTGTCCATAATGGATGTGATCTTTTCAGTCTAATGTGTGTGTAGGGGGAAGGATGAATGTTAGGCATTATTCAAATTATCCAAATAAGTAATGAAATGATTTAGTGCTGTGAGAGAAAGGAGATGGGAGAGATTACTACAACGCGGGAACTTAATTTCAATTGGGCCAGAGTTTGAATTCATTGTAGTAATTACTTTATATTTTCACATATATGACGGTGCTATCTTGGATTTTAGAACAGAGAGACTGGCTGGGTGCGGTGGCTCATGCCTGTAGTCACAGCACTTTGGGAGGTGGAGGTGGGCGGGTCACCTGAGGTCAGGAGTTCAAGACCAGCCTGACCAACAGGGTGAAACTCTGTCTCTACTAAAAATACAAAAATTAGTTGGGCATGGTGGTGGGTGCCTGTAATCCCAGCTACTCGGGAGGCTGAGGATCACTTGAACCCGGGAGGCAGAGGTTGCAGTGAGCCGAGATGGCGCCATTGCACTCCAGCCTGGGCAACAGAGTGAGACTCCATCTCAAAAAGAAGAAAAAGAAGAAGAAAAAAAAAAAGAACAGAGAGACTGAGTTTGATTCCCATCTGTGCACGTAGTCTCTTTGTGACCTTGGGCAAGTTGCTGAACATCTCTTAGCTTCACTTTCCTCATCTATAAAGAAGGGATATCTTATAGAGAGCACCTCTTTGGGTGCTCAGTACATATCATGGGAAGTGTTGAATTAATGCAGTGGTTCCTAGTTTTTGGCATTTAATAGTCTGAAGAAATTTCTAAAGTAACTTTGGAACTAACATAGCTACTCATTTATTTTGCTACGTGTGGGGAGATTAAAAATACAACTGCCATTTATTACCATCAGTGATTCAGAAAAGTAAGACTTTTTTTTAAAACTTTCTGTTTTGAAATATGTAAGGGTATTTTAACATTAAAAAAAGGATGGTTATAATTTCAGAATAAAGGACCATTCAAAATAGGCATTTACATTTTAAAAATGTTTCATGATTACATTTTGTTTTAAAACGTTTTAAAGAATGTAGTAAGAATAAATAGGATTTTGTCTGTGATGATTTTATGTATAATGAGCAGATTGCATTGACACTCTTGTATCTTTTCTGCCATTAACAGAAAAGGCAGCTTGTAAGTCTAAAATGATTGAAATCCAAACTCTAAATGATTCAGATTTAATTTTTCTTTTTTTTTTTTGAGACAGAGGCACGCTCTGTTGCCCAGGCTGGAGTGCAGTGGCACAATCTCAGCCTACTGCAGTGTCCTCCTCCTGGGTTCAAATGATTCTCCTGCCTCAGCCTTCCTGGTAGCTGGGACTATAGGTGTGAGCCACCACGCTCAGCCATATTTAATTTCATTTATTGCTCCTTTTTGCTGGGTGCGGTGGCACACACCTGTAATCCCAGCATTTTGGCAGGTCAAAGTGGGCAGATCACCTGAGGTCAGGAGTTTGAGACCAGCCTGGCCAACATAGCAAAACCCCGTCTCTATTGGAAAAAACACAAAAATTCGCCGGGTGTAGTAGCGCAAGCCTGTAGTCCCAGCTACTTGGGAGGCTGAGGCAGGAGAGTCGCTTGAACCCAGGTGGTGGAGGTTACATTAAGCCAAGATCGCACCATTGCATTCCTGGGTGACAGAATGAGACTCCATCTCAAAAAATAAAAAAATAAAAAAATTATTTATTGCCCCCTTTTAAACACACTATCTAAAAAATAGGTAGTGCTCAGCATTTGGAATAATTATGTATTACTCCCATATATCAAAATTACATTTGAAAAGTAGATAAAAGTATTTTAAAAGATTCTCTAATTCTGAAAGATTGTCTTCGTAAAGATTAAATCTAGTCTAATAACTTGTAAATTTTGACTTTTGAGGTGTTTGTGAAGGTATTTATGATTAGACTGTTTAAGAGATTAATAGGGCCAGGTGTGGTGGCTCACGCCTGTAGTTCCAGAACTTTGGGAGGCTGAGGTGGGTGGATCATGAGGTCAGGAGTTTGAGACCAGCCTGGCCAATATGGTGAAACCCCGTCTGTACTAAAAATACAAAAAATAGCTGGGTGTGGTGGCGCATACCTGTAGTCCCAGCTACTTGGGCAGCTGAGGCAGAAGAATCACTTGAATCTGGGAGGCAGAGGTTGCAGTGAGCCAAGATTGTGCCACTGCACACCAGCCTGGGTGACAGAGCAAGACTCCATCTCAAAAAAAAAAAAAAAAAAAAAGATGAATAGGATAGAATAATTTTTTTTTTGCTTGAATTTCTAGTTTACTTACATACACTGTATTCCTTGCTCTTTTTTCTTTTCTTTTCTTTTTTAAAGGAGTATGGAAGTGCCCAACAGCCAAAAATTCAAGAAAGTGAATTGAAAATTAGTGGTGTGTTTTCAGTTAATGAGAGACCTCTTGGTAAGAAATGGAACTGTATAAGTTAATTACAATTAGTATTTGCTTATTCTGACTTGTAAAATTGAGAGAAAGCATCTTTTCATGTACGTCTTTCTCTTTCTTTAGAGCTGTGGTTTTTCAAACTGAGTAGCTGGTTTTCAGCAGAAAAAAATAAAATAGAATAAGATTATATCAGAATATGATATGTATAGTAAGGAAACGTTTTGTTTCATAAAATTTCTGTTTCAGTGATTGAATTGAACACACATCCCCACATTTACAAACATATGTATATGAGAACTGGGTTATAATATTAAATGTATTTCCTACTTTGAGTCATGGTAAAAAAAAAATTGAAACCTCAGTTTTGGAGTGCTTATTGCCTCATTGATACTTATTGCCTCATTGATACTGAATTTCAAGATAGGAAATTTGTCCTAAAAAAGAGAGACTGGGCCGGGTGTGGTGGCTAACACCTGTAATCTCAGCAACTTGGGAGGCTGAGGCAGGTGGATGGCTTTTGCTCAAGAGTTTGAGGCCAGTCTGGACAACATAGTGAGACCTTATCTCTGCTAAAAATTAAAAAAAATTAGCTGGGTATGGTGGCGTGTGCCTGTAGTCCCAGCTACTCAAGAGGCTGAGGCGGGAGGATTAGTTAATCCTGGGAGTTTGAGGCTTCAGTGGGCTATGATTGCACCACTGCCCTCCAGCCTGGGTGACAGTGAGACCCTGTCTCAGAAAAAGAAAGAGAGAGAGAGAGAGAGAGAGAGGGAGAAGGAGAGACTGAGACTGTGTATGCATTAGTATTGATACTAAAACTTTTTTTATTTTGTTTTGATAGCCCAGCAGTTGAACCCAGGCTTTCAGCTTTCTTTTGCATCATCTGGCCCAAGTGTATTGCTTCCTTCAGTTCCAGCTGTTGCTATTAAGGTTTTTTGTTCTGGTTGTAAAAAAATGCTTTGTAAGGGCCAAACTGCATATCATAAGACAGGATCTACTCAGCTCTTCTGCTCCACACGATGCATCACCAGACATTCTTCACCTGCCTGCCTGCCACCTCCTCCCAAGAAAACCTGCACAAACTGCTCGAAGTATAAAATTCTTAACATCCCTTTTTACTTTACCTTTTTTTTAGTGTATATATAGTTTAGTTCAAACATGCTGTTGATACTTTAAATCTTTTTAGCATGTATCTGTAGAAATAACATTTTAGCTAATGGAAGAATTAGCCAATTTAAAAGTTTTGCAACATTAAGTGACTTGGTGTTAGAATAATGATTAAACCAGTTTTTTATTACTTTAGATTTTACTATGGAAAGAAATAACAAATAACGTGTGGGAATTGCAGGACTATCCTGTAATCGTAGACACCCACCATTTAAATTTATTTAACAGTTATCTTGAAAGTTATTTGGTATAGCATAATGTAATTTCACTCTTTTAATAGTATATGAAAGCTATTTAATTCTTTAAAAAGTAAAAACTCCACATGGTCACAAAAATGTGTTTATTTCTAATGTCCTTGTGGGGTCATTGTTGCTTTACAATAATGCTTAGATGCAGAGAGAAGAAAAAACAGCAACAAAGTCACATAAATCTTTCCCTGCCTTAGTACATTTGAAGGATTGGCATGTTTTACAGTACACTGTGGTAGTGTAATTTGAGGAATACAGTGTGTTGTTAGTAGTCACTATGGGCAAAAAATAGTAAGAGCTTGCTTTTAAACTGTGGCTCTATCATTTATCTCTGTGACTTCGGGCTAGATATTTAACTTTCTAAGCCTCCATTTCTCATCAGTAAATAATAGTTGCTTCCTAGGATTTTAATGAGACAGTGTTAGCACATGGCCTAGCGCATAGCAAGTACTTAATAAATAGAATCCTGTTATTAATAATAAAAATTATATCATGTGTTACTATTTATAGTTAACATGATAAATATATTAAATTTAATAAATATATGTATATATGATACATATTACTTTGTATACTTAACATACCACCTGTAGGCCCCTATTTTGTCTTTGGCCATGTTTATGTGTTTTGTGTCTTGACCTAAACTATCTAAAAGTAGATCCTGCTATATGGAAATTTCCAACTAAAGAGGAGAGAGGATGTTTTTTTTTTCTTTGTTGGCCATGCTGGAGTGCAGTGGCATGATCACTGCTCACTGCAGCCTTGAACTCCCTGGGCTCAGATGATCCTCCCACCTTAGCCTGAAAGTAGCTGGGACCACAGGCGCACACCACCATGCCCGGCTAATTTTTGTATTTTTTGTAGAGATGGTTTTGCTATGTTGCCCAGGCTGTTCTCAAACTCCTGGGCTCAAGCAATTAGCCTGCCTCAGCCTCCCAAAGTGCTGGGACTATTGGCATGAGCCATCATACCTGGCCAGGAGAGAGGAATTTTAAAATATTTATATACTCTAAATTAGTTTGTTGCAAAATACCCTTCTAATTAACACTTTTATGTCGTTCTCATGAAACTAATCTGAAGAAGTAAACTTAGTTTTCTATTTTTAGATATTGTTTCAACATACCAAATATCAAAATAAAATTAAATAATTTTAAAGAACATAACACAACTTACACATCCAAATGCCTATTGTTTTCTTAAAAGTAGTCACCCCTGTCAGTGACTTTTTAGCATAAGATTAGGAGACAGATTCTTATCTTTTCAGCATGCATTTGATTTTTACAAATTTTCAAAGGTGCTTGATACCTTAATCAGGCTAATATAGTAGCTAATTAAATTGAGTCATACTGTTAAAACATGAGATTTATAAAATTAAAAGTTAAATAGTCTAAAGGTTTATCTTAAGTTTTATCTTAAAAAAATTAGAAAAATGTTTGAGCTATGTTATTGTTGGTTTTTCTAAGGTAAATGTTATGGTATAACACTCATTTGAGTGTGTAAAGTTCAGAGTACATTTATAATTTATGTGCATAGATTTTCATTATAAAATTACTGTCTTTGATTTACGTATTTTTACTTACTTTTTTTTTTACTTATTATACCACTGGCAGATTCACCTTATTAAGTGAAACTCTTTATTGCTCTGTTTTCAGTAGAAAAATCACTTTTCAAAATTAATACTTCATCTGTATATTATAAGCATATTCTTTTGGTTTCCAAGATTTGCTGTCGTATTTTTACAGTTGAGTTTTAAAGAATTAAAATAATTTTTGTTGTTGTTATTTTCTCATGGTTTACCATTGAGTACACCTGTATAATAAAGGTGCTGGATGGGAGGTGGTATAGTGGAATAATTAATTCCATAGACTAGAATCAGACTACCTGGATTTGTATTTCAGCTTTACTGCCTACTAGCAATATGATTTTGACAAGCTGTTTAACCTCTGATTCAGTTTCCTCATCTGTAAAGTGGCAGTTGCAGTAATACTTAACCTCATAGTAGTTTGGGGATTTTTTTTTTTTTTGAAATAGGGTTTCACTCTGTCACCCAGGCTGGAGTGCAGTTGCGTGATCCCACCTCACCGCAGCCTCTACTTCCTGGGCTCAAGCAGTCCTTCCAGCTCAGCATCCTGAGTAACTGAGACCATGGGGATAAGCCAGCATGCCCTGCTAATTAAAAAAAATTTTTTGTAGAGATTGGGTCTTGCTGTGTTGCCCAGGCTGGAGTGCAGTGGCATGATCACGGCTCATTGGAGCTTTGAACTCCCTGGCCTCAAGCAATCCTTCTGCCTTGGCCTCCCAAAGTGCTAGGATTATGGGGGTAAGCCACTGCACTCTGTCATTTTTGTGTTGTTTAAATTGGATAATTTGAGTAAAGAGAATAATGCTTGGCACATAGTAATTACTCAACACACTTATTGTAGTATATATTATTGCCATTATTATATACTTTGCCATTTACTTTGTGGCCTGCACTAGTGTTTATAATTAGTGACTATTTCCTTTAGTTTTTATACTTGTCGGAAGAATGGCAATACTTAGCTTCTGTTTTACCAGGATATTGCTATTTGTGCTTATTGCAATAATTAGCTTTTACAGATTGGCTCTAGGAATCTCACAGAACCACTCAATTATTTTTGTTCTTCCTATCTCGTTCTTGTTTCCATCTGTCCTCTGATACAAAGCCCTAACAGCCCTTTTATCATATGTTTCTTTGATTTTTTCAGTTATAGCTAAATATCATATATCATGCTTATTTTTTGTATTCTGGTAGCTCATTTGTTTCTCAAAATCTTGCACTTTTAACTTTTAAACATTTCGTTTATTGTCTTGGCTGGATGCGGTGGCTTGTGCCTGTAATCCCAACACTTTGGGAGGCTGAGGCAGGCGGATCACGAGGTCAGGAGTTTGAGACCAGCCTGGCCAATATGGCAAAACCCTGTCTCTACTAAAAATACAAAAATTAGCCTGGCATGGTGGCATGGGCCTGTGTCCCAGCTACTCGGGCGGGAGGCTGAGACAGGAGAATCGCTTGAACCCAGGAGGTGGAGGTTGCAGTGAGCCAAGATCGTGCCACTGCACTCCAGCCTGGGCAGCAGAGTGAGACTCTGTCTCACAAAAAAAAAAAAAAAAAAAAATTCATTTATTGTCTCATTTCAGTTCTACTTTGGGCAGCCTCTGGCTAGTAAGAGAACCAGTGTCTTGTGGTCTGGAGTTGTGGGATGGACACTGACTGGTCCTATTGGCTACAGCAGATGAGACTTGGTTGGGGCTGGAAGCCTTCCTATTTTTGTCTTCAGCATCTGGCTGGCTGTATATATATATACTTGTGTGTGTGTATATATATATATATATATATTTTTTTTTTTTTTTTTGAGATGGTGTCTAGCTCTGTTGCCCAGGCTGGAGTTCAGTGGCACAATCTCGGCTCACTGCAACCTCCGCCTCCTGGGTTCAGGCGATTCTCCTGCCTCAGCCTCTGGAGTAGCTGGGATTACAGGCACCCACTACCACACCCAGCTAACTTTTGTATTTTTAGTAGAGATGAGGTTTCACTGTGTTGGCCAGGCTGGTCTTGAACTCCTGACCTCATGATCCGCCCACCTCGGCCTCCCAAAGTGCTGGGATTACAAGCGTGAGCCACCATGCCCGGCCCTGGCTGGTTATATTTTAAATAGAATTCGCTCTTGACAAATTTATGAATTAGGTATTACAAACCCCATTTTATACATGAGGAAATTGAGATAGTAATTACATCATTCATTGTCACTCACCTGATAAATAGCAGAACTCATCATCAAACCAAGGTTTGCAGACACCTTATCCTTTTTCTACCATACAATACCTGCCCTTAGTAAGTGTTATTTCAGCTCACAAAGAGGAGGAAGTTACAATTGTGAAGAATACATTTCATTTTTACCTTTGTTATTTATTTTTAGAGACATTTTAAATTCTAAGGATGTGATCACAACTCGCTTTGAGAATTCCTCTCCTAGCAAAGATTTCTGTAGCCAATCATGCTTGTCGTCTTACGAGCTAAAGAAAAAACCTGTTGTTACCATATATACCAAAAGCATTTCAACTAAGTGCAGTATGTGTCAGAAGAATGCTGATGTAAGTTATTTTACTTTTATTGGGATTCTGCTCAAAGAGATTTTTTTTAGCTGGCTCTGCTTATTTTGTGTATGTGTGTGTGTGTTTATTTCCTAGACTCGATTTGAAGTTAAATATCAAAATGTGGTACATGGTCTTTGTAGTGATGCCTGTTTTTCAAAATTTCACTCTACAAACAACCTCACCATGAACTGTTGTGAGAACTGTGGGAGCTATTGCTATAGTAGCTCTGGTCCTTGCCAATCCCAGAAAGTTTTTAGTTCAACAAGTGTCACGGCATACAAGCAGGTATGAATATCTATTTGTTGCATGTAGTTAGGCCCACTCCTTCTGATTTGGCTGCACAGGGATGAACTACAAAATGAGAGTGAGCTCCTTCCATTAGTCCATCCTGATATGTGATTTCCCTTCCAGAAAATGAGATAGATTCTGATGGTGTGAGGGATGATTGTGGTGGTAAGTTGATATAGGTAAAATAAGTCCCTTTTTTTTTTTTTTTTTTTGAGATGGAGTCTCGCTCTGTCGCCCAGGCTGGAGTGCAGTGGCCGGATCTCAGCTCACTGCAAGCTCCGCCTCCCGGGTTCACGCCATTCTCCCTGCCTCAGCCTCCCGAGTAGCTGGGACTACAGGCGCCCACCACCTCGCCCGGCTAGATTTTTGTAGTTTTTTTTGGTAGAGACGGGGTTTCACCGTGTTAGCCAGGATGGTCTCGATCTCCTGACCTCATGATCCGCCCGTCTCGGCCTCCCAAAGTGCTGGGATTACAGGCTTGAGCCACCGCGCCCGGCCTAATAAGTCCCTTTTTTAAGGCTCCCTTCAGAGCTCAGAATTCACAAATGCGATTTCTTTTCTTTTCTTTTCTTTTTTTTAATCAAGATGGGGTTTTGCCATGTTGCTCAGGCCGGTCTTGAACTCCTGAGCTCAAGCCATCCACCCACCTCAGCCTCCCAAAGTGCCAGGATTACAGGCGTGAGTAACCACGTCCCGGCCTCAAATGTAATTTCATGATTTTCTTTGAGCATGAAATATTTTGTGATGTATTGATAGCAAGAAAACCATATTATAAATAAGCCATAAGCAAGAGTTAAGATGATAAAATCAGTGAATCTAAACAAAGCTTGTCTTCTTCATTTTAAAATGTGTTTGGGAATGAATTGTAATTATTTGGTCAACAGTGTCTTATGAGAATACTTCAAGTAATTTTATTTATTGTAATGAATAATGCAGTAAGCTTGTTACTAAATATATCTACCTTGTGTCAATTTAATTATTACTGATTTGTGGTTTTAAAAAGTTTTTCTTAAAGATGTAAAGATGTATCTTGTAAATGATAAATGTTTTTTTCAGTTAGCAAGTTTGATTTGTTACTTCCTCTGAGCAGTTGGTAATGGACATATGGACATTCATCACTGAAAATAATCTCTTTTTTTTAAGAATTGCCATTTTTGGCAGTCTGGTTACTACTTTCACAGGAAAAGAATCCATGTTATTTTATATATGATCCCAAAATGAGTTCCATTTCTAATTTTGTTACCAGTATTGTGCTCTGTCTTTTTACTAGGAAGATTATGTAGTGAAACCTCAGAATTTATATTTTCTTACGATTTCCTTTCATATTGAGAGACCTTATAATGTGTCACTGACAGGGTAGTGTAGTGGTTAGGAGCCTGAACTTTGGAGCCTGATGAAATGAGTTTAATTTCCTACTTCTTCTGCTCATCTGTTAATTTAATTAAAGTTAATTTGAACTTTTTGTTAATGTAATTTTTGAGAGCACCTCATTCTGTCGTTGAAAGGATTCTGTGACACACTATATAACAGTTGCTTAGCCTGGGGCCTGGCTCATGATAAGCATTCAGTAAGTTATAGTATTGGTTATGTAAATGGTAGCTATTTTTATTATTTCTTAAAACATGAATAAACGTAAGCAGATTTTGTTATGAAACTCACCTTGAAAAATAGGTAGTTCTGTAGGATCTCTATTAATATACATTAAGTATCATTTCTATCTCCTGCTGAAGAATCTCACAAATTAAGTAACCTTAAAGGTGGTAGACTCTTCTAGATTGATGTACAAGGCTATATCGAGAATGGCCCTTTGGTTCATGGATTCGCTGGTCTTCTCTGGTTATTGGTGATGAAAAAGTATGTAATGACTACCTAATTCATTACTTGTGTTTGAATTAATGTGTTTTGTTTGCTAAGATCTCTATCTGAGTAGTTACTAATTTTCTTCAGTTTCTATTTTATTACTGTCTGGAAGAACTTATTTTCCCACCTCCCAATAATGTGGTTTCATCATCATGCTCAAATATTTCAACCAAGAGCTGTGGTTGTAGGTAGCTTTTCTTTTTACTTTTTTGAACAATATGTAAATATGTATGCTTGTACTAGGTATCTAATGTTCTTTTATTTTAATAGAATTCAGCCCAGATTCCTCCATATGCCCTGGGGAAGTCATTGAGGCCCTCAGCTGAAATGATTGAGACTACAAATGATTCAGGAAAAACAGAGCTTTTCTGCTCTATTAATTGCTTATCTGCTTACAGAGTTAAGACTGTTACTTCTTCAGGTAATGTTTAAATTTGATAAATTTATAGATTTAATAACTATTGAAGAAAAATGTAACTGCTTTTCTTTGATTTTGTTACAAGCTAAATTTATCTAGTTAGTTAAATAAAGACCCAAGATTGACTTTTAAATAACTGACTTGTATGTGAAAATAGTTTTTCACCGATTTTCTTGGTTGCAATATATACAGTATTTTATAGTTTCATATGTGAGAAGAAAGAAAAAACACTTAAAATTTCCAACTTAGTTTTTGTCTAAGTGGAACTTAATAGAGGTTAGTTGTAGTTAGATTTCATATTTCTGTAAAGTTCTTTGATTTTTTTGGTATATTATTGATTATTTAATTTTTTCATTCTCCCAATAGATTTTTGTATTGTTTGTTCATTGGTATAACTTAATCATTGTTTTTTATTTTTTGTCACCAAGGTGTCCAGGTTTCATGTCATAGTTGTAAAACCTCAGCAATCCCTCAGTATCACCTAGCCATGTCAAATGGAACTATATACAGCTTCTGCAGCTCCAGTTGTGTGGTCGCTTTCCAGGTATGATCTAAGGTAGCACATCATGCATGTGATTCTCTTAGGCATTGATCTGTGGCACAGTGTTAACTGCTGAAGTCCTGTTCTTATGAAAATTTAAATTTGAATTAAAAAGAAAAAATTTGTTTTGTTTCATCCAGGGTCCCAACCAGGTCATTTCTATAAAATATCTGAACCCAGATATTGGGTCTCAGCAATTTCTACTTTATTTAGGATCTTTGCCTAAACTGTCATTCCCTCCCACTTTCTCCCTTGGGTCTCTTCCCTTCACAAAGATGGAAGCTAGGATTATGGTTTGGGTAGGTGGTATGGTGAAGAATAGTAGCCTGATGGGATTCACATGCCCCTTCCTCTCTTATCCTGGGTCAGATACCTAGTGACTCCTGGCATGGAATTGTAAGCATCCACTTGTCCCATTTTCTCCTCCCTCTCTGCAATACACACACAGAGTAGAGTTTAGTAATCTCCGGGGTAGGAACATGCCTGATGCAGTATCCCTGGCATTAGGGAGAAAGAGACTGTTGGTGGCTGTTGTGTCTTAATAGCCATCAGAAGCTAGTTGATAATGGGAGTGCAGGTAGGGGGAAGTTTTGGGGGGAAGGAGAAGCCTGCTCTAATTTATTAGAGGCATACATTAGAGGTCTTTGTCAGGAAAGCCTGAATTCCAGTCCTTGACCTTTTAATGTTGTATTTCTCAGTCCTTTTATTGTGGAAGTATGCCATTTAAACTCTTTCGGTGACACAGAAAATTTTAAAAAATGTTTGTGGGGGACTTGATTTATTAAAGTGAGGAAATGAAAAGTACCAAGTTACCTTATTTCTCACTTGATAAAAATCTTTACCTTATTTGTTTTCATTCAGAATGTATTTAACAAGCCAAAAGGAACAAACTCTTCAGCGGTGCCCCTGTCTCAGGGCCAAGTGGTTGTAAGCCTGCCCTCCTCCAGGTCAGCAGTGTCAACAGGAGGAGGTAACACCTCTGCCTGTTTCCCCCAGCTCCATCCGTGGCTCTGCTGCAGCCAGCCTCCAACCTCTTGCTGAACAATCCCAGCAAGTTGCTTTAACCCATACAGTTGTTAAACTCAAGTGTCAGCACTGTAATCATCTGTTTGCCACAAAACCAGAACTTCTTTTCTACAAGGTAAAGAGAGATCATGAAAGGGATTGAATATAAACTTATCCAGTAGAAACACTTTTGTGTTTTCAATTTTGAACACTCAATTTGCTTTGACATGAAAAGGACTTCTTAAAGATAAAGCAACTGTTTAGTTAGCTCTTAATGACTCTTGCTTTTCTGCAGGGTAGAATGTTTCTGTTTTGTGGCAAGAATTGCTCTGATGAATACAAGAAGAAATATAAAGTTGTGGCAATGTGTGACTACTGTAAACTGCAGAAAATTATAAAGGAGACTGTGCGATTCTCAGGGGTTGACAAGCCATTCTGTAGTGAAGGTAAAGACAAAGTTGGTTTATCCACAGTGCATGGGTTGTTATAATTCATGATGACTTGGGCAATTAAGCCACAATTAGTTTTCACATTCTTTTTTTTTTTTTTTTTTTTTTTTTTTTTGAGGCCTAGTCTCACTCTGTCGCCCAGGCTGGAGTGCAGTGGCAGCAATCTCGGCTCACTGCAAGCTCCACCTCCCGGGTTCACGCCATTCTCCTGCCTCAGCCTCCCGAGTAGCTGGGACTACAGGCGCCCGCCATCTCGCCCGGCTAGTTTTTTGTATTTTTTAGTAGAGACAGGGTTTCACCGTGTAGGCCAGGATGGTCTCGATCTCCTGACCTCGTGATCCACCCGTCTCGGCCTCCCAAAGTGCTGGGATTACAGGCTTGAGCCACCGTGCCCGGCCTTTCACATTCTTTTTGTCTTATGAGGTATAATTAGAAGTATTTTGGAGGCCTGGCATGGTGGCTCACGCCTGTAATCCCAGCACTTCAGGAGGCTGGGGCGGGTGGATCACTTGAGGTTGGGAGTTCAAGACCAGCCTGACCAACATGGTGAAACCCCATCTCTGTTAAAAAACCCCATCTCTATACAAAATTAGCTGGGCATGGTGGCACACGCCTGTAATCCTAGCTACTTCGCAGCCTGAGGCAGGAGAATTGCTTGAACCTCGGAGGCAGAGGTTGCAGTGAGCCGGTATCACGCCATTGCACTCTAGCTTGGGCGACAAGAGTGAAACACTGTCTCAAAAAAAAGTTTTTTTAAATTGTGTTTACAGTTAATTCACTTTAAAGTCAATCTTTTTATTTATTATTTTTATTTATTTATTTTTTTTGAGACAAGGTCTTGCCCTGTCACTCAGGCTGGAGTGTGGTGGCATGATCTTGGCTTACTGCTATCTCTGCCTCCCTGGTTTAAGGGATCCTCCCACTTCAGCCTCCCAAGTAGCTGAAGCTACAAGAGCATGCCACCATGCCTGGCTAATTTTTTTTATTTTTTTATTTTTATTTTATTTTATTTTATTTTTTTGAGACAGAGTCTCGCTCTGTCGCCCGGCCTGGAGTGCAGTGGCCGGATCTCAGCTCACTGCAAGCTCCGCCTCCCGGGTTTACGCCATTCTCCTGCCTCAGCCTCCCGAGTAGCTGGGACTACAGGCGCCAGCCACCTCGCCCGGCTAGCTTTTTGTATTTTTTAGTAGAGACGGGGTTTCACCGTGTTAGCCAGGATGGTCTCGAACTCCTGACCTCGTGATTCGCCCGTCTCGGCCTCCCAAAGTGCTGGAATTACAGGCTTGAGCCACTGCGCCTGGCCTTTTTTTATTTTTTGTAAAGACGGGGTTTCACCATGTTGTCCAGACTGGTCTTGAATTCCTGAGCTCAGGTGATACTCCCGCCTCGGCCTCCCAAAGTGCTAGGATTACAGGCTTGAGCGACTGTGCATGGACGAAAGTCAGTCTTTTTAAATGTTGCAATAATTGCAATAAAAAACTGTAAAAATGATTAGATCAGTGGTATTAATAAAGAAAATCTCTTCATAAGTTTAGCTATGATGTCAGAGATCTTTTTGTTCTTGCACTCATTTGTAAAGATGAGCTTAAATAGTTGCTGCTTCTTGGCTTAAAAAACTTTTATACCTCTGATGTTTCTGAATATAAATGGCCTAATATTTAGAGTATATTTAAAAGGTGGGGGCCACGCGCAGTGGCTCACGCCTATAATCCCAGCATTTTGAGGAGGCTGAGGTGAGCCAGATCACCTGAGGTCAGGAGTTCTAGAACAGCCTGGCCAACATGGCGAAACGCTGTCTTTACTAAAAATATAAAAATTAGCTGGGCGTAGTGGCAGGCGCCTGTAATCCCAGCTACTCTACTCGGGAGGCTGAGGCAGGAGAATCACTTGAACCCGGGAGGCGGAGGTTGCAGTGAGCTGAGATCGTGCCACTGCCCTCCAGCCTGGGCAAAATGAGTGAGACTCTGTCTCAGAAAAATAAAATAAAATGAAATAAAAGGTGGTATAAGTTTGGTTTGTGACTATAGAGACTGTCCTGTAATCTAGAGGCAAATAATTGTGTAAGTATTAGAAATTTTCTTAAAGTTTTATATCTGAGACCACAGAAACTTCTTATACCTCCTCAGTTAATGTAAATTTGATCTTTCTTCCTTTCATCCCTCTGATCCTCAGTTTGCAAATTCCTATCTGCCCGTGACTTTGGAGAACGATGGGGAAACTACTGTAAGATGTGCAGCTATTGTTCACAGACATCCCCAAATTTGGTAGAAAACCGATTGGAGGGCAAGTTAGAAGAGTTTTGTTGTGAAGATTGTATGTCCAAATTTACGGTTCTGTTTTATCAGGTAAAGGTGATAATATACTTTTTTTGGCTTTCTGAAATCAGTGCAAATTGTTTTCTATTTAAAATATATTCAAATTATGTCAAGAAAAATTTGGTGTTTAGCACTGGATAAAATAAGTTATGGACTATAACAAAAATTCAGTTGAATATAAACATGAAATCTTTGGGATAAAAAGTATAGGATTTCTGCAGACTTTGTTGTTGATTGGATATGTTCCTTTTATGTTTGCCTTCTTATAAGGCACATTGCCCTTATTTGACTTCTTTCAGGTTAGAACTTCACATAATGTTGCCTCAAGTGGCTCTCTCATTCAGGTTACTCTGAGGAATTTGAAGTCAGACCTTGTCTCACTTCATAGGTCAAAGGACAATAGCTGGCAACCATTCCTACCTCATTTTAAAAAAGATTAACTTTTTGAAAGGCTAACAATGGTAGCTGCAGTTAATTGAACCACTAATATATATCTGGTGCTCCGTAAGTGTCATTTCATTTAATCCTACCATAGTCCCAAGAGCTAAGTATATTATTGCCATTTTATAAATAAGAAAAAGGAGAGAGGTCCAGGGAAGTTAAGTAATACGCTCTTGAGGAAGCTGGTAGGGGACAGGAAGACAGCATCTATAACACTCTGGTGAAATCACTGTTTCCTTGTCTCCCTCACCCCCAAAATAGAATTTTATTGTTGGGGGAGGGTAATCTATTTTTCATGATTATATAATTAGGGCCAATCACTGTGCTTAAGACAAAGGATGTCTAATTAAATATTTGCTGAATGAATCAAAACCTTTATGACTCCAAAGCCCATATTATATCAACTGCTGTAAGCTGCTGCTTAATTTCTTAAAAGTTGAACCTAACTTTATTTTTTTTTTACTTATTTTTCATTTGTATCTTTTCTTCCCCCACCTCACGCTGCCCACCCTCCACCCCACTGCCAGACAGAACCTTATTCTGTTGCTCAGGGTGGTGTGCAGTGGTGTGATCAGTGGGTGATGTTGGCTCCCTGTAGCCTCCGCCTCCTGGGTTCAAGCGATTCTCCTGCCTCAGGCTCCTGAGTAACCAGGAAAGGTGCGCACCACCACACCCAGTTATGAACCTGTCTTTAGACTCCCTTATTGGTAATTTTGAAAACAAGAGCATTTTTTCGTTTTGTTTTGTTTTGTTGAGACAGAATCTTGCTCTGTCGCCCAGGATGGAGTGCAGTGATGCGATCTTCGCTCACTGCAACCTCTGCCTCCCGGGTTCAAGCAATTCTCCTGCTTCAGCCTTCTGAGTAGCTGGGATTACAGGCGTGTGCCACCATGCCCAGCTAATTTTTGTATTTTTAGTAGAGACGGGGTTTCATCATGTTGGTCAGGCTGGTCTTGAACTCCTGACTTTGTGATCCGCCTGCCTCGGCCTCCCAAAATGCTGGGATTACAGGTGTGAGCTGCCGTGCCTGGCCACAATTTTTATATTATCTTGATTTAGGGCATCTATATAAAACAAAAAATTAAATAAAATCAGTATTTTAAGGTAAGAACCTTACATTTTGTAGTCTCAACTGACTCATATATCCTGTGTTCATAGTGCCTCTTTTTATGATTAATGTTATCTTATCATTATTTTATAGTTTTAAGCCTATCTTGTCCAACGTTTCTTTCTCAGATGGCCAAGTGTGATGGTTGTAAACGACAGGGTAAACTAAATGAGTCCATAAAGTGGCGAGGCAACATTAAACATTTCTGTAATCTATTTTGTGTCTTGGAGTTTTGTCATCAGCAAATTATGAATGACTCTCTTCCACAAAATAAAGGTAAAATTAAACTTAGCTAATGGGATTTTTATGTCAGTGCTAGGACACTAACAGCACACACAGTTATAAATAATATAATAAAAACAAAATTTCATTGGATTCAAATAGCCTGAATTTCCTTAAATTTTTCTTTAAGAAGTCTTTAAGATTTTCCCTTGAGGGAAAAGTAATTCTAATACCTTTTGCTCTGATGGTCAAGCACACCAAAAGGCCAATAATGTATCTGCACTTATTTTTATAGGAAACTTGTATTTGATTGCTTTTGATTGAATGTATCTGTACATAAATAACTTAAACTAAGGATATATAGTGTTTAGTTAATAAACCAGAAATAAAAATAGAAAATCAGGGCAAACAAAGGGAGAGTATAGTTAATGTAGTTGCTGTGACTAGTGTAAAATTTGATTCAGAGCTTGCTTATAGGCAAGGAGAAAAGAACAACACATTAATTATCTCAGAAAATATAAAATAGACGGGTTCTACTTGGGTAGCAAAGTTGATCCTGGCTAAGAATAAAATAATTTTGCAAGTAGGACAGCTAATGTGGTCAGAATATCCAGGTGAGTAGATAGATACATGGTGTATTCATAAAGTAGCTCTCCTAAATATTTCTTTCTCAGTATTAGATTAAAAACATTTGGTAGCCGGGCGCGGTAGCTTGCACCTGTAATCCCAGCACTTTGGAAGGCTGAGACAGGCAAATTACTTGAGGCAAGGAGTTCGAGACCAGACTGGTAATCATGGTGAAACCCCATCTCTATTAAAAATGCAAAAATTAGCCAGGTGTGGTGGTGTGTGCCTGTAATCTCAGCTACTCAGGAGGCTGAGGCATGAGAACCCGAGAGACGGAGGTTACAGTGAGCCGAGATCACACCATGGCACTCCAGCCTGGGCAACAGAACGATATACTCCCTCTCAGAAGAAAAAAAGCCGCTTGGTATTATGTCCTGTGATCAAAGCCTGGAGTGCTACCTAATTGACAGAGCTTTGGCTCCTTGCAGTCTGGCCATTGCCTACCTTTGCAGCCTTATTAATGATTACCTTAATCATAAATGCCTTGTGCTAATCTTTTGTGTTAGCCCTCCATTCCCCAGAACCAGTCAAGTTGGTAGTAGAATATTCATTTTATAATATGGGTTAAGAAAACCAGTGTTATGGGGTTGGACAGCTCCCTCATTAACTTATTTATAAAAATTGTCATGCTGTTTTTATTTGATGCACGCTTAGGTCTAGGAGTTTTAATAGTTACTAATAGAACAGCCCAGTGAATCCTGAAGCTAATAGTTGTCTTTTTTGTTGTTGTTGTTGAGAGTAGGTTTTGCTATGTTGCCCAGGTTGGTCTTGAACTCCTGGTCTCAAGTGATCCTCCTGTTTCAGCCTCCCAAGTAGCTGGGATTACAGGCTGGTGCCACTGTATCCAGCACCTGTATTTCTACCTGTTAAATGTCATTTGAGGTTTATAATTTTATAGAATTGGACTCTCTTTAAGTCCTAATGAACACTAATCTGACCAGAGTCACCCAACCTAACATTATACAGAATCAGATATTTGTATTGCTTCTTGAAAACCTAGTTACTAAACAGGGTTTTGTGTGTGAGTATGAGTGTGTATGAGAGAGAGACCCTTTTGTTTATTCCAGGTCTTAACTTTTTATTTTAATCAGTAAATATTTCTAAAGCGAAAACTGCTGTGATGGAGCTCCCTTCTGCAAGGACAGATACAACACCAGTTATAACCAGTGTGGTGTCATTGGCAAAAATACCTGCTGCCTTATCTACAGGGAACACTAACAGTGTTTTAAAAGGTATGACTTGATATAATGACATTTGGCTAAGCCATAGAAGTGAGTGTTGTCTAGCCTAAGTAGTTCTCTTTTTTTGAGACAGAGTTTCACTCTTGTTGCCCAGGCTGAAGTGCAATAGCGCGATCTCAACTCACTGCACCCTCTGCCTCCTGGGCTCAAGCAGTTCTCCTGCTTCAGCCTCCCGAGGAGCTGGGATTACAGGCACCTGCCACCATGCCCAGCTATTTTGGTATTTTTAGTAGAAACGGGATTTCACCATGTTGGCTAGGCTGATCTCAAACTCCTGACCTCAGGTGGTCCACCTGCCTCGGCCTCCCAAAGTGCTGGGATTACAGGTGTGAGCTACTAGCCAGTAGTTCTTACTGGTAATACCTTTCTTCATGTGATGTAGGGGAACATGCACCCCCTCCCGCCGCCCCCCCACCCCCGCCTCAGGGGAGTGGGTAGCAAGCAAGGTGGTGTGGATGGGAAAGGAAGTGTCTTTATTTTTGTTTTTTCAATTTTTAATTTTTTTTTTTGAGACGGAGTCTCACTCTGTCACCCAGGCTGGAGTGCAATGGCGCTATCTGGGCTCACTGCAACCTCCACCTCCCAGGTTCAAGCAATTCTTCTGTCTCAGCCTCTTGAGTAGCTGGGTTTACAAGTGCCTGCCACCACACCCAGATAATTTTATATTTTTGGTAGAGACGGGGTTTCACCATGTTGGCCAGGCTGGTCTGGAGCTCCTGGCCTCCCGCCGTGGCCTCCCAAAGTGCTGGGATTACAGGCCACCACACTGGGCTAATTTTTTTTTTTTTTTTTTTTAATCAGGCAGGCTCTTGAGCCATAGAAGGTTCAGAGACACTCCCCAGGAAATGATATTTTTTTAGGAGCCCAAATTATTTTGATATTCCTATTCCTTTACTGCCAGAGGTTCTAATACAGTTGGATAGGGTTGGGGCCCATGAAGCCTTACCAACATTAAGCACCCTGGGTGATACTGATGCAGTTTCCTTGTACCATTTTTCTGAGAAATTCTGGTTTAGACTCTAGCCCAGCTTAATGGGAGGAAAGTAACTTCTCAGTTTCAGTGTTTACTTCTGTATATTCTCAGATAATAATGTTTATTTTAATTTACAACAGGTGCAGTTTCTAAAGAGGCAGCAAAGATCATTCAAGATGTGAGTTTGATTGTTAATACTTTTCTTGATAATGCCACTTGGGCTTATTTTCACTTTGGGTATAGCATTCTAATATATCTGAATACTTTTCTTTTTGCTGGAAGAGGGTCTTAGTTATTAATCTGGGTCTTGGGCACAACTAACAGTAAAGTGACTGGCATAGGCTTTTGACCATATTTCAGCAGCAATTACTGTTTTTTGAAGATGATGTAAACGTGGATTGCTGTTCATAGTGGCAAGCTTAGTCTTTAAAAAAGTGGAGTGATATATTGTGCGCTTTTGTTTTGAATCTTACAGTTTAATCTTAGATCATTAGTAAGAATGCATTCTTGATTTATTTTATTATTTATATTCAGGTTCTATAATTTATTTAAATTCTTGTTAATTCCACCTGGTTGGAAATAACAAAACTACATTATTTTTCTCTTTTACTATATTCAAGTATTTTCCTTTTAAGTTTCGAAAGTTCAGTGTAGTCCTGTTTTATGCAACTTTGAATTATGTGAGACTGAAAATAGTGCAAAGTAAAAATACATTTAGACTTTCACTTTATGTCTCAAATTTGAAATATTGTGAGACTCCTCAAAATTAAAAAAAATGTTCAAGAAATGCATACTTTCAAGTCTGGCAGGCTGACTGCAAATTATGGCATTGTTGCCTTGTATCAGCATCACTTTAGCAGGAAAACAAAATTCCCATCATTCTTTATTAGTATCACATGATACTGTATCGGTTCTTGGGTTAATGTTTCTGATGACTGTTATGCCTTTTTTTTTTTCTTTTGAGACAGGGTCTTGCTCTGTTGCCCAGGCTGGAGTGCAGTGGCATGATCATAGCTCACTGCAACCTTGAAATCCTGGGCTCAAGCAATCCCCTACCTCAGCCTCCTGAGGAGCTAGAACCACAGGTGTCTGCCACCACGCCCAGCTTATTTTGTTTTTTTCTTTTGTTGAGATAGGGTCTCAGTCTTGCTATGTTGCCCAGGCTAGTCTCAAACTCCTGGCCTCAAGTGATCCTCCCACCTCAACCTCGAAGCTGTTGTGATTACGGGCATGAGCCGATGGTGCCCAGCTTGTGCTGCTGTCTTAACATTTGCTCTTGATATAATTAAAACTCTTTTTCATATCATAGAACAATGCCATTTAAGTGTTATATTAAGTGGTGGTGCTAGTGCTAAAAAATGTGCTCCAAATTTAATAACTTTAGAATGAAAGTTAGATGTGATAAAAAAATCTATGAAGATGACCAAACCACTGCTGTGATATCTCATGCTATTAATTTAGGAGAGTGTACCCTGCAGAATATTAGCGGTAGTGCTCAAAAAACCGAAAGTAGTATTAAAGCAGGTATGCCTCTTAGTTCATAAAAATTATAACCAGGCATTGATAATGGAATAAATGGAAAAAAGTTCTGGTAACACAAGTTGCAAGATCAATGCTGCCATAATGCACCCCTGAGGGCAATCTGTCATCTATGCTAAGGCATGAGTATTCTGATTTTGATTTGAAAAGAGGTGACAGTGAGACAAAAGGTTTACTACAAGTCATGGCTGGCTCTCCAATTTTAAAGCTCACCAAGGTTTTAGGAATATAAAAATGAGCCGGCAAGCTGTATCTGCTAACTCCAAAGCTATCAAAACATTTCAGCCTTACCATAATTTAAAGAGGCTTTAACTTGGAAGACAACATAACAACGTAACACCTGCTAATAAGGAATCTGTGCAAGTAGAACAGAAGGTAGATTTGCATAGAGTTCCTGAAGAGGATATTGAATATTTGCTTGGGTTGTCCCCCATGGATTAATAGAGGAAGTCTTGCTAGAATTAGAAAAACAAAAGCAGCTGGAAGAGGGTCCTAGCAGTCAAGCCGGGCCTTGGGCACAACTGACAGTAAAGTGACTGCCATAGGCTTTTGACCATATTTCAGCAGCAATTACTATTTTTGAAGGTGAGCTAAATGTGGATTGCTGTTCGTGGTGGCAAATCTAAAGATGAAAAATGTGTCTGCATACCAAGAAATCCTCAGTGAAAAAAAAAGAGAAAGAAAAACTCTGTAAACTACATTAGATTCATTCTTTAGCAAAAGTCTTCCAAGGAATCAGACCAGCCTTCACTGAAATGTGGAGAGATAGCTTATCCTAATTTAGTGTCTCGTAACCCTCTCATTATTTGTGTTGTTGGAAGATGATAGTAATTTCTCCTTAATTATTTTCAAGCAGCATACCACATTAGATAATGAACTGTCATTAAGTTAACTTGGTATTTATTTGAATATTCCGTATTGTGCAATAAATTATATATATATATATTTTTTGAGACAGAGTCTCACTCTGTCGCCCGGGCTGGAGTGCAGTGGCCGGATGTCAGCTCACCGCAAGCTCCGCCTCCCGAGTTTATGCCATTCTCCTGCCTCAGCCTCCCAAGTACCTGGGACTACAGGCGCCCGCCACCTCGCCCGGCTAGTTTTTTTTTTTTGTATTTTTTAGTAGAGACAGGGTTTCACCATGTTAGCCAGGATGGTCTCGATCTCCTGAGCTCGTGATCCGCCCGTCTCGGCCTCCCAAAGTGCTGGGATTACAGGCTTGAGCCACCGCGCCCAGCCTAAATTATATTTTAAAATTACATAATAAATCACTGTGTTGTACATTAATTATTAACCACACAATTGTATAATCAAGATATTAATGTATTATTATATATTAGTATTAACATGTATTCATAAAAACATTCTGTATTAATTATAGATTTCCGTACTCTGAGAATGCTTCTTTCCTCTATATATATGAGATAATTAGTCTTGAATTATATGTGGAGTATTTCTTTTTTTTTTTTTTTTTTTTTGAGACAGAGTCTCGCTGTGTCGCCCAGGCTGGAGTGCAGTGGCCAGATTGCAGCTCACTGCAAGCTCCGCCTCCTGGGTTTACGCCATTCTCCTGCCTCAGCCTCCCGAGTAGCTGGGACTACAGGTGCCCGCCACCTCGCCCGGCTAGTTTTTTGTATTTTTTTTTGTAGAGACGGGGTTTCACCGTGTTAGCCAGGATGGTCTCGATCTCCTGACCTCGTGATCCGCCCGTCTCGGCCTCCCAAAGTGCTGGGATTACAGGCTTGAGCCACCGCGCCCGGCCACCTTTTTTTTTTTTTTTTTTTGAGACGGAGTCTCACTCTGTCCCCCAGGCTGGAATGCTGTGACCCGATCTCAGCTCACTGCAAGCTCCACCTCCTGGATTCATGCCATTCTCCTGCCTCAGCCTCTCGAGTAGCTGGGACTACAGGCGCCCACCACCACGCCCAGCTAATTTTTTGTATTTGTAGTAGAGACAGGATTTCACTGTGTTAGCCAGGATGGTCTTGATCTCCTGACCTCGTGATCCACCTGCCTCGGCCTCCCAAAGTGCTGGGATTACAGGCGTGAGCCACTGTAACCAGCCCCTATGTAGAGTATTTCTATAATTCACCAGTCATTTAAACTATGTTACAGAATAGTTTTGATTAATATTTTCACTTTAGTCTATAAAAAGCATAATAATAAATAATGTAGTGCTCTTACAACATGAAAAAAAACAAACAAACCTGACAGTTTTAGAATATTTTCTTGGTTTCTCTGAAAACTTTGTTGTGGATCTCCCTCAAGTTATGTAAATGGTTTTAAATTTTTGGGAAAGGTGAAGAATACAGAAACTACAAAGAGGAAAATCTGTAAAACTCAACAAACTTTTCCTTTAAAAGTCTAGATAGTAAATATTTTAGACTTTGCAGGCTCTATGGTTGCAACTGTAGACTCTGTCACCTCTGCCATTGTAGTGCAGAAGCTGCCATAAATAATACATGAAAGAGTGAGCGTGGCTATGTTCCAGTAAAATTTTATTTACAAAAACAGATGGTGGGCTGGACATGGTGCACAGGCCATAGTTTGCCAACCCCTGCTCTATGATATTCCCACCATCCAGAATTAACCATTGTTAGATTTGGTTTATTTGCTCAGTTTCTTTCCTCTACCTTTTTCTTCTTTTTTAAAAAATTAATCACTGCTACCAGTTCGTCTCCCTTTTACATCCCTGGAAGCAACTACTATTATGAGTTTAGTGTGTGTGCTTTTAGACGATCTAGTAATCTTTCATATTTACAGATCCATGGAAAATATTTAATATTGTTTTAAAAAATATCTATCCACATTGATACTGAGTAGGTTTTGTACATTCCTGTTGATTATAGTAATATTTTGCCTCTAGGTACCACATTTTATTTATCCGTTGCCCTATTGATGAACATTAGATCGTTTCCAGGTTTTCGCTATTAAAAATCTTTGCAGCTAGGCACGGTGGCTCATGTCTGTAATCCCAGCATTTTGGGAGGCCAAGGTGGGTAGATCTCTTGAGCTCAGGAGTTTGAGACCAGCCTGGACAACATGGCAAAACCCCATCTCTACTGAAAGTACAAAAAATTAGCGAGGTGGTGGCAAGTGCATCTAGTCCCAGCTACTTGTGAGGCTGAGATGGGAGAATCACCTGAATCTAGGAGTTCAAGGCTGTAGTGAGCCTTGATTGCACCACTGCACTCCAGCTTGGGTGACAGAGTGAGACCCTGTCTCAGAAAAGAAAAAGAAAAAGAAAAAAAAAAATCTCTGGGGCCAAGTGTGGTGGCTCACGCCTGTAATCCCAGCACTTTGGGAGGCCAAGGGTCACTTGAGTCCAGGAGTTTGAGACCAGCCTGGGCAACATGATGAAACCTCATCTTTATAAAAAATACCAAAAAATTAGCTGGGTATGGTGGTGCATTCCTGTAGTCCCAGCTACTCAGGAGGCTGAGGTGGGAGGGTTGCTTGAGCCTAGGAGGTAGGTCAAAGCTGCGGTGAGCTGAGATCACACCACTACACTCCAGCCTGGGTGACAGAGTAAGACCCCGTCTCTAAATAAATAAATAAATAAAAATATCTGCTACAGTGAATATCCTTGTATATATCTCCTTCTGTGTACGTAGATGTGTAGAAATGGAAGAGTGGAATTGTTAGGTCAAAGAGCATTTTCATTTTTAGGGCTGTTCCAACTTTTATCCCTACCAACAGTTATGACTGTACCCATATATTACAGCCTCACCATCATTTAATGTTGTCAGATTTAAACTTTTTTTGCCAATCTGTTTGGTGGTATCTTATTGTTGTCTTATTTTGTGTGTCACTGATTACCAGTAGGTTTGCTTATATTTCTGTTTTTTGGTCATTTGAATTTTCTTTAATTTCCTGTTTTTAATTTTTCCCCATTTTTGTGTTGAATTATCTTTTTCTTAATGATTTTTAGGTGGTCTCTCTAATCTGGATTTTCCCCCTTTTCAACTAATTATTTTCATCAACACAAAAATATACAGTCCTGCATCTTATCTGAGAATAATCCTTTTTTAACACCATGGCCCTCCAGCAACTATCCCTTTTCTCTGCTCTCTTTGTGGAAAAACTCCTCTAAAGGTAGCCTGTTTTTGCCGCCTCTGCCTCCTTATCTGTTATCTCTCCTTAGGTCATTCCAGTCAGGCTTTTGTCTGCACCATTGCATTGAAACTGTTCTTGTCAATATGCTATCAGTCTTTATTTTGCCAAATCTGGTAGTCAATTTACTGTATTTAACAGTTACTCTGTCTTCCTTTTTTGAAATACTTTCTTCATTCAACTTCCAGAACATCATACTTGGCCCTTTTCTCAGTCTACATTACTTTTAGTGAACTCATGCAGTCCTGTGGTTTTATTGATCGATTGATTGATTGAGACAGGGTCTTGAGTGCAGTAGCATGATCTCAGCTCACTGCAACCTCCACCTTCTGGGATTGAGACCCTCCCACCTCAGCCTTCTGGTAGTTGGGACCACAGCGGCATGCCACCATGCCTGGTTAACTTTTGTACATTTTTAGTAGAGATGAGGTCTCGCTATGTTGCCCAGGCTGGTCTCAAACTTCTGGACTCAAGCCATCCTCCCACCTCAGCCTCCCAAAGTGCTAGGATACAGATGTGAGCCATTTCTCTTGGCCCAGTCCTTTGGTTTTAAATACCACCTAGATGGTGGTTGATTCCTTCTAGATGTATTTAGATTTATTTCTCTTACCCTGACCTTTGAGCTCCAGATTCATGTATCCAGCTGCCGACTTGACATTTACACTTAGATGATTAACAACCATCTCAAATAGTATATCTAAAACAGAACCCTTTTATCCCCCCAGACTTCTCTTCAGTGATCCCTACTTCTTACCACCTCCATTACCACCTCTTTAGTCTGAGCATCATCATTCTTTTGGATTATTGCAGTGACCTATCTGTCTTCCTGCTTCCATTTTTGTCCTTCGCAGTTTTTTCTCTACACTGTTACCAGAATGGTCTTTTAAAAACCCAAATCAGATCATGTCATTCCTCTGCTCAAAAACCTTCAGTGAAATTCTGAAAAGAATAAAGAAGGCAAAGAGCTAGTTTCCACATATTGAAATTATGGGAAAACTACAGATATAAAGCTACGTAGTTAAAACAGTTGGTACTGGTGCATGAACAGACAGACAACCCAGTAGAAGAGAAACCCAGAAATAGGCCCAAACATTTTTTTTTTTTTGAGACAGAGTCTCGCCCTGTCGCCCAGACTGGAGTGCAGTCATGCGATCTCAGCTCACTTCAACCTCCGCCTCCCAGGTTCAAGCAATTCTCTGCCTCAGCCTCCCTAGTAGCTGGGATTACAGGTGCGTGCCACCATGCCTGGCTAATTTTTGTATTTTTAGTAGAGACAGGGTTTCACCATCTTTGCCACGCTAGTCTTGAACTCCTGACCTCGTGATTCACCCACCTCGGCCTCCCAAAGTGCTGGGATTACAGGCATGAGCCACAGCACCTGGCCCAAACATATATTTAATATATGGGAATTTAGTAATGATAGAGGTGACATTTCAGATCAACAGGAAAAATATGGATTATTTAATAAATAATGCTGTGACAACTGAGTAGACACATGGAAGAAAATTTAGATTTGTATTTCACAAAAAAATAAAGTTCAGATGGAGAAATACCTAAGAAATTGTAAGTATGTAGTCAGAAAAATATAGGAAAAAATTTTAACAGTGTAGAAGTCTTTCTAAATATGTCACAAAACCCAGAAGCCATAAAAGAATCAATGGGGAAATTCAACCATATTTCAAAATCAAAAGACAAATGACAAAATGAAAAGGTTACATACAACTCATGTTGCAAAAATCTAGTTTTTTTAAATAGTAAAGAGCTTCTATGGGCCGGGTGCGGTGGCTCATGCCTGTAATCCCAACACTTTGGGAGGCCGAGGTGGGCAAATCTCCTAAGGGCAGGAGTTCAAGACCAGCCTGGCCAACATGGCGAAACCCTGTCTCTTCTAAAAATACAAAAATTAGTTGGGTGTCTTGGCACATGCCTGTAATCCCAGCTACTCAGGTGGCTAAGGCACGGGTAATTGCTTGATCCCGGGATGCGGAGGTTGCAGTGAGCTGAGATCACGCCACTGCACTTGCGTCTGGGTGACAGAGCGAGACTGTCTCAAAAAACAAAAACAAAAACAAAAAATCCCCAAGGAGCTTCTGTGAATCATTTTAAATGCAGGTAGGAAAATGGGCAAAAGTAACATATGCAAAGATACTTAACTTCAAAACGAGAGAAATGCTGGTTAGAACTATGGTTTAATCAGATTGGCAAAGAAAAATGATGGGTAACACTGCTAAGGTATTCTTATTGCCAATAGGAGTGTAAATTGATAAAAGTGCTGCAGAGGGCAATTTAGTAGAACCTATTAAAATTTTAACTACCATTTACCCAGGAACTCCATTTTTAGGAATTTATCTTTCAGATACATTTTGTACATTTATGAAATGAAGCATGTACAAGGATTTTAATCATAGCATTGTTTGTAGTAGCAGAAGCTTAAAAGCAACCTAATTATTTCACTAGTGGTCAGGGCCGTGGTGTATTCACTCTTGAGTTATTGTGTGAATTAGAAAAAAATAGCTCTACGTGGGCAGGGTCTGAAATGTACCCTTTTTGAATTTCACACCTATTTATATGGCCTGGCACGTGGAGTTGCTGTGCAGGCATACATAGTGGCCTTGTTGAGGCTATAGTTAAAACTGAACAAGGTATATATCCCTAACAATGGAATATTACACAGTTGTTAAAAAAGAATGTGGCAGCTCAGTATATGCATACATAGAGCAGTCTCAAATATCATAAGTGAAAAAAGACACAAGATTGTGTAACATGGTGCCATTTGTGCTACACACACACACACACTTATATATATGTGTAGACTATCCCTGGAAGACAACTAATAAATGGGTAATAGTGGTTGCCTCTAAGGATAATTGAATCACTAGGGGAGAATTTTAAAAGGGAAAATTATTTTTTCATTGTGTATTATTTGAATCTTTGAATTTTTTGGCACATCTGTTAAACATGCATAGAATTTTTTTTGAAAAGATAAGGGAAAATGATAATGAATATGAATTGAGAGTTCACAGAAGAGGGACTACAAATAATGCTTACATGTGAAAAATACCTAACTACACTAAAGTAAAATAATTTTTCACTTACTGAGAAATAACAAAATGTTTTGGTAATACTGTATTGACTAGGATACTGGGAAAGGCCCACATCTGTTGAGAATGGTCACATAATTTGATATAAGGTCTATGGAGAGCAATGTGGCAGTACCATCAGAATTAACATTGTGTATTTGGGACCCACCAACAACACTTTTAAGACTTTATTCTGTAGATAAACTGGCACATGTAGAATTAATTTAGGTCTAAACATACTCATTGTAGCATTGTTTATAACAGTAAAAGATTTGTAACATCCTAGATATGTTCATCAGGGATTCTTCAGATTACTTTTGGTACATTTAATAATGGAATACTATGCAAGCTGTTATTAGGCAGCTTTATACAATGTTGTGTAAATGGACCTCCAAGATAGTTTGCTAAGTGACAAGAGCAAGGTTCTGAATCTTGATAATAATAGGCTACACTTTGTAGTCAGAAGCAACTTTGTTTGATTACATAGACCATCTCTAGAAGGATATATAGTAGTACCGCTTATCTGTGGCTTGAAAATATTAAATGGAAAATTCCAGAAATAAACAATTCATAAGTTTTAAATTGTGTGCCATTCTGAGTAGCACGATGAAATATCATGCCATTCTACCTGGGATGTAAATCATCTCTTTGTCTAGCATATCCACACTGTGTATACTACCCATCACTAGTCAGTAGCCATCTCAGTTATCAGGTTACAAGAAGGATGAGTACAGCACATTAAGATATTTTGAGAGAGAGTACATTCATGTAACTTTTATTACAGTATATATTATAATTATATTATATATATTATAATTATAATTACAATATACATATTGTATGTGTATATACAACCCTGTATACATATTTCAGGCAACATAGTGGTTGCCTGAAACCATGGATCATACCAAACCCTATATACATATATATGTGTATATATATCACACTTAGCACTTATCACTACCTGGAATTATATATATACACACATACATATCTGTGTGTGTATTTATGTATACATATACAGTATATACATATATACTATGCCTATATATGGATATATACATATATCCATAATATATCCATATATATCCATAATATATCCATATACATATATACACATATATACATATGTGTGTATATATATAGGGTTCGGTATGATCCATGGTTTCAGGCTACCACTGGGGGTCTTGGAACATATTCCCAGCAGATAAGGGGGAACAACTGTATAAGAAACTGGGAACAGTAGTTGTGTTCAAGGTTGAGTCTGGGTAGATGGTAGTGATTCATGTATATATTACTTTAATTGCAAAAACGACAGTTATTTTTGCACCAACGCAGTACTTCCATACCTTTTGAATTTTGCACTGAGTTCATGTATTACTTTTGTTTAAAGTAAATTTAAATATAATCTCCAATGGCTTCCCATCAAATTTAAAATACAATCCTAATTTTGTTTTTGACTGAGACCTTCCAGATCCTATACAATTTAGTTTCTGCCTACTTCTCCAAATGTATCATTCTCCCGTTGCTTACTGTCTTTCAGCCTTGTTCTTGTTGATGTTTCTAAAGCATGCCAAGCTTTTTCCCACTTCAGGGTTTTTGCACCTATAGTCTTCCTGCCTGAACTCTCCTGACCTTAGGCCTTTGCATGGCTTACTCTTTTGAATAATTCAGAAGGTCTCTGCTCAGATGTTTACTTTGAAATTGCCCCTCCTCCATGCCATCACTCTCCATTCCTGTACGCTGCTTTATTTTCTTCATTGCACTTATCACTACCTAGCATTATATATTATTTGTTTTACTTGTTTATTGTTTGTGCCTTCCTCTAGAATGTAAGGCTTATAAGAGCAGAACTTTGTCTTGTTTTCTGCTGTATCTCCAGGGCTTAGAACAGTGCCTGGCTTGTAGTAAACATTCAGGAAATAAATACTGAGTGAATATACATGTTTTAAGTACATTCCTCCACTCTGTTGTTTGTCCTGTAACTTTGTTTTATAAAGACCTTTGTTTACAGAAGTTTTTATTTTTGATTAAAAAAATTTACTTTTTAAGAGCTTTATTATGATAGGCAGAATAGTAGCCCCCCCAAAGATGTCCATGTCCTTGTCCACAGAATCTGTGAATATATTACATTACATGGCAAAGATGAATTAAGGTAGCAAATGGCATTAGGGTTACTAATCAGCTAACCTTAAAATAGGGAGATTATCCTGGATCATCTGAGCAGTTTTAAATTTTGAGGTACTCAAATGTATCAACTTTCTACTTTGACTCTTTCGTGTTTTATTTAAGAATACTTGGCCGGGCGCGGTGGCTCAAGCCTGTAATCCCAGCACTTTGGGAGGCCGAGACGGGCGGATCACGAGGTCAGGAGATCGAGACCATCCTGGCTAACACGGTGAAACTCCGTCTCTACTAAAAAATACAAAAAACTAGCCGGGCGAGGTGGCGGGCGCCTGTGGTCCCAGCTACTCGGGATGCTGAGGCAGGAGAATGGCGTGAACCCGGGAGGCGGAGCTTGCAGTGAGCTGCGTCCGGCCACTGCACTCCAGCCTGGGTGACGGAGCGAGACTCCGTCTCAAAAAAAAAAAAAAAAAAAAAAAAAAAAGAATACTTTGTGATCCCGGCCGGGCACGCTGGCTCATGCCTGTAATCCTAGCACTTTGGGAGGCCGAGGTGGGTAGATCACGAGGTCAGGAGTTCGAGACCAGCCTGGCCAACATAGTGAAACACTTTCTCTACTAAAAATACAAAAAATTAGCCGGGCGTGGTGGCGCACACCTGTGGTCCCAGCTACTCAGGAGGCTGAGGCACAAGAATCGCTTGAACCTGGGAGGCGAAGGTTGCAGTGAGCCGAGATTGTGCCACTGTACTCCAGCCTGGGTGACAGAGTGAGACTCTGTCTCAAAAAACAAAAAACAAAAAAAGAAAAGAAGACTTTGTGATCTGGTTATACTTTGTGATCTGATTATTTGAAAGTTCTCTAGTGACTTTAGTTTTGGGTTTTTTTTTTTTTTTCTGAGATCTTTAATTGATGTGGAATATATTTTTGTGTATGGTCTGAGGTTGGATCTAATTTTTCTGAGTAGCCAGTTATCCTAATCAGCAAGATTAACAATTGTTTTCATTGTTTTGATCATACTTATTTTAAAAATATATATTATATTTATAAATTTTATATTTATAGTTTATAAATATTTTTTAAAATCAGTAAATTAAACTAATGCTGATTGGGAGAAGTAGGAATCTGTGTGTATTTTCCAAGGTGACTTTTTTATTGCAACCACTCTTTGAGAGGAATTGTATTTCTCCTGATGTATATCAACTTTCAGTTGGTAGCAATTATAGTCAGTGATAAGATACTAAAAAAAATCTTTCTGCGGTTTCTGAATTTGCTTTTAACTAGGAAAGTACACAGGCAGATGCCATGAAATTTCCATCTTCCCAGTCTTCCCAGCCTTCCAGGCTTTTAAAGAACAAAGGCATATCATGCAAACCCGTCTCACAGACCAAGGCCACTTCTTGCAAACCACATACACAGCACAAAGAATGTCAGACAGGTATGTATCCTTGTGTGTTCCCATGTACAAAGCTTGTTTTCTGGCTTGTTTTTGTTTTTTAAAAAAGGAAAAGAAAATAATTGACAGATTCTTAAATGTGAAAACATTCCTTTTCTTGGCTCACATACTTTGAATACTTAATTTATTGCTTTCATAATTATTAACACTAATAACCAGCTATTATAACAAGCTATTATAATTACTAACATATAGTTTTAGTTGAAAGCATTAATGATTTAACCTGTTTTTTTTTTTTAAATACTGCAAATTCAATTGTCAGTTGCTGACAGTACAACTAATTTATCTGAGGTATTGGTGACCGTGAAAATTGTTTGAGCTTATATTTGAAAAAGTTGTAAAGTATTACTTTTAATCCAACTACCCTTAGATTTTCAATTGCTTTAATAGTCTACTGTGCCTAAAGCATTGATTTTTTTTTTTTTTTTTTGAGATGGAGTTTCACTCTTGTCGCCCAAGCTAGAGTGTAATAGCACGATCTTGGCTCCCTGTAACTTCTGGGTTCAAGTGATTCTCCTGCCTCAGCCTCCTGAGCAGCTGGGATTACAGGTGCCTGCCGCCACAGCTGGCTAATTTTTGTATTTTTAGTAGAGATGGGGTTTCACCACTTTGACCAGGCTGGTTTTGAACTCCTGACCTCAGGTGATCTGCCTGCCTCGGTCTCCCAAAGTGCTGGGATTACAGGCATGAGCCACTGCCCCCGGCCTGATTTTTGTTTTTAATAATAATTTTACTTCATAGAATATGCTGTATTTAAAAGCTTAGTCTGTCAACAAGTAGTAAGTTTTTATGTAGCGTACCTTTATTTTGGTAGAAGTCAAGGAGAATCCTGTTTTCCTTCCTCAGGAAATTTATATTCCTATTAAAACAATATATTCTTTGTACTTGAATTTATATTAAAAAACATTCACACATGGAGAGTACTGAAGGATCTGTGGGCATCTGTGTGTGTGTGCACGCGCGTGCTTATGTTTTGAGTTTTAGATTAAATATTGAATTGTCGGTCGGACGCGGTGGCTCATGCATATAGTCTCAGCACTTTGGGAGGCCAACATGGGCAGATCACCTGAGGTCAGGAGTTTGAGACTAGCCTAACCAACATGGTGAAACCCTATCTCTACTAAAAATACAAAATTAGCTGGGCGTGATGGCATATGACTATAATCCCAGCTACTCAGGAGGCTGAGGCAGGAGAATCGCTTGAACCTAGGAGGTGGAGGTTGCTGTGAGCCAAGATCGCGCCATTGTGCTCCAACCTGGGCAACAAGAGTGAAACTCCATCTTTTTTAAAAGAATAAATATTGCCGGGCGCGGTGGCTCAAGCCTGTAATCCCAGCACTTTGGGAGGCCGAGACGGGCGGATCACGAGGTCAGGAGATCGAGACCATCCTGGCTAACACGGTGAAACCCCGTCTCTACTAAAAATACAAAAAAAAACTAGCCGGGCGAGGTGGCGGGCGCCTGTAGTCCCAGCTACTCCGGAGGCTGAGGCAGGAGAATGGCATGAACCCGGGAGGCGGAGCTTGCAGTGAGCTGAGATCCGGCCACTGCACTCCAGCCTGGGGACAGAGTGAGACTCCGTCTCAAAAAAAAAAAAAAAAAAAAAAAAAAAAAAAAAAAAAAAAAAAAGAATAAATATTGAATTGTTTTCTAACAATCGAAATTATTTTTTCATTTGACATTGCATTGGAAACATTATTCCACATCAATGTAAATTTAAATATACATTGAGATTCTTTTTTTCCAATTTTTATTATTTTATTTTATTTTATTTTATTTTATTTTATTCAGGGGGTACATGTGCAGATTTGTTACCTGGGTATGAGATTCTAAAAATAGAATTCAGTGTATATAATGTAACCAACTCCGTAAAATTGGAAATTTAGATATTATAAGCAATGTTGGGTTAAGCTAGGTTAATGGATCTTGTCCACTTGCCTAATTATGTCCTTAGGATAAATCCTAGTCAGTGGAATTATTGATTCAAAGACTATCATCAATTTTTTTTTTTTTTGAGACAGAGTCTATCTCTGTCGCTCAGGCTGTAGCGCAGTGGTGCGATCTCGGCTCACTGCAGCCTCCACCTCCTGGGTTCAAGCGATTCTCCTGCCTCAAGCCTCCCAAGTAGATGGGATTACAGGCACCCGTGACCACGGCCAGCTAATTTTTTTTGTATTTTTAGAGACAGGTTTCACTGTGTTGGCCACGCTGGTCTTGAACTCCTGACCTCATGATCCGCCTGCCTCAGCCTCCCAAAGTGCTGGGATTACAAGCATGAGCCACTGTGCCTGGCCTATTATCTATTCTTAAAGCTTTTGATACCTGTTGCCTAAATTGCCCTCCTGAAAAGTTACATCAATGTATGCTCCAACCAGCGGTGTTCAGGAGGATCCATTTCTCTACAACCTCACTGACACTGAGTATCAAAATTCAGAAAGGTTGAGTATACAGTACAGTCAACACTAGTATACTCTTCATCTAGATAAATGAAATGTTAACTTTTTGCAATTTTTTTTTTTTCTGGATTGTTTCAAAGTAAAACATTATTTTTCTTTCTCTTTTTCTTCCTTCTCTTTCTCTTTTTTGAGATGGAGTTTCGCTCTTGTCTCCCAGGCTGGAGTGCAATGGCGTGATCTCAGCACACTGCAACCTCCGCCTCCTGGGTTCAAGCAATTCTCCTGTCTCAGCCTCTCAAGTGGTTGGGATTATAGGCACATACCACCACGCCTGGCTAATTTTGTGTTTTTAGTAGAGAGGGGGTTTCACCATGTTGGCCTTGCTGGTCTCGAACTCCTGATCACAAGTGATCTGCCCACCTTGGCCTCCCAGAGTGCTGGGAGTACAGGTGTGAGCCCCATGCCTGGTCTTTTTTTTCTTTTTCTTTAAAAATTTTTTTCGATACCAGTGTCACTCACCAATACAAAATTTCTTCTTTTTTTTTTTTGTTTCTTGAGACACAGTCTCAAGAGTGCAGTGGTGTGATCCTGGCTCCCTGTGGCCTCAACCTCCTGGGCTCAGGTGATCCTCTTGCTTTAGCTACCCAAGTAGCTGGGACTATAGACGTGTGCCACTGCACCCAGCCAATTTTTTTTTTTTTTTTTTTTTTGTAGAGATGGAGTTTTGCCATGTTGCCCAGACTGGTCTCTAACACCGGGGCTCAAGTGATCCACCCACCTTGGCATCCCAAAGTGCTGGGATTATAGGTGTGAGCCACCCTGCTCAGCCAAAAAGTTTATTGTTAATTTGATGTGTACTGTGGTCTTCAGCCCTAATTTCAATAACCTAGTGGGTGCTTGGGATTACTTGTACATGTATCACATCCTACAGTTTTATTATAGCTAGTGATCAAGCTTTGGGCAAAGGAGAAATTCAGTTGTCAGTGGCATCACTGGAAATATTATGATTTGTGCTTAAACTTTTATCAGTGCATTCTTTTGATAAATAGAAATAGTAACCAAATATGAATTTTAAATGTGTGGGGAGATACATAAAGAACATTGCTTATTTGTTCTTGAAAATAACAGTGATTCAAATATTTCATTCAGATTTACCTATGCCTAATGAAAAAAATGATGCAGAACTTGATTCTCCACCTTCAAAGAAAAAAAGATTAGGTTTTTTCCAGACTTACGATACAGAATATCTAAAAGTTGGTTTTATTATCTGTCCTGGATCAAAAGAAAGTTCACCAAGGCCACAGTGTGTCATTTGTGGAGAGATCTTATCCAGTGAAAACATGAAGCCAGCAAATCTTTCTCATCATTTGAAGACAAAACATGCAGAATTAGAAAACAAACCAGTAGATTTTTTTGAACAAAAATCTCTGGAAATGGAATGTCAAAATAGTTCTTTAAAAAAGTGTTTACTAGTTGAAAAGTCACTTGTGAAAGCTTCTTATTTAATTGCTTTCCAAACTGCTGCAAGCAAGAAGCCATTCTCCATTGCTGAAGAATTAATTAAACCATATTTAGTAGAAATGTGTTCAGAAGTTTTGGGTTCAAGTGCTGGAGACAAAATGAAAACTATCCCACTTTCTAACGTTACAATTCAACACAGGATTGAGGAACTATCTGCAGACATTGAAGACCAGCTGATTCAAAAGATCAGAGAGTCAAAGTGGTTTGCCCTACAGATAGATGAGTCATCAGAAATCTCAGATATCACACTTCTTTTGTGCTATATTCGTTTCATTGATTATGATTGTCGTGATGTAAAAGAAGAATTATTATTTTGCATTGAAATGCCTACTCAAATAACTGGTTTTGAAATATTTGAACTAATAAATAAATATATTGATAGTAAATCTCTGAATTGGAAACATTGTGTTGGTCTCTGTACCGATGGGGCTGCAAGCATGACTGGCAGGTATTCTGGTTTAAAAGCAAAAATTCAAGAAGTTGCCATGAGTACAGTGGCATTTACACATTGTTTTATTCACCGTGAACGTTTAGTGGCAGAAAAGTTGTCTCCATGTTTACATAAAATTCTTTTGCAGTCAGCACAAATTCTAAGTTTTATAAAGAGCAATGCATTGAATTCACGTATGTTAACAATTTTGTGTGAAGAGATGGGATCTGAGCATGTGAGTTTACCGCTTCATGCTGAAGTACGTTGGATATCAAGAGGGAGAATGTTAAAAAGATTATTTGAATTACGACATGAGATTGAAATATTTTTAAGTCAAAAGCATTCAGATTTGGCCAAGTATTTCCATGATGAGGAATGGGTTGCAAAGCTGGCCTACTTATCAGATATATTTTCACTTATAAATGAATTAAATTTAAGTCTCCAAGGAACTTTGACTACTTTCTTCAATTTGTGTAAAAAAATTGATGTATTTAAGAGAAAGTTAAAAATGTGGTTGAAGCGCACGCAAGAGAATGATTATGACATGTTCCCTTCATTTTCTGAATTCTCAAATTCATCAGGCTTAAATATGACAGAGATCACAAGGATTATTTTTGAGCACCTGGAAGGACTTTCTCAAGTGTTCAGTGACTGTTTTCCACCAGAACAAGACTTGCGTTCAGGAAATTTGTGGATAATTAACCCTTTTATGAATCACCAAAATAATAATCTCACCGACTTCGAAGAAGAAAAGCTAACACAGCTATCTTCAGATTTAGGATTACAATCAGTATTTAAATCAGTGTCTGTAACTCAGTTTTGGATAAATGCAAAGACAAGTTACCCAGAACTCCATGAAAGGGCAATGAAATTTTTATTACCCTTTTCAACTGTTTATTTATGTGATGCTGCCTTTTCAGCTTTGACTGAGTCAAAACAAAGAAATCTGTTGGTTTCTGGCCCTGCCCTAAGACTTGCAGTCACATCTTTAATTCCAAGGATGGAAAAATTAGTGAAGGAAAAAGAGTAGCAATATGCACATTGCTTAATAGTGAAGTCAATAATCTTGTGTTAAGTTTTGTATAAGTATCCTAAAAGATAATTTCCTAATGTGGATTTGTGTTTTCAGTGATTAAATGTTTTAATAATTTTTCCCTTTTTGTTGAGGAATTTAATAATTATGATTTTTGTAAGTAATTATGTATAATTATAATCCAGGGTAGAAAATTTAGTTATTTCATTAAATTTGGATTAGTGACAAAGACTGAAGGTAATAAGAGGCCCAGTTTATAATGTAACAGCACAACCTGAATGTTGAAACAGCTTGGCCTTTAGAAGCAAGTGGAACATTTCAGTCTTCCAGCCAACCAGCTACTTACCCCAGCAAGGTTGTGAGTAGGTGGAAAAGATAGATCTTTTTTTTTTTCTTTTTTTTTGAGATGGAGTTTTGCTCTTGTTGCCCAGGCTGGAGTGCAATGGCGTGATCTTGGCTCACTGGAACCTCTGCCTCCTGGGTTCAAACAATTCTCCTGCCTCGGCCTTCTGGGTAGCTGGAGTTACCAGGCATGTGCCACTACACCTGTCTGTTGTATTTTTTTAGTAGAGATGGGGTTTCACCATGCTGGTCAGGCTGGTCTCGAACTCCTGACCTCAAGTGATCCACCTGCCTCGGCCTCCCAAAGTGCTGGGATTACAAGTGTGAGCCACCATGCCCAGCTGGAAAAAGATCTAAGCAGCTTGGGTAACAATAAATGGAAGCAATAGGGGGGTTTGAGACCCCTGCTTGGGGGCTTTCTGGCCTAATATACCAGGGCTTAGCAAACTTTTTAAATAAAGAGCCAGATAGTAAATATTTTCAGCTTTGCAGGCCATACTGTCACAACTACTCAATTCTGCAGTTGCAGTGCAAAAGCAGCCATAGACAATATGCAGATGAGTGTGGCTGCTTAAATAAAACTTATTCGTGAACACTGAAATAGGAATTTCATATAATTTTCCTATGTCACACAAGCTTCTTTTAAAAGTTTTTATCATAAAAAATGTAAACAAACATTATTAGCTTCGGGGAAGGGGAGAAGCATGGAAAAAAATCAGACAGCTGGGCAAATTTGGCCCATGGTTTGCCCATCCCAGCTTTAGACAGATTTCCAAGTAAGAGCAAATGGGCCAGGAGTGGACTGTAGGGCTTGGTTCAGTGAAAGTCTCTCTATCCATGGCTGCAAGTATCTGAATTTTCAAACAGCTTTCACATTTCAGTCTCAGCTGAGATAAATTAGAGGGAAAAGATACCTCAGGCAAAGATAGAAAAGAGACTTATTTAATAATTAATGGTTTTTGATTTATTATAATTTTATAAATTAATTTGCTAATTTACAAATAACTTTCTGAGCTCTTACATGTGCAGGCACTGTGCTAAGGCCTGTTACAAACTCTGGAGAACTGAGTTATCCTCGTATACAGATGCAGATACCGAGGCCCTTTGGGGTCGGGTGACAGCTCAGATCCCACAGCTACTGTGGCACAGGCAGGAACGAAGTCCCGGGGTCTTTTGATAGTAGCTGAGCCGCACCCAGACACCCATCCGTGTCTGCCAGCACTCCGTATTGGCTGGGAAACACTCCCTGAATCCAAAGGTGTCGGTTTAGTCAGTTACGAGCCAGTGGTCCTCAAGTGTCCCCACCTGTAGGACCAGTGCTGCAGCCTCGCGACCCCCTGGAGGGCGGGGGATGGTAGCTCAGGCGAGAGTCTTCCGGCCGCCCCAGGGAGGGAGGAAATGAGTCGGCGGCAGAGGCGGGTTTTCGGCGGGGCCAACCCACGGTGAGGGGAGCGCGGCCATGGAGCTTCTGCTGTCGGTGCTGCGTGTACTGCTGGGCGGCTTCTTCGCGCTCGTGGGGTTGGCCAAGCTGTCGGAGGAGATCTCGGCCCCAGTTTCAGAGCGGATGGTGAGCGGCGCGGGCGGGCGGTCGGGGATCGGGCCCGTGGAGGCGTGTGCTCCGCCCCGCCGCTCCTCGCCCCCGGCCCGGCAGGCTGCCTTTGGGCTTCCGAGGCTCAGCTGGAGATGGGGGAAAGCTCCTGGCTTTCGACTGAGGCGCAGGTCCTGCCTGGGGAGTTCCTTGAGTTCTCTGGATCTTCCCTAGACGGAAGGGGACAGAACCTCCCCTTCCTGCTGAGCATTGGTGGCCCCAGGCAAACCTAGAGCCTTAGGAGGACCCTCCTCCCCTCTCCCCGGACCCTGGGGGAGGATGATGCAGCGGGAAAATGAGCTCACTCCGCGCTGTCTTCCCCTTTTTCGCCGTTTGCTTCAGTTTTCGGGAGGTTCGTGGCGTTAGGGTGTAGTAATCCTGGCTTTGCAGGGAAGGAAGCCCGCCCTGAAGGGCAAGTATATCTGCTAAAGGTTGCACATCTAGTCAGGAAGCAGGACACAAACTAGTCACTCCTAACTCGGAACCCAGAAAGGGAAGCCTCTCCTGGAAGCCTGAGAGGGAAGCCCTGAAGTCGTCTTTCAGCCTTCTGTCTAGTTCCAGACTCATGGGAAAGCTTTCATGTCCTGTTCACCAATCTCCGAGGTCCCTCAAAAGAGCTAGACTTGTAGACCCCTGCTGGCATCTCTCTCCAAGGCCTGGATACATCCCCAGAGACGATAGCTTAGAGCTGCTGCCCAGCAGAGCTGAGGAGGGGAGGTAGAGCTGAGGAGTGGGAACAGGAAAAAGTAACCCCGAAAGTAAGGATGAAGTTGCCATTTGGCTCAGGGGTGGACCTGCCTTGACAAGAAGAGTCACTTTGAGCCCACCTAACTCCGCCCCACCTCCAAATATTCCCTGTACTGCAGCCTTAAGAGAAACCAGGGCAGGCACAAAGAAGTAAACTGTGGAATTCCCCAGGCCTTGGCACTAGGGAGCCAAGCCCAGCCCCCTTCTCCTGGGATTTGGCCTGGGTTGTAATCTCTTGAGAGGTCTAGTGTATCTCTATACCACTTGGAGGTCTGGTCAATCTCTGTACCACTTGGAACATGGAGCCTGTTTCCTGATTCCAAAGCTCAGCGCCACAGGGCAGCCCTCTCCCCTCCAGGCTGACCTCAGGCCTGGACCTGACCTAGAGTAGTAGTTCTTTTCTCTGGGGAGTTGAGGGCACAGGCATAGATATGCCATGGAGCATCTGGGGAGCTCATCCTTGGTGAGCATGAGGCTGACAGGCATTCCTTGCCACCCCTAGAACGCCCTGTTCGTGCAGTTTGCTGAGGTGTTCCCACTGAAGGTATTTGGCTACCAGCCAGATCCCCTGAACTACCAAATAGCTGTGGGCTTTCTGGAACTGCTGGCTGGGTTGCTGCTGGTCACGGGCCCACCGATGCTGCAAGAGATCAGTAACTTGTTCTTGATTCTGCTCATGATGGGTAAGGGGGCCAACTGGCCTGAGAAAATGGGGTTTTCTGGGGGAGGATGATGGAAAGACCTGGCTGTTCCCCCTTACTGTTGCCACCCTTCTTTTTTCTCTGGGATCAAGAGCACTTCCTGCTCTACCACAGTTTCCATGGTCTTCAAACTAGCACAGGTACTTTTTTAAACTTAATATGCTAGAACATTATCACATGTTAAGTGTACCTTCTACCTCCTCAATTCTAATGGCTGCATGGTATTCCCTTGTGAAGATGTATTGCAAGCTCAGGGCCTCTGCTCCTTCCTCCACACACCCACTTCTGGGATGAGGGGATGGAGGAGCAGCTGCCATTTGATGTATGTGTCTGGCAGTTTGGTGTAGACAGCTGTTGCTTCAAAGGCCAGATATCTTCAGGCTCTTCTATATGCCCTGGCATCTGTTACCATTGCTGCCACCACTACCAGGCTTGCTTCCATCTCTGGAGCTTCTCTCATTTTCAGATCTTTCCCGTACCTCCAACCAACAGCCGCTGGGCTAGTCCTTCCCTCCATCTTAATCTTAGTAGATGTAGGATTAAGAAAGGAGAAGGGGCCAGACACGGTGGCTCACGCCTGTAATCCCAGCACTTTGGGAGGCCGAGGTGGGCGGATCACAAGGTCAGGAGTTCGAGACCAGCCTGACCAACATGGTGAAACCCCATCTCTACTAAAAATACAAGCATTAGCCGGGCGTGGTGGTGGGCGCCTGTAATCCCAGCTACTCAGGAGGCTGAGGCAGGAGAATCACTTGAAGCCAGTACCCAGAACCCAGTAGCCCAGCTACTCAGGAGGCTGGTAGGAGATCTTGCTATTGCACTCCAGCCTGGGTGACAGAGCAAAACTCTGCCTTAAAAAAGAAAGAGAGAAAGAGAGAGAGAAAGAGAGAAAGAAAAGAAAGAAAAAAAGAAAGAGGAAAGAAAGAAGGATCAGGGAGATTTTTTTCCCCAAAATCTATCCACTCTAGCCACTGCCCTATTTTGCTGGGTCATTTCTGTTTCTTTCTTGTCCTCTGAGAGGGGCAACTGTTGCCACAGCTATTGTTCAAGAGGCTTCTAATTTCCTGGTCCTGCTTTCTCCAGGAGGCTAGAGATGAATGCAGCTAGTTTTGGTAATGCACGTTGGGAGTGGTGAGGGTGTTTAATGGGAGGGCTTGGGCTGGAGTGGATCAGCCTAAACTGGAGAGCCCTGAGCTCCTGGATCTCCTGGGTTCTCCCTAGGAGCCTCAGGGACCTCACTTTCCATTCCAGGGGCTATCTTCACCTTGGCAGCTCTAAAAGAGTCACTAAGCACCTGTATCCCGGCCATCGTCTGCCTGGGGTTCCTGCTGCTGCTGAATGTTGGCCAGCTCTTAGCCCAGACTAAGAAGGTGGTCAGACCCACTAGGAAGAAGACTCTAAGTACATTCAAGGAATCCTGGAAGTAGAGCATCTCTGCCTGTTTATGCCATGCAGCTGTCACAGCAGAAATATGGTAGAACACAGAGTCTGTCATCTTGTTACCAGTATAATATCCAGGGTCAGCCAGTGTTGAAAGAGACATTTTGCCTACCTGGCCCTGCTTTCTCTTTTTAGCTTTACTAAGTTTTTTTTTGTGAGGAGTACATGTTATGCATATTAACATTCCTCATGTCATATGAAAATACAAAATAAGCAGAAAAGAAATTTAAATCAACCAAAATTCTGATGCCCCAAATAACCACTTTTAATGCCTTGGTGTTAGTATACCTCTGAACTTTTTTCTGTGCCTTTAAACAGATACATATTTTTTAAAATGAAAATAAAACCATATATCCTATTTTATTCCTTCCTTTTAAAACCTTATAAACTATAACACTGTTTCATGTCTCTTTTGCCTCATTGCTGTTAATGGCTGCATAGTATTCCATTGTAAGGATGTACTATAATGTATTTAACCCCCCACGAGGAACATTTGGGTTTTTCTCAATTTTTTGCTATTGTAAGCCTCACAGTAAATCTCTTTTGCATACTTATTTTCTTCCCCTAGAAGTAAGGGTGCTGGTTCAAAACACATGCATATTTTTAAGGCTTTTAATACATATTTAAAATGTACAGGTTCTGTATGGCAGAACTTAAGTACTTGCTTCTGCCTATGCTCTTTGAGCCACATTAGAGATTCCCTCCCACTCCTTTTTTTCTCTGACATATTAGATTTGCAGAGCTAGCAGGTAGGCGTGGAGCCATTTGACAGGACCTGAAATCAAACTCTGGTGGTGATGTGTGGCATCCAGTCCAGTGTTCCTTGACACCTAAGTGGAGGTGAGGGACAGCCAACTCTGTGAAATGCTGAGTGGTACAGCAGGGCCCAAAGCCTGGGAGGAATCCCAGAGGTCCTTGGGGGTAGGAAGGGTGCATATGTGTGACAGTTCTTAGGGGAAAAGTGGACAACACGTTAGGGCATCTGCTATTATGTCACCACCATCTTTATCTTAGGTAGGCAGGGCTGTGGGCTTTTGGGAAGTGATGTACCTCCCATGAGGGATCATAGTGAGAAACAGTTCACTTATTTATGCAAATATTCTAGCTATCAGCCTACAGACTTGCTTTGAGGGTGTAAAAGAAGTCTCTATTACTCCATTTCATGTTCACTACAAAATGCTAATTCCCATTCTGACTAGTGAACCTCAGGCAAGGTGACGCTCTCAGTTGGATTTTTTTTTATTCTTGAGTCCGAAAGCATGGTGGTACAGTCTGCCTATACAGTAAGAATAGATAGATTACACTAAATAAATGGTAATGTCAAAACAATAAGGAAACCTTTTCTCTCATGTAAGAGGTTCAGAGATAACCACTTCAGTTTCAATGTTGGTTAATTTGCCTAATGATGGCATCAAGAATCAACATTCTTTAAACTTTCTGCTCTGCTGCTTTCAGTGTATTGGCTATTGCCCTCAGAGTTGCGAAATAGCTGCAGCAGCTCCAGATAGTGCATTTGCTATAATACTGAAAGGTGAAAAGAGAGGAAGGGTGCTTTAGAAGACCCTAGATTTTCCCGTAGATCTTACTGGGCAGAACTATGTCCCATTTCCATTCCTAATCACTGGTAGGAGAATGGAATTCCCATAATAAACTTAGACTAGTTAAGATTTACCCACACTGGTCAGCAAGGAAGAAGAGGAAGTAGACAATGGTTTCTGTCATTTACTAGCTTATTTGAAAACTATGGATAATGATAGTAACTATTTAATAGCCCGGCACGTAGTAAATGTTGAGTAAATGCTAGCCATTATTAAATACTGATTTGTTTTACAGTTGAGAAGATGCATCTGGAAAGCTTAAGTGCCTATATATGAGATTTGGAACTAGAACTAAGGCTAATTGATTCCAGAACCCAAACTTTTCACTGCACCAGCTGCCAAAGCTGAAAATGGACAGGCATGGCACCCCTGCTGTCTTCAATCTGAGGGTAGATGGGATGACCTGTCTGGCGTGATGAAATCTGTCCTGCTTTCCAGCATTTCCCCTCTGATTGGATTTTTTTTTTTTTTTTTGGAGATGGGATTTCACCATGTTGGCCAGGCTGATCTCGAACTCCTGACCTCAGGTGATCTGCCCGCCTTGGCCTCTCAAAGTGCTGGGTTTATAGGCATTAGCCACTGTGCCCGTCTTGCTTGGAAATTTTGAAGCCCAAGAAAGTAAAGCCTGGAGCTCCAAGGATCCTGGCCTTATACTTTCTCCACCCCTTCCAGGATGCCACTGCCAGCCCGTGTCCTGCCAGGACGGACTTTGAGTAAAACCTCTCGCAGCTAGCATTAGATTGAGGGCTCCTGTTTACCAAGTCTGGATCTGTAGGCTGATAAGCAGCTACTGGGGGCCCCAAGCTTGGCTGTAGGACTGACTGCCCAGCAGCTACAGGAAAGTCAGGGTGCTAGAGGAGTAGGCTGGGCAGCTGATGTGTATGAGCATTTGGGACTGACAGCAGCAGGAGGATCTTGAGCCCAAGCGGTGCCTCTTTAGCAGCGCAGGGAGAAGCCGGGCCTCAGGAAATGTGCCCCCCAAACTCCAGCCTAAATCTAGGTCATCTCAGCACGATGATGTTCAGCTTCCTGCCCTTCCTAATACATTTGTATCTCCCTCCCTGTGCTGAAGGCTCTCTTGTCCTCCGATGACACTCCCTTCCCTTGGGGCCCTGGCTGCAGCCCCAGAAACCCAGCTCACAGCTGCCACAGGTGGGCTCCAGCCCTTCCAGCTGTCAGACCCATTCTTCATGTCGTTTCTTGGGATTAGCTGGCCCATGGGAGGGTCTGGGATGTGTGTGGGAGGGGATTCTGCCCTGTCTCAGATCCTTAAAGTCAGGACCCCAGAGAGAACTCCAGCAGCCATTATAGCAAAAGGTAAGAAAGGAACAATCTGGTAGGATGGCAGGGGATGGGTCAGGGTAGGGCTACAGGCATGGAGAACAGAACAGAGGAAGTGGGGAAAGGAAATAGTTACCCAGGGTCTCAGAAAGGATTGGAGCCTGAGATGCTCAAAGGCAAAAATCCAGATTTTGGAGGAACTGAGTTTTAGGACATCCTAGGAGTGTGTAAGTGTGTCACAAATAGTAACAGGACATTGATTTGTACACTTACCTCCCTTGGGAAGAGGATAGGAATATGCCCAGATGTTTTTGTGTTGTTTTGTGTGCCTGGGGTGTCTATGTCTCTGACACTCTGTGTGTGCCTGTGTGAGTGTACACATTTATCTATGTGCTGCCTAGAAGGGAAGGGAGCTAACAGTAATGAAGTATCTCCCCAGTGTCAGCCACATGGCTCAGTTTTACTTATGTTTTCTCATAATCCTCCCAACAACCCTGTGAGGTAGGTATTTTAATCTCCATTTTACTGCAGCAAAGACAGGCTCAGTGAAGCTGAGTAATTTGCCCAAGGTCACATGGCAAATAGATGTGTATATCTAGAATCTGCCTGATTGCTGGGCTTGTGCACTTTTTGCTTTTCTGTCCAGAGGTCTGAGTCTGACCCAGGACTTCTTTGTGGTCAAAAAGTGAGGGGGGAGGAAAAAGGATGGAAGGCTTCAGAGTGGCAAAAGCTTTTCAGCCCAGCCAAGGGTGCTCCAGGCAAGTGCTGAGGTACCTCCCTGGGAGAGGACCTTCACCAAGGCAAGTCCGAGGTCACTGTGCATAGGCCTATCCTATGGGTCACTGCACCACAAGCCCATTCCTCTATCTGTGCTTCTTATCTGGGTGGCACAAGGATGAGGGAGTTGGGTCTTTTTCTGGAAAGGCCTCTATGTTTCAGCCTGTTTCTCTAGAATTCTCTGTTGGCTCAGCCCTATGTGGGTTTACTGCACAGGTCTGTGCCCCAACATGTATGAACCATACTCCATCTGTGAGGGGCACCTCTACCCTCTCAGTCACCAAGGTTGGAAATTTCCAAGTTATCTAGGACTCCTGCCTCTTCCTCGCTTCCCACAGCTTGTCACCAAAAACTCCGGAGTCCATCCCCTCTCAGCAGCTGCTGGCCAGGTTCGGTCCTCATTCCCTCTCACATGGACTCTGCCTCTAGTGCCCCCTCCCCGCAAGGGCTGAAGGAGATTGGGGTGGGAGAAGGTGGAATGGGGGTTGCCTTTGTGGCTAGCCTCCGCAGTAACCTTTCCTCTGCCACATCAAAGTCAGAGATGAACAGCATTATTGGGGACCTGGGTGTTGGCGGCTGCAGCCTCTGGGATGACCCTGCTCGTTTCATCGTGGTGCCCGCGGCCTATGCCTTGGCGCTGGGCCTGGGGCTGCCAGCCAACGTGGCTGCCCTGGCAGTGTTCATCCGCAGCGCCGGGCGCCTGGGCCAGGCCCTGCTTCTCTACCTGTTCAACCTGGCTCTGGCTGATGAGCTCTTCACGCTCACGCTGCAGCCGTGGCTCCTCTACTACCTGGGCCTGGCCCGGAGGCCGCCTGCCGCACTGCTGGGGCCGCCTACTACGTGTCCACCTACTACGTGTCCACCTACGCGGTGGTCTTCGCCAGACACATCAGCGTGTGCCGCTGCTGCTCCGTACGCGGCCCCGGGCCTGGGGCGGCTGCCTGCCTGGCCTGCGCCGCCGGCGCCCCGCTGCGCACTGCCTGCGCCTTCGCCTGGTTGGCGGGCCTGGCCCCTCCCTGCCAGGAGCACCGCTTGGCAAGCTCGGGGCTGGCCTCAGTCATGGTGGCCTTCTTCGCGGCCGCCTTCCTGCTGGTGCTCGCAGCCTGCGTGAGCCTGGCGCGGGCGCTCCAGGCGCCCTCGGGCCCAGGCCCTGCTAGCGCCAGCGCGCACCCGCGCGCGGCCAAGACCTTGGTCCTGGGGCTCCTGCTGGTCTTCGCCCTCAGTCTGGCGCCCTACCACCTGCTGCTGGAGCCCAGGGTGGCCGGGCGGGACAGCGACGGAGACCGGTGTCGCGCCACCTCCATGCTCGACAGTCCTGCACACCCTCAGCCTGGCGCTGCTGAGCCTCAACAGCTGCCTGGACTCACTCATCTGCTGCTGCTTGGTGCGCCGCTTCCGCCAGGACTGCTACTGGGCACTGAGCTGCCGCCCGGTGAAGGGGGCGCCCAGGGCGCACGGGGCCTCCTTGGCCTCCTCCTAGAGAGTCTCCTGGCCTCCCCGCCTGTCTCACCCCCCTGCCACCCTCCCAGTGGCATCCAGGGTGGAGAAAGCTCTTTGGAAAGACCTAGATTCTGATCCTGACGCAACCACATACTACCCCTGTAGCTGTGAACCTCCGGGCTCATCTGTACCAAGGGCATAGAACATTTTTTTGTAACCTGAATGTTCCCTGGATGTTGCCAGCTTTTGGATACAAATAATATACCATTGTGTTTTTTTAAACCTCTTGGGATAAAAGAAAGTCCTTATCATGGCCTACAAGGCCCTGTCTGATTCGACTCCCCCTTCTCTCCAGACCTTATCCCACCACCCCTGCGTCTGCCTGCAGGCAGTCACCACCTTCTCAGGCCCGGGAAAATGCCAGTCTCCTACCCTTCACAGCCTTCGCACCTGACTTGGCCAGGAATGATCTCTGTTACTCTCTTTCACTAAGTTAGTTCTTCTTCACCCTCACTTCCTCTAAAGTAACTCCTTATAGGAAAGCCTTTCTTGACTGGCAACACACACACACACACACACACACACACGACTGAATCAGATCGGATTGCTCTTTGATAGCTCTTTTCATAGTTGTAATCAAGCAATTAATTGGGTAATGCGTTGTTGTTTTCTTTCTCTCTTGCCGGAATGTATTCATGCTGACCCATAAGAAATTACCATTTTTTAAGTCCCCAAAAGTTGAATATTGGAAATTTTATTTCCACCCAGTTCAACTTAATAAATTCCGTGTTTACCTTGCTCACTGCTGTATCTCCTGTGGTTGGTACTGTGCCTTGCATATAATAAGAGCTCAGTGTATCAGATGAGTGAGTGAAACCTGAATATCATTAATTTGAATTGCTTAAGTACTCACTCAGACATTCCAGTCTCTGATAGCTTTTCCTCAAGTGTTTCTGAGATTCTCCAAGCTTGTCTTACCCACCCCCACCATACATTCCTAGCCCAGTTCTGATGACTGCCTCCTTCTGCTGTTGCTGGATACTTGCAGTTCTGCCATCACCTCCACTGTACCAAGACTTGGTGGTAAGTAAGCTGGAGATCCAGCCTGCTGGAAATCCAATGCCTGCTGCCTCCAGACTCTTCCATGAGCACCAGTCTCTGCCAGGGGCTCCAGCTACCAGTGCTTACCCTTCTGTTCTTTCTGACAACTCCACAGTCTGCTTCTAACGGGAAAGGGCACCACTCTTCTCAGCCACATTATTGGAGCCCCACAGCAAGACCGCTTGATGAGTGAGAGCAAACCCTCTTCATTTGGCCATGTCAGCTGGTCAGGAAGGGTCCATCAATCAGCCACCATGTCTTACCTGCCTTTAGGTCCTGTTGCTGAGTTTGATTTCTAAGGATACATTTGGTAAATTCCTTTTTTTCTCTTTTTGGTCCCTAATTCCTTCTTTCACTTTTTTCTTTTCTATTTTAAAAGTAATATAGGTTCATAAAAGTAAATTCAAAGCAGTAAAGAAAAATGTAAGATAGGAAGTACTAGCCAGGGCAACATGGCAAAACCCTGTCTCTACAAAAAATACAAAAATTAGCCGGGCATGGTCCTAGCTACTCGGAGACTGAAGTGAAAGGCTTGCTTGAGCCCAGGAGGTCAAGGCTGCAGTGAGCCGTGATGGAGCCACTGCACTCCAGCCTTGGAGATGGAGGAGACCCGGTCTCAAAAAACAAAAAGAAAGTAAAAGTCCCCTAGTGATAGCCACTATTATATACGCAATTATAAATATACACAATATTCATTTGTGTATCTTTCCAAATATTTTCTATTCCACTGTAAGTCCATATGTAGTCATTTTTCTTTAAAAACCTACAAATGGAATAGTATTGCAAGGTTCTTCTGCAATTTACTCTTCTCATTTTATCTCATATATTGTTCCATATCAGCACATATAGATTCATCTCGTTTTTTCAATAGATGCAGAGTATTTATTTTACTCAATTAGTCCCCTACTGATGGGCATTTGTTTCCATTATTTTACTGTTTTTTTTTTTTTTTCTTTTTTTTTTGAGACGGAGTCTCGCTCTGTTGCCCAGGCTGGAGTGCAGTGGCCGGATCTCAGCTCACTGCAAGCTCCGCCTCCCGGGTTTACGCCATTCTCCTGCCTCAGCCTCCCAAGTAGCTGAGACTACAGGTGCCCGCCACCTCGCCCGGCTAGTTTTTTTGTATTTTTTAGTAGAGACGGGGTTTCACGGTGTTAGCCAGAATGGTCTTGATCTCCTGACCTCGTGATCCACCCGTCTCGGCCTCCCAAAGTGCTGGGATTACAGGCTTGAGCCACCGCGCCCGGCTATTTTACTGTTATAAACAATGCTTCAGTGAATGTTCTTGTTCACAAATGTTTGCGTACTTGTAAATCTGTAGAATAAATTCCTGGCAGTGAAACTGCTGTCAAAGAGTATCTGTGTGCGAATGTTTAATGACAGCAAATTGCCTTCAAGAACGCTGCACCAGGCCGGGCACAGTAGCTCATGACTGTGATCCCAGCACTTTGGGAGGCCGAGAGGGGTAGATTACGAGGTCAGGAGTTCGAGACCAGCCTGGCCAAGATGGTAAAACCCCATCTCTACTAAAAATACGAAAAATTACCTGAGCATGGTGGCAGGAACCTGTAATCCTAGCTACTCGGGAAGCTGGGGTCACTTGAACCCAGGAGGTGGAGGTTGCAGTGAGCTGAGATTGCGCCACTGCACTCTAGCCCGGGCGACAGACACAAGACTACATCTCAAAACAAGCAAACAAACAAACAAAAAATAAAAAACACTGCACCAAATTATACACTTATCAAAAGCATGTAATGGTCCCTCACCAGCACTGGGAATTATCACCTGCCACTTCTTGAGTCTGGACTTGTGTTGGTGCCCTAGTTCCTCTAGAGATGTATTTGAATATATCTGCATTCTAATTGTGAGCATGGTCAATTTGTTTCTTTTTCCTAGAAGATTTCTCAGTCTCCTCCACAGCTATTTGAAACCTGACTGGGTCAAACTAAGATCTCATACCAGCCAAATATTAGCTGTCTTGCTTGTTGAAGGGATTAAATGAAAACCCAAATGCAAACTGGTAGGTCCTTAATAATTAATTCCCTCCCCTTCATTGGGAATTAGGCTGGCTCATGCCATGCAGCACTGACCAGCATCTCAGCCCAAGGCCAGGAGGCAGCCTGGGCCCACATCATGAATTCACTTGCTGTGGTGGAATGAGTCGCTCAGCCCCAGGGGCCATGCAAGGTTGGGTCTTTGAGAAATAACTTGGCATCCACACTAGAGTCAGCTGAATCTCCTGAGGTGGAATTTGATTCTGCCCAAATAAAAAAATAAATTCCCTATGGTCACATCCATCCCTGCAGTCTTGTACTATCATGCTTTTGATGTGACTTTTCCCCTAGTAGTCAGTTTCCTTTGGGAAATGTCTAACTTAGTCTTTTGTGTCTGACCTGGGGAAAAAGAGCCTGAGAGTCGATTGCTTCTGGCAGGTCAGACATGATGGAAATAAGCCTCTGTCTAGAGTGACAGTGTGTGGGGATCCTCTCCTCCCTCTGGGTTGACTCAGGGAAGGAGGAACCTTGGGTGAGGACCTAAAGGTGAAGAACCCGAGGAATGAGAGAGAACAGACTGCCTTGCACTGGCAGTCCTTTTGGACTCTCGGTCTTTATACTTATTTCAAACCATCACAAATTTGACCTAAGATCCTTCCTCAATCTAGAAAGGAAGAGAATGGAGTCCAGGTTGTTCAGGTTGGTTGGAGAAGGGAGCTCCCTTCCTCTCAGAAAGAAAAGAAAGGAGCTTGACTAGATAGATGCTGGACACCCACTTTCTCCAAGGATTCAGGGAAAACTCATCCACAGCTGTTCTCGGTAGCTACCAATTAGTCTGCCCCAGACCCCCACAGTCCTGCAGGGCCAGAAACATCCTATCCCTGCTCCTACCCACCCAGGCCACACCTTGTGGCTGTGAAGTGCAGACATGGTCGAGGGAAGCTGCTCCTGGCACACAAAGAACAAAATTCCCTTTCTCTACTGGACTCTACTCTTTCCCTCAGCTCAATCACAGTCCAGGTCTCTGAACTCAGCCCAACCTGGTTCTTGACCTTGGCCAGGACTGGCCCAGGTCCTTGACTGTGCACACACCCACCTGGGCCCTTCCACCAGCCATGCATCCTCTGTGACCCTGCCTGCTCCTGCTGGGACCCTCACTTCCAGCCCCCGTGCCACCTGCTCCCCGGGGCCTCTGTAGGGAAGCCTGTCAGATTTAAGCTTGATCTCTGTCTTGGGGCCTCAAGGCATTTTCTGCATCTGATTCTTTGCCTTGACATCTGTGCTCCTCTTCTCTGGCCCTAGGAGGAGGGTAGTGTTTGCCCTGCTGGGTCCTGCAGATCTCTCTTGAGCTGCAGCTGTCCTTTGCTGACCTTGAAACTACCTCCTTGAACTATATTTCAGCTTCAGGGACAGCAGCCTCCTTTCTTGATCAACTATTCCTAGGCCTCTCTTGGGCCCACCCTTTCTTGCCTTTGGTGTGGCACATGCCAGTCACCTAGCCCTGACAGGGAATTATTGTCATTAAATCAGGCTTCCTCACCCCTCATTCTTAGTGCTCACCAGCCTACTTCTGAAATGTATTTGTGGTTGGGATGCTGGGCTCATGTTGGTCCCTAGCATCCGTGGCAAGAGTATGAATGGTGGCCCACATACTCTATGTCTATATATTTAAAAATTGTAAATCGAGCTCACACATTGCTGAATAAAATGCATTTCATCCTTCTGCATTGTCAAATCTACCTTTGTAATGACAAAATAGAAAAATATGTGGGAAGCTGTAGTTTTCAGGACTGAAAGTAAGCAAATTTTCAAAGATGACTGCATTCAGTTTTACATATTGTGTTTAAACATTGTGTTTGGGTCATGTATGATACATGATTATCACAGAAAATATAAAATATTTGAATTTCATCATATAAATTACTATCATTCATAATGTGTTTTTCTTTTTTCTTTTTTTTTACTATTTCTTCAAGCCATAGTTATATTCATACAGTTTTTCTTATTTTTTTCAAAATCTTCAATGATGGTCTATTTAAAAAACAGAAATTCACTATTATATAATGACAGTTTGTTGTTAAACTTGTTCAGATTTCTCTTCAATCAATTAATACCTCAATCTATAACGGTCAAAAAATAGTCTCTGTAGAAATTAGTTTTGAGATTATTTGACTGTGAACTTAGTCACTGTCATAAACATATTTTCCTTTCATTGTCCTAATTGCCTTATATTTCATTGAAATTTCACTTTGGTTGTATATTTCATATGCAGTTTTCTTCCAAACTAGAAAAACCATGTTCTAATACCTACATAAATATTTTTTAATTTTAAAAGTAAAGTGGTTAAACTTAGTTGTCTAAGTCTGTTTGTGTTGCTGTAAAAGGAATATCTGAGACTGAGAGATTTATAAAGAAAAAAGGCTTATCTGGGTTGTGATCCTGCTGCCTAGAAGGTTCAAGATAGGGCATCTGCTGAAAGCCTCAGGCTGCTTCCACTCATGGCCACAGGTGAAGGGGAGCTGGTTGTGCAGATATCCCATGGTGAGAGGAGAAGCAAGAGAGAAGCAGGGAGGTGCCAGGCTCATTGTAACGAGCAGTTGCAGGAGCTAACAGAGTGAGAACTCACTCATAATTGCAAGGACAGCACCAAGCCATTCATGAGGGATTTGCCCCGGTGATCCAGACACCTTCCATTAGGCCCCACCTCCAACACTGGGGATCAAATTTCAACAGGAGGCTTAGGGGACAAGCATCCAAATGACAGCATTAGTCAATTGTTTACATAAGCTTTTACAACATTTTAAATAGCAAACAATAGTGCAAATCAACTAACAATAATACATCTCTAAAATTAATGTTTTTCCACCAAAGACCATAATTTGTTATCTGAGAATGTTGGTTGTCTCATTTAACTTTCCCAGTACATCTTATATCTTAAATAAATTCAATTTAATTTATTTAGCAGCATTTAGCTGGGATTGCCATAATGTGTCTGAGAGTAGTTCTGAGGTCAGATTTGATGTGTCTCATCAATATGTTACGTCTTTGGGTACAGCCAGAAAATATTGTGTAAAATCTGAATTACACCCAAAAATGTCATTGGTATCAGCACAGTGGAAACTCTGTCTTCATGGCCAAAGAGTACTTCTAGAATTTTGGCCAAAATTTTGCCTTGTATACATTTCTTTGTTAGTCATATTAGCATCATGACTGTAGTCTTGTCATTGGCAATCCTTTAAATCATTGCTGACAATTGAAAGCTGGGTTTTTGTGTGTGTGTGTGTGTGTGTGTGTGTGTGTGTGTTTTCAGTTCCTCATTCAAATCAAACTTGTACTTTGAGATTCTGATTTGTATAGGAGGTAGCACCCTAACACTGCACTCTTGTTTGCAATAACGAGAAAAAGCTAAATAAATGACAAAAATCATATCTTTAAGATACTGGAGAGCTGTGGAAGCAACAATGACTAGAATTGGAACTCAGACAGGGAGTATCCCTTCTGAGTTGAGCTGATGGTCATGGGATGTTTTCTTCCTGAGAGCATTTGCTTGTTCTGTGTATGAACTGAGTATTGGGCTTAATTCGTATAGAGGGCTTCTACAATTGCAAGACTTTTGGTAGTTAAGTGGGGTTGTTGTGAAAAGTTGGGGTCTCAAAAAACACAGCTTGCTGGCATGGTGGCTCATGCCTCTAATTCCAGCACTTTGAGAGGCCGAGGCAGGTGGATCACTTGAAGTCAGGAGTTCAAGACTAGCCTGACCAACATGGTGAAACTCCATCTCTACTAAAAATACAAAAATTAGCCAGACATAGTGGCACATGCCTGTAATCCCAGCTACTTGGGAGACTGAAGCAGGAGAATTGCTTGAACCTGGGAGGTGGAGGTTGCAGTGAGCTGAGATCGCACCATTGTACTCCAGCCTGGGAGACAAGAGCAAAAATCCATCTCAAACAACAATAACAACACAGCTGGTTATAGCCATATGATATTTTCCAGGTCCTGAGACTGAGTGTGGAAGCCTGGAAAGCTAGGTTGAGGGCTTCTAAAAGCCAAGGTGAAATCTCCCCTAATCTTGAAATGCTTAGAACACAAAGTCCAACTAGAGGAATGAGGCCTGATACAAAAACATGATGGTATCCCCCTCAAAAAATTAGCCAGTTTATAGCTGTGAGTGTGAAGAGGAGCTTGGGAAAAAGGCTAAAGTTCTAAGCTCAGAACCTTCCAAGGGAATCTTCTGTAGGTCTAACAGGGCTGAGGAGACAGAGAGCCACAAGACTTTCAATCAAAAACCTAGGAAGCCCTCACATGAAAACAGGAATGCAATGCAGGTGGACTGCATCCATCTATCTATCTATCTATCTATCTATCTATCTATCTATCTATCTATCTATCTATCTATATTTTTTTGAGACAGAGTCTCATTCTGTTGCCCAGGCTGGAATGCAGTGGTGTGATCTTGACTCACTGCAACCTCCGTCTCCTGGGTTCAAGCAATTCAAGCAATTCTCCTGCCTCAGCCTCCCGAGTTGGGACTGCAGGTGTGCACCACCACACCTGGCTAATTTTTGTATTTTTCGTAGAGACAGGGCTTCACCTATTGGCCAGGCTGATCTCAAACTCCTGGCTTCAAGAGATCCTCCCACCTCGGCCTCCCAAAGTGTTGGGATTACAGGCATGAGCCACTGCGCCCAGCCATGGACTGCATCATATTAAAACTGCAGCCCAGCTCTGCCTCAGTTAACTCCTGATTGGACTGAGGTGATCAGTCCGTCATCCTATCTGCCTAACAGAGGAAAGCTGGAACTTGGTGGGAAATACCACACAGAACCTCTACAGGTCTTTCATATACAGGTCTCTGCAGCTCTTTTTAAATAGAAAGTCACTAGATATCCAAAGATGCAGGAAAATGTGGCTGATAATCAAGAGAATAGAGAGACAATAGAAACAGACTCATAAATGATCCAGATGTTGAAGTAATAAGACAAAGACTTTAAGTAACTGTAATTAAATAATTATAGGCTGAGCGTGGTGGCTCACACATATAATCCCAGCACTTTGGGAGGCCAAGGTGGGAGGATCACTTGAACCCCAGAGTTTGAGACCAGCCTGGGCAATATGGTAAGATTCCTGTCTCTACGAAAAACGTCTAAAAATTAGCTGGATGCGGTGGTGGTGCACGCCTGCGGTCCCAGCCACTCAGGAAGCTGAGGTGGGAGGATCACTTGAGCTGTGGTTGCACCACGGTATTCCAGCCTAGGCAACAGAGAGAGACAGTCTCAAAAAAAAAAAAAAAAAAAAAAAAACCTAAACTATTAAAAACAATTATAATTAAATAATTATAATAATGTAATGATATAATGATAATTACAGTGGTTTTAAAATAGAGGAAAATATCAACAAATGAGTGAAAAATTGATATTTTTTAACACTTGGAATTCATAAAAAGGAATAAAATGATTGATTTGAGAACTATAGGTAAGATAACATTGACAGGATGTGGGATTCTTTTACAATAGAATAACAGCTAATAAGCAGAATTCGATATTGTATAATTTCTCTCAGTCCAAACCCTATAAAGTACAACAGATTAATCAACCTCTTGCTAGAAGCAAATCTATCAATAAACATTAATAATTTATGTTACATGGTAAAATTTTACCAGAGATATCTGGGAAGAAGGAATCGCTAGCATTTCAACACTGATGGAAACAAAGTAAGAAAAGTCTGCTATCACATGTTTTATTGGCTTCAGCCATTCAGGAGGATGAGTGGTCCAGGACCTCCCGACATCCTGTAAGCTGTCAGGGCTTTTATCCTGGGGCATTAAAGGAAATTAGAGGTGGGGTAGGTTACCCTTGAACACTCTAAGTACAGCAGCAGTTTTCAGAGACAAGGGGAAACTGTGGGAGAAAACTGTCTTTGTAAAAATGTCAGCTGAGAAAAAATTAGGTATCATTTTGGTTTGAAAGAAAATGCAAAGTCTAGTATTCCAATTAATTAAAATCATTTTGCTTGGATTGTCAAATTTTGCTTGGAAATTAAGGCGTGATGAAAGCCTGGAATACAGATGCGAAAAAGCATGGGATCTGGAGTTAGAGACACCTAGGATAAAATCTCAGCTCCATCATGCTCCAACTATAGACTCTTAGCAAAATGTTGCTCTTCCACATGCTTGGTTTTTCCCAGGTGTAAAGGAGGAGGCAGCATCCGTAAGGCATTTCATATAGTGCTTGGATATATCAGGGGTCAATTGGTAGTAGTGATAATTCTTAAAAATGGGATAGAACTGATGTTTGGAGATAAAATGCTCATTGTTTTAATTTTTTTTTTTTAACCTCCAGTTTCATGCTGGAATTTTTTTTTTTTTTTTTTTTAATCTCGCTCTGTTGCCCAGGCCAGAGTGCAGTGGTGTATGTGATCATGGCTCACTGCAGCCTCGACCTCCTGGGCTCAAGCAATCCTCCCACCTCAGCCTCCCAAGTAAGATTTTGTTTTAAATTGGGCTTTGTTTAAGCAAATTTGCTTCTATGGTACTGTAGAAATAAAACACAATGTGATTGAATATGAAATGTGGCATCTAAACACTTGTCACATGTTCAGGACAGACACTGAAACTATACTTCTCCTGAATATTGAAATGGAACTCTGAATATGTGAAAATGTATTTACATTTATGTATTTTTTTCCAAAGTAAAACAGAGAAGATGGAATGTAACAATGAGGAGAAACTAATTAGCAGCACAAATGTCAGAAGTGGAGACATTTGAGATTCTGTGCTATAATTTATCTTCTGCATTGTGAATTTTAACTAAAACAAGAGGCTGTGCTGAAAAAATAGATTCCTCTGGCTAATTCAGGGGAATGGCCATTCCGAAAAGCCTGATGTTATCACAAGGTGGGACAAACTTAAGCAAATGGGAACAGCAGCTTATACCCCCTGCTAAAATAAATGCTTACAGATTTCCATTGCAAATGGAACAGAGAATGTTGTTTGCTAGAAGGGTCCCCTTCTAACACTACTTCTTGGCAAGGACTGTGATTGGCAATGACTGGTCAGCATTGGCAAACTAAGTCTACAGCCCATCTTTGTCTAAACTCCCCAGGTATCACCATTTGCCGAAAAAACAAAAAATAAGACTGAGCTTCGCCTTTTTCCAAAAAAAAAAAAAAAAGGACCAAATGGACATTTAGAACTAAAAAATACAATATCTGAAATTAAGAATTCCTTGAATGGATTTAAGAGAGGACTCAATGTAGATAATAAAATTAGCCAACTTGAAGACAGGTCATTAGAAAATATCCAAACAGAATGTAAAGTGAATGAAGAATACATTTATTTGTTTGTTTGTTTGTTTTATATGTATTGATTTATTTATTGAGACAGGGTCTCACTCTGGTCCCCTAGCTGGAGTGCAGTTGTGTGATCATAGTTCACTGCAGCTTTGACCTCCTGACTCAGGTGATCCTCCCACTTCAGCCTCCTGAGCAGCTGAGACTACAGGTGTGAGCTACCATGCCCAGCTAATTTATTTTTTTAACTTTTATTTTAGGTTTGGGGGCACATATGAAGGTTTGTTCTATAGGTAAACTCATGTCACGGGAGTTTGTTGTACAGATTATTTCATCATTAAGGTATTAAGCCTAGTACCCAATACTGGCTAATTGTGTGTAGACGAGTTTGGCCATGTTGTTCAGACTGGTCTTCAACTCCTGGCCTCAAGTGATCCGCCTGCTTTGGCCTCCCAAAGTGCTGGGATTACAGGCATGAGCCAGCATGCCAAGCCAAGCATTATTATTATTATTATTTTAAGTTTAGGTCATAAAAGACATGTGGGATCAATCAAAATTCCATTATGCTTGTAAATGTAGTGCCAGAAGAGAGGAGAGATGGGTCAGAGGGCATATTTAAAGAAATGAAAGCCAAGAACTTTTCAAAACTGATGAAAGGCATTGCTATGGTTTAATATGATTTGTCTCCCAAAATGTATGTATTGAAGACCTAGTTCCCAGTGTAACAGTGTTGAGAAGTTGTGGGAACTTTATGAGATGTTTGGGTCCTGGGGACTCTGCATTAGCAGCTCTTTCAGGACTGGATCCCTTACCGTGAGAGTGGCTTGTTTGTTGTTTTTGTTTTGAGATGGAGTCTCTGTCACTCAGGCTGGACTGCAGTGGTGCAATCTCAGCTCACTGCAACCTCTGCCTCCCTGATTCAAGCAATTCTCCTGCCTCTGCCTCCCAAGTAGCGGGGATTACGTGTGGGCCACCACGCCTGGCTAATTTTTTTTTTTTTTTTTTTTTGAGGCGGAGTCTCGCTCTGTCACCCGGACTGGAGTGCAGTGGCCAGATCTCAGCTCACTGCAAGCTCCGCCTCCTGGGTTTACGCCATTCTCCTGCCTCAGCCTCCCGAGTAGCTGGGACTACAGGCGCCCGCCACCTCGCCCGGCTAGTTTTTGTATTTTTAGTAGAGACGGGGTTTCACCGTGTTAGCCAGGATGGTCTCGATCTCCTGACCTCGTGATCCGCCCGTCTCGGCCTCCCAAAGTGCTGGGATTACAGGCTTGAGCCACCGCGCCCGGCCTAATTTTTGTATTTTTAGTAGAGACTGGGGTTTCACATGTTGGCCAGGCTGGTCTCGAACTCCTGACCTCAAGTGATCTGCCTGCCTCGGCCTCCCAAAATGCTAGGATTACAGGCGTGAGCCACTGCGCCTGGCCGAGAGTGGCTGGTTACAGAGTGAGGCTGCCCCTTACGTCTGGTCTCTTGTGCATGTGTTCGCTTCCCATTCTGATATTCTGCCATGTTATGAAAAAGCAGTATGAAAGCCCTTGCCGGAAGCAATACACTTTATAATGTAGAACCTTTCCATGGTTTATTTTCAACCTTTCTGCCTCATTTTATGTAAAGTGAATCTCATAAAAACCAAATAGTTGGTGTTTTTTATCTAATGAGATCAATATTATCTCTTAATTTGATTGTCAGTTCATTTACATTTAGTGTAATTACTAATATGCTTTGGTTTAAATCTACCATCTTGCTATTTGTTTTCTCTTCGTCTCACCTTTTTGTTGTTTTATATTTTTTTCTTGTCTTCTTTTGAATTAATCAGATATTCTTAAATTTTTTTCAATTCTATTAACTCTTTTGTTATACATTCTTTTATAATTCCTTCAATATTTACCCTAGAGATTACAATACTGATTTATTATTGTCTACCTTAGTTTTTATTGTATCACAGATCTATTAATGAAGACTATTCTCAGCTCTGATTTTTTTTTTTTGAGATAGTCTTGCCCTGTCACCCAGGCTGGAGTGCAGTGGCGCGATCTTGGCTCACTACGACCTCTGCCTCCCAGGTTCAAGTGATTCTTCTGCCTCAGCCTCCCAAGTAGCTGGGACTACAGGTGCATGCCATCATGCCCAGCTAATTTTTGTATTTTTGGTAGAGACAGGGTTTCACCATATTGGCCAGGCTTGTCTCGAGCTCCTGACCTTGTGATCTGCCCACCTTGGCCTCCCAAAGTGCTGGGATTACAGGCATGAGCCACCGCAGCCAGCCTAGCTCTGAAAAATTTTGTGTTTCACCTTAATTATTTATTTATTTAGAGACAGAGTCTCACTTACTCTGTTACCCAGGCTGGAGTGCGGTGGTGTAATCATTGTCCAATCCCACCCAAACTCCTGGGCAGGAGCAATCCTCCTGCCTCAACCTCCTGAGCATCTGGGACTATAGGTATATGTTATCTCCCTGGCTAATTTTTAGATTTTCTATAGAGATGAGGTCTCGTTATGTTTCCCAGATTGATCTTGAACTCCTGGCCTCAAGGAATCTTCCTGCCTCAGCCTCCGAGAGTGTTGGGATTGCAGGCATGAACCATCTCATCTGATCTTTTTACCTTTATTTTTGAATAATTTTTTCTAGGTTTCCAGTTTTTTCCCCCCTCAACACTTTAAAGATGTCATTGTGTTGTCTTCTAGCTTGCATACTTTCTTTGGAAAAATATTTATCAATTTTATTGCTCCTTTGACTGAAATGTGTATTTTCTTCTGTATGATTTTAAGATTTCCTACTGTCTTTGGATTTCAGCTGTTTGACTATTATGTGCCTATGAAGGTGTAGTTTGGTTGCTTGGTGCAATAAAGAAAAAGAAATAAATATTAAAAAGATGGGAATGGAAGAAATAAAGCTATCAATATTTGTAGATAATTCTGTACAAATCCAAAGAATTGACTATTAGAATTTTAAAATGAATTTACCAAGGTCACTGTATATAAGATCAATGTGCAAAAACAATGGTATATCTACATTGAAGCATACAATTAGGAAATAAAATAAAATAATATCAGTCGCTATAGTGTATGCACTCATACACACACACACACAAATCCTATGAACAAAGTCAATGAAAGATGTTCTTGACTTACAAACTGCAAACTACAAAATGTTTAAGATATTCTAAAAGAAGATTTATATAAATGAAGGGATATACCATGCTTATGAATTGGAAGTCTCAATGTTTTTAAAATGCCAGTGCCCCTCAAATTGATCCATAGATTTAATACAATCTCAGTCACAATCCAAACAGGGTTATTTTTGTGGAAATTGACAAGCCAATTCTAAAATTCATATAGAAATATAAAGGACCTAGAATAGCCAAGGCAGTCTTGACAGTAGAACTAATTTGGAATACTTACACTTCCAGATATCAAGACGTATGTTTAAATTTCATGCTTGATTCAGTTTGCTAATATTTGTTGTGGACTTTTTGTATTTATATTCTTGAGGTATATTGACCAATAATTTTCTGTTCTTGAGAGGTCTTTGTATGACCTTGGTAACACGGTAATGCTGATCTTATAAACAAGTTGGGAAGTGTTCTTAACTATTTTCTGAAAACGTTTTGTGTAGAAGGTATTATTTCTTCTTTGATGTTTCTAGGATCTCTCAGTTCTCCCCATTTTTTTTCTGGTTCAGACGGAGAAACACAGAGTGCCTTGACTGCTCTGTGCCCTGGCCAGCTGCATGTTTAACCACGCAGGCTTGAACCCAAACCTGGGCCTTGAGTATTCCCAGACACTGATAAAATTGTTTAGGTTGTTGCCTGAAATACACATTGCTAAACATGTAGAAAAAAGTAGCTCTCACTCTGAGCCAAATTCCTTAAACCCTCATATCAACTCCATAACCTGATCCCCTCCTTGCAGACATACTTAGGCAGAACCTCTCTTTCGCTCACTGTTCAATGCAATGATCGCTGCATCAGGCTATAAATTGCCCTAATACATGTTTTGGACTGATCACCCTGGTGTTTAGTGCCTCTTTCTTTGGAATTCGAACCATCCCCATATCCAGAAGTTCTGGAGTAGGCCCTTGAAGGAATTTCCCTGCCATCGCTTTTGGGGAAAGTCTAGCTATGGGTTCAGCTGGATGCAACAATGATAGAATTCACCAGAATTCATCTGGGTTGAGAGGTTTCTTTATGGGAAGGCTTTAATTAGAAAATCAGTTTTTTTTTGTTTTGTTTTGTTTTTTAAATGGGATCTCACTTTGTTGCCCAAGCTGGAGTGCAGTGTTGCGATCATGGCTCATTGCAGCCTCGACCCCCCAGGCTCAAGCGATGCTCCCACCTCAGCCTTCTGAGTAGCTGGGACCATAGGCATGTGTCACCGCACCTGGCTAGTTTTTTTTATTTTTATTTTTATTTTTGTAGTGATGAGGTCTCCCTGTGTTGCCCAGGCTGGTCTCAAACTCAAGTGATTCTCCCACCGCAGCCTCCCAAAGTGCTGGGATTACAGGTGTGAGGCACTGCCTGGCCCAATTTCTTCAAGAATATAGAGCTATTGAAGTTTTTGGTTTTTTCTCCAGTCAGTATTAGCTATTTGTTTCTTCCATTGAATTTGCCAATTACATCCAAATTATTGAATTTATTAGATAAAATTGCCATAAGATTATCTTGTTATCACTTTAATATCTGTAGGATCATGATGTTTCCCCTTTCATATCTGACATCAATAAATCGTGTCTTTTTTAAATTAAAGGTTTATAAATTTTGTTGACCTTTTAAATAACAGCTTTAAGTTTCATTGATTTTTTCTTTTTCCTTTTTTTTTTTTTTTTTTGAGACACAGTCTCCTCTGTCACCCAGGCTGGAATGGCTGGCCTCGGCTCACTGCAACCTCCACCTCCTGGGTTCAAGCAATTCTCCTGCTTCAGCCTCCCAAGTAGCTGGGATTACAGGCACGTGCCACCGCGCCCAGTGATTTTTTCTATTATTTGTTTTCTACTTTTTTTATTTTGCTCTTATCTTCATTCTTTCTTTCTTTCTACTAATAAGTAGAAGGAATCTCTCTTTGAGTTTAATATATGCTTCTTTTTTTCTGAAGGTGGAGTCTTATTGATTTTTGACCTTTATTCTTTTCTAATGTAAGCATTTAGAAGTATACCTTGGCCAGGCGCGATGGCTCACACCTGTAATCCAAGCACTTTGGGAGGTCGAGGCAGGTGGATCACCTGACGTCAGGAGTTCAATACCAGCCTGGCCAGCATGACGAAACCCTGTCTCTACTAAAAATACAAAAATTAACCAGGCGTGGTGGCAGACACCTGTAATCCCAGGCACTGAGGCAGGAGAATCACTTGAACCCAGGAGGTGGAGGTTGCAGTGAGCTGAGATCACGCCATTGCACTCCAGCCTGGGCAACAGAGCAAGACTCTGTCTCAAAAAAAAAAAAAAAAAGTATCCATTCTTTGCTAAGCACTATTTTAGCCATGCCCTTACACATTTTGATATATTGTGCTTTCATTATTATTCAGTTTTAAATATTTTCTAATTTCTCTTGTGATATGTTCTTTGACCATGAATTATTTAGAACTTTGTTAATTCCTAGACACGAGTTATTTTCATATATGGCTGTTTTTTACTTTTAATGTAATTTTGTTATGGCCGGAGAACACATTCTGTATGATTGAAATCCTTTTGAATTTATTGAGATTTATTTTGTGGCTCAGTGTATGATCTATTTTGGTGTACGTTCCCTGTGCACTTGAGAAAAATATTTATTCTTCTGTGTTGGTAGAGTGTTCTATTAATGTCAATTAGGTCAGGTTGGTTGATAATTTTCAAGTCTTCTACGTACTTACTAATTTTTGTCTCCTTGTTGTATCAATTACTGAGAGAGGAGTATTGAAATTTCTAACTATAATTACAGATATGTCTATTGTTTTTCTCTTCTCTCAGTTTTTGCTTTATGCTGCTTAAAGCTCCTTTATTAGATGAATGTGAATTTAGAGTTATTATGCCCTCTTGTTTAATCGACTCCTTACTATTATGAAATGTAGCTCTTTATCACTGGTAACAGTCCTTGTTTTGAAGTCTACTTTGGTAGATACTAATATAGTCACTTCACTTTATTTTGTTGTATGCTGTATCTTTTTAATCCTTTTACTTTTAGCCTGTCTCTTTTTTTTTTTTTTTTTTAATTTTGAGACAAGATCTTGTTTTCTGGAGTGTAGTGTGCGATCTCGGCTCACTACAAACTCCACCTCCCAGGTTCAAGCAATTCTTGTGCCTCAGCCTCCCAAGTAGCTGAGACTACAAGTGCCACCACCATGTCTGGCTAATTTTTGTATTTTTAGTAGCGACGGGGTTTTGCCATGTTGGCCAGGCTGGTCCCAAACTTCTAGCCTTAAGTGATCTGCCCACCTGGGCTTCCCAAAGTGTTGGAATTAACAGGCATGAGCCACTGTGCCAGGCATGGACAATTGGCTGGGCTTGGTGGCTCACATCTGTAATCCCAGCACTTTGGGAGACCAGGGTAGGAGGATCACTTGAGGCCAGGCGTTCAAGACCAGGCTGAGCAACATGGCAAAACTCATCTCTACAAAAAAATACAAAAATTAGCTAGGTGTGGTGGCATGTGCCTGTAGTCCCAGCTACAGGGGAGGCTGAGGTGGGAGGATCACTTGAGCCTTGGGAAGCTGAGGCTGCAGTGAGCCATGATTTTGCCACTGCACTTCAGCTTGGATGATAAAGCTCCAATAAATAAATAAATATGGCTCATGCCTGTAATCCTGGCACTTTGGGAGGCTGAGGTGGGCAGATTGCCTGAGTTCAGGAAGTTCAAGACAACCCTGGGCAATGTGGCAAATCCTCATCTCTACTAAAAGTGCAATAAATGAATACATAAAAATAAATAATGGAGAGTGGTGGTGCCTGCCTATAGTCCCAGCTACTCAAGAGGCTGAGACACAAGAATCGCATGAACCCAGGAGATGGAGGTTGCAGTGAACTGAGATCACACCACTGCACTCCAGCCTGGGTGACAGAGCAAGACTCTGTCTCCAAAAATAAATAAATAAAGAAAGAAAGAATAAATAAAATAAAAATAAAGTGGACAATCTCTGCCACTTTATTGGAGTGTTTTGACTATTTACAATTAATGTAATTACTGACATGGTTGGTTTTAAATTTACCATCTTGCTTTTTTTTTCTTTCTATTTCTCCCATCTCTTCTTTGTTTCTTTTATCCTCTTTTCCTATTTTCTTTTGGAGTGGGTATTTTAAAATTCTTAGTTAATCTGCACTCACTACTGGCTTATTAGCTATATTCTTTGTTTTGTTTATTTAGTGGTGGTTCTAGGATTTTAACTTATTTCTATTAACTTCCAAATAATATTATTCTACTTCACATTTCACCTATTATATGAGAACTTCACAAGAGTGTACTTCTGTGCCCTCCCTCCCATCCTTTGTACTAGTGTTGCCATGCATTTGATTTCTACATATGTTATAAACTCCAATAACAAATTATTACTATCTTTTCTTTAAACATCAGTTATGTTTTTTTTTATCATGGCAGAAAAAAACCACATAGCATACAATTCACCCTCCCAACAATTTCCAGGTGTGAACTACAATATTCTCAACTACATGCACTTTGTTGTGCAGCAAACCCCCAGAACCTCCCTATTGTGCGTGACTGAAACTCTATACCGCTGAACAATAACTCCGCATGTCCCCTCCATCAATTATGGTTTACAGACTTTAAAAAATAATAAAAATGTTTTCATAGGCACTGTTTCCAGCACTTTTTATTCCTTTGTGTAGATCCATGTTTTCATCTAGGATCGTTTTTCTTCTACCTTAAGAATTTCCTTTAATATCTCTGCAAGTGCAAGCCTGGTGACTGTGAATTATCTCAGTTTATTTTGGTCTGAAACAAACTTTAGCTTCTCTTGATTTTCAAAACAGCATTATCTAAGTGTAATTTACATACCATAAATTCACTCATTTTTCTTCATTTTAGAAGAGTATCTTCTCTGCATATAGAGTTCTTGGTTGATGGAGTCTTTTTGCTTTTGTTTTCTGTTCAGTACTTTCAAGATGTTATTCCTTATCTTCTGAAACTTGCTGTGTTTCTGATAAGAAATTTGCTTCCATCCTTATTTGTGTTTCTCTTATTCGTATTTTGTGTTTTCTCCTGGTAGCTTTTAATATTTTCCCTTTATCACCACTTTTTACGAATTTCAGTATGATATGCCCTTATGTGCATTTTTTGGTGTTTATGCTGCTCTGGGTTCTTTGGGCTTTGTGGATCAATGACTTTAGAGGTTTCACCATATTTGGACAAATTTTGGATTGTTTCTTAAAATAGTATTTTGTCTTCCTCCTCCTGTTTTTCTGTGACTCCAATTACAAATATATTCAACCACTTGAAATTGTTCCATTGAGTCTGTTTATTTTTCCCACCCTTTTATCCTCTCTCTGTTCTTCATTTTGAATAGTTTTTATTGTGTCACTGATATTTTTTTCTCCATTTCTAATTTGATAATAATTCCATCCAGTGATTTTTTTTCATGTTGTATTTTTCATACCTAGAAGTTCCATTTATTTATTTATTTATTTATTTTCGAAAAGAGTCTCATTCTGTTGCCCAGGCTGGAGTACAGTGGCATAATCCTAGCTCACTGCAACCTCCGCCTCCCAGGTTCAAGTATTCTCCTGTCTCATCCTCCCAAGTAGCTGGGATTACAGGTGACCACCACCACACCTGGCTAATTTTTGTATTTTTAGTAGAGACGGGGTTTCACCATGTTGGCCAGCCTGGTCTTGAACTCCTGACCTCAGGTGATCCACTTGCCTTGGCCTCCCAAAGTGCTGGGATTACACATGTGAGTCACCATGCCTGGCTTAGTAATTTTTAAATCTTCCATTTCTCTTTTCACTATATTCATATTTTTCTTCAAATTCCTGAATATATTAAATATATCTATGATAGCTATTTTGTTTTCTAATTCCATCATCTTTCTCATTTCTGATGTTTGTTTTTATTGACTCTTTTGTTTATGGATCACATTTTGCTGTTTCTTGGTGTATCTGTTATTTTTGGATTGGATGTTGGGCATTGTGAAATGTATGTTACAGAATTTTAGTGTCTTTCCCTAAAGAACTTTGGGCTTTGTCCTGTGAGGCAGTGAAGCTACTTTAAGATCATATTGATCCTCTTGATATTGAGGATTGAGACTTGTTTTTAAATTTTATGAGAGCTGGTCTGGAATGGTCTCTACTCTGCAGACTTTTGTTTGTGTGTTTGTTTTGAGACAGAGTCTCCCTCTGTTGCCCAGACAGGCTGGAGCACAGTGGCACCATCTTGGCTTACTGCAACCTCCGACTCCCGGGTTCAATTGATTCTCATGCCTCAGCCTTCTGAGTAGCTGGGACTACAGGTATGCACCACCACACCCGGCTAAGCTTTGTATTTTTAGTAGAGATGGGCTTTCATTGTATTGGCCAGGCTGGTCTCAAACTCCTGGCCTCAAGTGATCCACCCATCTTGGCCTCCCCAAATGCTGGGATTACAGGCTTGAGCCACTGTGCTCAGCCAGATCTACAGATAATTTGTCTCTACTACTAATACATTACCCTTCTGTTCTTTACTAAATGCCAAGGGTGTTCAATGAAGACTCTTCACTCTGACTGGTCAGAGCTTGAATGTCTCCTAACCTTGTGTGAGCTGTGATAAATTTCCACTTTACAACTCTCTACATGTTCTTTATCTAGCTTTGTGGTGTTCACCCTTTCATGCATGGCTTAGATTTTGACATAAACTCAAGAGGACCCCTAAACAGATTTCAGAAGCTCCTTTTCTATCGAGTTCTTCTTATTTATAACTTTGCCCTGCTACTTGCAACTACTGTAGGCTCCATGAGAGACAGTTTCTCTTCTCCTCAACTAAACAAGACTTCCATACTCTGCTGGGATCTATTATCCTGCACCATGGTCCAGAATATATCCTCAAGTAGGAAGTTTAGGATTCACAGGGCTTACTATGCTTATTTTCCTTTTCTCAAGTTCACAGTTCTGTACTATTTGTCTGATGTATGAAAAAAATAGTTTCTTGTGTTTTGTCATGTTTCCTAGTTATTTGGGTAGAAGGGTAAGCATGGGCCCTATTACTCCATCATTGCTCAAAGCGGAAGTCAAGACGCGTATTGCTTTAAGAGTATGTAATTAAGCTGGGCGCGGTGGCTCACGCCTGTAATCCCAGCACTTTGGGAGGCCGAGGTGGGCGGATCACAAGGTCATGAGTTTGAGACCAATCAGGTCAACATGGTGAAACCCCATCTCTACTAAAAAAATACAAAAATTAGCAGGGCTTGGTGGTATGGGTCTGTAGTCCCAGCTACTCGGAAGGCTGAGGCAGGAGAATTGCTTGAACCCAGGAGGCGGAGGTTGCAGTGAGCTGAGATCGTGCCACTGTACTCCAGCCTGGTTGACAAGAGCAAGACTTCATCTCAAAACAAACAAACAAACGAACAAACAAAAAAAAAAAAACCCAAAAACAAGAGTGTGTAATTGATTCAATAACAGACAAATAGCCCATGGAATAGAATAGAGAGGAAGAAACAGACCCCCACATATACTGTCCTCTGATTTCTTACTAAAGCCCCACCGCAATTTAGTGGGAGGGGGAAGATCTTTTAAATACGTGATAGAGAAAAAAATGAACCATATCCCTACCTTACATCATCCATATAATTGGGTATGGAGCATAGATGTATGTGTAAAAGGACAAAGCTTTCAAAACAAACCGTGGAAGAATATCTTTACAACTTTTAGGTAGGCAAAGATTTCTTTTCTTTTTTCTTTTTTTTTTTGAGATGGAGTTTTGCTCTTGTTGCCCAGGCTAGAGTGCAATGGCTCCATCTCGGCTCACTGCAACCTCCGCCTCCTGGGTTCAAGCGATTCTCCTCCCTCAGCCTCCCTAGTAGCTGGGATTACAGGCATGCACCACCACGCCTGGCTAATTTTGTATTTTTTAGTAGAGACAGGGTTTCTCCATGTTGGTCAGGTTGGTCTCGAACTCCCAACCTCAGGTGATATGCCTGCCTCAGCCTCCCAAAGTGCTGGGATTACAGGTGTGAGCCACTGTGCCTGGCCAGGCAAAGATTTCTTAAACAGGACATAAGAATAACTAAAAGACTGGTAATTGACTTCATTAAAATAAAAATCTTCTCAACAAATCACAAACTTAAGACAGTATAAAGGCAAACCGCAACTTGGGAGGGAATGTTTGCAATACATATTTTGGAAAAAGAACTCATAACTGGACTATATCATGAAATCTTTCAGAGCAATTTTTTAAAAAGACTGACAACGTAAGTTTCAAAAAGATCAAAAGACTTGGATAGGTATTTCTCAAAAGAAGATATCCAAATGGCTAATCAACATTTCTAAAAGTGTTCAACGTCATTATCTATCAAGTGTAGGCAAATTAAAACTACCATAAGGTACCACCTCATATCCATCTAATTTTAGAATGGCTAAAGTGAATAGACTGACAAATCTAAGAGTTGGTGAAGATATAGAGAAGCTAGGAGTCTCATATATTGCTTATGTGAGTATAAATTTCCATAAACATTTTAGAAAACTACTTGGCAGCATCTACTAAAGCTAAGCAAACATATAATGCATGACTGGGCAACTCAGCTCCTGGGCTGAGTGTATACCCAAGAGAAATGAATGCATATGTCCACTAAAAGACATGTATTATAGCATACTCATAGCAGCATTAATAGTAATAGGCACGAATTTGAAGTGAACCAAATGTTACTCAACAGTAGAATGAATACATTATGATATAGTTGTATCTGGAATACTACACAGCAGTGACAAAGAATTAACTGGATGCAGTAACATGGGCGAACCTCGCAGACATAAAGTTGAGCAAAAGAAGACATGAAAATTGCACTCTTTGGGTTCTCTTTTTATATAAAGTTCAGGTAAAATATCGTGTGATGATAGAGTTCAGAATACTGATAATATTTCTTGAGGGGTGTTAGCTGGTATAGTGCATAAGGGAGACATTATGGGGTATTGAAAATTTCTGTATTTTTATCTGATGGAAATTACATATGTAACAGTGGCTCTGTACACTCAAGATTTGTGCACTTTGTTGCCTATAAATTACATCCCAATTTTAAAAAATCTCGTACTTCTTACAGCAAGCATAAAACTAGTGATGTGCTAATTATTTTTGACTTCCATATTTTCTTCTGGTAGTTCACGTTATATATATTAAAGTTAGTTGTTCAACATGACTCTGGTTCCTGCACAATCTGGTTGAATGGAGTAATAGTTACATTTTGAAATTTTATGTATGCAGTGGTTCCTTGGTATCCATGGGAGGCTGGTTCCAGAACCTTCTTGGATATCAAAATCTGCAAATGCAAAAGTCCCTGATATTAAATGGCATAGTATTTGCATATGACCTATGCACATCCTCCTGTATACTTTAAATCATCTCCAGATTACTTATAATATCTAATGCAAGGTAAATGTTATATAAATAATTGTTATATTGTATTGTTTAGGTAATAGTAACAGGAAAAAAGTCTGTGTATGTTCAGTGCAGACACAACCATTCATTCCTTTCCTGAATATTTTCAATCCCTGGTTGGTTCAATCCTTGGACGCAGAACCATGGATACAGAGGGCCGACTGTTATTTCTTCTTTCACTATGTTGCCCGTTAAATTATTAATTTCATTTTGAACTCGCCATCTCAGACGGTGATTGTTTATCATTACCTTTTTATCCATTTTACATGTTTGTCCATTCTATCATCAAATTTCAAAATATTTTCCACTGAACCTAGAAAATAGATATTTTTCTTTCCTGGAAATAATGTGCTTTTGTTGGCTAAATATCAAAACATAACATTATTCTTTTAAGAATATCATGCCAACGTTTTATATCAAAGTTTATATTTAATACTCTCAATTGTTGCTATTTTTAAGCCTTTTAAGATATAATTATTAAATACAATTTCAACAGCTCTGGATTTAGAGAGACAGATATCCATGTGTTCTTTAATAAATTGTGGGGTGTGTGTGTGTGTGTGTGTGTGATGTAAGGCCCTCTAAAGCACAGGGACCAAAGACAGACTCTTTTTGCTTCAATTCAAAGAGGCTACTGGCTGGGTTCATCTGGTTTTTTCCCTAACACCTGTTTGTAGTAAGCAGTTGTAAATATCTCGATATTGAGAGCACTTCTCATTTCAAATATTTAGTTCTGTTGTCCCCATAGGCAAGAGTGACTAGCATTTGCTGAGTGTTTCCTACGTGCCAGGCATTGTTCTAAGCATTTTACATTTATTTACTCATTAAATACTCAGTATTTACTCATAAGGATTCTGTAAGTCTGGATGCGGTGGCTCATGCCTGTAATCCCAGCACATTGGGAGGCCGAGGTGGGTGGATCACCTGAGGTCAGAAGTTTGAGACCAGCCTGACCAACATGGTGAAACCCCATTGCTAATAAAAATACAGAAATTAGCTGGGCATGGTGGCTCACACTGTTACCCCAGCACTTTGGAAGGCTACGGTGGGTGGATCACTTGAGGTCCGGAGTTTGAGACCAGCCGGGCCAACATGGTAAAACCTGGTCTCTGCTAAAAATACAAAAATTAGCTGGGTGTGGTGATGCATGCCTGTAATCCCAGCTACTTGGGAGGCTGAGGCAGGAGAATCACTTGAACCCAGGAGGCGGAGGTTGCAGTGAGCTGAGATCATGCCATTGCGCTCCAGCCTGGGCAACAAGAGTGAAACCTTGTCTCAAAAAAAAAAAAAAAAAAGAATTCTGTAAAGTAGGTAGGTACCATGATTATCCCAATTTTACAGATGAGGAGATTGGGGATAGAGAGGTTAAGCAAATTTCCTAAAGCATTGAAACATCCCAAGAATGTCAATGATTTGGTATTAAAAATTTCTATCTCAAGTGTGGGAGAACCACAAAAATGTGCTTGTCATCAAACCTACCTATCCAGCCCCAACATTTCTCTGGAGTTTTAATCCCATAATTCCAACTGAGTACTAGAAATATTATTTTGTGTGTTCCATAGGCATCTTCAACTCATGTTTAAAATCAAACTTATAATTTTCTCCTCCATACCTCCTTTCTTTCCTGTGTTTCTTATTTTAGTAAATGGCACCACAGTCCACTCAGTCATCCAAACCAAACTCTGGGATGATCTTGGGCTCTTCTTTCTCCTACCACCGAGTCCTTCTTAACTTGAACATATACATGAATACTGATAATGTTCTGTTTCGTGATCTGGGATGGTGACAGGCATACGTTTACTTTGTGACATATTTATCAAATTGTACACTTCTAATTTATGTGCTGTATGTAGATATATACACATCTATATACATATACAATGCAATTACAATTTAATAAAGCTATTTAAATTTTAAAAAATTTAATTCATTAAAAATGAAAAAATGTACTTTAAAAATGTACCTCTAAAACTGCTTTAAATTATATAAATGTAACAGAATGCAATGATTAGGTATAAATTAGGGCTCAGGTCTTCTGGAGAAAAGTTAGGCAAATCTCTTCCCTTTGTATCCATTTGTATTTATGATTTACACAAGGCCTGAGTAATCTCTGAAGAGAACTCCTGACCTATTTCAGACATATACAAATAAGACTATGGACTGCGGGTGACCCCAACAGAAGCCGGAGGGCAGGGAAGGAGATCAGAAGTCAGTGAGGGAGACTCACTATAAATAGAAGGAGTTGGGCACATGAACCAACTCTAGCAATAGATCCTAAGTAGTGGAACGGAGTGCTGGTTCTAGATACAAGACAGAGGCTGGTACTGGAGATAGTTTCAATTTGGTCACTCCGGTGGTAGATGTGCACCCTGGGAGACATGGGTTATGAGTTTGAGTTGAAAGAATGAAATCACCAATCTCTAAAACCTGATGAGGTTCAGTCAACCTTACTATGATCCCCTCCTCTCTTCCACTGAGTACTCCTCAAAGGGAGCATCTCTTTCTTACTTCCAAGGAGCAAAAACACAAACCTCTCCCTTGAATGCAATGCAGCCTCCAAGTTCCATGGCCTTCAGGCTACGGCCAAATTCCCGCTCCACCTGCATGTGGCATGGCTGAGTTCCTGCTTCATTGGTTCCTAGTGGTGGTGGTGGCGATAACATCAGCAGGAATGGAGTTGCAGCAGGAGTTTGACTCTTGTGAAATCATTAGGGCCTGAGGTTATGGAGTCCCTGCCTGGATGTCCATGGCAATGAGAAAAAGAGCCATATAACTAACAGCTCAAGCAATTTTACTGCAGGACTTCTCCAACTGAGCATAACACAGAAAAATCATTCTCTCCATTTCACAAGAGATAACTTTAATCTCAGGCATCAAGCCAAAGCAGCAGCATTTCAATTCCACTAACAATGGCACATGGCAATGATTGGAGTCAACTGCCACTGTGGAGAGGCCCTTCCCTGAATGGTTGGTTCTGAGTATACAGATTTATGGCTTGGCTAGCCATGGCCTAAAGCCTCCACATTTTGCTTGCTTGCAAAAATTCTAGGTTAACTGGGCATGGTGGCTCATGCCTATAATCCCAGCACTTTCAGAGACTGAGGCAGGGGGATCACCTGAGTTCAGGAGTTTGAGACCAGCCTGGGCAACATGGTGAAAACCCGTCTCCACAAAAAATACAAAACTTAGCTGGCCATGGTGGTGTGCACCTGTTGTCTCAGCTTCTTGGGAGGTTGAGGCAGAATTGCTTGAGCCTGGGAGGAGGAGGTTGCAGTAAGCCGCGATCACGCCATTGCAGTTCAGCCTGGGTGACAGAGCAAGACCTTGTATCAAAAAAAAAAAAAAAAAAAAAGAAGAAGAAGAAGAAGACGAAGACGAAGACGAAGACGAAGACGAAGACGAAGAAGAAGAAGAAGAAGAAGAAGAAGAAGAAGAAGAAGAAGAAGAAGAAGAAGAAGAAGAAAATAAACATCTCAGAAAATTTGAGATTTCTGCTTACCTTCATGAAATTTTTAATTTTTATATTTTTAGATAGGGTCTCACTATGTTGTCCAGTCTGGAGTTCAGTGGCTATTGACTGGCACAATCATATCACACTGAAGCCTCAAACTGTCCTCCTGCTTCAACCTTCCGAGTAGCTGGGACTACTCGGAAGTAGCCCCTGCACCCAGACCTTTGTGAGATTTTATAATATCTCAGCATGAAAGTCTAGGATGCAAGAAATAATAAAAAAGAAAATGGTAAATATGTGGATTAATAGGGCCGGGAATGGTGGGTCTCACCTATAATCCCAGCATTTTAGGAGGACAAGGCAGGAGGATTGCTTGAGTCCAGGAGTTCAACACCAGCCTGGGCAGCATAGTGAGACCTCATCTCTACAAAAAATAAACAAGAATTAGCTGGGCATGGTGGTGTGTGCCTGTAGTCCCAGCCACCTGGGAGGCTGAAGTGGGGATTGCTTGAGCCTGGGTGGAAGAGGCTGCAATGAGCTGAGATTGTGTCACTGCACTCTAGCCTGGGTGACAGAGCAAGACACTCTGTCTCAAAAAAATAATAAATAAATAAATAAATAAATAAATAAATAAATAAATAAATGTAAGTAGATCTTGAGTGTATAAAACTGTAACAATAAGGTTTAGTGGGTTTTTCAAAGATAGAATTAAAACGACAATTTTGTGTGTCTGTGTGAGTAGGTATATATATATAGAGAGAGGAAAGAATGGAGTTACGGTGTGTCCAAATTTCTTGTATTTTGGAGTTTGATTAACTTCAGACTTTGATAAGTTACGTATATATGCTAAAATTTCTAGAGCAATCATTAAAAGAACAGAAAGAATGTATAAATTCCAAAATAGTTGTAGGAAATTTGAAATAAGAGACATTCAAAGGAAGTGGAAATCCAAGTACCATTTCAGAATGATTAAACTGTGTGGGGATAGTGGTAAGAGATGAGGTTAATGATATAGGCATCGACCTCACAGGCTGTGATAGCTTAGATTATATATATATAAAATATAAAATATATATTATTTATATATCAATATAATATATTATATAATATATACTATATATAATATATATCTATATAGACATATAATCTGAGTTTTGTGTGTGTGTGTGTGTGTGTGTCTGAAACCCACCAGAACTTATTATTGTGTCTGTGTGTGTGTTTTTCCAGACATGGTCTCACTCTGTCACCCAGGCTGGAGTACAGTGGTGCGATCATGGCTCATTGCAGCTCCACCTTAACCTCCCAGACTCAACCAATCCTCCCACTTCAACCTCCATGTAGCTGGGACTGCAGGTGCATGCCTCCACTCCCGGCTACTTTTTTTGTATTTATGTGAAGACAAGGTCTGTCTTTCTTGCCCGGGCTGGTCTCAAACTCCTGGGCTCAAGTGATCTGCCCACCTTGGCCTCCCAGAGTGCTGAGAAGACAGGCGTGAGCTGCTGTGCCTGGTCTCGATTTCCTTTTAATTATTCTACTTGAAATTTGTTGGGCGTCCATAGCTTGATACCTTCATCAGTTCTGGAAAATAATCAGCCCTTGTCTCTCCACATATTGCTCCTGCCCCATTCTCTCCCTCTCTTTTGGGCTTCGGATTAGATATAACTTGGGCTGTTTCATGTTCCCTTCTTAATTTGTCTCTCACAGTCTCTCTCTAGGATGCTTTTTGTGTGTATTTTTCAGCTCTCTCTTCCTGTTCATTGATTCTATTAGCACCTGCTTCCAGTCGGCTGTAAAACCAATTTATTGAGTTTCATGTTTCAGTTATATTTTTCACTTCTAGATGCTCCGTTTAGGTCCTTTCCTTATTTGCTTGGTCATTCTTTAAAGTTTTCTGTTTTCTGCTCATATTTTGTCTTTTTTTTAAATGACTTAAGATTCATAGAATTGGATAAATCATAATTCTTGGTTTATGGTTCACTGTCATCAGTGCACATGGACCTCTTATTTGTGTATGAGTATATATCTGTGGATATTTGTAAAAGAATGTAATAAATGCCTAGAATCCCACAACCCAACTCACGAGCTACAAGAGCACTCTCCCTGATTCTCCCCTATCCTACAACTCTGCCTCCTCCTCTCCAAATTTGTGATTTGTACTCTGGTTTCTCTTCAAATTGTATAAAGTTTTCGCCTTTTACCAAATTTGTAATTTACATTCCCTGTGTTTTTATAGTTTTATCAAATGTATCTGTGGCCCAAATATTATTCAGTTTTAGTCACTTTATGGTGTATATAATCTTCTGGGACTTTTCAAAAAAACCCTCAATATTATATTCACTTAGATTTATTCATATTTTTGCATGCTGTATGTAATATTTCATTGTGTGGCTATTCTATGATTATTTTATCCATTCTTCTGTTAATGGGCATTTGGTTGCTTCTAGTTTTCTTTCCCCTACCACAAACAATCTTGCTATGAATATTTTTGTATCTGTCTCTTGATTAAATATAAGCAGAAGTTCCATTGGGTACATGTTGATAACTAGGGGTGAAATGCTAAGTTTTAAGTGTATGTAAGATTAGTAGTCAGCCAGTACACATCAGCAGAACTATTGGCTAGCATCTGGTTTGGCTGGATCTGTTCTGCTTGGTCAGTCCCATGTAGTACTCGTTGTTAAAACTTTGAATGTTATCCTTGAGGGACTATGAATGGCAAACTTTGCGAGCCAAATTATTTTAAAATGATTATTCTAATCTATACACCACCAAAAATGTGTAGGAAATCCTGTTGAATCACATTCTGTCCAACAGTTGAGATTATCAGATTTCTTAATTTTTGCCAATCTGATGAGAGCAAATTGGTTTCTCATTCTGGTCTTCATTTGCATTTCCCTTGTTACTAATAAATTTGAGCATGTCCTCAAGCGTGTATCTGCTATATGTGTTTTCTCTGAGAAGTTCCTGCTTAGGTATCTTGCTCATGTATCTTATTCATGTATCATGTATTTTTCTATTCGATTGCCTTTTTCTTATTGATTTGAAGGAGTTCATATTAAAAAATAAAAAAAATCCTAGATCCTGATTCTTGGCCAGTTATGCTTGTTATAAATATCTCCTCTCCATTTATAGTTTGTCTTTTCACTTTCTTTAAGATGATTTATGAATAGAAGTTCTTAACTTTAATATAGTCAAAGGTATCCAGCTTTTCTTTCCTAGATAGTGCTTTTTTTTGTTTTTTTTTGTTTTTTTTTTTTTTTCAATTTGTTTAAGAAAATCTTCTTAATTCAAGGTCAGAAAGACATTTACCTATACTTCTGTGATGGTTAATTTTATGTGTTAACTTTAGTGAGTCGTGGAGTGCCCAGATACTTGGCTAAACATTATTTCTGTGTTTGTGAGAGTGTTTCTGAATGAGATTAACATTTAAATTGCAGACTGAGAAAGTAGATCACCCTCCCCAATGTGGATGGGCCTCATTCAGTTCATTGAAGCCCTGAGTGGAATAAAAAAACTGAGGAAGAAAGAATTCTTTTTCTCTGCTTGACTGTCTTCAAGCTGGGACGTCAGTTCTTCTCCCGTCTTTGGACTTGAACTGGAACTCTACTGTTAGTTCTCCTGGGTCTCCAGCTTGCCTTACTGCAGATATTGAGACTTCTCAGCTTCTGTAATTGTGTGAGCCAATTCCTTATACTTATCTATCTACCTGTCTATCTATGCATCTATGCATCTATCTATCTATCTATCTATCTATCTATCTATCTATCTATCTATCTATCTATCTATTCATCCATGCATACACACACACACACGCACACATACTTGTTGGTTCTGTTTGTCAAAAGAACCCAGACAAGCGCAACTTCTTTTTATTTTTTTTGACAGAGTCTCCCTCTGTCACCCACGCTTGAGTGCAGTGGCACAATCTTGGCTCACTGCAACATCCACCTCCTGGGTTCAAGCGATTCTCGTGCCTCAGCCTCCTGAGTAGCTGGAACAATAGGTGCACATCACCACACCCAGGTAATTTTTGTATTTTTAGTAGAGACGGGGTTTCACCATGTTGGCCAGGCTGGTCTCAAACTCCTAGCCTCAAGTAATCAACCCACCTCAGCCTCCCAAAGTGCTGAGATTACAGACATGAGCCACTGTGCCTGCCCGCAACTTCTGTTAAGAGTTTTGCATTTGACATTTAAATCATTAACCCAATCCAGCTGGAGATGAATTGTGTATTGTGTGAAGTAGGAATTCAATTAATTACTTTTCAAAACGGGTAATCCTTTTCCCTCCTTTTTCCACTTATCTGCCATGCTGCCACTGTTACACATCTAAGTTCCACATATAAATATGTTTTTGAGCTCTCTAGTCTATTGTACTGATCATGTTGTCTCTCTGAGCCAGCACCACATGGTCTTGATGCTATATCTTTTTAATAAGTACTGATCCTGATAAGGCAAATAACACCTCTTTATTCTTCTTCTTCAGAAGTGTTTAGGTTAATTAATGAGATCTCCTAGTACCCGGTTTGAAGGTTTTAATACCATTTTGAATTAAAAGCATTCTGAATCCTTGGAAAAAATGACTATTTTGTACAGAAAATGTACAAACTGAATTGAAATGCTTTCTTGTATTAAAAAACAAGGAAATTACCAAATATGGGCTTGTGAAGGACCCAGCAGCCAACTTAAAGAAGCTACCTTTGGTCAAATTTGGGAAAAATAGAGCATAATAGAACACCTTCAGTGGATTAAAATATATCAAACATGTTTAAACGCGTGAGTTCATTATCTTACCAAAGGCCGGGCACGGTGGCTCAAGCCTGTAATCTCAGCACTTTGGGAGGCTGAGGTGGGTGGATGACTTCAGACCAGGAGTTCAAGACCAGCCTGAGCAACATGGGAAAAACCTCTCTCTACAAAAAATACAAAAATTAGCTGGAGGTGTTGGCATGTGCCTGTGGTCCTAGCTATTCTGGAGACTCAGGTGGGAGGAGCATCTGAGCCTGGGAGGTTGAGACCTCAGTGAGTCGTAATTGTGCCACTGTACTCCAGCCTGGGTGACAGAGTGAGACCCTGTTTCAAAAAAAAAAAGTTATAATTTTACCAAAGAAAACCCCACAAAATCCTTATTAGTCACCTTTGTAATATGCAAGAGAACCAAATTATTACTTTTATTTCATTTTTATTGAGTTAAAAAAGACACATACTAAAGTGCATCTTAAAAGTATAGATCTTAATATATGCAACCTAATATACAATCTTAAATGTATTGATTGTTGAAAGTTTACATGTATGTATATCTATGCAACCATTACTCAAAAGATATGTAAGATATATCTACTAATGGAAATATACATTACTAATGAAATCTTGCCCAAAAATTGAACCTGTATCTGATCAAACCTCTAAAACTAATTATAAATTTACAGGAAATACAGGGCATAGAGAAATATGATAAAACTTCAGAGGCAAAACCCAAACTGGGAAATTCTCAGGATAAACAATTTGGTTTCTTCAACAAATACAATTGCTGGAATAAAAAAGAAGGACGGAACCTACAGATTAAAAAAGACTTAAGTGGGCCAGGAGCTATGGCTCATACCTGTAATCGCAGCACTTTGGGAGACTGAGGTGGGTGGATCATTCGAGGTCAGGAGTTCGAGACCAGCCTGACCAACATGGTGAAATCCATCTCTACTAAAAATACAAAAATTAACAGGGTATGGTGACACATGCCTGTAATCCCAGCTATACGGGAGGCTGAGGTGGGAAAATTGCTTGAACCCAGGAGGCGGAGGTTGCAGTGAGTCGAGATCGCACCACTGCACTTCAGCCTGGGCAACAGAGTGAGACTCCATCTCAGAAAAAAGATAAAGACTTAGATGACATCAACTGATTGCAATGTATAAGAAGAATCAGAGAAATTTGATTGGATATTTAACTAGATATTTAATGATATTATGATATTAAGAAATTATTGGCGGCGCGGTGGCTCAAGCTGTATCCAGCACTTTGGAGGCGAACGGGGATACAGGTCGGAGATCGGACTTCCTGGAGATGTACCCGTCTTATAAACAAAAAATAGCAGGGCGAGGTGGGGGCCTGTTCCAGCTATGAGGTAGCAGGAGATTGGCGTGAACCAGAGGCGATTGCAAGCGGAGACGCGCCACTGCGCTCCAGCCTGGCGACGAGCAAGAATCGCCTAAAAAAAAAAAAAAAAAAAAAAAAAAAAAAAAAAAAAAAAAAAAAAAAAAAAAAGAAATTATTAAAATTTTTCGATGTGGTAATAGTATTGTGATTATGTTTAACAAAAATTTCTTTTATTATAGAGATAGCTACTAAAATATTTATTGATAAAGTACTATGTTTGGCAATTGCTTCAAAATAGTACAAAGAGGGGAAGAGTAGAAAATACAGATTATGGCTGGGCATGGTGGCTCACGTTCGTAATCCCAGCACTTTAGGAGGCCAAGGCAGGTGGATCACCTGAGGTCAGGAGTTTGAGATCAGCCTGGCCAAATGGTGAAACCCTGTCTCTACTAAAAATACAAAAATTAGCTGGGCATGGTGGTGCCCACCTGTGGTCCTAGCTGCTCAGGAGGCTGAGGCAGGCAAATCACTTGAACCCTGGAGGTGGAAGTTGCAGTGAGCTGAGATAGCCCCACTGCACTCCAGCCTGGGCAACACAGCAAGACTCCATCTCAAAAAAAAAATATATATATATATATATATACACACACACACACATAGATTAAACAAAACTGGCTAAGAGTTTATAATCATTGAATTTGGGTAAACAACACATGGGGAGATATTTTTCTATTCTATTTAAAAACTATGTTTGAAATTTGTCATGATAAAAAGTTAAAAAATTGTAACTTAGTTCCTGGTTCTTAACTTTTTCATACTAATTTCAGAATCAGGTTATCAAATTGCATGTATTTTGATTGAAATTGCATTGAATCTAGGGATTAATATTGGAAGAACTGACATCATTGCAAATTATAATTTTTAAATACATGAATGTGAAATATCTCTCCACTTATTAAGTATTTAAAAATGACTGTCAGTAAATATTCATAATTTTATTCATCTTTCATTATATTTATTATTAAATATATAACTTTTTGTAATGATTGTAAGTGGTATACTTTTAAAAATTATGTTTTATTATTGTGCAAATATAAACATGCAAATGACTTTTGTATATTGATATTTTATCCAGATTCCTTGGTAAGTACAAGTACTCTAACGATTTGTTTAGTTTCTTTTTTATTTTCCAGGTGAATTATTGTGTCATCTGAAAATAATGATAATTTTATTTTTTTCCTTTTTTGATCCTAATATGCATGCACCTAATAAAGTAGTATTAAAATATGTAAAGAAAATTTAATAGGGCTACCATAGACAAGAGGTAGACAAATCCTCCACCATGGTGGGAGATTTCAACACATTTTAAAAGTTGTTGATAGGTCAAACAGAAATTTAGTAAATATGTTGAAGATATGAACAATGAAATTGAAAAACAGAGGGTTAACATATACATAATTCTGCTTTTTACAGTCAGAGACTACAAAATCTTCTCCAGAATTGTCTTAGTTGTCCAATTGCTGCGGAAACTTGGTAGTGTAAAACAACTACAAGTATTTATTATTTCTCAGATTCTGTGGGTCAGGAATTTAGGAGTGGCTTAGTTGGGTGGTTTTGGCTTAAGATTTCTGATGAAATTCAGAGAGATGTTGTCAGGAGCTACAGTCATCTGATGGCTTGACTGGAGCCGAAGGATCTGCTGTCAAACTGACTCACATAATCACAAAGTTGGTGCTAATGACTAGAAGTGATGCAGGACAGATGAACCCCCAAATTGGGGCTTAGCCCAGGAGAGTCCTTGGCTTCACCAAGGAAGGAATTCAAGGGCTAGTGGTGGTGTTAGATAGCAACTTCTATTGAATGGGCCGTGCACAGTAGCGGCAGAGGTGTTGCTCCTTGCAGAGCAGGGCTACCATATAGGCGGTGTGCCCAGAGTAGCAGCTGAGAGGCAGTTCTGCACTCATATTTGTACTGACTTTTAATTATGTGCAAATTAGGGGGCAGTTTATGCAGACATTTCTAGGAAAATGGTGTTAACTTCTGGATTCATTGCCAGGTCAGGTCATTGCCATGGAAAGGGACAGTAACATCTGGGTGCAATGGTGAACTGACATGGCACACTGTGGGGGGCATGTCTTATAGAAAGCTGCTTCTGCCGCAGCCCTGTTTTAGATAGTTGTCTATTTGGTCCCGTGTCCCCACCTCTGGAGTTGAGTCCCACTTCCTGCCTCAGAAGGAGGGCTCAGTTCTGCCCCATGTAGTTCTGCTTGAGTGTCTTCATGACATGACAGCTAGCTTCCCAGAGTTAGCTATTGAACTACCTCAGACAGCAAGGTGAAAGCTGAAATGTATTTTATGATCTAGCCTCAGGAGTCATACACTGTCATTTCTGCAAATTCTATTGCTTGTACATATTAGCCCTATTATCCAGTGTGGGAGGAGGCTACCCAAGGCCAGACATACAATGAGATGAGAGTAAATGAAGCCACCTTGGAGACTGACAGCTGCGAACACACACAGAACATTTACAAACCTTGATCACATACTAGTCACAGAGCAAGTTTCAACAAACTTCAAAGAATAAGTACCATACAGACAAGATTCTTTGATCACAATTCAATTAAGTTAGAAGTTAATAACAAAAATATAAACTAAATATTACTATCTAGAAATGAAAAATACACTTCCAAATAACTCATAGGTCAAAAAAATCATAATATGGATTTTAAAATACTTAGAACTAAATGATAATGAAAACATGAGATGCGGTGAAAACAGTTCTATCAAAAAAGAAGAAAAGCTGAAAATTAAGGAATTATATTTTCAACTTAAGCAATTTCTTAAAGAATGAGTAAACCCAAAGGACGTAGAAAGAAGTAGATAATAAAAATGAGAGCAGAACCAACAAATTAGAAAAGATACAACAGAGAAAATCAACAAAGTTAGGAAGCTAAGCATTTGATTCTTTTTCTTTTTCTTTTTGAATAGAGACGGGGTCTCACTATGTTGCCCATGCTGGTCTTGAACTCCTGAGCTCAAGCAATCCTCACAACCTTAGCCTCCCAAAGTGCTAGGATTACAGGCGTGAGCCATCACACTTGGCCTAATTCTTTTTTTTTTTCTGAGAAGGAGTCTTGCTCTGTCACCCAGGCTAGAGTGCAGTGGTGCGACCTCAGCTCACTGCGACCTGTGTCCCCTGGATTCAAGCGCTTCTCCTGCCTCAGCCTCCTTAGTAGCTGGGACTACAGGCACCCATCACCACACCCTGCTAATTTTTGTATTTTTAGTAGAGACGGGGGTTTCACCATGTTGGCCAGGCTGGTCTCAAACTCCTGACCTCAAATTATCCACCCACCTTGGCCTCTCAAAGTGCTAAGATTACAGGTGTGAGCCACCACACTTGGCCTGATTCTTTAAAATGATTAAAATATGGATCTCTGGCAATGTGAATCAAGAAAAAGAAAGCAAGTACAAATAAATATTATAAAGGAGGACATAATTATAGGTAAAGAAGATATTTAAATGATAGAATAATTTTATAATAACTTTATGGCAATACATTTGAAAACTTAGACAAAATAGACATATCCTTTAAAAACACAGTGTATGGCCGGGCACGGTGGCTCACGCCTGTAATCCCAGCACTTTGGGAGGCTGAGGCGGGTGGATCACGAGGTCAGGAGATTGAGACCATCCTGGCTAACACGGTGAAACCCCGTCTCTACTAAAAATACAAAAAAAAAAAACAGCCGGGCGTGGTGGCAGGCGCCTGTAGTCCCAGATACTCGGGAGGCTGAGGCAGGAGAATGGCGTGAACCCGGGAGGCGGAGCTTGCAGTGAGCTGAGATGGCACCACTGCACTCCAGCCTGGGCGACAGAGCAAGACTCCGTCTCAAAAAAAAAAAAAACAAAAAACCCCCCAAAAAACCCCAAAAAACACAACTTATTAGAAGTGGTTGAAAAAATAGCCTGAACTAGTACTTTAGATAGTCCTGTGATATGGTTTGACTCTGTGTCCCCACCCGAATCTCATGTTGAATTGTAATCCGCAGTGTTGGGGGAGGGGCCTGGTGGGAGGTGATTGGATGATGGGGGTGAATTTCCCCCTTGCCGTTCTCACGACAGTGAGTTCTCATGAGATCTGGCTGTTTAAAAGTGTATAGCACTTCCCCCTTTGCTGTCTCTCTCTCCTGCTCCTACACATGAAGATGTGCTCATGTCCCCTTTGCCTTCTACCATGATGGTAAGTTTCCTGTGGGCTTCCAGTCATGCTTTCTGTACAGCCTGCAGAACTGTGAGTAAATTAAGCCTCTTTTCTTCACAAATTACCCGGTCTCAATGAGAACTGGGTAATTTACAGCAGTGTGAGAACGGACTAATACATCCTGTTAAGGAAATAGAAGCGATAGGAAAAAAAAGTTAATGAATAAACACCAGTTCTACAGATGAAACACATGTCTTACACAAATCTCACAAAAACTTACAAATAACAGATCATTCCAGTCTTACACAAACTTTTTCAGAGAAAAAGAAAAGAGGTGGCTGGGCACGGCTACAGATTAGCTGGGCATGGTGGCGCACGCCTGTAATCCCAGCTACTTGGGAGGCTGAGGCAGGAGAATCGCTTGAACCCTGGAGACGGAGGTTGCGGTCAGCCGAGATCGCACCATTGCACTCCAGCCTGAGCAACACGAGTGAAACTCTCTCTCAAAAAAAAAGAAAAGAGGTAAAACTCCCCCAACTAATTCTACAAAGCTAGACTAACCTAGATGCCAAATCATAGGTAACAAAGACAGGAAAATGTCAGACTTATTTTTGTTTATTAATATAGATGCAAAAAGTCCAAAATAAAATATTCACAGATTGAGTCTGATGATATTATCTGTGTAAAACAAATCATAACATTCTATGAGTGAGTTGGGTTTATCCTAGGAAAGTAAAATTTAATATTAGGAAAATCTCTAAATATAATTGAACACATTATATGATCAAGTGAAAAGATCCAGCCTTTGATTAATTTCAACATACATTTGATAAAAACTCTCAGTAAATTAGAAATCAAGTGGAACTTCATTCACCTGATCAAGAAGGGTCTCCAAAAACCCTATAATAAATGTCATCCTAAAGAAGAACTATCAGAAACATTAAAGTTATGAACATGACAAATATACCCACCATCACCACTTCTATCCAACATTGTACTCTAGGACCCAGCCAGCACAATAAGACAAGAAAAATAAGCCAAAGGAGCAAGATTATTTTATTTCTCTAAATATACTCAACATAGTTATTTTATATTCTGTGTCTCATAATACTATTAGTTGTTATTTGCAGGTATTTTTCTATTCTGTGTTGTTTTTGCTGGTTGTATCAGTTAGGGTTCTCCAGGAAACAGAGCCAGTGGTCTACATGTAGACATATCGAAGGAGATTTATCAGGGGAATTGGCTCACACAATTATGAAGGCCAAGAAGTCCAACGATATACTGCCTGAAAGCTGGAAAACCGGGAAAGCCATTGGTGTAATTCAGCCTGAGCCCAAAGGCCTGAGAATTGAGGCAGACAATGGTATAACTCTCAGTTTGAGGCTGAAGGCTTGAGAACCAGGAGCTCTAATGTCCAAGGGCCGGAGAAGATGGATATCCCAGCTCAAGAAGAAAGCAGCTTTGCCTTGCTCTGCCTTTTTTGCTCTATCTGGGACCTCAATGGATTAGATGATGCCTGCTTACACTGATGAGGTCGGATCTGTACTCAGTTTACTGATTCAAATGCTAATATCTTCTGGTAACACCCTCACAGACATACTGAGAAATAATGTTTCACAAGCTATCTGAGTATCCCTTAACCCAGTCAAGTTAACACATAAAAATGAACAATCACATTGTTTCTTGTTTACAGTGCCATGTTTCCTTGTTCAGTGATAGACATTTAACTGTGAGTCATTAATTTTCTTTGGAATTTTATCTGTGGAAATTATTTGAGGCCCGAGACAAAGATTTACATTTGCTTCTGCTGGGCACCTGAGGCACTACCAGTCTGGTACATTTTATACCAAATTATTGGCTTGAGTTTTTCCAGATCCTCTAGGTAGAGTGGATCTGACTGCATATGGTGTGAAATCTAACTTGTAGTAATGGATACTCAGGAGGTGATGCTTCCTTCCTACACTCGTTACTACTGCCGAGGTGTAAAGCATGCAATTTGCTTACAATTTCCTAGGTTTGGGGATGGGGCGAGTTTTTCTAGCTCTCCTGTACATTGAGAGTACAGCCCTTTGGGGTTCTAAGCTTATGCAGGGGAGTATGTGACCATGTTGGGCAGACTCGGGTTTTATCTTTTATCTCTGGTGCCCTGAGAGATCATGAAAACTGAAGTTAAATTTCATCTGTCAGCAAATGACCCTGTATTAGTTACTAAATGCCATAATATTGTGGCATAATACCATACCATACCAAAGCTCAGTAGCTTAAATTAATGAGTATTCATTATTGCTAAAGAGTCTTCAAATTGGCTCAACGGTTCTTCTCATTCAGCTGGTCTCACTAATGTGTCTGCAGTCAGCTGTGGACAGGTAGATATCTCTGCTGCTCTTGCCTGGGCTCTCTCACCTGTTTGGAGATCTGCTGGCTACAGGCTGGTCCATGATGATCTTAGCTGGGATGGTTGTGATGGCACAGCTCTCTTCCACCTTGTCACTCATCCTTCAGCTGTCTCAGGCTTGAGGCTTGTTCTTATAGTGAAGGCAGAAGACCAAAAGAAAGAGTAGAAGTACTCATGTCTCTGAAGGCCTAAGCTTGGAACTGGCACACCATGGTTTCTTCCAGATTCCACTGGCGAAAGCAAGTTACAAGTCCGCTCAGATTTAAGGGGTGGGAAAGCAGGGTCTGCTTCTTTTTTTTTTTTTTCCTCCTCAGAGATCCTTGTTCCAAAGAGTCCACCTCTTGATGCAGGGAGTTGCAAAGTCATAGGGCAAAGGAGATGGATTCAGTTGGAGGTAGAGAATTGGTGCTCTTTTTGCAACTCATCTATCACAGCCCCCAAGGCTAAAGTTGGCTTCAGTGCTGTGCTTACTTCTCTGGTTCTGCCTTTACCTAGATTTTGGCTGGAGTGATTCTTATTTTCTTGTCAGCACATTGATACATTTAAGAATATTAAAAATATACATATTTATACATATATATTCTCTTCTTTATTGTGTTTTAATAAAAGTTATTATTATTTTTTTGTTTTGTTTTGCTATTTATCATGTTTTCAGTGGGAAGATCAAACCAGGCACCTGTCATACTGTCTGATTGACACTGGGTGAGTCTCTGTCTTTGCACATGTGACTGTCTACCTGAAAGTCTATCTCCCAATCTTTGAGACTCCACTCAAATGCTTCTTTTGTGCTTTTATTTTTGAGATGGAATCTCGCTCTGTCGTTCAGGCTGGAGTGCAGTGGCGTTACCTCTGCTCACTGCAAGCTCCACCTACCAGGTTCACGCCATTCTCCCGCCTCAGCCTCCCGAGTAGCTGGGACTATAGGCGCCCACCACCACGCCCAGCTAATTTTGTTTTTGTATTTTTAGTAGGGACAAGGTTTCACCGTGTTAGCCAGGATGGTCTCAATCTCCTGACCTGGTGATCTGCCTGCCTCCGCCTCCCAAAGTGCTGGGATTACAGGCGTGAGCCACTGCGCCCAGCTTTTTGTGCTTCTTTGTCTGTCCTCTTCACCTAGGCAGAGCTAGGTCCAGGGTGAGCCCCTTGTTCAAAAATTATTAACAATTTTAAGACAGTGACAGCAGAATACTCTACTAAGCGTGATGCCCTTCTGCATATGGGGTTCTGTACAACTGCACAGGTCACAGTCCCATGAAGCTGGCCCGTATAGTAATTATTGGTTTACATCTCCATCTCCCTTACTAATCACTGGATGGCTATGAGAGAACACTGCCTAAGGTAAGCCTGTCTGATGAATCTGTATGCCCCCAAGAGGCTAGCAAGGTGCCAGGTATAATCAGTAAAGGGTTGTTGAATGAACAAATGAAAATAACATCATGTTCTCATGTTCTAAAATGCACCAACTCTGATAGCTTTAACAGAAAGGTAGAAGAGTCATATTAAATGTCCTCATTTATTGTAAGATGCTTTTTAGTTTCAGAATAGTTTACAAAATACAGGTCTTAGAACTGCGAAAACACTGTGGTGCTATTTAGCATCCTCTGTGATGGTTGTTCTTTTTTTTTTTTTTGAGATGGAGTTCCAGGCTGGAGTGCAATGGCACCATCTCAGCTCACTGCAATCTCTGCCTCCTGGTTTCAAGTGATTCGCCTGCCTCAGCGTCTGAGTAGCTGGGATTACAGGCGCCCGCCACCACACCGGACTAATTTTTGTATTTTGGGTAGAGACGGGGTTTCACCATGTTGGCCAGGCTGATCTCGAACTCCTGACCTCAGGTGATCCGCCTGCCTCAGCCTCCCAAAGTGCTGGGATTACAGGTGTGAGCCACTGCGCCTGGCCGTCAGCTGTTCTTTTTTTTTTTTTTTTTTTTTTTTTATCTTTAAGACTGAGCCTGGCTCTGTTGCCCAGGCGGCAGTGTGGCACAATCTCAGCTCCCTGCAATCTCCGCCTCCCGGGTTCAAGCAATTCTCCTGCCTCAGCCTCCTGAGTAGCTGGGATTACAGGCACGTGCCACTGCACCCGGCTAATTTTTTGTATTTTCAGTAGAGACGGGGTTTTACCATGTTGGCCAGGCTGGTCTTGGACTCCTGACCTCAGGTAATCTGCCCCCCTTGGCCTCCCAAAGTGGTAGGATTACAAGCGTGAGCCACCGCGCTAGGCCTAAGGGCTCTTCTTATGCTCCACAGAAAGTGAGATGTTTCCTTCAGTTTTAAAGTAGGTTCCTGGGAACAACTTTCTTTCTTATTTTCTCTGACATCTGCTCTTGACTGAACCCTGGGCTGGAAATGGTTTGCAACCTCAGTTCATGATTGAAGAGACAATGAACTGTTCTTGTGAGCAGCAGGGTAGGTGACCAATCTACTAGTCTCTTACCAGACTTCTAGGTCTCCCTTGGGAGGAGGGCTCTCCAAGCCCCTTATGTTATTTAATGTAATGTGGCATCTTAAAACATCATCTCCCTGAGGAAAAGAGGTCTTGGCTCTCAGTTGCAGCTCTTCTGGGTCTTTGGCTTCTCCGTCCCCTGCCTCGGTTTCCCCCTTTATACAGGGAGGAGGGCCGGTGGCTCCACAAGGAAACAGAGAGCAGGAAGTTGTTGGGGTGCGGGGTGGGGGCCGTTGAATCAGAACAACTCCAAGGTATATTCCTAGAGAGGTGGACAGTCTCCCAAGCCTCCCAAGCCCACACCTCAGCACCCCAAGCTTTCAAGACCAGAAAAGGTAGAGGAGGGAAGAGGGCTTTAAGGATGCCCACTGAACCGCCACCCCCAACTTTCAGCGCCGGAGGCAGTGTTCCCTCACACGCACCCTGGAAAGCCAGAATCCGGAGCCACCCCTTCCCCCACGTCTTCAGCCCCTCCCCCTGCGGCTTCCCCACCGCGGCCCCCTCCCCCCAATTACAGCATCGCTCCGGGCGCCAAGACGGATTCAAGCCAGGGGACTGCTGCAGTCAGCTCTCCGCCTCTCGGCTCCCGCAGCCTGTGTCCCGGCTCCGCAGCCTCCAGCTGTGCTTCGCACAGTCCCTTTCCCCCGACCCCGACACAGCACAATCCCAGGCTCAGGGCCCACAGGCGGGCGGGCACAGTGGGCACGGGCGGGGGCCCAGCACAGGCGGCAGGTACAGCGGGGCTCTCCCTCCACACTGGGGATGCCTCGGCTGTGCGGACTGTGGGTGGGGGATGCCTGCCAGCGGCTCCGAGGCCGGGCACAGCGCCCCATCCTGGCAGGGGCTGGGGCAGAAGAGGGGGTGCTCCCTGACCCCAGGCCAGGAGCTGAGGTCGGGCGGCCGACTGGGAAAGCCCGAAGGAGAGTCTCCTAAGCGGACGGGCCTGGGAGCTGTGTGTGACATTCAGGGCGTGACTGCGCCTCGGCTGGGGGCGAGACCCGGTCAGTGAGGCTGAGCTGGCCCCCGGCCGCCCGCCCGCCGCCGAGCTTGGGTCCCTGTGCCCAGGTCGGCTGTGCGTGACCGTGACACTTCGGGTGCCTGTTCCTGGGTCCCCAGGGAGGGGGATCTCATTCCTGCCCCTACCCTGGGCGCCCCCAGCACCGTCGCTCAGCGAGGTGGGCGCTCCTCGGGGACCCCGGCGGCCGCCCGCGGGCGGCGACCTCGGCTCTCCTGGGTCCGCGCGGGGGCGAGGAGCTCGGTCCTCCTCCCTCTCCCTCTCCCTCTCCCGGCTCGGTCGCCCTGCGCGGGGGCGGGGGCGGGGGCGGAGCGCGCGGGCGGGATCCCCCCCGCCTCCCCTTCCCGGTCCCCGGGAAATCCAGCCTCCGTGGCTTGGCCGCCTCCCGCTCTCGCGCCCGCTGCCGCTCGGCGCTCGCTCGGGGCTCCGCAGCCGGCGCGGCCCCTCAGCTGAGGGCTCCGCAGTGCTGGGCCCCGGTCCCTGCCCACCTGCCCAACGCCGCAGCGCCCCCGGCCCGGGCCGCTGGCACCATGTAACCCGGCCGTAGCCCGAGCCGGGCCAGGTAAGCCGCGGGGAGGAGTGGGGACGGGGCCGCGCTTGCGGCGCCCTCTGCAGCGCCCCCCAGGCTCGGCCCGGCTGCGGCCCCGGCGCCGCCCACGCCCCGGGCTCCGGCGGCCTCAGCTCCCGGCCCCGGGAGGGGGGAGGGGCTGGGCCTCCTCGGCTGCCCCCGCCCCTGCCCCGGCCTGGCTGCCAGCGGGCCGGACCCGAGGGGCGGGCGGGGGACCACGCGGACTGCGGACCCACTCTCCCGGTCAGGGCCGCTGGGGCAGCCCCGGCCCAGCCCTCGCCCGGCTGGAGGCTTGGGTCTGGGAGGGAGTAGCCCGCTGGTTGGGGGGGGAAGTCGTAGTGTTGGGGAGATCCGGAGAGAAGTTTCCTCTGCAGGTGTGTGAATGTGAGTGCGTGTCGCTGTGTGGGTCTGTGGGTGATTGTGTGTGCCGGTGAGTGTATGCCGTGTGTGCGTGTGCCACTGTGGGCGAGAGTGTGTGTGCATGTTAGTGGGTGTATGCAGCGTGAGTGTGGAGGGTGGTACTGTGTATGTATCTGTGGACATGTGAGTGAATGTGTGTGTGTTGTCCCCGTGTGTGTCTCTGTGAGTGTGTGAATGGATGTATGTGCCGGTGTGACTATCTCTGTGAGTGCGTCCCGGTATCTGCCCTGTGTGACTGTGTGTGTGTGCGCGAGTGTGCGCGCGTGCGTTGGCTGTGTGTGAGAGAGTGTATCTGAGCACGGTTCACTCTGAATCACCCACACCTGTGCTTTGTCCCCCCACCGTCCTCCCATTCCTGGTGGGATATGGGACAGGGAGATGAGACTTTTCCCAGGTCAGATCATCCCCCCTTCTCTGGGGACCCCTGACCCTTCATTCAGGCAAGAGCTATGTGGCACTCCCCACCTTGGTCTCTACCTTCACCTACCTCAGGGGGTGCCCTCTGGGATGTTGCTGGTCGTGTCCTTCCTGCATGCTGAGGTCCCTGGTGGGTGGGAGGGGGGATCTGGGGTGAGCTGGAGTATGTGCCTGTGTGTGCTGCTTCTCCTTTTGGGGGCCTGGGAACTTGTGTCATCTCAATAATGCTTCACTGAGGGCCTTTTAGAGCTAGGAGATGAGGAGGCCAGGTGGAAGCGTCTGCCCTGTTAGTCATCAGAGCAGGTGGCGCTCTCCCAGACTTCCAAGTCCCAAGCCTTCAAGTTCTGGGTCATTGGTTCAGTCCACTGGCTCCGGGTGGGTCTGTACTAAGCTCTTTGAAGTAATAATAATAAAATAATGCCCTCATATTAGTTCAGGGCTTTTGAAAATGCTGCCCTCTGAACTCTTCTTATTTCCCCAACAGCCTTGGGAAGCAGGCAGGACAGGTATCACGTTAAGTCATATGAAATTGCCAATATTCAACTGTTTTTATTTAACCTACAAAAACAGAAATTTCACATGGTTCAACCAAATATAATGCCGATTTACAGATGAGGATGTTGAGGCTTGAGAAATGAATCGCATTTCCCACAACCACACACTGCTAGTCAGTGGTACAGAAAGACTTCAGCCCAGGTCTTTCAGTCACCCAAAGCACTGGGCTGGGCCAAGGTTAGAGAGTGGTACTTCCTGGTGTGTACTCTGACCCTGGGGGCACTGCCCTCTACCTCTGCGCAGCATTCCCTGAGTGCTGGGGCTACTTCTGCACCCAGCTGCCAATGCCTAAAAGAGAGAGGGGGGGAAAAGAGAGGAGGGAGGGGAGGGAGAGGCTTCGTGAGCTGGCAGTGAATCAGGGTCTAAAAAGGGAGCTGGGAGGGCTAGGGTGGCAGGTGTTTCTAAAAGGAACATGAACATAGGATGAACGGCCTCACATACAGCCCCCGCATCTCCCACCCGCCACTGCCCCACTGATCTGGCAGGCAGGGCCCACTGAATTTTGTGCCAGGGGGCTCACATCCAAGGAGTGAGCTTGTATGTAGCTGTAGAATGATGGCCAGGAGAGGAACCTTAGAATTGACTTGGTCCAGTGTCTTCATTACAAACTGGGGACTCTGAAGCCCTGAGAAGGGAGCAGATTTGCCCAAGGTCACACAACAAATTTGTGGGTTCCTAGGCTAATCTTAGACCAGGAACTTTGCAGTCCTCCATGTTGCCTTCTATTCCTGAACTCTCCCCACCCCCATCAGAGCTGAATACAGGGGATTTTTGGAAAAGAAATGAAGACTCAAAAAGCCTAAGGCTGTACATCTTTCAACTTGGGACTCCTTGCCAAAGAGAGGGTGCTACAGATGTTGCTGGGGATGGGGATTCCTAGCCACACCCACCATCGAGGTAGGCCATGGGCTTGTCTTGTCTTGATTCCTGATGGTGAGGGGCTGGAGCTGCTACAGGCCAGACTCCCAGACTTTTTCATGTTAGTACCTGCTTTCAGCGGCTGCCTGACACCTAACATCATCTCTTCCAGCTGATGTTGGGGCTCGAGCTGGCTAAGCTCGTTTTCCTTCATCCTCCCCAATTTCCAATGCATTTTGCCTCTAGCTGGATGGACTATTCCTTACCTTATTGGGTTCCTAATGAATAGAGAAACTTCTGGGGCTTGTCTGATTTAGGAAGGGTCTGTAGTTACCCCTAAACCCTTTCTAATGAAATCTTCCAGGAGTCTAGGACAAATGATAAAGGGATTGCCCCCATATTACAGGTGGGGAGACTGAAATTCAGCAAGGGGCCCCATATTTGGTTGCGTTTTAGTTTTTTGGGGGTGAGGTGGTGAAGGGAGCAAATGATGATAAAAACTTTTGCCTAGAGGAGCTTCCAAAGACCCCTTCTGGTCTTACCATCCCCATGGTCAGGAAACCTTCCCAGATTCTGATTTCATTCCCACTTGGTAGAGTCAAAGCTTTGTCACTCAGTGGGGGTTGGAAGAACAGCTGTGTACCCTCCACTATGCAAGCATTATGTCTTGATTTCCTCTTTATCCACCCTGCCCCTCCCCAGTCTGAAGGCTGCTGGCTCAGCGGGCCTCCTGCTGTCTGGGGAGTCTGGGTTTGAGCTGGGGTGAGGCAGTGGCACCATCGTTATGGTAACGAGCTGCCAGCTCATCGTTGCTAATAACTTGTCAGGCCCCTGGGCTCCATGCAGCATCTCTTCCTATCAGCCCTTCTTCCCATGTCACAGACAGAAAAAGTGAGGCTTTGAGGGAGGGGTCTGGGAATAAGGGAGTCTGGAGAAGTGGGTGGCCTTGTCCCTGGGACTGTAGCTGGAGAGCTGCGGGGAGGCTGCTTGGAAGCTGGTTTACACATATGGTTACATAGGCTTGCATATGATTGTGTGGGCTGTTAACATGTGAAAACACTCAGAACATGCTTGTATAAACTTATACATGCTAGCTGACATGTTCATGTGTTTTTACACAGCAGCCCACAGGCAAACATGCTTCCAAGCTTCAGAACATGCTTGTGCCTGAATACTGTCTCTACCATCTGCACATAAGGCCCCCAAGAAATCTGGGTTTGTGGGGGTGTCCAGGTATGTGGGTGGGGATCTGATCTTTTTCTGATGCAGCTTCAAAGTGTCTTGTTAACAAAGGGACAGAATGGTCCCAGGGTTCCTTCTTCTTCCTTCCAGTCAAGAGCTCAGAGTGGAAGTGGGCTGGGGATGGTGTCAGGGGCCCAAGCTCCTAGCTCCCAAAGGTCCCTGCTTCTATGCCCTTTGAGCTCAGGTAGTCTCTGCCCCCCTCACTCTCTGTTCTTTCTCATCCTCTCCTCTTCCTGTGTGTAAATATTAAAGAGCTGAGCCTGCAGGGCTGATGTAGACATGGGAAGAGAATGCAATTAAAAAGGATTCCCTCGCCCCCATCTCGACACCCCCGCCCCGCAGTCCTTCGCTCCTGCTTCTTCCCCTCTCCCCTCTCCCCTCCCCTCACTCAGTGCTTCCACATGTCTCTCCTCCCCCCAGTCCAGATGGGAGCTGGCTCCTTCAGAAAGGGGGCTCAGAACAGGGTTTGGGGAGCTACCTCTCTCTGCCTCCCCCCACCACATCTGTCTGCAGGGCTGGAAGCCCCCACGTGAGTATTTCTTTTATTTTTGGGGTGGTGATTAAGAAGGAAAGTGGTTTTTAGAACCAGCTGTGAGTGGCGTTGAGAGGCTCTGGGCTGAAGGAAGGTGGGTGGGGTCCTCTCTCAAGGCTCCCTCAGGGAAGCCCCATGTCTGGGTTTCTTTTCTCTCTTGGGACATAGAGGGAAGGTGGGGGGGATTGTCAGGTGCCCCCGGTGGATGGGAGCGACAGTGGGAGGGGCAGGGGAGAGGGGCTTCTGTTCTAAAGAGGGTGTGTGGTGGGGTAAGCCTGTTCCTTCCTGGCAGCCTGGGTTTCTGACTACCAGGGCCGGGAATGTCGCTGGGAACTGTCCCGGGTGCTGAATGGGACTCGGCGGGGGTTTGCGCCTTCGGAACTGTCCCGAGTGCTGAATGAGGCTTCGTTCGGTCCCGATGGTGGAAAGGCGGTGGGCAGTGGGAAGGGCTCACTAGAAAAATTCTCCCAGATGACCCACTTTCCAAGGGCAGAGTCCCTGGATGGAAATATGTATTTGGGGTTCTTCCTATGTTTTAGGTCTCACAGTTGTTAGTGGTATTTAGGAACCCTTCCGCCAAGGGGCCCCTCTCCTCTTTTGCTGTTTCAGTTCCCCCTCTCCCTTCCAAAACCATCCTACTGTTATTATTGGGGTAGAGTTGGAGAACGATTTTGTGCCTGTGAGATCTTATCTCCTGGGAACGTTTTTTTAGCGCAACAAGCTCAGAGATATTGATACCAGCCTTTCACCTACTGGGGCCCAGAAATTCAGGCTCAAGGTGCTTCTGGATTAAGAGAACTTGGTTCTTTCTGGTTAGGTGTGGGGTGGTTACAGCTCAGGAGTTCAGGATCACTTGATTGACCGCTTGATATTCCCTTGCCCACCATACTTTGGGATTTGGGACAGGGGACACTGACATATTCTGCAAGCCTGTCTTGTGTTCTGTCCATTTCCAAACCTAGCTCAGAGCAGCATTTGGGAGAGACTTTTTGTTGGGGAGGAAGATTTTTAAGCAAAAGATTCAAGGAGTGGGTGGGGTTGTTCAGTGCCATGGAGAAGAGAAGGAGGAGGCTACTGGAGACAGGGCAGTGGGAAAAGAGGAAGATCTGGGGGAGTAAAAAATATTCAAATGGAGGGATGAGGTCTGGATCTCAGTCTTTAGTTCTCTTGGATATCTTTCTCCTTATTACTTAGAGTCAGGGTCATTAGTATCTGTATTCTTATGCACTGTCTTTGTAACTGTGCAGGGGATAGAGCAAGGAGTTATTTCTCAAGGTCCCTTCCCTTGTCATCCCAGGGGGATGAGAGCCAAATGTCAGGACATGCAGATGAGTCTGTAGGGGAACAACAGGCAGGAAGGGTTGATGGTGGCTTCACCTCCCGTCCCCAAGAGTACAATCAAATATTCAAATGGGATCCTCCCTGTGAGGAGAGGAAGGAGACAGTTTCCAGATAATACTGGACAAAAATTGGGTGTGGCAGAGAGTTCAAGAAAAGGGAGAGGAATCTAGGGACCTCAAACTGAACCAGTTGATCCCTTCCCAGATGTGACTTGTAGTTCATAAGGAGCCCCTCACCCATCATGTTTTTGATGTAACTCATCAAGATGATTCCTGCCTTCTCTAGCTGCTTGGGAGGAGCTGAGTTTTCCTGTGCTGTGGGTGCTGGGAGGTGGTGGGTGTGGGTGTGGGTGCCTGTTTGGGGAGGGGAGGTGTTTGTGCTCCACTCAGCTCCCTTGGTTACATAACAGCTTTGATAAGACTTTACTTTGGAGCTGCTGCTCCTGCCTGAAGCAGTCACCCCTCCACCCCCACATGAAATGCTAGATGTCCACCCCCTTTTCCCTGGCCCCTTGGAGAGTCCTGCTCTTCCTGATCCACTGTTCCAGCAGCTGCTTCCCTGCCAGGAGGTGTCTGCAGCTTGCCTCTCTGCTCCCTTCCCAGCTTCTGTTTTTAAAATACTTGCTTCTTTTGTTATTTGAGCCCAGGTCACCCCCTTTACGTTTTTAAGCCCCCTGGTCTACCCTCTCCCTTGGCAGGGCCCACAGGCTGGGAAGGGAGGGGTTCACTCATCATGAAGTTGCCCTCTAGGGAAGAAAAGGGGTGTCCTAGGAGGTTTTAGTGCTCACATTTAATTTCCTTACTGTTTCTTCCTCTACCCCAATAACTGTTTTGGAGTTTGAGAGTGTTAGACTTTTACCCAGAGGTACTGGGAGGAAGGCCTTTGGCCTTGATATTTTCTCTTTCTTTTCTTTCATTCTTTCTTTTTCAGAGTTAAGGGGTTGCATATACGGGGGGATTGTCTCCTGGGTTTGAAGAGGTACACCTACTTTATTGTTACTCCTGCCAAGGTTGTCTGAGGAAATATTCGTTTCTCTAGGCATGGGATAAGGGCATGACAGAGCTCTTTTTTAAAAAGTGACGTTTCTTTACCCCCTGAGAGTGGGTGGGAATGGGATGTGTCCAGGAGTGGGTATATCTCATTGATAACAGGAACAACTTTCCAAATAGAGAAGTGGGAGACTAGCAAGAGGAGAGAGCAAACGCAAACTTGTGATGTACTTGGAGAGAATACAAACTTTGTGGACAGGATAGAAGCCAGGGGAGGGGCTGGATATCTCTGCAAGATCTGGGACTCCATGGACATGCATGTGTATTTCTGCCTGTGAGTGGGTATATGACTGTGTATATGTACATAAATATGTGTGAATATGCTGTGTATATGTGTATAAGCACATTATTTGTATAAGTGTGAATGTGTGTATATATATATGTATGACTCTATGTATGCATTCATGTATATATGTGAATGAGAAGGAAATTACTGAATTAAACCAGTGTGTGTGTGTCTGTGTGTGTGTGTGGTGTGCTTATCCAGTAATGCATATGTGTGAGTGTAAGCATGCATGTGAGCATGTATGTGGGGCATGCATATACATACCGTATCAACCACATATGAATATATGTACACAAGTTGAGCCAAACTTGTGAATAAATGTGAGAAAGAGAGATAGAGACCAATTCTGACTGGATGTTGGGCTACCCAAAAGTGTCTTCCCATTACCTTGAACTTGATCACCCTGCTACTTGTAGCTCTTCTCCAGAAAGTAGGCTCTCTGAAGTCTCTCAAATTCTCATGTCCTTGGGAGCCAACTCTTCTCCATCATATGAAAGGAGTTTGCAGAGGGTAAACCTATAAGGCCTTGGGGATAGCCGAGTAAGAAATCCAGGCTTCAGGTTGTTCAGATGCTGTGGTGCTCAGGGCTGTCTGTGGGGAAAGAGGATGGGGACATAAATATTAACATTGCTACAGAGGTTTCAAAATCCAACAAGTTGGGCCTAGTGGATGAAAGGGATAGTGAGCAAGAGGGGAGCCCAAGTGCAGTGCATAAGCCTCACACATACAAGACGTGGCAATACACGTGTACAGGTACATGAGCATATTACTTGTCTGTGCCATAATAGGGATATATCAACATAGGTGCACTTTTTAACATGTACATCCATTAACAAATCTACAGGAGTGTCTATACCAACATGGGGATTTGTCAGCATGCACATACATGCTAACACATATACATGTGAACAGAATATACAGAAATATGTGGGCATATGCTAACATTTGTCTGATTACAACCCATGGCCATATATTTGTGCATCTCACTCATCCAGGTTAACAATAGCTTGCAAACATATCCTTCCCCATCACACGTGCCTCACCCAATGCATCCATTCATTCAACCAGTGGTTATTTTATGCCTCTAATGTGCCACATGCTGTGTTGGGCACTAGGGATGGTCCCTGACCTCGGATAACTTGCAATCTTGGGAGGATAAAGGACCTGGAACCAAATAAGGAGAGTGTTAAGGAGGGTAGATACACTTAAGTGTTCATTGGAGGGAGTGGGGACCTAAAGAGAGGTAGGTTGGCTCTGGAGTGGGGAACGGAAAGGTTTGGTAAAGGATCCATAGAAGGGGAGGCTTTTGAGTTGAGGCTTAAAAGTTGAACAGGTGCTTACCAGGTGAGCAACTGTGGGAACAGGTATTTCAGTGACAGGAAATATTCCAGATGGTCTTCCCACTTCCACCCTTGCCAGCCCCACCTCCAAGACTCTTCCCCAAAAAGCAGCCAGAGTAAAATGAGGTCTTTCCTTTCCACTTGCTTTCCGTCTCACTCAGAGTGAAATCCAAAGTGTAGTGCATCCTGAGCAACATGAGTGCTATGTGTGCAAAGCCCCCTATTACCTCCTGGATCTCAGGGGCCACTCCTACGTGGGCTTCTTTTCTGTTCCATAAAAAGCACAGTTCCATGTGGAGGCAATCGCCCTTGCTTTTCCCCTCAGCCTGAAATGCTCTTCCCCCAGATATCCAGGCAACTCACTTCCTCATTGTATTCAAGTCTTTGCTCAAAAGTCACGTATTTGGAAAGACCTCCCCAATAGTCTATCTTAAATAGCCTATTGTCATTCTATCTCCTCACTCCATTATTATTATTATTTATCTCAGTACTTGCCACCACCATTATTTTATATATTTGCTTATCATCCCTCTTTTTCCACTAGAATATAAACTTCATGAACACCGGAGCTTCATCTTTTTTGTTCATTGCTGTATCTACAGTGTCCAGAAGAGTATTCAGCTTGGAGTAGGCACTCGATACATACTTGTTGAATAAAGAAATTTTACATAGCTGGCAGCCAGTGAGGAGAAAGGATCAAGGTGGAACAAGACGCAAGGCCGGGAGACCAGTTAGGAACCTGTTGTCATAGCTTTGGTGAGCAATTAGGATGAGAGTGGCCTGACGTAGAACACCAGCAGTGGGGGTGGAGAAAAGGAGACACAATCTACAAACACATGCTTGCACAAATATACATGCATGTGCTTGTACTTAAGTCACATCTGCTGTTTTAGTAGTGGAAGGCTAAGGAGGAAAGTAAAAGTGTCTTTGTATGTATGTGTGGTATGTATGTCATGAACACCTCATGACAGGCTGGACACCCTCCAGCTAATGCCGACTGCAGTTCTCCCTTCCTTTGGATCTTGTCACCAATATCCCATGTATGTTAATTCCAGCCAGCCAGGCTGCAGAGGCCTGCCACGCAGGGGTCTCTGTGGTTCCACCCTGTCAGTGATACAGGGCTCCTGCCATAGGGAACAGGAGTCGGGAGCTGGGTCTTGAACAAAGGAATAGTCTTAGGAGGTCAGAGCCACAGATAGAGACTTAGAGACACTTGGAGAGAGGCACATGGACTGTGAGAGGAGTAGAGAGAAGGGGAATGACTGCGCAGAGCTCAGAGATGGAAAGCTCAGGCATGGCCCAGACTTCCTGAAGCCAGATATGGTAGGGGCGGGACAGCATCCTCAGGCAGCTTCTAATGCCTGGCCCCAACCTCTTCCCTTCTTCCCTTCTTCTCTTGCTCCACTCTTGGTCCTTTACCCTGGTGGTGTGGATGCCTTAGTCAAGTATGGACTTAGGAATGATTTGTCCCCAGGGTTGTGATGTGAATTCAGGTACACGGGGAGACCTAGAGGAAGGGATCCCCATTTCTATAAGACATTTTGTGGCCTGGCAGTAGGGGAGGAATTTCTCTGAGTGTCTCGACTTTGGTTGTTTCCTTCCCTTTCCTTTTTTTTTTTTAAGATGGAGTCTCGCTCTGTCACCCAGGCTGGAGTGCAGTGGCACGATCTCAGCTCACTGCAACCTCTGCCGCCTGGGTTCAAGCGATTCCCCTGCCTCAGCTTCCTGAGTAGCTGGGATTACAGGCATGTGCCACCACGCCCAACTAATTTTTGTATTTTTAGTGGAGACGCGTGTTTCACCATGTTGGCCAGGCTGGTCTCAAACTCCTGACCTCAAGTGATCCGCCCACCTTGGCCTCCCAAAGTGCTGGGATTACAGGCGTGAGTCACTGTGCCCGGCCTGGTTGTTTTCCTTTCTCCCAAGAGAGCATGGAGAATTGAGCTTGTGTGGCAAAAATGAGCAACTGAGGTTAAACCTCAGGCAGGACCAATCAGCTGCTAGCATGAAGAGACTAAGACATGAAGGGAAAGCTGGGAGGATAGCTGCTAAGAAAAGGAGGAAGTGGGAGTTGGGGGTCTGCCCCACCCCATGCCACTCCAGGGACCTCTGGTGGAGGGGAGTGGTCAAGGCCTAAGATCCTCTTTGGCACTTCCTCCCCCGGACCTGCAAGCACGGGGCTGGGTTGCTTCATGACTGAGAGCCAGTGGTAGAGCCCCTTCCAGGCTATAGGGGTGTAGGGGGGCCTCTTGCCTCTCTCTTCTCTCATCTGGGCTAGGGGCCAGGGTGCTGAAGCCGCTCCCCTCCCACCTGGGCTGTGAGCATGGGGGTTGGGCCCAAGCAGCCGCCAGAGCCGCCCACCTGCCCGCGGTGTCATGGCAACGACTCTGCCCACGTGGACGATGAGGAAAGGGAGGAGAAGAGAGGAGAGGAGGCTTCACAGCAGACACGGGGATGGGAGGGGTTCCTCAGGGTCCTGCGTGTGGAAGCCCCCACCCCTCTAGCTTGGCCCCGGCCCTAGCTCCTTTCACCCCAGATCCCCTGGGGCAGGGTGGGGCTGGTGTTCCAGCCCTGGCCTCGGAGTGTGCATGTCCTTGGATGTCCTGAGTAATGATGACCTTGGCTTCCCGCACTGTGGGGTCCTGGCCAGGGTCCTAGGGTATATGGGGCTTTGGCATGTTCAGGCGTCTCCCTCTCTCCTTACCTCACAAGTCGGGGGTGGTGCCTGGGGCTGAGGGGATAAGAGCCCGACCTACTTCTCCATTTTCTCACTATTTTTCAAAAGGAAAATGACCCACTTTTCAGCCAATCAGACTGGGGCCTGTTCCCCGGCTGATTTCCTGAGCCCCCCTGCCCAGGCCTCTGCCCCATCCTCAGCCTATTAGCCACGTGCTGGACCGACTTCCTAAGGGCAGCAGGTGAATCTGTGTGGAGGGGTCCTCCCCTGCCATCTGCATCAGGCTGAGTCTGTTCTCAGAGGGGCAGGGGTGGGCCAAGGCCTGGCTGAGACCACATCAGCTCTGCATTGAGCAGACCCCTTGTCTGCCTCCACCCTGGACGCTGTGAGGGTCCTGCTTGCCATCCCCATAGACCCCCGGGACACACCTCGAGGCGAAGCAGGAAGGGCTCCAGAAGGGTGGAAGTAGGATTCTGCCCCTCCTCTCTCCCTGTGTCAGTGGATGGTGGCAGGCCGTCTTCCCAAGCTGCTTCATTTCCATGTGGAAAGGGAGCCTGTGGCACTGGAGAACCATGCCTGTCTGTCTGTCTGTCTGTATGCCTGGCTGGCAGAGTTCCTCTGAGAGACCCCCCAGAGGGTTCTGCCTCTGCCTCATTTCCCAAGCCCCTCCTTTTCTCTAGGATATTGGTCTGGGCCTCCGAGCCCCCTCCCTCCCTCAGCTATATTGGCCTGGGCTGGCTTGGGGGGTGATTAGGGATTTAATTATTTAGTTTCTCCAGCTCAGTAGATTAATTCCATCCATCACAGGCAGGCTGAGCCTTCTTCCCCTCTCTGGACGGCCTGGCCAACCCCAGAGAGAAGGAGCATCATGGCCCACCTGGGTGTAGTACTGGGTCTGGGAACAATGGATAAAGTTCTTGTTTGGGGAGGATTTGGTGAGTGATCTTGAGCAGATGTGGGTGCCTAAGCGCTGTGAAATGGTCGTGTATTTCTGTCATATGGGGATAAACATGTGGACACGTATTTAAGGTTTTGTATCTGTGCAGCTTCTATGCACACAAGCATCAAAGTCTATTGCATGGATAGGCGTGGTGGCTCAAGCCTATAATCCCAGCACTTTGGGAGGCCAAGGCAGGAGGATATCTTGAGCCCAGGAGTTCAAGACCAGCCATGGCAACATAGTGACACTGTCTCTACAAAAAAATAAAAAGTTAGCCAGGCACGATGGTACACGCCTGTAGTCCCAGGTACTCGGGAGGCTGAGGCAGGAGGATTGCTTGAGCCTGGGAGGTCAAGGCTGCAGTGAGCCGTGATAGTGCCACTGCACTCCAGTCTGGGTGACAGAGCAAAATCCTATCTGGGAAAAAAAAAAAAAAAAAAAAAAAGAAAAGGAAAAAGGATCTATCAGATGGAAATGCACATGAGGTGTATGAACCCTCTTAGGAACAAGTTTGTGTGGATCTGTGTACAGTGCGTGACAGTGACTATATAGATGAGATCAGGTGCTGTGTAAGTTGTGTGTGGATGACTGTGTGGCTGTGTAATTTGCCTCTGGCTGAACACCTGTTAATTTGTGAATGAGCAGTCTTGGGGCCGTGTATAGCTGTGTATGAGGAAACGATGACAGAGATGGAAGGTTTCCCGGGGCTGAGTAATGAGAAAGGGCACACTGGGGTCCACCTATTGGCCTCCTCAGACTAGTTTGGTCAGGGAGACATGCTACTTTAAAGGCGCTCTGAGGTCGAGCACGGTGGCTCACGCCTGTAATCCCAGCACTTTGGAAAGCTGAGGCTGGCAGATCATGAGGTCAGGGAGACCGAGACCATCCTGGCCAACATGGTGAAACCCTGTCTCTACTAAACTACAAAAAAGAATTAGCCAGGCGTGGTGGCACCAGCCTGTAGTCCCAGCTACTCAGGAAGCTGAGGCAGGGGAATTGCTTGAACCTGGGAGGCAGAGGTTGCAGTGAGCCAAGATCGCACCAGTGCACTCCAGCCTGGTGACAGAGCGAGACTCTGTCTCTAAATAAATAAATAAATACATAAATAAAATAAAATTTAAATGGAAGTGTTTGTTCAGCCTGGGCCTTGGTCAGGCCTGGACCCAGACTGAGATTCAAATCCTTCTTCCACCATCTGTATGACCTTGGGAAATTTTCTTTACATTTATAAGCTTCAGTTTCCTCACCTATAAAATGGGAGTAATGATAGCGTCTACTGCAAAGGATAGTTGTGAGGTTTATACGAAGAAAAACATCTAAAGCACTTAACACTGGGTCTGGACAATTGTAGGTATTCAGGAGCCTAACCTTAGACTTCAGAGTTGAAAGGCATCAGAGGTTGTCTGGTCTGAAATGTATTCAATGTATTCAGTGCTTGAATGCACACTGTACCGTCCTGCAAAGCGGTCCTCTGCTTGCACGCCTCCCCAGACAGGACACTTCCAGCTCTTTAGGAAAGCCACATCACGCTGGAGCACTTCTATCTGCTGGGGAGGTCTGGTCCAGCTGCAGGGAGTCATTGCCTTCCTTTCCCCCCGTTTCTCCCCGTTTCGCTACGCCTCAGCTGTGGGACACTCCTTGATGGCTCAGTTGCTGACCCTGAACTCACTGAGCACCTACTGTATGCCATGTCTGTCCATGTAGTGATAGATCCCCTGAATCCTGGCCTTCAAGGAACTCACAGCTTACAAACAACTCTTTACCCTACTGTGGGGAAGGAATAGAGGTATGAGACCCAAGAGGAGCTGGCAATTGTGTCCTGGGATTGATGGGAGGGCACTTGTAGGGGAGGCCTCTTGGAAGAGAGTACACCTGCGTGGCACCAGAGGGTTTAAGGTTGGGAGGACAGGGGTTTTGCAGTCTGTGCTGCCTTTTCTCTCTGTGTGCTCTCATGCTGTGTCTCTCAGCTCCTGGCTGTCTTCTCTGAAACCCAGAGAGAGCAGAGGTATAGACATCCCTGAAGCTGGGGCAGGGTCAGGCAGGGTTTCAGGCAGAGCTGAGGGGTGGGAGCTGCCATGACGTGAACCTGGCAGTCAGCCAACCAGTCAGCCTTTGTGGTTGGCTTCCTGTGGTTGACTCTTCTGTGGGAAAGGCCCAGAAAGAGGGCTCAGGCCCTGTTGCTAGAAGCCCCTGTCCCAGCTCACACAGAGAGCTTACAGGACAATGTGCTAATCCAGGAGGCAGTCCCAAGTTCTGGACACAAGGAGGGGACCAGATGCCTGGGCCAGAGAGTAGGAAAGGTCATTGGTGTGGCCAGGCTGAGAAACTCCTGCCCAGTGGACCCCTGCCATGGGCTTGGGCTCCTATCTGCTATTCTTTGATGGCCCTGGCAGGCTCAGATGTGGAGCATCCTGGAAGCTAGAGTAGCAGCAGCCCAAATCACATGCAAATGAAAGAAGGTGCTTTGGTGCTAAAGTCAAAAGAAGCCAACATAGGGAGATATATGTGCAGTTGCATTGGATAGGTCAGCTTAGTTACTCATTGCCACAAGCTAAGGAGGTAGGTATTGTGATCCCATTTTACAGATGAGAAAACTGAGGCTCAGGCAGATAACACAAATTGCTCATGGTCATAAAGATAGATTGTGATATAATGGATGGAGGTGGATGATTGGCTCTCCAATACCCAGCTATGAGGTTGCTGGGCTTTCCCTTCCAGATCCCTGGAGTTGTAAGAGAGGCCACTAACCCTGGCTACAGGAGTTTGTGGGAGTCTGCAAATCAAGGTCCTCTCGTCCTCTCAGATGCCACTATCTTTGGCTACTAGGACTGCTCTGCTGTCTTCGGGTAGCCAGGGTGTGGGAGGTCTTCAAAAGGAGCCCAGGCCAACAGAAATTCCTACATGTATGAAACAGATGAGTTTTCAGACTACCCATTTCTGATCCAAACCAAGTCATGTATGGATAGTTACAGCCTTTGCCCAAAGCTGTCTAGAGATCCTCTCCCTGTCTCCAAGTCTCATGCATTTAAGTAGTTTCTCCCTAGTTAGCAATAGTTAGCCCTCAGCACCCTGCTAGATACTTTACCTTCACTATCTTAGTCCTCGTGACATCACAGTGAGAAAGGGGCTACTCTTGCTCCCATTTGAAAATGGGGAAACTGAACTTGAGAGACGCGAAGAGGCTTCCTTGAGGCCACACGTCTAGTAAGTGGTGGACCTGGGATATGAACTCAAAACAGTTTAGCGTAAGATCCAGAAGCCACAGTTTCTCACCAGCTGCCCCTAACAAGGGTCCTAGAAGAGTTCTGGTCCTAGAAGAGTTCTGATCCTAGAAGTCCTCCCTTTCAGCAATTGTGCAGTCTTCCCCAAAGAAGGACCCTAGAGACTTTCAGGAGAGGGGAAAAGTGGAAATGATAAGGCAGCATAGCCTAAGAATTGGTTCAGTTGACAGAAAAGGAAGAGATAGCTGAGAAAAGGCTGGAAGCAGATGGCTATGGCTGCAATTAGGGGGCATGAAGGAGTGAGGCTGATCAGGCTGAATTGTGTCTCAAAGGGCCTTTGGCCGCCCTGGAGAAGGAGGAGGAAACCCAGGCTCTGCTTCCGATGCCTGTTGGGTACATGGCCCTAGCTGGGAAGGGAGCTGGGGCCCAGCAAGTCTGAGTGAAGAGACCTGTGTGGGACTAGGTGGTAGACCCCGAACTCTGCTCCTGCAGTCCATCCCTGAAAGTTGTGCCTCATTCTTTCTCTCTGCAGCATGGGGAGGGCCACCTTTTTCCTTCTTACTCTCCCTTCTCCCTCCACTACCTTCCCTGAGCTCTACAAAGGGACATATCTGGGGAGACCTAGATGCAACTGGAAAAGAACCATCTTTACCTGCTAAGCAGAGTGGCTAGACAAACATTATGAACAAGGCCCTGGGTATAGAGGCTGGATTTCTAATACCAGATTCTCCAGGACTCTCCAAAGCCTTTGAAGAGAAAGGAGTGGAGGTCCTTTCTGTGGGCTGTTGTACATAGGAGCAGAGTGGATGAGGGCAGCAAGGGAAAACATTCATTCACAGAATAGGTATTTTTTTAAACACCGTTTAGTGGCAGGCATTGTTCTAGACACTCAAAATGCAGCAGCACACAAAACAGACACAGTCCCTGCCCTTCTGGAGCTTATGTTCTACTATGGGGAGACATACTATAAACATACAATAGACAAAGAAAATAATTTCAAAGGGCAATCAGTGCTCTGAGGGCAATGAAGCAGGTGATGTAGAGCATTCCCAGGGTTGCAGCTCAACTTTAGTTGGAGTGAGTGGTCAGATAGGCCTCTCTGTCTCTTCTGAGACAGAGGAAGCCATGGGAATATCTGGGGCAGAGTGTTCCAGCAGAGAGAACATCAAGTGCAAAGCCCCCTGAGGTGGGATTTTCAAAGAGATTATAGGTAGTGTGGGTTATTCACAGGCTGAGCACTGTCCAGTGGGTCAGGAGATGGATTTAGACTTGTATCTGCCTAAATGGCTCGAGTGTTTTGGAGCTGTAAACCCATTTTCTGTAAAATTTCTGCCCTAAGCCCCTAGGAAGAGTTGATTAAATAAAGTAATAAAGATGAGTGAATAAAATGGCAAGCCTCCCTCCTTCCATCCTGTTTCCCCTTCTTCCTTCTCCATTTTCTGGGGTAGTGAGGGGAAGAGGAGGTGATTTCCCTTGGGGTCCTAAGGTGTGGGGTTGGATACGAGGCATGCCAAGTCTTCAGCAACAGGGGTGGGTAGTGGGGTTGAGGGAGGCCAGGGACTAGGACACCAGCCCAACTACAGAGATCCAGGCATCTGGGCAAGGCCAGTGTCAAATTAGTCAGGGGGGCTCAGGCAGAACTGGATGCAGGAAGAGACCAGGGGCTGAGGGGGCAGAGGGATGCCTATCCATGGGCACAGTTGAATAATCAGGGGTATGAGCTGCAGGTCAGAGGCTCTGTGTTAGGGCTCCCAGTGTGAAAGGCTGGACAGAGAAACTGAGGCACAATCCTGTCTATACTGGTTGGTTAACACAGAGAGAGGGGGTGGGTAGACAAAGCCTAAAACTTTGGGATCCTAGGGACACACATGGCTTATCACAGGCTTGGAGGAGCCAGGCTGAAAGCAGCAAAATGAATTCTAGGCCTCACTTGCTGGAAGTTCTACTGTGTTGGAACTGATGTGGGGATGACCTCATAGTCTCCAGGTGAGGGGATTGGATAGGGCTGACCTTCACAAGGGAACAACTCTAACCTTTTGCTGCTATTTGGATCGTCATGTCCAGCTTGTAGCTCTCCCAGACAGCTTCCTGGGGAAGGAGTGAATTGGCTAAAATTTGATTTTTGAAATCTTCATCTTGGCCCAAGGCATCACTTTGTGCCAAACGCTGAGATACTGGCCTTTGTCAAACACACCTGGATCTCTGGGTACCTGGATGTGGACAATCTAGAGTAAGAACGCCTTATCTTTTCCCCAGGTGAGTATCTTTGGTGTTAGATGATCATCCAGAGAAATTGAGTGACCTACCCAATGTCACTGTAAACCAATGGAGGAAACAATGATAAAGATAGCTACCGTTAGTGAGTATTTATCATGTGCCAGGGACAGTGCTAAGGGATTTATATGCTTTACCTTGTTAAACCTTACATCATTCACACCTTTATTATGGCTCTAATATTATCCCCATTTTACAAATGAGGAAACAGGTTAAGAGAGGTGAATCACTTACCCAAGTACACACAGCCATTAAGTGAGTGGAAAGGGATTTGAGCCCACAGAGTCTGATGGCAGAGTCCATACCAATAACTGCTTGAATCAAGGGAGTCTGTGAGTTGCCTAGGTCTCAAGAAAGGAAAACCAACTGATTTGGCTGGGCAGGGCCCTAGGGGAGAGGGAGAGAAAACACTCTGACTCCTTCTCCCATTTTCCATTCTTTTTCTGGAAGGTAATTGCTTGGGGCAGTGACAACCTCCTGGTGAATTACACAGCTGGTTTCCCAGTGAGATTTGTAACAACAACCCCGCCAGCCTGGCAGCCCCCAGCAAGTTCCGGTTTAAGAAACTAATTGCTGGATTGTGTAGTTGGTGCTAAATTGGGTAATTTCTTGGTGACGGCATCTGTGCCACTTCTTCCATTCCCAGATAGATTTGAGCTGCATCAGAGAAGAATTTGTCACACACGGCAACCTCCCAGACTCCTTCACTCACCACTTTCCAGCCAACCATAGACTACTGCTAAAGTGGCTGCTTCCTTCGGCCCTCTCACCATTCGGGGAGCTCTCTGTGTCCTGGGATAGTGGATGGATGACTTGGTGCAATAAAAATGGGAAAATAACACCGGCACCCAGAATTGTCATAGGACTTCAGGGAGTGTCCTTTATTCTATACCAATCTGACCTTGGGCTTAGTATAAACTCAGTGCTCACCACACATGGGAAAAGGCTAAATCACACTCTGGTTAGCTCTGGGAGATATGTATGGATGAGGTCTTTTTGTTTGTTTACTTAAAAAAAAAAAACATTCACTTTCATTACTGTGCTCACTTCAGAATGGCATTGAATAAGTTTGACTTCTCTGGGCTGGCAACACAGATGGAGAAAAGCTAAGGCGTTGGAATTGGCCAACACTGGATTTGACTTCTGGCTTTGACAGCAGCTCTCAGTGTGATCTTGAGGAGCTCAAGTTAGCCTCTCCAAACCTCAGTTTCTTCTTTTGTACACTGGAAGGTGGTGGGGTGTGGACAATATCTATCCCTTGGAATAGTTGTGGGAATCACATAAAATATCATAAATGAAAGGATCTTGTTCTTTGTAGACTCACATGCACTCAACAAATGCCTGCCATATGCTAAGTGTTGTTCTAGGGACTGGGGACAATTCAGTGGGTAAGATGGATACAATTCCTGCACTTATGTGGAGCTTACATTCTAGTGGGAGAGATGGACAATTTAGGAGTCACACATATTTTAAATGGTAACAGTATAAGAGACAGGTACATGGTGCCTTGAGAGCAAACAGCAGGGGGATCTGACCTAGTCAGGGAGGCCAGAGAAAGCTTCCCCGAGGAAGCAACAACTGGGCTGAGATCTGAAGGGTGTGTAGGAGTTAGCAAGGCAGAGGTGGGTAGGAAAAGCTTTCCCAACAGGGGGAATAGGCCGCGTGATGCGAGGGATCATGGGACTGACAAAAGACTATCCTGGCTGCTGCAGAGAAAGCAAGGGGGGCATGTTGTGAGAGGATGTTGGAAAAGTAGGAAGGGCCAGACCCTGCAGGTCTTGTTGGACAAGTGAAGGCATTTTATCCTAAGAACATCAATAAACCAATGAAGAGTTTTAAGCAGAGAAGTGACATGATGAGATTTGCATTTTCAAGTGACCATTTGGATTGGAGCGGGGTAAGAACGGAAGCAGAGAGACCAGTTAGGAGAAGACGTGCAGGCATGCAGGCAGGAGATGGTGTTCTCAGGAACAGTTGGATTCATTAGCAGTGCTTTCTGCTGCAAATACTACAGGAAATCTGGCCAACAGTGGTTTAAATAAAGAGCGCATTCCTTATCATATGTAGACCTGGAGTAAAGCAACTGTTCATATTGGTTCCATGGCCGGATGATGTCAGAACTGACATCTCTGCAGTTCTCTAGGCCTCTTGTGGTGGCAAGATAGCGGCCCTAGCTCTGGCCATCATGGTTGTAGTCAAGCCAAAAATAAGGGGAGGAAAGATGGCACTAGCAATTCCTACCCCTTTGGTCACAAAGGCAAAGTCTTTCCCAGAAACCCTCGTTATGCTTCCATGTATATATCATTAACCAAAATGGAATCATGTGGCCTCTAGTTACAAAGGAGGCCGAGATAAGGACAAGGAGGCTGGGAATGAGTTTTAGCGAGTCAGCCAACAGTGATATGGTGGATATGGAATAAATGGGCACATCTTTTTTTTTTTTTTTAGGAAGCAAAATCCATAGGGCATGGTGATGGACTGAATTATTAGTCTCTTCCTCACTTGTTTTTCCCTCCCATTGATTTTGTTTAGTAACGGAGTGAAGGCGGGTGATGTAGGGGGAGAAATGTGATCATAAAGCACAATATATAGGAGGAAGCCAGTTGTTAATTAAATATTTTCTTTAGAAAATCCATAAATTGGATATCTCCTGCTCCCAGTAATTTGGATTTTGATTATACTGTTTACTATTTGGACACTGGGGATTTTGTAAATCCAAAGAAAGGCTTCTCATGAGGGATTACACTGTATTAATCTTGTAGAGTTTGTAAGAGTGATTTTATTATTTGATACCCATTGAAATCCTGGGAGATAGGTGAGCAGGTATCCTGAGGCTTAGAGAGGGTAGGCCGCCTCTGGTATGTCAGGTGTCACATACGTTCTGGTCTCAGGACCTGTGCTTTTTCACTATACAGGGCTGCCCTGTAGGATCTGGGTAAAGGAGTTGAGGGGTGATCTGTCTGGAGAGCAGCAATTATAGGGCCCATCTTCTCCAAGACAAGAGCAAGGAGAATGTGGATTGATGCCAGAGGGGCTGAAGTTTCATAGGATCTTGATGAAAGCTGAGCAGCTTGCCAGCAGCACCTGCATGAAGCAGGAGACAGAGGGGCACCTGGGAATGTCCACCCCTGGGAAGTTCCATGAGGCCCTAGCTTGATGTCGCCACACACAGAGCAAATGGGACGGTCTGGGCTTCTGCCAAAGTGGCCTTTTGTGCCGTGAGTCTCAGATACAGGTCTTGCCTGGGGCAGGAAGAGGAAAGAGAATGACATGGATGAAAGACCAGGCTGTCTTTCCATCTTCTTTCCAAGACAGAGAGATGCTTCCAAGTGCTTTTTTTTTTTTTTTTTTTTTTTTTTTTGAGACGCAGTCTCGCTCTGTCGCCCAGGCTGGAGTGCAGTGGCCAGATCTCAGCTCACTGCAAGCTCCGCCTCCCGGGTTTACGCCATTCTCCTGCCTCAGCCTCCCAAGTAGCTGGGACTACAGGCGCTTGCCAACTCGCCCGGCTAGTTTTTTGTATTTTTTAGTAGAGACGGGGTTTCGCCGTGTTAGCTAGGTTGGTCTCGATCTCCTGACCTCGCGATCCACCCGTCTTGGCCTCCCAAAGTGCTGGGATTACAGGCTTGAGCCACCGCGCCGGCCCCAAGTGCTTTTTCAACAACTACTTGAGAGGCCGTCTTGACCTGAAATTCCCTCTGTTTCCCCAAAGAAGGGCAATGGAGGAGAATTGTCATCCAGAGCCAGGCAGTTGGTATCCGTGAGGTCACCCCAGTCTCCCTTTAGGCAGTGTAACCAACAGCTTCTACAGTCCAGGCTCCAGGGTGGGCCAGGGGCTGGGTATGTCTCACCCTGTCCTCTATGGAAGATTCTTAGGAAACCACAGTCTTCTTCATTGTCTCACATCCTTCAGGGCCAGGAAGTTCTTCCTGATGTCTGACTGTGCCTTTTCCACTACTATTAATCATGCTTGCAAAGCTAGCTCTTCTTCCTGATGTCCCTGTGTCTAATAATGGCATCATTAGTCTTCCAGTCACGGCTGCTGCAAACTTCAGGATCGTCTTACTTTCTGATTTTCTCTCTCCTATTCCCACTATTTGCCATTCCCTGTCTGCCAGAACTCTCTGAGCCTACCCCTTAGAATTTCCTATTTGCACACTTCTTCTCCCTGTGCTTGTTGTTTCCTCCACTGGGTAGGTTCTCTTCCCCATCACCTATGTGTATGGGACACACAGACATCTTGTACTCCATCACAAACACCCTCTCCTCTGAGAAGTCTTCCTTGACTGCCCTCTATTGAATCTGGTCCCATCCTCATCTGAAGTAGCCTAACATTTTGGTACCTCTTTACAGCACAGTCATTTGTTCGTCTACTTAGTGAATGTTTATTAAGGACTGGCTCTGGGCAAAGCCCTGAGTTAGGTGCTGGAGATGCAGAGATGAATAGGACTTGGTTCCTGTCCTGAAGAAGACCACATTCTAAGTGGGGAGACAGAAACTGAAACAGACATTTTCAATGCAATGTGAAGGCTGCTTTCATGGGGACACCCAGGGTGTTATAAAAGCCCGATAAAGAGCATAACCTAGAATAAGAGCACAGAAAGTCTTTAAGGGAAGGTGGGGCTTAATATGAGTAAGTGTTAGCCAAGGGGAGGGCTTTGAGGTGGATGAAAGGAAATTCTAGGAGGAGGGTACAGTTTGTGCAAAAATAAAGTGGCCTGAAATAACTCTGTCACGTGAGAGGTTGTTCCCCTGTTAGACTCTAAACCCCTTGAGGACAGGGACCACTCTGAAATCACCTCTGTACACTTCTCACTCTCTTGCTTATGGTAGCTGTTCAACAAATGTTTGTGGAATGGAATCATATTTGAGGGCAATGGAAAAAAAAAAAAAAAAAAAATGCAGTGGCTCAGCACCATGGACAGATCCCACAAACACCTGCAGTTGGAGGTAGTCCAACCTGTAAGCTCATTTGCATGTATTTGAATAATGAAGCCAACCTCATTTCCCTGGGGGTTCAAAGGCTCTGCATCATGGCGGATCCAATCAGTCCTGGTTTGGGGGGGTTGGGAAGGGAAACTGTCAGGGCCAGAGACCAGTCCTCTGAGGACGGTGGGAAAACGTCACTCCCCTTTTGCTTACCATCCTTTTCTTTTCCATCAGGAGCCAGTGGTCCTGAGCCTTCTGAAGTTAGGATTCTGCCTGGTGGTGGGGATCCTGACATCAAGGATGGGACACCCTGGATGGTGAGTGATAGAAGAGTCTGGGAGCGGGGATTAGACTCAGGTTCTCATGCCAGAATAATGGGTTTGAATCTTGATTCAAAGTGACTCATCCACTTACTGGCTGTGTGACCTCACCATTTTGAGCTCAATTTTCTCATGGGTAAGTGTGGATAATATCTGCATTACAAGATTTCAGTGAGATTAGAGAGTATCAGGTATGCACAATACCTGGTATATAGCAAGTACTTGGGAAATAGTAGGAGATGAGAGATGGGCAGGATCTGAAGAAAGGTGGGTGTGGGGAGGTGGTGGCAGGGAGAAAGAGAATGAGTCTCGGAGGTGCCGCTGTCTGGAGCCTTTGAGGCTGTCATCCCTCCTAGTCAGCAGATGGCCCAGGAGCCTGGTCGAGGATGAGGGAGGGCACCGTCTGCCAGCTCCTCTGTCCCTGTCCCTCCTGCTGTCACTCCCTCCTGCCGTAGCTCCTATCCTGGCAGCTCCTGGAGTCCTGATTGGAGGCAGCTCTTGCTGAGAGCTGACCTCTCTGTCCTGTAGCCTTGGCAAACCTGGGATGGAGGCCAGGAGCACTGGTTCCTGAGTTTTTTCTCCATCGCTTTCCTGTCTTGCATTCCCTCTGTTCCTGGGAGGAGGAACTCCTGGGTTCCAATCCCAGTTTAGGATTCAGATGCTACTTTGTGTAGCTGCTGTTCTTCTTCACGGATTTTCCTCCTTCATGATTCCTCTCCAGTGGAATGGGAGTGGAGGGTGGGGAGTAAAAGGCAAAAGGGGTAATTTCATGGGGGAAATATTTGGAACCCAGAAGAGGAAGGAGGAAGAGTCATCTCAGATTCTCCTTATTTCAGTCCACAGGGGAGGGAGAAGGAACCTGCGGCCAGATGGAATGCACAGGGTGTGGAAGGAAGGGGAGGGATTGCTCTGTGGGATGGTGCTGGATATGTAGATTTGGGTCCAGTGTTCTCTTTGTTCACAGCAGCTGGGAGCTGTGACCCTGAGGCCTGGCTCTTGCAACAGTGGGGTGTAGGGCAGGGTTGGGGTAGATATGTGGCTGTGGATCTATTTGCCTAATGCCAGCTTGTTAAAAGCTAGTTCACCTAAAGACTGGTTCCTTTGAATATTTTATGTCTCCCTGGGTATTCTTTTGTTTTTGGTAATCTAAGGACACACACACACACATAAACACACATCCCAAAGTATATCTATATATTTACAAATAAATGTGTATCTATGTATATATGTAAATATTTCTATATATATGCATTTATAAATATTTATTAATATATATTTACAAATATAAAAACAAACAAATATATGTATATATATAAATTTAGAGGCCAAGTCTTGCTCTGTTGCCTGGGCTGGAGTGCAGTGGTATAATACAATCATAGTTCACTGCAGCTTTGAGCTCTTGTGCTCAAGAAGTGATCCTGCTGTCTTGCACTCCCAAAGTGCTAGAAGTACAGGTGTGAACCACTGTGCCCAGTCTCTAAGGACATTTAAAAACCCATTTGACTGAGGGAATATCCTCCTGTGAATAAGTATTTATCGGATTTGCGGCATTCGTTGAATGATGGGATTACTTTGTGCCCTTGAGTGTCTATCTGTCTATTATGACTGTTTAAAGGAGTTTTTAGTCCATTTGTGGGAGGATAGTAAAATTAATCATAATAAATTGATATGTATTACCTAAAGGGATACAAGGATGCCTAATAAAAGATGGTTTTAGGTGAAGAGGGCTGTTCAATTCAAATACCTTTTCTCCCTATTTTTCCAGGAGGTTCCTGGGGCCTGGCCCCCAAGACTATGAAGAGCCTTTGCTGAGGCCATGAGGGGTTACCATGGCGACCGAGGCAGCCATCCCCGCCCAGCCCGCTTTGCTGACCAGCAGCATATGGACGTGGGCCCAGCTGCCAGGGCCCCATACCTGCTGGGCTCCAGGGAGGCCTTCTCCACTGAGCCCCGCTTCTGTGCCCCGAGAGCTGGCCTGGGACACATTTCTCCTGAAGGGCCCCTGAGCCTGAGTGAGGGGCCGTCGGTAGGCCCTGAGGGAGGGCCAGGGGGGGCCGGGGTTGGGGGGGGTAGCAGCACCTTCCCCAGGATGTACCCTGGCCAGAGCCCCTTCGACACCTGTGAAGACTGTGTGGGCCACCCACAGGGCAAGGGTGCCCCCCGCCTGCCTCCTACACTCCTGGATCAGTTTGAAAAGCAGTTGCCAGTTCAACAAGATGGCTTCCACACACTACCATACCAGCGAGGGCCAGCAGGGGCAGGGCCCGGGCCAGCGCCAGGGACTGGCACTGCCCCAGAGCCCCGCAGCGAGAGCCCTAGCCGCATCCGGCACCTGGTTCATTCTGTGCAGAAGCTCTTTGCCAAGTCCCACTCTCTGGAGGCGCCAGGGAAGCGGGACTATAATGGGCCCAAGGCTGAGGGAAGAGGTGGCTCTGGAGGAGACAGCTACCCTGGCCCAGGCTCTGGAGGCCCCCACACCTCCCACCACCACCATCACCACCACCATCACCACCACCACCAGTCCCGGCACGGCAAGAGGAGCAAGAGCAAGGACCGCAAGGGGGATGGGCGGCATCAGGCCAAGTCCACAGGCTGGTGGAGCTCCGATGACAACTTGGACAGTGATAGCGGCTTCCTGGCGGGTGGCAGGCCCCCTGGGGAGCCTGGTGGTCCCTTCTGCCTGGAGGGTCCAGATGGGTCCTACCGGGACTTGAGCTTCAAGGGGCGCTCGGGCGGGTCGGAAGGCCGCTGCCTTGCCTGCACTGGCATGTCCATGTCACTGGATGGACAGTCGGTCAAGCGAAGTGCCTGGCATACCATGATGGTCAGCCAGGGCCGGGATGGATACCCGGGGGCCGGGCCAGGCAAGGGGCTCCTGGGTCCGGAGACCAAGGCCAAAGCCAGGACTTATCACTATCTGCAGGTGAGGCTTTTTGGGGGTTGGGGAACAGGATCCTCAGCCTTCACCAGTCTTGTCAACCAGGGAGCAGTGGAAAGTGTTGGGTGAGAGCCAGCTGTCCCTGTGATGGAGGGCCTGGATGCTGGGAGGCTCTGCCCTGCCCCATTGGGTCACTCTGAGCTCCTTTGGGGCTTCACTTTCCCTATTTGTGCAACGAAGGGCCCTTCTGTTCTAATGATGTGTCAGTCCCTGGAGACTTCCCCTTGACTTACTGTTTTGGACAGGCTGTGCTGATCTCTGTCTTAGGAGGTTGAAGGCATAATGAAGTTGAGGACAGGCAGTGGACAGGATACTGAGGTGCACCTTAGCTGTGGCTGCTCTTAAGATTGAAGGTCAGCAGTTGGAAAGCAGTTCTCCTGCCCCAAAGCCTTCTCCAGCCCTCTTTTCTGCTATAATCCGGGTGGCCCACATGTTTGAATATGAAGATCAGTTATTTCCAGAATGTGCCTCTGCTGAAGTTTGTCATTCCGGGGTACCTGTGGTGGGACAGCCGAAGCTGTGGAGGGGTCCTGGGAGTTTCATGTGTCTCATGTGTTTTCCTAGGTTAGGGGACAAACTGGATTTCAGCCCTGATACAATTCAGGCAGGGCCTCCTGGGAGTGGATAGTGCAGGTGATAGCTGGCATGCTGTTCTCATCTTTTCTTGCCATCTCTATGGTCTCTGCAGGTGAGGCCAGGAGCTCTGATTCCTACTTTTTATGGAGACTTCACCCCAGCCTCATCTAGCCCACATCGTTTTCTTAAGTCATGCCATAATTTTAGGAGAAAAAGTCAATATAAATTCTGGAGGTTCAGTGTATTTCTGCATTCCACATAGTTGATACGGATCTATTTATTCAATGAGCATTTCCTGGGTGCTGTGGATACAAAGATGAAGATACAGATGCTGCTTGTGAGGAGCTCACAGTGTACAGTGGGAATAGACAAGGAAGCAGATAGAATATAGCGTGATGAGGCTGTGATAGGAGAGAGCCCTGGGCTTCTTGGGAACACAGAGGAGACACCTCACCGACCTGGGTGAGGAATGTCCCCTGAGCTGAATCTTGGTGGAGGAGTTGCAGTTGTTGAGTGCCGACTAAAGGTATTCTGGGAAGAGACCATACAACATGTTCAAAGGTGTGGAGAACAGAGTCTGCATGTGTCTTTGTGGGACATTGGCCTTGCTAGGTAAGTTGTGCACAAGTTAGGGCTCTCCTGGAGAACTCATGAAGGCCCAAGGGAGCACATAGGGCCACAGAGCAAATAAGAAGGGACTTCTGGATTCAGGACTTCTGGATTGGCCTAGTTTGCCCCCTCCCTGGGTAGGGAGGTGCTCTAAGCTGGGAACTGAAGGGTCCAGGGAGGGAACACCCATCCTTTCTCCCCCATAGCCGACTCCTTGCCATCCCTGAAGACTCGCTGCCATTTTGCTGCTCCCTGCTGCTTCTCCAGGGCTGCCCTGACCTCCCTGGGGGCTTCCTTTTTAACATGCACCTCACAGTGTCCTGCAGAGGAGTGAGGAGCTCTGCAGTGGCTAGAGTGGGAACCCTGCAGTGTGGCCTTCCCATCTGCTGGCCTGCCTCTCTCCACCTGCCTGCTGCTCTCTGTAGAGAATGGGGAAGGGGAATGATCCCTCCGGTCTGGAGTTCCAGGGTATCTGAGGACTGGGATGTCTGAGCCCATGTGGGGAAGAACCAAGGAGCTACAGGGACCCTCCAGAAAGCCTCGTGCTCCCCTGGTACAAAAGCAGGGGAGACTGGCCACATGCGGCCAGGTGTCTTTGTTGGACTCCCAATCCGATTGTTGAAGCCCTGTTTCTCCCACTGGATACCGGCTTTGTCTTAAGCCTCTTCCAGAATCCCTCTGTCCACTCTGAGCCCCTGTTTCTTTATGGAGTCTCATCTCTTTGTTTCCCATCTTCCGATTGAGCCCCAGCCCCTCGAAGAGGCCTCCTCCTCCCCGTGGGTTCCTTCTCATCCCCAGAGTCTCCACCTTTCCCCTGAACCCTATGCTGTCTCTGAGGTGTTACCCCTTTTGGAGCTCCCATCCCTACCCCATTTAACCTGTTCTTTACAACAAGGGTTTTAAATCCTCCCTACCTCCTCCAGTCCTCTCCCCCACGTCTTCACTTACACCTCATTTTCCGAAGTGTAGGCTGACATCACAGACTCCCTCAGCTTCCTGACAGCATCTCTCTAGACACATCCAGATTCCCAGCCACGCTCATCCCCTTCCTTGGCTCATAGGAAAAGCTGGGACCACCCATCCCAGGCTGATCCTTCCTCCAGGGCTTGAGCCCATCTCCTCATGACCCCCTCCATCCCTGAACTGTTCTCCTCCCTTCTGAGGTTTAAAGACTATTTTTACTGGCTCTTTCTGTCATCCTGAAAACATGTCCAAAGTCGCTTGCATCCTAAAAAATATTTCTGCAGCTCCATCCCACCTTCCATGTCCTTCATAATCAAGTTCTTAGAGCATAGACGCCTCTTCTTCACTTCCCTTCAATTCTTCCCTCACTGTGGTCTAATTTCCACACTCCCTGTCATTGACATGCCCTGGCAGTGGCCACAGATGATCTCTTGAGAGCTGTCTTCAAAAGGTACTTTTCGGTGCCTGTAATAATTGTTACCATTTATTGAGCACTTTCTATGTCCTGGAAACTCTCTATTGGCTCATTTATCTTTGCCACCAACCCTCCGATGTAGGCATAAGTATCACGACCAACTCGCAGACAAGGAAACTGACACTTAGAGGTTAATCCGTTTTGCTTAAGTTCACCTATCCAGCAAGTGATGGGGCCAGAATTGCACATGAATCTTCTAACTCCCGAGCCTGAGTTACTAACCTCTGAACGCACTGTGGCATTTGACATAATCGACTCCCTTTATTCTTGAAATGTCTCCTGTTTCTATGACATGGCATTTTCCTGACTTCCCTCCTACCCCTCTGCCCACTCCTTCTCAGGTGACTTCACAGGCTCCTCTTCCTTTCTTCACAGTCCCTTTTTAAATGTCAGTGGATCTCTGCTCATCTCTCTTCTTCTCTCCCCTGGGCTGTCTCATTCACTGCTATGGATTCAGCTGCCGCCCATGACTCCCACATGTCCGCCTCCAACCCCGATCTCCCCACTGAATCCCAGAACCAAACATCCAACCACCTGCTCAACAGTTCTATGCCAAGCTCAAGGTGCTCAACCCCGACCCTACCACCTTTTCCCAGACTTGTTTCTCTGGGGTTCTATGGCTCAGTGAGCGGCAGCACCCTCCTCCAGGTCCTCAGCCAACAGCCTGGCAGTCATCCTCGACTCCTCCCGCCCCCTCATCCCCCACGTCTAATCAGGCTCACTGATGCTCCTTAACACCTCTCATTTCCATCTCCTTCTCTTCCCCCTCATTGTCATTGTCTTAATTTAGGCCTCATCATCTCTTGCCTGGATAACAGCGTCAGCCTCCTAATTGGTCGTCCTCTCACCACTTGAGCCTCTGCCCTGCTCCTGGCCCTCCACAGTCCAGCCTCTGTTTGGACTGTGGGAGAGCTCTTTCTGCAACACAAATCTGATGTCACTGCCCTGCATGAAGCCCTCTGTGGCTCCCCACAGCGGGGAAGGAGAGAGGATTTGGAATGTAAGCAGGTTGAAAGGATGAAGGAAAAGGAGGGGTAGAAGGTTGATTGAGGTCAGGTGATGCCTGACTGCCGGGCATGGAATTGACACAGGTCACTTTGGCCTCTGATCATCAACCGCTTGACGCCTGGCATGTCACTCCCTCAGACTCTCTAGGTGGCCCTTAATTAAGTGCAGAAGGTCTGTGGAGGATGACGAGGTGTCTCTTGTAAGGGAGGGGGACAGCCTGAGACCCTCCCCTTCTGCCTCTGCATGTACCTGACTGTGCCTGTCCAAGCCAGGGCAGAGCACCTCCCACTGGCAGTGGGGAAAGAGTCCTGGCCTCTAGATTTACTAGGGTCAAGTCTGAGAGACAGAGGCCCCTGTTCCTGCAGGTGCCGCAAGATGACTGGGGGGGTTACCCCACTGGTGGCAAGGATGGGGAGATCCCCTGCCGCAGGATGCGGAGCGGCAGCTACATCAAAGCCATGGGGGATGAGGAGAGCGGAGACTCAGACGGCAGCCCCAAGACATCTCCCAAAGCAGTCGCCCGACGCTTCACCACCCGTCGCTCCTCCAGCGTGGACCAGGCCAGGATCAAGTAAGGACAGGGAGGGCCGGGGGGTGCGGGGTCGGGAGGCTGATGCTGGATTCCTGCGGGAGATGTGTGTAGAGTGGGTGAAAGTCAGGTAGTCCTGCTTAGGATTCAACTGGGGTGTCTCACTCTGGTCCACATAAAGGGAGGGTCTTGGTGGGAGTCCTTCTCTGGTGCCTCTTTGGGAGTCTCTTTACCCAGGGTCTCCTAAGGGATCTCTCTTTGGGGGTTCTGAGGAATAGGACTTGCTCAGGGGCCCCAGTGCTATTATCTCCCCTCCCCCACCTCCTAGCAGTCCACTGTTCTGACTCTGGAATTTTGACCTTCCCAGCTGCTGTGTCCCACCCCGGATCCACCCCCGGAGCTCCATCCCTGGCTACAGCCGTTCCCTCACCACTGGACAGGTAAGGGAGAGGCCCAGTATGCCTGGAGGAAAGAGTGAAAAGGGGATTCAATCCCTTGCTCCGCTTAGGACTTAAAATCAGAGGGTCTGCCCATGGAGAGAGCTCAGGCCTGGCTCTGGGGAAACTGGGAAACCTGCCTTAGGACTCCTGGAGCTGACTCAGGCTGGGAGTCTCAGAGAATGACAGCCTTAAAACCCACCAAGTGTCCTCAAAGTGATGAGCTTGTAAGGGCAACTCCAGTGCCCTGGGGCTCTCCACAGGCCCGATTGCTTCCTCCCTGCCTCTATGTAAAAGGTAGGATTGATTTGTACAGACAGGGTACAGGCCAAGCTACAGTCTCAGACATGATCTGGGCCTGAATTCTGCCACCCTGCCCCTCTGTCCTGAGGAACCACAAGCAAGAGACCTTACTTTTCAACACCTCTGTTTCTCGTCTTTAAAATGGCAATAGTAGGGACAGTTATTTTGCAGGGGTTTTGTGAGAGTTCCGTGAGAAAATGTATGCAAACACAAGGTACTTGGCCCGAAAATGGCATTTGAGAATGTGAGTTCCATATCTAAGTACAGACTTTCCCTTTAATTAGACGGAAGCAGCGCCGTTTAGTAATTAAACACATGAGGTGGGGTTGAATTCCAGCTTGGCTACTTACCAGCTGAGTGACCTGGGGCAAGTTACTTGACTTTTCTTGAGCCCCACTTTCCCTTTTTAAAAATAGGCATCATAATAGTGTTCTTGGCACATAGCCAGCATTCAATAAAGGTTAGCTATTTTTACTGTATGCTGGGGAAAAAATGCAATGCAAAAGACCATCCACATTGGCTCCCATTGTTCGCTGCTGCAGTCTCTCAGTATTCCTCTTCCATTGCCTGAACCAGGGAATCTGATTGGCACAGCTCTCTTTTTACATCAGACCAGCCTATGTTGTTAAACCCACGAGTTAAATGCTTAGCCCTCATTTTAGCTGGCCCATCAGTCACATGTAACACAGTTGAAGACTCCCTCCTTCCTGAAAGACTGTACTTGGTTGGCTTGGAGGACACCACGCCCTCTACATTCTCCTGGATTCTCTCCCTGGCTGCTTATCCTCAGTCTGTGTCTTGGGTGCCTCTGCAACTCCCCAGGATGTGAACACTGGAGTTTTCTAGAGCTCAGCCCCTGGACTTCTCTCTATACCTACTCCTTAGGTGATCTTGTCCAGGCTCATGGCTGAGAGCCTAATGACTACGAAATGTATATCTCCAGCCCAAACTCTCCCGTAAATGCCAGGCATATATGTCTAACTGTGCATTGAAATCTCATTTGGATGTTTAGTAGACATCTCAAACTTAAGATGTCCAAAACTAAACTGCTGATACCCGCACCCTCCACAATCCCCTCCTGTCTCTCGCTGCCGCAGTTGCTGCTCTATCCTCTGAATTCTCCATTTCAGATGACAACTTTATCCTTCTAGAAGCTCTGGTTTAAAAGCCTGAAGTCAGTTTGACCACTCTCTCTCTCACAATTCACCTCCAATCCTTCAGCTAATCCTGCTGGTCCCACCTTTAAAATATATCCAGGATCCAACCGCTTCTCACCACCTCCACTGCTACTGGTTCTTCCAGGCACCATGTCCTTTTGTCTGGATGATGGCAATGCCTTCTAGTTGGTCTCCTGTATTTGCTCTTGCTCCACTTCATCCTCTCTCATTACAGCCCGCATGATCTTTAAAAACTATAATCACACTCACTCACTCCTCTGCTCAAAACCCTCACCTTGCTCAGAGTAAACTCAGGAACCTAACCATGGCTTTCAAGGCCTGCATGACCTGGTGACCTCGCTGGAGTGGAGCTGCCTCTGAGTTCCTCTTCTAATGCTGTTCCCCTCCCTCCCACTCCAGCCACACTAGACTCCCTAGGGCCTTTGCATTTGCCACTACCTTTGCCTGGGTGTCACCTTCCCAGACACTCCCATGGATCACTTCCTCACTTCTTTCAGGTCTTTTCCCAAAGGTTCTAAAATTTTAATTTAATGCCCCCCTTCCAACATTTCCTATTCCCCTTCCCTGTGCTGTCATTGTTGAGGTCTTCTCCGCCTTCTTCCTCCTGCTCTTTTTCCTTATTCTTAGTACTTTGCACTATCTAATATCACATATACTTGACATATTTAGCCTGGAGGTATGGCTTCTTATTCTTGCTTTATAGAAGATGAAATAAGTTTAAAGCACTAGAGATGTCACCCTATTATGTCTCATAATACTTTTTTTCCCCTTAAGTCTATTTTTTTTTGTTTAGTATTTGCCTAGAACACCTTTTTCCATCTTTTACTTTAAAGCCTTTTGTCTACGTCTCGGGTATATTTTTTGAAAATAATTATAGCTACATTTTACCTATATCCATTCTGATAATTGCTTGAGAGTTTAGTACATTTATATTTATTGTGATTACTGATAATCTGTGATTACCCCTTGGCCTAAACCTAGGGTACTGTGATGACCCTGGCCCTAACTCTTGGATTTATTTCTATCATCTTATTTTGTGACTTCTATTTATCTTGCCTTCGGGCTGATGCTTTTCTGTTCCTTTGCTGCCTCCTTTTGGTTTGAGTTTTCTTTATTCTTCTCCCCACCAAATTCCATACTGTTTAGTAGTTATATATCCTATTTTATTCTTTGTGGTTACCCTTATAATTTTCATATGCATATTTGACTTAATGACTGAAGCTGACAGTTTTTTCTGTACTCCTCCTGAACAATGCAGAGACCCTAGGACATTTTTTTGTGTGTGTGTGTGACTGAGTCTGGCTCTGTTGCCCAGGTCAGAGTGCAGTGGCTAGATCTCTGCTCACTGCAACCTCCGCCTCCCAGGTTCAAGCAATTCTCCTGCCTCAGCCTCCCGAATAATTGCACCACTACACCTGGCTAATTGTTTTGTATTTTTAGTAGAGACAGGTTTCACTATGTTGGCCAGGCTGGTTCCAAACTCCTGACGTCAGGTGATCCACCTGCCTTGGCCTCCCAAAGTTCTGGGATTACAGACGTGAGCCACCATACCTGGCTGACATTTTGATTTTGATGACCTCTTCCCTTCTTGTTCTTTTTTTTGGCAACAAAAATTTATTTTCTCACAATTCTGGAGGCTAGAAATCTGATCAAGCTGTCAGCTGGTGTGGTGTCTACCATTCAGTGATTTGTATTTTTATATTTTTTATGTTGCTGTTTGGAGGAAAAAACATTTTAAATTTGATGGTGCATAATTCATCAATTTTTCTCTTCTTGATTGTGCTTTGGTGCAAAATTTAAGAAATCTTTGTCTAATGCAAGATCACAAAAAATTACTCTAATGTTTCTACTAAGCATTTTGTAGTTTAACATGTATATTTAGATGTATGACCCACTTTGAGTAGTATGTGTGTGTGTGTGTGTGTGTGTGTGTGTGTGTGTGTGTGATTCGAGTTAGGGGTCCAGCTTTATCTTTTGGAATGTGGATTTCCAATTTTCCCAGCATCATTTGTTGAAAAGGCTTTTCTTTCCTCATTGAAATTTCTTGGCCTCTTTTTCAAAATCAATTTACTGTAAATGCATGTGTTTATTAATGAACCTTAAAACTTATTCCATTGGTCTGCATGAACCTATCTTTATGCTATTACCACATGCTTTGATTGCTGTAACTGTGTAGTAAGTGTTGATTTTGGTAAGTTGAAATTACACGATTTTGTTACTCCTTTTAAAGATTGCTTTGTGTTTTGTGTTTCCTTTGCATACACACATGATTTTTGGGTAGGCTTGTTGATTTCTATAAGAAAATATAGTTGGGAATTTGAAGGGATTGCCCTGAATGTATAGATGGGGTATTGTATTCTTAACAATATTAAGTGTTATTGTCCTTGAATATTGGATGTATTTCCATTCATTAAGTTCTTCTTTGGTTTCTTTCAGTATTTATTTTATTTTTATTGTTATTATTATTTTAATTATTATTATTATTTTTTTTGAGATAGAGTCTCGCTTTGTCACCCAGGCTGGAGTGCAGTGGCATGATCTCAGCTCACTGCAAGCTCTGCCTCCCAGGTTCACGCCATTCTCCTGCCTCAGCCTCCTGAGTAGCTGGCACTACAGGTGCCCGCCACAACACCTGGCTAATTGTTTTTTTTTTGTATTTTTAGTAGAGACGGGGTTTCACTGTGCTAGCTAGGATGGTCTCGATCTCCTGACCTCGTGATCCGCCCGCCTTGGCCTCCCAAAGTGCTGGGTTTACAGGCGTGAGCCACCATGCCTGGCCTATTTTACTTTTAATTTTTATTATACATTGATAAATTGTAGGTGTATATATTTATGGGGTACAAAGTAATGTTATGATTTATGAATACAATGTGGAATAATTAAATCAAGTGAATTGACATGCCCATCACCTCAAATACTTAAGTGATCTTAGGACACTTTAATTTCCTTGACTTCTTCCCTTCTTATGTGGACTTATTGCCCAGTATTTTAGTTCTACCTTTTAACCTGTCAAATTAGTCTCCATTATTATTGTTACTTTTTATATTATTAGCTCTTGATTATATATACTCACATCTCTACCTTTTTTACTCCTCACTTTACCCCCTTACATCTCATTGTTTCCTCCTATATTCTTGGTAATTTTTTCAGTGAATATCTGTTAGTAGCAAACTTGAACTTTAACAAAAAATATATTTTACCCATACTGTTTGATACAGTTTAGCTTATTGTGGGAATTCTAGCTTAACATTTATTTTCTTTCAGTGTTTTGAAGATATTCTTTTGTCATCTGTCTGTTGTTGCCATTAAGGAGTCTGCTATCAACCCGATTGTCTTTGTAGGTAGTTTTAATTTCTCTCAGGTTGCTGTTGAGATCTTGCTTTGATTTTATCGTTCTGCAGTTTCACTATGATATGTTCATGTGTGTGCTCCATAGATCTGTGGATTCATGTTTTTCTTCAATTCTGGAAAATTCTCTCATGGTATAATTTGCATAGTGTATCTTTTCCCCATTCTTTTACTTTCAACTGTTTGTGTTTCAGATTTAAGGTATGTCTCTTGTACATGGCACCTAATGGTTCTTTTTTTTCTTTTTTTCTTTTGCTTTATCTTATCACTATGCGTTTTGAATGAATGTTTTGTCCATTCATGTTTTATTTTATTTATTTAATTTGTTTTTGAGGCAGGGTTTTCTCTGTCACCTAAGCTACAATGTAGTGGTATGAACGTGACTCACTGCAGCCTTGACCTCCCAGGCTCAATCAATCCTCCCACCTCAGTTCCCCAAGTAGCTGGGACTAGAGACACATACCACCATGCCCAGCTAATTTTGTATTTCTTGTAGAGATGGGACTTCACTATGTTGCCCAGGCTGGTCTCAAAACTTCAAGGGACCCACCCACCTTGGCTTCCCAAAGTTCTGGGATTACAGGCATGAACCTGAAAGCCAGGCCTTCACATCTTAATGTGGTTATTGATGTGGTTGGATTGTCTCATATTATTTTTTGATCCTCTGTTCCTTCTTTACTGTCTTCTTTTGTATTAAATCAATAAATATTTTAGTGTACCATTTACATTTATTTGTTAATTTTTTACTATACAAATTGAGTTACTTTCTTAGTGATTGCACTAGGAATTACAATGTATATCCTAGCTTATCAAAATATAATTACAGTAAAATATAGAAGCATTGCTCTAATATAACTCGTTTTCCCCCTTTGTGCTATTACTGTCATATATTACCTATATATGTTTTAAACCTAACACTTGTTATAAACAAACATTGGTATTATAATAAGTGTTTTGTGTAATCTTATGTCTTTTAAAGAGGTTAAGAGAGGAAGTGAGGAAAATATATTTATAGAGGCTCTTGTATTTACTCACATATTTACCATTTCTGGTGCTCTTTATTTCTTCTTCTGTATTTGAGTTACCATTGGGTGTTACTTTCCTTTCCTTTTAGCCTGAAGGACTTCCATTAGTGCTTCTCATAATAAAAGTCTCTTGGCAATAAATTATTCAGTCTACAATTATTCAGTAACATCTGGAAATGTTATTTTTACTTCATCTTGGAAGAATAGTTTTGCTGGATATAGAATTCCTGGCTGACAGTTATTTTTCTTTCAGCACTTTGAATATACCATTCCACTGCCTTCTGGTGTTCATTGTTTTTGATGAAAAGTGAGTTGCTTCCCTCTATGTAATGAATTGTTCTTCTTGTGCGGCTACTAAGATTTTCTCTGTTTTCAGCTTTCAACATTTCAACTATAATTTGTGTGAATATGGCTCTCTTAGCGTTTAGCCTACTTTAGGTTCATTGGGCTTCTTTGATCTCTAATGTTTTTTGTTTTTTAATTAAATTTTAAATTTTAATTAAATTTGGTTTAATTTAATTTTAATTTTAAATTAAAATAAATTTAATTTTAATTTAATTTTAATTAAATTTGGTAGCTAGGCACAGTAGTGGGCACCTGTAGCCCTAGCCCCTTGGGAAGTGGGGGCAGGAGGATTGCTTCAGCCCAAGAGTTTGACCTGTAGTGCACTATGATTGTTATGATTGTGCCTGTGAATAGCCACTGCACTCAAGCCTGGGCAACATAGTGAGACCTCATCTCTAAAAAAAAAACAAACAAAAAACAAAAAACAAGAACAAAAACAAAAGGAGAGTTTTTGGCTACTGTTTCTCCAAATATCTTTTCTGCCCTATCTCTTCCTTTTTCTCTTTTTTCTCCTCCCCCTTCTGGAACTCCCATTGCATGTATGGTGATATGCTTGATGTTGTCCCATAGGCCTCTGAGGTTGTGTTCATTTCTGTCTAATATTTTTTCTCTCCATTATTCATACTGGATAATTTATACAGATCCATCTTCATGTTTACTGATCATTTATTATGTTGACCCCCTCTACTGAATTTTTAATTTGTTACTATAATCTTCAGCTCCAGAATTTCAATTTGTTCCTTTTTTAATCTCTCTCTCTGTTGTGATTTGTATTCATGAAGTCATTGTTGTCATGCTTTCCTTTAAATCTTTAAACATGGTTTCCTTTAATTCTTTGATATATTCATAATAGCTGCTTTGTAGTCTTTGTCTGATAAATCCAACATTTGGGGATATGCATACCTTCTTGTTTATTTGCATATCTTATAATTTTTTGTTAAATACTGAACATTTTAGCTACTATATTGTAGCAATTCTAGATTCTTATGTTTTCCTCTTGAAGATTGTTATTGCTTTATTTGTTTGTTAATGTGAATGAAATCTGTGAAATCTGTCTTCCCTACTGCATGTGGCCTCTAATGTTTCCGTTCAGTTTTATTTCCTTCTTATTTTTATTTTTAAGCCTTGTTTCTTAGGGGGTTCCTCCATATCTGCATAGCTTAGTGTTCAGCCAGAGATTTTTCGGAGGTTGTGCTCAAGAACCTCAACCTAGTTAGACTTTCTCTCTGCCTATAGTTCTACGTGTGAGCTGGGGAGGGCAAAGTTCAGGTTGTTTTCAAACCTACCCTGGCTTTTACTCTTCACCAGACTCTTTTATTTCCCCTGCACACGTATATAGGCTCCGTTGGTTAGGGATGTGTGGGTGGCTCAGGCTTCTCTGCTCTCTGCTGTGCATTCACCCAGCTTTGAGTTAACCCAAAATATGTGGAGAGCTGATTAAACTCCCTAGGTCTGTCTCACCCCCTGGAAGTTTCTGATAAATTCCTGGCTAGTTTGCCAGTCCATTTTTTGGCCCAAACATTGCTGAAACCCAGCCTAACAGTGCTGCCGGCCTTCCCTGTTCTTGATATTATAACTGGCAATGCTCCAAATTAAGTGGAGCTCCCTGGCAGAGGCAGTGAAGCAGCTGATTTTTCACATGCGGCACCACGTTTGTTGAAGTATTGCAACTGATAGCGTTGGGGACCTGGTGAACGAGGGCAGCCTCAGGATACTATAGAGTCATGCTATTCTTACCCAAAGTTCAGTAATTTTTATGAATACATGTTTCTTTGTCCTATGTCTTTTATTGATTTGCAGAGTGATAAAATGGTGGTTTTTGACAGTTTTGTCCTGCTTTAGAGTCTTATTTTCTTCTGTTTTCAGTTTTATCTTTTAAGCTTAGAACTTTTAAACATCATTTAAAAGTTATTTTGTTTTAGCTGAGGTAGCACTAGCTGGTATAACAGAGAAATCTTGAATTCTCAATGGCTTAACCCAATAAAAGTTTGGTTTTTGTTTATGTCACAATTTGTATTTTCTATTGCTATGTAAGTTATCCCCAAATGTAGTGTCTTTAAACAATGAATATTTATTGTGTCACAGTTTCTGTGGGTCAGGATCCTGAGTGCAGCCCGGCTGTGGGTGCGACTGGGTCAAGTGCCTCACAAAGTTGCAATCAAGGTTTTCGCCAAGGCTGCAGCATCTCAAGGCTTGACTGGGTGAAGATCTGCTTCCATGCTCACTCACATGGCTGTTGGCAGGCTACAGATTCTTGCTGGCTACTGACCAGGGACATCAATTTCTTCTATGTGGGCCTCACTATAGGGCTACTCACAGCATAGCAGCTTGCCTCCCCCAGAGCAAATGCTCTGAGAGAAAGAGAATAAGAAAAGGTGTCTAAGATGGAAGCCATGGTCTGTTTGTAACCTAATCTCAGAAGTGATATCCCATTGTGTCTGCCATATTCCATTCATTAGAAGTGGGCCAGTAAGTCCAGTCCATACTTATGAGAAAGGGATTACACAAGGGTGTGAGTTCCAGGAGATGGAGATCATTAGGAGCTATGTCAGAGGCTGTCTCCCACATAGTACACTCACCTTTATTGGAAATTTATCTGTGAGAAGCATGAGCAGCTTAGGAGTGAGTTCCCCAGGAAATATTTTGCAGTTGCTTCTGTTAGAATATCCATGGGTTGGGACAATTTTATGTTAATTTTTAATTTTGGGGGTGTGGCCCATGAAGGTTCATGCAGATACACAGTACTATGGCTGTGTGAGGACCAGCTTGTAGGTACAGACTCTTAGGGGATTTGCCTCTTTTCCCTTCCCGCCATCCCTGTACTTCAGACGAGCTTCCTTGTCATCAGCCTGTGGTGATGACTAATTTTTTTATTCTAGTCTACATTTTCATCCAAGGTTTCACTTTTCCTAACTTTATGCAGGTTCTCCTTTCCAATTCCATGCTTCATGTGGGCCCAAAGCCTTCCTTCTATGCCCAAGTGGGTGTTTAAAACCTAAGTCTTTACCAAAATGCTGAGACCAACAGCCCCTGCCCCCACTTCCCGCCTCCACTGGGCTGTTTGCAGCATTGGCTCATACAGTTAATATTCTGATTTGCTTTTGTCCCCTGGGGACTTATCTCGCTTTCTTGTGAGCTCAGCTATGCATATAAAGCAACATTTGTTATATTTTATCCAATGTTTTGAAATGGGAGAGTTTTCTAAAGGTTATCTAAACTAAATAACACATGTAAAGTATACAGGATGTTGCCTGGCCCCCTGTTGGACCCACCAACTCTAGTCTGGACAATTTCCAATTAGACACAAAGCATTTTTACTTTAAATATGCCATGAGCTTGCAAATGCCTACTGATTCTCAGTCCGGTTTGGAGAAAGGCTAAGGATCTCATCCCAAGAGGATCCTTTGACTTTGACTCTCCTGTAAGTGGGTGTTGAGGGAAGCAGGGTGGAAGTCAGTGCAGGGATAATAGGAACATTCACAGTACAATGTTACAGTTTTATAATTGTAAGATAGTAAAGATCAACTTGGGTGCAATATTTCTCTGAGAGTCTCTTGAGTCTGTGTTTTCCTTGTGTCCTGGTCTCCTGTTGGAACCCCAGAAGCTCCTCTTGGCCAGCTGAGCTGGCAGGTGTATGACCCCAGGGAGTTGTTCACCCTTTTTTGTCTGCCTTGGATAGAATTGGTTGTGAGTATTGCCTGTGGGTGGGAGTTCAAGAGCTTCAGAACCCCAGGGAAAGAGGCACTTCTCATTCTGAGTGGTATTGTCACTGATTTAAGAGCCTCTTGTTGCTTAATACTAGCTAAAGTTTATTGAGCATCTACTGTGTGCCAGATATTATGCCTAGTGCTTTATACACAGAAGAGGGCTAGAGATACAGAAACATACTACAGAGTGAGATTCCTTTCATCCCTGGTGTCTGGACTCGAGACCAGCGTGCTTTCTGCTAGGGTTAGATTAGCTCCCCTGTGCTCCAAGAGGGACACTCTGGGCTGCATTTGTTCTAGTTGGGGAGTGTCTTGAGCCTAGCCCAGAAATAGCAGGACTTAGTTCAGTTCCTGTGTTTTAGGAAATACACTGGCAACTGTTGTCCTTGGTGCCCCAGAAATACAGAGACAGAAAGACTGAGAGGTAGATGACAGAGCATCATGGTGAAAGCCACAACTGTCACACAAGTGTGGCTTGTGACAGTCAAGTATGAGATAATTTAACTTCTATGGGGTCTCAGATTGATTTTTCCATGGCCTGTGATTTCCATACACTTGTAATGAGGCTCCTTTAGAAAAAGCTTCAAAAAGTTCAGACAATCCTTCTTTTTAATTAGTGGGCCCACACTGAAACCACTGAATCTAAATCTCCAGCAAATTTGACTCTGAGCTTCTAAGCAGCCAAAGCAAGAGAGGTGTTTCGTTAACCCTGGGTTCAGATCCTTGGGGTGGGGCCTGAGTTAATGTAGGTTTAACAAGCTCCCCAAGAGATTCTGTTGCTCAATCAGCCTTACACGGGAGCCAGGAAGCATGACATTTAATTTCAGTTTTATCACTTACCAGCTGGGCATCCTTAGACAATTCATCTGCCCTCTCTGGGTCTTTTTGCCCATTAATAGATTGGAATAGAAATGGCTCTATTTGAAGTAGAATCCAGTAAAATCACGTTATGCTTTGGAGGCTGAATTATGGAAACATTGAGCTGCAGTTTACACATGGATCAGGCCACTCCTTTGAGCCTCTGTTGACTGCACATAAATACAATGCCATGAATCTTTCCTGGGAGATGTCACAAGATGCAGCCATGTGATACTTGCTGTTACGTTTGCCATGGGATGCTGTCGAGGACCTTGTCCATGACTTCATCCAATGGACTCTACATAATTATCCACAGGGGATGACTGTCTCTTAGTCTCAGGGACAAGAATTGTTGTGGTTCTCTTGGGCATCTGGTCTGTGTTTACTAGGGAGGCCCTGAGACCTTCACATGCCACTAGCTGAGGGCTTACTATGTTCCAGTACCTGTACCAAAAGCCTCACGTGTTTTTCTTTGAGTCCCCTCAATAGCCCTATGAAGATGGTACCATTATCACTCCCATTTGACAGGTGAGCAAACTGAGGCCCCCAAACTTTAACTTTCCCAGGCCATTCTGCTAGGAAGTGGTAGAGCAAGCACTTGAATCTTGGAGAGGTCTCACTCATAGCCCATACAGGCAACTCTGAGGCTATACTCCCTGATGCTTTGCCTGCTTGGAAGCTCAGGGTTAAATATGTGCCCATCTTGAGCAATGTTCAGGACTTTGTCACCTGTGTTCTGGGGGTAGCACTTACCTCTGGTAGCACCTTTTCCTGTCTTTACTTTTTCTTGGCACCAGTTTTCTCATGTAATGTGAATGAAGCTGCAACCTCTGTGGTATATTTAGTCTTCGTGTGGTAGTGTGCGGCACAGTTCCATGAACAAAATTTTTGTTTTGCTTTTTTTCATGCTTTAAATTTTTTTTTTTTTAACACCATGGATTCTGCACCACCAAAATACCAAAAACAAAACCAAGAACCTCATCCAGCAATGGCTAAGCTTTCCTCAGTGGGGGAGGGTAGAGAAGGAGCCCACAGGTTAAGGCAGAACCCGAGTAAGTGGGTAGAAGGTGGGGGAAAGCTCGGGACACTGGTAGGTTAATAACTTTGCTCCATCACTTACCCATTAGTTTCCGTCCTGCCACTTGGTATTTTATATATATATAGAGAGAGAGAATATAAATATACATATAAAATACCAAGTGGCAGGACGGAAACTAATGGATATATATATCAATTTTCAGTCAATTTTGTAATGTAATGGATTATAACTAATACAATAAAAGGTGTCCTCCATGTAGTCCCCACCCCCATACTGGGCAGGAGGGTGCATGCCAGGTCCCTGGTCCTCTCTGTTGGGGTCAGGTGAGAGAAACGTCAGGGGCTGGGGCTAGGTGGAGAGGAAAACATGGTGGTCTGCAGCCTGGGGTGCAGCCAGACAGATACCTGGAAGAGGCATAGGTGGGGTGGAGGTGGGGGTGGGGGTGGAATATTTAGAGGAAAGACTGGGCCCCAAGACAAGCCTGGGGAGCTAGAATGGAGCAGAGATGACCCCATCTTTGTTTGCAAAGTGGGTTCCTTTTAGTTCAAATGTGGAAGAGTCGCCCACAGTCTCTGCAGATACAGAGAAGTCTTCCCAAGGCAGAGCACCCCAGGGACTTCCACCCCCTCCCAGCACCTCGTAACTGTCCTCCCGACCCCCTGCCCCCCAGCTCAGCGATGAGTTGAACCAGCAGCTGGAGGCCGTGTGCGGGTCCGTGTTTGGGGAGCTGGAGTCCCAGGCCGTGGACGCCCTGGACCTGCCCGGCTGTTTCCGCATGCGGAGCCACAGCTACCTCCGGGCCATCCAGGCCGGCTGCTCTCAAGACGACGACTGCCTGCCCCTCCTTGCTACCCCTGCCGCTGTCTCAGGGAGGCCCGGCTCCTGTGAGTACACCTCCCCGCCCCTGGCCGGCCCTAGGCTGGAGAGCGCCCTGGGTCCGGGTTCTGACCATCCCCTCGACTGTGCTGTGACCCCGCGCAGATCGCTCGCTCCCGGGGTCGGATATGACGGGGAGAGCGTCCCTTGGCGTGTGTGCAGCAGCCGCTGCAGGGTCCCGTAGGGCCTCTTGAGGTGGTAGTCGGGCGCGGGCCCAGGACCCAGGCAGGGCCGCGAGCCTCACGCACTGCGTCTCTGCCTGCGCCGGCCACAGCCTTCAACTTCAGAAAGGCCCCGCCCCCCATCCCGCCGGGAAGCCAGGCCCCGCCCCGCATCTCCATCACCGCCCAGAGCAGCACCGACTCCGCGCACGAGAGCTTCACGGCAGCCGAGGGCCCCGCCCGGCGCTGCAGCTCCGCCGACGGGCTGGACGGCCCCGCCATGGGTGCGCGCACCTTGGAGTTGGCGCCGGTGCCGCCCCGGGCCAGCCCCAAGCCCCCCACACTCATCATCAAGACCATCCCTGGCAGGGAGGAGCTGAGGAGCCTGGCGCGGCAGCGGAAGTGGCGGCCGTCCATTGGGGTGCAGGTATGGAACGGGGAGGCGCCCACAAGGGCTCGGACCCTGGCGGGTTGGGGCTGGGGTGAGGGGCCGGAAGCGGCCTTCTGGATATATCGACCTTCTTCCTGGCTTCCCCTGAGCTGCAAGTGAGCCCCGTGCCTAGACATCGACGGGGCTGCTCCAGCCAGCCTCCGCCCACTCCCTCGTTCCTCGTCCTGGCACCATCGATCCTCCTGGCTAATGGAGGGATGGAGGGCCGTGCCCCGTGGTTGCCACTTTGAGGCCTGTGACCGACCGCCTGGGTCTCTCATCTTGTTCAGGCAGATGGTCTTTGCAGGACCTGCCAGCTGGCTTGGGGCGCAGCCATTGCTAGCCGTTCTCCCCGGGAAGGGCTTTCACCTTGGCTCGCCACAGCCACTGACTCCTCCACCCTGCCACCAGGTGGAGACGATCTCAGATTCAGACACCGAGAACAGGAGCCGGAGGGAGTTCCACTCCATCGGCGTGCAGGTGGAAGAGGACAAGAGGTAGGTCACGGTGGGACTGCCCAGGCTTTGTTGGGGGACAGGAAGAGAGAGAGGGCTGCATAGTGTCCCCACTAGCCCAGTCTCCCTGCACATCCTCTTTTCCTGGAGGTGAGACCAAGCCTTTTTATAGAGGATGGTCAGAGCAACCACAGAGGCTGTCCACAGAGATGTCACCAGGGGAGTCATCAAACCTAGAGTTCTTGTGCCCATGCCCACCCCAGGTGCTCAGAGGCAGACGGGAGATCCACAGCAGTTGCAGGGAAGGAGAGGTTGGGAAAGGTTACGTGTAGGTGCAGAGCAGGACTCCAGCAATTGTCCTTTCCAGGGGATGACAGGATCTGCCAATCCCTTATTACATCCTGTGGTGTACAAGTATGTGAACTCAAAAAGAAACAAACAGGAAGATTGCCTCTCAGGGGCCCCTGGCAGATATAACACTCCTCCTCACTTGGCTCACACAAGCATTTAACCAGTCGGGGGTACCTATTACATGCCTGAGTCTGTGGTGTACCCGAGATAGTACAATTACCAGCAGCCACTATTCTGGCATTAGGTGGCCTCAGACTAATTGACTCCTTAATTTTCACGGAAGAATTAGCATTGCCAGCTCTGGAGAGGATACCAGAAAGAGGCCTCTCTGTTGGGTGCCTATGGGGAGAAAGAGTGGGAACTTGCCAGGGGCTGGCCATAATGGTTTCATGGTATTCTGAGCTTCGCAGGCATACGACTAGAGGAATAAAACTAGTGTCCCAGGCCGGGTGCGGTGGCTCACGCCTGTAATCCCAGCACTTTGGGAGGCCAGGGTGGGCGGATCACTTGAGGCCAGGAGCTCGAGACCAGCCTGGCCAACATGGCAAAACCTCATCTCTACTAAAAATACAAAAATTAGCTGAGCGTGGTGGCACACTCCTGTAGTCTCAGCTGCTCGAGAGGCTGAGGCACGAGGATTGGTTGAACCCAAGAGCCTGAGGTTGCAGCAAGCTGAGATTGCACCACTGCACTCCAGCCTGGGTGACTGAGCAAGACTGTCTCAAAAAAAAAAAAAAAACCCAAAACACAAAAAACTAGTGTCCCACTAGCAGTGATTCCTCATAGCTCTATTCCCAGTTGCCATCCTTCGCCCAGATTTCCCCAGCTATTTCTAGGATGTCCTTGGGATGTCTTGTGTTTGTGCCTGATCAAGTCTTTTTGGTGTTCCTATGGGATTCACCATTTTTCTCAACTTCTGCTTTGGCTCCCTGAAGTTCTCTATGCTCCTGGGGCTATAAATGCCTTCATCGAGGGTGGCAGAATGCTGCCCTGGTTGCCTGCATGACTTCTAAAGCTGCTATGCTCCAAACTTTTACTGTGCCACAAAGATTTCAGAAAAACAGCATTTTGTGGCAAACCCAATTTGCAAATCTGTGACTTGAATTACTGAGAGATGGGATGGGAGTCATGGATGGATACAACTCTATGGTTTGAATTCTGCCCACCCCCAACTCTAGTGCTATCCCATGGACCACAAAGCCCACTCACTCCCTTTAGAGGCTTTTTGGTTCCTTGTCTAGATTGGTCCATGGGGGTGGGAGGTCCCCACATTCCTCCTGATAACCCTTGAATCTTGGGAAGAGTGCTGCAGGCCTTCTAGCTGAGGCTTTTGCTAAATCAGCAAACTCTTGTCATTCATTCATTGATTCACTCATTTATCAGATACTTACTAAGCACGTGTTGTATGATAGCTCCTATGCACTGTGTTAAATGCTTTAGGAAACATCAAAGACATGACTCCTGCCTTCACAGAAGTTATGGCCTAGGGGGAAATCAAGGCAATGAATAATCCTTGACTAAAAATATGACTACATATTATGATATAATAGGTAGTGGAATATTATTGCACATTAGGTGGGAATATGAAAGAAAAAAAGGAGGAGATAAGAGAGAAAGGACCTTATTTAGATTAAGCAGGTGACATTTAAGCTGAGACTTGAGGATTGACTAAGAATTCTCAGGTGATGACTGGAGGGAAAAGCATTCTGGGGAGAGGGACTAGCACATGTGGAGGTGTTGGGGCAGGAAAGAGTTTAACATGCATCGGGAACTGAAAGAACACCGATGTGGCTGGTGTGGAGTAGGGCAGGGGAGTGGGGAGGGAGTTAATTGGAGAACAGGCAGGGGGCAGGTTATGCAGAGCATGGACATGATAAGGACTTGGAATCTAATTATGAGTAATGAGTAGCCATGAAAAGGTTAAAAAAGGAGTGTAACATGATCTAACTTATGTTCATGAAAGATCACAAGCTGCTGAGTGGAGAATGAATTAGAAGAAAGAAGAAAGTAATAGTGGAAACGAGAAGGCTAGTTAGGAGAATTTTTCATGATCCAGAAGACAGGTGATTGTGTTTTGCAGTATGGTGGCTATTGTGATTGGGATGTTTTTCTTCTATTGTATTTTACAACTAGGCACTGCTAGTGTGTGGGAGCACTGTTAGGTTTTTTTTTTTTTGAGACAGAGTTTCGCTCTTGTCCTCCAGGCTAGAGTGCAGTGGCGCAATCTCAGCTCACTGCAAGCTCTGCCTCCCGGGTTCACGCCATTCTCCTGCCTCAGCCTCTTGAGTAGCTGGGATTACAGGCACCTGCCACCACACCTGGCTAATTTTTTGTATTTTTAGTAGAAACGGGGTGTCACTATGTTAGCCAGGCTGATCTCAAACTTCTGACCTCAGGTGATCCATCCGCCTTGGCCTTCCAAAGTGCTGGGAATACAGGCATGAGCCACCGCGCCTGGCCTCTACTGTTAGGTTTTCTATGTTTTGTATGTTGATTTTATATTCAGTAACGTTGCTGCTGAATTAGGTCTCTCTTACTAGTCTCATAGGTTATTTGAAAATCATGATGGGCTTCAGTTATTTTTCTGCGAATGAAGATATTTCTTTTAAATCTGTATTTTTCATTTATTTTTCTTGTAATACTGCATTGAATAGGACTTCTGTTCACTGTTGAGTAGTATTGACTTTAGTGGCTATGCTTTTCAAGATGATGTTTGCTACATATTTTGATGGATACCATTTGTCAGGTTAAGGAAATTCCTGTCTATTCCTAGTTGGCTAAGCATCTTATTTTTATTTTTTAAAATAGAGAACATGAGTGGAATTTTATTGAATGCTTTCTCAGAATCTATTTAGATGATCATGATTTTTCTCCTTCAATGTGTAACATGGTGAATTATATGAATGGATTTTCCATTCTTTCATTCCTGGGATAAACCCTGCTTGATCCCATTGTCAGTTTGGATTAAATTTGGCTGTGAGTCACAGGGCCTCAGTAGTGTCTTAAACAAGTATGTTTTTCTCTCATTAAAAAAAAAAAAAAAAAAAAAGCTGGCTTAGATGTAGGGAGTGCAATGTAAGGACTCCAGACTCCTTCTATTTTGTACATCACTTCATGTCCAGGGACCTCAAGTTCAAGCTCCCCCAGGCATGTCTGCATTCTGACCAGTGAGAAGGAGGAAAGAGGAAGAGGGATGCAGTCCTTCCTTTTTAAAAAGACTTCTTGAAAGTTACACACAACCACTTTCATTACATTGGCTAAAATCTCATCACATGGTGGCACCTAGCTGCAAGGGAGGCTGTGTATAGTCTTTTAGCTGGGAAGCAATGTGGAGGGTGTAAACTACATAGCTAACAATCAGGGTTCTCATGCCTAAAGACAAAGAATAGGTATATGGAGCTCTAGGGGATTTTGTTACAGTTTTGCTATGTTATTTTTATATACATTATTAGATTTTTGAACAGTTGCTACTTAAAAATTTTAATTCATTTATATTTATGAACATATCATAAGTGATAAATCATAATAATTATAAGCTTACCATTTTTTATTGTTATTCAATTCAGGTATTAGAGCTAAGATAGGCTCCTAAAATGAATTTGGTAGGTTTCTCTGTGTTTTTGTTCTTTGGAACAATTTCTGTAAGACAAGAATTATCTATTCCTTAAGGTTTGGTAAAGGTTGCCTATAAAATTATCTAGGTCTGATGGCTTTTGCGGGTAGGAGAGACTTTTAAAATTACAGCTTCAGTTTCTTTAGTGATTATTGACCTGTTCTGGTTTTATTTTTTTTCTTGAATCATTTTGGTGATTTATATTTTTCTAAAAAAGGAAACATTTTATAAAAATTGATGGTTTTCAAAGTTTTTGGCACAAATATTCTTTCTCATAGTATTAAAATGTGTTATCAATATTTATTGCATCTCTATATTGATATCTCCCTTTGCATTTCTTCTTCTTTTTTTTTTTTTTTTTGAGACAGAGTCACACTCTGTTGCCCAGGCTGCAGTGCAGTGATGCGAGCTTGGCTCACTGCAACCTCCGCCTCCCGAGTAGCTGGGATTACAGGCATCTGCCACCATGCCTGGCTAATTTTTGTACTTTTAGTAGAGATGGGTTTTCACTATGTTGACCAGGCTGGTCTCGAACTCCTGACCTCAAGTGATCCGCCTGCCTCAGCCTCCCAAAGTCCTGGGATTACAGGCCTGAGCCACTGTGCTTGGCTCCCTTTTTATTTCTAATACCATATATTTATGTCTTGCTTCTCTTTCTTGAATCAGCCTTGCCTGAGGTTTGTATATTTTATCATTTAAATATATTTTTAGGCTGGGCACAGTAACTCACACCTATAATCCCAGTACTTCGGGAGGCTGAGGTGGGAGGATTGCTTGAGGTCAGGAGTTCAAGATGAGCCTGGGCAACATAGTGAGACCAGATTTCTACAAAAAAATGCAAAAATTAGCTAGGCTTGGTGGTGTGCATCTGTAGTTCCAGCTCCTGGGGAGGCTGAGGCAGGTGGATAACTTGAGCCCATGGGTTTGAGGCTGCCATGATCTCTGATCACACCACTGTACTTCAGCCTGTCTTTGAGACAGTGAGACCCTGTGTCAAAGAAAGAAAAGGGGGGGAAAGAAAAAAAAGTATGTTGAAATTTATATTTTATTTGTCTTTTAAAAAAACTAGTGTTTGGTTTTGGTGAGCAATCTTTAATATTTCCTTTCTTCTGCTACTTTTGATTATTTTCTTTCATCTGCTGTGTTTGTGTTTTTTTGTGCGTCTTGAATTCATCCCTAACTTTCAATATTTGTTATGTTTTAACATGTGCTGTTAGGGCTGTAACTTCCCTTATATCTATATACTTTCATGGCTGTATCTCATAAGTTTTGAGAAGCAGCATTTTTATTGTACATTTCTGAAGATGTAACTTTCATCTTTCATCACTTTTCTCATAATTTCTTTTTTAACCTATGAAGTTTTACAATAATTTTTTTTTTAAGTTTTCAAATGAATTTTTTTGACAGGGAACTGCCTTTTCATTACAGATTTCTAAATATGCTCCATTGTGGTCATATTATGTATCTGTTACATTTATTCCTTAGAATTTGTTGAGACTTCCTTCATTATATATTTGTATATCATATATCGGGGTCCCCAAACCCCGGGCGGGGGACTGGTACTTGTCCATGGCCTGTTAGGAACCAGGCACAACAGGAGGTGCACAGCAGGCGAGTGAGCATTACTGCCTCAGCTCCGCCTCCTGTCAGATCTGCGGTAGCATTCGATTCTCATTGGAGCCTGAACCCTATTGTGAACTGTGTATGTGAGGGATCTAGGTTGTGTGCTCCTTATGAGAATCTAATGTTTGATAATCTGTCTCCCATTACCCACAGATGGGACCGTCTAGTTGCAGGAAAACAAGCTCAGAGCTCCTATTGATTCTACATTATGATGAGTGGAATAATTATTTTATTATATATTACAATGTAATAATAATAGAAATAAAATGCCCAATAAATGTAATGTGCTTGAATCATCCCAAAACCATCCCCTACCACGCCCCCCTGCAACTTCTGGAAAAATTGTCTTCTACGAAACTAGTCCGTGGTGCCAAAAAGGTTGGAGACCACTGTCATATATGGTCAAATTTATAAATTATATTTTTCAAATGTTTATCTCTTTTTTTGTACATTTGATCTACCAGTTCTGAGAGGTGTGTTACAAATTTCTCACCACGATTGTGGATATGTCATTTTCCCTGGTAACTTTGTTAATTTGTACTTCAGTTTGAAAATGTGCTGTTTATAAGCATTCAAGCTTGTGATTGTTGTATCTTCTTGGTGGCTTGGCTCTTTTGTCATTAAATAGGCTGCTTTTCATCCTTACTAATGGCTTTTGCCTTGAAGTCTTTTTTGCCTGATTTTTATTGCTATGACTGCTTGCTTTTGGTTAATTTTCCAATACATCTTTTTCCATCCTTTTATTTTCGACCTTCCTATATCCTTATGTCTTAGATGTGTTGCTTTTTATTTTTTAATTTTTATTTTTTTGAGATGAGTCTTGCTTTGTCGCCCAGGCTAGAGTGCATTCGTATGATCTCAGCTCACTGCAACCTCGCCTCCCGGGTTCTAGCAATTCTCCTGCCTCAGCCACCTGGGTAGCTGGGATTACAGGCATGTGCCACCACACCTGGCTAATTTTTTGTATTTTTAGTAGAGATGGGGTTTCACCATGTTGGTCAGGCTGGTCTCGAACTCCTGACCTTAGGTGATCCACCTGGCTCGGCCTCCCAAAGTGTTGGGATTACAGAAGTGAGCCACCGCGCCTGGCCTATACGTGTTGCTTATAAGCGATATGTAACTAGAGTTTAGACATATTTAATCCATGTATATATTTTTCTTTACTGATTTGAGTTTATTTCTATCATCACTTTAAAAATTTTCTAGTTGACATGCTTTTTCTTTGCTGTCTCCCTCTCCTACTTTTTATCTTACGTTGAACTGATCAACAGTCAATAGAGTTTACTTTATTTCTCTTCTTCTCTCCACTGGTTTGGAAGTTTACATTTTAGTAGTGATTTCCCTTAAAAATTTAACAGATATACTTAATTTCATATTTTCCTAATAAAGTCTAACATTAGTCAGTACTTCTGTCCCTCTTAGGCACAAAACAAGACTTTTGGAACACTTTAATTTCCTTCTTAATTTTCTCCTCCCATCTTCCATGTTATGTTTATCTAGCAGTTTGATTATACCTCTTTAAAAGTCTGCGAAATCAGCTGCTGTTGTATCTTTTGTGCTTCAACAGTTTAGATTTACAAGTGTGTTTCCATAATTTGTGTGTTCACTATTGTTTGTTACTGCCCTCTTCTTCCTCCTGGTTCAGTTTCCTTCATGCTGAAGCATTGCTTGAAATTTTAAAGTTAGTATCTTCCCTTGAGGCTTGACGTTTCTTGTGTTTCACGAGGGTAATACTCATTTGAACCCCACACCCCCACACAAGGAAGGCTTCATGTTCTGATTTCCCAGCATTCTCCTTCTAGGCCACATTGCTGCATCCCTGGCATGAGTGTTTCCAGTCCAAGTTTGCAAATGAAACAGACCTTCTTGGCTGCTGGCTTTGTGCACAGATCTCTTTCCAGCTCCCCTTGCTGCACAGGTTTGGGGTCTCTCCTCTCATCCTCCTTCAGCATTTTCATCCAGCCTCTAGCATATGTCTGGCCTGATCTCCCTGTGGTTCACTTGGCTTAGACCCTCTCTGACTATACGGGTTTTGAATTTCCTTCCTGTTTCTGTTACCCTGAAAATTCTCATTCCTATTTTCAAGCCCTGCATTGTAGCAAAAACGCCTTTTTGATTTCTTAAATCCCAGCATTTCTATGTGTTTAGGGTGTGAGTGGGAGCTTCCTAAGTTAGTTCAGTCTACTCTGTTGATCAGTGGTCTGGGTAAGGCTGATAGCAGTGGATACAGAGAGAAGTGGGCCAATTTCAGCAGTGTTTTGGAGTGAAAGTCAGGGAAGGGCAGGGACAGGCAGAGAACGTGGCCTTCCTTGCTGTCGTGTAAGTGGTTGGTGAGGTCTTGATGTGGCGGACTGAGGAGAGGACATGGTGTTGAATAAGCATCTAAAGAACCAAATTGCCTGGGGCAGGTGATCACACTGGGAATTCAGAGGGAGTGACAGGTGGGGAGAGGGGAAATCTGGCCCATCTCTTTGGCCAGGCTCCCTGGCCTGTCTGCTGCAGGTGTCCTTAGTCATACACCTGCATAGTCCTTTCTGTCCCTTATGTCCCTGGCACTTTAAGTCTGACTCCTCACATACCATGCCCCAACTGGTGCATAAAAGTGAGCCATGAATTCCAGCAGCCTCGCCTGGCCAGCATTCAGGCCTAGCCTGCCGCACACAGCCCAGCCCCATTTTCTTTGACTCTCTTGTCCTTACTGCTGTTTCGCTCATCCCAGTATCTGTTTCTTTCTCTGTGCTTTGGTTTTAAAAATTGCTGGGCAGGAAACATCTCTTCTCTTCTGGCTTTCAGGATGTTCCCTGCTCACCTCTTGGGTGAGGATTTTGGACTTATTGTCCCTTCTGTCTGGGAATTGTCTGTGAGTCCTTCCAGTTGCCCAGCATCAGTGATCACTTGGCGTAGAATATACGAGGAGGGGGCTGGCACCCCTTCAGTTCTATCTCCACCGCACACACCCCCGCCAAGATTCATCTGTCCATAGATATTTATTGGATCTGTATTATTTGCCAAACACTGTGCTGGGCACTGAGGATGCAAAGGTGAGCAGAACCAGAGACAGCTCCTGCCCGTGCAAAGCTTACCACCAAGTTAATCTAAGAATCTCATGAATGACATAGCCACTGTGCCAGGTACCGCAAAGGAGAGGCATGTGAGCCATGACAGTGTAGACTATGGGGCTTTGAGTCTGCCAGAGGTGTCAGGCATGGCTTCCCTGGGAAGTGACATTTGCATGGAGATCTAAAGGATGAACAAAAATTAACTGAGTGAAAAATGGAAGATAAGATTCCAGGCAGAAGGAATAGCATATGCTAAGGCCTTGTGGTGAGAGAGAACATACTTAATCAGTTACCAGCCGTGTCTCAATGTGTCCTTACGGCACCTGTTTCCCTAGACCCAGCACACTCTGGGCCATGATAAAAGGATGCATCAAATGCCTTGCTGAATATTAGCAAGTGGCCTTTTGAAGTCATCGAAAATGGGATTTTTGCCTCCAACTCTCTCTAACCATGGGGATATGCCTGTATCTTCCACCTTTAGATTCCCCCCAGAAAGACCTTATCTTAAACTGTAAATTTAGCAAAAACAAAACCAACAACATCAACAGCAAAACTCGCCAAAATAAAGAAACAAAAACTACCAGGATGCCCAGTTAAGTTTGATGATCAGATAAACAATGAATACATTTTAATATGTCACATGCAATATTTGGGACATAACTTATACTAAAAAAATCTGTCATTTATCTGAAATTCAAATTCAACTGGGAGTCCTATATTTTATCTGACATCCCTACTCATACCTGCTTGTGCCCACTAAGGGCCACCTGGAGAACTCTGTGGAGGAAGACCTGCCTACCCTTTCCTTAACATTATGGTCATTTATAGCTTTGGGACCTTGGGAAGGGTATATGCTGAAAGAATGGCCCCTTGAGGCCTGGGAAGGAAGCTTCCATCTCCATGAAGTTATATTCCAAGAACAGTCCTGCAAAAGCAACGAGAAGCTGACTGCCCAAAGCCCTGGGCGCAGATGCCGCCTCCATTCCTGAGCCTGCAACTTTAGGACAGTTCCTGACTCACCCTCATGACTCCTCCTGAATCTCCCACCCTAGCCTCTGCTTGGCATCCCTGTCACAGCCCCCAGGCTGGAGTGGTGGGTTCAGTGAGCCCTGCTTGATTATATGTTTAGGCTTTTAGATGCCTTCACACAGGAGCTTCTATAGCAGCTAGTTTGAAGGCTATGCCTAGTTGAAATGACACCGTCCTTCCCCCTCCCTACCCACTCCCCCTCCCACCCCTCCAGCCTGCTGCCAAATACTCCTGGCAAAACCTCTCAACAACTTCTGGATACTGAGATTTCCTTGGATACTGTGTCTCTTGGGATAATCCAGCTTCTACCCAGAGGCTTTTATGTTATCCCCCAGAGAATCACAGTAGAAACTCTCCCTGAAGTAGAATCACAGTGGAAACTCTCCCTGAAGTAACCATGATAACAACTAGCAGAATCATCAGGAATGTAATCATTGTCACCTTGGAGAACTCAAAGGGAGGAGGCTTCTGCAGCCACATTTAAAGGCTTGGGAGAAAATACTGTGAACGCATTGTTACGCATTAATGACAATTCACAGCTGAAGCCAGTTTCCATCCTGTGCTGACAGCTGTTGGTGGACACCACAGCAAATACTGCCAAATCCAAAACTAAATAGCGACATAAGCCCTGAACTTCACTATTCTAAAAATTCATCTGTTATAGTTAGGAGTGGGTTTGACTGTGAGTTCTAGAAAACCCCCAAACAACAGTGATTTAAATATGATAGAAGTTTATTTTTCTCTTACTTAGAGGAAATCCAGGGAGACTTAGTTGAGGTCTGGTAGGTGCCCCACAGTGTCAGGGCCCAGAGCCTTCTATCTTATTCTTCATCCCCCACCCCACTTAGCACTTCCCTTTGGTCTCATGTTTCAAAATGGCTGCTTGAGGTCCAGCCATCATGTCTGCATTCTGGTGACTGGGAAGGAGGAAGAGACAAAGAAGGGCATACCTCCTCCTTTTAAGGACACTTTCTGGAAGTTGCACATGCCACTTCTACTTTTGTCTCATGGGCTAGAACTTACTCACATGGCTACATCTAGTTGGTAGGGAGAATGGGAAAGAATCTTTATTCAAAGTAGCCATGCATCCAACATAAAATGGTGGGGTTCTGCTACTAAGGGGGAAGTGGAGAGTGGATCTTAGAAGACAGTTAGTGGTCTCTACCATCCTTCCTTCCTTCCAACCAACCAACCAACCAGCCAACGTTTCTGTGTGATGAACTGCCCTATTTAGTGAGGAGACACTTATGCAAATAACCAGCAATGATACAATGTGATATGGAGTATAAAAGAGTTTTGTTCAAAGCGCTGTGGGAGAACAGATGGAAATGATCAACAGCAATCATAATAATTAATAACTACAATGCCCTAGCCGGGTTCTCAGTGCTACATTCCGATGATTGTGTTTGTCCAGCTCCCTTTCTTTTCAGTGAGAGCTGCAAACCATTCTACTTCTCTAGAATAGCTAACACAATGGGCAGGCAGGGTGCTGTTCTGAGTTCTTTATGGATATTATCTCACAACAATCTTATGAACTGTTACTATTATCATTCTCATTTACAGATGGGGAAATGAGGCACAAGCCACAGAGCTGGGTTTTGGACCTGGGCAAGGCTCCAGAGCACAAGGCCCTAACCGCTCTGTTCTAATGCCCCCCCTAAAGCTGCTCATTTTCATTCCTTTCCCTACTCCCCAGACATCTCCGGCAGATAACCACCCCCTATCACCCATTTCATTGTGATGACTGGGGTCAACTGGTGGGACTTCTGTCCACTTCCAAGCCAAACCCCAGCTTACTTAGATCTCTTCCCTTGTCTCTTCCAACAGCCCTGCCTTTATTTTAGGAGTCAACTCCCTTAAGCCTCGGTTTTCTGATCTATTAGTAGGGCTGATACTAACACCCATAGAGTGGGACTGTTTGTGAGGACTGAGCGTGTTTATTCATGGAAAGTGCTTCTCCTGGCACATACTAAGTGCTCAGAAGATGTTATTCTTTTTTATCCCCCTTATATCTGGTTCCTTCTCTCTTCTCTCTCTTCATTCCACTTCTCTTTACAGGTTGTGTTAATTTCGTATTCCTGCTGAAAAAAATGATCACAAATTCAGTGATAGAAAACAATACATATTTATTATCTGGGGTCAGAGTCTCAATGGGGTTTCGAACTGGACTCTGGAAGGCTCTGGGAAGCATCCATTTAGTCACTTTTTCCAGTTTTTAGAGGCTGACTGCACTCCTTCGCTTGCAGCCTGCTTCTGTCTTCAGAGCCAGCAGTGGTGGGCTGAGTCCCCAGGTTGCATTATTCCAACCTTGATTCTGTCGTTCCATCTTCTTCTCTGACTCTTCTGCCTCCCTCTTTAATTTACAAAATGTGATTACACCAGGATAATCCAGCAGAGTCTCCTCTTAGTATCCTTAACTTAATCACATCTGCAAATTCCTTTTTTGCTGTGGAAGGTGACATATTCTTCACAGGTCCTGGGGATTAGGATGTGGATTCCTTTGGTGGCTATTATTCTGCCTACAGGTTCTTTCCTCTTGGGATACAGCAAGCAAGAAGCACCCAAAACAAAATATCCCTCTTTAACAGTACATTCTCTTCTGCCTTCCTCCCTTCTCAGCCAGGCTCTTTGAGGGTTGCCTTGACTAGTTTTCTCCACCTCCTGACAACCTGCTGCAGTCTGCATCTGCCCCCACATTCCACCAAACCCACTCTTGCTTGGATCACCCGTGGCTTCCAGATTGCCAAATCCGTGGGCACCTTTCATTCTTAACCGGCTGCGTTTTCCATATTAGCTGCCCATTCCTTCATGAGACCTTTCTGTCCCCTCTCTGCTTTTATGTCACTTTCTGCTGGTTTTCTCAGTCTTCCTTTCCGGCTTAGACTCCTCTATGAGCTGCACCATCTCCACCCACCCCTGAAATGTCCATGTTTCCCCAGGGTTTGGATCTTGGATCCGTTGTTCTTTTCTTGGGTGAGCTTGGCCCACACTGCTGGTTTTAAATGCCACTTGCATAGGGATGAGCACCTCCTGCTTGTGCTGTACACATCTCTGGCTGCTGGCCGGGAGCGTTGGTGAGGACTGTGCTTCCGGTCATCCCATCGGCTCCTCGACTTCCTTGGTCTCCTTTGAGGCAGACATGTGAGAGAGCTCACTGAGGCAGTGACTTGAGAAGCATGCAGCCTGGGGCACTTGGTGCTTCTGTTCCCGGCAGTATGGCTGTTTCCATACTGTTTCCATCACGATGGAATGGGATCCTCTCAGGACATCTCAGAGGACAGGTGGAAGGCAGTGAACATGGCAGTGCCGAAGGACAGAGCTGTGTTTAGCAGGGGTGACAGGAAAGCACACAGGCATGGCAGACTATCAGGCACGTATTTATTGGAGCAAACCCCTCCATTACCTTTGTGGTTTGCAACAGCTGTAGCTCTGAAGGAGCCACAAGCTAACTAGAGCACAAAGGCACACGAACATTCAAAGCAAGTCAAGGTGCATCCTAACTGCAGTTAGACACGCAAGACTCTCACCAGAAAGAACAATCTGCCTGAACGGCAGGGCTGCCTGTGAAGCCAGGAGGGCTGCTGAGGGAGGTGTGGTACTCAGGTGTGGTCTTGGGGGGAGAGGGGGGTGAAACAGGTGAAACAGGACTTAAGCAGGGAATGGACATTTCAGGCAGGGAAATAGCGTGTGCAAAGACTTGGAGTCAACTTGGGGAACAAGGAGAATGTGGGGGAGATGAGGTTGAAGAGGAGGACTGTGTCCAGGGCATCAGGGCCTCAGATAATGCTGGTACAGGAAGTCTGAACTTTGTCTTGTTGGTAGTAGGGGACCGTGGAAGCGTTTTGAGCAGAGGAATGACTTGGCAGAGCTCAGCTTTAGGAAGACTACTCCAGTCTTGGGTGGACTGGGGAGGGCCCCAGATCTTAAAATATGCAAAATGTAATTTTAGAGAGAGGAGCTACCTTGGCAATTACTTATCTATTTCTATAATTGTATATATGTGTGTATTTTTAGATGTATATATGTGTGTATATTTATATCTAATATATATATATATATATATATATTTTTTAAGTACATACACATACACATTGGATGACCTAGATGGAGGGTGAGTGACAAAGGTACACAGTGACAAAGCCAGCATTAGAACTCAGAGCTAACTCCTGGTCCCATGCTCTTCCTCTGCAGGGTACTCATGGAGGCAGAGGTATCTGAAAGGAGGCCAGTTTAATCATCAGGGCAGATGGTGGTACAGGCCTTGACCAGGGCAGGACAGGGCAGACACTGAGGGGAAGATTGTGTGGGAGGCAATGAGGATATGTTCTCTCTCCTTCTCCCTCTCTGGGTGGGGGTTGGGACATAGGGCTCGTTGGAGACTGCACATGAGTGCATCTCTCCTTCCTGGGTCCTGCAGCATCCTTCTGGGCCTGGTTTCTATGGCAACAGGCTCCCAGCAGGCAGCCTGCCAGCTGGAGAGAAGTAGGCAGGCAGGCAGGGAGAGAAGGCCTGGGCAGCAAGAGGAAGGCTGAAGTTGCGGGGGTTGGGAGAGTCTCTTGGGGAGGTAGAGGGACCCGTAGAGCTGGCCCCACAATCCCTTCTGACCATGTAGGGGTGGAGGTAGCTCAGGACACACAGGCTTTTCTTTTGTGGTCCTTGAATTTCCAAACCTTGATCTTCTGTTTATCTCCCACCTCCCACATCTCCTGGCTCCCACTTCTTAAAGTATTGCCTGGTCCCAACCTCATGCATCTTAAGGGACCGCTGACTTCTTTATAGAAAAGAGCTCTGAATTCAGGGAAAAAATGAACAAGGTCAGTTGACTTTCTGGTTTGCATAAGATTTGCATATTATTAACTCAAAGACAAGAAATTTCCAAGCCCTATGTCATTCCTGCAAACAACTTAATACAGCTCCACTGGCACTGACTTACTGTGTCTGGCCAGGCTCTGGGCTGAGCCATCGGGGTCCCTAGAGAAGTCCTCCCAGCTGCAGGCCCACTCCACCCGCAGCTGCTCCAAGGCATTTCTTCCTGTGATGTTCTAGCAGCTGGTGCAGTGCGAAGTGCTTGGACTGTGGAGCCCAGCAGCCCTGAGTCCAAATCCTGGCTCTGCTACTTTGAAGCTGGGTTGACTTGGTTTACTCATCTCTAGGTAGGGCTGAGGACACTCTAGTGCAGCTGGTGTAAACTAGCATAGACATAGCATTTGTTAAAATACTGAAATACTTTGGCCAGGCGTGGTGGCTCACGCCTGTAATCCCAGCACTTTGGGAGGCCGAGGTGGGCGGATCACCTGAGGTTGGGAGTTTGAGACTGGCCTGATCAACATGGAGAAACCCTGTCTCTTCCAAAAAGAGACAAAAGGCGTATGCCTGTAATCCCAGTTACTCAGGAGGCTGAAGCAGGAGAATCGCTTGAACCCAGGAGGCAGAGGTTATGGTGAGCCGAGATCGCGCCATTGCACTCCAGCCTGGGCAACAAGAGCAAAACTTCATCTCAAAAAAAAAAAAAAAAAAATTGAAATACTTCTGCCTTCACTGGTAAAGAGCCACCACCCTGGCTCCTCTGACCCACCCCACAATCTAGCCTCTCCAGGGCACTGCTGCAGCATTTTGGTCTGTGCCTGCTCTGCCTGGCGTATGCCAGCATCTGCTCTGTCCATGGACTGAACTGGTTGCTAAATAGTTTGGATATCACCCCTGTCTAGAGGTGGTGCAATAGGTAGGTGTATTATGTACATAGCTGTTGCAAGGACCAATATATTTAAAGTGCATAGGTTAATGTCCATCACTTTGTAGGTTCCCTTCCTCATTCCCCTCCTTTTTTTTGGCTTGGGGTGGGGGTGAGAGCTGGCGTGAGCCTGGGCGATGGGGGATGACAGCCACCCCTCTCCCCAGGCGAGCAAGGTTCAAGCGCTCCAACAGTGTGACGGCCGGCGTGCAGGCAGACCTGGAGCTGGAGGGCCTGGCAGGACTGGCCACGGTTGCCACAGAAGACAAGGCCCTGCAGTTTGGACGTTCTTTCCAGAGGCACGCCTCTGAGCCCCAGCCTGGGCCCCGGGCCCCCACTTACTCAGTCTTCCGCACGGTCCACACGCAGGGCCAGTGGGCCTACCGCGAGGGCTACCCACTGCCGTATGAGCCGCCGGCCACCGATGGGTCGCCCGGCCCTGCCCCCGCCCCCACCCCCGGCCCCGGGGCCGGCCGCCGTGACTCCTGGATAGAGCGCGGTTCACGTAGCCTCCCCGACTCAGGCCGCGCGTCCCCCTGCCCACGGGACGGCGAGTGGTTCATCAAGATGCTGCGGGCAGAGGTGGAGAAGCTGGAGCACTGGTGCCAGCAGATGGAGCGTGAGGCGGAGGACTATGAGCTACCCGAGGAGAGTGAGTCACGGCATCGGAATGAGGGGACTCTGGGGACCATGGCCTAGTGTGTGCTCAGGAGACCCTGATGGGGGTGGCTGGGGCTGCAGTGTAACAGGAGGCCCCTTCAGTTTGTGCCTCACTGATCTGCATTGGAGCCTGGCGGGTCAACATTGGCAGCAAGGCATGCTGGGAGCTCTTGGAAGGGAGCAGGGTGCACACGGTGCAGCTTTAGAGGCCAGGGGCTGGCACTGCAGACAATGCAGGCCAAAGGGCTGGACCTTCTATGGATGGCTACTAGTCCAAATCACCAAGTTTATGGGGACTAAGATCTGGACTGGTGTGAGGATCCAGGTGGTGGGACCAAGATTACAGAGAGGGAGGCAGTTCACAATGTCAGATCCTGTCTGAGGCATAGATGAGGGAGATTCAGCCAGGGAGACATGGCCCTGGCCCGAGGGAAAGCCTGGCCCTTCCTGTAAGTCAGATCCACTGAGAGACACAGTCTTACTCCAGAATCTCTGAGTTGAGGGGACAGTGACTATGAAGATGTGTTACGTACATTAACTTACTTGGTCATTCTTAAAGAGCCAAGGAGTCTTGCATGCACTGATGAGTGATGAACAAAGCTTAGCCAATGGGTGGTCACTGAGCTAATGCCCTGGCCAATGCTATAGGCTAGGCTGGGGCTGGTTTCTGTCTGTTTGCTGATATGGGAGGGAGAAAGGATAAAGGAGGATGAGCACTCAAGAAATGTAGGCTGTATGAAGGAGGGAACATCAGGGTCTGAGGATACAGTCTTGGTGTAGTGGAGCAAGAACTTGTTATGAACTTGAGGATAGGATGGGGCTGGGGCTGGAGGAGACTGATGGATAGACAGTGCCAAGCAACCGAGGGGTCAGCATTCAGGGCAGACTTCCTGGAGTCTGGGGAAGGAGATGCATCATTTCCCTCCCTGAATTTCCTTCTGCTTTCTAGTCCTGGAGAAGATCCGCAGTGCTGTGGGCAGCACACAACTTCTCCTGTCCCAGAAGGTTCAGCAGTTCTTCCGGCTGTGTCAGCAAAGCATGGTGAGTGCCCGTAGTAGTAGATCCTACCAGATATATGTGACCCAGAGTGTGTGTGTGCTGGAGGTGAGACAGGCAGGTGACCCAGACTGTGTGTGTACCAGAGGTGAGACCAGGCCTGCATGCCTGCAGGGGTAGCTGTCAATCTTGTGCCTGGAGGTAGGGCCAGGTGTTTGTGCACAAGAAGGGAGGGCTGGGCTCTTTCTTGTCCCCCTGTCTCCCAGCCCCCACCCACTCTCCCAGGCTGAGGTTCCTGGCAGTAAAAGTGGATAGGACTTTCTCTTGTCCTTGTTGCGGGAAGTCAGGGACCCCGAATGGAGGGACTGGCTGACGCCATGGCAGAAGAACATAAATTGTGAAGATTTCATGGACATTTATTCCTCAAATTAATACTTTTATAATTTCTTACACCTGTCTTTACTGCAATCTCTGAACATAAATTCTGAAGATTTCATGGACACTTATCACTTCCCCAGTCAATATTTTTGTGATTTCCTATGCCTGTCTTTAATCTCTTAATCTCGTCATCTTTGTAAGCTGAGGATGTATGTTACCCAAGGACCCTGTGATGATTGCGTTAACTGCACAAATTGTTTGTAGCGCATATGTATTTGAACAATATGAAATCTGGGCACCTTAAGAACAGGATAACAGCGATTTTCAGGGAACAAGGGAGATAACCTTAAAGTCTGGCTGCCTGTGAGCCAGGCAGAACAGAGCCGTATTTCTCTTCTTTCAAAAGCAAATAGGAGAACTATCACTGAATTCTTTTTCTCAGCAAGGAACATCCCTGAGAAAGAGAATGCATTCCCAAGGGGAGGTCTCTGAAATGGCTGCTTTGGGAACATCTGTCTTTTACAGTTGTAGATAAGGGATGAAATAAGCCCCCGTCTCCTGTAGCACTCCCAGGCCTATTAGGATGAGGAAATTCCTGCCTAATAAATTTTGGTCAGATGGGTTGTCTACTCTCAAACCCTGTCTCCTGATAAGATACTATCAATGACAATGCATGCCCAAAACTTTATTAGCAATTTTAATTTCACCCTGGTCCTGTGATCTCGCCCTGCCTCCATTTGCCTTGTGATATTCTATTACCTTGTGAAGCATGCGATGTCTGTGACCCACACCCTATTCGTACACTCCCTCCCCTTTTGAAAATCACTAATAAAAACTTGCTGGTTTTGTGGCTTGGGGGCATCACAGAAGCTGCCGACATCTGATGTCTCCCCTGACACACAGCTTTAAAATTTGCCTCTTTTGTACTCTTTCCCTTTGTTTCTCAGACTGGCCAGCACTTAGGGAAAATAGAAAAGAACCCATGAAGAATTATCGGGGGCAGGTTCCCACGGGATAGTCCTGCCTGGGGCTCAGATCTCCCTGACCAATCACTTTCCCTCTGCCTTCCTCTGCTGCAGGATCCCACTGCGTTCCCTGTGCCCACCTTCCAGGACCTGGCGGGTTTCTGGGACCTCCTACAGCTCTCCATCGAGGATGTGACCCTCAAGTTCCTGGAGCTACAGCAACTCAAGGCCAACAGCTGGAAACTCCTGGAGCCTAAGGTGGGGCTGGGGTCCCTTTAGGCAAAGAGGCCAGACTCTGGGAAATTCCCCTCCCCAGAGAGGTGAAGGGTGGGATGAACAAGGGGGCAGAGGAAGGGACCCATAGGCAGCAAGGGCAGCCTTGGACAGGTGATAGTCCCCTTCCAGAGTGACCATGCTCGTGGCCACTGCCATCTGCTTGGCCCCAGTGCTCATCAGTGCTTGAGCTGCCAGAACCCCAAGGCTTCCTCAGCGCGGGGGAGCGGGGGGCAGGGAGTGGCGGCTGCAGCTGGAGGGAGCAAAAGGCAAAAGTAGACCTTACAGAAGGAAGGGCCTAGGCATCCAGGGCAGAGCCTTGAGAGTCCCCTCAGCCGCCAGGTCGCTGGACCTTGTCTGCGATGAGGGCCAGAGGCCTGGTATGTGCACCCTCATTGCGGAGCCTGGGTCGGGAACTCCCTCCTCCGGGTCAGGACCCCGAGTGAAAACCCGGTTCTGATGCGAGCTGTTGAGAATGGCGCCACCAGGGGGCGCTCGAACGCGCTGCGCTTTGGTGGAAAATGTGGGATTTGACCTTGTCGGAACAGGCGCAGGTGGGGCTTCAGGTCATGGGATCCGTGGCGGATTCTGAGCGCCATCGCGTTCGGAGCCACGCGGTCGTCAGCGCTCCGGGCGCGGGGGTGCGGGGGCGGGCACTGAGGTGTTGGAATAGTTCGGCGCCCCAGCTCAGCGCTGTCCTCTGCTCCGCAGGAGGAGAAGAAGGTCCCTCCGCCGATACCAAAGAAGCCCCTGCGGGGCCGGGGCGTGCCGGTGAAGGAGCGCTCCCTGGACTCCGTGGACCGGCAGCGGCAGGAAGCGCGCAAGCGGCTCCTGGCGGCCAAGCGCGCCGCTTCCTTCCGCCACAGCTCGGCCACCGAGAGCGCAGACAGCATCGAGATCTACATCCCCGAGGCCCAGACCAGGCTGTGACCGGTCCGGCCCGCCCAGCCCGGCCTGGGCCCGCGGTTCTCCACCCGTACTGTACACCCAGCGTCGAGGTCACTGTGAACGCGGGCCGCCCCGTGCGCCCGCCCCACCGGCACCGCACGCCCCAGCCCTCGGGCCCGTCACACTCTCGTGGGTTTTTTACCTTCCTGACCCCACGCGAAGGCGCCCGGGCTGGGCAGGGGGCCGTGCCTCTCCGCCCTGCGCCCCTCACCTGGATCCCCCGCCCACCTGGTCCGACGCTTTGTCCCCACCTCCTTTCAATGGGCACCATCTCTGCCATTCTTTCCCCCCACGGGCCAGGCCGGGCCGGGCCCCACATCTGGGCTCTGCGTCCCCTCCCCCCACCCCGCGGGGCTGGGCTTCGTGGGGATCAAGCTTCGTGGCTTTTTATGAAGAATCCCGAACCCCGCCTAGGAGCCCGCCCCACCCTCCCAGGGGCTCCATCCTCAGCCCTCTGCCCACTGGGCCCAGGGACCACAGTGGCTGGACCAACCCAGGACCAGGGCGCCTGGGCCTCTCCCCTTTCCCAGCGGCTGGGGAGGGGAGATGGGGGCTTCCCCTCACCACACCTGTGGCTGTTCCCACATCCCCTTGAGTATCCCAGGAAAAATAAAACGGCAGAACTGCACTCGAGCCAGCTGCTCTCTCCAGAAGAGGCCACCTCCGTCCCGTGTGTGGGAGGACGGGGGTGAAGGGAGAAGGGGCCGGGAGCCCACTCTCTTGGTTTGGAGACAGCAGGGGTGTTGCCTGAGCTCCTCCCAGGGATGGGCCAGCTGGTGGAAAGGAGATTCGGCCCCCTGATGCCCACAGTAAGGACCTGGACCCTCCTGGAGGGCCCCAGGTGGGGTGAAGAGGGGGAGGGTGTCAATTTCTCCGCTATTCCGGTTTCGATGTATCCCATTCTTCCTCCCAGTCCCCAGGGTTCCCCCAGAGAGGGAAGTCCAGAGCTCGCCGAGCACACAGCATGTGCTTGATAAACCGGGAGTGTGGTGATTGTTAGGTATTGACAAATAATTGGTTTCCCTTCCCCTAGGGACACAATGTTCCTTCTGCTCCAGTCATTCCTGATCAGCAGCAGAAAAACTTCAGTCCTGCCACATTTTCTGATGCCTCCTATGGGTGGCCACCTTGGTGGAGGCTGGGGTAGGGGAAGAGGAAGTACAAAGAACAGAGCTCTCCTGGGAAGCTAAATGGCAAACAGAACCTAGTATCGATGGCTTTATTGAGTGACCAGTGTGGGTCAGGCAAGGGGTGAGTGCTTTACATGAATGTGGCTGGTCCTTACAACAGAAGAGAAAGCCAAAGCTCAGGGCAGGTTACACGACCTGTCTGAGGTCACAGGGCTAAATGTGGTGGACCCATGTCTAATGCGAAATCATGAGCTTTTAGCTTTGCAGGCTTCTTAGACCAGAGAGGGCTGATGGCATTCTCCACCCAGAAAGCCCCTTTCCACTCCTTGAGCAGTCCTTTGAATTGGTGTGTCGCCTCCAGGCAGGAGGAAAATCCTACAGGATTGGCTGCTTTTCTGGGCCACACTGGATCAGTTAATTCTTCTCATTCATTTATTCAGCAGACATTTATCACTTTCAGGCGCCACAGGAATAGCCTTGAACAAGATGTAGTTTCTACCCTTAATGGAGCTTATGGTCATATGGGAAAAACAGACAAATAAGCAAGCAGTTAAAATACAGGGGTGAGTGCCAGAAAGATGATTAGGGATTAGCTGCTGAAGGAGGGCCAGGGTTGAGAAGAATGTTCCAAGATCAGGGAACAGCTGTGCAAAGACCTGGAGGAGGAAGAGACATTGGGAGCACAGGGTCTTGATTATATCAGTGTTTGGGTCTCATTGAGGCAGGCAGCCTGAGTCTTGTGGGCTGTAGGGAGCCATAGAAGGGTTTTGAACAGAAGAGTGGCATGAACGTTTTATAGACTGGTTTGGTAGACAACTTCTGAAAAGCAACAGATGGTCCACAATACAAACTCACATGAGCCTGGAAGGTGAGGAGGGCTCTAATGTGATCTGAATTCCCAAAAGCAGTTAGTTTGGAGGTGATCCCATACAGACTCTGGGGCCTGGTCCAAGACTTAGTGAATAGACTCTGCCCTCGAATAAGGTTTTAACAAGTGCTCCACAAGATTCTGAGCAGCCAGGTTTGGGAAGACTTAAATTGGATGACTGTACAAGGGTCTCCAGTAGAAAGGCTGGGTCAGTTTACCTCTCTGAGATTGTTTTATTATCTCTAAAATTGGGGCATGGGTGAGGTTTGAACTCAGAGCAACGCTGTAAAACAGATATTGTTATCATCCCCATTTACAGATGAGGAAACTGGGGCGTGGAGAGGTTTAAACAGCTTACCTCAAACCATGAAGCCAGGAAGTGGCTGAGTCTGAGTTTAACCTTTACATTATACAGCATTTTATGGGTCTATGACTTTTCATAGACTGTTCTATGTCTGGTGTGGATGAGTCTCCTTTGGTTCTTGTGGCCTAGGTAGTTATGCTGAGCGCCATAGATCAGTGAAAGATTAGGTCCAGTCCTTTGGCTTAAGTTGCTTACAGTCTGGCCATGGCCGGCACATAAACGGAAAGTTATGGTGCAAAGGGAGATCTGCTCTCCCAGAGGGGCCCAGGGGTTGAGAGAGGAGAGAGCCTCTAGCAACCAGGGTGTTTTAGTCCATTTTGTACTGCTATAACAGAATACCGCAGGCTGGGTAACTTATAATGAACAGGTGTTTATTGGCTCACAGTTCTGGGTGCTGGGGAATTCAGTGTCAAGGTGCTGGCAACTCGTGAGGGCTTTCTTGCTGTGTCATCCCATGGCAGGTGAGAAGGTAAGAGAGGGCAAGAGGGAGTTGAACTTGCCCTTTTATAAGGGCGTCAGTTCCACCCATGAGAGTGCAACCCTCATGGCCTAATAACCTCTTAAAGGTCCCACCTCTTAATACTTACAATGACAAATTTCAGTGGAAGTTTTGGAGGGTACAACCATAGCACAGGCCGTCTGGGAGAGCTTTCTGCCTTGTGAGCTGGATCTTGCAGGATGAATTAGCATTTTGTAGTCAAGGAAGAGAAGGGAGAAATTCATTTCCGGCCAAGGGACAAACCTGGGCAAAGCCGTGGAGGCACATGTGTGTTGGGAATGAAAGCACAGGCTGGAGAGGGTGACAGGTTATGGTGGCTGTGGAGGGTGTGGAGGAGATATGGCCAGAAGGGACCCATAGAGTTGGGGGTGGGGGGCTAAGATGGAGGCCTCATAGTTTTATTTGAAAGATAAAACTATGGCCAAAAGACAGGAAATGGACTGGAGGGGGCAACAAGACAGCAGGGAGACCATTGAGGGAGCTGCTAAAGTGGTCCAGGTAAGAGATAATGATGTTGACTTTGAGAGACATTTAGGAGGCATACGTGCTGTAAGCTGGATCTGGAGAATAACGCAAAGATGGGACGCCTTGAAGGTGTCACTCAGATTTCTGGCTTAATGAATGAGTAATGCCACGAATGGACATAGGACATTACAGAAGGAGCAATACAGTTGGGAAATACTTAACATGTCAATAACCATTTACTGAGCACTGAGAAGGTGCAAACTACTATGCCAAGCACTTTATACACATTTAGGTGATTTAATACTCACAGCAACCCTAGGAGTGGGTACTATTATTGTCTTTTTTTTAAAACAAAGAGTGTAAATAGCTTTTCTGAGATAAGCAGACAAGAGTCAGGATTTGAACCCATGGCTATCTGATTTCTAAGTCTATGCTCCTGAGCCCCTCAGCAATTCTGCTTGAGGGAACTGCTAGCCATGACTCAAGACTCAGCTCAAGGCCTGGTTCCTCTAGGGAGCCTTCCCTGAATCTTCCTGGCCGGGCTGAAGATCCTCCTCTGTGCTGCGTGTGTATACTTCTGTCATCACATTTCTTAAATTCTGTTGACATTTTGTAGACCCATCTGTTTCTTTAGTCAGAGAACTCTGGAGGCAGGTTGGTCCCAGCCATTTTTGCATCCCCAATGCCTAGCACATGATTGGCTGGCCAAATGCCAGTTACTCTGGGCAGTTCTGTTCCCTTCTCATCTCCACATATTCAGTTAGTGAACAGGTTCTGCTAACCACGGTCTCCTAAATATTTCTTTGTACTGTTGGGGCTCAGAAAGCGATACCCCAAAGACTGGCGCTTTGACATGGTGAGAGGCCTTCAAAGCTGCCTCAGAATCAAGGTCCTTCTAACCTTCTCTCCCAAGTATAGGGAGGCACTCTCTCTAGAATGTCCTAATCTAATCAAGAAAACTTCTTTCCAAAAGAAACAAAATTGCCTTCCTCCCCTCCGCGAAATCTCATCTATCTCAGAAGAGAAGACTGAGGAAGGCAACTACGCCTGGATGGATTTTTCACAAGATGATGCCTGCTTCTCGGGCTCATTCAAATTCTAAAGAGAATCATTTTCAAGTTAATTTCTGTCCATTTTTTCGCCCTAAGAATCATGTGCTTCCCTCAAAAGAATTGTCTATATTCTCCATCTCTCCCCTTCCCCTTTGAAAAAGGGTGTATAAGCTTCTGTACCCCATTGGGTTATTGGGTAATCATTCTCCTGTGACCCTTCCCTTCCCACCCCCTCACCCCCACCCCGTGCTATGCACGTTAAAATAAAATTTTGTATGTCTTTTCTCCTATTAATCTGCCTTTTGTCAGTTGATTTTCAGTGAACCTTGGCCCCTACAACACTGTTCCCTTTTCTCCATCTTAACTGCCAGAACTTAGCTTTGAGCTTTTGAGATCATAGGGAAGGGTGCCTAACGTGGTAAGCACTCTATGTATGAGGCTTCCTCTGGAGGTGTCCCTGAAGTTTGAAAATTGTGCCAGAGCACGATTTGGCATAGTAAAGAAAGGCGGGAAGGGTACTGCATGGCCAGGCACGGTGGCTCATGCCTGTAATCCCAGCACTTTGGGAGGCTGAGGAGGGCAGATTGCTTGAGCTCAGGAGTTTGAGACCAGCCTGAGCAACATGGTGAAACCTAGTCTCTACAAAAAGTACAAAAATTAGCCAGGCCTGGTGGTGTGCATCTGTGGTCCCAGCTACTCGGAAGGCTGAAGTGGGAGGATCACTTGAGCCCAGGAGGTCGAGGCTGCAGTAAGCTATGATTGTGCCACTGCACTCCAGCCTGGGTGACAGAGTGAGATCTTGTAAAAAAAAAAAAAAAAAAAAAAAAAAAAAAAAAAGAAGAGAGAAAGCGGCCGGGCACAGTGGCTGAGGTCTGTAATCCCAGCACTTTGGGAGGCCGAGGCAGGCGGATCACCTGAGGTCGGGAGTTCGAGACCAGCTTGACCAACATGGAAAAAACCCTTCTCTATTAAAAATACAAAATTAGCCGGGTGTGGTGGTGCATGCCTGTGACCCCAGCTACTCGGGAGGCTGAGGCAGGAGAGAATCGCTTGAACCTGGGAGGCGGAGGTTGCGGTGAGCCGAGATCGCACCATTGCACTCCAGCCTGAGCAACAAGAGTGAAACTAAAAAGAAAAAAAAAAAAAAGGTGGGAAGGACACTCTAGGTAGATGAAAAAGCATCAGTAATTAACTGGGTGTGAAACAGCGTGGTCTGCCGGGTTTTGTATGTGGCAGCAAAATAAATATGCAGGCTGAGATTAGTGGGATGAAGGTGGGAAGGGCCTTGTGGGAGCGTTAAGAAGTTTGAACTTTGGGACTACTCTGTATATGATAAAATTGATGTCTGTATAGGGTACAGTGGGGATACAGAGGAGGAAGTGAATACTTGTACCCAAGAGGTCATGTAAGACTTAGGTTTTACTATATTTCAATTATTTTTACACTAACACTAGCCACATTTATTTCCCTGCTGGCTGTGTGCCTGCCACAGTACTTTACAAATATTGTCTCATCCCACCCTCACACCATCCCTGCGAAATGGGTGTTATTACCTCTACACAGAAGGGGAAGGGAGGCTCAGACAGGTTAATAATGTTCCCCAGGTCACTAGAAAGCTAGCCCGGATCCCAAGAGGTCTTAAAGCACTAAATTATACTTTCCTAAGAAGAGCTTCTTGAGGTCAGGGATCATGTCTTTTGTTTTTGCGTGCCAAGACCTAGGTCTTAGACGACACCTAATAAACATCAGTTGACAAAAATGATTGGATGATCTTTCACTTTTTCCACGCAGAAAGCACGTGGCGACAGCACTGAGAAACCTCCAGGCCACCAGGGGGCGCGACGTCCATTTCAGTGCAGTGGGGCCCGGTTGCGGACGCCTAGCTTCCTTCCGTCCTTTGGCTAAAGTTCAGCCAATCACTGCGCTCCGAGAGCCGGCGGCCAGTGGGCAGGGTCACAGGGCAAGGTCCCGCGGGCCGCTGGGAGCGGCGACTTCCGTGCTCCCGGCGAGCGGGCGGAGAGCGGGGGCCGCACTGAGGAGTGTGGGCTGGGCCGCAGGTGAGCGCGCGGTCCCGGCGAGCAGGTCCGGTCAGCCCAGGCCCGTAACCTCTGAGTTACGGGAGGAGTGATCGCTAGGGTCCACCCCTGTCCCGGCCAGACCTGCCAGCCTCCCTCTCTGGCGGGTGCTCTGGTGCCCAGTCTGGGAGCCCAGGTAGCCCTCCGCAGACAGGGCTTATCGGCACCTCAGTGAGGATGGACGTTGATGAGGCCACGAATGAGGTGGGCTAGGAGCAGTGAACCGGGAGCCCCACAGAAGGGAGAAGGGTAGCCATTTGGATGGACTCTGACCTCACGTGCGCTCCCATTCCTGGACTGCGCTTGAGTGACTGTCAGGGTTAATTCTTTCACCTTCTCAGGCCTCCTCTGTCCTTGTTAGCAGTTCTTGAATTTAGGACTACGGCTTCTGGCCTCGTTGGGCCTCCGGGCCCCCGCACTGGGGCAGGTTTCCCAGCAACTCAGTTGACTTTTACCGGATGCTTTTGGCAGACGTCCTCCATGCCGGGCTGGAAATATGCGTCACAGTGTTTTTCAGACACTTTTGCCTCTTTCATTGTGATACCTTGTCTGGGGATGACTATGATGGAGTCTTTAGGTTTTTGTAATCAGCAAAGGCGTCTGTTATGCTCCTGCCACCTTCTGGGGGAGAGTGGGTGGAGAATGTTGTGATTTTACACTAGGGAGTTGTTTGGGCTGTCATTCGTTCAGCAGACCTTTTTTGGGCACTCTGACAGGCAGGGTGGGAGAGGTGCCTGGATGGATAGGGCACAATGGGGCCAGACAGACATGGTGCTTAGCCTTTTGGAGCTTAAAGTGTCTTGAGAAATGCAAACAGGGTAGGCCAGCACCGTGCCTGACACAGAGCAAGTGGTTATAAGTGTTGAATAAAGGAATGAATTGACTTATTTGGGAATGATTAGAATGTGAGCAGGACGGTAGAGAGAGACTATGCTGCATGTGAGAGATCGTTGTGAACTCATGCTCGATATGTTCTAAGACAGAGTTGAAAGTCTGGACAGTTGCTATTTAGGGAAGCATCTACTTCTACAGAGGACTTGTTTTAAAGGTGGAAGTAAAATGAAGAAGTATTAGGTTTGGGATTCTTCAGAGGTGCCTCTTTTAACTGTTGCTATATCTCTGAATTTCACAAATCCCTAAGTATAATCTCAGAGTGTGGAAAAAGGGAAGCTCTTCTAGGTGATGAAATGCCAGGCTGATGGGAAAAAAACTGTAGGAAGCTCTCTCCAAATCCAGGATTTGGACAGAAACCGTATACCTCTGCAGTGTGTTCTTCCCGCTAGAAAGAGTGTAGACTTTGAAGTTGGAGAGGCCTGGGTTCAAAATCAGCGGCTCTATCACTTCTGGTGATTTTGGGTAAGTTAACATAATGTCTGTGAGCCTTTGTGGCCTTAACAAGAGCCTGGGCTAATAATTCCTACATCATAGAGGTGTTATGAGGATCAGATGATAGTTAGTGTGTAAATTGTCATCATAGTGCCTGGTGCTAAGACAATAAGGAGGGGAGTGTTGGAGATGCTGCAGTTTTATTTATTTATTTATTTTATTTATTATTTTTAATTTCATGATGCTCCCTTACTGTGGGGATCCTCAACCCCCTGGGCCACAGACCGGTGGTGGTTTTCAGCCCATTAGGAACTGGGCTGCACAGCAGGAGGTGAGTGGTGGGCGAGCTGGGAAGCATTACCACCTGAGCTCCACCTTCTGATAGATCAGCAGTGGCATTAGATTCTTACAGGAGTGCAAACCCTATTGTGAACTGCGCATGCGAGGGATCCAGATTGTGTGCTCCTTATAAGAATCTAATGCCTGATGATCTGAGCTGGAAGTTTCATCCCAAAACCATCCGTCTCCAACCCCCATCCGTGGAAAAATTGTCTTCCACGAAACTGGTCCGTGGTGCCAAATATAGGTTGCGGACCACTGCCTTATAGTGTTACGTCCAGAGAACAATGGGATTCCTTCAAAGAGAATTGGGAACCAAAGAGAGGGGGAGAATCATCTTATGCTTGGTGAGGTTTCGATTGTTCACTTTAGATCAGAGATAGCAGTGTTGGAGAAGTACCTACGGGGGCATAAACAGGTCTTTTAGTGGATACTTTTGGGCAAGTCTCTTAACCCTCTGATAGTGGGTTATGTATCTACCTCACGTGGTGGACATGAGGATTAAGAGAGAGAGTGCATACGATGTGCCTAGCCCAAGGCCTAGCATGTAATAAGTGCTCAATACATGGTAGCTGTGTTATTATAACTGTGAATGATCTTTGGTAATTGATAATGTAATAATCATTTGAGATGGAATGGCCATTAGAGTGACCCAATTTGTGTGTTTTTACATTACTTTGGCATTGCCCTACTTCATTTCAGGAGGCCCTGAGACAATTCCACTCCCCTCCCTGCCCCCCTCCCCGCCCCCTCCCCCGCCCCAGCTCCCGGCCAGGGCTTGTACAGTGGTTTTTCACAGTAAATCTTCAAGTTCTGCGGTATCCAGAGTATGTATAATGATTTGTGATATTTTCAGGAGCTTTTTATGTAAATACGACGGTATGGGTTTCATTGAAGACAGGAATTTTTTCTTCTTCTTGAGATGGAGTTTCGTTCTGCTGCCCAGGCTGGAGTGCAGTGGCGTAATCTCAGCTCACTGCAACCTCTGCCTCCCAGGTTCAAGTGATTTCTCCTGCCTCAGCCTCCTGAGTAATAGGGATTACAGGTGTGAGCCACCGTCTTTAGCCAAGATAGGATACTTTGAAAGTGGGTTAGTCAGCAGATTTGTGAAGTATACGTTTGTCCCCTTGTTAGAAAAGCCAGGTTCAGAATAGGATAAAACCATTATCTATTTACCTAAAATCCAGAATAATTAGGTAACACATTATGTATTTGACTGTTTAAATATACTCCTTATGCTTTGCATGAGGAAAAGGAACAACTTTTCATATGGTGGAGAATTGTAGAATTGTGTGTCATGGGGAAAAGGTGGCTGGCTGTGCTCATGGAGAAATTTCATAGAGCAGAGAAAGGCATCTTTTTCCCTTCTTGAAATGTTGGCAAACTAGGGCCTGGGGTCAATGGGCTTGAAGCTCTATTAGGTAAGGCTCAGAGGTCCCCTTGTGGGGAACATTGTCATATATTGGTGTGCACTTGTCAAAGATTACAGTCTGTAAACTGGAGAGCCCTTCTTCTTCCCGAACAATGGAATCTTTTGAAATTTCCTAGATTATTTCAGGGACCCACCTCTCGCTCTGCATGGGGGTGGGTCCTCAGTAAGTTGTGCCAGGCTGGCCAGGCACGGTGACTCACGCCTGTAATCCCAGCACTTTGGGAGGCCGAGGTGGGCGAATCACGAGGTCAGGAGTTCAAGACCAGCCTGACCAACACGGTGAAACCCTGTCTCTACTAAACAAATACAAAAATTAGCTGTAATCCTAGCTACTTGAGACGCTAAGGCAGATAACTGCTTGAACCTGGGAGGTGGAGGTTGCAGTGAGCCGAGATCGCATCACTGCACTCCAGCCTGGGCGACAGAGCAAGACTCCGTCTCAAAAAAAAAAAAAAAAACAACAAAAAAAAACCAAAACAAAAACAAAAAGTAAAAAAACATTGTGCCAGGCTGCCTGGTAAGTGGAGAGCCCTAGTGGGTTGCTCTTATTTGGTGGGAGGTGATGCTGGGTTCTCTCTAATGCTGCCTTGTGCTCTTCCACAGATGTCATGTGGCCTGTGTTTTGGACCGTGGTTCGTACCTATGCTCCTTATGTCACATTCCCTGTTGCCTTCGTGGTCGGGGCTGTGGGCTACCACCTGGAATGGTTCATCAGGGGAAAGGACCCCCAGCCTGTGGAGGAGGAAAAGAGCATTTCAGAGCGCCGGGAGGATCGCAAGCTGGATGAGCTTCTAGGCAAGGACCACACGCAGGTGGTGAGCCTTAAGGACAAGCTAGAATTTGCCCCGAAAGCTGTGCTGAACAGAAACCGCCCAGAGAAGAATTGATGGAGGACACAGGGCCCTATGGTCCTACTGTGGGCGGTGACTTGTCCTGCTACCATGTTGACAGAGCCCCAGAACCCACATCTAATTGGCTTTGTTGCTTATTCTGGCCCCTCCCACACCACACAGCCACACAAATACTGGTTGCTCCTTGATGTCCAGGCAGACCCAGCGGCAGCCAAAGGGCCAGTGAAGAGGAAGGCGCATCTGTTGTGTGGTGGCCAGAAGCACTCAGGCATCTGAGTTTACTGGTGCACTGCTGGGAGGAGTGTTATGAGATGAACGTTGGCTGTCAGTCTTTGTGGGCAGGCGGTTTGGCCTTGAGTGGGAATGGCTGGGATTTGGGTGTTGCCTTTAGGAGGGATACCTGCATGTCTAGTTCCAGTCTGCACTGGGAAGAATTCAAATATGCACCTGGCTCCCTTCACTGTTTTGACCTATCCTTTGTGCTCATTCTTACTGAAATCTGTCTTGTCAGCTCAGGAATGGGATTCCCCCGGGAAGGAAAGCATTTTTCTGTTCTGGGAAGTCCAGACTGTTCACTTTGGGGCAGGGACGAACATGTGCCTCGTGAATTTGCTTGAAAACAGTCCCCATCGTCTACCCCCATCACTGTAGAGTGCAAAACTTGATTAAAGTGGTATCTGAGAACCATAATGATCGAATCTTATCATCTAGATGGTATTTGGGAGTCTTCTTAGGAGTTAGGCAAGTACAGGCATTTTAGAGCAGGATAACATTGGTATTAAAGGGTGCCAAGGAGCCCTGGAAACTGCTTTACTAGTGCGGTTGCACTGAACCCTGGAGGCACAGATTCCCAGGAACCTTTTTACCATCATTACAATTGGCCGTAGCAGCTTCAAGTCTAAATGGAAGTAGACCACACACACACACACACGCACACACACACACACCCCTTTCCCTATAAAAGTATATACGCACGTTCAAGAAAATTTGGTAGGGATTTTAAAAAGGGCACCCATGGTCCCAGCTCGTTAATAACAACCATTAACATTTGGTTGTCTTTTACTAATTCTCTGCATAGGTTTTAAAGATAGTTATCATTACTGTACATTTAATTTTATATACTTTTCTCACTATTATCATTTTTCCCATTTTGTATGGTCATCATTCACGGCTCAGTGCAACCTTGACTTCCTGGGCTCAAGTGATCCTCCCACTTCAGCCCCCCAAATAGCTGGGACTACAGGAGTATGCCACCATGCCCAACTAATTTTTTTATTTTTTGTAGAACCAGGTCTCACTATGTTTCCCAGGCTGGTCTCAAACGATCCTCTGGCCTTGGCCTGTAGTTTTTTTTTTTTTTTTTTTGGAGATGGAGTCTCATTCTGCCACCCAGGCTAGAGTCCAGTGGTGTGATCTTGGCTCAAGGCAACCTCTGCCTCCTGGGTTCAAGTGATTCTCCCACCTCAGCTCCCTAAGTAGCTGGGATTACAGGCGTGCACCATCACGCATGGCTAGTTTTTGTGTTTTTAGTAAAGATGGGGGTTTCACCATGTTGGCCAGGCTGGTCTCGAACTCCTGATCTCAAGTGATCCTGTCTGCCTCAGCTTCCCCAAAGTGCTGGGATTACAGGTGTGAGGCACCGTGCCTGGCGGCCTGTAGTTTTCTTTTTTTTTCTTTTTTTTTTAATATGGAGTCTAGCTGTATTGCCCAGTCTGGAGTGCAGTGGCGCGATCTCGGCTCACTGCAACCTCTGCCTCCCGGGTTCAAGCGATTCTCCTGTCTCAACCTCCTGAGTAGCTGGGATTACAGGTGCGCACCACCACACCTGGCTGATCTTTGTATTTTCAGTAGAGACAGGGTTTCACCATGTTGATAGGCTGGTCTCAAACTCCTGACCTTGTGATCTGCCTGCCTTGGCTTCCTAAAGTGCTGGGATTACAGGCATGAGCCACCGCACCCGGCTGTAGTTGTTTTTAATAGCAACATAATTGTCTATCAAGTGGGAATATGGCATAAGTTTATTCTGGACCGTTTCCATATTGCCGGACATTTGAATTGTTTCTGGTTGTTCACTTGTTTAGATACTGCAATGAATGTCTTATATGAAGCTTTTCCTGCATTTTGGAATAAACAGTAAAAATAGTAAATGTCACTTTGGATGAAATGGGATAAATGAGCAGTTTTGAGGATCTCATGCATAACACCAAATGTCTTTCCTAAAGGGCTCTAGGAGTTTCTACTAAATGTTACCACTTAAGATGTTGCTGGTAAGGTTGTGAGGGGAGTAAAAGCAGACGGCAGGAAGAAGCATAAGAAGCTGTTGCCTCTTGAAGCCGTCTGATGTTTAAGTCAGCCAAGGGCAGTACTGAGCCTTTCGTGAATTAATCTGCCTCTAAAAGGGAGTGGGTATTGGCCCTGCTTCTTAGACTGTCTCTCCTGAGGCCTGATGGTGTTCACAGGTCGGTGATGGTGGAGTTCCTGAACAGTTAGAGGTGCCAGCTGTGAAGAGGTGCCAGCTGGAGGTGCCTTCCAGGACCTAGTGGTGGCCTGAGAGGAGGGAGCAGGTTGAGTCGTTGGCTTCTTCTAGGTCACTGAGGTCTAGTGGGAATGTGGAAATGAGCTGCTATTGCTTCGCAGGGAACAAATCCGATGGAGCTTGGGGAGGGGCTGTCAGCTACCATGTAAGGAGATTTCTGGTTCTGGCTGAAATGAGCAGGCCTCATCGGCACACCAGTGCTGCCACCCTATGGCAGTCCTGGGCATTACCAAACCTGCAGTCACTTCCCTGGGCTAAACCAAACACTGGTGCCGGCAAAGGTCAGGTGACAGATGAGCCACCATGCTGGCAGAAAGTACAGACCTGCCGAAAGGGGGCAGTGGTGACTCACCTTCCAATCTGCTGCTCATCCAGTGGTACCAGATTTTTGAATTTTTCTAAAAGATGTTCTAAGAGCTCCAGAGAGTGTAAAAAAAAAAGAAAGAAAAGATGCTAGAAATTCAGAGTTTTTTGGTGTGTGTAACCTTCTGATTTTTAAGTGTTGATAGTTCATTTTACAAAATTCTAAGCATGCTAACCTACCCGTGGGGTTAATTTGACCCAGTGGCTGCCAGTTTGTGACCTCTCAAACTGCCCCTCCTTCTGATGACACCTAAGAAATATGCTTTCTTTTTTCTTTTTTTTTTTTTTTCCGATCTATCAGCTTGTGACAAATATTAGATCCCAGAATTGGTTTCCCTCAAAACCCTTTTGGGCATCCTTAAAAAACGTGAGGATGGAAAGCCTACAGAAATAACAGCAAACACATTTTCCCACGGACATTTTTGGATTTTCAGATCTTTTAAAATATCCCTGTCACCACCCATTGTCCTGCACTCGGTGTCTGGTCGAGAGAGCCCTATCTTTCGGAATCCAGGTGGCTCCCTTCTTCCAGTCTCACTTTGATTGTGCCCCCTTTTAAATACTTTCTTTTCCAAGGGCACGTCGTCACTGAATTTCTTCCTCTAGCAAGTCTATTAGTATTCTCAGCTAGATCTTTCTTTCCCACAGGCTGGCTGAGATCAATCATTGCAGTGGCTGTAAGATAGTATATGTGCTCTTGCCTCTGCTCAGGTGACATTAGATAGCAAGGTTTATGTGGATGTCAGTACAGACAGGTCAGGGTTGCTGGAATGAACCAAGGTGCAGACCGGTTTTCTTCCATGCTTGCTGATTCACCTTGGAGGCAGTGACCCTCTTTTTGACTGGCCTTCCAGTCACAGTTCACTGAAACACATGAGTGAGTGGACATGCTTGGGGCTTTTTGCTCCCACCACTTCCCCCCGTCTCTTCCCAGCCCTGTGATGGTGGTGGCTTTAGTATAGGGTTATCCTGTCCGAGCATGGCAGGAATCATTTCTCTCCCTGCAGTGGTTCAGTGTCTGGTGCTTTTCCACTCTTTCTAGACCCTTTCCTGTGCCTGTTGCTGTGTTAGCACAAGTCGACTGGGCAGCTGCCAGAACAAGCCTGCCAGGGAGCCTTTTGACTCTGGTCAGCTCCCCAGGGCTCCAGGGTGGTGGGACTGTCGCTGAGTGAAACATCATGGAATTAGCCTTGCCAGAGTCTGCGTTGGGAGCCAGGCAGTGAGAATGTAAAAGCCCCTCCGTCTTGCCTTACTTTTTCTTTTCCACTTTGCTTTAGATCTCTAAGTACTTGTAAAGTAGGGAGCCAGGGCAGTGTAGCAGAGGAAAAATAAAGTGGATTCTCAGTCTGACAGACTTAAATTATGAATACTGCCTCAACAATTAACTGGATGACCTTGGGCAAGTCACTTAGCCCTTCTGAACCTCAATATCCTCACCTGTAAAATAGGGGTAAGAATTTTTGTTGGGTTGTTGTGAGGATGAGGTAATTATGTAAAGTTCTTAGCATAGTGACTAAGAACTTTACATAATTACCTCTTAGCATAGTGACTATGCTAAGAACTTTACATACATTGTCACAGACTTTGCTAAAACTTTACATACATTACCTCATCCTCACAACAACCAGTGGGTACTCAGTAAATGTTAGCAGCTTGAATTGTATTGCAGGAAGAACCTACGTTTCCTGCAATAGTTGCGTGTATCCTTGTGCTCCTGGTGAGGTGGGGATCTCGGGGAGAGAGCAGCCTTGGCTGAGGGACAATAGGGACCCTCATAGACCTGGTGGTTGAGAGCTGCTTATAAATATTTCACAGAACTGGCTTGGGTAAGAACCAAGAAGCACAGGCTGGTCAGGAGATTGCAGGCTTCACACCTGCCTTCGTGGTAGTTCCATCAGTGCAGTCTGCAAAGTCAGAGGGAAGCAGATTGGCCAGAATGCCCAGGAGGTCACAGATCAGGAGAATTGGGAGAGGAAAGAGCCTTGGACTTGGAGGCAAGAGGTCTGAGTGGTGACCTGGGGTATGCCGCTTCACCTCTCCTGGCGTTGGTTTCCCTGCAAAATGGGGAACGTGTTCCCTGCTGATCCTGTGAAGAGTGAGAAAACCAGTTTAGAGTGCTCTGAAAACATGCAAGTGCTGGATATTACAGCCCAGGAAAACCTCCTTTATCTAGTTGGGATGGCAGCCAGTCTGAATAATAAAATACAAATACATGTGCTATTATTTCTTTCCTGTACACAGCCTATTTTAAAGTATTTGCTAAGTAGAAGTCTTTACGGGAATCAATTTGAAGAGTGAGGAGTAATTAGTAACTGGTGTATCCATTTTCATCCTGTTCCAGCAGTGCCTCTGGTACTTGAAAAACAGTTTATTCTTTTTGAATTAAACTTGTTAACATCAATTATCTGTTAATCAGATCCTTTTTACATAATACAAAAGTAAACCCTGGCTTTGTTTTTTGTTCAAAATGCTGAATGGGCCCTTCTAATTATTGAGATTTAAAAAAATCTTTACTAGCGCCCCAGCAAGGACAGCTTTTCCATCTAGAAGAATCCAAAGTCCTTAGGACCCTTATTCCCTCTGTCAGTGCCCAGTTTCTTCACTTCCAACCCCCGCTCCAATGTCCATTTCTCCTTCTCTGAGCGTAAGCTGCTAAGTGCAGCTGGAGTAATTTGTATAACCATCTCGCCTGGCCCTCTTCCTTCATGGGTTGTGGATGGCAACAGAGTCTGCAACACTTCAAGGTAATCTTTTTTTTTTTTTTTTGAGACGGAGTCTCACTTTGTTACCCAGGCTGGAGTGCAGTGGCGCGATCTCGGCTCACTGCAAGCTCTGCCTCCCAGGTTCACGCCATTCTCCTGCCTCAGCCTCCCGAGTAGCTGGAACTACAGGCGCCCGCCACCAAGCCTGGCTAATTTTTTGTATTTTTAGTAGAGACGGAGTTTCACCGTGTTAGCCAGGATGGTCTTGATCTCCTGACCTCGTGATCCGCCCGCCTCGGCCTCCCAAAGTGCTGGGATTATAGGCTTGAGCCACTGCGCCTGGCCAAGGTAATCTTTTTTAAATCCAAGCTCCTCGAGGATCCCAACCCCATCCCTATGCCCTTTGTTGCTCTTTACTGCTTGCTATCTGCCTCCACCAATACAGCGGTGAGGGCATTTTGGTTCAAAGCCTTTGTAATTGCAAATCTTACTATACTGGTCATATTCTAGCTTTTTGCAGTACACAACATTCTCTTCATAGGATTCTCCCTTGACATCACCACATCTCAGTTTCCTTTTTCAGCTCTCCTGTCCCTGCTCCCTCCTGTTCTAATGTGAGTGTTCTTCCAGCTTCGTTCTTGCCTCTGTTTTCTTGCTGGACAGTCTTAGCCTCATCTGTGGCTTCACCCACCCCAGTGGCGATGACTCTCAAATGTATATCTCTAGTTCTGAATTTCCCCCTAAATTCTAGATCATTATCCAAAACAGCATACCACCCATCTCTGTCTAGATTTACCATACAGTGTAATAGTTGAAATGTTGACCTGGGTTTGAAGCCTAACTCTGTAATCTAGCTGTGTGACTAGAGAAGTTATTTAAATTTTATGAACATCATCTGTAAAATGGGGTGAATTCTGCCCACTTCACAGAGTGGTGACATTGACATAATGTTTATGTTTATAAGACACGTAGTGCAGTGTCTGGCAGAATCTCTTCCCTCTGTCCTGTTGTTCAGGTTGTTTTTGATCTTGCCCTTCCTCCTTCCCATGGATTCCATCACCCACCGTAGTGGCCACTTCTGCATCTGAAATCCATCCTTTGTTTTCCCCCTTACTCCCCTGCTTTTGGTCCTCTTCGTTTCTTGCCTGAGCTTTTGACCTCTTCCTGAAAATTCTCCCCATTCTGCAAGCATTTTCTTTCTAAAGACCTTCCTGGCTCCTCGCCTACAGGAAGCAAATGAAAGGCCCTTGCATGTCATGCAAGCTCTTTCACCATCGTGCCCCCGCCCACCTCCTTAGCTTCATCTCCCATTGTTCCCCATGATGGGACCTAGTTTTTCCACATCTTGAATATGTTATGCCCATTTAAACTTTGAGACCTCCATGTGCCCTACACATTGTGCCTCCCTGGTACTTCCCTCACTGGCTGCCTGGTAACTGGTAAACCCCTAGTTACACTACAGGATTTAGCATGCGGGGCCACATGCAGTTTTCCTAAGCACAGATTGTCATTCCTGCTCTGCTTCTCTAGCCCTGTGTTCGTTCTACTGTAAGAATGTTGTTACAAGGCACTGGGATTGGTGTGTGTCTGTATCCCCCCTAGACTGTGAGTTCCTTGAGGGCAGGGACCAATTCTTACTCCTCTGCCCCTTGCAGAGTACCTCACAAATGATCATTGTCAATAAATGTTGAATGAATTAAGAGGCCCTGAAGTGTGATTCTGGGATGGAGCAGGTACTGGGGCTGGGTGTGGGGACAGGTCTCAGAAGGATAGGGAGCAGGGCCACCAGGTGTGTGCTTTGAGGTTCCTGGCAGCTTAGAGCTAATGGCAGCTGTGTTTTGCTACAGCATTACCTTCCCCAAGGCTGGTAATGGGATGAACCTAAAGAAACTGCTGGCTTAATTTTCTAGGGGACTGGGACTTGGGCAGAAGACTGCATTTCCCTCCTGGGTAGGACCTGGACCAGGATAGCCCATGATGAATTTGACCCTGATGACTCTATAGTGGGGAACAATGTCCTCAGGAAAGCATTCAGGAAACCCTTCGTGTAGTAGTGATCAAAGCTCTGCAGCAGCTCAGCAGGGTGGATGGGAAAACTCCAAGGAATCCAGCGAGGCCCTGGGTCTGAGCCCAGGGATCCTCTTAATGCACTTACCAGGTGACGCTCTCCAGCCTCTCGGTGGACCCTTGGACCAACCCTTTGGTTTGAGGAATCCTGGGAAGGGGTGAGAATGACTTCCTGGAGATCCTGTGGGAGCCACTGCTTCTGGAGTGTCTCTGTTTTATCTCCATTTTCCCCTTCATGCCTTCCCTCTAGCCACGTGCCTAAGAGGGTGGGGTGGGCCGGCAGGTGAAGCCTGTAAGCATTGAAAATAGAGATGGGGAAGGCTCCGGTTTCCCCACCTCCTCAAGAAGCAGACTATAAATCTTGTATTTATATGAAACCCTCTTTCCACTTGTCTGTCATTCTTAAGGATTCAATTAAAAGAGAGAAAATCAACGATTCTCCTTCTACCCCTGGAGTGGGAAATGGCTCCCCCAAGATAACGGGATTCTTAGCAGAGCTGGCCCTGTGGCCGCCCCATGCCCCCTCCCTTTTCCAGCTTGCACCTTGTCATCATGCCAAACCAAGGTCAGCTTCTGGCCTGCAGTTTGCTTGACTTGACGATGAGGGGCAACCCTTTTGGGTGCCTGCCGGCCGTAGGGCATAGCCACAGCCCCTCTGGTGGCTCATGTGACTTACCTCTGATGAAGGCTGCAGCCTGCTTTTCCTGTCCCCCTCCCAGTTTTGTTTTCCCAGCACACAGACCAAAGATCAACTCTTAGGGTACCTCTACCCCTTTGATCCTCTCCAAGCTGTTTTCTCCACGTGCGGGAGGGTAGGAGGTCACAGTCTTTCCCACAGATGCGAGTCCTGTATGTTTATAATTTGGTTGATTGATGACAAGGTGGATTGTTCAGCTGCTGTTGTCCCTAAAGCCCTGTCCTTGGCTGGCTCTCACCTCACTGATATATGCTGGGGCCTTGATGGGCTCAGACCCCACCCCACCCCACCTCGCACCCTGCAATCCACTCTCCTCAAGAAGCTCAGCTCTGGAGCTAGACTGCTCCCATTCAAAGCCCAGCACTGCCTCTCACAGCTGCAGTCCTTTGCAAGCTTCTTCTCAGTGTCGCCTGTGTCAAATGGGGCTAATGTATGACTTATAGGGTTATCGCGAGGATTCAAGGAAAACACAGCAAAGCATCTGGAACAGTGGCTCACGTATACTTAGCACTAGGAAAAGTTGGTTATTGTGATTAGGAGTGTTTTTTCCATTTCATACATTTAGCCACACTTTAGGACCCTGATTTCTCTCTGGGCTCTAAGAGGGGGTGCTGGAGTGTAGTGGGGAAACAGGCCTACAGTAACCCTGTGGCCAACAGCTGGGGAACCATGAGGGTACCATGATCCTCAGCCCTGAGGCCTGTTGGCTGTGCTGTTTGTTGCTTCTCTGCCCCTGTTTCACTGGCCCCCTCTGAGTCCCCAGGCCCTTCCTGGACTGCCTTGGTGTCTTGCAGCAATCCCAACCTGCACACAGCCTTGGCTGGCTCACTGATTGGCCTTCAGGCAGATAGAGATTTCTGAAGGAGGCTGGAGAAGCTGAGGGTTGGCTGAGGGTGGCACTGAGCTGAGGGGATCCTGCTCGGGCTACTGTGGCTCTTGGGAGTATATGCGGAGGGGGTCCCCCAGACTGTTGCTCATGACCCCCAGACAGGGGAAGTGTGTTAGTTTGTCAGGGCTGCCGTAATGAAACACCGCAGAGTGGCTCACCTACCACAGAGACTTATTTTCTCACAGTTCTGGAGGCTGGAAGTCTAAGATCAAGGGGCCAACTTGATTGGGTTTTTCTGAGGCCTCTCTCTCGGGCTTGCAGTTGGGCACCCTTTTGCTGCCTGTTTACATGGGCATCTCTCTGTGCCTGTGCACTCCTGGTATGTCCAAATTTCCTCTTAAAAAGGCACCATCGGGTTAGATTAGGGCCCACCCTAATGGCCACATTTAACTTAATCTTGTCTTTAAAAGCCTATCTCCAAATACAGTCATATTATGAAGAAATACGAAGTTTAGGACTTCAACATATGAATCTTGTGGGGACACATTTCAGCGGTAACAGAAAGACAGACGGCAGCAGCATGAAGCGGGCTGCTGCCGCTGGGGAACCCTTTGCACAGGAGAGTGGCTGCAGCCAGAGCCTTTAATGGGGAGGTGCTCAGCCCACCCTGGGGAGAGGCTGGTGTTGGGTCCTCCTCCCTCTCTCCCACAAGAGGCCTTAGAGTCAGAACTAAACGCCTGAGGCCGGAAAGCTCTGTGAGCTGATTATCCCTGTGGTCTCTGGGGTGAAGGAACAGTCAGCAGGCCCCAGGCATTGTCCCATCCTTCCCCTGCCTTATCAGAGCCTCGACTCCCTTCCGCCTCTAGGCTGTGACCCAGGCTGTCCCCATGAGCAGTGACTTTGAAGGGGGTAACACCACCACCTTTGTTTTAGCTGAGCTCTGCAGCTCTCCACATACCCCACCTGGCAGGGAGTGGTTTAGAAAAAGCACTGAGAGTTCAAACATCACTTCTATTATTTTTTCCAGGAGATTTTCTTGTCTGACTGAGTTGGTTTAGGCTGATATTCTAGTAAAGACTTTCCTCTCTGAGTGCATGTGTTTTCTGATAAAAGCTGAGGGCGGGTTGGGAAGTGGCTCAGAAACTTTCTGGGAATCAGAATTGGCCATAGATGACAAGTAAGCGCTTTGCCTGGCCCTGGAGCCCACCTCCCCATCAGTCTTTCACGCAGCCCTATTAGGTGGTCTTGAGATCATTTCAGGGTCCTCTGATGGTGCACTGCCCTCCCCCAGCATCCTGCATCTTCCTCTGGGGTCAGCAGTTCTGGGTCTCTCATGCCCTCTTGTCCCCCCAGGCCCAGAAGCCAGCATTGGAGGGGCAAGAAGGATGGATGCTTTAGGTCCAGCCACCCGCTGCCTTCTGCCCAGCCAGGTCCACAGACTCCTAGGATTGCAGAGGTTCCTTGGCTTCTTGGAAAAGGGCTAGAAGGCAGCCACCCTGCTTTTCCTGTGAACTTCATTAGTCTTGGGAACCCAAGGCAGACAATCCCAGAAAAGAAGGAGAAGGAAAACGGCTCACTGAGCTCCTTTAGGCTAAGTGTTGGGCTGGATGCTTTTGATATCTCATTTAATCCTCTCAGGAGCCCTGCAAAGCAGGGGTTGTTTTCTCCATTTTATAGATGGGGAAACTGAGACTCAGGGGCTAAGTAACTGAATCGCACGTTGAGCGAGTGGTTGTGCTGGAAGTGAAGCCTAGGTCTGCGGGCTTTGGAGCTCTGTTCTACCTCCAGTGAAGCTGGCTGTTCCTCCCAGCTTCGCTATGCCCTTGGCCTTTCTTCCCCTTGGACAGTGGAGGGTGGAGGGTGGGAAAGTCAGTGGGGGCTTCCTCCCCTCCTCTTTCCTTTCATCTCCAGAGACCTCTTTGTTTTCCCTGATTCCTGGACACACTGGGCTCGGGGCTCCTGACTGACTGGGCTGCAGCTCTCAGATCTCTAATGACTAGGAGGGAATGAATGGGTTGTCACCTCTTGACCTGTACCCCCACCCCCACTACGTCTCCTACCCCAGTGACTACAATGGGCCGAGGCTAATTCAGTGCCGCCGTCGTTTACCCTGGAGAGTAATGCTCAGAGACAGGCTGTTGGCGGGACTGGGTGCAGCCACCTGCCCCTCTCCAGCACTGTTTCTCCCGTGCTAGGAGGTTGGGAGATGACTTTCCATGTGTGAGATATGAGGGTCCTGAGAGCAGGTGTGAGAGGAGGGAGCAAAGAGTAATCTCCCCATTCCCCATATCCAAACCATTTCCCAGTGCCAAGCAAGGCTGTGGGTACTGTCGGCTTCCTCTTACTAGGCTGTGGGCCACATGGCTCCCCCTCTCACTAGCTGTGGGACCCTGGGCAAAGCCACTTAGCTTCTCTGTGTCCTAGTTTTTAATATAGGGATTTACTACCTCCTTCACCAAGTAAGTGAGGGGAAAGCTCTTAGCATAGTGCCTCATTCCATAGAAGACATCCGTTCTCCCTCTTACCGCTGCTTTCCTGGTAACTGGCAGGTGCGCTTGATCTTTTGGGCCAGCTTCTGCTGGGAGGCAAGGTGCTGCGGGGAGGCACAACTTGGGAGAGCCTTTCCTGAGTCCAGCTGGAGCCAGAGATAAAGGAGGCCTCGCTGCTTCCCCAGCTCTCTTGCTTCGCTTTGCTTTTTGTAACACGGAGGAAGCTGAAGGCATTGTGATTATCGGCTCCGGGAAGATAAACTTGAAGGGTGACTTAATGAGCATTTGTAAACCTATCAAGGTTATCATTCAGGGCTGAGTGACCAGCGGACACGCGGAAATGGGTTTAGTATGCAGCAAAGGTATGTGAGTAGACATGAGAAAGCCTTTCCCAGCAGGAGAAGGCCTGGGAACTCGGAAGGGGGGTTGGGGGTGAGACTGAGGAAGCCTGTAAAATCTTTAAAAATAGGTCATTTTGTTCTGACTGGGCTTGGGTGGGGTTTGGTTAAGAGGTGAAGGGACAGGTCAGAGACCAGCCAGGAATTCACCCTTGAATCAGAAGTCAGGTGAGACTGGCTGGTGGCATCCTTAGGCAAGCAGAGTTGCATATTATAGGGGAGCCTGGGCTAGGGGGTAGACAGGGAAACCCTGCCTCTGCACCCACCCCCAGCTTTGCCTTGCTGTATTTTCAGAGACAGCACAGGAAGTGGGCCTTCACAATGTCAGGATACAGGAAACTATCGGACTATTGAAGGCCACTTCCTGTGAGCTGGTCATTCACATATATTTGTCACTGGCTATCAGGGCTTTTCGGCTCTGCCATTGTCTGGAGGGACTGCAAAAGACTAGGGGCTGCCAGCAGAGGCTTTTGGACACAGAATACACTATTGTGCTGAACTGGCAGCACCCCATGGGGTGGGGAGGCAAGTGGTGGGTAAGAAAGGGGACGCCTGGCTCTCATTGTCATTGGTTGCACAATGGGGTTGGGGGTTGGGTCCTCTCCTGCTCATGGGAGCCTGAACTTCTGGGAGATGAGATGGCTACACAGAAGCCTGGCTTTAGGCATGATACCAGAGTGAGCTGGAAAGGAGGTCCATCACTTTATTAGCAGTGATGGGCTTTCTAGATCTCTGCCAATGGTCAGTGTGACATAGCATGGGTTTGGAGTCAGGCAGACCTAGATTTTGAAGTCATCCCTCACTGCTATCAGCGGTGCAACTTTGCGCATGTACCACCCTACCCCTCTGAGCTTTAGTCCTGCTCCTGTGAGATGAGGATTACTCTCCGCATAGGGATGATCATTGCTTGAAATAATCTGTTGAAGTCTTTCGCTTGGTACCTGGCACTTATTAGATGTCTAAGAAATGTGAGTTCCTTCTCCACCCTCATCTCCTTCCCTTGTAGCTCACTTCTGACCCTACTGCCTGGTCTGCCAGTGAGCAAGTGAATTAGTGAGAGCAGGGCTATGAAGAGATATTTAATATCAGCCCAAACAAAGCATTATTTCTGCCTTTTTTTATGCCAAGAATATCAAATAGACCATTAATTATCTGCACTAATGGATGGCACAGTCACAGATAATTTTTTCTGGCCATGTGCCTTTGGCCTTGTGTGTGAGTCTGGGTGTGTCTGATTTCTGGAAGTTCACATCAATGCAGTTGTAACAGGGCAGACCTGCTCTGGAGGAGGCGAGTTAGAGAACTGTCTAGCAGCCCATGAATTTGACCTGCTCAACTCTGAGACCCATCACTGCCAGGAAGAGGCCACTCTCTTTCTCAGCTGTCTGATAGGTGGAAAACCATGGACTTTGGAGGCAGACACTTGGGTTCAGATCTTGACTCTGGCCCTAACTAATGGTGTGACAAGGAAAGTTATTTGACTTCTTTGAGTCTCTATCTCTTTACTTATAATCTGAGCTTAATCATATTTACTTTGCAGGTCTCTGTGAAGATAAAATAAGGTAATGCACATGCTCCTCACCTAGTCATGTTTTTCTTCCATTTCTTTCCCTTCTCCTCTTGTCTCTGTCACTCAGCCCTACCCTGAGCAGAGATCCCTTTCTAATCATTGCTGGTGTACAGATATAGTTAAGTGTTTGGACTTGAGGATCCTACTGCCCTACAGCATAGGAGAACCAGGCCTCTGTTCAGTGTGGTAGCCATTAGCCACATGTGACTATTAAAAGTAATATGAACACAAATGAAAAATTAGCTCCTAACTAGCCACACGTGGCTAGTGGCTATTATATTGGACAGTGGGGACCGACATTTCTATCACTGCACAATGTCCTATTGAATGGTGCTGAGCGAGAGGGTGTGATATAACCATGGAACCTGATAAGTGGAAGGAAATAAATTAATGAGGAAAAAGGATTTGGGTGATTGAGAACTGAGCGAAATAGTATCCCTCTACTATTTGGAGTGTCTATGGGGTTTGGATTCTTGATATTGGTTCTCTTCTTCCATTGGTGGAGTTAATCCAGTGCACACTTGGTCTAACACTCAAATGCCAGGAACTTCTGGGGCTGGACTGAGAAAGCTGCCCAAACAGGCCCTGTGCTCCACGGATGGGTCACGGCCAGGCCTTACTAACTGACAGAGTTTGCCTTGTGTTCTGTGGCCCCCATACAGGTGTAAATTGTGACTGCTTAGGCCCAGGGAAGCCACAACTGCCTAGGACTCTTTTTCCCAACACCTGCCACTCTAGGTTCTTCCCTTTGTCTCCCATCCTTGGCACAGAAACCATAGACAATCACATGGCTTTTCCCTAATGTCAGTGACAGACTCATCCCCCAAGCATCGATTGTAGTTCCAGCATGTGGCTCGAAGTCTCTCCCTCCTCTGCTACAGGCACCGATCCTACCACTCTTAGCCAGGCTGCTCCCTGAGCCTCCATGGGCTGCAGTCTCTGGAATTACTAGCTTTGTTGCCAACATCCTGGTGTGCATAAGTCCTGGGCACCCCCGGACCAAAGCCATCTAACCTCAGCTGCACATTCCCAGTTGCTACAGTTTATCAGCCCTGCTTTGCTTCCTGACACTGATTAGCCTTGTCAATGTCCCTCTCTGCTCCCTTTGGAGGAGCGGGGTCGGGTGTCTGTACTCCTAAGCTCTGGACTGGGATCCTGCTCTGAACACGCCTGTTTCCTGAAACCCTAATTCTGAAATCTGTCTGCTGTGAACATCAAACTGGCCTCAAGATATCAGCATTGGGCTGGATCTTGCCTTTGGAATAACTCACCCTCCCTGCCCCTGTCCCACCTTCCTGTCCTTTCCCATCAGCTGTACCAACAGTGGAGGCTCAGCAAGCCTGGCACCTGAGGCCATGGGTGTTGGACAGGTCTAGGAAGGCTCCGTGGGCTGGTCTACCGTGGTAGGTTCCCAGATAGTCACAGCAGTTAGAATTCATAGGAGCTTGGCAGGTGACAAGGTTAGGAGCCTATCTGGGATCACATGTGAGGCCAAGTTTTCCCCAAACTTGGGAGGGATCAGGGTCTCTAGCCCAGAGTATGTTCTGCTCCCATTGCTCATTTCATAGTTGTAGATCTTGAGGCAAAGGAAAGAGAACTGGCCGCGCAAGGCCACTCTGGGGTGTCTGAGTAGTGATCAAGTAAGCGTCCAGGTTGTTTCTGAAGTCTCCTGGCCCTTTTCATTCAAGCCTGGGGTCACTGTCTTGCTCTGTAGCATAGAACAAGCTGTTCTCTTGTCCCCATCTGATCTCTTCCTCTTTCCCTCCCTGCCCGTGTGAAGTTGTGTGAGAAAGGTGGTCCACGGGCACCAGGTTTCCAAAGACACTGGCAACTGCCTCACCACCAATTCTTACCTCCACCCCACCTGACTGCCAGCCAAGGGGTGGTGGTATCCGGGGAGGGATCTCGGTCCCAGAAACAAACAATGTCACTGCCCATGCCATTGTTGGGAGAAACCCAAGGGACAGTCTTAACGGGGGCCTCCCTCTACCTCCCCACCCCCCAGGGCTTTTCTTTTCCCTGGTGCTGCTGCCCTTTGTCCTTCCTATCTTGGGATGAATGGGAAAGGGCATATGGGGGCTGGATAGGGCTTTAGGCAAGTGACCAAAATCCAACTTGTTCAGGCAAAAAGACCTTACTAGTTCCCAGGGCAGCTTTGGCAACAGACACGAGATTCCCCAGTACTGTCTCCCTGCCCCTCACCTCCGCATCTCTCTCTGGGGTGGCCCCAACCTCTCCCAGCAGACCTATTTCTTCCAGGTGGAGGAAAGCAGGGCCACTAATAGCCCCCAGGTCTTCTGTGTTTCAGGTTCTGTCAGTCACAGGAGAGGGCTCACTATCATATTTGGTTTCTAAATCCAAAAATCCTAAAGAAGGGACACACTAGCCCAGGTACTTGTGTCCCTTGACTACTAAATAGTATCTGGGAAGAAGACGTGTTAGGTAAGACGAGGCAGCTTCTGCAATGGCCTGTGGTTGGGGTCACAGTTCCCAGAGAAGGCGCATGGTTCCTCAGGTGATGTTATAAGAAGGAACAGGGCTGACAGTTGCTCTTGGGCAGGGCAGGGGTTTGCAGGGATGGACTCAGCCTTCTCTGCTTTGGCGATTTCTTTCTTTTCTTTTCTTTTTTTTTTTTTTTTTGAGATGGAGTCTTGCTCTGTTGCCCAGGCTGGAGAACATGTGTTGTGATCTCGGCTCACTGCAACCTCCGCCTCCTGGGTTCAAGCGATTCTCCTGCCTTAGCCTCCTGAGTAGTTGAGATTACAGGCGCGCGCCACCACGACTGGCTAATTTTTGTATTTTTAGTAGAGACAGGGTTTCATCATGTTGGTCAGGTTGGTCTCAAACTCCTGACCTCGTGATCCACCTGCCTCGGCCTCCCAAAGTGCTGGGATTACAGCTGTGAGCCACCGCACCCGGCTGGTCATTTCTTAGAAGTGCACTAGCCTTAAAAATGGAACTGAGGTGAGGTCTGGAAACGGGTGTTAAGAGTGGCCCAGGTAGCCTGGTGTCTTGGAAAGTATGTGGCTGTAGAGCCAGGCTCAAGAGACTAAGGCTCGGCATTAGCTCCACCCCCGCAAGTGACTTGGCCTTTCTGATCCCGTCTCTAAAAGTGCATGAGATGTGAGTTTCCCTGACCTCATCAACCTGTGGATTCAAATGAAATCACACTGGCTTTAATGTTCTACTTTTTCTGCCTCATATTCCTCCCCATTTCTAGAACCCCAGACTTCTACCTACTCAGAGAGACCCCGGGTTATCTCTCATGTGCTCACAGGCTGCTAGTTCATGACTGGCCCTGGCTTGCAAGCCACAGAAGGGCTGCAGGGCCGCTGGAGGACTCATTACTTCCATCTATGTCCAGTGCTGTCCTGGTGCCCTCAAACTTGCAGACAGCCCGGGTTCCAGGTGGCACCATATTTCCGTTGGTCTTTATTGAACTGGAGCCATTTGAAGCTTCATGAAGAAGGCGGAAGAAGGTTCCTTTTACCACATCCAGATCATACCTTGTCACTGGCCCCCAAAGCAGGGCAGCTGGTGAGCATTCTCTCACAAAATCCTCCAGGAAAGAAAGTTCTTTGGCCTCTGCCAGAAGATCCCCTGTCTCTTCCGGAGGTTCTGCCCTAGTCCTAGGAGCTGGGCCAGAGAAGGGTCATCTGGCCCTGACCTCCTCCAGAGGCCTGCCCCCTGCACACTCCTTCCATATCAGACCCTCCCCTTGTAAATATATGCTGGGAGGAGCGGACGCTGGCCTTTCCACATATCAGATATACCCGGCTCTGAATCCTGACTTGCCATATCTGGAAAGCCCTTCTTCATCAGAATTACAGCGTCCTTTTAGAAGGATTGTTGTGTGGATTAAGGGAGACACAGGATATGTGCTCAACAAATGTTAGTTCTATTTCCTCAGTTCACAAACTCATTGCTCTCCTATTGGGGAGGCGGGGATGCTAGCACCCCTTATTGGTGCAGCTGCTTGGAAACCAGGGGAGTAGGGGAGCAGACCCTGAAGGCCAGGAAGGCCTGGCATGGCTTGGCCAATGAAGCTGGCATTCATCCAGCCCAGCAACTCTTCTATGGACTTTTCAGGGGAGCTCCATGGGTCCAAATGTGGTGGAATCAAAGATCCTAACTGGTGGTTAGATGGGCCAGGGTGTGAGACCAAAGGTCATGGAGAGGTAATCCTGGCTGAGATGTGGGCTGGAGACCTCCAACATAGGAGGGGAGCAAGAGAATGTACATCTTTTTTTTTTTTTTTTTTTTTTTTCTGAGATGGAGTCTTGCTCTGTCGCCCAGGCTGTAGTGCAGTGGTGTGATCTTGGCTCACTGCAACCTCTGCCTCCCGTGTTCAAGCAATTCTCCTGCCTCAGCCTCCCCAGTAGGTGGGATTATAGTGCCTGCCACCATGCCCGGCTAATTTTTGTATTTTTAGAAGAGATGGGGTTTCACCATGTTTGCCAGGCTGGTCTCGAACTCCTGACTTCAAGTGTTCCACCACCTTGGCCTCCCAAAGTGTTGGAATTACAGGCGTGAGCCACTGTGCCCAGCCCCAGAATGTACATTTTGGGCATCCTGAAAACCCGTGTTTCACCTGTACTGCCCCTGCAGCAGGTGCATCTGCCCTGCTGCAGATGAAAGCCCAGCTTCCCTCCTGGGCAGGAGTCCTTCTGCGGCAGCCCCGTTGGTGGTCACTCAGCTACTGCTAGGATGTTTCTGAAATCAGGTCCATCGAATAGGAGTGACCTGTGCTCTAGATTCAAAGCCATCTCCATGTGTTGGAATGAGAAAAGTCTAACGGGTAGAGAATAAAATAACAAAGTGCATAAAGACAGGATGGGGAGAGCTGGTTTAAAGATAGTTAATCTAAAAAGCAACCTTAGGGGCTGGCACTTTGTGAGCCCTGTAATCCCAGCACTTTGGGAGGCCCAGGTGGGTGGATCACTTGAAGTCAGGAGTTGAAGACCAGCCTGGCCAACATGGTGAAACCCCATTTCTACTAAAAATACAAAAATTAGCTGGGGTTGGTGGTGTGTACCTGTAATCCCAGCTACTCAGGAGGCTGAGGCAGGAGAAATGCTTGAATCCGGGAAGCAGAGGTTGCAGTGAGCCAAGATTGCACCACTGTATTCCAGCCTGGGTGACAAAGTGAGACTCTGTCTCCAAAAAAAAAAAAAAAAGCAACCTTGGTGGAGGCTTAGGGGTGGGGACAGGGACTCCACAAGGGCGCAGGGGAAAAGGACTAGGCTGAAGTCATTGAGCAGTCACTTGGGAAGTGTGAGAGCTTCCTGAAAGGAGGTGTCCTTCTCAATGAGATGTTCTGGGTTCTGGGAACCAGGCCTAACTGTCCTCCAACCCCTCCCCCTGTTCCTTAGGAAAGGCCTCCAGAGAAAGTTCTTTCTGGATCACTCAGTCCCCAGTAAAAGTTGGGACTAGTTCATTGACCCATAAAGGGACACATGGAGGTGGTGTCCTTGGGGACCAGGCAGGAGTCAAGCGGAAGCTGCTCCAGGAACACTGAAGCTGGTAGCTTCTCAGAGGAGGTGGCTTGTAACCTCAAGAAGGCTCAACCTGCCCTTTGCCTGAGTACCTAAGATAGGGAGGTGGCCACTGTGCCCTGCTGTGCCCGTCCGGCCTTCAATGCCCATGTAGAGACACATGGAAACCCAGGATTAGCCACATGGATGGGTCGAGGTGCAGTTGCCCACATAGGCACGGACAAGGGCACATGCACACCCGTATGCAGAAACGGACCCTGACATATGCACACCAGCGCCTTCCCATCTTCAGCCACTCTCGCTCTGGAGAATTCATCCAGGCCCGGGACTGCTTGACCCCTCCTCCTCTGCCCTCACACCCAGACTCCAGCCAGCCCCACCCCTGAGAAAGTACAGCTCAGGGGTCCCCAGGGCTGCACAGGAAATGCTTTGCACACTATGGGTCAGCCAGGCTATTTTCTATCCCAGGACTGGAGGGAGGTTGGGCCAGGAGCAGCCAGTCACGACACAATCAGCTATTTTCTGCCTCTTTCTCTGTAGCTTTTTCTCTGCCTCTACCATTTGCAGTCAGTGTTTCTCTGTCTCTCTGTGTCCCTGTCCTGTCCCTGTATTTTTCCTTTAGGCCTCAGGGTCTTTTGACCCAGTGCCTTTGCTGCATTTCACTCAGTGATCATCTATGTACCCTATAAAACTCAGTTCAGTGCCACCTCTTCCAGAAAGCTTTCTCTGAGCCCTCACTCCAGTCCAATTTAGATGTCCTTTCCCTTTGCTCCCAGAGCTCTGCGCAGAAAAACTCTCAGCTCTGTGTGGATGCGGATGCAGTTCGCCCCTGCTTCCCCAGGTGGACTGTGAGAAACTTGAGGGGAGGTGCCCTGTCTTTTTCTTCGTTGTTTTTTGAGACAGGGTCTCGCTCTGTTGTCTGTGCTAGAGTTCTGTGGTGTGATCATGGCTCACTGCATCCTTGATCTCCTGGGTTCAAGCCATTCTCCCACCTCAGCTTCCCAAGAAGTTGGGACCACAGACACATGCCACCATGGCCAGTTAATTTTTAAATTTTTTTAGAGATGGGGTCTTGCTATGTTGCCCAGGCTGGTCTAAAACTCCTGAGCTTAAGCACATCTTCCTGCCTCAGTCTCTCAGAGTGCTGGGATTATAAGCACAGGTGACCTGTCATAATGACTGTTTGTCAGCATCTGCACACATAGGTGTACGTCCACACCTGCATCCACGTTCACTTCATTTATTCATTTACTTGTATACTGGAAGACTCTACTGTGATGATTAAAAGCCCAGACTCTGGAGTCAGACTGCCTGAATTATCATCTCAGCTGTGTGACCTTGGGCAAGTTGTTTGAACTCCTTGTGTCTCAGTTTCCTCTACTATATAGTGGGGATGATACCAGTACCTGCTGCACTGAGTTGTTGGGAGGGTGAAGCAAATTAATACATGTGAAACACTAACAATAGTCCCTGGCCCACTGCAGGTACTCCCACATGTTAGCTGTGTTCTTATTTCACAAGTGATAAGATGGAGAAAATTGCATTTACCAGTACTTCCCTCAGGGAGCACACTGTCTGCTTGGGAAGGATGCTTTGACTAGTTGCTAGGGGGTAAGCCCTCTTGTCAAAAGATATATCCTTGAGTAACAACAAATGGTTGCTGAACTCTTTATTTAAAGGGGGTAGGCTGAGTGCGGTGGTTCACGCCTGTTATGCCAGCACTTTAGGAGGCCGAGGTGGGCGGATCACTTGAGGTCAGGAGTTCGAGACCAGCCTGGCCAACATGGTGAAACCTCCTTCCACTAAAAATACACAAATTAGCCGAGCATGGTGACACATGCCTGTAATCCCAGCTACTCGGGAGGCTGAGGCAGGGGAGTCAGTCAAATCTGGGAGGCAGAGGCCAAGATCGCGCCACTGCACTCTAGCCTGGGCGACAGAGTGAGACTCCATCTCTAAATAAATAAATAAATAAATAAATAAAATAAAGAGGGTAAGCCAGGTGCCATGTCACATGTCTATAATCTCAGCACTTTGAGAGGCTGAGGTGTGAGGATCCCTTGAGCACAGGAGTTTGAGGCTGCAGCAAGCTATGATTGTGCCACTGCATTGCAGCCTGGGCAACAAAGTGAGACTCTGTGTCTAAAAAAAAAGAAAAAAAAAAAGATAGATTGGGCAACTGCAGGGCTTTTGTTTAACTGAATGAGATGTGCTGCAGGTTTTGGGCCAGAACTGAATTGTTTGAGACAGGAGAGTCTGGGCATGGTATGGGGCAAGGGCGAGAAAGAGAATGTATTAGTTTCCTATTGTTGCTGAAACAAATTACCACAAATGTGGTGGCCTCAGGCAACAGAAATTTATTATCCGACAGTTCTGGAGGCCAGAATTCTGAAGTGGATCTTACTGGGCTAAAATCCAGGTGTCAGCAGGCTGCATCCTTTCTTTAGGCTCTAAGGGAGAACCTGTTTTCTTATCCTTTCTAGCTTCTAGAGGCCACACACATTCCTTGGCACATGGCTCCCTTCCCCATCTTTAAGCCAGCTCAAGTGACATCACATTACTCTGACCTCCACTTCTGCCTTCCTCTTGCACTTTTTTTTTGTCTTGAGACACTCACTCTGCTGCCCAGGCTGGTATGCAGTGGTGCCATTTCAGCTCACTGCAACCTCCACCCCCTGGGCTCAAGCGATCCTTTCTCCTCAGCCTCCTAAGTAGCTGGAACTACAGGCATGTGTCACCATGCCTGGCTAATTTTTGTATTTTTTATAGAGACGGGGTTTCATCATGTTGCCCAGGCTGGTCTCGAACTCCTGGGTTCAAGTGATCCGCCCTCCTTGGCCTCCCAAAGTGCTGAGATTACAGGCTTGAGCCACCATACCCGGCCTCCTCTTATACTTTTACAGACTCCCTTGATAAACCAGGATAAACTCCCTGTCTTAAGGTCAGCTGATTAACAACCTTAATTCCATCTGCAGACTTAATTCCATTTTGCCATGTAACTTAACATATTCACAGGTTCTGGGATTAAGACATGGACATCTTGGGGGTGAGGGCCTCATTTTGTCTTCCACCGAGGACTACTGCTGATAGGAAGGAGACTGGGGGATACACGTGTCTGCTGAGTACTGGGGGGCTTTGCTGCGGTGTGTGCATCACCTCTGACTTCCTTACAAAACCTTCAGTGCTCAGGTGCTTTGGGGTATGCATTTTCTTGGGAGGACATATGAAGACATGTGGAATCTTGGCTCAAGGATTGGCAGGAGGCAAAATCTGAGGCTTCCCTCAACAGGGAGAACTGAAAGCTGGGTCACATATTCATTCAGTCAACCTGTATGAGCCAGGCTGGGCTCAAGGGTCATTGCCTTCAAATCATTCACAACCTATTAGAGGGGACAGGTGTACAAACAGGTAAGAGTCACTCTGGGATAGGAGGATGAGTGATGACAATCTACATGGTTGCAGCACAAAGGAGGCACCCAACTTAGCCTGGAGGGAGGAGAGGCTGGGCAGACTTCCCTGAGGAAGTAATGCCTCAGCTGAATTGAGAAGGATGAATAGAAATTCACCAGGTGAAGCGAGGGCAGCACATTCTAGGCAGCCTGGACCATCAGAGAAAGGGTGTGGAGATGAAGGTGCAAGCTGACATGGTGTGTGCGTGAGTACATTGTGTGTGTGTGTGTGTGTGTGTGTGTGTGAGAGAGAGAGAGAGAGAGAGAGAGAGAGAGAGAGAGAGAGAGAGACTATAAGCAAAGTTCTGGCACAATAGCAGCACTCAGTGAATATTTCTAGAATAAACGCTTCAGTATTATGCTGTCTTATCTCTGTTTCTTGGCAGATCACAGCCCTGTCAAACTAAACCAAATAGGAGACACCTCCTTTTAGGGAAGCCCCCAGGGTTACTGTGACCCATCTGATAAATCTTTTTTCAGGATCTCTCATTAGGAAAAAGAGGAAAGTTTGTTTCATATCTGATGTCCAATGTAACAATAACTCTCCACATTTGCAGAATCCTTTACACTTTGCTGGATACTTTCATTTGAAATGTCTCAACTGATCAGTGTTTTGTTTTTCAGCTGTAGAAACTGAGGCTCAGAGAATTAACTATTGTTTCTGAAGGTCACGCAGCCATGTGGCAGATCCGGGCCTGGACTCCGGCATCCGCACTTCATAACCAGGCCCTGGCACCTGCTGGTTATGGAGTGTCCTGCCCCTTCCCTCTGGCTGTGGAGGCAGCTGGGGGGCAGGGCTGAGTCGCCTGGTGCAGCCCATGATGTTTCCCCCTCTTTCCCGGAAGGAGTTTCCTGAAGGTGGAAGTGAGACCTGAAGGCATAGAGAGTGTGCATTGTTCAGCTGCACCTGGTGGTGAGCTCATGTCAGCAGACAGAACAGGGAAGGCAGCACCAGACCAGGAATTGGACACCGCCTGAGCAGTTTCCTTGGCCCAGGTCCCTACCTCCATCTTTGCTTCCTCTTTCTGGGAACTGGTCCCTTCCTTGAGTCCTGAGCTGACTCTTATGAGGCCAGGGACCTGGTGAGGCCAGGAAAGTCCCTCAGTTTCCCTGTCTGAAAATGAGGGGGTTAGGTTAGATCAGTTTGCCTAAGTGTGATCTGCTGAACATGAGTCCTACAAAATACTCCACAAGAATCGAGTTGCATGGTCAAATAAACCAGGGAAAAGCTGTTGATTTCTTCTAGATGTTCCCAGTGAACATTGGCATAGTAAAGACTCTGAGCTGTCTGGAAATGAAGGAACCCAAGCTCACCAGTGTTTCTCAAGCGACTTATTTGACTACAGAACCTTTCTCATCCTCTTTACAGTGTTCTGTTGATAATGTTCATCACATCACGGATGGGTTCGGTCTCTTGGTGGGTATCAATCCAGTGACCACAACCAAGAAAGATTTAGCAAGGGGATTTTATTACATGTAACAAATAAGGAGAACGCCAGGGGTAGTTTCCAAAGCAGTGTCTCCCTGAGCTGGGACTGAGTCAGGTTTTATAAGCCTAGGATACTGAGGCGTGATCTTATTGGATCTTACAATGAGGTGATGTCGGGACACACGATCTGACTGGACCCTGCCAGTTTCAGCTTCTTTTTTTTTTTTTTTCCTCTTTTTCTTTTTTTTTTGGAGACAGAGTCGCGCTCTGTCACCCAGGCTGGAGTGCAGTAGCGCCATCTCGGGTCACTGCAACCTCTGCTTCCCGGGTTCACACTGTTCTCCTGCCTCAGTCTCCCGAGTAGCTGGGACTATAGACGCCCGGCTAATTTTTTTGTATTTTTAGTAGAGATGGGGTTTCACCGTGTTAGCCAGGCTATTCTCCATCTCCTGACCTCGTGATCTGCCCACCTCAGCCTCCCAAAGTGCTGGGATTACAGGCGTGAGCCATCGCGCCCAGCCAGCATCAGCTTCTGAATTCAATCCCCACTCCTCAGACTGAGCCCTTAGGATCCCCCTGTGGTTGCACGCTTGGTTCATCTGGGCCTGCTCTGGTTATGTGACCTGAGGGTCCCTGGCAGACTCAAAACCAACTCACAACTTTCTTACATGCAAGTTGAACCAGACCTGGCTTGGTGGCTCACACCTGTAATCCCAGCACTTTGGGAGGCCAAGGTAGGCGGATCACTTGAGGTCTGGAGTTCGAGACCAGCCTGGCCAACAGTCTCTACTAAAAGTGTAAAAATTAGGTGTGGTGGCACTTTTACACTCTACTAAAAGTGTAAAAATTAGGCCTGTAATCCCAGCTACTCTGGAGGCTGAGGCAGGACAATCGCTTGAACCCAGGAGGTAGAGGTTGCAGTGAGCCGAGATCGTGCCACTGCACTCCAGCCTGGGGGACAGAGCAAAACTCTGTCTCAAAAAAAAAAAAAAAAAAAGGAAAAGTTGAACAGGAATTGTCTGCTGTGGTTACAATAACACTTTGGAAAGTGTTGAATAGATGATCTCTAAGGTCCCTCCTCACCTCTACTCCAAAATATAAGGTCTTTGAGGCTAGGGACTGTTGTTGACACTTGTCCCCTGACTTTGCCTGCCCAGCACCCTAAGCCTCCTCCTTGATTTAAAGGAATCTCATGATTCCTGGAGGGAAGCAGAGCTCCATCTCTCACTATGGAGGTCACAGGGAGCAAGATATTTCCTCCTCCCTGTTTCTGGCTGCTGGGTAGGGGTATGTGATCTTGGCTCCAGACTTAGAATCCAGAGACGATGGCCTAGAGATAAAGGGACAGTGGAGGATTCAGAGGGGCCGTCCCCACAGGCAGGAATGGGCACCTACAGTAGCATTCTGCATGGATTCTAAATGAACACACAGATGGGCCTAGGAGAGAGACTGGGCTTCTTTTGTGTGGATCTAGGAGTTTGTTTCAAGGCTTCAAGTATAAATAGAGAGATTTTAGGTCAAAATATAGACAGAGTTTTGGAGTAGGCTGCCTCTGAAGGTAATCTGATTCCTGTTGGTGGAGGTTGCATGAGCAGAAGCTGGTCAGCTTTTGGTAGAGAGGCTAGATCACAATGGGGTCCAATACCTGGCTGGATGATGTATCAGTCAGCTTTTTCTCAGCGTTATACAACAGTAAGGGCTTATGGCTCACAGGGCAGGCAGGTTTGCTGATCTTGGATGGGCTCATTCACATGTCTGGGGGTTAGTTGGTGTTGGCTGGTCTACACTGCCGTGGCTGGCATGACCAGGATGGCTTTGCTGTGCTCCACATGTCCCTTATTCTCTCTCAGGCTCACCCAGGCTTGTTCTCTTGGCTGTGGTGGAGGCACAAGAGAGCAGAAACAAATATGCAAGGCCTCTAGAGGCCCAGCAGGACTGGTGTGGTCACTTCTACTGCATTTTGTTGGTCAGAGTAGGCCACAGGCCAGGCCACATTCAAAGGTGAGGAAATAAACTCTACCTCTTCAGTGAGATAAACTGCAAAGCATTAGGACATAGCCTGTGGGTAGAGGGAGGGATGAAGAATTAGGGACATTAATGCAATGCAAAATAAGTGGCAGTTAGACCAGTGTTTTTCAACCTGTGTTCTATGCAAGCCTAAGTTGTGCACATTTTTCTCAGGGATCCCTATAAGCCGTGGGGGAAGCTGAGTGGGTTGGAAGTTTTCCTCCGGACTGTTGTAAAAGCCTTTTAACTTAGTATGAATAATGGTACACATTACTGAGTACTCACTACACATCTGGTATATTTTAGCTCCCTCTTTAATCCCTTAAGAACTCTTGAAATGGGTATTACTACTTTTGTCATTTTGTTGATGAAGATACACTGAACCTTAAAAAGGTTGAGTAACCAGCCCAGAGTCACATGACTGGTTTGGCCTATCTGATCTGAGCATCCTAGCCCTCAAATACTCTGCTCTTCCACCTCCTGTCTTTCGATTCTTGGGGCTGCTGATTGATTTTACAAGTACTGGGGAGAGACCCAGACTGCAGGGAACCAGAGGACAGGTGAGAGCACAGAGGGAAGGCAGGAGAGCACAGGAGTGGCTGATGGGCAGAGGATGGGGTGGCAGAAGGGATTGAGGTTTTACGTGGGGTGAAAGGCAGGTGTGCCTGTTATAGGGGTTACATCCTGAGGCAGAGCCATCCTGAGTGTGGGGCCTCCCCCAGGTGAATCTGGGCCAAAAACTCATTTACTTCCTCATTCAACCGAGGACTATCGAGTGCCTACCACGTTCCAGGCACTGCTGTAGGTACTGGGGAATAAGACACACCAGGTTACTGCCCTTTTGAAATTTACTTCCCAATGGAGGGAGACAGACAGTAAACCTTTAGGCAAATCCATAATATAACTTCAGACAGTCATAAGAACTGAAGGCCTGGTCTCCCTGAAGGGGATTCCCCGGTGGGTTCAAGGTTGGATTGATGACAGAATACACAGGTGAGGAGTCACCTTCCAATGGTCCCTGTGGGGTTGTGCTGTCTGGCCAGAGGAAGAGCACAGCCCAGAGGTAGACTGGCAGGACGCCAAGCCTTTTTGGATTGAATTCTCAGGCCAGGGCCTTAGGTGTCCTGGGGCAGGAAGCAGGTGTGGAGTTGGATAAGGACAGAGCAAAAATAGAGCTGAGGATAGTAAGGAAAGATGAGGGAGGACTGTGAAATCAGAGAGGTGGGGATGGGGAGTTGGGTTAAGTTTGACAGGATGGGGTCTAGTTAGAGAACAGCCTATGGAACAGGGCCTGGGCGACCCTTAGCTTCCAGGGATCTTAGGTACCAGAGATCAGTTCCAATGCCAGCTCAGAATGCAGTTGCTTAAAGTAATGCATGGAAGATGGATTTTGAGGCAGCCTCCCACTTCAGTGGGAGAGAAAGACCTTATTGATTGGTAATGTCTGCCATGGTCATGTAAGGGAGAGGGGGAGCACAGTACAGCAGTGCACTGGGGGATTGGTGGGAGCAGCCCACCTTTGGGGGGTATTTTATCATTAATATCCTCTAGAATTGCCAGCATGGTGAAAATAAAAAGCTGGCTGAGTTTTAGGCAGCTTTATTGTTCTTTTTAAATGTGCTAGAGACAGTGCACCCCCTTATTGCCCATACCTCGGGTTGACCACTCCCATCCCCCACTTTGGCACACCCCTGTACACATGCAGATGGTAGAGCAAAAGCAAAGCACCCCTTTCTAGCATCTGTTATAAACCTCCAGGGGCAGGACACACCCTGCCTTTTTTCCGAAGACCTGGACTCGAAGGATAGCTTTCTGTGTTGCATTGGTCAAATCACTTGGCTTTTAGAGCTTTTCTTCGTCTGTGCAGTGAAGCACTTGGTGTGGCCTCATTCTAGCACTCTGGTATACATGGAACACTCTGGCCCTGAGCTGGTGGACACCAGGGGTTTTGTTTGTACAAGAGCCCTTGGGCCTAGTTGGAGAAATGATTGAAAGGTATTTGAGAGTTGATTATTTGCTTCCTGGACAGTACTATTAAGACCCTCCCCCAAATAGAGGGAAAATAAATACTGCCTCAGCCTTTTGAAGGGGAAGGTCATGGATAGGAATGGAAGACAGAGGTGAAGTGGAGTTAAAGGACATGGACTCTCTCTGGGCAGGGTCAGAATTGGCAAGGACAGCAAGACGTAATCCCTTGGTGGTGTTCAGAGCTGTGAGGTTGGCTGCAGGAGCTATGACCCTTGGAGAGAGGTCATTCTTTTCCTTAGAGCTAAAGAGGTATCAATGCAGCCAGAGTCTCTGTGTGTACAGGGTATGGAGATGGTGCGGCCTGGGGGAGCAAGGGTTACATCTACAAATTGGGGTGATGCTCCCTGCTTTACCAACAGTGGCAGGGCTGTCAGTGTCCTACCCATACCCTCTCGGTACTGACCATCCTTGCACAGCTGTCAACTTGCATTTCTCTGCCTGAGGACATTCTCTGGATACAGGAGCATACTCAGCTTAATCATGGAGCAGTCTGGAAGCTTAGAGAGTTTAGATGCGGGGGACAGCTCTCAACCAATGATGTGTAGGAGTGGTGGATAAATATTCCAGCTTCCTGCACGGAAAGCTGGGGAGGAAGCCCCCAGTCCATGGGCTGCAGTTGAACCCCCTGTCACAACAGGGGAACAATGGCTTGGACGGCATCTCTGGGGGACAATTTTGTTCTGTGCTGTCTCCAAGATGTCCCTAATGGGACTGAGCCCCAGTTGTCCACAGCAGTCCCTGTTCACCCTATATTGGCTTCCTCCTTTCTTTATCTCTTTTCTCTTATGGTAGCTTTTCTCTTATAGTAGCTTTCTGGGATCAACCCCCAAAGAAACCATTTTGCACTCAAATCCTTACCTCCTGCTTTGGGTGAAGGAGGGGGGATCCCAAACTAAGACGTTAACTTAACTGGTCTGTTGTGAGCTTTCTGATAAGAGATACAGCTCTGGCAGGTTGACGATGGTTTCTGCAGCAGCGCTCTGGGAAACTAATACAATAACCTGGTAAGTGCTTTGTAAACTAAAGACTCCTACAAATATAAAGGGCTCTGGGACTAGTCAGGGCATGGTGAAAAGCACATGAACTCTGTGGTCAGACAGATAAAAATTAATATCCCAATTGGGTACCAATTGCTGCGTGACTTTGAACAAGTCACTCAGCCTCTTTAAACCTCTATTTCCTTATCTGAAGAAGGCCATGGGCAGCAATCCCTACTTCTCATGGTCTCTACAAGCACTGAAAAGCATATTGCTGGCAAAGGGACTGGCATAGAGACTAGCCGAGGAGCAGGCACCCGATAGAGCATTCCAACTCTTGAAGGCTAGCCTGCTGTGCTTCTGAGGTCAGTGATTATATCTGTGGCCTGGCAGTCTCTTCTCTTTCTCTGAAAGGCTTGTGGTTGGGTGCTTTATTCCTGGAGTGGCAGGCGCTTTCTGTCCCCCGACCTGACTCCGAACCTGGCAGGCTGGCCAGAATGACCTCCAGGGCCAGCCTGGTCCTGGCCCTGCCTCTGCAGCCCCACCTGGCAGCCAGGCCTGTCCATGCTTATCAGTGTCTGTGTTTGCTCAGCATGGGTACACTCCTCCTCCTCCCCTCTGGAAAACAAGAAAACATGTTTTGCCAGTGATGGGGTGGAGTGGGGTGGCCTCTCTGGCTCCAGGCTGGGCCCCCAGCGAGGCTGCCAGTGGGCGGGCAGCCTGTTGTTGTTGGAGTGGAGAGCTGGCCGGCCAGCCGCCTGTTTCCTCCAGCTGTCCAAGCACGGCGAGCTGGGGAGGAAGCCCCCAGTCCGTGGGCCCCAGTTGAACCCCCTGTCACAACAAGGGAACAATGGCTTGGACGGGCTGGTGGGTGGGTGGGTGGAAAGGCAGCCCCCTCTGATCCCTGCTTCCACCAGTGACAGAGACAGGTTGATGGGGTGGGGAGATTTGCTGTCCTCTTACTTCCCCCACCCTCTGTCTTGTTTTCCACCTTGTTGGGCACACCGTCTCCCACCTCAGGGCCAAGGAAAACAGCAGCCTCAGGAAACATCTCTGGGCTGCTGTTGGGGTTCCACAGCTTTTGGAGGCAGCAGAGCTGGGGGAAGGGGCCAGAGTGGGATTGCCATGGCACAGGCTGCATTCTGCATGGGACTGTCGCTAATGAGTCATGATCTGTTTCCCCTGGGACACTTTGAGGATTTTGTGTCTCTGCATCTTTGTCTTCAGGCCCGGTATATGACCTGGCACAGGGCACATGGCAGAAACAATTTCTTGACCCAATCAATGAAAGATTGAACATATGAATACATTTAATTTCTAGCTCTGCTACCTGGTGGCTGTGTGACTTCCAGCAGGTTACATAACCTCTCTGGGCCCTATTTTCCTCATCTGTAGAACATGTACCTTATAGAATTATTGTGAAAATTAAATGTGCTTCTAGCATCTCAACTTTCTCATGGGGAGAGTACAACACAATAAACCCAATAGATTTTAGCTATCATCAGACTGTTGCTGTTGGTGGTAGTATTGTCAGTGTGTGATTTAGAGGAGGTTGTTACAGTATTTCCAGTAAGAGGTCTATACTTACTTTTGTTTCCATGGGTACAGGAAAGAGAGCTGAGCAAATGCCACTTCTACTGGGGCTGAGAGTGCATCTCTCTACTAATCCACAGGCTTCTGTATGGTATGCTGGCCCCTGGGAGCCTGGTCAGCTCTAGTAGTCTTTGGGGATTGGGAAAGTAGTTCTGGGTCTACCAAGAGACTCACGTGTGTCAGAGGCTGTGCTGGGTCCTTACACATCCATTACCTAGTTTAATCTTCACAACAACTCTGTGAAGAAGACATTATTATCCCAGTCTTATAGATAGTGACACTGAGGCTCAGAGAGATGATATCACATGGCTAAGGCCACGTGACTGGTAATTTGTAGAGCAGAGATTTCAGTCTAGGTCTTTGAAACACCAAGCCATGTTCATTTGGTTGTGCCTCCCTGCCTAGCGATAAAGATGTGCTACTTAACATCCTGGACTGTTGGTGGAGATTTGGCTCATCAATGATTGTAGACTCTGGGTTGTAACAGGAAGTAAAAATGTAGGTTCAAGTATAGGGCCAGGAATGGAAACTGAAGAGTGAGAGGCTGAGCTCAGTATGAACTACGGCTTTTGAGGAGTTGTGTTCAAAGTAGGAAGGATAAGGATAGAGCAGTATTGTATATGGTTATACATATATCTGGGTATATTGGATTAGTTAGACTAATACTGTAACAACAACAAAAGCAAAAACCCAGCTCTCTATTGCTTAACACGATAAAGGTTTGGTTTTTGCTTATTTCAGAGTCCAGTGCAATGGGGACAGCTCTGCTCCAGGCAGTCATTCAGGAACTCAGGCCCCTGTCATGCTGTGGTTCCATTGTCTTCTAGGGTCTGAGTCCTCCATTGGATCCTCTTTATCCTCCAGCAAACAGAGCATAGAGAAGGCAATGCAGCCTTAACTACCTTATTAAGAGGTAACACACATCATTTTTACTCTAATTCTATTGGTGAGAACTAGTTGTGTAGTTCTCCTAGATTCAAGGAGTCTAGAAATGAGGTCCAGCAGCATTATCAGGAAGAAGAGGGCAACGTGATATGAGTGAATCCTAGCAGGCTCTACCACAATAATAATCATTTTAAAACACAGCTAACAATTATTGAACTCTTATGTGTATGATACTGTGCTCTGTAGAGGTTATTTCATTTAATTCTCATTTAATACTTGCAACAACCCTGTGAAGAAGGTAGGTACTTACGGAGATGATTCCTCCACTTTATAGATCAGGAAACTGGTAACTATTCATCTGCTTTCTCTCACTAAAGTTTTATTTTTGTAGAATTTCATGTAAATGTAATTACATGGTATCTTTTGTGTTTGGATTTTTTCGCTTAGCATGCTCTTGAGATTCACCCATGTTATCGGCATGATCAGTTTTTTTCATGTTAGGTTGTCTACAGGGTTTTGTGGTGGCATTTTGTTGTGGTTTTAACTTGTATTTCCTTAACGACTAGTATTGAGCATCATTTCATGTCTTTTAGTTAATACTTTTTATGGAGTTCCATTTATCGTTATTTTCTTTTATGGTTTGTGCTTGTGTTGTTAGGAATTCAATGTCACAAATCTTTACCTAAATCAAGAATTTCTCTGGAAGTTTTATATTATTAGCTCTTATGTTTAGGCTTTTAAATCTATTTTAAGTTAATTTTTATGTATGGTGTGAAGTATAGGCTGACATGAATTTTTTTTCTCCATATCCAATTGTTCCAGCACCATTTAATGAAAAAAAAAAAAAAATCCTGACCTCACTGATTTACTTTGGAATATTTGTCAAAAATCAGCTGACTATATATGTATATGTCTATTTCTGGATTCTATTCTGTTTTATTTCTCTATATGTTTATCCTTATGTTGATACCACACCCTTTTGATCATAGTAGTTTTACAGTAAATCTTGAAAATAGGTAAGGTATATACACCAATCTTGTTCTTTTTCTAGGCCAGTTTTTATCCAAAAGCGTGCTAAGATTTTCATTCAGGTTGTATTTAATTTGTAAATCAATTTCAGAGGAACCAGCATCTTAAAACATGGAGTCTTGTTATCCATGAACATGGTATCTATCTTACTTATTTAGATCTTTAATTTTCTTCACCATGTGTCATAGTTTTCCGAGTAGAGGTCTTGTACATTTTGTTAAATTGATGCCTAGTTTTTTTTAAAAAATGATTTCAATGCTATTGCAAGTAGTGTTTTTAAAAATTCCAATTCCAATGATCCTTTGTGGTGTATAAAAATATAGTTAATTTTTGTATATTGGCCTTATAAATTGAGATCTGCTAAATTCACTTATTATTTCTAGTATCTTCTTGTAGATTCCTTAGGATTTTCTAAATAATGATGTCATCTGAGAATAAAAATAATTTGACTTTTTCCTTTACAAGATATATCACTTTATTTCCTTTTCCTTGTCTCACTGCACTGGACAGTAAAATATTAAACAGAAGTGGTGTGGTCAGACATCCTTGCCTAATTTACCACTAAGTATGATGTTAGTTGTAGGTTTTTTTTTTTTTTTTTTGAGAGTCTGCATTTCTTTTTTTTTTTTTTTTTATTATACTTTAAGTTCTAGGGTACATGTGCATAATGTGCAGGTTTGTTACATATGTATATTTGTGCCATGTTGGTGTGCTGCACCCATCAACTTGTCAGCACCCATCAATTCATCATTTATATCATGTATAACTCCCCAATGCAATCATTCCCCCTTCCCCCCTCCCCATGGTAGGCCCCAGTTGTAGGTTTTTTATAGACACTCTTTACCAGATTGAGGAAGTCTATTCTTAGAAAACTGAGTTTATAATCATCAAGTGTTGAATTCTGTCAAATGCTTTTCTTGCATCCTTTGAGATGATGTGTTTCAGATATTCTAATGTTACACCAATCCTGCATTCCAAGAATCAGCCCACTTATTCATAATGTATTATCTTTTCTATATATCACTACACTTTTATAAGAATTTTATGTGTCTGTGTTCACAAAGGGTATTAGTCTGTAATTTCTTTTTTTTTTTGGTGGGGGGGAGGTGATGGAATCTCGCTCTGTCACCCAGGCTGGAGTGCAGTGGTACGGCCTTGGCTCACTGGAACCTCTGCCTCCTGGGTTTAAGCAGTTCTCTGCCGCAGCCTCCCAAGTAGCTGGGATTGCAGGCATGTGCCACTATGCCCGGCTATAGTCTGTAATTTCTTTCTTTTTTGTGAGTATCTGTTATTTTACTCAGGCAGATGCTTGCTTGCAAATTAAGTTGGGATACATTCCTTCTTTTTCTGTTTTCTAGAAGAGTTTGTGTAGAAGTGTTAATGCCTTTTCTTTACGATTGATAGCATTCATCAGTGATGTCGTGTAGGCCTGGAGTCCTCTTTGTGGGAAGGTTTTAAACTATGAACTTTATTTAAGACTGTCCAGGTTATCTATGTCTTCTTGAGCGAGCTTTGATTGTTTGTATTTTCAAATAATGTGCTGATTTTATCTATATTGTTGAATTTGTTGGCATGAAGTTATTCATGATATATCCTTATTATTCTTTTAATACCTGTAGGATCTGTACTCTTTTTACTTGATATTGATAATTTGTGTCTTTTTCTATTTGTCTTGTTCAATCTGGCTGGTAGATTATCCACTTTATTTATCTGTATATTTATTTTTAAAAAGTCAGCTTGGTTTGATTTTTCTCTATTGTTCATAAGGACTTCTGTTCTTTTTTTGTTTTTTTTTTTTTGAGATAGGGTCGTTCTTTGTCACCCAGGCTGGAGTGCAATAGTATGATCATAGCTTAGTGTAGCCTTGACCTCCCTGACTCAAGAGATCCTCCTACCTCAGCCTCTTGATTAGCTGGGACTACAGGCACACACCATCATGCCCACCTAATTTTTAAATTTTTCATAGATACAGAGTCTTCCTATGTTGCTTAGGCTGGTCTCAAACTCCCGGACTCAGGCAATCCACTTGCCTTGGTCTCCCAAATTGCGGGGGTTACAGGCATAAGCCATCTGTTCTTATCTTTATTATTTTTTTCTCTTATTTTGGGATCAGTTTTTTTTTTTCTTGCTTCTGAAAGTAGAAACTTAGATTATTGATTTTGGTATTTTCTTTTTTTCTAATATAAGCATTTAAAGCTACAAATTTTCCTCTAAACACTGCTTGAGCTGCATTCTACAAATTTTGTGTGTGTTTTCATTTTCATTTCGTTTAAAGTATTTCCTAATTTTTCTTGTAACTTCTTTGACCCTTGATTTATTTCTCTGTGTTATGTTCCAAATGTTTTGTTTTTCCCAGGCATCTTTCTTAGTTTTAAATTCAATTTAATTGTGGTCAAAGAACATAATTTGCATGATCCAAATCTTTATAATTTGTTGAGACTGGTTTTATGGTCTAATATTTGGTCTATCTTGGTGACGTTTCATGTGAATTAAAAAAAAGTATACCCTGTGCTTAATATGTGGAGAATTGTAAAAATGTCAGTTGGGTTGAATTGCTTCATAGTATTCTTTGAGGCTTTTAAATCCTCACTAATATATATATATATATATATATATATATATATTTTGGTCTACTTGTATCAATCACTGAAAAGTGAGGCCTAAAATCTCCAGCTATAATTGTAGATCTGTTTCTCCTTTCAATTTTATGAGTTTTTGCTTCATGTAATTTTGAGACTCTGTAACTAGGTGCATACTGATTTAGGATTGCTACATCTTCTTGAACTTATCCCTTTATATTATGAGATGCCCCTCTTATCCCTAGTCATATTCCTTGTTCTAAAGTCTAGCTGGTCCGGTATTAATATAGCCACTAATATAGTTATCTATTAGTATTTGCATGGTATATTTTTCTCCATTCTTTTTGTTTTTAATTTATTTATGTCTTTATGTTTGAAGTGAGTATCTTGTAGGCAGCATATAGTGGGCTCTTGCTTTCTTATCCAATTTTGTAATTTCTTTTAATTGGAATGCTTAGATCGTTTGCATTTAATGTAAGCACTGATATAGTTGGATTTAAATCTATCATCTTGTTATTTTTTTTCTCTTTGTCCTATATGTCCTTTATTTTTTCCTTTTTTTGGCCTCCTTTTGAATTAATTATTTTGTATGATTACATGTTTAAATTAAACTTTTATTTTGAGATAACTGTGGATTCACATGCAATTGTAAGAAATAATACAGAGAGATTTCATGAATCCTTATCTAATTTCTCCCAGTGGTAACATCTTGCAAAACTATGGCATAATATTGCAACCAAGTTATTGACTTTGATATAGTCAAGATATAGAATATTTCTACTACCACAAGCACCCTCATGTTGCCGTTTTATAACCATACCTGCCTACCTTCTACTTATACCTTCTCCATAACCCCTGGCAACTACTACTTTTTTTCCATTTCTATAATTTTCTTAATTTGAAGATGTTATGTGAATGAAATTATATAGTATTTAATCTTTTGGGAGTGGCTTACTTCACTCAGCATAATTCTCTGGAAATTTATCCAGGTTGTATGTATCAATGGTTTGTTCCTTTTCTATTACTGAGTAGTATTCCACAGTATGGATATACTGTTGTTTGTTTAACTATTCCCTCATTAAAGTTGTTTTCAATTGTTGGCTATTATGAGTAAAGCTGTTATAAACTTTTGTCTACAGATTTTTTTTTGGTAAACAAAAGTTTTCATTTCTCTGGGATAAATGTCAGGAGTGTAATTTCTGGGTCATGTAATAGTTGTGTGTTTACTTTTTAAAGAAACTGACAAACTGTTTTCTAGAAACATTGCACCATTTTACATTCCAACCAGCAGTGTATGAGGATTCCAGTTTCTCTGCATCATTACCAGCATTTGGTGTTGACACTATTTTTTATTTTAGCCACTTTCATAGGTGTATAGTGATATTTCATTGTGATTTTATTTATTTATATTTATTTATTTACTTACTTACTTAGAGATGGAGACTTGCTAGGTTGCCCAGGCTAGAGGACAGTGGCACAATCTCAGCTCACTGCAACCTCCACCTCCTGGGTTCAAGTGATTCTCCTGCCTCAGCCTCCCAAGTAACTGGGATTATAGGCACACGCCACCACGTCCAGCTAATTTATTTTTGTATTTTTAGTAGAGATGGGGTTTCACCATATTGGCCAGGCTGGTCTTGAACTCCTGACTTCAGGTGATCCACCTGCCTCAGCCTCACAAAGTGTTGGGATTACAGGCATGATCCACTGTGCCCAGCCTCTTTGTGATTTTACTTTGCATTTTCCTAATGGCTTACGATGTTGGGTACATTCTCAAATTCTTATTTGCCATCTGTATATCTTCTTCAGTAAAATGTCTCTTCACATCTTTTGCCCATGTTTTAATTGGATTGTTTGGATTTTTTTTTACTGTTTAGTTTTTTTCTTTTTCGAGACAGGATCTCTGTTGCCTAGGCTGGAGTGCAGTGGGATGATCATGGCTCACTGCAGCCTCGAACTCCTGGGCTTGAGTGATCCTCCCACCTCAGCCTCCCAAGTGCAGTGATTACAGGCATGAGCCACTGCATCTGGCCTACTGTTGAGTTTTGAGGGTTCTTTATATATTCTAGATACTAGTCCTTTGTTGGATATATGGTTTGCAAATATTTTGTTCTCTCTGCAGCTTGTCTTTTTATCCTCTTAATAGGGTCTTTCACAAAGCACACATTTTTTAATTTTGATGAAGTCTGATTCATCAGTTTTTCCTTTTGCAGATCATGCTTTTAGTGTCAAGCCTAAGAACATTTTTTGCCTAGCCCTAGATTTCATTTCTAAAATTTTATGATTTTACATTTAAGTCCATGATCCACTGTGTATAAGGTGTGAGACTTAGGTTGAAGTGTATTATTACTGTTATTATTATTTGCCTATGAATGCTCAATTGCTACAGCACTGCTTGTTGAAAAGACTATCTTTCCTCATTGAATTGCTTTTCTCAAAAATTAGTTGGGAATATTTGTGTGTGTCTATTTCTGAAGTCTCTATTCTGCTCCACTGATGTGTCTGTCCCTGCATGGCACCATGTGGCTCGGCTTATGTAGCTATGTGATAAATCTTGAAATTGGGTTGACTGGTTTCTCCCACTATATTCTTTTCCCCCCAATGTTTTTATTAGCTATTCTAGTTCCTTTGCCTTTCCATATAATTTTAGGATGACCTTGTCTCTGTGTATAAAAAGACTTGCTGGGGTTTTGAAAGGAACTGCATTAATTCTGTAATTTGGGGAAAATTATCATCTTTACTATGTTGAATCTTCCAATCCGTGAGTATAGCATGTCTCTTCACTTACTTAGCTCTTTTAAATATTGTTTTCATAAGCATTGTGTATTTTTTTTTTTTTTTTTTTTTGAGATGGAGTCTCGCTGTGTCACCCAGGCTGGAGTGCAGTGGCGTGATCTTGGCTCACTGCAACCTCTGCCTCCCGGGTTCGAGCGATTCTCCTGTCTCAGCTTCCCAGGTAGCTGGGATTACAGGCGTGCACCACGATGCCTGGCTAATTTTTGTATTTTTAGTAGAGACAGGGTTTTACCATTTTGGCCAGGCTGGTCTTGAACTTCTGACCTCAGTTCACCTGCCTGTATCGGTCTCCCAAAGTGCTGGGATTATAGGCGCGAGCCACTGCACCCGGCAGCATTGTGTAGTTTTAAGGAAACAAGTCCTGCACCTGTTTTGTTAGATTTACACCTCAATTTTTTTGGGTTATTGTAAGTGGTATTGTATTTTTAACTTTAATGTTAAGTTCAGTGCTATCTTCTAGAAATACAGATGGTTGTCTACATAGACAATTATGTCATCTGCAAATAGGGACATTTTATTTTTTCCTTTCAAATATGTATATCTTTTATTTCCTGGCTCCCTACTTGGCTTTCTCTACATCACACTGGCAGGGGTGTTGGAAGCACCTTGTTGTAGCCTAATGAAGGTAAACGTCTAGGCTCCTCACTCAATCTTTGCTGGTATAGATAGGAGTGTGGCTACACTGTACAACGTTATGTACAAATGTACACATATACAACATTGTGAGTTATATCGTTTTTTCTTGGTGTTTTCCTGGAGTAGAGTGGTTATTGTCTAAAGGTTTCTTTCTTTCTGTGCTGCCGTTTTCTTGTCCTTTGGCTAAAGAGAGTAGGCTTTTGTTGGAGCTTTATTTTTGGTCTGTGTCTGTTGGCATTTAAAGGTTGCCAGCTTCTTCACCTCCAAATTTGGGATTTTTGAGGCCAAAAGAAAATCCAGTGAACTTTGTCATCTCATGTCATTCCTCTGGTCCTAAGGTCCCTAGGTCATCTTTATGGAAGTGGAAGCTACATGATTATGTTTTAGCTCTACTACTAGCTTGTGAGTTATACCTCTTTTAAAAAATATTTTTAATGTGATTTCCATAGGGCTTACAATATTAATCTTTAACTTATTATCACATTCTACCTTCAAGCAATATTATACTGCTTCCCATACAAGAACCATATAATAGTATATTTCTATTTTTTTTCTTCTCCTGGCCTATGAGCTATTACTGTCATGTTTTATTCCTACATATGCTATAAACATCACAATATAACATTATTTTTTGCTTCAAACAGTCAATTATCTTTTTTATTTTTATTGTTTTTTTGAGACAGGGTCTCACTCTGTCACCCAGACTGGAGTGCAGTGGTGCGTATATGGCTTTCTGCAGCCACAAAGGCCTGGGCTTGTGCAGTCTTACTGCCTCAGCCTCCTGAGTAGCCGCGACTACAGGTGTATGCCACCACACTGGACTAATTGTTTTTTTTTTTTTTGTAGAGATGCGGTCTTCCTATGTTGCCAATGCTAGTCTGGAACTCAGGAATCCTCTTGCCTTGTCCTCCCAAAGTGCTGGGATTACAGGCATGAGCCACAGTGCCCAGCCACAGTTATCTTTTAATGAGATTTTAAAAAGTGTCTTTTATGTTTACCTACACATTTACAATATTTTCTCTTTCATTCATTTATGTAGATCCAAATTTCCATCTGTATTATTTTGCTTCTTCCTGAAGAACTTCATTTAACATGTCTTGTAGTGCATATATGCTGGCATGAATTCCCTTAGTTTTTTCTTGTTTGAAAATGTCTTTGTTTAGCTTTCATTTAAAAAAACAACAGCTTTGATGAGATATAATTCACATAACATACAATTCACTAATTTAAAGTATGCAAATTCAGTGGTCCGTAGTATAGTCACAGAGCCGTGTAACCAATCAGCATGGTCAATTTTAAAACTTTTTTTAATACTAGAAAGAAACTTTGTACCTATTAGCAGTCACTTCCCATTGCCCCCCAAGCTTCCAGCACTAGGCAATCACTAACCTACTTTCTGTCTCTATAGATTTGTCTATCTGGACATTTAATATAAATAAAATTACACAATCTGTTGTCCTTGTGACTGGCTTCCTTCATTTAGCATAATGTTTTTATACATGTTGTAGCATATATCAGTCACCTTTATTTTTGGAATATATTTTCTCTGGGTTTAGAGTTCTAGCCTGATAGTTATTTGTTTTTCTTTTTATTTTTAGCTTTAAAAACGTTGCACTTGATTTTGGCTTGCTTAGTTTCTGATGAGAAGTTTTCTTTCATTCTTATTTTTGTTCCTCTGTGTGTAATATTTTTTCTTTGGATGCTTTTGAGATTTCTGATTTTCAAGTTTTGATTATGATGTGCCGTGGTGTGGTTTTCTTTATATTTATTTTGCTTGGTCTCCATTGAGCTTCTTAGTTGAGATTCTGTGAGTTTATTATTTTCATCAAATTTGAATTTTTTGGTCATTTTTTTCTTTAAATGCTGTTCCTAATCCCTCTTTTCTCTTTTTACTTCTCAGGCTTCCTCTTTGTTAGACTACTTGATACTGTCTCATAGGTCACTGATGCTCTGCTCAATCTTTTTGAATGACTTTCTCTCTGCACTTCATTTCTAGTAGTTTCTGCTGGTGTGTCTTCATCTTTACTGTAGTGTCTATTCTAATGTAAATCTCATCCAATGTACTTTTTTTCTTCTAATATTGTATTTTATTCTCTCTACAAATCCCATTTTGGTCTTTAAAATTTATTTTCCTTTTTTTCTTCAGCATGTTCATGTTTTCCTTTATATCATTGAGAATATATTTTTATATTTATAAAGTAACTCTTTTAATTCATTTTCTGCTAATTCCATCATTTCTGTTATTTAGGGGCCTGTTTCTATTTATTAAATAGTTTCTTGGTTTTGGGTCACTTTTTCTTGCTTCTTTGCATGCCTGGTAATTTTTTATTGGGTGTTGGACATTGTAAGTTGTAATTTTTGGATGCTGGGTTTTGTTGTATTCCTTTATAAAATATTGGAATTGCTCTGCCATGCAGTTGAGCCAGTTGGGATATTAGATCTTCTTGAGGTTTGCTTTTTTTGTTAGGGTGAGTCAAGAGGATCATTTCATGTGGGGCTAATTTAGCCTGCTCCTATGTGATGCTAATGTCAGGACTTTATCCAATGCCCCGTGTATGCCATGGTTTTTCCACTCTGGAAGATGCAAACATGAACTATTCTTAGCCTTGTGGAGCTCCAGGATTTGTTCAGCTTACAGTTTTTTATTGATGATTGCCGTAGGAGTTTCATCTTATACATGTAGTGATTGCTACTTAGGAAAACACTCAAGGGTACCCTTCTGAAGATCTCTGGAACTCTCTTTCTCTGTGCAGCCCCATCTTCTGTGGTATTCTGCCCCAGAAAGTCTGGACATTTTTGCCTCCCTGAATTCTGATCTCTTTCTCTTCAATTCAGCAAGACTGTGGGTCTCTGTTTGGGTTTCTCTTCCCTGCTCTGCAGCCTGGAAACTGTTTTCACAAGTAACTGGGGCAATGGTACGGCTCACTTTATTTCCCTTTTCTCAGAGTTCTTCACTGCCTATTGTTCAATGTCCAAAAGGAGTTGCTTCATATATTTTGCCTGGTTTTGTAGTTGTTTATGGTTGGAAGAAAGTTTGCATATAAGTGTCATTTGTGAGTAGAAGCAGAATTCTCCCTTAGCTTTTAAATTCAATAACTTCTAAAATTATTTCTGTGTTTGATTTAGATTTCTTTCTCCATGGACTTAGAAAAACACCTTTTTTCCCTCACTTTTGATACCTTTTTGTTTTTTTCTCAATAATATAAAGCATACTTGTTCATATCACATGAATATTTTCATAATAATATTATATAACGCATCACCCAAAAACTCACTGGCCTAAAACAAAAATCACATATTTTTATGAGTCTGTTGACTGGCTGGAACTAGGCTGGGCTCAGCTGGGGGCCTCTGCCTAAAACTGGGGCAGCCGATGTGGCTCCACTTTTCACTGTAGATCTGTGGTCAGTTGGGGGCAGTTCTGCTTCTAGTGTTCATTCAGGGCGCTGGCTGAAAGGCAGCAGCTACCCCGAGGAAGTTCTTGTGATGATCGCAGAGGCACAAAAGAACAAACAGAAGCATTCAGGCTTCTTAAAGCTGAGTCTGGGAATCGTCCATGGCTACTTCCTTCTCAAGTCGTTTGCCAAAACAAGGCACCTAGCCAAGCTCTAAGCTGAAAGGTGTAAAAGTATACTCTGCCTACAGTGGGGCCAGGGCAAGGATGTGGATGCAGGGAAGGATAAAGTATTGAAGCCAGTAATTCAAACTATTACATAAATTTTATATTTATTTATTTATTTAGAGATAGAGTCTCTTTCTGTCGCCCAGGCTAGAGTACAATGGCACAATCTTGGCTCACTGCAACCTCTGCCTCTCAGGTTCAAGCGATTCTCGTGTTTCAGCCTCCCAAGTAGCTGGGATTACAGGTGTGCACCACCACGCCTGCTAATTTTTGTATTTTCAGGAGAGACAGGGTTTCACCATATTGGCCAGGCTGGTCTCAAACTCCTGACCTTAAATGATCTGACCACCTCAGCCTCCCAAAGTGCTGGGATTACAGGTGTGAGCCACTGCACCTGGCTTATTACATTAATTTAAAATCCTGACCAATGGTTCAATGATTTGAAGTGTTTGGAAGTGAAATTCTTCTGTATATTGTTTTTGCATACTCCCATTCATGGTGCATTATTTTCTGGTGTATTTTGTCATTTTGGATTGGTGTTCAGATATGGTAGGGCTTTTAGAAATGGAACTTCCATGTGGCCTGGCTTGAGGAAACATCTCTCAAGAATAATTTTCTGTCAGTTTCTTCTAGGTACCCTAAGATTCACATTAGACAAGGACTCTTTATTATGTTAATTTCTCAGGTCGGAGGTATGTGGACTTTGCAAGGAGTAGAAAATTGAATCCTAGACTGGGAGTGGTGGTTCACACCTGTAATCCCAGCACTTTGGGAGGCCGAGGCGGGTGGATCACCTGAGGTCAGGAGTTTAACACCAGCCTGGACAACATAGTGAAATCCCGTCTCTACAAAAATACAAAAATTAGCTGGGCATGATGGCGGGTGCCTGTAATCCCAGCTATTTGGGAGACTGAGGTGGGAGAATAGCTTGAAACCAGGAGGAAGAGGTTGCGGTGAGCCGAGATCACGCCATTGCACTCCAGCCTGGGCAACAGAGCAAGACTCCGTCTCAAAAAAAAAAAAAAAAGAAAAGAAAAGAAAAAGAAAATTGAACTCTATATCATGTAGAGCAGTGGTTACCAAATCTCAGGTGAGGCGTTTTTCCTCCTACTAGAACCAGGGCTGAGAGAGACAGACAGTGTACTGGCTTTATGCAGGAGTCTCAGTTTAACCTCCTCAAGTGGGCCCAAAGCCTTGTGCCTTATTCCTACATCATCATTAGAAGCCAACCCCTTGTTACCAAAAGCAGGACAACAAAAACCATTGGTAGGCCAGGCACGGTGGTTCACGCCTGTAATTCCAGCACTCTGGGAGGCTGAGGCGGGTAGATCACTTGAGGCCAGGAATTTGAGACCAGCCTGGCCCACATGGTGAAACGCCATCTCTACTAAAAATACAAAAAATTAGCCGAGTGTGGTGCATACCTGTAATCCTAGCTACTCAGGAGGCTGAGGCACAAGAATTGCTTGAACTCGGGAGGTGGAGGTTGCAGTGAGCCAAGATTGCACCACTGCACACCAGCCTGGGTGACAGAGTGAGACTCTGTCTCAAACAAAAACAAATACAACAACAACAACAACAACAAAAAAGCACTGGTACCCACATATTCATTTTAGTTTTAATTTCCTCTTTAGTTTTGTTGTCTTTATGTTTAGCTCAGTGCTACACTTGAAAAGTTGCTTGTAAAAATTTACCCAGCATTTCTTTATTTTTTTCTTCAGCTTTTATTTTAAGTTCAGCGGTACCTGCACAGTGTGTGGTTTGTTACATAGGTGAACATGTGCCATGGTGGTTTGCTGCACAGATCATCCCGTCACCTAGGTATTAAGCCCAGCATTCATTGGCTATTCTTCCTGATGCTCTCCCTCCCCAGCACCCCTCACAGGCCGCAGTGTGTGTCGGTCCTTCCTCGGGTGTCCGTGTGTTCTCATCATTCACCTCCCACTTATAAGCGAGAACATACAGTGTTTGGTTTTCTGTTCCTGTGTTAGTTTGCTGAAGATAATGGCGTCCAATTCCGTCCATGTCCCTGCAAAGGACATGATCTCATTTCTTTTTATGGCTGCATAGTATTCCATGGTGTATATGTACCACATTTTCTCTATTCAGTCTATCATTGAGTGGCGTTTCGGTTGATTCCATGTCTTTACTATTTTGAATAGTGCTGCAGTGAACATACACATATCTTTATAATAGAACGATGTATATTCCTTTGGGTATATACCCAGTAATAGGATTGCTGTTTACCCAGTATCTCTATCTGTTTTGTATAGTGAGGTTTCTCAGGTTCTCTCATTAGCTATTTTGCTATTTTGTATATGCTCTTCTCTTCTCCTGGATTACTCCCAATATCCACTTACACTTTAGACTCCATTTCTTCTGAATCCTCTGGTAAATTAGATATTCTTCTTCTTCTTTCTCATGGGGAAATTATTTTCCTTCATAGTATTTTTATATTTTGTGATCTTACATGCTTATTTAACTTCTGCTTTTCCCGTTAGACTCTCAGCTCCTCATAAACAGAGACCAGATCTTTTTGTTTTCTACTAATTCCCAGAGCTTAGTACAATGCTTAGAACACAGCAGGCCCTCTGTAAGTATTTGTTGAATGAACAGTCATGATATTTACCACGTGTCATTACAGTCATGTATGTGATATTAGTCAGTCAAAGTACTTTCAAGTGTGGTTTCCAAAAGCTTGCTGGTTGCCTGCATTGAGACTGTTCTGGTCTGTTCTGGTCAACCTTTTAATGAATGATTGGATAATGACATTTATGGACTGTGTCAGAGAACTATACAAGCTTTTTACCAGTCAAGACTCTTGGTTGAAAGCAATAGAAATGGATTCTGATTAATTTAAAAAGAAAATGAATTTAATTGAAAAGGTATTATTTAACTTGTACAACTGATGGGAAGATGGAATTAGGTTTTTTTTTTAAATTTTTTTTTGAGATGGAGTCTCACTCTGTTGCCCAGGCTAGAGTGCCATGGCACGATCTCAGCTCACTGCAAGCTCTGCCTTCCGGGTTCACACCATTCTCCTGCCTCAGCCTCCTGAGTAGCTGGGACTACAGGCGCCCGCCACCAAGCCCGGCTAATTTTTTTGTATTTTTGGTAGAGACGGGGTTTCACCGTGTTGGCCAGGATGGTCTCATCTCCTGACCTCGTGATCTGCCCGCCTCAGCCTCCCAAAGTGCTGGGATTACGGGCGTGAGCCACCGCGCCTGGCCAGAATTAGGTTTGAACAGGATCCAAGAAAGGAAAAGCCCAGTTGCTATAGTTTGAATGTTTGTGTCCCCTCTAAAGTTTATGTTGAAACTTAATTGTCAATGTGCTAATATTAAGAGGTGGTAATTAAGGTAATTAAGTCATGAAAGCAGAGCCCTCATGAATGGGATTAGCAACCTTATACAGGGCTGGAGGGAAATAGTGCCCCCCAACTTTTGCCCTTCTATCCCTTCTGCCATGTGAAGACACAGTGTTTGTCCTCTCTGAAGGCTGCAACAGCAAGGTACCACCTTCAAAGCAGAGACAGGGCCTTGCCAGACACCAAACCTGCCAGGATTTTGATGTTAGACTTCTCATCCTCCAGAACTATGAGCAATAAATTTCTGTTCCTTGTAAATTACCTACTCTCAAGTATTTTGTTATGGTAACACAAATACACTAAGACAGAAGTTGGTATGAGAAGTGGGGCATTATGATAACAAATACCTAAAAGTGTGGAGGCAGCTTTGGAATTTAGAAATGGGTAGAGGCTGGAAGGAAAAGATTAGAGGTGTATGCCAGAAAAAGCCTAGATGATCCTGAACAGAGCATTAATCACCATGAATAGTGATTCTGGTGAGGGCTCAGAAGAAGAGAGCTGTAGAAAAAGCCTAAATCTTCTTAGAGACTGAGTTGTTGTGAGCAGAATGTTGGTAAAAATATGGGTAGTATACTAGGTGCTGTGGCTCATGCCTATAATCTCAGCGCTTTGGGAGGCTCACTTGAGCTCAGGAGTTTGAGACCAGCCTAAGCAACACAGGGAGACCCTATCTCTGCAAAAATAAAAAAAATGTGCCAAGCTTGACGGCACATGCCTGTGGTCCTAGCTACTTGGGAGGCTGAGGTGGGAGGATCACTTGGGCCCGGGAGGTCAAGGCTGCAGTGAGTCAGGATTGCACCACTGCACTCCAGCCTGTGTAATGGAGCAGGACTCTGTATATAAAAAATAAAGTAAAATATGAGTGGTGAAGGCAATCCTGATGAGGTCTCAGATGGGAATGAGGAAACGTGTCATTGGAAACTGGAGGAAAGACCATTCTTGTTACAAAGTGGCAAAGAATTTAGCTGAACTGTATTCATGCCCCACTGCTTTGTAGAAGGCAGAACTTAGGAGCCATGACCTAGGATATTTGGCAGAAGAAATCTAAGTGTTCAGGGTGCTGGATGATTTATCTTGAATGCTTATAGTAAAATGTAAGAAGAGAGAAATGAATTAAAGATGGAATTTGTAATCAAAAGGGAAGCAGAATTTAAGCCTTTGGAAAATTTTCAGCCTTGCTATGTACAGAATAAAAAAGCATGTTCAGGAGAGAATACCAAGGGGGTAGTCAAGCGAATGTTTGATAAGGAGATTATCACAGATGAAAGGGAGCCAGGTGCTATTCATCAGGATAAAGAAAGAATGACCCCAAAGGCATTTTGGAGATTTTTGAGGCTGCCACTCCCATTATAGTTCCAGAGTGCCAGGGCCTTCAGAACTGAATGGTTTCAAGGGAAGGGCCCAGGGCACCCACTGGGACCTCAGGACTCACTGCCCAGTTCTGCCTTCAGTTTCTGCTCCCCAAATTCTGGTACAGTGCTCCTTAACCACCCGAGCTGTGGCTCAAGTGGGCCCAGGTATGGCTTGAGCTACTGCTCTGGAGGGCACAAATGGCAAAACTTGGCAATGTTCCTGTGGTGCTAACTCTGCAGGTGCACAGAGTGCGCAAGCTGTGGAGGCATGGCTACTTCCACCTACATTTCAAAGGGTGCTTCAAAGAGCCTTGCCAATGCCTAGCGACCATGGGAGTGGGGCCACCCCAGAGTCCCCACTAGGGTAATACCCAGCAGAGCTGTGAGGTCAGAGATACTGCAGACAGCCCCAACTTGGGCAATGCTTAGTAGAGCTTTGGAGGCAGGGCTGCCCCCGAAGATCCCAGACCTATAGAGCCACCAGCCACCAGCCACCAGACCAGCATGCAGTGTCAGCTAGGGAGAGCCACAGACAACTAACTCCAACCCTTCAGAGCTGCTGTGTGGGCTGTGCTCAGAGAAGTCATGGGGGTGGAGCTGCCTGGAGCCTTGGGGGTTCAACCTTCATCTTACTGTGTCCAGAAGGTGGCACAGGCATGGAGTCAAAGATTATTCTTTTTCTTTTTTCTTTTGAGACGGAGTCTCTCTCTGTCACCCAGGCTGGAGTGCAGTGGCACAATCTTGGCTCACTGCAATCTTTGCCTCCCGGTTTCAAGCGATTCTCCTGCCTCAGCCTCCTGAGGAAGATGATTCTCTTATTGAGCTGGATCCCCATTTGCCCCATTTTATTGTAACACCCAACACCTCCCCCGTAGCTGCCAGCCTGTCCCCACTCCAGTTCCAGGGATGTAGCCTACTTTTCTTTCCTTTTGTGTTCCTTTTTGGATTATAGATGCGCACCACCATGCCTGGCTAATTTTTGTACATTTAGTAGAGACGGGATTTCATCATGTTGGTCAGGCTAGTCTCAAACTCCTGACCTCATGATCCACCTGCCTCAGCCTCCCAAAGTGCTGGGATTACAGGCGTGAGCCACTGTGCCTGGCTAAGAAGATTATTCTTAAGCCCCAAGATTTAATGCCGTTTGCCTTGCTGGGTTTTGGACTTACCTGGGACCTGTTACCCTTTTCTTCTTTTCTGTTGCTCCTTTTTGGAATGGAAATGTCTGTCCTATGCCCGTTATACCTTTGTATTTTGGAAGCACATAACTTGTTCGATTTCACAGGCTCACAGCTAGAGGAGAATTTGCCTCAGGATGAATCATTTCTTTGAGTCTCACCTATATCTGATTTAGACTTTAGACTCTTGACTTGATGCTGAAATGAGTTAAGACTTTTGGGGCTACTGGAATGGAAGGAATGTATTAGGTTGGTGCAAATGTATTACAGTTTTTGCTATTACTTTTAATGGCAAATATTTTACATGTGAGAAGGACATGAATTTTGGGAGTCAGGGGCAGAATGCTGTGGTTTGAATGTTTATGTCCCCTCTAAAATTCATGTCAGAACTTAATTGCCAATGTTGTATTAAGATGTGGGGTAGGGCCTTTTGGAGGTAATTCAGTCATGAGAGCAGAACCCTCATATATGGGATTAGTGACCTTATAAAAGGCTGGATGGACTAGCTAGGCCCTCCTTTTTGCCATTCTGTCCCTCCCACCATGAGATGATACAGCATTCATCCTCTCTGGAGGATACAGCAGCAAGGAATCGTCTTGGAAGCAGAGACCAGGCCCTCACCAGACATTGAACCTGTTGGTGCCTTGATCTTGCCTTCCCAGCCTCCCAGACTATGATAAATAAATTTTTGTTTTTGTTTTTTTAAAAATAAATTACCCACTTGCAGGTATTTTATTATAGCAGCACGAACTGGCTAAGACACCAGCCAAGATTCATACTATCATGGACATAGTTTGCTTAGAATTCCTTATCTGATGATGCTGTCACTGGACATGTCCTGCTCTGTTCTCGGATTCTGTAGTCCCTGCTCACTCACTATCATACTACTGGGCTTATCTTTACCTTCCTCGTGTCTTTGCAGCACTTTCTGGAGGGTCCCGGGTGGAAGCATGTGGTTGGCTGAACTTAAGTCATGGGCTTGCCCTGCTTGTTAGGTTTTGGTACAAAGGTACTGTCTCTTCACTTTGGCTGCCATAATGGAGGACAGAATCTGCCTTCAATTGATCTTAAGACGCTTTCCTCAATGGGAAGGGATTCATATGTCTGTTCAGAGACAGCTGCTAACCCCAAGGAAGACAATTCTCTTATTGAACTGGATCCCCATTTGCCCCATTTTATTATAACACCCAGCACTTCCCCCGCTGCTGCCAGCCTGTCCTCACTCCAGGTCCAGGGATGTAGCCTGCTTTCCTTTCCTTTTTGCGTTCCTTGCCTGCCTCTCATGCAGTCTGTTAGAATTCATTTCTAATGTGGCTGTGGATAGGGTAGGTCTCCTATATTCTTTACTTCTTCATATTCTTTGAAAAACAAAAACAAAAACAAAAATCTCATAGACTTTACTGTCTTGAAAGAGCTTCCGGCTGAGTCCTGTCAGAATCTCTGAATTCAGTTTGATTAAATTCTATAACTTTAATGAACTCATTTCCCTGATTCAGAAAATAGTTGCTCTTTGTAGGAATTCCCTGATTCTGAGCACTGGGGATGCATAGTTCAGACCCTAAAAGACCTATAAACCCATAATATAAAATTCCTTTGTCCAGTTTTTTTTTTTTAACTCTTTTTAAAGCCTTTCAGATGTTGAGAAGCTTGGGGCATTTTCACTTTTTGGCATAGTAAATATTATTATTATTGTTATGTATTTTTAAGACAGAGTCTGTCTCTGTTGCCCAGGCTGGAGTGCAGTGCTGTGATCTCAGTTCACTGCAACCTCTGCTTCCTGGGTTCAAGTGATTCTCCTGCCTCAGCCTCCGAGTCACTAGGATTACAAGTGTGAGCTGCTATGCCCAATTAATTTTTGTATTTTTAGTAAGAGACGGAGTTTCACCTTGTTGGCCAGGCTGGTTGGTCTCTTCTGACCTCAAGTGATGCACTCGCCTCGGCCTGCCAAAATGCTGGGATTACAGGTGTGAGCCACCGTGCCTGACCACCATAGTAAATATTAAAGGATTGTATGGACAGAGTTACAAACATCGTGGAATATTTCAAATATGTGAACGTTGTTTTGTAAACAGACATGCTAAAACACCATTGTATGTATAACCTTATTTGTAAATAATGTCAAAAATACCACTGATGTTGCTGTTGGGTTGGTAAAGTTCTTGGTCTTGGCCTGTCCCTTGTTATCTCTATTCTAGGTGTGCCTGGCTCTGATACACCTTGCTGTCATCTGCTCAGTCCTTCTGGAGACCTCTCTAGAGATGGCAAACCATCTGGGCTCCCTATCCCTGGTTCTGTCCTTGGCAGGACTGACCACCACAGGATAAGGCTGGTCTCTAGAGATGGCAAACCATCCGGGCTCCCTATCCCTGGTTCTGTCCTTGGCAGGACTGACCACCATAGGATAAGGCTTGTTCTTCCCATGGTTAAAGCTTTGCTTTTCCACCTATTATCCTAACCTAATGCCTGGACATCACCTCTTGGAAAGCATTATGGACCCTGTGCTGGACCTGACTTCCTTCGTCTGCCTTTCATGGGAATTCACCTTTCCTTTACACAAGAGTTCCTATTTTTGGTTTTAGAGATTGCTCTGGGTCATTGCTGAGCTAAACTGATGGCGGTTCCTTGAAATCGGCAAATGGCCTAGATAATCAGGCTCCTAACCTCAGCCTTCTGTGATACTTTGCTTTTCTGTTTCCCATTCTATGGGGTTGGGTGGAGCAAGGGATATGGTCTTTTAGAAATAGTATTTTTCACTTAACAAAGACCTCAAACCCAGGAATAAGCATAATCTCCACCAGGGAATGCCACTTAATTGCGTTAAGCTTCTTAGATTTATCAGATGAAGGATAAACCTGATTTATATCAAAACCAGAAGTGGCTGATATTCTGGTTGACAAAATCCAGATTTAAGAGGATAGTTCTTGTTAGTTGGATCAATGAGCTAAAGTGGATATGATGACATTTAATTGGTACAGATGTCATATTTGTCACTTTCATTGCCCAAATTCCCAATTACATAAACTCATGTTTAGTAATAGCTTAGTGGCATCCCACTTATAAAAGGCTCAGGGGTTTTAGTTGGAAATATTTCCAATTTACTATAAGACTAGCATAACCCTAGTTATAAAACATCTTCACATGGCACACACAGATGTCGAGGAACAATTTTACTTAGGGCTTTTGGTAAAAATTTAAATCAAATGAGACTATGTGGTGTGATGAGATAAGGATGCCTGAATACTTAATTCACATAGGCATTTTTTTGGTGAAGAAATAGAAATTACTAAGAGAGATTTATGACAAAGAGAATTTGAATAGACAACTAGTTGCTGAAGACAGTGAAAAAGTTTTTGAAGAATGACGTATAAAAAAGGCACTGAATCCAGTTGGCTTTACAGGCAAGTAACATATCCAAAGTTGCAAGGAATTATGCTATTAAAATTATTGCAGGCCTGAGTATAGGATTCCAGGTTGAAAATTGTGTTCCTCAGGATTTTGAAGGCTGTGTTCCACTGTCTTGTAGCTTCCAGTATTGTTACTGCAAAGTTTGATGTCACTCTGATTCTTGAGCCTATGTGTGAAACTGTGTTCTCTGGAAACTTGTAGGCTCATCTCTTTGTCTCTAGTGTTCTGAAAATTTTCAGTAGAGTGGACCTATACTCATCCATTGGGCTGGGCACTCAGTGGCTCTCTCAATCTAGAGATTATGGAATTTTCTTTGATTACTTACATTCCTATTTTTTCTACTCTTCTTTTCTGAAGCTTTTGTTAGACCTTCTGGACTTGTCCTCAAATCATTTTTTATATTTTCTAGTGTTTGTATCTTTGTCTTTTATTCTAGTTTCTGGGGAATTGATTCACTGTCTTCCAGCCTTTTAATTGAAGTTTTCAATTCTGCTATCATACTTTTACTTTCCAATACCTTGGTTTTGTCATTGTTGTTCTCTATGTAGCTGTTCCTTGGAGTATTATCTTATTTCATGGCTGCAATACTCTCTTTATCATATCAGAAAGATGTGATAAAATCTTTCTGAATAAAGTAATAATAGTTTAAAAAATGTTTTTATTCTCCATGCATAATCTCTCTTTTCTCTGGAAAGCTTTATTCTGATTATTTTAGACTCTTTCATATAAGATGATCTTCTCACATGCCTGGGATCCTTACCCATGTGCTCGTATTTAAAAGAGGGTCACTAAAACGCTGTCTGACCAAAAGAGAATCCTACTGCAGACTATGGACTTTGGGTGATAATGATGTATCAATGTAGGTTCATCAAGTGTAACAAGTGTAACTCTGGTGGGGGATGTTGACAGTGAGGAGGCTGTGCATGTGGAAAGTGGGCAGAGGATATAAGGAAAATCTCTTTATCTTCTGCTCAGTTTTGCTGTGAACCTAAAAATATTCTAGAGGAGCATTTTTGAATATTTAGAAGATAAAGTCTGTTCAACAAACAAAAACAAAACATTTGTTTTGGACACTCTAACCATTGTAGTAGGCAAATAAAAACCCAACTTAATAGGGAATAAAAGCTGTTTGGACGATCTGTGGGCATGGTTAGGATTCATGACTGTGATTTTCATTGTGTGGCCATCTAGCTGTCTATTTCCTTGGAGAGCCCCTGGTGCCCTATCTTTAGGGTTTTTCTTTCGGATCTGTCAGATCCACTGACAAGACTCTTCCAAACACTTGCATAGAAAATATATGCCTGGCTTCCAGGATTCTCAAGAAAAGTAAAAGTAACAAAAGGAAAATGGATTCTACCAGATATTAAGACTGTTTTACATGCAGGGTGTGGTGGCTCACGCCTGTAATCCCAGCACTTTGGGAGGCTGAGATGGGTGCATTTCTTGAGCTCAGGTGTTTGAGACCAGCCTGGGCAGCATAGTGAGACCCCCGTCTCCACACAAAAATACAAAAATTAGCCAGGCATGGTGGTGTGTGCCTGTGGTTCCAGCTCCTGAGGAGGTTGAGGTGGGAGGATGGCTTGAGTACAGGAGGTGGAGACTGCAGTGAGCCAAGATTGCACCACTGCACTCCAGCCTGGGCAACAGAGCTAGATCCTATCTCAAAACCAAACCAAACCAAACCAAACCAAACCAAACCAAACCAAACCAAACCAAACACCGAAAAGATTGTGTTTGAAAGCTGCACTAATGAAAGGAGTGGTAGTATCACATAAATTGACAGATTAATGGAACAGAATTATAGGTAGTCTATAAAACGTAGCCTATTATACGTAGTGTAGTGAAGCTGTTATCACAAATTAGTACAGGAAGGATTATCCAATAAGTGCTGCCAAAACCATTTATTATTTGGGGGGAAAAGTTAGCACTTCACCGTATATGCTAAAATTAGGTTGTTTGTTCATGCTTTGTCTTTTGTTCAATAGTTATTTGTCCCCTATTATGTTCAAGGCGGGTTAAAGTATAAAATTAAAAATAATATTGAAAAGGGGATAACAGTGTAAGCCTCAAGTTACTGGAAAGGAAAAAATCCATAAATTTGACTACATAGAAATTGAAAACATCTGCAGACAAAGGAACAAAATAATACAGAATAAATTTTTATAACATACGCCAGATAAAGGGTTGATATCCTCTATCTGTAAAGAGCTTATACAAATTGACCCGAAAATAGTAAAATCTGATAGAAAAATGGGCAAAAAGCATTCGTAGAAGAAACATAAGTGCTGAAGAAGTATACGTTAAAAAGTCTAACTAGCCAGGCATGGTGGCTTATGCCTGTAATCCCAGCACTTTGGGAGGCTGGGGCAGGTGGATTGCTTGAGTCCAGGAGTTTGAGACCCGCCTAGGCTACATGGTGAAACCCCATCTCTACAAGAAAATGCAAAAATTAGCCCGGCATGGTGGCACACACCTGTAATCCCAGCCACTAGGGATGCTGAGGCACAAGAATTGCTTAAGCCTGGGAGATGGAGGTTGTAGTGAGTCGAGATTGTACCACTGCACTCCAGCCTGGGAAACGGAGTGAGACTCTGCCACACACACACACAGAAGTCTACACTCACTAGTAATCAGGCCTCACGCATTGAAAGGTGATACCATTTTTTCCCTGTTTAGTAATTAATAATAAGCAAAATAATTTAAAAATTACAATAATGCTTGTATGTATACCTTGAAATGAGCACTTTCATACAATGCTATTGAATGAATGAGTAATTTCTTTCTGGAAAGCAGCTTGACAGTCTGTATCAAAAGCAAACCTGAGCAACAAATATATCAAGCCGCTTCCTCCTTCTTCAGAGCCTCGAAAGTGCTATTCCGCCTACCTGGAATGCTCTTTCCCATCTCTTCCTAGATCATTCCTTCTCACCTTTCAGGCTCTGAAGCCCACCTCCTGCAGGCAGGCTTCCATGATCTCAGGCTAGATCAGATTCTCTCTCTTTTTTTTTTTTTTTTTAAGTGTGATCCATCAACCAGTGTTTTGGGAGCCTATTTCGGGGAGAAGGCAGAAGGACCCACTGTTCAGTAAACTTCCACTTAATTCCTCTGTTTTATTTATGGTGCTCCTACCCACAATTATGCCTGGCATTTCTCGATTTTTTTTTTTTTTTTTTGAGACAAGGTCTTGCTCTGTTACCCAGGCTGGAGTGCGAGTAGCTGGGAATATAGGCACACACCACCACACTTGGCTAGTTTTTGTATTTTTAGTAGTGATGGGGTTTCACCATGTTGGCCAGGCTGGTCTTGAACTCCTGACCTCAAGAGATCCTCCTGTCTCCACCTCCCTCCTAGGATTACAGGCATGAGCCACTGCACCAGTTGCATTTCTCTGTTTTATCCTCTCCAAAGAATAAACCTCCACCTCTTCACAGAGTTGGGAAGGTGTGGTCACCTAGCTGCTCAGTACCGGTACGGAATCCCCGCGGCCTAGGTGCTTTCAGTGAGCTCTCCTGTTTTCAGCTCCAGCCACATTCCCACTCAGAGGCAGTTTGTGCTTTCATTTCTTGTAATTTGTGGTTTTCTGTGTTTCTGTCACCCACAATGAATCACTTTCACAATCAGAAAAAAGCCCCTAAATTTTCTTTATTTAAAATTTCCTACCTTGTGACCCAGTAATTTCACTTTTGGAATATCTTTTTCTTTTAAGGAAATACAAATTTGTAAAACATTTAGATACAGACATCTGCATCACAGTACAATTTATAATAGAGGAGGATTAGTTACAAACATCCTAAAAATCCAATATCAGGGTCATGGTTTAAGTAGGCACTGATAAAGCCTTTAAGTGGTATTTCCAAAAATATGTTCTTAACGACATGGGAAAAAACTTATGATTTATCGTAAGATGAAAAAAGCATAATATAAAATTGTAGGTATATCTTTACTAAGATTTTATTTTAAAATATGCATGGAAGAAGGCTGGAGGGAATTACTTCTGAATATTAACAGTTGTTACCTCTGGATGGTGGGCTCTCATTCACTATCTACAATTATCATGCATTATCTTTATAATTCAAAAGAAGTTAAATATATGTAAAGGAGGAGAAAATTAAAAAAATTATAATCTTAAGTTGCATTAAGAGAGGTAGAAGTTTTGGGGCAAGAGAGGCAATAATCTGGATTCAGACCAACTGGAGTATCACGTCCAGCATACAGGGAGGGTGGAACATGTTAAGAGGAAAGTAGGCTGGGCACGGTAGCTCACGCCTGTAATCCCAGCACTTTGGGAGGCCAAGGCGGGTGGATCACCTGAGGTCAGGAGTTCAAGACCAGCCTAGCCAACATGGTGAAACCCCATCTTTACTAAAAATACAAAAATTAACTGGGCGTGGTGGTGCACACCTGTAATCCTAGCTACTGGGGAAGCTGAGGCACAAGAATTGCTTGAACCCAGGAGGCAGAGGTTACAGTGAGCTGAGATCATGGCACTGCACTCCAGCCTGGGCAACAGAGGGAGACTTCATCTCAAAAAAAAAAAAAAAAAAAAAAGGAGGAAATTAAACAAATTGCAGGTTGGTCAGAGACTTCTGGAAATCAGGATTATCTGGAGGAATGGGAGGAGAGCAGGCTCAGGCTGGACCCGGTGGCTGTCTGTATGTGGCTGCAGTACTGTTTGGGAAGGACAGAACTGAGTGTCCTGTGGCTCTGGGATCAAAGCCAAGACTGGAAAGAGATTCTTAAAGGTGGAGAGAGATGTTCTGACAATCCTGTGATGGATACGTCTTCCTGCAAACGCCAGTAGTCATGCTGAGGTTGGTGTGAAAAGGAAGAATCCCTAGTCAAGGAACTGGAGGTGATAGAACCATGAGGCTGGCAAGCCAGTGGCCAGTGAGCCGGCATGTTAGATTGGGAAGAAGTTTTGGCATCACCCAGCTTGACAGCCTTGTTTATGTGCAGCCTGTGATGTTCTCATGCTCCCATCGGTCATAGATAAGATGACCTTGGGTTATGCAAAATTCCCAGTGCACTCCACATAACCCCATCCCTGTCTTTCCTACTCAGGAAGGCAATGTGAATTTAAGCGACTGGAATTAATCTTATTGTAGAAACAACCTTGACTTTTTTCTGATTCATGTAAAATAGTACATCACTCATGAGTTTTCAGATGAATGATCGGTGACAGGTTACCACATGCAACGCTCCTCATACCTAATTGTCACATACGTGTTTCTCATCCAACTCTTTCATTTCACAATGGGGAAATTGAGGCCTAGAGAAGGGAAAGAGCCACAGTCAAGCACGTTTGAGAGGTGCGAGATAGGAGCCAAGTCTCCTGACTCCAAACAGTGGCCCTTTCTCTAACTGAGAGTCAGCAGCTATCAACTTAGATTTTGGTTGGTGGCAGCAAGGGATAGGCTGGTGAGAGGAAGAAGGAAGCAAAGGAAAAGAAAGGTGTGAACCTGCTGTGTTTCATCCTAGTGACATCACCAAGGAGATGCCTGTGTCCAACAAACCCAGCTTTCTCCAGAGCCCCCTGCCTGACCAGTGCTTGGAGGTGAGGTGGGGCCACGAGGGTGGTCATATGCCAGATATATTGAAATTTTAACCCCTAATACGTCAGAATGTAACCTTATGTGGAAATAAGGTCTTTTCAGAGGTAATCAAGTTAAATCAAAGTCATTAGGGTGGGTCCTAATCTAATATGAGTGACGTCCTTATAAAGAGGAGAAATTTAGACAGAGAGACCAGGGAGAACACCAGGTAAAGATGAAGGCAGAGATGGGAGTGATGTATCTAAAAGCCAAGGAGCACCAAAGATTGCCAGCAAAACACCAGAACTAGGAGAGAGGCCTGGAACAGTCTCCCTCACAGCCCTTGGAAGGAACCAGCCCTTCGGATATCTTGATCTCAGACTTCTGGCCTCCAGAACTGAGAATCAGTTTCTATTGCTTAAGCCGTGCAGTCTGTGGTACTTTAGTACAGTAGCCCTGGCAAGGGAATACAGGTGGAATGGGGCTTACAGCCACTCTTCCTGCATAGTCTTCACCATACCCCCAACCCTAAACGGTGTGATCCCAGCCCCACGACACTATCCTTACTCTTAAACCCCCAGCCCATATGTGCTTGTGTTTGTGTGGCCACCAGTCTAGGACCCAACTTGTCTTGCCAGAGGTCCAAGTTCCTGAGCCCCAGCCTGACCCCAGCTCTGACACCAAGCTCAGAGTGGGTGAGCTTTGAGGGAGGGGAAGGATGCCATCTCTGCTCACTGAAACCTTTCTTCTCCTACCTTTTCAAAGTAGGAAAGGTTGGGGATAACAGAAACACCAAACCAGGGCTCTCAGGCCCCTCTGGTAATGCTGGCTCTAACGCTGGCTTCTAACCTGCAGCCCCTGGCCTCTCACCCTGGCTGGAAGAGAATCTCTTAGACGAGGACCTCAGCTTCCAGTGGTCATGGACTTCCAGTATGTGAACAGCCTCCTTTTTGAGGCTTTCAGGATTGAGCCCAGCCTCACTCAATCAAGCAGTGGTTTCAATCCCTGAGAGGCAGAGGTCATTGCTGGAGACTAGCTGGAGAAGTCAGGGAGTGCTTCCTGGAGGAAGAATCTATGTTAGCTGGTTGAAAGGTGTGAGCTTAATTTTACTGCATGACTACTGAGCCAGGTACAGTCACATACTTTCACTTACTTGGTTTCCTGTCAGTTGTGAGGCAGGTGATGTTACTTGCATTTTAGAGATTAGAAAACTGAGACTCAGAGAAGTGAAATGATTGACTTCAGACTACAGCATTTAAATTCAGGGCCCTCTGGTGCTAAAGCTCATCTTACTCTTCTGCACTATGGCCTTTTCCAGGGTCCAGTAGTATTTAAAAGATTTGTGGAATTTTGAAGTGTGGGGGGCAGGGACACTGCATGCTGACACGGGGCAGGGTGGGAACATACTGGGTCAATCTGAGAGCCGTGAGGAAGCTGGCCTGATCCATTTCAGCGATTCAGAGGGAAGAATGGAAACCACAGCTGGAAGAGGAAGAGGGTTGTCATTTATGAGGCTGAGCGTTCAGACTCACTGGGTAAGCAGCAAGTGAGCCAGTGAGCTCTGGGTGAGGGGTACAGAGCTGGTGTTTTCAACACCTATCCTGATGGGAGAGGGGCCAACTTGCCAACCTGCTGTAAAGGCATCGTGACTCTCAAGGAGAAGCGTGTGGCCACATCAGATAGACCCCCTTTCCTTCTTTAACCCTAGCCCCAGATGTCCCTGGGAAGGGAGGACAACCAGCTTGCCTCTGAGGGTCACTACCTAGTGCTCTCCCCTACCTGGGTCACCTCCACATAGGTCATTTCTGCCAGCAGTGGGCCCATCCTCAGCCACGCCTCCTGTATCTCGATGGCTCATCGGGACCTAAGTGCCCCCTCAGCCTGTCAGTCCCTCCTCTGACTTTGCACAAGCAGTTTTCTCCGCTTGAATGCTCAGTGTTCTCTTTCCCTCCCCGGTGAACTCCTAGTCAAGACCCAGTTCAATTGTTCATTTTGTTTCTGCAGCCTTTGTGTCATTGGCAAGATTCAGTCTCTTCCACTTCTGTACATTGCCATTGTCCTCACTGAGGTCTGGGTGCGTGGAGAGCAGATCCTTAAGTTGCTCCTCCTGGTGGGCAGACTAGAAAGGGCCAAGGTAGGAAGGACTAGTGACCTAAACCTCCCTTCCCAAATATCAAGGATGAGAATGAGGTGGGATGAGTGCAGGGCCCGTCTGAACTGGACTGTGAAGGGCTTGGCTGGCAGGCATGCTTGGGGAGCAAACCATCCAGTAAGGAAGCACTTTGCAGGGGGCAGTGTGGCCAGGGTGACGATGGGCACGGGGGAGGCAGGGCAAGGACACTTATGCTTTGGCCACTCATTAATGGGCTGGAGTGGTGGGGATGAGAAGAAGATAGTGTCTGAGGCATTTCAAAAGGCAGAACATTTAGGAATCAGGGCTGTTGGAGGCAGAAGGTATGAGTTTGAGGGGTGAAGGTGCTGGCTGGAGTTGGGGGTTACAGAGACTAAAGAGATTATACAGGACCAAAAAGAAAAGGAAGCCTGGGCAAAATAACTCTATCCCCCAACCCCCAGCACATCGTGATAGCATCAGTACACACCTAGCTTGTGATCCAGTCCTGTTTATTTTAGAAGCATAAACAGAACTAGGAAGGAGTGATGAAAACAAGGCACCAGTCCCCTAGACAGGGCCAAATCCCGCACAAGCTCTGTCTGTGCGATCCAGGCTGACCCAGCAGCCTCAGTCCGCCTCTTCCTGTGAGGGGAGGGTTTGAGGACAACCTGCACACAGGTAACTGTTCCATAGGGTAAGGTTGGGGTAAGTTGGCTCTGGGTCCCTCTGGATCAGCGGCAAAAGGCCAGAGCATCCCATGCTGACTCTGTCTGTGCTCAGGCAAAGCCACGTTCTGGAGAGGAAGCCATAGTGCCTGGTGGCACCAGGAAGGCCTCAGTTGTTCAAGAACAACTTGCAATGAGGCTCCATGGCCAGCAAGCATCTGCTTCTCCAGCCCAGTCATCTCTGCAGAGCCTTCCAGGAGGGGGCAGGGGGCATCCCAGGCAGCCAGACTTCTCAGGACCCCTCTGTTGGGTGACATAAGCCCCAGGCCTCTATACATACTGCTTCTTAGAAGCAGAGCTGCTGGGGCGACTGGGGGATTTTCGGCCATTCTGAGGGGGTGGGTCCAGGAAGAGAGGGGGCCTGGAAGAAGCCAGCCTCTCCTCCGTGGTCAGGTTGGCCCAGTTCTGCTCGCTGGATGAGAGCCCATTGTAGGTGGGGCATGGCGGGGATGAGGGCCCCTGGCCCATGGGGAGGTAGAAGAAGACCTGGTCCGTGTAAGGGTCTGAGGAGGTGCCCTGGGTCGGGGGTGCATCTTGGCCCTGCCGTGCCCTCATCCCCCGGCTAAGGCAGCGACACAGCAAGTGCACCAACTCCAGCAGGTTAAGCACCAGGGAGATGAGTCCAACCACCAACATGAAGATGATGAAGATGGTCTTCTCCGTGGGGCGAGAGACAAAGCAGTCCACGAGGTAGGGGCAGGGTGCTCGCTGGCACACAAACACGGGCTCCATGGTCCAGCCATACAGGCGCCACTGGCCATAGAGGAAGCCTGCCTCTAGCACGCTCTTGCAGAGCACGCTGGCCACATAGGTGCCCATCAGCGCTCCGCGGATGCGCAGGCGACCATCTTCCGCCACCGAGATCTTGGCCATCTGACGCTCTACGGCCGCCAGTGCCCGCTCCACCTGTGGGTCCTTGGCTGGCAGTGCCCGCAGCTCCCCCTCCTTCTGCCGTAGCCGCTCTTCTCGCCGAGACAGGTAAATGACATGGCCCAGGTAGACCAGGGTGGGCGTGCTGACGAAGAGGAACTGCAGCACCCAGTAGCGGATGTGGGAGATGGGGAAGGCCTGGTCATAGCAGACGTTGGTGCAGCCTGGCTGGGCTGTGTTACACTCGAAATCTGACTGCTCGTCACCCCACACTGACTCGCCGGCTAGGCCCAGGATGAGGATGCGGAAGATGAAGAGCACCGTCAGCCAGATCTTGCCCACCACGGTCGAGTGCTCCTGGACCTGGTCCAGCAGCTTCTCCAGGAAGCCCCAGTCACCCATGGCTCCCGGGCCTCCGTCTGCAAGGACACAGAGCAAGTCAGCATGTCAGCATGGCATCCTTCTCGTTCGCCCAGCAACAAGCCGGCAGGGAGGTCTGCCATGCCCGTTCTACCTACATAGAAACGCAGGTTCAGGAAGGGGAAGGACTGGCCTGGAGGCTCCCACTCAGCAGTGCAGGCAGAACCCAAAGCAGATCTTTGGATGATGGCTGCCAACCTCTGTATGGTCTCATTCTGCTTTGGCTAAGGTCCCTGCCTAATCAGACATCGATATCCCTCTTGTCCCCAAGCCACTGCCCTAGGATGGACACAGACCAAGGAAATCTGGGTGGAATTGAGGCTCCTTTGCCTGTGGGAACAGAATTTGAGGAACGTATCCAAGGTTGTGCAGCTGGGCTAAGCCCTTCCTCCGTTTTACCCAAGGCTGGCTACCCCCAGACATTGGGGGTTGGTGCTGATGGTAGAGGTGTTATCTTCTGCTTCTTAGGGGGCTCAAAGCCTCAGGTCCCTGCTCCTTGCTTCATATCTTACCCAGCTGGCTTCACTCTAGTCTTTGAGGCTGCAGGGGCTGGGAGGCGGTAGGGGTTTTAGGAGCTGAAGGCAGCATCATCCTTTAGCTCCACCGGTCAGCAATAATGACCACCTGCCACTTGAGGAGGGACACTTGGTCCTGTCTTCTTCGTCCACCTCCACTCCCACCCCCTTCCATCTCCAAAGCTGATGCTGGCAAATTCTAGACTCTTGAAAGGAATTGTTATTGCAGGGTGAGGCACAGGCCACAAAGTTCCCAAGAGGGAGGTGCCTCTTCCCAAGTGCAAAGCTGTTTAGAGCCAGGCTCTGGAAGCGGCTCTGGGTTCAAATCTTGGCTTTTAGTAACTGCGGCCCCTTGGATAAGGAAAAACCTCTGGGCGCCTCAGTCTCCTCCATGGTAGAGTGGAAACAATAGTATTCCTACCGCCTCGGGTTGTTATAAGGATTCCATGGAAAGAGGGTGGGAGCCTGGCCAAGGCCACCTGGGTGAGCGCGGCTCTGTCGCGGCGGGCGTTCCGCAGCAACCCCCGTCCCGGCCTCGGAGGACCCAAGACTCCGCCCGGCCTCCCGCGAGCAGGTGGCACCCCCGGTCCCCTCCAAGCCCCTGACTCACCGCCTGCCTGCCGGGCGGCCCAGGTGGAGGTGGGGACGATGGCCGGAGCGACGCCCGCGGGAGCCCTGCTGGACCGCACGGGCGGCGGGGGCGCCTTAAATAGCGCAGAGGGGCGGGGTGGGGGCAGGAAACGCGACGGGGAGGGCGGCGGGGGCTGGAGAGAGGGCGGGGGCGGGGACTGGGAGCTGCAGACTCCCTAAACCCACTCCGGGGAGGTGGGCCTGTGATTTGCGGTGGGGAGGGGCAAGAGGGGCTGACCTACCCTCCCTCTCCTGCTCTCTCTCCACCAGGTATTCCAGATGGTAAATTCCCCTGTCGTTTCTTTGGCCAGGGAAGGGGAATTCTCCCAGGCCAGGATCTCTTAGGGTGGCCGGATTTGAAAGGGTTGCAGTAAGAGCTGTTGATCTAGGCAACTGGCCTGGGGGGCTGTGAAGGGTGGGCGGATGGGGACGGGGTATGGGAACCACTCATTTGCTAGGTGGCCCTAGTGTGCCAGGATGAGGCGTTCAAGGCTAATTACGGCGCGGGAAGCTCCAATGGGGGACAGGGGTTGTAATCCACACTTCTGGCATAGGTGATGGAGCTGGGGTCTCTACCCACACCCAGCCCACGTTCTTCCAGAATTCTCAAACATCCCCATGCCTGGGCAGGCTACACAATCGGAGGCCATTAAGCAATTCCCATGGACTCCTTGAGACTGGGGGTAGGGGAACCACCTGACCTTTAGCTTGGACCCGTTCTTATGCCTCTAAATGGTGGCCGGGTGGTGCGGGGGACATTCATAGGAGTGAAAGGGCTATGCAGAGCCTGCTGTCATGCATTCAGGCATCACAGGTGGATGAATATCAATGAGTGTCTGCTGTGCTGCAGATGCTGCTTGGGGACCTGGGATACCATGAGGAACCAGCCAAACATGATGTCTGGCCTCCTCCCTCACTGGCTGGTGCAGGGATTGAGCATGTCAGCCCTTGGATAACGGTAAGATAATAAATGTGGAAAGTTCTCCTGAGAGGTACTCGGTGATTCCCAAGGGACTTGGTTAGGACCATTTCCTGGAGGAGAGGAAATGCTTTTCCCCCTCCATTAACCAAGTGGAGGGGAAGAATGTTCTAGGTAGAGGGGCGGCATGAGTGTGGCTTGAGGGCCTGGAGCTGTGGGGTTCTGAGACTGGACACTGCCCTCGGAGTGCTGACACTTTCTTGGTGGCTGAACCTAGGAGTTGAGACTTTGCTGTTGACTCCTGCACCCTTAGGCAAATTACTCAAATTCCTGTGCCTCAATTTCTTCCTCTGCAGAATGAGGATAGTGATAGTATCTACTTTATGGGGTTGACGGCATACAGTGTGATCAAAGCACATAGTGCAGTAGTGGTACCTAAAGTTTTTCAAGTGAGTGGTGGCTAAAAACATTGTGATACTGTAACAAAAAGGGTCTGTGGGTTGTTCTTGGAGGGTGGTAGGGGCGGGTACAGCTGAGGAAAGGGAAGTTGGCAGGGGGCTGTTGAGGCCTGGGGCTGATGACATAGAAGTCCCTTTTCCTCCACAGCAAGATTTAGTCCTTGGATTCCCTGGGCCCCAGGGCTGGGTTCCTGGTCTGTCTTCGGGACCAGCAGGAGGACATCTTTGGGGACATGCAGACCTGAGAACTTCAGGGCTAGCTGCCCTGGGGGATCCGGCTGAGCTGGCTTCCCCTCTAGGCCTCTCCATCAGGGCCAGGCTGAACTGAGTCTCCTGGATCTCTGAAGCTAACAACTGCCCCACTTAGTTCTGACCTTTGAGGGCATGAGAACCGAGGCCCCTGGAGGCTGGTTCTCACCACGCCCCCACTGCAGCCTCTGCTCACTCCCAAGTTTTCCTCTCTTGGGGCTGGGCCCAGCTCTCCCAAAGCCTTTCTGATTCCGTCTACTGGGAAGGAGGGAAGAACCAGTGGAGGGCCGGGAATGACGTCAAGGCTGCCCTCACCCTGCTCTGACTCCTTCCTTAAGGGCTTTGGAGGTTTGAATAACTCGGCTCTTCCCCAGAGGATGAAGAAGAAATTGGGAGCCACCAAGACAACAGTTACCACAACTTGGCCATTCCACCTGGAAATGTCCCTGGAACCGCACACTTCCCTGCATTCCCATTGCCCTGGTCCTGTTCAGGCTGCTGCCATCCCAGCTGGTCTCCTGGCCTCGAGCCCCACCCGTACAACGCAGCCTCCACACTTCCCTAGAAATCTGACCAACATCGCTCTGCTGAAAAGCCATCTATAGCTCCGTATCACCTTCTGGGTGAGCCCTAGGCTCCCCAACCTCCAGTTCATGGCCACTTCTTGCCGTGACCCAACTACATCTCACTGATGGGGTTCTCTGTGTGTTCTTGCCTTTGTCCATGCTGTTCCCTCTGCATGGAGCACCCTCACGTGCTGAATGCTGTGAATCAGGACTTTTCTCAGTTGTTGCCTTCTCTCAGAAGTCCCCTTGCTGGCCCCCTCTGTGCTAGGTGTACCTTTGTGCTCTCAGAAGCTCAGCTACTCCCTATGGTGCTTTGTTTTTTTGTTACTTAAAAAATTTTAATTGTGTTAAGAAGCAACTACCATGAAATGTATCATCTTAAGGATTTTAAGTGTACAGTTCAGTAGTGTTGAGTATATTCACGTTGTTGTGCAACAGATCTCCAGAACTTTGTCATCTTGCAAAACTGAAACTCTGTCTCTAGTAAACCACTTCACTTCCCCCCTTTCCCTATACCCGGGTGCATGGTCTACTTATGTTTATTCCCCTCCTGCATTAGACTGTGAACCCCTTGAGGGCAGGCAGCTGGGTCTTTATATCTCCACCACCTAGCAGAGCACCAGATCCATATATATATAAATTTGTTAACTCAACAAGTATTTAGTTTGGTGCAAAAGTAATTGTGGTTTTTGCTGTTAAAACTAATAGTTACTGAGCACCTCCTGTGTGCTGTGGTGCTATCCTAGACAGTGAAGATAACCAGGGAACAACAACAACAAAATCCTTGTCCTCAGAGGTTTTACATTCTAGCTGGCCGGAAGACAGATAATAAAATGTAGAACATGTTAGATGGTGATGAATGCTCTGGGGGAAATGAAGTAGGGAGGAGTGAGAGTGCAGGGGTGGCAAGTTTCAATTTCTCTCTCTTTTTCTTTTTTGAGATGGAGTCTTGCTCTGTTGCCAGGCTGGAGTGCAGTGGTGCGATCTTAGCTCACTGCAACCTCCGCCTCCCAAGTTCAAGTGATTCTCCTGCCTCAGCCTCTCAAGTAGCTGGGACTACAGGCACATGCCACCATGCCCAGATCATTTTTGTATTTTTAGTAGAGATGGGGTTTCACTACGTTGGCCAGGATGGTCTCGATCTCTTGACCTTGTAATCCACCTGCCTCGGCCTCCCAAAGTGCTGGGATTACAGGAGTGAGTCACTGCGGGTGGCCTCAATTTCTAGTAGAAGAGGAGAGAACACCTCACTAAGCAGCTGACATTTGATGCAAGCCCTGAAGGCAGGGAGGGAGTCCCGTGGCTATCTGGGGGCACAGCATTTCAGACAGAGGGCACCTGGGATGCAAAGGCCCTGGGGAAGGAGGGTGCCTGGTGTTTCCTGGCTTGGGGGACAGCAGGAGGTCAGTGTGGTTGCAGCAGGTGAGCAAAGAGAGGTGAGTTTAGAAAGGCAACAGGTGAGATGCGGATGGGGAAGATCTTGCGGGCCCTTGAAGGCCTGTGTAAGATGCCTTTGGAGGTTTGGGACAGAGGAGTGACATGGCCTGACTTAGGTTTTGATAGGATCACCCCAGCTGCTGTGCTGGGATAGACTATGGGGGTGGATGACAGACAGACATCCCCCTTCAATGTAGGACTTGCTGTCTAGTGGTGTGGAGCTTGGCCAGCTGACTGCCTCCACTTATCAGCACTTCCAGGTGTGCTGCTGCTGTCTAGGTGGCCACGTTCTTCTTGGGGTGACCTCAGGCCATGACTGAGCCAGGGAGTGGTCAAGGCCTCGCCATTGCTGTCCGGTGCAGAACTGCCCGCATGGACAGTCTATGCTTCTGAGCTCCCTGGGACACATCTTGCTGCTCAATCCTTCTTCCTGCCCTTTTCCACTTATAGGAGTCACTCCCCAATGCACCCTCTTAATGCTTCCTCAGAGTCCACTTCCCAGAGTCAGAGGCAGGAACAAGAGATGGAAGCAGTCATCCCAGGGAGAGATGATGTATTGCCAGTTTGGGCTGCTATAAGACTGAGTAGTTGAAACAACAAACATTCATTTCTCACAGCTGGGGAGCACAGGTCTGAGATTCAGGTGCCAGCATGGTCAAGTTCTTGGTGAGGGCCATTTTCTCTTTGTATCCTCACATGGAGAAGAGAGAGAGAGAGATCATCTCTTTCCTATCTCTTCTTATAAGGGCACTAATCCCATTCAGGAGGGTCCATCCCATGATCTAATGACCCCTGAAGGCCCCACCTCCTAATACCATCACACTGGGGGGTAGAAATTCAGCATATGAATTTTTGGAAGACACAAACATTCAGTCCACATGGGAACTTGGCCTAGGGTGAATGAATACAAAGGAATGTCCTGTTTATCTTGGGCTGCAGGGTGTCTGTGACCTTACACAGTAGATGTAAATTTGAAGACTATATGAAATCCTAATCTCTCATATGCATGCTTGGAGGGAGTTTGCAGTGAATCCTCTGGGTGGGGAAGGAGGAGGTAGAGGCACGTACCCTGAGAAGGTCAAGGGGATGTGAGGTCCACCTTGTGGTGACATGATGTGCCCTGGGACTTGGTGGTGAACAGTAGTCACCCAACACATACTGGATGAGATCAGTGAACTGCGCTGCTCAGAACAGCTCCAGGTCAAAGGCAGGATGTGCAGAGCCGGAATGCCCCCTCCTTCATGGTCCTGGCCCACAGCCTGGAGAAATGGGGCCAGGCCTAGAAGCTCAGTCCTTGCTGAGCGTTAATTCTCTGCAGTAATAGCCAGTGATGTTCTCTGGTTACTCTGACCTCCAAGCCACCCTTGGCCAGGCAGCCAGAACCACCCAGGAAGATGCTGGAATGCATGTCGGCAAGTAGGTGGAGATCACCCCTCCCTGAGACCTTTGCAACCCTCCAGTCCGAGTGGAGGCTGACCTCCAGTGCATCAGGCAGAGGCTTTCCTGAGCACAGTCATACCTGGGAATTTATCAGATACATTAGTGCTGTGCTAATGTTTTACCTCCAGTGTTTCCTTCTACCTCTACAACAATCCTCTGTGTAGGAACAACTGGGTGTCATGCTGACTCTATTCCCTGTGTCCCTCAGGTCTACTCTACACCCTGCCCTGTGCAGTGGGAGGCTGACTTGCTCTCTGACTTCCGGTTGGGCTAGGTCAGTGGGAGCCACCGGCAGGCAAGCAGATGGGAAAGTAAAGTTGGGAGATTTACTTGGTTGCTGGGATTGGATGTATCCTGTCCATTGTTACCCTGGTACTAGCCCCAGGGTATTGCAGTAGCCATACCTTTGAAAACAGTCTCTCTAGGAAACTCCCTTTAAAGTTACTTGGTTTGAATGTGCCATCTGTTTTTTGCTAGGACCCTGATTGATAAAATTCCCATTGTACTGATGGCAAGCCCTGATTGTACTGAAGGCCTGCCCAAGATGTAGTGTGGTGAAGCCGTGCTCAGGGAATGGTCAAGCTATGAATCAGTCATGGGGGTGCAGGGACAGTGTCAGCCAGCCCTGGGCCCTTTAAAGTTGGCTGGCTTATCCACCCTCTGATGGACACTTGTGAGACCGCAGGTGAACCACTGGCTGTTCTGTCTCCGTGATGACCTCACCTCTCTTTGCTGGCTGTGGCACTTGGCTCACTGGCTCCTGAATTTCTGGCTCCCAGCCCTGGCTCTGATAGTCACTAAGTGTTCCTCTGGGTTAATATAGGCTTGCATTCCCTTTTGCTTTCCATTCTCATCTGGCCTTGGGTATTAGTGTTCCCTAAATTTCAGGTCACGATACAGCACCGGGAGCAGGACCGTGAGTCACCCCAGGGGTTGGTTAGTGCAGGAGATGAGCCTGTGTTCCTGTCTCTTAGCTCTGTGGGCACAGGTCCTACCTCCTTGTACAGTCCCAGCATCCTGCCAGGGTCCTGGTTCAGCGAAAATGCTCAGGGAAAATGGAATGAGCCGAATAAAATGCGGGGTGAGGCTGGGAAGGCATGCTTGAGTGCAGACGACATGCCCTGTTGAGAATGCACATACGGAGTGAGAGTATGAATAACAAGGATTGTGTGTACACAGGGTGGGGATGTGTGTTGTGATGGCAGTGACTGGATGACAGAGGAGAGAGTGTGGTTTGTTTATAGTGAGTGGCAGTGATTGTGTGTGTACTCACTCAGGGCGAAGTCTAATTACGAAGGCTGGAAGCGCTATTGCAGAGGGAGCACAGCGCACTCTTGTGGCCATAACTAGAATCCCAACATATATATCAGTAGGTTCCACTCCAGCATCCCCCTCTAATACAAACCCAGCTTCCCGCTGTCAACCTCAGCCCCAGCCTAATCCAGCTCTAGCTCCAGCCCCAGCCCCAGCTGCAGCCACTGCCACAGCTCCCACCCTAGCTCCACCCCCAGCCATGGAACTCTTTCCCTTTCTGAGGGTTTACCTTCCCTACCTTCAGGGTCCTGTGAGTGGGTGGGAGTGTGAGATAACCAGGGACAGAGCCAACCTGTATAAAACACAGGCTTTATTGATTTCAATGAAACTGTCTTGAGCCTGTGCTATCAGCGCATCCACCCGAGTCCCTGGGATCAGGGTCTGAAAGGCTGGCACCAGGCAGAACACAGTTGTGGGGAGGAAGATGGGAGCACCACTGCCTGAGGCTGAGGGAGTAGGATTTGGGGGAAGAGGGCTTCCATTGAGCCAAGTGATGACCTGGGGGACCCCTGGGTGTCTCCAGAACCTCTTGTCAGACTCACTCTCAGGCCTCCAGACCTGCTGCTGCTGGGAGAAGACCTCCTCTCCACTGCAGGAATCTGGGCAGCTCCTCCAGAAGGAGTGGAGATGCCTTAGGTCCTCTGAGGCTAGCCCAGGGCGAGCATCTCTTTTTGTATGGCCTCCAGACCTCTGTGCTGCTGTCGTCTCTGCTTGGGAGCTCTTCGCACCTCTCTTACACATTGTGTTCTCAGGGAAGCCTCTCCTGATGACCCCTTCCTGGGTTAGCTAGAAGCCCTGCCAGCAGCGCCCTAAGTGGCCCCTTGCAGGCATAGATAGTTAATTCGCTTGTTTCAAAGTCTGTGTCCTGGCTGGGCGCGGTGGCTCAAGCCTGTAATCCCAGCACTTTGGGAGGCCGAGACGGGTGGATCACGAGGTCAGGAGTTCGAGACCATCCTGGCTAACACAGTGAAACCCCGTCTCTACTAAAAAATACAAAAAACTAGCCGGGCGAGGTGGCGGGTGCCTGTGGTCCCAGCTACTCGGGAGGCTGAGGCAGGAGAATGGCGTAAACCCGGGAGGTGGAGCTTGCAGTGAGCTGAGATCCGGCCACTGCACTCCAGCCTGGGCGGTAGAGCCAGACTCCGTCTCAAAAAACAAACAAACAAACAAACAAACAAACAAACAAACAAACAAAAACAAAGTCTGTGTCCTTTGAGGGCTGGCACTGGCCCTGTGGGTTACCTATACCCGGGTAGACAGCCCAGTGCTCAGTGTCAAAACATATCTGCCAAAAGGAAAGTTGCATAGCTTAGTGACCTCAAAGTGGGGTCACTCAGCCTCTGTAGGACCTCTCCACCCTGCCACACCGCCCTGCCTGTCCCATTGGCAGCCCCCATGTTGCCCTACCCCCTGCCCTGTTATCAGATGGGGGTCAGGTTGGGTGCTGAGGCCTGCAGCTTGTTATTGCCTGGATCTGGATCCAGCTCCCCAGCCTCCACCAGCTTGTGGTGGCAGCGGCAGGTGGAAGCTCGGCTGGTGGAGGACGAGGGGCCACGGCCCCCTCGAGGCTTGTCCTTGTGCAGGCCTCCCAGGACCCTATGGCAGATAAGGTAGCAGAGCTCGCAGGTGGTGAGTACGATGCAGACGGCGGAGGCTCCCACCATGAAGTAGGTGAAGATTTTCTTTTCGGTGGGTCGGGCGATGTAGCAGTCCACGATATTGGGGCAGGGGGCCACGTTGGCGCACTGCACCAGGCGCGGCATGTTGAAGCCATGCCAGAGAGTGTGCAGCAGGTAGAGGAAGAGGAACTCGATGATGAGCTTGAAGATGAGGCTGAACAGGTAGGTCCACCACAGGCCTCCGTGCTTCTTGCCTGTGTTGTCATACAGCTTGGTGCACTGGTCCCCGTACTTCTGGCGGTGCCGACGCTCCCGCTCCTCACGGTAGGCCACATGTAGGGTGACCAGCAGCGAGGGGCATGTGACGAAGATGAGCTGCAGGGCCCAGAGGCGGATGTTGGAGATGGGGAAGTAGTTGTCGTAGCAGACGTTGGTGCAGCCGGGCTGCTTGGTGTTGCAGTCAAAGTCCTTCTGCTCGTCCCCCCACACGCGCTCTGCAGCCACCACATACACCAGCACCCGGAAGACGAACACCACTGAGAGCCAGATGCGCCCGAACGCTGTGGAGTGCTTATTCACGCCATTCAGTAGGTCCCGGAGTGCCTTCCAGTCCATGGCGTCTGGTGGGGGCTGTGCCTACCTGTGAGAATTAGAGGAAAAACCATCGTGTGAATGAACGGTTGACTTTATTGAGCATTTACTATGTACCAGGCAGTGTTCTGAGTTCTGACTTGTTCAATCCTCACAACGACCCTCTGAGTTCAGAACTATTATTCCTCCCAAGCTGCAGATAGGAAACTGAGGCACAGTAAGGTTACATAACTTACCCAAAGGCAACAGAACTAGTATGCTGGAAGGAAGCAAATGTGCTTTTGCTGATAATAACAATCACCATTTATTGAGTGTTTACTCTGAGTCAGGCATGAAGCTAAACACTTTATGAGCAGAATCTCATTTAATCTCTTAGAATGACCTCATAAGGTGGTTATTACAGTGCTCCTCACTTACAGATGAAACTGATCATTGAACGTTTGCAAAACAAGTAGTACATAGTAAGTGCCCCATAAATGCTGGCTACTCATTACTGTGAAATTTAGAGAGGTCAAGTAACTCACTTAAAACAAGAGGTGGATTCAAGGCCGGCTGTTGGGTGCCAGAGCCTGTGCTCTCCACCACCTCCTCTTCCCTTCTCCGATGGACTCCTGCCCCAGACCAGATTCTTGAAACACTTACTTTGTGGATGCCTCACTACTATACTGTGAAGTTGCGGTTATGAGTCCCATTCTACAGAGGGGAAACTGAGGCTCAGAGAGGAGAAATAACGAGCCCAAGGTCTCATAGCTGCTGGGTGGTGAAGAGGGGAGACCAGTTCAGGTTGGGGGTGCATGGAGGCTTATGACTCCTTATATGGAGGCTTATATGACTCCTGGGAGGACACTGGATCCAGGGAATATCTAGAGGCAACTCCCTGCTCCCTGCGCTGGGCCTGGGGAAGCCCAGCCACCCCCAGCCACGCTGGTTGCCAGGGCCTTGTGGTGGAAAGATGTGCTTTGTTCAGGCCTCAATTCACATATCTTCCTCCCAGTCCTGGAGTGACTCAGAGGGTGTGAATGGGTGGGTCTGCCTGAGTGTGCCTTGTTCCTGCGCTGCTGTGGGTGTGAGAGCACCCACCTGCCTGTGTGTGGGCCTGTGTGCGTGTGACTCCCCCGGAGCGGATTTGCACCTCTGAGCATGTGTGATGCCTGCGAGGCCACCACCCTGCCCCAAATCACCATTACTCTGGCCTGTATTATGACCTCTTTACTGGCTTTTCACCTTCCCCCTGTGCCCTAGAGTCCATTAAATCAGTTCATGCCACTCCCTTGTTTAAGACTCTACTAGCTTCTTGCTAGGCTTAGCAAAACCCCAGATTTGACATTTTCACCCTGCCACACTGGAATAAGAGCCTTGGGGCTTTTTATTGATTCCTTCTGCCTGGAATGCTCTTCCTCCAGAACCTCACATTGGTAGACCCTTCTCATCACACAGACCTCTGCTCAAACCTCATCTCTTTAGAGGCCTCTCCAGATTACCCTGGTCTGAAAGAGCCCCTGCTTCTGTCGCTCTGTTCCTGTCCCCTTTCTTTTTTTTGAGACAAGGTCTTGCTCTGTCACCCAGGCTGGAGTGCAGGGGTGCGACCTTGGCTCACTGCAACCTCTGCTTCCCAGGCTCAAGGGATCCTCCTACCTCAGCCCCTGAGTAGCTGGGGCCACAGGTGTGCACCACCATGCCCGGCGAATTTTTCCAGCCCCCTTTGTTTTCTTTATAGCACTTAGTCACTATCTGAAATTAAATACTTTGTCCTTGTTTTTGGTCTCATTTATTATCTGGCTCCCCCTCTAGAATGTCAACTTGGTCTTGCTTTATATTTAGTGCCCAGTGCTTGGCACATAGTAGGCACTCAATGCTGAATGGGTAAACAAACGAATGCTGAGTTCTCAGCTAGGCAGCTTGGAGGGAGGGGACAGGAGGGTGGGCAGGATCCTGGTTGGGGGCAGCCTGGTCAGGGGGATTGGGGGAAAGACTTCCCTGCACTGGGGAGAGGGAGAGAGCACACTTCCTTCTCAGCACCTGGCTCTCCTGGCTGCGTTTCCTCTGGGAATCACAGTCTGGGCAGGATGGGGCGATTGGGAAGACCTCATTCCTGGAAAGCCTCCTCTTCTCCCCTATTCTGCTCCTTCCAAGCCCTGGTGGTGCGGGAAGGCAGTGGGATAGCACTGAACACCGAGTTCCACCTGGATTCAAACCTCGGCTGGGCCACTTAGTAGCTGGGCCACTTCCAAGAATTTCCTAATCTCATTGACCCTATTTACTTATCTCTAAAGGGAAATAGTTCCTACTTTCCCGGGCTGTGGTGAGAATCCTGAGACTATTCCCTCCCAGGTCTGCCACTCATGTGGTGGGAGTTCACAAGAACTGAAGTGGAGGCTGGAGCCCCCTCTGTCGGGACAGAGAGAAGAGAGGGACCCTGACAGCTGCTTCCACCTGACACCCTCCCATGGCTGCCCACCAGGGTGCAGCTCCCTCCTGGGCCCCCACCTTCCACCCTTGGGCGCTGTCTGCCCAGTCCCTCTTGACACACCCCAGGGAGGAGCCTCACTGGCAAAAAATTTCCTTCCCAAGTCTAGGCTGGGGACTGGTGGAGCCAGTTCTGGTTCTCCCAGCTGCCCTACAAAGCCAGCTCCCAGCGCAACCGTTTTTTTCCCAGACCCCCAGGCTGCACTGTGCTCAGCCTTGCCTCCCACCCCACAATGTCCCCTAAGGATAAAGCTTCCTTTCCTCCCCAGTTTCCCTCCATCCCAGGCAGCTTGGGAGCTTGCGGACTTGGCGAGGGGGTGTCTCGGAACCTTCCCGCAGCCGGGGCCCCTAATGGGCCCAGAACTGAGACGTGAGAGGGCGGATTGGGAGGCACGGGAGAGGGGTCCCCGCATCCCCTCTTCGCGCCCCATCCCAGCGCACTGGCAGGCTCAAGCCCCAGCCCTGCCGCAGGGGATCGTCCAGAGCGCTCGACGCCCCTGAGGGTCCCGCCCCGCCCCGCCCCGCCCCGTCCAGCACTTACCTGCAGCGGCTTGGCCAACGCGGAGGCCTGACCCCGCGTCTCCGGGGCCCACAGCAGAGGCGAGGGCGCCGGAGCTGGGCTCAGCAGTGGTGCACACGGACGGCGGGCACACCTCGGGCGGCGCGGAGGAGGGAGCAGGAGGGAGCCGGCTCCTAGACCCCACGCTGCCAGGTGCTCCCGGGCCAGCCTCCGGAGGGGCTGGTGGCCCGTCTGAGCCTCCGCTTCCTCAGGCGTAAAATGGGGGCATCAGTGACCGTGGGCAGGGCCATCCGAAGGCTCCAATGAGATCAGGGGCGGGAAGCACTCTGCAAACTGTTAAGTGCCGCGGCGGCAGGTCCGACTGCAATCAGGACTCGCCCACGCTAGTTTGCCGCGGGTACCGTGCCCGCTTCCGACCCAGCCCGGTCCCCGCCTGGCGCGGGACCTTGACCGTGCGTGGGACACCCCTGGGGGCCCGCCCTCCCGGTGCGACGGACCCTCCACCTCGGCCTCCAGCGAGGTCGGTGCGCTTTGGAGAGCCGGGGTCGGGGGCAGACCTTGTATCCACAGCGGGAAGGGGCACAGTGAGTCCTGTGCCAGGAAAGACGTGCAGGAATGAGGGCGGAGTGGGGGAGGTCACCGCCTGGAGTGACTCAGAGGGGCAGACTGCAACCGGAGCTGCCTACCTGAACACCAGGGTACCTAGTTTCTTGTTTTCATTCACGAATCGCCTGTTCATATTCAACTATATAGTCCTCTTTTTTACATTTAACCTATGGAAGTATGCTATCAACACTCTTCTGCACTTTGCTTTTTTTCATTTAGCAAAATACGACATTTCTCCCATCCGTCGATATAGAGCGGCCTTGCTCTCTCATTTTAAAAACAGCTGAATAGTATATGTACTGTAATGTATTTAATCAGTCCTACTCTGATAAAAATTAAGGCTGTTTCTAGTCTTTTATTTCATTCTATTACAAATGCCATTGCAATAAATAGCCCCTGCCAAAGCAGGTGGGTCTGCAGCTGGGGTGGGGCTGGGCTGTGCCCTGGGGATAAGGATGCATTGTCTTATTTACTAGCTTGTCATGACTGGGAACTAATAAGAGCCTGCAGCGCTTCAGCCTTTTCTGGAAAACCCCAGGGTTGCCAGCCTCCCTGGGAGTCCCTGGATCTTAGGGTGAGGCCCGAGTCCTGTCTCCACAGAGGTGATATTGCTGGCACTATGGTGGCTCCACACGGTGTTTGCCTAGGACTGTACTGGTTCATGCCTGCAGTGCTGGCATCATTAACAATGCCCCCTTTTACTTTAAAAAATGCCCCAAAGTTAGGAGCATCAATTACGGTCACCCTCCTCCTACTCATTTTGGTAGGGAATGAGCACTGAGTTGGGAGCCCACTGGCATCTTTGTACCTGACACTGTCCCACATGCTCGCAGCATCCAGATGAGGAAGGTCCAATCCTTCCTGCTTTTATGAAGGAGAAAGCTGAAGCACATACGGGTGAGGTGACTTGCTCAGGGTCACACAGATAATAAGCAGTAGACCCAGCTTGGGAGGTCTCAGCAGTGTTATTTCCAGATACAGAAAAGCCACAGAGCAGAGGCTCCCTTTGTACTCACTGGGGTCGTGGCCCTTGAAAATCTATGCTGAGATTGAGGAGTACTAGGTGGCCCAGGTGCGTGTGCCGTGCTCTTTGCATGGGCGGTGTGGGAGTGAGCATGATGGCGTGGGGCCCCAGACTCTGCCGCCTGCTGCTCTGCTCCCTGTCAGAGCAAGACTTGCTCCCCTCTACCTCCCCTCCTAGTCATTTTTCGACTCATTTGAACAATGTTCCTGTCCCTACCATGTCACTAAAAATGGCCTGTCAAGGTCTCCATGCATCTCTGTAATGCTAAATCCAGCAATCACACCTCTGTCCCCATGCCCCTTGACCTTCAGAAGCACCTGGGACAATGTGCCACTCCTTCCTTCTAGAAACACTTTCTTCCCTGTGCTTTCTTGATACCACAGGCCTCACATCCTGGCCTCTAAGGTGGGTATGTCCCAGGGACCAGTCTCTTCCTTCCCAGATGAGCTCACCCAGTCCTGGGGATCTAGACACCATCCCACTCACTGATGATTCACACATTTCCAACAGCGGACGTGACTTCTCCCTGAACACCAGACTGTAACCAGAGCTGCTTACCTGAACACCAGGGTCCCTAGTTTCTTGTTTGCATTTCCAAATCGCTCTTTCATATTCAACTATATATTCTTTTCACATTTAACCTATGGAAGTATGCTATGCTATCTGCACTCTTCTGCACTTCGCTTTTTTCATTTAACAAAATATGAGACATTTCCCCCATCAGTTGATATAGAGCGGCCTTGCTCTCTCATTTTAAAAACAGCTGAATAGTATATGTACTACAATATATTTAATCAGTCTTATTCTGATGAAAATTAAGGCTGTTTCTAGTCTTTTGTTTCACTCTATTACAAACACAATTGCAGTGAATGTCCTTGGATAATCATTATTTAACACATTTGAAAATTGTATTTATAGGGTATATCCCTACAAGTGGAATTTTTGCCTTAAAGTTGTATGTGGATTTAAAATTTTAATAGATGTTGCCTAATCGTCTTCACAGGTGTTTCAGTTTGCACTCCAAGAGACAAGGGAGTGCCTGTATCCCCATATACTTACCAATAGAGAGCGTTATCAAACTTTATGATCTTTGTCAGTGATAGCTCATTATACTTTATTGTGCATGTCTCTTGGTATGAGTGAGATTGAGCATCTTTTCATATATTTAAGAGCTGCTGTTGTTTGTTATCCTGTGAACAGTCCTTTGCCTTTGCCCATTTTTCTATTGGATGGTTGACTTTTATTATTTTTTTCTCAGGAGCTCTTTACATACTAAAGAAATAAGCCCTCCTCTGTCTGTGATACAAATAGAAAGGATTCCTTCCGCCTCTACTGTTTGGCACCTGTAATTTGACTTTATAGATGGCGCGGTTTTGCCATACAGAATTAAACATGTTTTATGTAGTCCAGTGTATTAAAATCATCTTTTATGGCCTTTGGGTTTTGTTGTCGCTAGAAATACCTTCACCACTCTGAGGATTGCAATAACATCTTTTCCCGTGGTTGCTTCTAGGCGAAGTAGTGTTTTAATGATCTATTAGATTGGTGCAAAAGTAATTGCGGTTTTTGCCATTGAAAGTAATGGTAAAAACGGCAGTTACTTTTGCACCAACCTAATAGATCATACCACTTCCCTCTAAAACCTTACAGGGACTTATCATTAACTTTAGACTGATACCCACTCGACGTTGAACCCCAAGGCACCAGGCGACCTAGTCCTGCGTCTCCCCCTATCTCTCATCCCCTTGGGCGCTGTAGTGGCCTTCTTTCTGGTTCTTGAACAAGCCGCATTCAGGGCAGCCTTCTGGTTTTTGCCTTTGCTGTTCCCTCTGCCTGTACTGCCTTCTGCTGGCTCTTTACCTGGAAGCTGCCTCCTCCTTACTCAGGTCTCACCTTCTTATAGAGGTGTTTCCTGGTTCCCCCACCCCTGCCCCAAACGTTCCTTGCCCCACTTCCTCAGCAGACACTCTTCACAGCCATCTCTGAAATTATCTCCAGGAGAGCAGGGAGCTCGCTGGTCATGTTCCTGCCACATTACCAGGGCCAGGAATGTACAGATTCTCAGTCACTATTCGTAAACACTGGGTGCACATAAGATTATGTGGGAGAACTGTTTCTGTGTGTGTGAGCCTGGAGATCTGTGTGTTAAGGGTGGTATGTGGGCCGTGTGTGTAGGCTTTGATGTGCATGGTTGTGAATGTGTGTGATGGCGGAGATGGCTGGGGTGGTGTGGGAGGCTGTGCGCATGCGTGGTTGTGAATGTGTGTGATGGTGGAGATGGCTGGAGTGGTGTGGGAGGCCGTGTGCATGTGTGGTTGTGAATGTGTGTGATGGCGGAGATGGCTGGGGTGGTGTGGGAGGCCGTGCGCATGCGTGGTTGTGAATGTGTGTGATGGCGGAGATGGCTGGGGTGGTGTGGGAGGCTGTGCGCATGCGTGGTTGTGAATGTGTGTGATGGCGGAGATGGCTGGGGTGGTGTGGGAGGCTGTGTGTGTGCGTGGTTGTGAATGTGTGTGATGGCGGAGATGGCTGGGGTGGTGTGGGAGGCTGTGTGTGTGCGTTGTTGTGAATGTGTGTGATGGCGGAGATGGCTGGGGTGGTGTGGGAGGCTGTGTGTGTGCGTGGTTGTGAATGTGTGTGATGGCGGAGATGGCTGGGGTGGTGTGGGAGGCTGTGTGTGTGCGTGGTTGTGAATGTGTGTGATGGCGGAGATGGCTGGGGTGGTGTGGGAGGCTGTGTGTGCGTGGTTGTGAATGTGTGTGATGGCGGAGATGGCTGGGGTGGTGTGGGAGGCTGTGTGTGTGCGTGGTTGTGAATGTGTGTGATGGTGGAGATGGCTGGGCTGCTGTGGGAGACTGTGTGCATGTGTGGTTGTGTGTCAGGTGGTGGTGTGTAGTGGTGTCTATATGTGTGGTTGGGTTATTCTGCTCTGGTGACCAGGTGATTTTATCACCTAGGTCCTGTCATTCTGACCCTGCCAGATGCCGGCTCTTCACTCTTGTCATGAGGTAGTGCCCCCAACAATTGGCCTTTGCTTTTTCTGGAGTGAGCTGGAAGAGTTCCCCATTCCAGAGAGAATGGCTCTGAGGACCTTAATGCCTTGTGGTCCCACCCTAAATTTCTGCTCCCTGAGTAGGGGAATGTGTAGGAGGCCATCTAGGCCATCTCCCTGCCTCAGGACAAAGCTGTGTTGCACCAGGGCTTGGCAGCTGTCCTCAGGGCCTATCTCCAGGAGAGCAGGGAGGTGCTCTGTGGAGGTGGCAGGGCCTGAGCCTGTACCTCTTCTGGCCCTGGCCCTGGCCCAGGTGGTGTTGCTCCCAGGCCACCCTCTCCACCTAGAGCTCTTGCCCAGGCCTCAGGCAGGTGCTTCCTGGGATGGGAAGACCCCCGCCCCCCTGCCTCTCAGACTGGAGTTTTCCTTGTCTTTGTGTGTCTGCAGCAGAGGCATAAGGCCCTTTCCTCCTGTGAGCGGAGAGGTGGGGCAGGCAGAAGCCATGGGAAACAGGTCAGGCAGAGGGATGGGGGCTTTCGAGCCCTGCTCAGGCATGTCTGGGGCTGCAGGCAGGGAGGAGATGGTCTTCCAGGGCTTGGGCTGGAGTGTTGCTTATTTTCCAAGACACCTAGAGTTGCTCGAAACTTCTGCCCACACACCTTGCTCCTCGAATGGAGGTAATACGTGACTTTGTTGAGCAGCTGTCAGGAGCCAACCATTCTAATGTGCACACACCCCTTCTTACCCACTAGGCACCTCCCTCCACCCCTTCTCTTTCTCCTCCATCACTAAACTTTTGCTCTTTACTGGATCTTTCCTGTTATAATAACCATGTGGGTATTTCTCCATCTTAACAACAACAACAACAAAAAAACATCTTAACCTGAACTCCACTTCTCCTTCCAGCGTCTGCCTCATTTCTTTCCACTCCTTTACAGTAAAATCTATCAAAAGACTTGTCCCGATTCATTATCTCCATTTTTTCTCTTTCATCTTCTCTTGAGCTTATTCTAATCAGCTTTTGCTTCCTATATGACACCAAAACTGCTCTTGTCAAAGTCCCTATAGCTAAACCCCATGGCCAAGTTTCAGTCCTCATCTTTCCCCGAACCCTCAGCAGCGTTGAATGAAGTTGATTCCTCTCGCCTTGACACTCTTCATTTGGCTTTGGAGACATCACACTCTCCTGACTTTTCTCCTTCCTTTCTGTGCTTTCTTTCTCAGTCTCCTTTGCTGGTTCCTCCATATCTTCCTGATTTTTAAGTACTGGGCTGCCTTGGGGCTCAGTGCTTGTGCTCTTTCTCTTCTCTGTCCTCCCTCACTCACTTGGCAACATCATCCAGTCTCAGGGTTTAAAATATGAAAATTCAACTGACAACCCCTAAATACATATCCCCAGCCCAGACCGTTCCTCTAAACTTGGTACTCATATGTCCAGCTGTTGGTCAGCTTTCTCCTAGGATGTTTAGTAGGTAAGCTCGTTACTTACTAGGGATGCCAGATTTAGGAACAACTCAAAAACACAACCATGACACCCAGTTAATTCTGAATTTCAGCTAGTACACACATTAAAAAATTGTTGGTTATGCACGGTGGCTCATGCCTGTAATCCCAGCACTTTGGGATGCTGAGGCGGGTGGATCATGAGGTCAAGAGATCGAGACTATCCTGGCCAACATGGTGAAACCTCATCTCTACTAAAAATACAAAAAATAGCTGGGTGTGGTGGTGTACACCTGTAGTCCCAGCTACTCGGGAAGCCGAGGCAGGATAATCGCTTGAACCAGGGAGGCAGAGGTTGCAGTGAGCCGAGATTGTGCCACTGCAGTCCAGCCTGGTGAAGAGTGAGACTCTGTCTCAAAAAAAAAAAAAAAAAAAAAAATTGTTTATCTGAAATTTGCTCATCTGGCAGCCTACCCCTTTTCTTCCTCTCTGACCTTTTCTCTCACTTATTCTAGTAAATGGCAGTTTTACTCATTGACTTGCTCAGGCCCCAAACCTTAGAGTCCTCGTTGATCCTCTTTTCCCATATCCCACATCCAATGTTGGTGAATCATTTTGGTGCTACTTTCAAAATATTTACAGGATCTGGCCACTACTCGCTGACTCCGTTAATATTATTGGGGTAACATGAAATCAAGAACCATTTGTTTCCTGGATGATTGCAGTAGCCTTGTAACTGGTCTTCCTGCTTTAGCCTTTGCCCCTATCCATTTGCTGTTAACAGAGCTGCCAGAGGGATCGTGCTCCTGTTGGCTTAAAAATGTTGCACTGGCTTCCGACTCACTCAGACTGACAGCCGACGGCATCAGGATGGCCTGTAAGACCCTACACGACCGAGTCCTTCTCAGGCCTCACCCGTAGGCTCCGGCTTCATTTCCACGTCTGTCGGCTCACTGGCTGCGCTGCCTCATTGGCTTCCTTGTACCCTGGGTATGTGCCAGGGCTTTCCGGGTCTCAGTGTCCCTGCACTTGCTCTTTCTTCTCTCTGAAATAGACTTACTGACTTTCCCTGGCCTCCCCATCTAAAATTGTAATTCCCTTCTCAGTTTTTGTTTATTGTCTCTCACATCACTAGAAATCTCTGGGGACAGCCATTTTCTTTCTGTTGTGTTTGCTGTTATATTCCCGGTGCCTAAAACAGTGCCTGGCACTTAGTAGACAAAGAATGCTTGTCACACGAGTGAATAAGACCCCCAAAGCATGGTAAACTCCTGTCCCAGGCCAGTGCATGGCAGCCGTGTCATCAGTTTCCTTCTAGCTCAGCATTGCCACCTCCTACCTGCCAGAAGTTCCTCCCTGACCAGCTGCCCTCCTCCAGGAAGCCCTTTTTGGCTGAGTCTCATTTTTCCTCTTTCCTTCCTGCCACCAGGTCAGAATCCCCGGTGCTCAGGGGTCAAGTGGGTTGCGTGGCTGGCTGTAGTCTGTCTGTCCTCATCCAGCTCCTTCCCTCCTTCTGGATGGGAGGAGGCTTCTTGCTTGGGCTGGGTTCGAGCTGCAGGAGTGTAGGGGATCAGGATGTCTGGGGAAGCCAGCTTAAGGTGGGATGTGTGCAATAGGCCCTGAAATCAGTCTGCTGCCTGACATGTGGGAGCTTTTGGTGCCTTGATCCTGGGCTGCAGAGGTAACGGCAATAGATTTCAGGGCATAGAGCTTAGACTGTATCTGAGCTGTAGGGCCATATTGTTCCTGGCCTTGCTGTCTCTGCAAATTAGAGACGTCCTGACATAAGCACCTGATAAGATGGTTTGCCATTACCTGAGCTGTTAAGGATTAGGAAAGGAGCATATTGGGAGGGGCAGAAGAAAACAACAGGGTCCTTGCGCCTGGAGTTTGCTAAGTGATCTGTATGTTTGTAAATGTGTTCTGGTGCAACCATTTTTTTCCTTTTTTAAAATTTTATTTCAGTAGTTTTTGGGGAACAGGAGGTTTTTGGTTACATGGATAAATTATTTAGTGGTGAGTTCTGAGATGTTGGTGCACTCATCACCTGAGCAGTGTACACTGTAGCCAATATGTAGTCTTTTATCCCTCACCCCCTCCTACCATCCCCCCAATTCCCCAAACTCCATTCTGTCACTCTTATGCCTTTACTTCGTCACAGCTTAGCTTCTGCTCATAAGTGAGAACATACACTATTCTGTTTTCCATTCCTGAGTTATTTCACTTAGAATAATGGCTTCCACTCCATCCAAGTTGCTGGTGCAGCTATTTATTTATTTATTTATTTATTTTAAAATTTATTTAATTTTACTTTAAGTTCTGGGATACCTGTGCAGAACATGCAGGTTTGTTACGTAGGTATGCATGTGCCATGATGGTTTGCTGTACCTATCAACCCGTCATCTAGGTTTTAAGCCTTGCATGCATTAGGTATTTGTCCTAATCCTCTCCCTCCCCTTGCCCCCCACCCCACAGCAGGCCCCACTGTGTGATGCTCCTCTCCCTGTGTCCATGTGTTCTCACTGTTCAGCTCCCACTTATGAGTGAGAACATGCCATGTTTGGTTTTCTGTTCCTGTGTTAGTTTGCTGGGAATGATAGCTTCCAGCTTCATCCATGTCCTTGCAAAAGACATGAACTCATTCCTTTTTATGGCTGCATAGTATTCCATGGTGTATATGTGCCACATTTTCTTTATCCAGTCTGTCATTGATGGGCATTTGGGTTGGTCCCAAGTCTTTGCTACTGTAAATAGTGGATGCAGCCATTTTTGACAAGGCCATTGGAACATTCTGACATGGCCTTTAAAAACTATTTCTTATTATGATGAAAGTGCACAACAGAAGCTTCACCCCATCCCACATGCGTCCCCAAGCTTCACCTAATCCCCAGCACTTAGCCCATCCCCAAGCCTCAGGACTGGTTGTTTTCACACAGCCAAAATGTCCTTTGCCTCCAGATGCCCTGCTATGGCTGGGTCTGAGTTTCCCAAGAGACATGTGTGTTTGGATGTCCAGAGGCAGCTGGATGCATGGGACTGGGCCTCAGGAAACAGAAGAGGAATTGGAACCCTTGTGTGAGTTGGTGCAAGTGTAAAACAGTGCAGCCTTTTTGGGAAACAGTGTGGCCATTCCTCAAGCACTTAAACACAGAATTACCATAGGACCCAGCAAGTCACTCCTGGATGTACACGCAAAACGATTGAAAACAGAAACTTAAACAAATACTTGTACATGAATGTTCTTAGCAGCGCTGTTCTCAGCAGTCAAAAGGTGGAGAGAACCCAAATGTCCATCAGTGGATGAATGGATAAATAAAATATGGTCTATCCACACAGTGAACTGCTATCCAATCAGAAAAGTGAATGAAGTTCTGATACGTGCTGCAATATGGATGAATCTTGGAAACATTATAAGTGAAATAAGCCACACACCAAAGGAAAACTATGGTATGATTCCACTTTTTTGAAACATTGAGAACAGGTAAATCCATAGAGACAGGAAGTAGGTTAGAGGTTACCAGGGGTACCAGAGGTTGCTGGGTGAGTGGAGGTTATTGTCGAATGGGTACGGATAGAGCTCTTGTTGAGGGTGATAAAAAGCCTCTGAAAGGCTGGGCGTGGTGGCTCACACCTGTAATCCCAACACTTTAGGAGGCTGAGGCAGGCAGATCTTCTGAGGTTGGGAGTTCAAGACCAGCCTGACAAACATGGAGAAACCTCGTCTCTACTAAAAATACAAAAACATTAGCTGGGTGTGGTGGCGCATGCCAGTAGTCCAGCTCTCGGTAGGCGGAGGTTGTAGTGAGCCGAGATCATGCCACTGCACTGCAGCCTGGTGACGGAGCAAGATCCATCTCAAAAACAACAACAACAACAACAATAACAACAACAACAACAACAAAAAAGGCTCTGAAAATAAGTAGTGGTGATGGTTGCACAACATTGTGAATGTAATTAATGTGACTGAGTTGTACACTTAAAACAGTTAAAATGGTAATTTTTATGTTAAGGATATTCTATTACAATATGAAAATAAAAAAAAGAAGGGTGGAGATACAGATTTTGTAGTCAACAGTGTTGGAATGGTAGTCAAGGCCATGGGAGAGGATGTAATTGTAATCGCCCAGGGAGGGCAGGGAGACTGAGGAGAGAAGGTGGCCTGGGACGGAGCCCCAGGGACTTTCCTAATTAAGAGATGGGCTGAAGGAGATTGAAAGGGAGCGGTCGGAGCAGTGGCAGGAAAACCAGAGGAGTGGTGTCCCAGAAGCCTGGGTATATTAGTCAGCACTCTTAATTGCAAATGACAGAAATGCAGCTTGAATTAGTTCCAGGCACAGAGGGCAATTCGTTGGTTTACAGAAACACGGGAAGGGCAGGGGGACCTTGGGGCCCCAGGGGTACCTGGAATTAGGTCTGGGGTGCATCTGGAGCTGCTCTCCCGCCTGCTTCACTTCTGCTCCTCTCTAACTGTTGGCTTCTTCTCTCCTTGCACTAATGGGCTTTTGCACAAGGTTATTCTTAGCTTGAGCTCCTCCTTTCTAAGTTTTGCCATGACACTCTTCTCTTAGAAACAATTGAAATGATCTGCGGAAGAACGCTGATTGGCCTCACCTAGAGGACACCCTGAGGACAAGGGACCTGGGAATCAGCCTGCCAGGTGCCTTTAGAACCCCAGTTTAGAGGAAGAGGAGAAGTGCTGAGTGGGCAGAGCGAGTAAGGACTCAATGGCCTGGCGAAGAGGCTGAAGAAGGAAGACCATCTACCCTGCTAAATACCTCATCACACAGACAAGGGCTGGAAAGCCTCCACTGGGCTTAGTGACAAACGAATCGTAGGTGAACTTGGCAGAGGCAGGGCAGTTTGAGTGGCATGTGAGGACAGAGACAGATCATAGCTGGTGGGTGAGTGAGTGGGAGGTGAAGAAGTGAGGACAGTAAGTGTAGACATCAGTTTCAGGAGGCACAGTTGTGAAAGCCAGGAGAGAGATAAGGAGGTAGCTGCAGGGAACATGGGGTCAAGGAAGGGTTTTGTTTTGTTTTTGGATGGGAAAGATCTGAGCATGCTTAAATGCTGAGAGATCCAGGAGAGAAGTAGATGTTAGAGATGCAGAAGAAAGCAAAGAGGTGGGGGAGAAAGAGGATCCTATGCACAGGTCGAGAGTTTAGAGAGTTAACAGTGGGCCCACCCCTTTGTGCTGCAGGAAAGGAGAGAGGGAGGTGGTGGATGAGCATTGGTCTGTAGGTTTGGTGGCAGGCGAGAAGAGAGCATTCTTCCCAGATAGCTTCTACTTTCTTTAAGAAATAGGATGTAAATAAGATGGAATGTGCTAGAAAGTTTGAGGAGAATGGAGAAATTGAGGAAGCTGCCACCATGTACAACAGCAGAGAGACCAAAGCAGAATTCGTCAGGTGGCATCGAGCGCCTAGGTTAGGCTGGAGAGCAAGAATTTACAGTGGCCTCACTCTGGTTGCGTGGTTTACTCTAGCAGAGTCCAACACAGGATGGAGAGATAGAGAAGCCCTGTTGGATTGATCAGGGCCTGGAGTTCTGCTAAGGAAGGAGGGGCAGAGGGTAGTGGGGATGCTGTGAGACAGCAATTCATTCCAGTCACCATCTCAGCAAACATTCATTACCCTTTTACTGTGTACTGGCCATGGTGAAAGGTCTGAGGATACATTGCCAAACCAGGCAGATACTGTTCCTGCCCTCAGAGAGCCTGTGGTCTAGTAGGGAAGGCAGCTCCCATGTGAGCTGAGGGTGATAATAAAGACACCGTGGAGCTCAGGCCTAGGCTGGCTGCAGAAGGAAGAGAATGTAGGGCAGGGAGGCTGGTAGATTGGGAGAGGGACACAGGGTCAGGTCTGGAAGTGCCTATGGGGTCATGAACAGGTGTTGAGGGAGGAGTTAAGTGAGGGGGCTGGGGTGGAGGCTGTGGTCAGAGCATAGGAAGGCTTGCCCCCATCTCACCATTTCCTCCTTCCCTCCTGATACAATAGCCGAACCTCTTTCTCTAGTCCAAGTCTCCAAGTCTGAGCCTCCTTCTGGCTCTGGATCCCATTCCTTCCATCTCTCTTTGGGATCTTGACCCTCCTCTACTGGATTCATCCCATGATTATTTAAACATTCTCAAGCCTCTCCCATGATTAAAAAAATCTTCGCTGGTCCCCTGATTCTCCTGCCAACAAACACCCTCTCATTTCCTATTCTTCTCATGGCCACATTCACCAGCCAGTTGTTCACACCTGTTTCCATGTGCCTGGCCCTCACTGTCCCTTCACTCTCCTGGGACTTGGTTTCTATATCCCATTCTCCTGCACAGGTACCCATGACCATGTTGTGAATGGAACGAACACTTTTCAGTCCTTATTTGATTTGGCCCGTGTCAGCGTTTGGCTCTGATGATCACTTTCTCCTAGAAACACTTCTCTTGGCTTCTGCAACACCATCTTCCTCCTCTACGACATCATACTCCCGTGGCTTGGATGATCTCTACTTACCCTGCCTGGAGCTGTCTTCCCCCATGTTATTTGACCTTTAAGTCTCCATCCTAGGGTATCTTCTCATCTCTCCCCCAGTCTCTGTATGGTTTTACCCACTCCCAAGGCTCAAGTCCCCAACTACCATAGAGGCCCAGATAGATCTCCAGACAAAACATAACCCCCCATATTCCCATTGAGAAGAGCCTCAAAAATGTGTGTGGGCTGACTTGGATATATAAACTCTTAGTGTGGTTGAAATAAAATGTACTTTATTAACTTAGTTTGTTATACAGTTTAAAAATCACAAATTGTATAAAACAATGTAGTAAGAAGTATTAGTTTTTCTCTCCTCATGCTTTATGAAGTAATTTTATTTAAATTTTTAACATTTTTCTCTAACATCTGAGTCCATATCATTAGAGCTTTGGTTGTTATCAACATTTTACAAAACACAAAAACTTTATTTCTGCCTAAGTTATTTGAGACATAGTGCTTTTTGAATCTGTGTATGATGCTGGAGATTTTATTCTTTGCCATAAAAGTCTGGCTGTTTAATATTAGGTTGCATAAATAAAAAAAAATCTTCCAGTAGGTATTTGTCATCTCCATAACATAACCACTTCCTTTATTGTTTTAAAGTGATTTTTTAAAATGGGTTTGCTTACAAAGACAATACTTGCAATTGTAAAGTCCTGCCCTTGGGAATAATGATCCAATATATGTGAAATGCTTTTGCCTTCACTTTTTTTTTTCTGATTCTGCCAAGCAATCACCATGAATATCCAGAACTTCATTGATTGAGGTTATTTCAGGCTAATGAGTTTTCCCCAAAGAGCGTTTTGTTGTTTCAAAATGCAATAATTGAGAGCATGCCTCCCAAAAGCAGGGTACTTTGTAAGGACTTGAATGAAAGACAACAGCTTCCTTCCTAAAGGGTAATTTTGGAGCAAAATCGTGTCTTATATTCAGGCATTTATGCTGACAACTCCCAAATAGATATCTCCTGACTAGTCTTTTTCCCTCTTACATCAACAGCCTACTAGACATCTCCTTCTGGGTGCCCATCATCAGTGTCAACCCATTTTAATTGAGTGCCTACTATGTGTCAAGCGCTGTTCTAGGTGCTGGAGGATAGAAGGGTGAAGACAGCAGAGTCCCACTTCTTAAGGAGCTCATCCCAGTGAGGCAATAAAAATAATAAATATGTAAAAAAAATTCATGTACTAGTAAGTGCTACAAAGAAGATAAAATGAGGTCACACAATGGAGAGTGATGGTGTGTGGTGGGTGAGGAGGGTGTGTCAGAAAGGGCCTCCTGGAAGAGGGGATGTCTGAGTTGAGATGTGAATGCTGGGGAGACAGACATATCAAGCTGGAGGGGAAGAACCCTGTCAGCGAGGCAGGTGCAAAGACCTCAAGATGGGAGAAGGCCAATGTGGGTGGAGCATGGCAAGAGCGGAGAGTGAAGGGAGGTTGGTTTGGAGCAGTAGCCAGTGCCTGACCCTGTAAGACTTTGCAGGTGATGGTAGAGTTTGGCTTAAATTTATTTTTCTGGCCATGAAGGGAAGCCACTTGGAGGATTTTAAGTCAGGGAGTGACTCCACTGATCTGACTGACATGCTAGAAAGATATTTCAGGCTGTTATGTGGAAGAAGAATTTTAGGGGAACAAGAGTGGAGGCAGGGAGACCAGTTGCTGCAGGTGTCTAGGTGTAGAAATAAGGTGCCTTCACCTGGGACTGAAGCACTTGGAAAGACTAGGGTGTTGGATATGAAGTCACCAAGTGATTGGATTTTGAATATGGCATTTTGGAATTATAGCCAATACAACTTGCTAATGGTGCCAATATGATTATGAGGAAAGAGACTCCAGGTTTTTGAATTGAGCATCTGGATGGATGGGTATGATATTTTCCAAGGTGGGGAAGGCTTGGAGAAAACTTAAATCTGTTCTCGATTAGGGGAATTAGGAGTTCTGTTTTAGATGACCAATAGGAAGTTGAATACAGGAGTCTGACCCTCATAGGAACAGTTAGGTCTGGATACATCAATGTGGGAGCCATCAGTTTATGGATGGTTTTATAGGTGGTACTGGATCAGGTCACTGAAGGGGAAATGTATAGAGAGGAGGAAAGAAGGTAGAGAACTGGGCCCTGGGGCATCTTGCATTTAGAGCTTAGGAAGAGGAAGGAGAGGCACTGAAGGACATCAAGAAAGACCCATCAGCGAGGTGGGAGGAAAGCCAGGAGAGATGCTGCCTGGAAGCCAAGAGAAGACAATGTTTGAGGAGGGAGCTCTCCATGACTGAATAATTCTGAGGGAGTTAGGCCAGGTCAAAGAATGGACCACTGGATGTGGCAGCTTGGAGGCCCTTGGGGATATTGACAAGAGTAGTCCTGACTAGAACAAGTTAAAGCAACAAGGAAGTGGAGACAGCAAGTATAGAAGACTTTTGTTTTGGCAATGAGGTAGCAGCTGGAGAAGAATGGAGTGTCAGACAATTCAAAAAAAGAGAGAGATGAAAGTATTATAGCATATTTGTAGAAAGGGAAATGGCAAGGCAGGAGAGAGAGGCACCAACTGTGGGGTACAGTATAGAGCAGGTGAGGGGTGAAGGGGTCCATTGTCCAAGTGGAGGGGAGTGTCCCAGGAGCAGGGACGCTTTGTCCATGTTACAGGGGAGGAGGCAAGGCCAACAGCCACTCATGCTGTGAGTTTGGCAGATGTGGTGGTGGTGGGCTGAGCTGAGCTGGCCTGTTGCTTCTATTCCCAGCACTCTGTGATGCCTATCAGCTTAAATGGAGGATTAGGAGAATGGCGTCTGGAGGTTTGAGGAAAGAGGAGAAGGCATGATACAGTCATTTTGGAGAGTAGGGATAAAGTTTTAGGAAAATATAGAATTTCTTAGAGGTGCTGAGTGTCCACTTGAACTTTGTGGTCAGAAGTTTAAATGGAGACCAGTCAGTCCAGGTGTATTATCCTCCAGGTGCTCAGGAACAGGTGCCATGTGGAGAGTTTGGTTTAACTGGAGTTAGGGTCTTGCCAGGTGAGAACTGGAGAGGCATGGGAAGGTGAGGGAGTGGAGGACATCTGCGAGCTGGTGATTATCTGGGGGTTTGTGGAGTCTAAGCTGATAAAGGAGGGCAGGGAGAATGGGAAGGGGTGGGGGAACATAGTGGTGGGTCAGTGGATGGGGCAGAAGGATTGCTGGAATGGGAACCAGGTTGGGTGAGCCACATAGATGGGAGATGATGCAGCTCTTGGTGTAGACAGGCCTAGGGTACGAACATGCAGGTGGGTGGGTTGGAAGGGTGGATAAAAAGATTGTTGAAATCAAGGAAGTCAAGGAACTGAGAGGTCAAGATGTTGAAAATGGAGTCACTACTAATAAATGTAGTAGCAGATGGAAGACACTAGACGAGGGGATGAGATCATCCGTGAAGGAGAGGGAAAAACCAGGATATCTTACTTGTATCTCAAATTCAACATGTCTGAAACTGAAGTCATCCACACCTCCTCACTCAAGTAAATGGTACCACCATTCATAGCCAGAAACTTGGGTGTCACTTTGATCCCCACACCCAATTAAATCACCACTTGTTTTGGATTCTGTCTTGTAAACATTTCTTAAATCCATCTACTTCTTTCCATCCCCAAGGTGCACACCCTAGCTCAGGCCATCTCTCTAGGGATTTGTTGTTGTCCTCAGGATAAAGTCCAAAGTCATTAGCAGAGATTTACAAAGAAAGCACTACAAGGACCCAGGCTCTGTCTACTCCAGCCTGACTCCTACCTGAGCCCCTCACCTGGCCTGAGCGCTCCTGGGTTCTTCCCATCTTTGTCACCAGGCATGCTCTCCCTTTGCATAAGCTGTCCCCTCTGTCTGGAATTCCACCCGCTTGCTTGGCAAAATCCTCCTTCTCTAGATGTCTCAGGGAGCCTTTTTCTGGATGCCTGAATGTTAGATCCCCTTTCCTCTCTTCCCAGCTTCCCCAGTGTGCCATGAGTTAGCTAGCTGTCCTCTTCTCTAGAATGTAAGCTCCATGAGGTCAGGGACCATGTCTGATTTTTCCCAGATGACTCCTTAACACCTCATATGGAGCTTTCACATAAAAGTGAATAATAAAGAACAAATATTTCCAGGAATGGAAGGCTCTAGAGGTGGAACAGTTCTGGATGATGACCAGGTCTGGGATGGGGTCCTGCTAGTGGGTAGCTAAACGTTGTGGCAAAGGTAGTCATGGGATGGAAAGGACAGGGTGATGCACAGGTGACCCCTGAGGCCTTGGGTCATGGGAGAATAGCAGGAGGAGAAGGCCTTGGGCTATAGGCTCAGTCTCCAATGAATGAGGAGAGATAGGTAGCAATGATGTGGGCAGGACAGAGGGCAGAAGAGGAAGCAAAGAGGGATTTTTTTCAAGAAGGTGAAGGTGGACAGGTGTGAGTGGTGGTGAGAGCAGTGTGAGTCTTGACATTGTGGGTGGGATTGAGGATAAGATGGCCTGATGGCTGAAGTGGTCCTTAGTCCCAGGCTCCTCTGAAAGTCCCCACTTGGCTCAGTGGCTCAGAACTCGAGACCTTTGGGAACAGCATCCAAGGAGAGGTCGCCATGGGAGCTGTCAGGTCCTGGAGTGAGCTCACCATAAGCTGGACCTAGCAGCTGTCCCTGGAGGATGGATCTGGAATCTTGGGGGCGTTGGCTATCGTGGGGTCCCCTGGCCTGGACTTGGGAGCTACTGTGGTCTGAGCAGTGTGGGGCTATCTGGCTCTGAACTGGTCAGGAGTGCTACCCTGTTCTCTTGGGCTGGTGGTCCAGCTCTGGTCTGGATTGGAAGTGGGAGCTACTCTTGCTTCCTGGAGTAAGGAGTCTAGTAAATGGTATCGGTGCCCTGCCCATGTCCCCTTCACTGGGGCACATCCATTCCCCAAATGCTGTGAATATTGGCTGCTGATGGCTTATGGCTACCCCTGAAGAATTGATTTTGACTGAGCCAGAGCCACCTACTGCTTCCTGCCAACCCTCCTGCCACTGGAGGCGCCTGAAGTAATGACTGACTGAAATGTGGCGAGACTTATGATCTGAAGCCCCCTCATCCCACAGGGATAGGACCGAGGCTGCATCTCCCTGAGTCTACATCCCTGCTCAGCTCAGTGCCTCCCTCCCCCACTCCCCTTGCTCCTTCCTTCACATGCACGCAAACCCCTGCCTCTGGCTCTGCTCCCAGGGAGCCTGCCCTAAAGACGGGTGACTTTGATCTTATGCCGTAATCAGGGGTGGGTGTGGAGGCTACCCGTGGACCACAGAGGACACAGCCCCTGACAGACTCAGCAGATCTGTGGGGTCTTGAAGGGCCTCTTCCCCTTTCTAGACTCAAGTTTGCTTACCTAAAGGTGAGACCTTGATGCTGGCTCTAGTTAAAACAACAACAGAAACAAAGCAAAGCAAGCAAACAAATGCTTTGCTGAACTCCGCAGTCTAGGTGTGGTGGAAGATTCAGATGAACAAGACTTGGTTCCTTCCCCCAAGCAGCTCACAGACTATTTACTCATCCAACAAGGATTTACTGAAGGCAGCAGGGACCTGGATGACTCAGTGACCTGCCCATAAAGGGCTCACAGACTGATAGGGAGACACTCAGGGGAAGTGACAGTTCCAATTTGAGGAGAGTGGCAGAGGGACAAGCGAGGCTGGCACTTGGAGAGATGGATAAAGTTGTCCTAGAGTTTTGAGGGAGAGTCACAGAGGAGGTGGGAAGGGCATTCTAGCCAGAGGAAATAGCATGACAAAGGCCCGAAGAATGACACCACGTGACGTGTCTGCCTGGGGAATCAGGAGCCCTTTGGTATTACTGGCAGGTAGAAAGGAGGAGGAAGCTGGGATGAGAGGGGCGGGTCAGCGGGGGCCACGCTGAGGGCATGGGGCTGGTGATGGTGGAAGAAGTTTTAAAGCAGGAGGAATGACATGGTCAGTTGCATAGAGGGGGTAAATCACTCCATCCCTGTAGCGGAGGCAGATGGGGGAGGTCCAGTAGGTAGTTAGATTGTCGTAAGGAGAGGAAGAGCAGATTCAGGTGGCATTTAGGGACTGGAATCAGTGGGATTTGGTGCCAGTGGGGATGTGGGGTATGAGGGACAAGGATGTCAGGCTTGTCCCTTCCCCTGGCTTGGGCAGCTGGGTGAATAGCTGTGTCCTGCATGAGATGGGGCGGGGCATCTTCGAGGGGGCAAGTCTGTGGGGAGCTGCTGAGGTCAGCTTGGGAGTGGCGAGCATGAGATGGCTGGGGGCCTCCCAGGAAATTGTCTAGTGGGCATTTGGTGGGGCTTGGAGGCATGTTAGGGTGGAGGTGTGGTTCTGGGAGTTGCCAAAGTCTGAGTGGTGGTGGGGTGGGGGAGAATGGAATGGGGAAGTTGTATCAGTGAAAAAGAACATGAAATTCCATATACTCCAGGATCCACGAGGGACCTTTCAGTTCAGACACTCTCAATGGGCCCTGGCCTGTAGGATGTGCCTCTTGGGCACCTTCACAGACCCCCATCCCTGGCTTGCTCTCAGCCCTGCCCCTCCCACCGTCAGAGGGGACTCACCTATCTGGGACCTGTGCTGGGCAGGGCTAGGGAGACCCAACCCACGCTCATTCCTGTGATGGGCGCTCACTGAGAACCGACTCCTACTGGGCACAGAGTCTCCTGGGGTTCCTCTCCTCCTGGCTTTGGCCAGCTGGTTGCAGAGCCAAGAGGCCCCTGGAGTACCCTCTGCCTTTAGGCACTCCCCACCACGTCCTAGGGGCACACTCTGTGTGTGTTGGGGGTGATGGGTGAGCCTGGATCTGAGGTTCTGGTGCTCAGGTGCTCACCGACTTGTCTTGGCATCCTCTCTGAGGTCCACCTAATCCCCCCACCCCCGTTTTCCTATCCGCCACTCCCCATCTGGTCTGCAAAGTACTGGGAAAATCATATTTATTAAGAGGTTTGACATACACTATTGCCATATACAAAATCCCCACCAACCATCAACCTCCCTCCCCTGAGGCTCAGGACCCAGGGACCAAACTACCCGCCACCTCCCACATTGGCCCCTGGGTGAGCTTCCTGAGCCCCCACAGCCACCCCTCTCACCACCCTGCTACGGCAAGGATGCCCCTGCCCCTGCCTGTTTTCCTGGGTGGCCTCAGGTTGGGGGGACCTGGTGATCTTATCTGCTGATCTCGAAGATTATGGATACCGACCTGCATCCACTGGGGCTGACCCAGCCTTCACTAGGACAGAGTTCCCATCCTCAGGGTGCCCTCCCTGGGAGAGGACATATGGTGGGCACGTGTCGGGTAGGCGTTCCCGGCAACGAGACCGCCGGTGCCTGGGGCTGAAGATCTCCGTGCACCTCTTGCCCACCAGGTAGAAGACCTCACTGAGGTTGAGCAGGATGCAGATGGCAGCTGTGGTCACCATGAAGTAGGTGAAGACTTTCTTCTCCGTGGGCCGGGAGATGTAGCAGTCCACAGTGTGGGGGCAAGGCTCCACGGAGCAGGCCACCACGCGGGGCATGTCATAATCCTTGTAGAGGCGGTGGAAGATATAGAGGAAGCCGGCATCCACAGCGACCTTGAAGATGAGACTCAGCAAGTACGTCCACCACAGCCCGCCCCGCTTCTTGCTCGGGTTGTCGTACAGGGACGGGGCATTGGGCCCGTGTTTCAGGCGGTACTTGCGCTCCTGTTCCTCACGGTAGGCCACGTGCATGACCACGAGCAGCGAGGGGCACGTGACCAGGATGAGCTGCAGGGCCCAGAGGCGCACGTGGGACACGGGGAAGAACTCGTCATAGCAGACGTTGGGGCAGCCGGGCTGCTTGGTGTTGCAGACAAAGTCCTTCTGCTCATCGCCCCACACCTCCTCCGCTGCCACCACATACACCAGCAGGCGAAAGATGAACACCACAGACAGCCAGATGCGGCTCAGAGCTGTGGAGTACTTGTTCACGCCACTCAGGAGGTCCTTCAGAAATGTCCAGTTCATGCTGGCTGTGTCCCGGGTACTGCACGTGGAAGATCTATACCTGGGTGCTACCCACCCACTCAGGCCTTGGGAGCCTTGAGGCCTGGGGGAGCCCGGAGATGGGCACGCTTAATGCTGCTGCGGTGGAAAAAATCTCTTCACAATCACCGTGTCATCATGTCCTCACTCCCAATGACTTGGCAGGGTAGGGATTGCCCCTGTCCCCATTTCACAAAGAGTAAGTGAAGGCCCAGAGATACCCGCCCAAGGGTCCACGGATGGAAGTAGCAGAATCTTGCACTTTGGCCTTCGGGTTCCAAAATCAGGGTCTATTTTATTCTACAAGGTAATAGATACATGTGAAGACAATCATCCTGCATGGACATGCCAGCTAACCTCTATTACCCCATGTTTCAGCCCATGACTTCTAAAGAGATTGTGGGAAGGTTTGAATTGGACGATCTGCTTTCCCATCAGCTGTCAGGGCTGGGCCAGGGCAGGAAGGGTGGGAACGTACCCTTATCAGTTGTCAGATCTATCCCACTTTTACTGAACACCAACAGGAGCCTGGCCCTGTGCTGGGGACGTTCACATCAGTCCCTTGGTAAATCCCAGAACAATCTTCATCCTTACTCCTTGCCTCTGGCTCCAGGAAGGTCTCAGCCCTGGCATTCCCTCCCAAACTAAACAGAGGTGCTTTGGAATCATGGGGACTTGCTATCATCCCTGCCAACCCATGTATTGATGCTGGGGCCTGAGGGCTGACTGTCTTGACCACAGTGGGTTCCTCTGGAATTCCAACCATTCCAGCTTTAGGAAGGACCGAGGATGGATTCTGGCGTGGTCTGGACTCCCCATTTACTTTCTCTCAGGGCACCCCCTCCTCTGTCCATTTAGTGGCTGTTTGCTAGCCGCATTTCCATTATTTCCTCTCAGGCCCCTGTCCCGTGGACTCCGACCTCCACAGCCCCTTGTCTGGAGTCCCCATCAGGCCCCATCTCCAAACCCTCCCCTCCTCCTACCCTCCTCCCTCCCTATCCCCAATCACTGACTCTGCTCTCAGCTTCTTCAGACATCGTGTGCCTGGGACATTTTCCAAGCAAGAGGTATCGCCTGTACCCAAATGGTCTATTCACCTGTCTTACTTTTTTGCCATACTGTCAGCTGCTAGAGGGCAGGCTCTTCACCTCTGTCTCCCTAACACCCAGCACTGGCCTGGCCCAGTGGACACACAATAGATGTTTGTTAAACTCAACGGAAACCCATTACTTCCTGATCCCCCCCTTCCCTAATCTTCTGTCCTCCCTTAGGTCAGCCAGGACATTCCTTCTCCTCCTTGGCATTTCCCTGGGGATCCTTTAGGGACCCTGAGCCTCTGACTGCCTCCCTGAAGCCCAGCCCACAGCCTGAGGTCCCTTGGATATCCTCAGCTCAGCTGGTTGCTTTCTTCTGGCCAGCCTCCTGCCCTATTCAGTCCTCACCCTTCTTGGGTCCAGTAGCTCCTCCCTTGTCCTTGGGCTTGTCCGTCTGCTTCAGGACCTCCTGGAGGCAGCTTTTGTTCCTCACTCCCTTGCTGGGTGGGGCTTTCTGGGCCAATGAGCCAAGCGAGAGTGATTGGGTGGGCAGGCAGGAGGGTGGACTTCCCCGGGCACATATTCAGAGCAAACACCTGTGGCTCTTCTCTCCTGGCCCACGCCTCCTCTCTAGCCTGGCTGGGCATGGCTGGGCCTGGCTCCTAGCCAGGCAGGTATGTGGGTGAGACTACTCTGTGGGGTTCAGGAGCCTGACATCATTATGCCCAGGCCTAGGACAGCACCAGTGGAATTGACCCTGTCCCCTTCCCATTGCCTCCTTGCCCTCTCTCCTGCCCTTTTCCTGGGAAGCCTCATTCTGAGGTCCTCAGCAGCTGACATCTACGGAAAGGGGCAACCATAATTTAGTGCAGGAATGCATCCCATGCTGGTGGTGGGATATTTTTGGGATTGGAGCCTGGGAAGCTCTTGGATTATGTAGGGGATGGGAGGGGTCAATTATGACTTTTCTTTTTTTTTTTTTGAGACGGAGTCTCGCTCTGTCGCCCAGGCTGGAGTGCAGTGGCTGGATCTCAGCTCATTGCAAGCTCCGCCTCCCGGGTTTATGCCATTCTCCTGCCTCAGCCTCCCGAGTAGCTGGGACTACAGGCGCCCGCCACCTCGCCCGGTTAGTTTTTTATATTTTTTTTTAGTAGAGACAGGGTTTCACCGTGTTAGCCAGGATGGTCTCAATCTCCTGACCTCGTTATCTGCCCGTCTCGGCCTCCCAAAGTGCTGGGATTACAGGCTTGAGCCACCGCGCCCGGCCAACTATGACTTTTCTAGACCAGGGTACCCACAGCCCTGGTGGAGGCAAGAAATGCAGGTCAGCAGCATGAAATGCTCCAGTTAGCACAGGGCCAGACACAGCATCGCTGTTCTTCCTCTGTGGGTCCTGGGGAAGGCCTCCAGGGAAGCTGGAGTGTGACCCCACATATGCTGGTGGGGGGCCTGGGAACTGTGTTCCGGCTGGGACGGTGAAGGTTAATGTGCAGCTAGGGAGGGGCCTTCTGCCTCATTTCCCACAGGCATTATCAAGCACTTCCTAATACTAATGATTAACATTTATGTGTCCTTTTACATACAGCTGGCTAACCCTGTCCACAGCCATGAGCTCATCAGTCCTCAGCACAACCCCACAGGCTAGGTATTATTAACCAATTTTGGAGAGAAGCTGAAGTTACTTTCCCAGAGTCCTGGTGGAACTTGGATTCGACACATGCATTCTGAGTTCATGAACTTCCCACTGCAACGTGCAGCTCCCTGTGGACTAAGCTCCATTCTCTCTGCAGACAACCCACAGGCCTAAACTTGCCATGGGGGATAAAGGCTAGATGGGAGCATGAGCAAGTAGCACATCCCCTGGAGTACTGGGGGGCCCCCTTTCTGGAAGAGAGGATGCCTCTCATCAGACTGGACCAAGTGCAGCCCTTTGCGGGGGCAGAGAGATTGACACCATGAACATGTGAGGGTCACAAAGGCCGCACAACCAGAGGGCACCTGGAACCAGCAAACGAGTTGACTTTTATTAAGCCCTGACAGTGCACCAGACACGATGAAGGTGCCCGCATGTGTGTTCTTCTATGAATGCCCTCCTCCCTCCAACCCTGGGCAGTGGACCTCACTATTTCCATTCTAGAAAAGGAAACCGAGCTGCAGAGCAGAGGGGGACTGGCCCAATGCCATCCAGCTGGGGCAGGTGGCTGGAGCGGAGGACTAGGAATTAACTCCCAGAGCATCTGAATCCTCTCTCTTGCCTGCCTCTACCTCATGGCTTAGCTCCCCCACTCTCAGGTTCCACCTATGAGAGAGGCTTAGAGCCTCCCCATCCAGGCCCAACCTGCCAGCCCAGTCCAGGCCGCCGCTCACAAGATGGTTTTCTTCACATGGTCTCGGGGGCGGTCTGGTAAGAGAGGAGGATGACTGTCTGAGCCCAGAAAGATGAGGTCACCCGAAAGGAGGTCGTCTTGTTTGCAGGAAGAGGTGGTGCCATGTGGGTGATGACCTGTGTACATGGCTCGGGCTTTCCTTGCTGCCAGGCACTCGTGGCACCTCTTGCTCACCAGGTAGATGAGCTCCACGAGGTTGAGCAGGATGCAGATGGCAGCTGTGGCCACCATGAAGAGGGTGAAAATGTTCTTCTCCGACGGTTTGGAGATGAAGCAGTCCACTATATTGGGACATGGATCTGCGTGGCACTTGACCACAGGAGGGAGGATATATTTGGGGTAGAGTGAGTGGAACACATAGAGAAAGGCGATGTCCACGCTGGCCTTGAACACTAGGCTGCAGACGTATGTCCACCAGAGCCCGCCCCGCTTCTTGCCAGGGTTCAGGTAGAGGCGCCCACTGTTCTCCCCATGGGCTTCTCGGTGCCTCTTCTCCTGAACCTCCCGGTAGGCCACGTGCATGACCACGAGCAGGGAGGGGCATGTGACCAGGATAAGCTGCAGGGCCCAGAGGCGCACATGGGACACGGGGAAGAACTCGTCGAAACAGACGTTGGAGCAGCCGGGCTGGTGAGTGTTGCAGTCGAAGTCCTTATGGTCGTCACTCCACACACGCTCGGCCGTCACCAGGTACACCAGCACGCGGAAGATGAAGACCAGAGACAGCCAGATGCGCCCAAAGGCTGTGGAATACTTGTTGGCCCCATTCAGGAGTCCCTTAAAGATACTCCAGTTCATGGTGGACCCACGCGTCGGCTGCTACTGCACGGAAACGAGAACAACAATTTCCTACATTTATCACAGACTCGCTCTGAGCACTTTGTAGAAATATGTCATCGCATTTCATCCTCACTAGAGGAGCTAGGTTCTACTACTGTCCCCATTTTATAGAGGGAGGAAGCCGAGGTTTAGAGGCATTATACAAGGTTGCATAACTATTAGGTGCAGAGCTGGGATTTGAGCATAGGTAATTAAGTTCAGAACCCAACTCTTACCAATAAAAGTGGATGAGGGCAGGTCCAGGGAGCCACTCATTCCTCCCAGGGCCTGAGGCTCTGGTCTTGGGGTTCTGCAGAATGAAGACGTATGGAGTTGGGACATTCTGCCTGCTCCTTCTGTTTCAACCCTGGCCCTCCTCCTCAGGGGGCTGAGCCTTGAGATGGTTCTCTCCTTTCTGAGCACTGCTACCTCTTCTCAGACAGCTCCTTCCCAAGGGAAACCTGCTCTTTGTTCTTTTCTTGGCTCAGAGATGGGACTGGAAAGGAGGCTGGAACCTTGTCCCCAAGCCCCCATCTGCTCTAACACTCTGTAATTAGCCAGGCAGAGTCCTGCTCAGTGCCACTCATCTGAAGCATGCCAATGCAATCCAGCTGAAAGCTAAAGCAGGCAGTAATAAATTCTCCTCATGCCTAGAGTAGCCTGGTATTCCAGTCTTTCCCAAACAGTGTTCCCTGGAACCCTGTCCCATAGGTTGGCAATAGGAGAAGTGAGAGAAGAGGATTCTGTGTCAAGAAAAGTTGGCAAACGTTGGGTTTAGTAAAGTTAAATAGGGTTCTTTTGCTCAACCGTGCTAATAAGCTCACTAATAAATTCACCAAAAGAAGTATGAAATATGTGGCACTGCCCAAACTCCTTTGCCCACAGAAGCCCTTTTCCTCCTTTTATCATCTGTGGAACAGCCTTGTCAAGACATCAAGTGGGAAATGCTGCTCCTGTCAGTTCTGCTGGTGAATTTGGCCTGATGAACTCACAGAATCAGATTCACCTCCAGGTAAGGACTGTGACTGCTGGGCCAAGTAAGGGGTCCCCACTTCCTCACCTGCGAGTCCCCTGCCTGACTCCTGGGGATGGGGTGTGTCCACTAAGACCCATGCACTGTGGTTTCGACCAACGGTGCACCCTGGGACCCCAAGGAACCTGCCTGCCTAGTCGCTAAAGGGCTCATGACGGTCTTCCCATGCTGGTCCAGGCTGAAGCCCACCAGGCTGTCTCGAGCCTCCGCAGAGACAAAGCAGAGGAGTGATAACAGCCAATATCCATGAAGCATTCATGCTGTGCCGGGCACCGCTCTAAGTTCTTTGCATGAATCAGTACATTATTCCTTCACAGCAACCTTAGGAAAGGGCATATTTTTTATTCCCAATTTACAGATGAGGAAAGAGGAACACAGAGGGATTAATTAACTTGTTCAATGTCACACAGCTAGTAAGTGGCAGGGCTAGGATTGGAACCCAGGCAGGCTGGCTCTAGAGCCCACCCTCCGGGAACTGCCCAGCCTTAGGCCTCAGACCCTTTCCTCAAATTTCAATGAGCTGCCCGCCTGTTTGTGTTCAGACGGATTCTGCCCTCCCCGTTGTGCGTGGATCCTGGATGAGGGTGGCTGGGGGTTGGACGGCGGATGGGTGGGGGTGGGGGTCAGGGGGTGGGGAACCTCTGATCTGTATCACCAGCTTGCATTCTCAGTCCTGTCTAAGGTAGGCGAGATTCCTGGCAGCTTCTCCGGGAACACCCAGGGAGGCTCCACCTTTAGCCCCCAGGGGCTGTCGCCCAGCCCATCCCTACTTGGAGAGGAGTGGGGCAGGGCTTTGCAGGCCCAGGCAGAGCTACCCTGCCTGCTGAGTTTCCGGCCTGGCCCCTTCTTAGCTCCTCTCCCACTCAGTTCCCTCCTCCCACCTTTGCCTGGCTGGGGACAGCTGAAAGAACCCAGAGCCCCTTATTCCTCCACTACCAGGACCCACGGTGGCGGATATATCCAGGCCACCTCCCCCGACTCCCCAGCAGAGAAGTGTCCTCCTGCCACGTATGCCAAGGGGCAGGGCACATGCGGACACAGCTGCCCTTACCTGAGTGGCTACTCCTCAGGGCTCTCCTGGCTCCCAGCAGCCGGCAATAGGACTCAGCAAGCAGCTGGAATTTCATATCCAGAAGCGGGGAAGGTTTTCGGGGAAGCCCGTTGAAGCCTGTTCCCAGGACAGAGCCTGTCGGGTGTGCCGGCCCAGCCCAGGAGGAGGAGGAGTTGGGGCCTGCACTGCCATTGGCTTGGCCCGAGCCTCCCCAGACTGCTTCTGATGAGGCTCAGGAAACTGAGGGGTTCACTCTTCCCCGGGCGCTGAGCCTCGAATCCTGGTATCCTCTCAGGGGAGAGGCACAGGTCCACTCTGACTCCTTATTCATCCTCCCATCAGTGGGCTTGTGTGGGAGAAGCTGAGGCCTGAATCCCAGCTCTGCCACTTTCTCACTGTGTGATGCCTCGCCTTTTCTGTGAAAGTGGGAAAAGAACAACTCCTACCTCATAGGGTGGATGCATGAATTAACCCAGCCGTAGGGGTAAAGTGCTTAGAACAGTGCCTGGCACAAGGGAAGCCCTGTCTACCATTGCCTGTAATGCATGTAAACTGTCCAGCACAGGCCTGCCGTATGGCATGTCCTCAAACAAATATTTCTTCCTCCCCCTTTTCCTTATTCCTAGGCCTTTTCTTTCTGAGATACAGGGAAGGCAGAGAAGAAGGGTGGGAGAGAGAGACATATTCACTAGAGAAAATCTCATTTGGATGCATGTTGTCTTTGGGTTAAAAAGGCCAAACCCAAGCCAGGCAGGAACCACAGGAGAGGTGGAGAAGGTGGGCGAGGGTGCCTGGGGAAGGCTTCTCGTTAGTGCACAGACACAGTCTGTTGGCCTAATTAACTTCCAGGGCGCCCTGTATCAGCAGGTCACATAGGGTCAGGATTCAACAAAGTATCCAGGAGCCACAAACACCACATGTCCACAAGCAAACACAAGGTAGCTTCACATGTGCATACTGTTACACACAGGCCACAATTATGGGCACAGTGTTGCATACACATGCAGCAGTGGCTTTATTTTATTCACTGCTCTACCTCTCGTGCCTAGAATGGTGCCTGGTGTCTTGTCCAGTTAGGCTTCAATTTATATTTATTGAATGAATGGTGTGTGAAATGCACACCCCCTGCAGAGAGTCACACATTTCTATACTCCTTCAGGCTCTTTCCAAAAAGCTGTTGCCAAGTACAGGAGAGAGGAGGCATATAAAGAGATCAGTTACAACATTGGGGAGAAGTCCTAGAAAAGACATAGAGAAGGGAGTTTTAAGTTCTGCCAGAGGGAGACCCAGGGAAGGTAATATTTAAGCTGGGTCTTGAAGGATGTATAGGAGTTCACCAAGAAGAGATGCTGAGGAGGGACCTTTGAGGCAGTGGGCACATAGTGTGCAGAGGACCTTTGTGAAAGATCATGGAAGAGCATTAGAGAGTGGGCTGGGTAGTGGTGGGGGCACCACATGGCCAGGTGCCTGGAAGGTCAGCAAAGACCTTCCAGACCATGAAGGACCTGGAATGTCATGCTAAGGAGTCTGAATTTATCTTGGGTGCAGAGGGAGGCATGAGGGAATTCTTTTCTTTTTTCTATTTTTACATTTGTGCTGAGGCAGGAGTGAGTTCTAAAAAAGGAAGAGACATGGTCAGATTGGTACCTCTGATTCTCATTATTCAAGGTAGTTATATTCTATAAGTCACCATGAACACCAAGTTAGTGCATATTGAAGCATTCTTCCTAGAGGACATATGAGGTTAGGTTCCTGCAAGCTTCTGTTTGCTATGTGGTTATCAACTGATCAATACAGAAGTCTGTTTTATGTGTGTTTCTGAAGACACCTTGTTTAATATATATTGTTGACTCACGAATATTGGACTCATAGCCAACACCACTATAACTCGACTGAGTGAAGCTTGTCTGACACACGTATTTTTTCCATAAGGCCCATCATAGTCTTCGTGCGCTTAGAAACACTAGATGGCGACCGGCCACGGTGGCTCAAGCCTGTAATCCCAGCACTTTGGGAGGCCGAGATGGGCAGATCATGAAGTCAGGAGATCGAAACCATCCTGGCTAACACAGTGAAACCCCGTCTCTACTAAAAATTACAAAAAACCGGACGAGGTGGCGGGCGCCTGTAGTCCCAGCTACTCGGGAGGCTGAGGCAAGAGAATGGCGTGAACTCGGGAGGCGGAGCTTGCAGTGAACTGAGATCCGGCCACTGCACTCCAGCCTGAGTGACAGAATGAGACTCCGTCTCAAAAAAAAAAAAAAAAAAAAAAAAAAAAAAAAGAAACACTAGATGGCACTTCAGCACTATACTCAGGGCCATTTCAAACAGCAAAACCCCAGTAAAAAGCAAGAAATGAGAAAAACATGGCACTAAGTAGACCTCCAATAGCACATATGTTTATAGTATTAGAGCTGAAAGGGGAAGGCAGAATGTCACCTTGTTCAGCCACAGCTGGGAACATGTGCATTGGGAGACTCAAATTCTTGCCACTCTGTTTATGTGATAAATGGCCATGAAAGTGTCTTAAGTGTAAATTTTGGGTTAGAAATAAATTGTGGTGAGCTGGAGAAAGCACAATACAGAATCTGTGAATAATGAAGATCAACTGCGTGTTTAGAAAGCTCCCTCTGTTTGAGAAAAGAGGCTGGAGGGGCTTGTGAGACCAGTATGAAAGTTACTGCAGTGATTTAGGCAAGAGATGAGCAAGAGGGTTGGATTTGGGAAATAGCTGGTAAATACAGCTGGCAGCTTTGGGGGACTGATTGGATGTAGGGTGTGAGGCAGGAGGCTGACCTAGGATGGTTCACAGGTTACTGATTTTGGTGATTTGACAGGTGGTTGGGCCACTGATAGAAATAACCCTGTGAGGTAGGAACTCCAATGGCCCCATGTTCCAGATGGGAAAACTGAGGCCCAGAGAGGCTAAGAAACTTGCCTGGGCTTGCACAATCAGTAATCAGGAGAGCTGGGGTTGAAATTCAGGTAGCTGAGCTCCAAAGCCAGTGCTCTTAACACTGTAATGCTTCAACATCTTTATACCCAAGGATTTGGCAACACTGTTGGCTCCTTTACGCTTGATAAACGGAATCATTTACTCATCGTCAAATATTCATTAAGCACCTACTATGTGCCACGTGTTGTGCCTGATGGTGGAAATAGATCAGTAAGCATGATTCTCATGGTTCAACCTCCGGGCATGGTCCTCTTGAAGATTACAGTCAAAGGAGGAAATAAGGCATTAAACACACACACACACCAATAACTCTAAAAATACAATTGTGATAGACACAAAGGAGAAGCACAGTGCCAAGAGAATGTATAATGGAGAACCAGACCTATTTCAGGAGGCAGGGAAAGCCTTTCCAAAAGAGTAAGATGTAAATTGAGGCCTGGAGCTTTCTCCTCTGCCAGTAACCCTCTGCCTGCTTCCTAAAATGCCAGCACTCTCCAGAGCTCTGCTGGATTCTCTTCTCTCAGCGCACTCTCTACAGGCTGTGGCTCCTACCACCAGCTTGGGGCTGAGGACTCCAACTATTGCTGCCACCTCGTGGCCCTGGATAGTTCAAGTGGCTCCTACTCAGCACACATAGCACCGAACTCATTAATTCCAAACACATCTGTACGAACCTATGCACCACTTTTCCCACTCACTCCCCCTGCTATGCTTGGAACTTGTCCCCCAGTGTTCTCACGTACTGAAACTTAACCCCCAATGCAACAGTGTTGGGAGGTGGGACTTTAAGAAGTAATTAGGTTAGTTAGATGAATATCATTATCATGAGAGTGGGTTTGTTATCATGAGAGTGGGTTTATTATCAACTGAGAGGTTTCCATGGAGGCTTCATGGCTGTTCTTTTACTGAGGGATGGGACTTGGGGGAATGCTGGAAATCCAGGAGTGAGCTGGAGATAGGAGGGGTGGAAGGCGGGCATGACAGAGAAGAGGCAAACCTGGAAAACAGGGAAAGAGTTGTGTGATGGGCAGAATCCACACAGACTTGGGCTCAAACCCCATTTTTACTCCCTAGCTATGTGGCTTTGGTCAACTCATTTCTTCTCTCTGAGACTTAGTTTCCTTTCTTTAGAATGTGGAAGGGTGGGGGGGTGCTGTTGTGAGGAGTGCTTGAGAGGATGTATGTAAACATGGTGATTTACAGTTGGCATGTCCCACACATTCATTTTCTTCCACTCTGTGGGCTGTTGCTCTCTGACCTGTTGGGTGGACATTTTTTCCCGTAGGACAAATGGTCATGCTCTTCCCCTATGATATGCCTCCCTTCCTGGGCCTCTAGACCTACTCCACCAGCTCTGCCCATGCTTCCAAGCTCAGCCCAAGGGGGCTGAAACTGGAATGTGCCCTGTGGTCTCTCCCTATGATTTCTGAGGCTCTGTGTGAGCTAGGTCATGGAGAGGCTCACCATTCCTGAGACTGGGGCCCAATGCTTCTAAGTATCTACATCCCTCCAGCCCAGCCCACACTAAAGCTGAATCGCTGGTCTCATTCACACAGTGTTTTGTTGTCTCTGGGCGGGTTGTCTCAGTTCCATTTGGGGCCTCCGTTTTAGAGTATTGAGGGCTTATGAGCAGTTCTTAAAGCTTTGGCCACTGGCTGCCACCTTTCCCCTTGCTAACCAAGAGTTCCAAGGCCAAGGACCTTCCTGTTGGGCTCTTGCCTGGATGCTCAGAATCTCTGCTGAGTCATGGTCCAGTGTGGGGACCACATGACTTACTGAAAGTATCCAGACAGCTCTGGATTTTAAATCTGGTTCCATCAAGTGGTCAGTACATGTAGCAGGTGCTATCAGTATCAGCCCCAGGTCCTCTTGGCATACTCCATTTCAGTGGTTAAGAGGACCTTGTATAGCAAAATGATTTACAGAAGCAGGACCAGGGTCCGATGGCCAGCACCTGCCACTCTGCCTGGGGCTCTCCGGGCTTCTGGGCCTCTGCCTGCAAATGGGGTAGGCTGGAAGTGCTAGTGAACTGATGCCCCACTGGGAAGAGCCCTCAACAAGTGACTGATAGAAGTTAGGTATAAAATCTCCAGCCTCCTCAGCCTTTGATTGAGATGACTGTGAAGCCATTTTCTGCTGTTTCCCAGCAGTCCCCAGCAGGATTAAGCTCCATTGCCCATGGAGGTAACTCACTCAATTAAACACCCTTCATTAGCTTTCTTCCCTTCTCTGACTCACTGCCCATTCCCATGCTGATGTTTCCTGGAATGGCCTCCCAAATAAACAACTTGCATGCAAATCCTGTCTCAGGCTTGGCTTTTGGGAGAGCCCAAACTAAGACATCTCTTGTTTGAACAGAGAAGCAATCTCATTTCCTGGGGAATTCGCCTATCCTCCCTCTAACCAGCCGCATCTTCGCTCATTGAGTGTTGATTGGCTCAGGGCTGGGACTGTCCCCCAACTGAGCTAATCAGTCATACGGATCTTGCTCAGTTGATTGATCCAATGTGACAGCTTAACCCGTGCTGGTCTACCAAAGGGTCTTCCCTGGGACTTTTGAACATGGGATAGGGAGAGTGTCCATCTGATGACAGACATAGTGAGAAGTGAGGCTCCGGAATTGTCGGCAGCCTGCTGTTTGAAAAAGCTGCTTTGCTGAGTGAGACAATGAATCTGATGCAGAAAGGGAAGCAGAAACAAAAGATGAGCAAGCGAGTGCTTGGGAGGCTCTGGAGTCCCCGGCTTGATCTATCTTGGGAGCCCAGCCGTAATGTCTTCTTTCCTGCATGCACATAAACCACTGCATTTTCCTTTTGTTTTAGCCTGTTTAATTTAGGCATCTGCCATTTGCAGCCAAACATACTCTCTGTAACCTTGGATTTGCCATTTAATAGTGCCTGGTGCGTAGTAGGTGTTTAACAAATATTTGTTGACTGACTTGTACCCTCTGGACCCTGTTTCCCTTACTTGTGTGTTGGGGGTGATAATAAGTAGCTCGTAGGGCTGTTGCATGGATGAAATGAGAAAATGAGAGGGAGAGGGCTGTCTTGGCCTGTTTCATGCCGCTGCAACAGACTACCACAGACTGGGTGATTTATAAAGAATAGGTATTTGTTTTCTCACAGTTCTGTAGGCTGGCAAGTCCAAGACCAAGGTATTGGCCTCTCGTGAGGATGTGGCCTCTGCTCCCAAGACAGTGCCTCAAACACTGTGTCCTTCAGAGAGGAGGAATGCCATGTCCTCACGTGGCAGAGGCAGAAGGGCCAAAACGGTCGAACTTCCTCTATTAAGCCATTTTATAACGTCATTAATCCATTCATGAGGGTGGAGCCCTCATTACCTAAACACCTCCTCAAGGGCCCCACCCCCCAATACACGGGGGATGAAATTTCCAACATATAAATTTTGGGAGACACATCCAGACCCTAGCAAGGGGTCTGTCAACTACGAAGTGTCAGAGCCACTCAAAGAGCTTTGTTATATGCCTGTGAGCCAGGGAGCGTGCCAGGGAGGATGCCAGGGAAGGCAGGGCATCTTGGATGAGGTGCTCAGAGCCCTGCCTGGATCTGTGGATGCACAGAGCCAGTGAAAGCTGCATGAAGATGAAGCTGATGGGAGTGGAATGGGAGGAATGGCTTGGGGAGATTTTTTTTTTCTTTTGAGAGAATCAATAAGAAGGTCAGAGAAGGGAATTAATGTTTATTGACTCTCTGTTATGTAGCATTCACTGGGCTCAACTCCTCGCATACATCAGAGAGTGCAAACTGGTGACCCGGAGGCAAATGTTTTGTTTGGCCTTCACGGTGCTAAAGAAACATTTCAATTAATTACCAACATATCAAAATCTGGAGGTTCCATATAAAAACATATTTTGGGGGAAGGTCTTGAAAAATCAGAAGATCTGGCAGCACGGGGTCTGTATTCCCTGTAGCATCAAGAGCTGGAACTGACAGGCGCTGCCCCCACCTTGTAGTCATTAAGATGGTAATCCTGGACACTGTCAACTTATCTTCCTAATAGCCCTGCAAAGCCCACTTAGTTCCATTTTATAGATGATAAAACTGAGAGTCAGAGATAAAGTGATTTGCTCCAGACCACACAGTTAGGGATTGATGGAGCTGGGGTTGTGGCTCAGTTCTTATTGACCCCAGAGTCTATTCTCCTACCACGGTAGGGAGACTGTCTGGCTATCTGTGGGAGGAGAGTGAGGAGGGAGAGAGGTTTGGTATCAGTGATTAGGAAGGGTTAGGGTGCCACAGGTAGAGGCAGGAGAACTTGAGGATGGGGAGATGATGATGTCAGACCAGGCCATTGCCAGTTCGAAGGGACCACAGGATGTCCAGGTGAAGGGGTCCACTCCTAGGTCACTTTTAGCACCTGGAACCTGGGCCTGGTGGTCCGAGAAATAAGAGGATTGTGGCTGGAGATATTTTGGGGACCTGGTGGCTGATTAGCCAAGGGGAATGAGGCAAAGGGAGGAGACGGAAATGCTGTTCAGGTGTCTTGCTTGACAGCCTCGGTGGTTGGCCCTTCAGGGGATCAGGGTTGGAGTGGGGGCAGGAAAGGGGAGGAGAGAGAGGTTGGGGGAAGCAGGTCTGGTAGGGGGAGATGGTGCATCCAGTTTGGAGGTGTTGAGTTGGAGGGAGATGTCCGGGGACAGTTGGCTGAACAAGTCTGGAGCGTGAGAGGATGCTCCTAGCTGGAGATAATGATCCAGAGAGTAAGCTGTGGTGCCTAGTACAGACAAAAGGAGCCAGACCTGGGTGTCCAGACCAACTGTGGCCTTAGTGCTTGGTGGAATTTGGAGGGATGCCCCCCCATTCAGTCTCTCTGACCTTCCACATGGTAATGAAGATCCCACCCTCCTCACCCAGCGGGCCCCTCTGTAATCGGCTTCCCTGGGGATGTTTGAGCGAAATGGAATAGCGAGGCAGGCAGGGAAGAAGGGAGGGAGAACTGGTTATCGCTTCCCCTCAGCTCCAAGTGGATAATTACACAGCTCTCTGAGCCCCAGGACTGGGCCAGGCGGCAATCCATACAGACAGCCTCTCAAAATTAATGGGACTCCAAGGGGTTTGGGGTGGGGGAGCACCAAGGCTGAAAGAGGCTGAGGAGAGAGAAACTAGACTTGGGAAGACTGTGTCTGACAGAAAGAGCCCAAGATACAGGGTCTGAAGCAGAGATGGAGGGAAAGAGCAGGGAAGTTGAAGATCAGAGAGGTTAAGTCACCTGCTTGAAGTCACACAGCAACAAAGCTGGGATTTGGCCTCTGTCTGTGTCCAGAGTGCATGCTCTTCACCCATTCCATGGTGGACCTTCTCCCTTACTGAGAAGGTCCCTGGAAACAGGCCTTCAGCACACAAACCCTGCATCAGAGCTGCTTCTGGTCTGAGTGAAGGTGGGGACCTAGGGAAGAGCAGTGACTTTTGTAGATGTGAGGGAGGAAAAGGGAGCAGGTGTGACGGATCCTTCCAGTCAGCTCGCACAGGGCCCCTCCCTCCCCTGTTGGAACTGAGGGCACCTCTGCATCCCTCCCCTCCGCACCCCCAGTAGTATGCCTCTCTAGCATGCTTCTGGATTCATCTGGAGTTTGGTTTATAGTTATTGTGCCAATGGTAATCTCTTAGTTCTATAAATGTACCCTGGCTATGTGAGATGTTATCAGTAGAAGGTATACAGGAGCTATTTGTACTATCTTTGTAGTTTTCAGATTCTTCCAAAATAAAAAGTTTATTATAAAAAACCCACAACCAACAGCAGATTCCAGCTGTTGGTTGGGGGCAGGAAAGGGGGTTAATGAGGGGAGAGGTCAAGGCCCCAGAGGGGAACTGGGGTGCAGAATATTGATGCAGGCCCCCACGGCAGTGTTCTCATACGCGGGCCCTGTGGCACTCGAGTTAAGCCAGTCGGGTCAGTATCATTCACCTAGGTCCCCATTGGCCATGTCACCAGGGCCTCAACCTGAGTCTACACTGTGTGCACTCAAGATTCAGTCTGGGTAGAGGGTGGTAGGGGGAGGGGAAGCACCGGAAATATCTACAACTTACTTCACATCTGTTACATGCTGTTAAGTCTCCTAAGCTGCTTCATATGCAGGATCAATTTGAATTCTCACAAAATCCCATTTCCTGGAGGAGTCTGAAGCACAGAGAGGTTAAGTAACTTGCCTAAGGTCACACAGTATGTTCTGACCAGAACTCTTCTGATAGCGAGGATGGGAGACCTTTTAAAGCTTGTCCCATGAAAGGGACACACTGTAGGTGCGGCAGGACTTCCACGTCTCCCAGGGCAGGAGCCACTGGACCAGCAGGTTTCTGGTGGCCTGCAGCTTGGGAGCCAGCAGGACTGAGATGGGCTCTGGCCTCTCTCCCGGGAGCTTCTTGGGCATCTTGGCTTGGCTTTTCTCTGCATGGTTGTTCTGTCCTCTCTTACACCTGGTCCCCAAGGCTATTCTGCCCGCTCTACTCCACAGTGGAGCTTAGCTTCTCCTCCTGGCCCCTGCGCCCACTGCTCCCAGTCTAGCTGAAGGAGTGACTGATTGGCCCAGCTCCTCCTCCTCATGATTGGCCGCCCTTAGGTCCAGGTGTCTGTGACCTGAACGGGCAAGACAAGCAGGACAGTATGGTTCGGTGCCATGAGCTCCAGCTCTGCAGGTGGATCGCTTAGATTTGAATCCCACTTTCTCCCTGTGTGACCCTGGGCACGTGACTTCGCCTTTCTGTGCTCTTAGCTCATCCTCGGAGGTAACAGTGCTATCTTCTCCATGTGAAGACTGAATACATGATGCTGTGTAAATGAATGCATGCAGAGCCCTGGCCCAGAGGACGCACTCTGCTACCACCACTTGTTGCCATTAATCTTACTGCCGTCATAGATCACGGTGTGTCTACTTGGCAGGGGCAGCGAGTAGGGCAGGGAGTGATGGACACCCCTCCTACACCCAGCCAGCCCAGGGACTGCTCATCTTCATGCTCCTAACCTGTCTGTGAATCTGGGTCAAAGACTTCCTAAGGAAGGGGAGAGTTCAGGCTTCAGGCTTCAAGGTGTGTGTGTGTGTGTCTGTGTGTGCACGCGCACATGGAGAAGTAATGCCCCCTCCCGCCCCCACTACCGTTCCTGAGCCCTTGGGCTATGGCCTTGCTTTGTCTCTTATGCCCTGACAGTGGTGAGGGAGGGCTCTTCCCTACTCAGCAGAGCACAGATAGATGTGTGTGTAATGATAGGCTTTTAGGGGGAAAGTAAGGACTTTGCCTCACAATCAGGAATCTTCCAGGATTACAGAAGACTCTGACTGCATCTGGGTAAATGAGCAAGCTGGCGCTGGGAAAGGAAGGCAGATCTTGTGGGCAGAGCTGCAAAGCCTGAGCTCCTCCCATCCTGGTCTGTGGAACACCTACTTCTTCCACCTCAGAGTCCTGCCTAGAAGTCTCTCTGCAGCCCCAGCCCGCGCCCCCCGCCTCCAGCTGCTGGGCACATTGGTGCAGATCGTAGGCACAAGAAACCTGAGGGCTCTGGTGCTAGGATGGCTCAGGCCTTCAGGTCTGGGGCCCAGGCAAGGCGTGGGATGGGGAAGAAAGGCCAAGAGGAGGCTGAATTATCTTAGCAAACAATAAGCCATTGCACATGTGCACACCTACAAAGCACCTAGAAACATCTCTAGCTCATGGTGAGTGCTACCTAGGTGCTATTAATGCAAATGAAGATAGACGAGCATGAAGAAACCTGCGTCAGAAGCTGCCACAGTCCGCTGACAACCAGAACACAACCTCTTCGGGACCCCACACCTGCTGGAGAGAGGGACACCAGCACGGGATTCGGTGCTTACTTTGTGCCAGATAAGGTTCATTTAATCCCAACAGCCACACAATGAGATGTGACGATCATCGGCCCATCTTCCAGGCGAGAAGATGAAGGCTGAAAGAGGTTAATCAACTCTTTTTCTGTTCATTTTGAGCATGCCAAGATGATGTCTTTGCACCTGCTCTTCCCTGTCTGCAGTGCTTATGCTCTGCCCTAAAATATTCACAAAGCCAGTATATGACGCTGTAACAAATCACTCCCAAATTTAATAGCTTACAGTCACAAGTGTTAATTATCTCCAGGTTTCTGCGGGTCAGGAATTCTGGAGCAGCTTCAGAAGCACATGATGACGTTTATGGGACCTGGACACTTTTGCCTTTTTTGGCCTCTTCCCTTTTCTTTTTTCTTTTTTTTGAAACGGAGTCTTGCTCTGTCACCCAGGCTGGAGTGCAGTGGCTGGATCTCAGCTCACTGCAAGCTCCTCCTCTCGGGTTCACGCCATTCTCCTGCCTCAGCCTCCCGAGTAGCTGGGATTACAAGCGCCCGCCACCTCGCCCGGCTAGTTTTTTTGTATTTTTTAGTAGAGATGGGGTTTCACCGTGTTAGCCAGGATGGTCTCGATCTCCTGACCTCGTGATCCGCCCGTCTCGGCCTCCCAAAGTGCTGGGATTACAGGCTTGAGCCACCGTGCCCGGCCCGGCCTCTTCCCTTTTCAAAGAATATTTGAAAAATTACATTTCATGACTGTGTTGGTATAAAGGTAAATATATTAATGTTATAAATTAAAAACATGTTCTTTGACCTAAAAGTTCCTTTTTTGATTTTAAAGGAAGCGTAAAACATTTTCACTAGTCCTAAATGTCCTGTGGGCGCAAGGCACGGTGCCTCCTGTGTTTAGTGGATAAATTGACCCTGAGTGGCTTAGCCAGGTAGTTCTGGCTCAGGGTCACTCATGTGGCTGCAGTCACCTGAAGGCTTGACTGAGGCTGGAGGGTCTATTTCCATGATGGTGCACTCGTGGTTACTGGCAGGAGGCCTCTGTTCCCCGCTGTGGGCCTCGCAATGGGTTGACTTGAGTGTCCTCATTGACAGCTGCTTCCCCTAGAGTGAGAGAGGGGAAAGTAGGGTGGACTCTTTTCATGCCATATCTTGGAAGTCATCCATGGTCAAATATCATTACTTCTGCCACATTCTTCTTGTGAGTCATTAAATACAGCTTGCATGTAAGGGATGTAGGGGAAGGGAAATTAGGCTCCACTTTTTGAAGGCAGTGGATAGACATATTCAAAAACCATCATACTTGACTTCAGACAGGCCAAGACCCTTCCCTAGGTCACCTAATTTTGACCCTTGTTGCCACCCTCCAAGTCCCCTATAACACATCACTCAACTTATCGCTATCAAAGATTACCTTGTTCATTGATCCAATTGTCTGTCTGCCCCAGCTGGAAGGGAAGCTCCTCCGTGGGAGGGGACCTTGTCTGTCTGTTCTCTGCTGTTGTTCTAGCATCTAGCATAAAGGCCAGCACCCATGAGGCTCTCAGTAAGTATTTGGTGAACAAAGGAATGAGTGAATGAACGAGCGTTGTTGTTGTTGGTGGGAGAACCTGTGGTCACTTCAAACTGGTGGTGGAAGGGCCGTGTGTGGAGAGGTTGAAGCGCTCTGCTTGGGCTTGGTTGGCCTGGGATGGTCTCCAAGGCCCAGGGGATTGGGAAGGAGGTCTCGGAGGGAAAAGCTGGGTAGAGCAGTAAGGGAGTGAGAGGTCTGGAGAGGCTGGATGACCATAAGGCATAGGATTACCTTGTGAGTGGGGACCTCAGATTATAAGATCTAGTGGGGTCTAGTTGCTACAAATGTAGGAACAGGAAAATTACAATGCATTATGGCAGATGCGTAACAGAAGTGTGTTCAGGACCCATTAGGCTGGACGCTGATGCTGACTGGTGACGGAGGACTTTGCTTTTGGCCACACCCTTGACTGTGGACTTTGCTCACTCGCGGAGGTGTTAGGGGATTGCTGAGTCCTGGGGGAGACACTTGGCTTCTGGTCACTGCAAGGCTGGCTCACCTGCCCGAGCTGCTCCATTCAGCCGCTGGGGGGCAGCAGAGGCCCAGGCTTGGCGGCAGCGCCGCAGTGCCCGGGCTCCTGCAGCCTCCGCCCTCAAAGCCATTCTCTGCGGCCAGCTACCAGCAACCAGCTCCTGCTCCTGTTAAGTGCAGAAGCTGCTGGGTGGGGTGGAGGTCCCAAGTTTGGGGTGGTCCAGTCTGTGCTCCTGCTTCTGAATTGTTCCTTCCACTCTCCCCTGAGCCTTCTCCTAGTGTCCTTTCCTCCTCTACAAATCTTCCCAGAAGATGAAAGCAGAGAGGTGGGGGGTAGGGTGGGGGCCTGGAAATTGTCGACTTCAGTGAAGGAGTTGGACTTTACCCTAAGAGCCATGGAAAGTTCACTAAAGTGCCTGATTTGTGTTTTCAGAAAGGTACCCTTGGCTATCGGGAAGCAGAAAGCCCAGACAAGAAGCTGCTTCAATGGCCCAGGTGGGAGAGGGGTCAGAGAAGAACCAGTGAGACAAGGAGGCGGATGGTGGGTACCCCCTGCTGGGACATGGGGAGAGCTGGGCTGAGTGCAGGGGGGCAGTGCTGAACCCCAGAATGAGCACACTTTTGCAGTGGTGGCAGAGGGTTCAGGACACAGGGCACCCAGCCCAGATAGGCCTGGGTTCAAGGCCAGGATTCCCTTCATGGGGGTGACAGCAGGCAGGAGGGGAGCAGCCCCCCATCCTACATGGACTGGCTTGCTAGAAAGTGACTCAGGAACAAGGGCCAGGGACGCACAGCTGAGCACAAAGTGGGGCATTGGGCTTGACCGTGGTGGAGTCCCTGACCAGAGCTAGGCTCAGAAGGGCAGCTGGCCCTCTAATTCCTAAAGGCTGTTCTCTCATGCCGTGTGCTTCAAAGGTGCCGTCACCAGACATCAGGGACAGTGTGAGGAAGCCCTAGAGGATTAGCCTGGTCTTGGCCCTGATCTCGAGCTGACTGAAGTCCTACACTTTTCTACTTGGGACTGAATCCACAGGCCTCACCAGCCTTTGTGCCTGCTGCCTGCTGGCCTTCACTCCCCCTGGCTCCAGGTCCTCTAGGTCCTCTGGGTTGATACTGAGCTGGAAGCTGGCTGTGTGATCACAGGTGGCCTTGTGCCCAGAGACTACACTTGGGCTGGCTCTAGCAGAGGACCTCGCTGCCTCCCAGGGATCATAAGGGAGACTGCTACTCTAAACTCTTGCTGTAGGTGGTGAAGGACTCATCCCTGAGCCTCCAGGAAGGTTTGGCCCAGAGACTGCGGTTGGGCTGGGTCTAGCAGAGAGCCTGGCTGCCTCCCAGGGCTCATAAGGGGGACCGCTCCTGTAAACTGTTGCTGTAGATGGTGAAGGACTCATCCCTGAGCTGCCAGGAAGGTTTGGGCTTGTGCCCCTCTCCCCCTTCCCACCGGCTGTTCTTGGCATCTACAGCATTCTCTCACTGCTCTCTTTTACCTGGCCAACTCCTAGTCATCTTTATGTCTCAGTTTAAATGCCACTTCCTTGGAAACAATTTTAGTGCACCCGTTATTCTTGCTCAGAGCATCCTTTGCTTTTCCTGAAGTGTATTTATTACAACTTATTATACTTTTATTTTGAGTGAGAGAGTGAGAGAGAAAGAGAGAGAGAGAGAGAGAGAGAGTGTGTGTGTGTGTGTGTGTGTGTGTGTGTGTTAACATCTTGACCCCCTGAATAGACTGGAAGCTCCCTGGAGACTGGAAGCATGTCTGTTTTACTCATCATTATAGTCCCCAGGCCTGGGATACTGCAGGCACTCTAAAAATATTTGTTGAATGGGTGAAGGAAAGAAAGAATAAATGCATTATGGATGCCCCTGGGGACGCCCTATATGTTGGGAATTCATAAAGCCACAGAGTAAACCTGGCATCTCACTGGATCATCAATTTTACTTGATGGCAAGGAATTAGAAGTATTCTATTTACTTATTAATCAAATGTTTTACATTACAAAAGTAATACATGTTCCTTGTCAAAATTCAATCAATAGGCGTTATTTTTATATTGAAACAAACCCTGACACATTATGGAGTAAAATGAAAAGTTCACTTGACTTTTAAAGAGAAAATATGAGGCTTCAAAGACATTTTGAGCTTAAGAGGGGCCAGACTGGCCTGCAGTGCAGGCTCCTGCAGGGATGAGGTCACTCCTGTGGGTTAGGGCACCTCCATGGGAGAGGCTGAGAAACTGCTGTTAGGCAATTGCACTGTTGTTGGCATTGTGGCTGCAGAGCCCGGGTGCTGACTGCACTTGGAGAGAAAGCAAACGCCTGCTTTATATAATCAGAAGTGGGCTGGTCAGACTCCAGGGGCAGGGGCCTGGAGGAGAAGAGTGTTTTTATGGAGGAGTGGGGATGCAGGGAGGCTTTCCAGGGGGTATCAGGAAGGAAACCTTCCTGGTAATGATATAATAAAAATCCTTTGGAAAGAGTGAGAGAATTTACCCCCAGGGCGAGGGTGCTGTAACAGATCAGCAACTTCAGAGGGGCTGGCTGTCCCAGGCGGGGGGCATCAGGGCTGGGGAGTACTGGGGAGGTGGGGAAGTAAGTGGCGGGGGGTGTCATTGGATTGGCTGAAGGGGTAACCCACGGCCATCCAGGGAGACCAGCAGCGAGCGGGCCATGGAGAATGACACTGTTACGTGCAAAATGTACAGCTCGAGGTGGAGTCAAAGATGTGGGCCTGGAGCCTGACAGATCTGGGTTCAAACCCCAGCTCTGCTGTTTTTAGTGATGTGACTTTGGTCAAGTCCTTTCCTCTCAGCCTCATTTGCTCCATTGGCACAAGGGGAATCCTGATCACCGTCTTGAAGGGGGTTGTGATGGTTCCATTAGGAATTTGTTCTCTGCACATTCAAATCACCTGGGTAGTGTTTTTTTTTTTTTTTTTTTTTTGAGGCGGAGTCTCGCTCTGTCGCCCGGACTGGAGTGCAGTGGCCGGATCTCAGCTCACTGCAAGCTCTGCCTTCCAGGTTTACGCCATTCTCCTGCCTCAGCCTCCCGAGTAGCTGGGACTACAGGTGCCTGCCACCTCGCCTGGCTAGTTTTTGTATTTTTAGTAGAGACAGGGTTTCACCGTGTTAGCCAGGATGGTCTCGATCTCCTGACCTCGTGATCCGCCCGTCTCGGCCTCCCAAAGTGCTGGGATTACAGGCTTGAGCCACCGCGCCCGGCCGGTAGTGTTTTAAAAAATACTGATGTCTGGGCTTCAGCTCAACTACCTGAAGCAGAATCTCTGGGAGTGCATCCCCAGCATCTAGGATGCTTTGGCAGAGTCCCAGGTGATTCCGTGTGCAGCCCGGGAGAATCCCTGCCAGAGGTGATCTGAACACAGCCTTGTGATTGTCTCCAGCAGAGGAAGAGGCTCTGGCTGCCCCAGGCTTTGTGGTCAGTCCACAAGCTGCTTTTGTGCCTCTCACTGGGCTTTTCTCCTCTGCCTGGCTTGTTTTCTCTTTGTCTGGGTCCCAGCTGTCAGGGGCAGGGCACGAGCCAAGTGCCCACCGGGATGCAGCTGCTTTCTGTCCAGTGGCCTTGGGAGTGACAGACAGATGCAGACCTACTGGGAGAATGATGCAGGGGCGGACAAGCCAGGCCGAGAGCGAGGAGCACCCCTCCTTCCCCGCAAGG